>NW_024704765.1:5434735-6634735 GCF_018977255.1 Callorhinchus milii
CTCACTTCCTGACCCTCACTCCTCTACGCCCTGCCCCTCACTCCGCCCCTCACTCCCTGCCTCCTCACTCCCTATCCCTCACTCCTCTCACTTCCTGACCCTCACTCCTCTGCACGCCCTGCCCTCACTCCCTAGTCCCTCACCCCTACCCTCACTGCCGCTCTCACTGTCCCTCACTCCCCACCCTCCTCTCACTCCCTGCCCTCACTCCCTTCCCTCACTCCCTTCCCTCACTCCCTGCCCTCACTCCTCTCACTTCCTGACCCTCACTCCCTCCCTGCCCCTCACTTCCCCCACTCCCTCACTCCCTGTCCCTCCTCACTCCCTGTCCCTCCTCACTCCCTGTCCCTCACTCACTGTCCCTCCTCACTTCCTGTCCTACACTCCCTCCTCACTCCCTTTCCCTGGCTTCCTATCCATCCTCACTCCCTATCCCCCCTCACTCCCTGTCCCTCACTGTCCCTCCTCACTCCCTGTCCCTCCTCACACCTGTCCCTCCACTGCCTGCCCCTCCCTGTCCCTCCTGACTCCCTGTCTCTTCCCTGTTCCTCCTCACTCACTGTCGGTTGTATGTCTAATCAAACAGACAGCATCTTCAACATTGCAGGGTCTCTCTTATCTCTCAGTACTGAGCTGTCACGTCAGACTAGATTATTAGCTCAAGTCCTGCCATGGGTCTTGATCCCTCTAACGCAGAGTGTCCAGTGAGCTAACCTAACACCAAATAATCTCAAATAGAGACCCCACCCCAACTAGACTAGCACCACCGCTGCTCCAATCACAGAATATCGAAATCGGACAAATTCCTCCCAGTGATCTCTCTCAGCATCTACTGCTTGTTGGAATACCACTTTTTGCAGATTTCTGGACCCTTTTTGTTTTAATGACAAATGGTAACCCAATACAAATAATTCCATAAATGTGAATGAAAGATGTCAAAGCTGTAAGATTATATTTGTGCTGTTTACTGTATTTAAGGTTTTTTTTAATTGGTATATTTTTAAAGAATAACCAAAACACTTATAATCTGTTTAGTATAGAGTTCCTTAATTATAGATATAGTATAGAGTTCCTGGACGAGAGACAACTTTCCACCGTCTCCCTAGGAAACCTGTCCCACAGATATACCACTCTCTCACTAAAATTGCGTTTCTGCAGATTGGTACTGTATGTACCGCCTTTGATCGCAGGCCGTGTCCTCTGGTTCTAGTGTTCTGTACAAGGTGAAACAGTAACAAATCAGCAAAATAACAGGAACTTGGAAATCTATTGAAAATATGATTCCTAAGTTTCTGTTTTTTCTTTTTGCTTTCATATGGCAGCATTGTAGGCAAACAATTCAAATTAGAGGCGGCCTCAGCCCAAGATGTCAGTCTGCGGTTAAGATGGCGTGGTGAACCATTGTAATATTTTGGATAAGAAAACCAACTGTTCAGATTTTTGATTGGCATCAGATTTCAATGGATAATCACTAAGTTGTCTAGATATGTTTAGTTATTTAGATTATCAAGCACATGTAAAATTAGGATTTCTTAAGACAATAGTGATTGTGACACAATGGGGGTCTGAAAATAGATTTGCAAAAAGCTTAGTGGATAGCAATCCCCGGATGTGTTGGAGCCAACCCATTGGAACTCGCTTTGACACCCATTTCAATTCCGTCTTCTTTGAAGTCACTTAAGAGGAAATTTCTAGTGTTAGCTGTAAAATGTCTGCAATTTGCTCTTTACTCATCCTTTTATGAATCTCACAATTTAGACTAATTGATGTCAAAATCAGACCATGAGACACATCCTATATAAACCTTTTCAAAACCTCTTGAATCTAATATACTGAAAAGAATCAACATCATTTTGGCCCGGACGCCATAGGATAAATGAATTTCACACATCAGAGCAGGTAGAGATTTCATCCATTGAAGTCAGATAATGATAACCTCCTTTCAATATAGCATATTTTATGTATAATTCATGCAAATGTTCCAAAACTCTCTACAATACATAATTGATTAGAAGTGAATGTTATACAGGTAATATTGTATGGTACAGTATCTAATAATACTTGCATTTGATACCTTTCACACCAGGACATCTCAAAGCATTTAACAGGATTTACTTTAAAATCTAATAGTGACTGCATATTTTGTAGTGCACGAGTGAGTAAATTTGCAGAAGGCAAAGTCCCACAAACAGGCATGAAGTGAATGGCCAATTTTATCTGGAGGAATAGTTGGCCAAGAAGCTTCTTCTCTTTTCAAATAGCACCATGACCTTTAACATCTACCTGAACAGGCAGATGGGACTTTGGTTTAAAATCTCATCAGGAAACTGGGAACTCCAATAATGCAGCGTTCCCCCAAGCACTTTATTGGGAGTTTCCATCTGCCGTACTAGACCACGACATTGGAAAGAGATGAAGCGAGAAAAAAAACTGAGAAACCAGAGAAAAGAATTTACATTTGTAAAATGTGCTTGAGTAGTATATCACGTTAAAGTCTCACAATTGTTAAAGTTAAAGTACTTCACAATTGCTGTCAAGTTGTAGTAACTGTTCCTGTGGATAACGCTCACACGTTGCACTAATTTTGAAAAGCAGCATCTCTACTTCAGTAGAGCTAGTTATTGTGACACGGCAAATAATCTTAGACCCAAGATTCACCGGGGAGACTGTGACTGAGATGATCACCTGATTCATGAAACAATGTACACACAATCAAACATCTGCAATGTCATACTAGTATCAGCGAAGAGCATAATTAATGTTTATGCTAAAGAAACGTGCAAGACACCCAAGAGAGGCATCTTAGCAGATAGCCTCTGTGCCATATGCCAATCCGCTTCTGAAAATGATTGCTGTATCACCATGAACTTTCTCTTACAAACACTTCCAACAAGCAGCAGCGAAGCCCTACGGGCAGGGAACAGATATATACCAGTAATATTGAATACACTGTATTTTCTTTCAGACACATTTCAATTCACTGAATTTCTATTTATCAACCCCTCAAGTTTGTTTTTTGCATATCTTGGTTATCCATGAGTAAAACAAACCCGAGATCATTTTCTGCACAATGCAAGAATTACAGACAGGTTATAGCAAAACTGAATTCTTTTAATTAAGTTGTGCAGTATTGGCGATGTACATGTTTTAATGTTATACGGCTGCATTTCCTCGTGTCATGCCCTTCTTCATCCTGCTTATAGATGAGCCCTCCTTGTGCTCCCTCAGTAGAAGGAGTAGCACTGGTGGATGTTAAATAGCTAACTGCATAAGTGGAGGGTTACAGAAGAGCCACTAACTGTATCCGCAATTAACCGTGAAGCACCTATAGCAGTGCCAGGGATATTGGTTGCTTTCGTTGCTGTGGACTCAGAGCTAAGTTGCAGCACTGATTGTAATTTGTCCAGGGATACCTGATGGCATAGAATTAAGCCTGACATGGATGTCTAGGTGTTTTGACTCCTCCACACTTCCTAATGTGTGCAAGTGAGCAAATCATTATTCAACATTGCTATGCTGCAACAGCCTTCAGTTGAAAGCAGCTGACTTGAGGTATCTGGTCCATACAATTCAGTAACGGCATGCAGCATACTGAACATCCAACCTGTACCAGCTGGCCTCTTAACAACCACCACTGCGACTCCTTCCTCATCAATATTAACATTTCCCACAGCACTGGTATCTTTGTTGATTTCTTCTTCCAAGTATGAGTGGGTGATTGTTGGGATTTAGACACATGGCCTTTTTCAGATTGCTGCTGACTCTCCTTCACCTGTCAGAAGACCAGATTGTACATTATTAGTACATTGGCAAATAATAATTCAGATACTATATGGTCAATACATTAGGCACTTATCAATAGCATACAAGAACAGCCACAAAACATTGTACAAATCATAGAAAGTGTGATTAATATGGTACTTGCCACGGGTTCTTTGTGGCGTTACAATCTCCAGACCAAGTTCCTTCCAGACTGTTCCTGCTGAAAAAATCGACTATACTGTTCTCATACAGAGCTAAACACCTTCATGTCTTGGATCCACCTGTTCCATGCTGTGTCCTCCTATTTGACAATTTTGCCTTTAAACATAAGAGCAGGGTGGTTTGAGGCAACAACTTGTCCTATGGAATTTTTGTTTCTACAGTACATTTTCCGCCTTAACGGCATGCTTAATGTCATTTGTAAAACTTTGCTAGTATTTCTTGGTGCCAATACAAAGTATTGCACAAAGTAATATTCATACTACCTTTGTGCTTCTCTTTATTGTTGCATTTAGCTTGTGCCTCGGGATGCAGGAAGAGTATAACAAAAGTACAGGAACCGACAAATGGACATATGTCAGTTCCATGTTGGGATCTCAGTGTGCACATGCATGAGTTTCAGCAATGAAGTGCTCATGTAACAGCAGGATGTCATAACGCATCATATGCGATTGTTATCATAATTGTGATGGCATTGCATATGCTGAGCAACAATATCATTACATGACCACAGGCTTTCTGGCCTGGAACCTGCACAGTACAAAATAAATTTAGAGGCAGCTGGAAGGGCCACTCTCCATTTTTAACAATTCCACTTTTGCAATGCTATTCCGGCTTCCAAAGGTGGCAGTTCAAGCTGCACTTACACATCGTGTAATGATATATACTTGAGCATGTTGACATCATATGTTTCATCACATTCAAGTGAATCTTGCTGCCAAAAACTAAGTTAGTGATATATATGTTGAATCCACTGAAGAACATGGCGATAGAAATGAGCGACTTTGTTGGATCTTTAAATAACATCCTCAATAGAATTTGAGATTCTAGCTCGCTCAAGTTCCTTTAAATATATCCTGAGTCATATCACACTATCAGGTATACTACCAACACAATTCTCCTGCTCCAGTACATATATTTTGTGAAGATGGCTCCCAGTCCAACAAAGAAGCATCCGTGATGAGCGTCATGAAGAGATGGAGGACAGAGGAGAACTCACATGAGCATGTTGCTGTCCAGTGATTACTATTTCAGGTGGATACCAATCTAGCCTCATAACTATGATGAGCATAAACTCACTGACCAAGAAGATTAATTTAGTGACCTTATACTTAGCTTTTTCTTTAAGCTCTAAAGAGAATGGTGCTACCTTCAGAACAAGGACTAAGCAGAGGGGCAATATTAGCTCAGAGCTAGGAATAACTTCTCAAGAGTCAAAGTAGGGAATGTAAAAATGTCAGATTTACATAGAATGATATGGCATGGAAACAGGCCATTTAATCCAACTAATCCATTCCAGTGTTTATACTTAACATGAGCCTCTACCACACCTATAGCCCTCTATTCTCTTCACCCTCATGCACGGATATTTAAAGACATTACAGCAGTGAGTTCCACATTCTCGCCACCCTCTATGTGAAGAAGTTCCTGCTAATCTCCCCATTAGATCCACTGCTAGCCATCTTATATTTATCTCCTCTTGTTTTGGACTCACCAACAAGTGGAAACAGCCTTATTGAATCCTTTCAGAATTTAAAATATCTCTATCAGATCATCACTCAATCATCTCAACTCTAAGAGAAAAGCTCCTATCCATTCAAGCAGGTGTTGCTTTGGCTGCAATGAAGTTTGCACAGGATGAAATGAAGCTATTGGAGGGTCTGGACTGATTGAATATCATTTTATAGGAGGGCCTGATGTCTGAATATCATTTTGACAGAAGGCTCTCATCTCATCTACCAAACACTGATTGATGTATACTCACTTCTGCTGAAGACAAACGAGTCAATGGGACAGTTGTGGTGTCTTCGACCAGACCCTTGCAGATTTGATTCTGGCCATTTTCCAATCAACCCATGGTATAGATAGATGTCTCTGAACCTGTGATGAGATACTGCTGATATCCTTGCTCTGTGACTTGTAAACAAGACATCATGATTTCAAGAAGCGGTTCCTGATGGAAAATGGAGAGTAGCAGCCTATCTTGGTGATGAATTATTATCTCGTGGACTCTCAACCGTACTCCTACATTTCACAACCACGACCTACTGCTGATGGGAGTGAAATAGTCTCCAATGTCTTCAGTCAGGCATAAAGATTGCTCCGTAAATGAGCCAAGAGAGACTAGTTGAATGTGTTTTGATAAGTAGCTCTGATAAGTAGAGGCCATAGAGTACATAATGGCAGGCAATTTGCATTTCAATGGAGCATTGTGTTAAAATGTCTTGGATACAATTGAAAAACAGTTTCATACCATGGATCTTCCATAATAGTACAATACTTGAAAATATTTTCTGCACGGAAGAGAACCATTCATCCCATCATGTCTGTCGCAAAATCTCACAGAATCTACCAGAAGTATACTACAAGGCTGCTACAGATTTGTTGACATTTGCTGCAATGTGCAGAGGTGCTTAGGCATATCCACCCTTTCTCCCTTGGAGACAGTCTTCCGAGGACAATGGTAGGGCATGCCCGTAAAGGTAAAGAAAGTGACCTGCAATATCTGGAACATCAAGTCATCGTGCAGAATCAAGTGTGTCAAGACTCCAGACTACCCTTGAGTAGAAAACACTGTAGTTCACTCAGAGATCCTGTTCAACTTTACCGTTACATGTTCTAACCTGCTCATGGAATACAAGGTCCTCTTATTTTTATTTAGTACCTTTTTAGTTTGTTCCATTTTGAATTTCATTCTTGAAAGCATGTTGAAAGTTAGTTTCCAGTGATAACTCAGAATCTCACTGATCTCCTCTGGATCAGTCCCTGCCCCCCTCAAAACTACTGTCATCACCCCCTCCTCAAAAAACCTTCCCTAGATCCGTCAAACCCCAGCCACTACCGCCCTATTTCAAACTTGTCCTTCCTCGCAAAAGTCTTAGAACGCGTTGTTGCACATCAACTACGTGCATACCTCTCCTCCCACTCCCTCTTCGAACCTCTCTAGTCCGGTTTCTGCCCTGCCCACAGTACAGGAACTGCACTTGTGAAATTCACAAATGACATCCTCTCTATCTGTGACTAGGGCTCCCTCTGCCTCCTTGTCCTCCTAGACTCACTTCCTGACCCTCACTCCTCTGACGCCCTGCCCCTCACTCCCTATCCCTCACTCCCTGCCCCTCACTCCCTATCCCTCACTCCTCTCACTTCCTGACCCTCACTCCTCTCACTCCCTGTCCCTCACTCCCTGTCCCTCACTCCCTGCCCCTCACTCCCCACCCCTCACTCCCCTCACTCCCTGTCCCTCACTCCCTGTCCCTCACTCCCTATCCCTCACTCCCTGCCCCTCACTCCTCTCACTTCCTGACCCTCACTCCCCTCCCTGCCCCTCACTTCCCCCACTCCCTCACTCCCTATCCCTCCTCACTCCCTGTCCCTCCTCACTCACTGTCCCTCCTCACTTCCTGTCCTACACTCCCTCCTCACTCCCTTTCCCTAACTTCCTATCCATCCTCACTCCCTATCCCCCCTCACTCCCTGTCCCTCACTGTCCCTCCTCACTCCCTGTCCCTCCTCACACCCTGTCCCTCACTGCCTGCCCCTCCCTGTCCCTCCTGACTCCCTGTCTCTTCCCTGTTCCTCCTCACTCACTGTCGGTTGTATGTCTAATCAAACAGACAGCATCTTCAACATTGCAGGGTCTCTCTTATCTCTCAGTACTGAGCTGTCACGTCAGACTAGATTATTAGCTCAAGTCCTGCCATGGGTCTTGATCCCTCTAACGCAGAGTGTCCAGTGAGCTAACCTAACACCAAATAATCTCAAATAGAGACCCCACCCCAACTAGACTAGCACCACCGCTGCTCCAATCACAGAATATCGAAATCGGACAAATTCCTCCCAGTGATCTCTCTCAGCATCTACTGCTTGTTGGAATACCACTTTTTGCAGATTCTGGACCCTTTTTGTTTTAATGACAAATGGTAACCCAATACAAATAATTCCATAAATGTGAATGAAAGATGTCAAAGCTGTAAGATTATATTTGTGCTGCTTACTGTTTTAAGGTTTTTTTAATTGGTATATTTTTAAAGAATAACCAAACACTTATAATCTGTTTAGTATAGAGTTCCTTAATTATAGATTATAGTATAGAGTTCCTGGACGAGAGACAACTTTCTTCAGCTCAACGTGTGAAAAACCGAGGCCCTCCTGATTGGCTCACGTCAGCGCCTCCGCACCTCAGGCGCTGACACCATCAGCATCCAAGGCTGCACTCTCCACCTCTCAAAGCCGGTCAGGAACCTCGGCGTTTTGTTCGACCCTGAGCTGTCCTTTCTCCCTCACATCCGCACCACAACTGGCACCGCCTTCCATCACCTCCGGAACATCGCCAGACTACGGCATTACCTCACTCCTCACGCGGCTGAAACCCTGGTTCACGCCTTTGTCACCTCAAGGCTGGACTATGGGAACTCTCTCCTCGCCGGCCTTCCCGGCCCTCCCTCCACACTGCAGGTCATTCAGAACTCTGCAGCTCGTGTACTATCCCGCACCAGGCTTCGGGACCACATCACTCCCACCCTCGCTCGCCTCCACTGGCTCCCCATCCCCCAGAGGATTGATTTCAAGATCCTCATTCTCACCTACAAGGCCATTCACGGCCTTGCTCCCTCCTACCTCTCCAACCTACTAACCCCCTACCTACCTGCCCGTATCCTCCGTTCCTCCGGCTCCGGTCTGCTTCACGTCCCCCGCCCCAATCGCCCTACCATCGGTGGTCGGGCCTTCAGCCTCTCAGCCCCGAGGCTCTGGAACTCCATCCCCCAGTGCCTTCGCCGCTTCCTCCCTTTCCTCCTTCAAGGCCGGTCTCAAAACCTTTCTCTTTGACCGAGCCTTCAGCTCCCCTCTCGACTCTCTTCCCCCTCCTCGCTCCCTCCCTTCCCTCCCCTCACCCTGACCATTTCCCCCTCCTCGCTCCCTCCCTTCCCTCCCCTCACCCTGACCATTTCCCCCCTGCTCGGGTCATGACCCAACTGTGCAGCGCCTTGGGACGTCCTCCTGACGTGAAAGGCGCTTTATAAATGGAATCTTGTTGTTGTTGTTGTTAATTACTAGGGCATGGACAAGGCGGTGTGTTTGTAATGGCCCGAGGGGGTACATGTGCCAATTGGCGTTAGCAAAGGTAAAGTTATTATAATAATAATAATAATCCTTGCATTTGATACAGCGCTTTTCACGTTGGGAGGACGTCCCAAAGCGCTTCACAGAACACACTGTAAAGTGAATTGACTATATTTGTGGGCGAACGCAGCAGCCAATTGCGCACAGCAATGTCCCACAAACATTCGTAGATTGAAAATGACCAATTTATTATTGTTTTTGGTTTTGGAGGGATTATTATTAGGCTCTGTGTGGAGTAAGGAAACTTGCCCAAGGTTTCGCCCTCTGCCTGAAATTGAACTCAGGTCTCTGACTTACAAAGCGGGTGCCCTACCCACTGAGCTACAGGACTCCACAATATTATATTGGCTTGACCCCGGTTGAGGTCAGGTTCTGATAACTTTCCCTAGCTCGATGTCTGGATCCTGTGTCATCCTCCCATCTAAGAATTGTGAGAGAGAGGGAGTCATGTCCTTGAACACAGATGTGAAAACAAGGGGCTCAGAGAGAGAAGCACACTCATGGAAATCTGATTAGCTCATGACTAAGAAACAGGAAGCCTCCAAAATAGTTGTCCATATCTCTTTTTCCGTATCAGTCATGCAAAAAGAGCCTGCTCAAAGGTCGCTAGCAGCCTGCGGAGGGTGGGGGCTATCTCTATGACATGGCAGGCGGAGTTAGAAACACATAAAAGATGTAACTTTGGAATAGTTGAAGTTGTGTAGAGGGTCAGTGAACTTCCTAGTGGAATCAATATCGATTCTACTGTATCTATGGCTTCAGTTTTAAGAATAAGTTAAGCTATTTGTATCGCTTAATAAATCTTGGATTATTACACCACCGTATTGGTCGTTTCCATCTGAATTTCTTACAAAGCTTTCAATGGCACTTGATTAATGTTTATTGATTATTTTACTACAATGCAATAATTATTTGGAAGCAGTTAAAATTTGTACAATATTCTGTAGCATTAGCTTGCCTTAGAAACCCTTAGATAGATGTTCCTTGTAAGAGTGATTATGATTATGAGAACAGCAGAAAGAATTACCCACAAAATTAAGTAACAGCAATGATCTGTTTAGAATTGTTTGAAAAGGGGAATGAGATAAAATGAGGAAATCCTATGTTATCCTATGTAAAGGATGCTAGACGAATGCACGTTGTTGAAATACAGGCCAGTTAGTTTCACATTGATAATGGGAAAAATGTTAGGAATTGATTATAAGAGAAAGAATTACTAAGAATCTGGTGAAGAATAAATTGATCAGTCAGCTGATTCATGAAGGGCAGATCATATTTAACTAATCTAATTGAATTTGAAGATTTTGAATTTGAAAAGGTCTTTGATAAAGTTCCGAGTAATGGATTAATATCAAAATGGAAGAGTCCTGCCATAAACGTAAAGTAGTAGTGACAAGAGTGGCTGAGCACAAAGTGCAGAATGTGGAAATCAATGGGTGTTTCGCAGACTGATTGGATGTAACTAACGGTATACCCCAAGGGACTGTACTAGAAACTTTGCTTGTTACAATGTACATCAGTTTGATGTAGACCTAAGGTGTCAATGTTTACTGATGAAAAATTTGTATATAATGACAAATTGTGAGTAGAATTTTCTCAGGATTGTTAGCAGAAAGTTAGGAGAGTAGTTAGAAGGAATTTTTTCACTCAGGGTTCAAAATTATTTGCAACAAGTAGCTATTGAGGCTGGATCACTTGACTAATTAAAAAGGGAACTGGATGAGTACTGAGCAGTAAAAACATGTGGGAAGAAATCTGGAAAGTAGGATTAATGAATTAAAAAGATTTTGAAAAATAGGTAGCAGTGGCTCAGACATAAAGGCAAATGGCTTCCTTTTCTGTCCAGAAATTTTATATGTTTCTATCTATTTATCAATTAAGCATTATTTCTCTGAAAGGAGATGTGATGTTCCATATCCAGGCCTGGGTTATTTTGTTTTCCTCTTCGTAATTTAATCTAGAAAAGAGAAGAATTCCGTTTTTGATTTGTTGCCTTTCTTTTTTGTCCATTTTTGTAGCTTGGAAACAGAACATTTCTTAGCAAGAAAAGGTATAAGCAACTAAGGAAAAATCAAAATGAACTGTGTTTATTAAACTATCCAATCCTATTTGATATAGCATAACATTGAATATTTATGACAGATCAATGAAAAGGTGAAAAGAAAATGTATGATTAATGTTAGGTATGGGAGTAAGTAAACATGTTGCAACTCGGGTTCAAATATTTTTTTCATTAAGACCCCGAATTGAATCAATTGGAATGATTTCCTGTATTTATTTGGTGTCTTTCACATAGGAAAACGTCTCAATGCTTTTTTATAGAAATGGAGTAGGAGCCCCATCAGTGTGAGCAATGGCGGAAGGGCAGAAGGGAGCCAACTGAAGATACAGTGAAATGGGTAAGTAGAGAGGGAACCAGAATGTGAGGTAGAGGGATCCAGAGAGTTCCAAAAAACAGAAGCAAAGTGACAGAAATGGAGGAAGTAGTTCTAAATTAGCAGAGCAGAGGAAGTGGGCAGCAAAATAGGCCACAAGAGGTAAGATGCGGCATGGGTGTGGCAGAATTTGAAAGATTGAATGAGGATCTTTAAGTCAATTGGGCGCAAGTGGAGGCTTGATCACCTCAATAAATTACACAGTTTAACCCTTTGATTTTAGTTACGAACCATAGATTTAACAAGAAATAAAAGCTCACAAAATACTTTAAAAAAAATTAACAGATGAAAGTTAGTTTTCCTAAGAATATATTTTGTATTAGTCAGTACACCGACTATCCAATGCAGAAGTGAAATGAAGATGCATCGCGGAAAACAAAACCATATAGTTGTTTTGCAAGGTTGCTCGGAACATAATTCACTCACGCAACTGTAAACTGACAGCCAAAGTGTGCTGATTCAGTTATTTGTGATAAGTCTAATGTAGTGTTAGAGAGGGAGAGAGAGTGAAAGAAAGAATGTGAGTGACAAAGGCAGAAATAGAGAGAGTGAGTGGGGAAAAAAAGCTGGTACTGTTTAATACTATGTTGGAAGAAGTTTCAGATTTGCAACATTGGTCAAGTAGTCTTTTGTACAACCCATTACCGGTTTCTATATCTCTAAACAGCAGACCAATCAATGTGGACAATGGGCTTTCTACCATACTTAAAATATATATCAAAAATACTCACCATCATTACAAAAGTCTTGCGGACATTTAAATCGTATTTTATAATTCTGACATTGTTTTTTGTTGTGGTGTCCACTTGGACAAGAAAATCCTCTTAGGATAGTACAGCTGTGTGAAAAACAAATAAATTCATGGAGTTTAGACCACCAATGACCTTGTTCTAAATAATAAAATCAGGAAAAATACTTTGTATGAGAAAACAACCAAGATGAATTTACAGTTTAATGGTATCACCCGCGATTTCCACTGGAGTTCCTTCGATTGTCTGAACTTCGCAAGAAATAGGTTCTTCACACAGCTGATCAGGGAATTCCTTTCTGAGGTCTGTTATAGTCTCATATTGTCCATTTTTGGAAGTGTCATCATGTTCAAACCATTGTGTATAACAAACATTTGAATCTAGGTTTGCAATAGTAAAGGAAGAGGCTTCAACTGACAACAAAGGAAACACTATAATCTGGATACTAAATGGTATTTAATAAATCCACATTACTCACCAACATTACAGAAATCTTCAGGACATTTAAAACGTATTTTGTAATCTTTACACTCTTTTCCTTTCTGGTGTTTATTTTCACAAATAAATCCTTTGAGGACAGTACATCTGTGGGAGAACCAAATAAAATGTTACTATAATTCTGAATATTATGATTCTATATAATTGTGGTGAAGGACACACCTTGAGTTTTCAAATTTCATCCTCTATTGCTTAGGCACTCAAGAAAAGTTGGACAAAAACATAAATTATTGCAACCATAGCAACCATAGCCTATTTTATAAGGATTCAAACCGATTGGAAAAAAAAGTCCAGAGATAACGCAAAAGTATTCATGTTAATCAAAACTGCTATGTGATAGCCCTCTGCCTAAATCAACGTTTCCCATTGCACTTGTCCACTAAGACCAGTGATACAAGTCTGACAATCACAGAAAGGATCCATTTGCATCAAGTGAAGAATTGGAGATGAACTGGCTCCAAGGTGACATGCTTGGCAACGAAATGTTGATATCAAGCCAGCCCTCAATGGCAGTCTCGTTAGTTCGGTTCCTGAGCCAGGCGAGTCCACAGTATTCCAGGGCACTCCTGATGAGAGCAGAGCAAGCCTGTCTCATTGGCAGGACCTAGAAGGGCAGAACAGTAACTGAGGCAGGGAGTCATCCCACTCGGCCTCTTTTAACCCTGCAAGCCAAATTCCCAAAGGGTAGGATAGTCCTGGCTGGACAAATAGTGGGAAAGCTGGTCAGACAGCAATATCAATGGCAAGCTGTATGGTTTTAGCTGGTTAGACTCCAGCAGTATCCCAATGCACAGTATGCCAAGCCTTGGCACTTGTCAACCTGTGCCTAATACTTTCCAGAATTAGGTAAGCAGGATGTGTCCCTCCAGGGAGAGAGTGCGCATTCCATTCCAAGTATCTATCTCGGGGATTTCCATGTGTAGGTGGGATGCATAGAAATCTCAGCTTGGTTTGGATACTCTTAGGCATGGTGATGGGTTTCCGCAGGTGTCTGACACCTGGCTGACCAAACAAAATGTTCATACATACAGTATATTTCTTTACTCATGCATTATTTGGTCAGGTCCTTTCAGAGGGCACATTTCAGCTGTACTTGAAATAGTGGAATCAACATGGTGGAAATGAAGCATTCCTATGCAGCGGATAAATATGAGCTGCAGAGGAAATGCTTGCAATTTAATCATTTTAAATTCATTAACAACTTCCTTTCTCAAAAAAAATGTTACTCCCATTCACACCTAATGTCTCAGCCGAACACCAGAAATACGCCATGCTAACCCACAGGAACTTCTTCTCGATTGGAGTTGCTATGAACCAGTATGATGTAATTCCGATGGAGGGAGTCACCACTTTACACTCAGTCACTAGTAAGGAATCCCATTAGAAATCCCCACGTTTTAGTCCAATAATGAAATTGTTGTTAAATCAGAAAAAGTAACTTTTAACAAGATATAGTGACCAAGATGAATATTTACAGTTTAATATTATCACTTGTGAGTTCCGCTGGAGTTCCATGGACTGTCTGAACTTCACAGGCAATAGGTTTGTCACACAGCTGGTTAGGGTATTCATGTTTGATCTCTGGCACAGTCTCATAGTCTCCATCTCCGGAAGGAATATCACGGTTAAACCATTGTGTATAACAAGGTTCTGAATCTAGAAAAATATATTAAGGGAAGAGACTTCAACATTCAAGAAAGGAAACAGCATCATCTGCAAACTAAATGGTATTTAAATAATGTACTCACCAGCTTTACAAAAGTCTTGAGGGCATTTAAATCGTATTTTATAATCTTGACACAATTTTCCTTTCTGCCGTTTATTCATGCAAAAAAATCCTCCAAGCACAGTACACCTGTGTAACAAAACAAATTAAGCACTGTTGTAAATGTGAATATGGTGTCATGTTGTAATCCTGCATTTGTGTGATGATCTTCCCTTATATGGAGACTGATCCTGTGATCGCAAATTCAAATAGATTGGCTGCTCCTGTTAACAGTATGTTTTTGGCAGAGATTGGTTCTTGCGGTGTCTATATAATATTGTTAATAATCTTTGCATTTGATATAGCCTTTTCACATCTTCAAGAAGCCACAAACCGCTTAACAAAATATACTCTAAAATGGAATGACTATGTATTTTGTGGACGATATTTCTTTTTATCATAAGACGTTATAAAAGGGTGAGTGGTTGTTGCTGTTGTTGACAGCAAAAGATTACAAGATCAGTTCAGGAGAAGAAGGCCCTTCAGTCCATTTGATCTCATCTTTCCAGAATACTCACCCGACTGGCCTCCCATTATAGTGGGACTTTGAAGGACAGCTACTTTGAAGGAAAAAGTAGCTGTCCTTTTAAAATGAGTCTAGCATCCCGGTCTTTTATAATCTCCCATCTGAAAGTTCTTCTCAGTTCACTTTTTCAATCCCATTCAAAACTTGAAATGCCTCTATACGTTTCCTTTCAAGAATGAAGAGTCCTGGCTTACAATACAATACAAAATTACATTTGTATAGTGCTTTCACGTCGGAAGGACGTCCCAAGGTGCTGGACAGTCAGGGATTTGGACCCGAGCTGGAGAGTCGGGATCGGGGAGGGTGGAGGGCAGGGAGGGTGTCCGAAGGCGTGGTCAAAGAGCAGGGTTTTGAGGTTCATTTTGAAGGAGGCAAGGGATCAAAGGGAATGTGGAATGGAGTTCCAAAGGGTGGGGGAAGCTTGTCTAATCATTGCTTGTAGCTCATTGCCCGAACACTGGAGATCATCTGTGTTGTTCTCTTTTGTCTCTGAGGCCTGGGTAATCTTCTTGTGTCGCTGTGGCCAGCACTGTTTGCAGTACCTCCCTCCCAGTTCTCTTGCACCCCCCAATCTGTAACTTAGCTCAGCACCCATATTTCGGAAGTTAGCCCAAGTAAAATTTTATACTGGAGTTTGTTTGTGTGCTTGTGCTGTTTTCAAGTCCAATTGAATTTTACTAATATGGTCACTGGCACCTAGTGGATCAATTATTTCTACTTCATGAATAGTAGAAGTAGTTTTAAGACACTGAATAGACCTAAGTCCAGAAGGAAATGGGAGGGAGGGAGTGATGGACGGAGTGTGTCTAGTGGGTTGAGTACCCATTCTAAACATATTGAAATTATTCTGACATTGAGTTAGCAACTAAAATAAGTATTTACATTTTAATGTTATCACTTGTGAGTTCCGCTGGAGTTCCATGGATTGTCTGAACTTCACAAGAAATCGGGTTGGTGCACAACTGATCGGGGTATTCTCCTCTGATCTCTATTACAGTCTCATAGTCTCCAGATCCGGAAGGATTATCACGATCAAACCACTGTGTAAAACAAGGTTCGGAATCTAGGAAAGAATATTAATGGAAGAGACTTCAACCAGCCACAAAGGAAATGCCATAATCTGGAAATTAAATGGGATTTAAAAAATCCAAAAAAACTCACCATCCTTACAAAAGTCTTCTGGACATTTATATCGTATTTTATAATCTTTACACTGTTTCCCATTCTGGTGTTCATTTATGCAAGAAAATCCATCGAGGACAGTACAGCTATGGAAGAATCAAATTAAGTAGTGATATAAATCTGAATACAATAAGCATCCTAGTTACCTAATTCCGGAATGTATTAGGTGCAGGTTGGCAATAGCCATGGCTTGGGTCAGAGTGTGTGTTGGGGTACTGCTTGAGTTTAACCCACTAAAACCACATAGCTTGCCATTGATATTGCTGTATTTGGCAATAGAACAACATTCACTCAATTTCTTAGCAATTGCTCTATGTTTGCAATGCATTTTGAGAAGATTATTTTTATTTAGAAGGCGGATAAGTCCAAAGTTATTGCTGTTGTTATTGATGATGACGTAGTTAGTAAAGCAATAACCCGGTTTGAAGCAGGAAACCAGCAATGATATTTTGTATTTTGTTGCCCATGTATTATTTGGTCCCGTCAGAGGGCAAACCTAGGTAGTACTACAATGGTCAAATCAGCACGTGGAGATGAAGCATTCCCCTGCAGCTCTGACTATGAGTATGAGTTGAAGAGGAAATGTTTGATTTGTAATTTATTAATTTCTAATTCATTAATCACATTCTGTATAAAACAAAAAGTTACTCACATTAGCAAACTACCATAGCAATAGAACACCCACTTACTAAGTCACGCCAACCCACAGAAACACAGCTCTGACACAAGTTACTTTCTGAATTGGATTTCCTACAGGCCAGGGTAGCAATTCCAACAAAGGAGAGAATCCCTGCTTACAACTCAGTCATTATTAAGGAATGCCATTAGAAATCACCATGTTTTAGGTCTTGAAGTTCCCATTCTAAACATTATTGTTAAAAAAATTATGAAAATAGAAAGCAACTAAGTTTACTATTTACATTTTAATATTATCAGTTGTGAGATCCACCGGAGTTCCATTGATTGTTTGAACTTCGCAAGAAATAGGCTTGGAGCATATCTTTTCAGGGTTTTCTTGTTGGATCTTTGGTGTTGTCTCATAGTCACCACTTCCGGAAGGATTATCACGGTCAAACCATTGTGTATAACAAGGTTCTGAATCTAGGAAAGTATAAAGAAGAGAGTAGAAGTGACAGCAAAGGAAATACCTTAATCTGGAAAGTAAATGGTGTTTAATAAATCCAATATACTCACCAGTTTTGCAAAAGTCTTCTGGACACGCATATCGTATTTTATAATTTTGACACTGTGTTCCGTGCTGCTGTTCATTTATACAAGAAAATCCTTTCAGGACAGTACAGCTATGTCAGAACAAAATTAAACATTGCTGTAATTCTGAATTTAATAATGTAATGTTATTATCATACATGAAGATTGAGGCCTTGACTTTCAACTTTGAAATTCAAATTGGTTGACTGTTCATCTTATTGTGGTTTATGGGCTGTTACCAACACTGATTGGTTGTTGTGATTCCCTATATAACAATCAGTCCATTTCTTAGCAATTAGATTTTGTAAAGCTCATTGAAATGAGATACTTATATGCCATTTTACATGAATTCATGAAACCAAAAAGTCAGTGTGAAGCAGAAAATCAACAGACAATTATTTGGTCAGGTCAATTTGTTTCTGTCAGCCGGGTATCTAACCCTAACTATAACCGATCACCATGTTTAAGAGTATCCAAACCAAACTGAGAATTCCATACATCCTACTTACACATGGAAATTCCAGAGATAGATTGTTGGAATGGATGTGAACTCTCTCTCTCCTTGGAGGGGTGCATCCTGCTTACCTGATTCCAGAACGTATTAAGCTCAGGTTGGCAAGAGCCAAAGCTTGAGTGTCCATTGGGGTAGTGCTGGAGTCTAATCAGCTAAAACTGGATGGATTGCCATTGATATCACTCTCTGGCAAGTTTTCCTACAGCTTGCCCAGCTCGGACCACCCTACCCGTTTGGACTTTGGCTTGCAGGATGAACAGGAGCTGAGTGGCCTCAGTGAACTTCCAAGTCCTGCAAGTGAACTGGGCTGGCTGTCATCAGCAGTGCCCTGGAATACCGCAGACTCACCTGGCTCAGGAACCTTGATCGCCACAGAGTGCTGGTTTAATTTCGACATCCTGTGACCAAACATATTACCTTGGAGCTAGTTCAGCTCCAAGGACACCCGTTTACCTCCCCGCAAGGAGGATAGTTATTAGTTGGCCGTTTGACATCTAACAAGCGCGGATTTGAGCCCTCACTAGTGGTTAGTATGTACCAGGAACTCCCTGAGAGCTTCCTGGTGGGCAGTTATTTCAGCTCAGTGTGAAATTCCTGTCTGCAGCTTGGGCACATGTCTCTTCCTATTGAGTGATGGCTCCACCAGTTGGAGATGTGGCATTTAAGCAGCAGTTGCTTGCCTCTCTGCAAGCCAATCAAGGTGGATTTCAGGCCCTGGATGTACGAAAGAGTGTTCGTTCATATGTCTAGTGATGTGAAGGGTGGGGTCAGTGGTAGGAGCCTTGACAGAAGGACTGGGTGATGTAGAAGCAATGGGGGAGTTGCGAGAGCACATGGGGGAGAAAGAGGGGGCAACCAAGGGGATGTTTTCTATCTTTGAGACAAAGAAGTCCAGGTCCTCTTTGCCTGTGGCATGAGATGTGACGATAGAGTGTGCTTGTGGGAGGGAGAAGTGGTAGGTACGAAGATGCTCGAGCCACATTTGGCAGTGAATCGTGAGGTTCACAGCAGAAGAAGACCACAATATCAGACATACATTATGCTGACCCACAGAAACACAGTTCCTATATGACCTGAGAATGGAGTTCCCACAGGTTAGTGTGATATAATTCCAATAGAGAAGGGAGTTTTCCCAGTTACATCTCCGTCATTATTAAGGAATGCCATTAGAAATCAGCACGATTTAGACTTCAACAACCCTTTTCTAAACTTAATAATAATAATAATAATAATAATCCTTGTATTTGATATAGTGCTTTTCACGTCTTCTAGAAGTCCCAAAGCACTTCACAGAACACATTGTAAAGTGAATTGACTGTATATTTGTGGGCGAACGCGGCAGCCAATTGTGCACAGCAATGTCCCACAAACAGTCGTGGATTGAAAATGACCAATTTATTATTGTTTTGTTTTTTGGAGGGATTATTATTAGGCTCTGTGTGGAGTAAGGAAACTTGCCCAAGGTTTCGCCCTCTGTCTGGAATTGAACTCAGGTCTCTCACTTGCAAAGCGAGTGCTCTAACCACTGAGCTACAGGACTCCGCAAACTTGCAGTTTGTCAAGAGATAATAACATGAATATTTACATTTCAACATTATCGCTTGTTAGTTCCACTGGAGTTCCCTCAGTTGTTTGAACTTCACAAGAAATAGGGTCCTTGCATATCTGATCAGGGTATTCCTGTTGGATCTCTGGTGTTGTTTCAAAGTCTCCATTTCCAGAAGGATTATCACGGTCAAACCATTTTGTATAACAAGTGTCTGAAGAAATATAAGTATTTCAGAAAGTATATTTCAGGAAGAAAGTTCAACTGACAGCATAGGAAATGCCATAATCTAGAAACTAAATGATACTTAAGAAATCGAATATACTCACCATCTTTACAAAAATCTTCAGGGCATTTATATCGTATTTTATAATCTTTACACTTTCCCCCATTCTGGTGTTTATTTTCACAAGAAAACCCACCGATGACTGTACAGCTGTATAAGAAGCAGATTAAATATTGTTGTAAATCTGAATATAATGATGTAATGTTGTAATCCTGTATCAGACCATGTGACAATCTGTCAAATATGATGACTTGATCCCAAATTAAAATTGATTGGTTGGTTAACTCACTGTTGTTTATGGGAAATTGCTGGTGCTGATTAGCTGTTGTTTGCCTATATAAAAACATTCATTTCTTAGCAAATATGTTTTGCAGTTTTGTAATAAATCCTCTTTGAGGATTATTTTTACTGAAAATACATTACATAAGTGTAAATTGTTGCTAATGCCTCAGGTTGTAAAGCCATAAACAGTGTGAAGCATAAAACCAACATTGGTGTATTGGATTTCACTGTCCGTGCATTATTCAGTAAGATCCTTTCACAGGGCAAACCTCAGCTGTCACGATAATACTGTGGAGATGAAGCATTCCTTTGCAGCTCTGTGCAAGAGTATGAGGTTGAAGAGAATATATTTGTGTTGGAATTTATTGACTTCAAATTCAGCAATTACAATTTCCAACCTTTTTTTAACCTCATATGAGTAAACCATTGGAGATGTATTTCACCCCATCCTACAGGAACAAAGCTTCAGTCTAAATTACTAAATTGAGTTCCTTGACACCATGGTCAAGTTATTTCGATAGAAGAGGGAATCCTCAATTAAACCCCAGAGTTTATTTAGGAACACAGTTAAAAATCACCATATTTAATACCTTAAAGTTCCTGTTCTAAACATATAGTTATATTAGGAAAGTTACTTTGTCAAGAGATAACAACTAAGATGACTAATTACAGATCAATATTATCGCTTGTCAGTTCAGCTGGAGTTCCATGGGTTGTCTGAACTTCGCAAGAAATAGGTTTCTTGCATATTTTATCAGGGTATTCATTATTGATCTCTGGTGTTGTTTCATAGTCTCCATTTCCAGAAGGATTATCACGGTCAAACCATTGTGTATAACACGGTTCTGAATCTAGGAAAGTATATGAAACAAAGAGATATCTCAGGCAATAAAAAGAGAATACCATAATCTGAAAACTAAATGGTTTTGAATAAATTCAATATACTCACCAGTTTTGCAAAAGTCTTCTGGACATTTAAATCGTATTTTATAATCTTTACAATGTCTCCCTTTCTGTTGTTTGTTTACACAAACAAATCCTTTGAAGATAGTACAGCTGTGCAAGAACCAAATTAATTATTCTTCTGAACATAACAATAGAATGTCATAGCCTATATCAGTTCATGTGACTATCTGCTTATATACAATTATATACTGATTCCCTTGATGCCGCAGTTGATAAATTTGTAAGATAGTCTGAAGCAGAACATCAACATTAATATATTGGATCTCATTGCCAATGCATTTCTTAATCACATCCTTTCAGAGAACCTCTGATTACAAAGCTCAGTTATCACTACAATTGTCAAAGCTTGTGCCCCTCTGTACACGAGCATACAAAACATTTGTTTTGTAACTTTGTAGTTTGTAATTTATCCAATTTTAATTCACGAATTGGGGAGAGAGCTGTTTGCAAACAAATCCAGTGTTCACCTTCATTTGCAACATCTGTGACAGTGAAGCAATCCATGCCCACTTGCATCAAGACCTGGATAACACACTGTGGCAGGTAACGTCCTCACCAAATACATCTCAGGAAATGACCATCTCCAACATGTGAAAGCATATACTATAATAAAATAATAAACCTTGCATTTGATATATTTAACATACAGTCAATTCACTTTACAATATACTCGGTGAAGTACTTCTAAACATCTCAAAGCACTTCACAGAGTATACTGTAAAGTGAATTGACTGTATGTTTTGTAGGCGAAACACAGCAGCCAAGTGCGCGCAGCAGCGTCCCCACAAACCGTCGTGAATTAAGTGATCACATTGTTTTTTTTTCATTTTTGTTTAATTTTTGAAAGGATTATTACCCCTGGAAAAATGATCCGCCAATCGACTGACATCTTCTCAGGGTAACCAGGTATGGGAAATAAATGCTGACCCTGTCAGCGTTGCCCACGTCCTGAGACAGAGCAACAAATCATAGCCAACAGCAGCCACAGATCCTTGTCAACTCGCAAGAAAACGACATGATGTTCCTGCTGTGTTGTACTTCCAGGACAGAAGGGAGTCCAACCCAGGAATCAGTTAGGAATCTAATTAGAAATTAACATACTGTGGGTCCAAGACTCCAATCTAAACATATTGTAAAATCAGAAAAATATCTGTCAAGCGATAAGATGAATATTTACATTTCAATATTATCGCCTGTGAGTTCCGCTGGAATTCCTTCGATTGTTTCAACTTCACAAGAAAGAGGATTTTTGCACAGCTGCTGAGGATATTCCTCTCTGATATCTGTTACAGTCTCATAGTCGCCATCTCCCGAAGGATTATCTCGGTCAAACCATTCGGTATAGCAAACAGCTGAGGTGTCTGAAGTGTCTGAAGAGTCTGAATCTAGGAAAGTGTATTGAAGAGATTTGAACTGACAAAGGAAAAACCATAATCTAGGTAATAAATGATATTTAATAAATCCAAATTACTCACCAACATTACAGAAGTCTTTAGGACACTTAAATCGTATTTTATAATCTTGACACTGTCTCCCTTCCTGGTGTTTATTTTCACAAGAAAATCCTTTTACGACAGTACAGCTGTATAAGAAACAAATTAAGTATCACTGTGATTCTCAATATAAGTAGTAAACTCACATTAGTAAACTATCACAGCAGTATAACACAACATTACATCACAGCATCCTACAGAACACGTCTCTGACACGGGTTTCCCACAGGTCAGCATGATGTACTTCCAATACAGAAGGGCATCTGCACTTACAACCAAAGCAGCCGAAACCTTCATCCACCCCTTTGTCACTTCTCCGCTGGACTATTCCAATGACTCACTGGTCTCCCCAGTTCCACCATGCACAAAGTTCAATTAATTCAAACTCTGCCGCCTGGATACTCACCAGCACAACACTCCATACCCCAATCACACCAATCCTTACCAGGCTCCACTGGTTCCCAATTACCAAACGGATCGATTTCAAGTTCCTTTTATTTGTTTTCAAATCCCTTCATGCCCTTGTAACTCCCTACCTATCTGATTTGCTTATCCCCTCTGCCTTCGCTTGGCTGGCTCCGGCCTCCTGTTCGTCCCTTGTCCCTTCCGCTCCACCATCGGTGGCTGTGCTTCAGAAACTCTGGAGCTCTCTCCCTCAATCCCTCCGCCTTGCCCCCTCCTCCCTACTTTCAAATTCCACCTAAAGATCTTACTTTTTGATGGTGCTTATGGTCACCTCCTCCCTCCCTCTCCCCCAGGCTTGATGTCAGACTCCACCACTGTCAAGCTCTCCGAGACACTACCCTACATGAGGGGTGCTATATAAATGTAAGTTGTTACATCTCAGAATCATTGTTAAGGAATAAGAAATCATTGCCTCACAGACATAAAATAATTCAGGAAAATTAATTTGTCAAGCTAAAATAATTAAGATGAATATTTACAGTTCAATATTATCCCCAGTGAGTTCTGCTGGAGTTCCATGGGTTGTTTGAACTTCACAGTAAAGAGGTTTATCGCACAGTTCACCAGGGTATTCTTGTTTGATCTCTGTCACAGTCTCAAAGTCTCCATCTCCAGAAGGATTATCACGGTCAAACCATACTGTATAACAAGTGGGTGAATCTAGGAAAGTATATTAAAGAAACATTTCAAATGACCAAAGAGTATAATTTGGCCTAGTTGCTATTCTCCAGAGGCAATGGTCCTTGCTGAGATCCTCCTGCATCAGCTTGGAGGAAGCAACAGATTGTTGGAATGTTGCCAGGATCAGTTTTCTGTCACTCTCCTTGCAATAGACTTATACGAGATACACTCAAATTTTCTTACATTCATTACAATACATTTGTTTCTTCTCATCTGTAAAATTGTACCTTTGGGAGCCATTGCTGAAAGCAAAAATTCTGATTATGTGAACCTTTGGTCAAAATAAAGGGGCAGAAAATGTCTCGAGGATAGATCTTGTGTTTAAATCTTCTGATGATGTATTTAAAGATCCGGATTCCTGAAATCTATCCTTTAAAAGAGAATTAATTGGAGTTGGTAATATGTGGCTATGCCTCATAGTTCAATCAGCCCTCCTGCACATTTCAGTTATCAACAACAAAAACAACAACAAAATTACATTTGTATAGCGCCTTTTGCATTGGGAGGACGTCCCAAGGCACTGGACAGACAGAGTTATCTGCAAGTTTTGAGCACTATCCTCTTGATCTCTTACACTGTCTCTCACTCCTCTCTCACCATTCCTCTCTCACCACCACTATAACCCGCATGATCACCTGCTCCCTCGACCCCATCCATACCCCTCTTCCTACCTCCCAGCTCCATCTCCTCGCCCCTCTACTCACAGACATCATAAACCTCTCCCTGCTTTCTGGCACTGTTCCCACCCGACTTAAAATGGCCGTCATCACTCATATCCTTAAAAAAATCCTCCCTGGACCCATCTACTCTCAAACTACTGGATGAGAGCTAATTTTCTTCAGTTGAACGTCAACAAGACCGACGCTCTCCTGATTGCTTCCTGTCAGCGCTTCCTCACCTCACAGGCGCTGACAGCATCACATCCAAGGTTGCACACTCCACCTTGCTAAGCCGATACGGAATCTTGGGGTCTTGTTTGACCCTCAATTATCTTTTCTCTCCCACATCTGTGCCATGTGCCACCTCTGCCTTCCCCCACCTCCGCAACATTGCCCGGCTCTGCCACTGTCTCACACCGCAGGCCCCCGAGACCCTCATACACACTTTCATTGCATCGAGGCTTGACTATGCAAACGTATTGCTTGTCGGCCTCCCCAACTCCTCCCTTCACAGGCTGCAGATCATCCAGAACTCTGCAGCCCGTATCCTCTCCCGCACCAGGCTCCGTGACCCTATCACCCCCATCCTCGCCCGACTCCACTGGCTTCACATCACACAGAGGATACAGTTCAAGATCCTGGTTCTCACCTTCAAAGCCCTCCATGGTCTTGCTCCCCCCTACCACTGCGACCTCCTAACCCCCTACCATCCTGCTCGCTCCCTCCGCTCAGCAGGCTCTGGCCTGCTTCACATCCCCTGCCTTGCTCATCCCATTATTGGTGCCCTGGCATTCTGCCACTCTGCCCCCCCCCCTCTGGAACTCCATCCTGCAGGCCCTCCATCTCCCCACCTCCCTTGCCTCCTTCAAGACCCATCTCAAGATCCTTCTCTTTGACCTTGCTTTCGATCACCCTGCCCTCTACCCTACCCTCCCCGATCTCAACCCCCAGCTTGGGTCCCAAACTCTGACTGTACAGCGCCTTGTGACGTCCTCCCGACATGATAGGTGCTTTACAAATGTAATTTTGTAGTTCTTGTTGTTGTACACTAGTGTGCTTGTGTTTCTACAAAGCCTCGGTCTTGTTGACATTCAACTGAAGAAAATTAGCTCTCATCCAGGACTTAATTTCATAGAGAATAATGAGCAACACACTAGATATGATGCCATTTGAACATAAGAACATAAGAATTAGGAGGAGTAGGCCATTCGGCCCCTCGAGCCTGCCCCGCCATTCGATAAGAACATGGCTGATCTTTTGCTAATGAATTTGCTAATGAATTTTGCCAAAATTATATATCCACCTATAAATCTGTGATATCTGGAGCAGATGTCAGACTTTTGCCTGGTGCCAAAATAATTGAAGACTGTTTCAACCTGCGTATGATATCTTGAAAGATCATAAACTTACATCAAGAAAAAAATAAACTTATTATTTTGAATGTCCAGAGTATTCCTACACATCCTGGCTCATCAAACTCGTTAATGCAGACAACATGAGGTTTTTTTTCCTGTCGAAATCTAATTTAGGGCATAAATTCACTCCGAAAATTAAATCCATAACTCTTATAGAGTTCTTGTTGACTGTGCCTTTGGCCACATCCTGTTATTTCTTAACCAACCCCTGCCCCCCGCCCCCATCTCTCACCCTGCTGAGGCTCCGGATCCATCTCTATAAAGCACTCCCTCCACCACATCAAAACTAATATAAGTGCAAGTTGTTGTTGAAGATTGAGTTCATTTGTTTGCATACTGATTCTATTTTGCACTAAAGATTGTTAATATTTTATGTCATAAAGAAGAGATTGTGAGCAATTTATCCCAGTTTTCTATTTTCTGGGTTCCAGGGTGTGAGCGATTGTGTTGTGGTGGGAAGTCAGTGCATGACTGTGGGCTTGAGAGAAGCCATTCTTGGTGCAGCTGGTGGAGGGCTGCTACTGAGGAAATGAATACACGGAAACCAGACTCACAAATCATGACAAGATCTTAAACCAAAACATTGTAGGATTCATTTTCATCAGGTGCAGATGGACGTTCAAGAGTCCAACGAAGGGAATATCTAAGATTCGTCTGCATAACACTTTGTTACAATAATGTCAAGGTGCCTGCCTTCTCGTTGAGAATAATATTTGCTTTTCAAGTCAGAATGAGATTAAAAAGAAATATTTTGAAGAAAGACACCTACCCGGCTTTGAAGAAGCAGAAACACAGCCTGAAATCAGAAATAACAATTGAATTATAACCAGATTTGGATTATTTCCTAAATTGATTCATGAATAAATTCTGTAAACACCAAAATAAATGTCACTTACTGTTGGCATAAATGGCAGAAATTAATATGAATGCCTAGAATTAAGTATAAACAAACAGAATTATTGATAGTTGCATTCCAAAATATAATTTATGATTTTTTATATATTTAAATTCAAAGATTAAAATAGAACCAGTTAATCAGAACCATTTTCATAATGTGCTTTAGGATATCCCCATTAAAATAATTATTGTTTAAACCTTAATATACTGCACACTTGCTTCTGGCTCCGTTGAACAAGCAAAGTTACAGGATGCAAGTTATTTTTTTTAATGTAAGTAGTACAATGAAATCAGGTGAACTATAACACGAGAGTTATTTAGCAGCCAGTCACCTTTCAACTCTATAAATCAGTGTTTGTACACTTACCAGAAGCATTTTGATTATTTTCTTCCACCCTATACTGTGGAATAAAAATACAAATATAATTCTGTTTCTAATTTTCTTAGCAAACCAGAAATCCAAATACATAAGTTTAACACTTGTATTAATTTGAGATGATCCTTCAGAGATTTCTCAATATGAAATGCATAATTAGCAAACTTCTGAAGTAATAAAATATACGTTGTTAACACTTTTCACATAGGAGGATGCCTCTAAGCTCTTTACAAATATAGAGTGAGAGTTTCAGCTGGGTAAGAGATAGGGGTCAGGGAGGTATGGGGAAGATGGCTGAAGGTTCAATCAGAGATAGATCTTGAATGGGTTTTGACAGCAGAAAGGGAGGGAATGATGTGAAAAGGGTTATGAAATAGAATTCCAGAGAGTAGGAAAAAAAAGTGACTAAACACATGTCCACGGATGATGGAGCGGGGGAGGGGCAAAGGTCAGGTTAGCATTGGCAGAGTGGAGACGATTCATTTGAAGGTAAGGATGAAGATCTTAAAATCAATCTGCTGAGGGATGGGGAGCTATCGCCCAATGGAGCTCGGCAAGGATTGGGGGGTGGGGTGTTGAACCTCGAATAAGACAGAATTTGGGCAGCAGATTTCTTGGTGATATGGAACTTGTGGGGGCTAGACTTGGGGGAGGATGCCCAATTCTGGAGGTGACAAAGACCTGGGGTGAGGGTATGGGCTGTGTTGGGGGTGAGATAGCTACTTAGACCAATGATGTTACAGAGACGGAGGAAAGTGGACTAGATGAAAGGTGGGGGTTGAATAAAGCCATAAGATTTCATTCTGTCTGTTTGGTCAATGCAGTCAGCAGATGAGGTGAGGGAAACCAGCAAGAGAATTGGAAAGTTAAGACTCATCCAGGACTTGATGCTGACAGGACAGTCTGCACTGGATGTGTTGTACAATGTTTCTTAAGCACATTAAACATTTTTAAAAATCATAACTACACAAATTAAGAAATCAGATAAGAAACACCTCAGCAAATTACACCTCATAGTCAGTAAAATGCAAATTGTTGAATGTTTTATTCTGGGTGTAACAACAACTTGCATTTATAAAGCGACATTCACGCCGGACAGCGAAACCAGCATGTTCCTCATTTTAGAAACTATACACAGCTATTTGCAACCAGAAACCAGAGCTCATTCATCCCTCAGTTATTACATACAGCTGAGATTCAAAAAGGGATATTCACTTTGCCCCTATAATTTTTCCTAATAACTCTTATGTGTTTACATGCAGATACCGTGCAAATTATTATATGGTAAGACATTTGCCAGGTTTTAATCTTTTTAGAAATTTGAAGAAATTATTTTGTGGACTATACAAAATCTTCTGTAATAGCAAGTTGATAATCAGGTTTCCTGGGTAGTAATCTGATTTTCAGGAGCGGTCCTTCCCTGGAGGCTGATTGAACTCTTACTGTTGGGACCGTGGGGAGTGAGAGTTACAACATTTTTTAATTAAAAAATTAGTTTTGGCCACAATATATAGTCACTCCACTTTACGATACAGTAGTCTGTGAAGTGCTTTGAGACGTCTCAACGACGTGATAAGGCGCTGTATCAAATGCAAGGATTATTATTACAAATTAAAGCCCCAAACCGCTCCAAATTCCCCCAGCCACAGGAGTGATAGATATCATCCTGCTTCAGTGATAAAAACTTCAGAATAAAGAAATTCTTGTTTATTATTTATTCTGTACAAAAAAGTTTAATTGCACTAATCAACACACAGTATTTTCATTCCCCGCAACAAAATGTGTTGAAGAATCGTTATTAAGTACTTGTTGCTAATTATTTGTCAGCGTTAGTGCTCTATAAAGATTAATGTTGATTGTATCACGAGGTTAAACCGGGGATCCGATTTCACCAAAGGTGACATGTAATTGACAAATATTTTACCTCAAATATTCGACCGTTGGGTGGTTTGCAAGAATGTGGAAGGTCTGAGTCTGTGTCTCTCTTTAATATCGGAGCGGAATCACAGGTCAGTGCGAACCTTTGTCACAGAGGAACCAGTCATTACATCAGAGAATCCGCATTGTCCTCTCAGCGCTTGTGCCGCATTCCCCATCGTCACTCAACCTCATGGACAACAGCTGCCAAACTGCTCAATCTCTCTGTTTGGGAGAGAGACAGAAATGGATGATCAATGAGCATTAATGAGCTTTGACATTAAATGATCAATTCCTTTATTTTAAAAAGTATGCAATTCCGATCATCTATTTTCAGGTAACATCCTGGGAAAAGGCATTAGGGAGAATCTCCAGCCTCGGGAACCTTCCTTACAAAATAAAACATGGGATTCAAGAATTTTCTACTTGTGTTCGATCTTCAATTTTAAGTCTTAAGACTGACATTTTCAGCCTCTGACATAATAATTTTTCCATTTGACATAACACCTCACCACGATGTCGAGACATCTCAAAGCACTTTACAGGCTATACTGTGAAGTGTAGTGACTGTATACGTTGTAGGTGAACGATGTCCCACCAATAGCTTTGCAGTGTGAGAACAATTTTGTTTTGGGATGAGGTTGGTTAAGGTCAGTGTCTCCCTTCTCTTTATCAACAGTGCAATGCCATCTGTAACGCCCATTTGAAGACAGGAAAGATCTCCGGGAGAGGGAGAGTGTGTATTATAACACCAATTCTTGCATTTGTAAGCATAAGGTTTCATAAATCCATATTGGCTGCTTTTAATTATACTCTTCGTGAGATTCTTAGGATACTTCATCCTTTTATTATAAAAGGGTGTTGGGTATTTGTACGATTCTGTCTTGCTCCAAGCTCTGAAAATATTTGATCTTTTTCAGTGAGCGATGAGGCGAGTAAAGCTTTAGACATTTTAGAAAGACACAAACATTTGGTCACTGATGCAGTTGATGATACCCATGGCCTGCTTGCCTGCGTGAGGCTTGGTGTAGAGAATCAACCAGCCGCAACTATGGAGGTAATCTGCTTCCTCTTCTTTCCAGCGCTTTGGGACGTCCTCCCGACGTGAAAGGCGCTCTATAAATGGAATCTTGTTGTTGTTGTCTTGTTGTTCCTCAATTTAAAATCCTCGTCCTCACTTTCAAAGCCCTCCATGGCCTTGCTCCTCCCTACCTATATGACTTACTAACTCTATAATAACCTGTCCGCTCCCTCCGCTCAGCAAATTCTAACCTGCCCGGCCCTACCCACCCTTGCCGATCGGGCCTTCAGCTATTTTTGCCCCCACCCTTTGGAATCCCATCCCATAATCTCTTCACTTCGCCTCCTCCCTTAGCTCTTTGAAGGCCAGTCTTGAGACCCTCCTCTTTGACCACACCTTTGGTCACCCTCCTACCTCCCCGCCCTCCACCACTCCTGATCCCAACCCCCAGCCTGTCCAGTGCCTCGGGACATCCTCCTGTTGTGAAAGGCATTTGCTGGTGTTGTTGTTGTTGCAGGTTTTCTTCAACTGCATTGTTTTGAAAAACAATCTATTTTACTAATTCAGGTTACAGCCAAGATGTGCATTTTATTTCCTGCTCTTTGCCCCAGACACAAATTAAGATCGTGGGAAAAGCTCACTGCACAAATTCTGCTAGTTCATGCCAATAATTGGTGTTTAACCTAAAGCTGATGCTGCTTGACTGGGATTTTCCTCTCGTCTCTTGTAGCACACTTCTCAGGTTCCTCGCCTATCATCCTCCACAACAACCATTACAATTGCTGTAATCAATCCAGTGAAGCTTAATGAGGTGTCCCTTCAAACATGAATGTTGCTATATTAAATGCAAGGTTTATTATTAATATTATTCAAATATTATTAATAATTCCAGATACTGAAAAGCTGCTGCTACAATGATCCAGCGTGACAGCGTGTTCGAGAAAGTTCCGTCCGAGCGTCTTGTTCCTGCCCTGGTAATCTGTCGACTCCTGCAGAGGATCAGCAGATCCCGCCCATCACTTGACCCAGTAATAAAGGCGATAGAGCTGGCAGGTAACCTCTGCGACGTTTGCACCTATTTCATTTGTCTACATCATGGAAACAGTCCTTTCGACCCAACTATTTAGTCTGTGCTGGTATTTTGGCTCAACATGAGCTCCACCCCTCCTTATCCTCTCTCCCAGGCTTTTCCCATCCACTGGGGCTTGTATTAGCCTGAGTAGAAACATTTCCCTCAACTTTTCAGACATTTCTATTCTATTTATATTTCTATCCTAATGTGCTGAGACTGTCCAAATTGGTTTCACTTCAAACCCTTTAAGTATCGGAATCTGTAATTTCACTTGTTTTCCTCCAACACCCCCGCTCCATCTCCACGAAAAAAAACCTTACACTTTTGAAACTTGTAAGCAGAATAGTATTAAGTGTTTTTTCTTTCAGGACTAATAAAAGAAGTGTCCGGTAACGTGGAAAACAATGTAATGGATCAGGAGGAGATAAACAAAAGGGATTGTGAGCAGCCAGGGGACAAAGGTCCCCCTGAGCCTGGTGGAATTGCAGCTGAGAATGGCAAGAGGAAAGTGAAAGGCAAGCCTGAGTTTAAGCAGAAATTCACCTGTGCCACATGTGACAAGATCTTTGTGTTTCAATGTCGTCTTGAGCTCCACGAAACGTACTGCCGTAGAGGCAGGCAGCAGAAGCTGATTGCTTTTGAGGAGTGTGGAGAGGCTCAGGCTTCCCAGAAGGATCAGGAAAAGCATGCAATAGAAGCCAATGACTCTCCGAAGGGGAAGAAGAGGCATTTCCCTGTGACTTGTGACATCTGCGGCAAGTCCTTTGTTCATCAGTCAGGTCAGATAGATATAGTGAAGCCTTTTTATAAGATGGTGGTTGGTTATTGGTTATTGAAATCACAACCAACATTACAATGAGACTATAATAATAATAATCCCTGCATTTGATATAGCGCCTTATCATAGCCGGTTCCACTGTGCAGCGAGCAGGAGGTGACATCAATGATCTGATGTTGTCCTGGGGGTGGGAGGAGGAATGCCCTTCCATTCCACCCTCCAATCCCCCTGTTCATTGACATAGGCTTTAATGTTTGGCTCTGTTAATGTGTTAATGTAACTATCCTCAGGGCTGTATTACCACATGCGCTCAGATCACTTTGAGGAGAAGCCGTTCTTGTGTCAGGACTGTGGGACCACGTTTGCTGCCAAATCTACGCTGACCAATCACATGAGGCTGCACACGGGGGAGAAGCTGTACGTCTGTAAACACTGTGACCTGAGCTTCGTGTAGTCGGCCGCCCTGGCCTATCACCTGAAGAAAAAACATTTGCAAGGTACAGCCGTCCAGCTCATAAATATAATAATATGATAATATAAATTAATAAATATAAAAATATAATAAATATACTAAATATAATAATAATATATCCTCTCAGTATGAACCGTTGATGCTACATTGATTCACAAAGTCCTGTCAAATTTTCAATTTACATTTTCATAATTGCTTACTGATGGAAATGGGAGATTCTTAATGTCAGGACTGAGAGAATGTTAAAAACATGGAAGCTCAAATGTTACTGGACTTTGAATTGCTGTTTTCTTTTTTGCCAATCATTGACAACATGTTTTTCTCCTCAGCGGAGTGCTTTAAATTTTCTACTGCTTGAACCTTTGAACTGATTAGTGTTTTAATTTGTTCATTATTAGCGGAGCATCCAAAGTCCATCCCATTGCAGAGATTGATCCTGAACCTCTTAATATCCTGCAGGGAAAATGTATGGATGCCAGTACTGCGACGCAGTCTTTGCTCAGTCCATCGAGCTGACGAGGCACATCCGGACACACACTGGGGACAAGCCGTATGTTTGCCGGGAATGTGGGAAGGGATTCAGTTAGGCCAGCGGGCTGTCCATACATCTGGATGCTTTCCACAGTGAGTGGCATCAAATTTTGCCAAATCCTTTCCAATTGCATGTTGGCTATAGTTAGTGGCTCCATGTTTAATTTTTATTTCCAGGAATGATCTGCTGAAGAGCAGTGAAAACCTTTTCCCAGCCAAAAATATGTTTTCCTTATCATTGCGGAGGCTGCAGGAAGTTTTGAAACTGCAGACTTTACCCCATAGGCTGTTAGACTTTGGCTCATTACTTTATCTTAACTTGTCTATTAGAGTTTTGTGCTTATGTAGAAGTTGTCCTCACTGGCCAGCCCACCAGCAGTTTGTGTGAGTGGACTTGCTCTCTTCTGACTCCTGTTATGAGTGAAAGACTTCAGTTAAAAGAAATTTCAAATTGTCTCCTTGTCACCCAATGGATTGATTTCAAGATCATCCGTCTTTCCGACAAATTGCTACCTGAGTGCTCCCTACCTGAGTAACCTTATTCAGACATGCTTCATGCTCGCTCCTTCCACTCAGCTAGTGTGAGACATAGCACGGTTTAAAAGGCCCTGTATAAATGCAAATTGTTGACGGTAGCATTCCACGAACTTCAAACCATGTGCAACTTTGCTGTTATCCAGCCCTTGCAGTCGTGGCAAAATAGTGAACGGAAAAGCCACACTTGTAGTGTCAGTTTGGCTCAGTTGGTAGATGCTCATGTCTCTGATTTGTGAGCTCAAGTCTCACAGCTGAGTCTCATTGTCTAATTTGATGATAACCCAGATCCCATCTGCCTGTTCAGTTCCGTGGCCATATTGGAAACGTGAAGGGAATCTTCACTCAGATTTGGTTACGTTGAGGTAAACTAATCTCCCAAAGGTTCAGACCCTGAGGTTGGGGGGGATGTAGCAAGTCCATAATTATCAACATCTTGAATGCATTTATTAATGTTAATTATCACGGAACACGACCAATCTTCATTTTTACTTTGCCAAAAACCGGCGACACTTACAGATGTGGCTCTCCTTACAGATATTGAATACCCGTACGATTGCCAGAAATGCAGCATGAGCTTCCCGTCTCTGGTGGAGCACAAGATGCACATCCAGGAGGTGCATCCTTGTGAATACAATCCCTGCGAGATCTGTGGCAAGAACTTCAGTGCCCTGTCCCTCCTAGAGAGGCATACAGTCACACACATGCGGGGAAAATCATACTAACTGTGAGGTTTACAGCAAAGCCTACCAGGTGGGTACTTCCACCTCAATCTGCGAGACTTGTTACGCGTTTATCTGAACTCTGCCAACATTTTGGGTGTCACTGTGTTCTCTCCGACCTGGTTACTCCCTAACCCACTACCCGCTGCCTGTTACCTTTTGACGGCTGGGAAAACTGCGCTTGTCATGTTTTGGAGAGGCTGAGCCTGGCTCAACGCTGCTTCCCTTGTGTTTGAGAAACTCTGCGTGTTTTCCCTGTCTTGTGCAGCAGCTGTCCGGGCTTTGGTATCACAATCAGACACATCACCCTGATATCTTCGCCACACAGAACCATCGGTCTCCCAGGTTTGCTTCCCTGCTATTCACTGAATGTGACAAGAGCGTCAGGAGTGTTGCTGTTCTCAATAAGCACACGAGGTCTGGTCAGTCAGGTAATGTTCTGTTCTAATCATTACACTGGTTGGTCTGTGAACATTGTGCTTTGTGCGCCATTCAACCATAAAGTTCCAAACTTGTCCTGAGCTCTGCAGTCACAGACCACCTCAGCCAGGGTGGTTGGGAGAGGAGAGGCTTGTGACCCATCCCAGGGAGAGAGCAATCAATCAGGAGCCTACTGACTGTTTCCTGTGATTTGGATGGGAGGGTTTGGTGGGTGGATATTGAATGAGGATAGGCCAAGACTCTTATTACAATGCTTCCCACAGTTGAATTGAGTTGCCCGTATTCCTGTATCTCACACTTGGAAGAATGGTTGCTTCGCCTGTCAGTGCTCAAAGCATTGCTGGCTTCAGGAGGGAAGGGAAGGTTGGGCAGCAGCTTTCCATCAAGCTAATGCTGCATTTCTCTGCAACAGATATAAATGAGGTGAAATTCTACCCGGGCTACATTGACTTCTTGTAAACAGACTACACACTACACAGTCGAAAGTCGTGTCCTGAATTTGTCAAATTGTAGACATAAGTCTCAACTCCATTTCTCTGTAATACCTAAACAAACTTGAGAAAATCAGCTTCAAAATGAAGTCTGTATTTAAGAATTTGCCAAATTCTGGATGATAGAAAATGCTACATAAATAGACAAAGCAAGACGCAGGTGGAACTTCTCCCTTGTAGTGTTTGTCAAAGGCTCTGAAGTCTGTTGAATTATGGTCTGAGCTACATTTGGTAATTATAATGTTCCAGTCACATTGTTTCTTCTTCCCTTTTCCCCTTCCGTCTCCGGAGGGGAATGTGAGGCTTCCCTCCTTATCTCCCATTCCCCACCTACCTTCACTTTGCTGAACCTTTGCTATCTCATTCTGTTTACAATGTTTGCTCCTCCTCATCAGATCTCAAAATGCTGACATGTGAAACCTGTGAGGAAACCTTTGCCAACCTGGGGCTACTGCACACGCACATGAAGTCTCAACATTTGGGTAGGTTAAAGCTGGGTCTGAGTTCTCTTCATAGCCTCTAGCATACAACTTCTTAGCTCTAGTGAAGGAAGTGCTAACTCGTTAGGTCCGTGTGGTCCAACAGGGGGCCAGCGGGCTGCAACTGGCACGGCGGATGATTTTGTTCGGTTTCACTGCTTTACCTCCCGGCAGCACCTCTCTTCTGATCGGTCTCCATGATGCAGCGTGGAGAGTGATGGGAAGAGGGGCAGAATGGGAGGTACTCAGCCCCCCCGACCCCTCAGGTTTCCCAACTGCCTCGAGCCTTGTGCAGCCTGGAGAGACAGCTCCAGCAGCAGTAGGAGGAGTATTTAACAATTATAAAATTGTAGAACTATGCGTATCAGTAGGAAACACAAGGTAGATATGGAAAACAGAGGATTTTGGCGTAAGTGGGAAGTGGATGACTTGTTTGAATGTAATGCAAAACCTCAGTTTGCTCGAAAGTCATGTCTGTGTTGAAGGAGTTCAGAGTTGGTTTTGTAATTATGAATTAGAATACATTAGAATATACAGTGTTTATGCTTTCCTGAAGCATTGCAACATCATGTGAGCACAGAGCATGCGGCAGAACAGGGCAGGACCTTCCTGTGCGGAGACTGCACTCAGCACTTCAACTCTCAGCAGGCATTGGAGGAGCATCAGAGGAACGAGCACTCTAGCATCTTGTTCACTGAAGCTCAGGAAGCAGCTCAAATGGTGAATGTTCAGGCAAGTATCTTTGAAAGAAGGAGGGGAGATGAGCAGGATTTCTTTGGAGCTGAGATGGTTCCAAGGTGACTTTGCTTTACAATGGAACATCGGAATTGTGTCAATCCTGTGGTGGTCTCGGTAATCCGATTCCTGGGCTAACCCAACTGGCTCATGAATAGGATTTGGAGGGACAGAACAGTAACTGGGTGTAAGGATTCTTTCCACTCAGCTCCTGTTAACTCTGTAAGCCGAAGCTTAACAGTTGCGGTGGTCCTAGCTGGACAAGCAGTGGGAAACTTGCCAGACAGTGCTCTCAATGACAAGCTTTTATCTGGTTAAATGCCAACACAGACTCTGGGGTCCCCACCCCAAATCTTTCCAACCTGCGCCTAATATTATCTGGAATTAGGTAAGTAGGATACACCCCTCCATCCCATTCCAGAACAGAAATTTCCATGTGTAAATGGAATGCATAATTGGAAGAACAGGCAGAAAGGACCCCAGTCCCTCATCGCAATGAACCCCCAACCCCCCCAATAATGTGCTAGAGGGAGGAGTTTCCCAAAGGCTGCATGTGAGACCAGTGCAACACTGGTCATGTGAAGGGTGACATCAGCGCTCTTGAGCTGGTGCTTTACAGACTCCCATTACTGTCTTTCCAATGGGGCTCCTCCTGTATTTAGCATTAACAGTTCTCGCTTTGCTGTGCTCCCGCTAACTCTTTCTTGCCTCCAGGTTGTCCAGACCACTGAGCAGCTGGCTACCACAGAGCAGGTGGTTACACTGGAAGAAGCTCAGCTCAGCGGTGTGGGCCCACAACTCTTTGTGTCGTTGCCTGATTCCCACAAACACTTCGTAGGATCCCATGAAATTGTGGCTTTGAATGTAGAAGAATTGCTTGATGGGACAGTGACCCTGATCTGGGGAGATTCTCAATAAAAAGACTCTTGAGTAGAATATGTACATACGAGCAAAGGCCTTTTGACAGTGTGAAAAGTTCACTGCATGTATTTCTTTAGGTACTTGAAGATCAGTGCCCATTCAGTTTTCTCCATCAAATGCTTTCTTGAACAATCTAGCAATGTAATCACTAACTTTAGTGTCAGTGTTTTGGGGGTTGTCAGTAATAATAATCCCTCCAAAAAAACAAAAAAACAATAATAAATTGGTCATTTTCAATCCACGACTGTTTGTGGGACATTGCTGTGCGCAATTGGCTGCCGCGTTCGCCCACAAATATACAGTCAATTCACTTTACAGTATATTCTGTGAAGCGCTTTGGGACGTCCTCCCGACGTGAAAAGCGCTATATCAAATGCAAGGATTATTATTATTATCATAAGTTTTTGTGTAAGTATTGCAAACCCTTCACACTTCTGCGGTACCCATTCTTGCGGTTCAGATAAATGCACTAAATCGCTTTATGAATGACATCTGAAAGAGAAAAGTCGCCATAATGCTGAACTCGGTAAGAAGTCACAGGTAGTGACCGGATGTGGCCACCAGGTGGCAATCTGATATCACAAAGTTTAACTGGAAAAATATTCATTTCAAGTCCTTTTCATAGAAGTTCAGATATTTCAGCATAATATTTTAAGATCATTCTTAATAACAAATCATTAATTAGCCAGATTTGGTCACAAGAAAGTTCTATAAACAGCCACGATTAATTTTATCTAAGGAATTGCTGGTCATCTGCAGAAACTCCCTTCTCTTTCAAATAGTGCCATAACGCCCACCAGAATGTCTCATTCAGCACAGCAACCTCGAATGTCAGAGAGCGCCAGCCTGGGCTGTGAGCTCAAATCATGGTGTGGACCTTGTCCCAGAGGTGTGAGTGCTACCAATGGAGATGGGGTTAAGGTGCACCACCTCAATATTAACACCTACGGCACCAGCTTCTCCAGGGAATTTGGGAATCAGTAGATGTTCTTGAGTTGCTTCCTTTATATACAAATAGGCTGGGTTTTCCCCATTGTTCATTGCAGGCAATCAGGGCTTTGATTCCCACTTGATACTTTTCTAAAAGTTAAATCAATAGTTTTCCCTGTTCTGTTGTGCGGCTCATTGTCTTTATTAAGCAACTCTTTCATTTCCACCACAACCTCCATTTTTATGCACTTGTTTCCCTTAAGTTTTCCTGGCTTCATTCCATCTGGTCATATCCTTGGGAGTGTTCAAGCTGTCATTTTTTTAATGACTTTCATTATTAATCTCTATTTTCCCATGTAATTGGACACTCAGGTCCAACTACCCGAGAGGTATGTCATTGCCGGTGAGAAATAGGGCGACCAAATTAACTCTGAGTCATTTTCTTTCTGCTGTCTCATCTCATTTGCCTTTAAGGGAAAAGAGATTGTCACTTGGTATTCCACACAGTAACCACTAGTTGAGAACATAGAACTTTACAGCACAAAAGAAGGCCATTCAGCCCAAAGTTTGTGTTGGCTCTTTGAAAGGACAGTCCATTCAGTCCTGTTTCCCAATGACTCCACAAATGACTAACTGTTTTAAGATATAAGTCTATTTCTCTCTTTGAAGCTAATATGGACCCTATCTTGACCACTACACCCAGCAGGACATTCCGCATCCTAACAATTTCTTGTAAAATAAAATCCTCCTTTCCCCTTTGCACACTTGCTATTCATTTTAAACTGATGCCAGTGGAAATAATATCGCCCTATTTACTCGTTTTGATGTTAAAACCCTCATGATTTTAAGTACCTTGATAGGTTTCTTCTCATCCTTCTCCAATGAAGCTGGTCCCAAAGACAGAAGAAATAGAGAGTTAGAGTAATTTTGATGTACTGGGCATGATGTCTACGTTAGTAAGGCACCGAAGTGTGGAACTTCACACAGAATGAATAACCAGTCAAATGCCTCTGTGAGATAGGGAAGGAAATCAGTGAGTTGGGTGGATTGGTCTTCAGTCACAACAGGGAATTGAGTGCATCACAATATTGCAGTGAAGTTTATCAACCCTGGGTTTATATAACTCGTCTAAAAAAAAGAAAATGCTTTTATCGCTGGAGTCCCTGCAGATCTGAGCCCTGGTGTCGCAGTTTTAAGAAGCTTCAGAATTTAGCTTGACATCACAATATTTACAACAATTTGCATTTCCTGTTCAATTGTATTCAACGACATTTGTAGTTATCCTACAACAACAACAACAACACAATGTCATTTGTAGAGCGTCTTTCACGTCGGGAGGACGTCTCAAGGCGCTGGACAGTTGGGACAGGACCTGAGCAGAGGGGAAATGGTCAGGGTGAGGGAAGGGAAGGGCTTCACATGGAGCTTGCGGTTGTTATTAAGTGCAATATAAGAGTCTGCCAGCCTTACTAGCCTTAAAACGTTCCGCCAAGAATCAACTAGCACAGAAATTACTGACTGTTGTCTTTCTCAAATGATAAAGCAAAAGCTACCCTGGCGGGAGAGTCTGATTGCAGAGGATGGGGTGGAGGTGGGCAGGACAAGCATGTGGGTGTGGTATTGGGGGGAGGGCCATGCTCTGCGTCTTGTCAAGTTCTGTGAAAGAAAAATCCCCTAATTGCAAATTTGGCACCAGTGGTAAATGTGCGGCTGTTATTCCTATTGTCTCATTGCGTTGCACATGTTGCTATAATTTGTGGTGTTTAATAGTGAGAATATGAGAATCTTCTCATTCTAATATTGTCCAATTGCAAGCATTACTGTGCAGAGGGTTGCTGAGAAATTTAAGAAATTTAAGAACCAGGGAATGATTTGCTTATTTTTTTTAATACCTAATAAAACAAGAGTTTAAATTTTCAGTTTATTAAAATTTGTTTGAATCACAGGGGTTGGGACCCCACTTAAGTCAAGAATTGAATTTGTGTTGGAACAAAGAAGCAATATAATTGTCAATAGAGCAGCCGAACAGTCCTGCTTTGGAAGGTAAACTACGTACTAAAATTAATTCAATAATTGGAATGATTTTATACTTGTATTGGTAACAAAGATATAATGAGGTCGTTGGAATATTCTCCAAAAATTTAATTTCTTTGCACAAAACAATTAGTTTTCTTGTAATGTGGGACATTGCTGTGTGCAATTGGCTGCCGCGTTTGCCCACAAATATACAGTCATTTCACTTTACAGTATTATCTGTGAAACGCTTTGGGACGTCTAGAAGACGTGAAAAGCCCTATATTAAATGCAAGGATTATTATTATTATTATATTTGGACCTGATTAACATAGCAAAGGCATCTTCCTCCTTCCTGCAAAGCCATTCAGAATAGTCTGCTGGAGCCTAAGGACTCTGAGACTCGAAAAGGGATAATATAAATGCCAGTTGTTGTTTGTTAATTGTGTGGTTATCTCTGCCTGACCTGTGCTGTGGATGGTCAGCAAAATTCCTACACTTGGAGGGACTACTCCCATTGCCATTGCCCCCACCTCCCCCAGCCATTCCTTCCCTTGTGACAATATCCTTAACTTCTCTTGAGGTTCTGATCGGAGGTAATGGCAAAGTCAATCAGAGTCAAAGTGTCCGACAGTGCAACTCGCTCCACAATAAGGAAATATGCATTTTGTCAAAAAACTCGAAGTGGTTTCAGTTCTTTTTTTAAAAAAATCACAATGGAGAATATCATTGGGGAGAAATTGGGGAGAACAACAATCCGCACTTAACAGCACATTTCAAGTGTGGAGAGTGTCTATAAGTGGTTTACAAGGACAAAGTAGGAGCCTGCGATGCAAGAGGGGAGTGGAACGCTGATGGCACAGTGGAAGAGATGAGATTTGAAAGCAAGAGAGATGGGGTGGGGTCAAGGCCGAGGGATTTTACAAAATGAAATCGGTCATTTACTTCATGTCTGTTTGTGGAAATGGCTCTGTGCAAAATGTCTGCCTCATTCTGCAAAATCCACAAGAGTAGCAACTTGCATTTATGGAGAGTTCTTCGCATGGGGTAGATTCCTGAAATGCTTAGACACAGTAATGAGATTTGTTTATCCTCAGTTGTCGCAATTTACAGTATATTGTGTGATCCATTTTAAGACATCCAGGTGCTGTATAAATACAAGAGTCATGATTACGTTACAGAAAGAGATTGCTTAAAACCAGCTTTTGTTGCCCTGAAAGCAATCTCAGTGCTTGTACTTTGGCACAAAGTTAGAGGTGGGAAATAGAGAAGCACTGCCCTCTCTCAGAGGAATGGGATTCAAAAACTTTAGAGAGGGAGTGAGCAGCAACAGAGACACAAAGAGGGAAGAGCAAGATAGTAAGACTGGAGTAGAGCTCCAGTGGGGGAATGAGCACCAGCACAGACATTGGGTGAAAATGCAGCGGGTTGGGATTGGAATAGAGAGCTGATGGGAGGGAGAAAGCTGGCACCAGCACAGGCATATTGGACAGAATAGCTTCCTCCGGTGCTGTGATTTTCTATTATATTTAGAGAAACGAAGCAAAGCTCTACTTGTAACTCAAAGCAGGAAGTAGGAAAGGGCTGATCACAGAGTACATAAACCCACTGGCGGGGGACAATAACAAGATAGAGAGAATAAATTGAAATCTGAGTGAAAATACAGACTCACCTTTTAGCCTTTGATATGAGATTGTTTCGCGCAGACATTGATTTTTTCTATTAAACCAAGATGACTCGAATGGTTTTCCTCCTGAAGTGTTTGCACGTGGGTGGCGTGGTTTCAACTTTACAAAGTAACATGGGATATATAATATGCCTGTCCATGAAAAGGATAACAATAAGCAACAGATTGCCTTTTGGCCACTGAAGCTTCAGGGCAAATATGGGAGGTTCACCTTCGTTTTATACGTTGTTGCACTCAGAATCCACGAGGGACGTGAGGCGTGACGGACGGGAGACAAATTCGCAGTCACAGGCACTGAAGTCTTTCATCAAAGAGCGGAGATTTAGTTTAAATGTGGAACCAGTCTGCGTGGTGTGGGACACTGATCCTCACAAGTCCCAAGTTATCTTTTGCTGCTTTGGATTGAAAAACAATTCTTAATTTCTCAAGAGCCATGATAGAAAAACAAAATCTAAAAGTATTATTCGACTAATAAACTCAAACATTCAGGAGAAATAGATATAGAAACTAATCACGTTGGAATTCAATTCTTCAGAGTCAGAAGGTTGTAGGTTCAAGCCCCTGTATCAGGATTTTGAAGTCACAGTTTGATCTGACAGTCCAGTGCAATGGTAGGGAAGCATTGCATTGTTGGAGGTGCCATCCCTTGGACAAAATGTTAAACTGAAGTCTTGTTCAGGCGGACGTTAACGATCCTGTGGCACTCTTCGAAAAGAGACGGGAGCTTCTCCCTGTATCCTGGTCCACAATCCTCCAGATAAAATTGTCCGTAAATCTCACAGCTGTTTATGGGGCATTGCTGTGCACAAATTTGGCAGCACTTGGCTCGCAAGTGAGAGGACGGGTTCAATTCCCAGGCAGGGTGAATTGTTAGGCAAGTTTCCTTACTCCACACGCCTCTGTTTACCGAGCAATGAGTAGGAACCTGGTTGTTAGTTGATTGGTGGATCACTTTGCCAGAGGTAATAACACCTCATAAATAAATAGACAGACAGACAGACAGACAGACAATGATAATAATTTGGTCACTCAATCCACGACTGTTTGTGGGACGCCGATGTGTACAATTGCTGCCACGTTTCATCCCACAAAACATACAGCTGTGAAGTGCTTTGAGATGTCTTGAAGATGTGATAAGACGCTATATCAAATGCAAGAATTATTATTATCACTGATGTAAAAAGGATAACTACAGGTGTGTCAGCCCCTGAGATTGGAATCTGAAATAAAGGGAAATGGTTTTCAATCATAGGAGTCAATTTTGCGATGTGTATCATCCCCTGAAGATATATAGAAAGTAATTGAAAAATTAATGTTCAATCTGTTGTGAATATAAGATTGACACTAAGAAGCTTGGCTCGGGGCATTGCATATTAACCGAAACACAGAGGTCAGGTTGGGTGATTACAGTTGCTGAACAAGAGGAAATCATGTTAGTTCTGTGAGATGCAGCAGTACAGCGACCGGAAGGAGTTAAACTCCCAGATTCCACCCTGTTCCATACTGATGGATTAAGCTTCCACACTGGATCCCAGCCGGAGGCACGTTGCTACACGAGAGGGGCTGATAGTTTCATTGGTTTTGCTGATCCCTCGCTCCAATTTTATAATTGGGTTTTAGGAATTTTGAACGATTCTGGAAAATTTTAAATGTTAAGACAATTGTGTCCCACAGGCTAAGACTGGGTGGAATTTTAGGCAACTGAAAGCAATAGGGTGCCTTACTCTGATCTGAGAAACTGACCTGAGTTCATTGAGATTATTGGGAAACCTTAGTGGCTTAGTGTTCAGGAGAGAACAACAGCAGGTCAGATGTCTATCAATACAGTATATTATGCAATTAAAAATACAAGGAGTATTATATACATCTGGGAGAAAGTACAGAAAGAGGAGCATTAAAATAATAATCCTTGCATTTGATATAATGCTTTTCACTTCAGGATGATTGAGGCCTTGATCCCATTTAACAATCAGTTTTGTTTAAGAGGAATTGACTTACTTAATCAGCACCAGACAAGTTGGTTTGGATGGTTTGTCTCCGTGCTGTAAAGTTCTACAGTAAGAAACTGCTCCATGTTGTGATGGGTGGGTGTTCTGGCACCTCACAGGATATACTTTAGGCTTTCCGAGATGCTACCCTGCGTGAATGGCCCTTTATAAATGCAAGTTGTGGTGCTTTGTTGTTGTAATAATAATAATCTTTGCATTTAATATAGCACCTTATCACGTCGTTGAGACGTCTCAAAGCGCTTCACAGAATATATTGTAAAGTGTAGTGAGGGTGTGGCTTAATATACCGTTTGAAATTCCTCTCCACAATAATAACATCCCACAGGATGTCTGATGGTAAAACAATCCATTGGGAAAATAATAAATGTAATTACCTTCAACTTATAAAAACACATCTCGTAAAATCTAATAAGTGTCCAGGATGGTACACTCGTGAAGTCTGGAAATAGATAAATGGAGCAAACAATGCCTTTACTTTGGAACAAGCGGAGTGTAAATCATTACTCTTAACAAGCTTTGATTTCCAAAGTGCTTTGAAAGTTGACCTTGAACGATCAAAAAAGCATTGAGAACGGAGGTCCGTGTCTGTGTGCGTTTAAAATCTGGTCGCCAAATACCTCGATTTGTCACAGTAAATATAAACTTCTGCTTCTTTTGATCACTTATTACTTAATCACAGGATTAAGTTGTTGGTGTTGATATGAGCAATTATTTCCACCAAACCAGGGACATGGGTAAATCTAGATTGAATCGTATGTATGTCGTTTCCAATGTATAGCATTGAACAGAGGAGTTGGGGAGGAGGAATCCACTGGCTGTTACAACCTGCCACCATTCACACGATTCAAGGGACATTTGCATGTTTTTTGAGGCGCCGCACATTCCTGCACAGCGCTGACTTTCAGCAATTGTTTCCTCCCCAGATGGTGTTAAATCATAGTAAAATGACAGAAAGTTTAAAATAAACAGTGTGTTTATGTAGGTCCTGTCCCCCTTTTTTGGGGGTATTTTTCTTGCCACTAACAAGAATATCCTTCCCTTTGAAACGCAGAGCGTGGAATCTCTTTTGAGGAGTCGGAATCGCTGGCGTGAATTATGTATGAGATTCTGCCCCTGTTACTGATCTCCCTGTTGTTCCACTTGGGGTCAGATCCCAGAGCAGCAAACTGGCTCCGAGATGCACACCGACTGCTTTAATGTCTTGCCGACTGCCCCCCCACCGCCCCCCACATATCCCTCACCCACACATACCCTCCCCCCACATACCCTCCCCCACATACCCTCCCCCACATACCCTCCCCCACATACCCTCCCTCCCACATACCCCCCACTTATCGCCCCCCCACATAACCCCCCCAATACCCTCCCCCCCACATACCCTCCCCCTGTCCCGTCAGTAATGTTTCGCTTCTGTAACAGCAAACAGCTTTTTTTTCCCCCAAACCTGACACAATTCCTCGGTGACTCGTTGGAACCTTTCACCAAAGTTTTTTTTTGCCAACATTTGTGACATGTTGCGGGAATATGGCCTGATCGTTTGCCAATTAATAACGACATCGATCACCCGCCGCAGTTACTGTTCCCTTGTCGCTCGGTAGCGTCTGGGATCCCGCACTGGGGCGGGTCGGGCGGGGAGGAAACCCCAGGAGCTGCGGGAGAGGAAGATGTCGATGTGGGATTTAGACATTAAGGGGGTCTGGAGCGAGGTGGAGGGAATTCCTCATGAACTGTATAAACTGTGTCTGGCTCCTGTGCTGATGATGTGCAACTTCTACAAATACAAACCTGCAGAATTTACGCACAGACGCAAACCATGGCCGAAGCCTCTGGGCGGCTGGTACCTGGGGGTTCTTTTAATCACTTTTTTTNAATCAATCCCACTTTCCAGCTCGTTCTCCAATCCCTTGATATTTTTATTGCTCAGATGCTTCTCCAGTTCCCTTTTGAACTCTCCCATTGATCCGGACTCAACAGTCACTTGTGGTGAAGAATTCTCTCCCCACAGCACAGCTCTGGGCACTGGATCAGCTCCCCGTCTATCTTCTCTTACTGATGGCGATATTTGAGGCTTTATCTGTCATTATTGTGTATAAAGCTCTTGCCTCAAGTTCATCAATTCCTTCAAAGGGAATTAGATAATAATCCTTATAATATTCCTTGCCTTTGATATATGCCTTATGTTGTTCAGACGTCTCAAATAGCTTCACTGGCGTATCTTGTGACTTGTAGTGACTGTGTGTTTGGAGGCAAACACGGTAGCCATTTTGCCTACAGGAATAATAATAATCCTTGCATTTGATATAGCGCTTTTCACGTCTTCTCAACATCTCAAAGCGCTTCACAGAATAGACAGTAAAGTGAATTGACTGTATATTTGTGGGCGAAACGCGGCAGCCAATTGCGCACAGCAGTTTCCCACAAACAGTTGTGGATTGAAAATGATCAATTTATTATTGTGTTTTGTTTTGGAGGGATTGGAGTGAACTGGTCCATCAGGTTCGAGTCTTTCCTGAGAGCATTGCACAGAGATGGCTTCAGCAGCCACCAAATGACCAACAAACAGTCTTGAACTGAGTAACCAATTTTATTTGGGGGATTGTTGTCTCGGACACCTGGAGGTTGGAGTGAGCAAGAGTGTAGGATTAAACTAGGCTCAAACCAGTACCAGCCCCCTCCTCCTAAATAATAATAATAATAAATCCAGTCAACCTTAAGTCAACCATCCCAGCAGTGTAGCACAAACCTTAAATATCTGAGCCATAAAATAATAGTAATAATCCTTGCATTTGATATGGCGCCTTATTAAACATTGAGACGTCTCAAAGCCCTGTAAATCGTGGAATCATACAATCTTACAGCACAGAGGGAGGCCATTTGGTTCATTGTGCCTGTACCGGCTCTTTGGAAGAGCCACCGACTAGTCCTGCTGCTCCTGCTCACAACATTGGTACTAAGAGTACAGAGGTCGAGGCTCACAATGTTATTAAAGACGGATACCATGCGGTGCAGAGGAGTCTCTCCAGGGGTCCTGGCCAGCAATCCTCCAGATTCTTCATTCTTTCACCTTGTAGTTGTTTACGGAATCGTGTTGTGTGCAAATTGCCTGCTTACAAATTCAAGCACTGCCCTATATAGCAATCAGCTGTGAAGCTTTGAGATGTTTTGACATTGCAGGCAGTGCCTTAAATACCAGGGTTATTATTATAAAGGGGTTAATGGTTGGCTGTGGATTATTATTATTATAAAGGGGTTAATGGCTGTGGTTTCACTCGGCCACTTATTAATCGCCAATTCTTCATGACTGGGAGCAGTGGGATTGCTGATGTGCACTGACCTTCTCGCTGAGGTGAAGTGTAATGATGAGGTGTGAATCAGCCTTTTAAGGATCCTGTTAATGATCTCCTCCCACCCCACACACTGTAGATAAATAGGCAGTTAATTTACTCTTTCATTAATCATATGAATTGCTAAGTGAGCGGGTGGTGTAGGTAACAAGCATGTTCGCTACTCCTTACCCTCTGTACTTGGTTAGCAGTTTCTTGGATTAATAAATAATAAATAAAAGTCACATACGTAAATAAATGAATACATGAGTTTCCTCCTTGCGACTGTTTTCCTACATTGTCAATTATCTACACATAAGAGAAGTCCCTCAAACAAATAAACACTTAAACCAGTAATATCACTTGACGTCCAACTTAGGGGGAAAAAATACCTTCTCAAAACCTAGTTTCCTCTCTTTGTTTTGCTTCATTACAAGGTGACCCTTGCTGTCTGCTCAGCAGCTCAATTGGGATGTAAATCACTTGTTTCCACCTTGTTATTATCGCCTCACACCGTTGCCAACCCGCACACACTGGCTTGGTGCAGGAGGTCATCTGGCGAGAAGGGAAGGGATGGAGTTGCAGGCGGCTCATTATCTGCCATTCATCAGTGCCCACCAGGAAGGGTTACCTGTGACTTGGCAGTGTAATGAGGCCTTCACTGTGACAGTTACAGACTTCGCATCGTTCCCGCAGTTGATAGGGAGCCAAGTGAGAACCAGATTTTTATTTCTAATCAGGGAGGAGACCTGCTGACAACTGTCTCTCCTCAGATCCCATTGAACATTAGGGGAAGCCAGCAATCCCCTCCCTCCTCAGCCAAACCAACGTCAATCAAACGCCCTAAATACTTCCCCAGAATATGTCAAGGTTTGGAGTAAATTGTAATTTCATGACCTGAAGCTTCCTGGTCACAAGTTGACAGCTGCTGACAGCCTCATTCAGGAGCAGACGATTTCTGGGGGGAAAATCATGGCTCTGAGCTTGGAGACAGTCTCACTCTGGAAGGGAGAAAATGCTTGAAATGTTTTCTATCACAATCCTGTTACAGGAAACACAGATTGATAAGAGATTTACGCTTTTCCCTTTATCTACAATAATAGGGTGGCAGATAAGCTGCTCTTTCTACAGTTATTCATTTCCCTATAAATCAAGATATTCCTGCTATTTATTTTTAGGTCAATTAAAATAGACATGGGCTTATTGTGGTGACTTGTCCTTACCTTATTGGCAGCTGATACTCTGCTCAAGTTTACAAGATCAGTTCAGTTGAAAAAGGACCTTCAACTAATTTAATCTCATCCTTTCAGGATATGCAGCCTACTGTCCTCCCCCACAGCATCAAGCTGTTTCTTGACAGTATCCAGTGTGTCTTGGCCTCAATTACCCTTTCGTATACAGCTATTTCCCCTCTGTGTAAAGAAATACTTCCTGGTGTGTGTCCTGACATTGCTCTGAGCTGTGTTTTCTTGTCCCACTGCATTTAACACATCTTACCTATTGTTCTGGCTTCACTCTCTGAACCTCACTTAGTATGTTATACAACACTACACGTTTCTCCTGAGATGCCTCCTTTCGAGGCTCGGAGTCTTAGTTTGTCTAATCTAATAGTTTGTCTTAGGTTGATTATTGCAGACGTGGGCATTTATTTCACAGAGCAGCAGTTGTCCACCCGCTCGGCTTTAGAATTAATTTCCTGACATTAATGTTCAGCATGGCTGTACTTTTAATAAGTTTGCAAATCGTTTTCCCATCAAATATCAAATATTAATGTCCAAGACAAAGCTGGATGGGAACGTTCATTGTCACAGATACCGATCTTCAGACTGAGTGCCGTCTGCCTGTCCAAGCGCAAGTTAAAGATCCCATGGTTCTTTAAGTTAGTCAAAGTGGCGCTATTGGGAAAGAGAAGGGAGTTTCTGTGTCCTTGTATGACAATCCCCTGGATTAACTGGTTATTCATTTCATCGCTGTTTGCAAGATCCTGCGGTGCACAAACTGACTTACACTTGCAATGCATTTTGAAATGTGTTGATGTCAAATGAATATGGACACATGTCCTTAACTAGAAACACATAGACACGTGGACATAAATTGTTGGTACCTTCATCCTAGATAAAACCAACCTTTTCCTGAAAGTGAGTATAGCACAGGCAATCAGACTGGAATTGCAGCTAGATTTCCAGCCATTCACTGCATCTAATAATAATAATAATAATCCTTGCATTTGATATAGCGCTTTTCACGTCGAGAGGACGTCCCAAAGCGCTTCACAGAACACACTGTAAAGTGAATTGACTGTATATTTGTGGGCGAACGCGGCAGCCAATTGCACACAGCAATGTCCCACAAACAGTCGTAGATTGTAAATGACCAATTTATTATTGTTTTTGGTTTTGGAGGGATTATTATTAGACTCTGTGTGGAGTAAGGAAACTTGCCCAAGGTTTCGCCCTCTGTCTGCAATTGAACTCAGGTCTCTCGCTTGCAAAGCGAGTGCTCTAACCACTGAGCTACAGGACTCATCTATGAACTTCAGCTAAATCCTGATAAAAACATTCATTAATGTGATATGATTGAATCAATATTATTCTCGAATGATATTTTTTTTGGTCTCGATAGTGCCTCATTGTCTTGGAGATGAGTAATTACTGCTGTGTGTCTGACTCAAGCCTGTGATGATGCAGTCACTGACCTCTGCTTGTCAATCCAGGAATTAAAAACAGGATTCTTGACTAACTCAAAGAGTAGTGTTTTGGGGGCTGAGAGGGATTGGAAGCAGCTGAAATATTTATACCAACAAAGTGAATAAATTGCTCCAATGGAGAGAACCAACTGTGCAGTTTGTAATTGCGTTGCTGGCAAAGTTCCGGTTCTCGGCATTGTAATTTCCTGTCTCTCTTACCCGAATGTCTACAGGCATTGGGAGATGGGTCTGGGCTATCAGTCTCGGCCACTCATCCCTGCCATGGTGATGGTGGAGACTTCAGCTATTGCTCTCTTGAACTCCATCGTGGAGTGCCTCCGCCTTGCCCACTTCCTCTCCACTTTTAAAACTTGCCTTCAGCCCTCTCTCTTCGACTGTGCTTTCAGCTTCCTTTTCCCTCCCCTAGGACTCTCGCCCCCTTCCCCCCACTACACAGACACACACCCACAGCTTCCAGTCAGAGGCACTTTGAGACATCCAACCTTTGGATGAGATGTTAAACCAAGATCCCGTCTGCTTATTCAGGTGAATGTTAAAGATTCTATGATGCAATTCAGTTCCCCCTGGAGTCCTGGCCTACAATCCCCAACAATTTAATTGGTCACTCACTTGGATGTTTGTGTGCAAAATGGCTGCCGGGTTCATCTGCAAATAGACCTTACAGAAAATCCTGCTTTGAGGCATTCTCCCAAAGTGAGCTATGTCAAATGAAAGGATTATTATCCTCCTGAGATGAAATGCGCTTTGCAATGTAAATTTTTGTTGTCAAGTGGGGATCATAAGAACAGATTTCCGGTGATGTTTTGTGGGCAGGCAAAAGTCTGGCAGTTTCACTATATTTATGTAACGATGTCCAGGCTGTGCAGACACCGAATGTTACTGTACTCGATGCTCCAGTGCCAATATTTTTCACTGTGGCTTCAGAGTTGCTGGAGCAGGAGATCTGACTCCAAGTAACGTCTTGGATAATTCAGCGACGGAAATAACTTATGGCCATTTTACACTGGGTGTTTGTTGCCTCCGGAGCTGGGCTGGGTCTGGAGACAAACATGAGCGTAAAAGCAGCATAAATGTCACTTTGCTATTACGTGCAATACACAGTGTAATATCCATTTACAAACAGGGATGAAATCTCTACCTGGATACATGGAGATCATCCATTCTTCTGCACTATGTTCTAAAGGAACTTTGATTTGAAATGGCCATTGTCATTAAGTGAAAACAATTACAGAACCAGCGCTCACCACTAACTCAGTGTCTGCTCAGCTGCTATGGTGTGCCTCAGATCCTTTACTGTGTCTGATGTGTGGGAGAAATCCTGGAACTAAAAGTATCTGAAAGATATCAAAGGGAAGGAGTTTTGGCTCCATCGATATTCATCTCAAATCCTAAGAGGGTATTTGTAGAATCGGCACTTACCTGAGTCCTCATGGGTGTCTGAATTCAGAGTGGGTGCTGATAATTTTTTAAATAATTCATGAAGACAGCAGCCTAATTATTAATATTAATATCAGCTGCTGAATACCCACCAGCATCACAGGACCTGTAAACAGGATCCCATAATGCGATCTTGTCTGAGACCTTGACTTGCTGGGTTTTTGTGGGATCTGTTCCCAGACACTTTTCAAGTCAATTCCTTTCTAATTTTCACCAGAAATACAATACCTCAAGCGGCTTTTACAGGTTTTTTTTNGGTGGTCGGCCTGACACGCGTCTGACACGTGCGGAAACCATCAAGGTTATTAATGATACAGTGTGAGATGTAATATAATAACTAATAATAATCCTTGCATTTGATGTAATTCACAGAATTTATATTAATTCACAGAATATATTGTAATGTGAATTGACCGTGTATTTGTGGAATGTGTAAACTCTCGCCCTCCCCACTCCTCATACTCTCACACTGTTGCTGGAGGGGGGTGGGGGGTGTGGGGCTGATGTCTGCACGTGTGGATCATGGTGATAGTGTGCGTGCTCCTTAATCCCAGGAAACTTTCCTCATTCCGATCCAGTGGAGTTGTGCGCCTCATGCTGTGTTGTTGTGCTGTGTTTTGATGAGAAGCTGCTCGTCTGCAAAGAGCCGCACGGGGGGGAGGCATTGCATACAGTTCACTAACCCTCAGGCTGAGCATCGGCCACACACCTCTCAGAGCTACAGCCACACAAAGCCACCCTCCCCTGCACCCCCACCCTGACCCCCCCACTCTGACACCTCCCCCCCACCCTGACACACTCCCTTACCCTAGCACACTACACCCCCCCACCCTGACACTTCCCCCACCACCCTGACATACTCGCTTACCCTAGCACAATACCCACCCCCCCCACCCTGACACCCCCCTCACCACCCTGACACACTCCCTTACCCTAGCACACTATTGACTTCTTGGAGCAAAGATTTCTTCACCACGCCACATCCCTCGCCTCCCTCAAGGCCCGTCTCAAGACCCTCCTCTTCGACCGTGCCTTTGGTCACCCTCCTACCCTCTCCGCCCCCCACATCTCCTGATCCTAATCCCCAGCTCAGTCTCAAATCCTTGACTGTCCAGCATCTTGGGACATCCTCCCAACATGAAAGGCGCCGTGTAAATAATAATAATAATAATAATAATCCTTGCATTTGATCTAGCGCTTTTCACGTCGGGAGGACGTCCCAAAGCGCTTCACAGAACGCACTGTAAAGTGAATTGACTGTATATTTGTAGGTGAACGCGGCAGCCAATTGCGCACAGCAATATCCCACAAACAGTCGTAGATTGAAAATAACCAATTTATTATTGTTTTTGGTTTTTGGAGGGATTATTATTAGGCTCTGTGTGCAGTAAGGAAACTTGCCCAAGGTTTGGCCCTCTGCCTGGAATTGAACTCAGGTCTCTCACTTGCAAAGCGAGTGCTCTAACCACTGAGCTACAGGACTCCACGAATGTCATTTGTTGTCGTCACAAACTAGCCTACTGACCCCTGCACCTGTCCAGGCAAGTCTGTGCCAAAGGTCCAGTAGCTGCTGAGCTGTGAAGCTCAAGACAGGTATTCATTTGTCCACTTCTATATTGCCCTTTTCCTAAAAAAAACTCTTAGGTTTCCACCTCCGTCTGCCTCGGCTGCTCCCTCCCCCCTCCTCTGCTTCTGCTCCTCTTGTGAATCTTTAAAAGAACCTGAAGACCTACCTCTTTGTTCCCGTCTGTGTTAATCTCCCGCTGCCCCTTCTCCCTTGCTCGGCATCCAACCCCACCTCTGTACAGTGCTCCGAGACACTAACCTACTTAAAGGGACCTTAATAACTACAAGTTGTTGTAGTCACTATTGCTGTCTTTATTTAAAAGCCATAATCCCTTTGCTTTTTCCCACTAAGCAGAGATTTGCCTTCGATTGATACCTGCCCTAACTTTTTTAGTGAAAATTAAACCATGGACCCAAATGGGAAGAGTATCAGTGGGGTGCGTGAATCAGAAGTGCTTCTGAGCACGGAGACATTTCTGCTGAATGGTTCATGGCTATTCTTGATCCTACCTTTCACCAACTCAGACAGTGCAGGCAAATCAATGAGCCAGCCAGCCTTGGACTGGAAGTTCGTGCGTTCAGCTTGTACATGTTTTGATGGCGTGTTTACAGTGTCTAAGTGATGCCAGAGGACTTTAGTAGAAGGAACAGCTAGTCTCCAGGGAGCAAAATACTTCAACATTTTATTCAGGTTATGATCCGAGCTTGAAGAACAAATACTTCACAATGTCAATGCTGCTCTCTGCACAAGAGAGGAGAGTTTTAGTACCGTTCAAAATCTTCACATTCAGTATAGCAGCTTTGTGTTGGGAGTATAATAGTGTGGCCACCGCTGGTGGAAGGTGGAGTATAATATTATAAACCCCAAACCTGGTGTAATGGGAGAGACCTGTGTCTGCAGATGCCACGTTGTGGAATTGGTGCCAGCGATGGCCTTGCAAGTGAATTCATTGTAATTATACAAAATGTAAAAGTTCCTGCCGGAAACAGCAAAGATCCAGAGACTTAAGATTCCACTTGCTCTCGGCAACATAAATGACTGATCAAAGTTTGGTGAAGGAATGAGAAATGAGGGGAAGTATTATGAGTATACATTTATAAAGCACTTTAAAAGCAATTATCAGTAGCTCTGAGTCTAGACTGACAGCCCAGCTCATGCATTTTAATGTGTGCCACAGTGACTGCACGTTCCTCACAGCAGGAGGGACATGGCAGTCACGAAGGCTGACATCAGAGCCTCAGTGTGTCCCTCGCTGACATTTAACCTCAGACAGTCGTTTCAAATAAAATGTCAGTGCCATAGATGTAAGTTTCTTTTTATTTGCAGGTCAGTCCACACCGGATTATTTTCAAAACTGATTGGTTTTCGAGGGTGATAATCGCTTAAAAAATAATGATGTGGTCACTCAATCCACAAATTTTTGTAGGAAACTGCTGTGCGCAATTGGCTGCAGCGTTTCATCCACAATTTATCAATTCACTTTACAGTATATCCTGTGAAGCGCTCTGAGACGTCTCAACGACCTGTCAGGTGCTACATCAAATACAAGGATTATTAAGGCTGTGGTCAAAGGGAGATGAAGGGGAATCTGTTTCCTTTATTTGGGGAGTACAATCTCCACATTGTGTAGCATTGAAAACAAGAGTCATGGCAAGGGATGGAAGAATTCTTCATCTGATCCGATCCAATCTGACTGGAAACGAAAAACTAATTCAGGTCACCAAACCTGCGTGAGGAGTATGCGGGAGGAAGGGCCGTGTTAGAGCCGCAGGCAGACACCCTGAGGTGGATATGAATTTGGTTTTCCACGGTTCTACGACTGAATGATTTTTCAGGCATTCTGACCCTGTTTCCGGGAGCTCCTTCACTTTGCACCCTCTTTTCCCACCTTCCCATCAACAACAACTTGCATTTTTTTTTGGTCCCTTTCTGACTGCTGCGCTTGCTTACAAAAGAGTCACGTCTCTGAGTGCTTTACCCGGAGTGAAGCGGACACAGAGCGGGGTGGGGAGGGGAGGGGAGAGGGGGGAAAGAAGTGAGTGTTGGAATCGTCAAAAAGATAGGTGAAACCTGAAGAAAAGAAAGAGGGCGAGACAAAGGTATTGAGAGAAGCAAACCTTCCTTGAGGCCTATGTATTCCCCCGCTTTCAGCCACTTTACCCCAGCACTGCATTGGAGTGTCAGCCTGGATAATATGAGTTCAAAGTCCCGACGTGGGGCCTGAACCCACAAGCTTCTGACTTGGAGGCGAGAGCACTGCCGACTGAGATGAGGTTGATACACTTTCACATTGTGTGGAACTTGATCCGATCCTTGGGAAGTTGCAGTGAAAGGTACCAATCTTTTCTGAACATCCAGCCTGCCTCGTCGCACGCCTGTCAACCCGACTGCTAAGAGCAGATAAGAGGTCGTAGGCCACTTACATAAACAAATGAGGTAAACATTTAATCAGCAAGTGAAGTCTCCATGTTGACTTAGCTGACAGGTGTTATTCTGATTCCTGCCTTAGGCAGCTTGTCGTTCAATTAAAACCAAAAAGACCTTTGACGTTGAGTGATTGCCAGCCATGCTGTGAGTCATTGTGACACTGTTTTACACGGAGTAATGTCACTGCTCTCCATTGCACAGCCCAGTCCTCGGGGCTAGGATTGTAGTTGAGGAAGGGGATTCCTCTCACAATCGCTCAGCTTTCTCACTCCCTCAGTCCTTGTTTAGCCGCTGCTTTGAATTCTGTTTGGGCAACTGCGATAATATTAATTTCTGAGGTTATTTAGTACTAATAATTCTCACATTTCATACAGTGCCTTTCACATCAGGAGGACGTGTCAAAGTGCTTTGCAGGATTTGCTGTAATATGGAGTGACTGTGTCTCTTGTAAGCAAATGTAGCAGTCAGTGTTGCACACAGCAATGTCCCACAAACAGCCATGAAGCAAATGGCCATTTTTTTCTGGAGGATTGTTGACCAGGACACAGGGAGAAACTGCCTTCCCTTTTCGACTAGTGCCACAGGTTCTTTAATGTCTTCCTGAACAGTAACTTAGGTGCTTCAATGCACACTCGGGCCAAGCCATTGGCTTTTGCCAATCTACCAATAATATTTTTGGGATTTAAGTCAGTAGTGTGTCCCTCTGGGGAGAGAGAGTCAAATTCCTTTTCAGACACAGGGACAGGTCCATGTTGAGGATACTGTTGAGCATGGTGATGGGTTTCCGTGTGTGCCAGACACCCAGCTGACCATAGGGCTGAGAGAGTTAAAGAGATCAGCCAAAGGCACAGTCAAAGAGCTACACCTTGGGAAGTGATTGTTGAGGAGAAGAGGTAGTGAGACTGACTAAACGTCTCTGGGTAGTGTTTATGTGCTTTGATTAGTGTTTTCCAGTGGTGTGAGCCCATTGTGTTTTTGGTGGCTGGTATAATACCCTGGTATTTGCTCTGTTTCATAAACTAATAATTGATGGCATTGTGTTTTTATGAGACAACCTTTAATGCGAAGGAGCTTAAGTGTTGCTAGGAGAGCGATTGCGTGTGTAGTCCTGCTGCCTGGGCCTCCGGCATCAATAAGTAAATGATTTTTATGGTGTTTAGACATCGAAAAGGATATATATGTCAGTCAGTTCCTGCACCCTCTCTGCACTTCATCTGCTGGAAGTCAAAGGATAGAGACAGAAGAAAGTTTCAGATTCCTCCTCTTTGTCAGTGTGTCACAGGAAGCCCAAATATCAACAATTAGAATTCACATTTATATAGTGTCTTTCATGTTGGGAGGACATCTCAAAGTGTTTCACAGCACCAACTAGAAGCCTGAGCGGGGGTGGGGAGGTGGGGAAATATTATGAAAGTACAGTGGAAAAGAAAGGCCTTAAGATGTGTTGCAAAAGGGATTAAGAAAGGTTTAAACCTACATTATGTCGTCAATTTTCAGATATTGCAGAATTGTGGAAATTTCTTCAATTTAGTCTTAATTTGAAACAAAACCCGGATTTCCTCAGTGGTTTCAAAATTAAGGCTTCTCTCACAAATTTGCCAGTTTTGTGCAATTTTAGGGTGAAGAAATGGGTTTTATAGCATAAAACTGGATGGAATTTCAGGATGGGTTCTGCACCATGACCCTGACCAGGCAGCCCGGGCCCAGTTTGACATCTCATCTGTTTTTTTTGATGGAGAGTAGTGTCTGGCGAGGATTAGGGTGATGGACTTGCGGGCAAACCCTGTACATCAGGGCAGATCAAATGAGCTGTACGTGTGAGGTGCCGGAATGGGAAGTGAATAGAAAGACTGAGAGAAATGAAGCCTCATTAAGAGTCTCATCACAAGAATATGTGATTTTGCTTTGAAGCGTAAAGCAGTGGCTGAGGAGAGACTGCTGAGATATCAAACACTCTGTTTTCCCAGAAGCCGCCAACCTCCCCAGAGGATTGGGTAAATAGACAGATGTGTGAGGATTACTGACAGCTTTATCTGCTGTCTCCTAATTAACTTATCAGGCACTCAGATGTGGGCTGTCCGCACTCCACACTAAGTTTGTTTATCATTTCAGTGGAAAACCTTTCACGGCTGACGCTATTTTTGTATTGATTCTACACTGTGTTTACACTGATTACTTCTCCGCCCGCAAACTCACAAATACTAAACTCTGTACCCTCATCACCCTAGTCCTCGCCAGGCTCCACTGGCTCCCTATCATACACACTAAACTCTACTCCCATCACACCAGTTCTTGCCAGGCTCCACTGGTTCCCTATTAGCCAACAGATCAATTTCAAGATCCTCACATTTGTCTTCAAATCCCTTTCTGCCCTGGCACCTCCCTGTCTCTCCGATCTGCTTACTCCCCAGCTCACTACCTGCTGCCTACGCTCGACTAGCTCCAGCCTCCTGCTTGTCCCTCGTGCTCTCCGCTCCACCATCGGCAGCTGCACTTTCAGCCACTACGCCCTGAAACTCTGGATCACTCTCCCTCAATCCCTCTGCCTTACCCCTTCCACCCCATCTTCAGGACATGCCTGAAGACTTTCCTCTTCGATCGTGCTTACAGTCACCTCCCCTCTCCCTATGGCTCGGTGTCAGGCTCTGCCACTATTAAGCGCTCTAGGACGCTATCCTGCATCAGGGGCACCTTGTAAATGCAAATTGTTGTTGATTTTACTCTATGTTTACAATGTGTTTCTGTCTGGTCTTGCTCTGAGCCAGGACATTGTCCATTGCTAGTTTTGCAACCGTCCTCTTTGTGAAGCTCAGACTCTAGCCAGGTTTTAGGCATTGTGGTGCGATTGAGCTAAGTGCTAGTTGAGCACTTGCTCTTACAGGGGATTAGATGAAAAATACTTTGAATTCTATTTGAAAAGATACGCTCCAAGGGCTGTGTGCTGTAAGGCAGTCACCACAACCCAGAGTGTATGAATTATGTACCCAAGAAAACTGGATTTTCTTATACAACCGTTTGTGGAATACTAGAACCCATGGTAAGTGAGACATTCATGTAAAAGCCTCTATCACAGCCCGGCTAGTATTTCAGTCACTCGACAGATGAGGCAGTTTAATTGCCGGCACGTGTGCTCGCTGGCGTCCCTGTCCCCATTACAAACAGCCAGTTAATTGATCACTGTGTAAGCGCAGGATTCACGGCTAATTAAAGCTTTTCCACTTGTAAATGTAAATTCTGACAATATGTTCACGCGGAGGTCGAATGACATTCGATTTGTTCTCTAAACCAACCCATGAATGAATATCTTTCTTTAGCAACGCCGAGTCACTGCTCTCTGCCTTTGCAGGTGAATAATAAGTAAATAATTCTTACATTTGTACAGCATCACTTACATCAGCCGGACGTCTCAATGTGCCTCATAGGAATGTAATGTGACTTGTATTTTGTAGCCGCTTTATGCTCAGTGATGTCCCACAAACAACTAAGAAGTGAATGACCAATTTTTCTCTCTCTCTGGGAAATTGTCGGCCAGGACACCGGGAAAAACGACCTTTTTTTTTAAATGGGGTCTTTAACATCCACCTGAACAGGTGGGAACTTGATTTAAAGTCTCATCCAAAGGATGGCACCTCCACCAATGCAGCGCTCCCACCCAGCACTGCATTGAAGTGCCATCCTGGCCTGGGACTTCCAAGTTCCGACATGGGTCTTGGACTCACAACTTTCTGAGGCAAGAGAGCTACCAACTAAGCCAGGCTGCCACCGTGTGATTTCCCACTCGGAAATGTCCATATGCCGCATCCACAATTACACTCCGTCTGCACTTGACGGACATCAATGATGAATGCTTAGTGTTTCTCCTCTCAAACCCAGATATGTTCCACACGCAGGGAACAAACACAAGCCTTTACCGTCAGCCAGCTTTCACAAAACCTCATTTCTCCAAAGTCAGCATGTCACATTTTTAAGTCAAAAGTCACGGAAAACTTGCAAATAAGAAGTTAGATTTAATTTTTTTTTTTGTTTGTTACACCGGGCGTTTCTATTAAACTGTCAGATATTTGAGATGAAAGATCCTGAGATAGTTGACATTTTGACTTTAAATATCATCTTTCACAGGTTCTGAAACATCGTGATGTTGAGAATTTGCTTTCTTTGTCATGTGAAATGTTCAGGCAAAGTATCCTAATTAAACCCAGGATGCAGCAAGGTGGGGATATCCATCATTCACTGCCTGATCTGACGGAGCTGAGAGTAAGATTTTACCCTTGTTTGCTTCGACACAATGAAGTGCAATAAAAACTCAACTTTTACTTGCCTTTTACGCTCTCTTTTTTGTCTCGATCTCTCTTACAAGCTCTCTCCCTCCTCTCTCTCTCTCTCTCTCTCTCTGTCTTCCTTCCTCTCTATCCTACTTTCCCTTGTACATTCTCTCTTGCTGTGTGTGTGGATTTCAATACCCAACAACTCTCTGAGTGAAAAAAAATTCTCTTTGTAGCTGTACGCAAATTAGCTGCCATGTTTGCCCACGAGACACATGGGAACCACACTTCACAGTGATCCTGAAGTGTAGTGGTTAGAGCACTTGCCTTGCAAGCGAGATGACCCAGGTTCAATTCCTCAGTCGGTAGGGCGAAAAGGATGTCTCAAAGTGCTTCACAAGATTTACCGTAAACTTTAGTGACTGTGTATTTTGTAGGCAAATATTATGCATCCTGTACACTGTGCAAATCTTGCATAAATGCAGCCGCTATGCATGTGTACAGAATTACAGCTTCCCCAATGTCACTGCGTAATTAACTAATGCAAAGGCTTTATTAATTATGTCATTAACCAATCCTTCTCATTGGCACCTTCAGCTCACTCTGCACACGCACGCTTACACCTGGTGTAATGTTTACAGCTGTGTCTGCACAATGTTCAACATGCTGCTTGATCATTTCCGACGTCTTGGTCTGGTGAAATGCATAAATTTAGGTACAGGTGTTTCATTTGTTTCAAAACAAATCAATTTCATTCAAGTGTTGCTCAAGTTAATGAGCAGAAAACACAGGGTGTGATAAAATGCACCAATATTACATTGTGGAGCCTCCTGCCCTCCAGTGGTGATCTGAATGGCACAGTCTGAAGGGAGGGGGGCTTGATGGACAAAGGTGACTTTTATTTGGAAAATTCTGTAATTCAGTCACGGTTGAGCAGCCGGGTTTTCTGCCGTGATATTTGTGCAACGTAATAATAATGATCCTTGCATTTGGTACACGATCGGTCCCTTTGCATATCGCATCAGGAGCACGTCCCGAAGCCCTTCCCCAGGGTATAGTGTAAAGTGCAGTGTGTTTTGTGGGTGAATGTGGCAGCAGTTAGTGAACAACCAAGTTGAGAGATTAGATTTTTTGCCACACAGAGTGGTTAAGATATGGATTGCCCTTCCAGGAGTGGTGATTGAGACAGAATCCATATTAGGCTTCAAAAGGGAACTCGATATATATCCAAACTGGAGGAAACTACAAGTGGATGTCAAAGATCCATTCAAAAAGAGAAGTGGGTTTCTCTCTCCGGTGTCCTGGCCAACAATCCCCCAGAAAAAATCCAGCATTCACTTCACGGCTGTTTGTGGGACATTGCTGATTGCAAATCGGCTGCCCCGTTCTCCAAGAAAAACGTAGTTCAGCACTTTTAAATATTTTGACAACGTGATAAGGCGCTACATCAAATGCATGAATGATTAAATGAGATCTTAACTTTGTACCCTCTCATTAGTGACCCATGAAAATAATCTTATTGCTCATTGCCCTGTGCATTGCCCATCATCATAACCTTCTCAGCTCTAGAGCTTTGGAACGCTCCCTGAATCCCTCCACCTTGCCCCCTCCTTCCCCTCTTTTAGATCACGACTGAAGACTTTCTTCTTCGACTGTGCTTACGGTCACCAACTCCATCCCCCCAGCTCAGCTTCAGGCTCCGCCACTGTTAAGCGTTCTGAGACTCTGCCCTGTGTGAGGGGCACAACATAAATGCAAATTGTTGTGAAACAAAAANTGCCCTAACCTTTCAATTCTTGTTTCATAACTCACTCCTCCCCCACAATCTCTGGTGCTGTGGTTTAACTGCGGCAGAATTCAGCCCCGGTACAGTTAACTCCACGATAATTATTTCATTCTAAAACGTGGCTTAGGTCGACTCAATTAATTCATGTATTTCAGATCTATTTCATGATCCGGTATTTGTAAAATATGCATTTTTTTTTAACAAGGATCCTGGAGAGAACAATCTTTCCACTTTCATGAAACCTCTCTCTTTTCTTCTCCACGCAGAAGGCAAAATGACAAGTTAACAGAAAATAAGAGATTAAGACCAGCATGTGTGAATTATACATGAATCCTGTCACAACCTCTATTCTGTTCCGAGACTACATCTTCATTACAAGCTGTATTTGCTATTTGTTCAGTGTTGCGATGCACCAATCAGTGTCGGGAACTCCAATGCTGCTCATTTCCTCTATTTTTCAGAGGCTTTTGTTAGAAATTGACACAAATAACTGTAAATTAACACAACTTACTTCCCCGGAGGCAACAACAACCACTTGTGTTTGCATGTCTCGAATCGCTTTTCATAATGACCTTAATTAGAAATTAATTGAATCTTGTTATAGAGACAAACACGACAATTAATTTGCCAGTAACGTTCTACTAAATGGTGGCCAATTCATTTCAACTTGGGGTGAAGATGAGGAGAGAATAAAAAGCAACAGAAACCGGGAGGAAAAGGTGGGTGGGGAGAGTAAGTTAGTGGGTGTGGGGGGGCGCGCTGTGGATGTGTGTGTACGGCCCTTTAACTTGCACGGTGCAAATTCGACCTGAATGGATCGCTCAATCAAAATACACGATGACCATGTGGAAAGTGCAGGTGTACCCCAGCTCTCGCCTCCGAGTCATGGCTGCTTGTGGGGACAATGTTGTGTGGCAAATGGCTGCAGGGTGATACTCTTAGAGACAAACTCTTGCCATATCAAATACAAGGATTATTGATGCATTTATTTATTTATTTACGTCATCTACAACAACAACAAAATTACATTCGCATTGGGAGGACGTCCCAAGGCGCTGGACAATCAGTGTTTCAGACTTGAGATCAGGATCGGGAGGGTGGCGGAGGATCCTTTGTGTGATGGGAAGCCAGTGGAGTTGGGTGAGGCTGAGGATGATAGGGTCATGGACCCTGGTGCGGAAGAGGACTGCAGAGTTCTGGATGATCTACAGCTTATGGAGGGAGGAGTTGGGGAGGTCGACAAGCGGGGAGTTTGCATAGTCAAGCCTGGATGTTATGAATACGTGTATGAGGGTCTCGGCGGCCTGCGGTGTGCGACAGTTGTTGCTATAGGATGTTACTGACACACAAGGGGACCCTCCTGTCTATTTGGTTTAGTGCAATAGTGAATGGCTCAATGGGAATTCAAAACCTGAATGTGTGTCATCACATACTCATGGCCTTGGGTTCAACAATTTTCCATGTTGTAATTTTCACACCGAGATTCTTTACTAACTAAGGAATACCACAAATTAGACTTGTTATTTCACTGAATGGTATTGCACTATTTTATAGCAAACAGAGTAATTTGGAATGCATCGACAGATATTAATCAATCTATTCCACATTCTGTATAACTTGTTTGTCAGCGACTGTTTTTATTTTCCGTTGTCATTTGGTGCCATTTTTCCTACAAAATACACAGTCACTACACTCGACAGTGTATCCTGTGAAGCGTTTTGGGATATCCTCCTCACATGAAAGGAGTTGGACTGAATGTAAGGATTATTATTAAATACACAGTCACTACGTTTATGATAAGGCACCACATCCAATGCAGGGATTGTTTTGCTGTTCTCTTAATTATTCGATGTGTTTTTCAAAGGAATTAAGTGATTAAAGCTTTTGCAAACTGTACACACGGCTTCCCTGTACGTACTTTCCTTTAAGTGCTTTTAGGGTTTTATGTAAGTTAATGACAAAATCTGAGGAAAAGTAACTAATAAATAAAAACATAACCGATGTCCTATCGTGACACAGATTTGAAGAACACAAGTCCACAATGTTCTAACAGTGGGATATCTCTGCTGATTGGATATCTGGGGAGTTGGCTCCGCTTCCTTTGATAAATGATGAAATCACACTTCTCTTACCTGGGGATACGCAGAATAATAGATTTCACACCGGGATGAATGGTCGGTTGCGCTTTTTTCCCCTTTTTTTTTGTTTTATTATCTTTGCTCTTGATGTAGGCAAAGCTGGGAGCATGAGCTGGAGGGCTGGCTTCAGAGACGTGTGGGAGCAAGTGAGCAGAGGAGCGCGCTCTGCTGGGGGGAAAGAGTTTCTCCCAGCGAATTGGTTGCCAATCTTCCAGTCCAGCTTGAAGCTGTGATGGGAGGGTGGCTGTTGAGGTTTGATGGGGTCAGATGGGCCGAGGAGCCTTCTTCATCTAAACTAAGCTTGTGATTTTGTGGCTGTGTGATCGCCCTGTGTGACGAATGGGCTGCCCCACAATAAACAGTCACTACACTCGACTGTAATTACCACAAAACACTTTGCGATGTCCACCTAATGAAAATGCAAGAAGAAGGTGTGTGTGCGGAAACCTTAGCAGCGCAAGGAACGAGAGGAAAACAATCTCCATTTGTTCAAAGTCACAGTGGAAAACGATTCGACTTTCTGGACCAGTTTAAGCTCATTTAATGGAAAGTAGAAGTGCGAATGTATTAGTTATTTAGCATTTCAATGTGTTTAATATCAGACTGCAATACTTTCAGGAATAAGTATTCTCAGAAAAAAACTCTATTTGAACTATTTCCCTGTTTCCTCCATCATCCTCCCTTCCTTTCCTATTTATTTCTAATGATTTGAAGGATATGTTTAAGGGGGGAGGCATTATGATAAGGAATGTGATAAAATGGCTGTCATTATGCAAAGTTCCTGCAAATTACATCCCGTAGCACTCGTCTCTCTCACATCTCGGCTGAATAATTCATCAGTCGCTTTAAAACCTCGTGTCTGATCTCGCTTTGCTTTCCAATTTCATTGTTCAAAGATTCAGCAAACAGTTGATGTTGGACGGTGCTGAGGACAAACTTTCTCATTCACAAGAAACCGCTACTGCTACGGTGGTTAGATGTTAAAATAAAAAAAAATTTACATTCGCAACCAGCGACTTACCAGTGAGCAAGAGGCAGATTAAAACCATTCCCCCTCCTGTCTACTCCTGGTCAGGTCACCCCAGGTCAGTGACTCAACTGCCTAAGGAGGACTGAAAAGTAATTTAAGATGATGTCCACTTGTTTCAGATCCCTCTACCGGAGGGAAGAGTCACCCTCTTTAGGTTGTTGACTCTCTGCATTATTTTAAGATAATCACTCACAAAATGATTTCAGGTGAAGAAGCCTTTTGTCAGATCTGATCTGATTTCTCCAGAACTGCACCCCCCCCCGCCCCTTCCCTCCCCCATCACCCCTTCACCCATCACAGCGCCAAACTGCTGTCCCAGTGTCCTGGCCTCAACTGCCTTTCCTGGCAACCCGTTTCCAGTCAATAATTACCTTCTGCATAAAGAAAAACTTCCTGATATCTGTCCTGATATTGCTCTTAGATTATTCCCTAACCTTACCACTCGGGATAGAACCCACGTTTATTCCGGTTATTGATTGAATAATTTCTGTGAACCATCTATAAGCAGTTGTGTGGCGTATTGATATCCTCTCCAGCTGTGTAAGTGAAGTCCACTCCTTCCAAGACACTAGCCTGCGTGAAGGGCACCATATAAATACAAGTTGTTGTTGTAAATTATATTAACCCCTAGAGTGGAGCTATAACCTAATCCTTGTGCCTTACGTCAGGAAACTTGTGCAGAAACAGAGATTGAACAAATTGTGAGTGAAAATGAAATGAAGATGGAATCTGTTTTCCTCTTTGTGGTTTTTCACCTCCTCGTGTTCCTGTAACTTCTTTCCAATGCCTTGATCCTCTGAAAGTTAGCTATGTTTTAATGTAGTAATCTATTTAATAAACATCGCCACTATTTAAATTAACTGAGCTATGTGTACATGCAAGGTTGCTTGATTTTTAGTTTGTGAAGCTGACCTGATATTGACAAGGTGCTTGTTGAGAAGAGAATATTGCTTCTGTAAGTGGAACAGTGATACAGTGGAATCTCTTTAACTATTCTTTCCTCACATGCAGGGCACTGGTGGGGTCAGAGTTGGATCACTGTGTTAGCAGACGAGGCCTCATTTATCTTAGCTCTCGATGTCTGACAGCTTGTTTCAAACCCGTCTCACGGCTTTGAGCTGCAAAGAACTAAGGATGTCAATTGGCTTTGTCTGTCTTACACCAGCAGTTACACAGCACAGCGACCACAACGGATTCTAAAGAAGACGCCACCTTTGCTCCGTGTGGAAGCTGAGGAACCTCTGTAACAGCAACTGTTAATTTTAAATATTAAGCATATCCAATATAACCCCTCATCTAACTTTGCCATGTGCTTTCAGAATCTTAAATACTCCATTACATCCCCTCTCGATCTCCTCTACTCCAGGGAAAAAGCTCCAGTTTAGCCAGTTTCTCTTCGTGTAACAATTGTCTCGTACCCGTATCTCTCTGAGTTCCTTCCAGTATTGGGGACACACTGTGCAAGTCATTCTAACACATCTGAATATTCCACACAAATAAAGCAATGTCTGTTACAGACACGGTGATGACTGGCTTCTTCGGAACATTAACAAACGAGTAAATTTGGGGCCTGATCATGCCTACATATTTCTGCTGAACGGTTGTGTTTTCCCCGTTTCTCATCTCATCATTAAATCTGAAACATTCTTATGAGACAAACTGCTTAATAATCTCCCCTTTCCCTCGGGCTCGGTTACGTTTCAGGTTTTTGCTGATAATAACACACTTTAAGGGCATGAGAGCTCAAGAGCTTCATTCAGCCAGTGATTGACATCTTCCTCTCTATCAGTAGATTGAAAGCAATAATGCTCATTGTTGTTGATATTCAGATATAATTCTTTTAGAGCATCCTTGGAATGCATTGCTGATCCCAGATCTGCTGAGTTCCTCAACTGCACCAAATTGTTCTGCAGTTTTATTGAGAGCTCATATATATTGTCTTTTGTATTGGGATTGTCTGACGTGCTTAATTCTCAGCTAGAGTTTGACGTCCATTCCTTCTTGTACTGCTTTGTGCTTGCTACAGAAAGACAGACCTTGCACTTTTATAGCGCCTGCTACATCCAACCGTCTCAAAGCGCTTTGTGGTAATTATTGGCAAGTGCAGTGACAGCCTTTGTAGCCACCTGAGCAGGCAGACAGAAATCTCATTCAAAGGACATCTTTGACAGCACTTCCCACGTGTTCACTGGAGAGTCAGTGAAGACCGAAAGCTTAAACTCCAAAGTGGAGCTTGAACCCACAGCCTTCTGCCCCAGAGGCGGGAGAGAGAGAGTGTGCCGCACATTGACAAACGTCTCTGTCTCTCACTGCCTGCTTCCCTGGTTTGATTTGGGGTAACTATCAAGTGCAAATGTTTGTTAGTTTCTCCTGCACACTGACTGGGAAAGGAGGGGCATTGTTATATTGCTCCTTTCAGATGTAATGAGCTTTGGAAGTGAAGTAAAAGGAAAAAAAAGAGAAAAGAGAGAGGGAAATAAAGTAAATATCGAAGCGAGAGGGAGTCTAGATAGAGGAAAATGTGATATTGGCTTCCTTTGACACCTCCCCACACACAGAGACTGTGGTGTAGTGGAGCTGTGAACAGGGAGAGACAGCGAACAGGTAAATGGTCTCCACAGGGAGATGCTGTCTGGGGGCTGCTTCACTGATGGAGGACGAGTTGACAAAAATCTAAGGTTGATTTTTATTTTCCAGAATACAATACAAAACCATTGGAGAGAAGATGGGCTCCAAAGCTACAAACTTATTATGTCGGCAGCCAAATAGCCTGTGATTCTATACAGAAGCTATGCAAGTCTATCAATAAATCAAAGATCTGGCAATAGGTACCAATATATTTTATAAGAATAATCCTTGCATCTGATACATCGTCGAGACATCTTTCTCAAAGTACCTCACAGGATTTTGCTGCAAAGGGTAGTGACTGTGTATTTGTAGGTAAATGTGACAAGCCAATTTGCGCACTGATATTCTACAGTTTTAATCCAAGGGAGAAATTTGGGGGAAAGCGAATAATGGGTTTTAATTAGTATAATAATAATAATAATCCTTGTACAAAAACAGAAGTGTCTGGGAACCCTCAGCAGGTCAGGCAGCATCTATGGAGAAAGGAAAGTGAGTCAACCTTTGGGGTCCAAGACCCTTGTCAGAATTGGAGCGTGTTGGGAGGGAGAGGCTTTTAAGGGCTAACAGAGAGGGGGGAGGCAGGACAAGGAGGAGAAAATGTGATAGAGGACAGGGGATGATGGGTTAAAGAGGTATTAATGAAGCCAAACAAAGGGGGGATTGCTACAAAGGAGGGGAATAGAGGTGTTCCGTGAAAACGGGTTTTAGTGAACACATTATCAAACGCAAGAAGGGAAACAGATGGCAAAGAGGGAGAGCAGGGCAAGGGGGAAGAACGAAAGACACGTCGAAGCGAAGAGCAGAACTTCTTTAAGGTAGGCTTTCCTAGAAGAGAAGTGGCAGTGAATTAAATATAAACAAGACCCAAAATACTGCAGATGCTTATCTGGCTTATTATTTTTCACCTCTGCAATCTGCCCCCTCTGCTTTACTGCCATGGTCCTCTCTCTCTTGAAGCGTCCCCCCACCGAGGGCTCAGCGCACAAGGTTGGCTTGCATTTCTGTAGTGCATCGCAAGGTTGTTGCACTCCTCAGAAGTCACTTGTGATTTGAGCGCCTGGAGAATATCGCTGCTCACGCCGCTGGCATCCCATCCAACCCCCTGGCACTGTCTAGCATGTGTGTGTTTGATTACCTGACACACACGGAAACAGAGAGAGACACAGGCAAGGTTTCCGCACAGAAACCTTAACTGCGAAAGACTTGCTTGGTGCTCAGCCAAAGAGTTTAAACGATCCAGGATCTTGCTTTATTATTAATAATGTTTTATCAATGTTCTGGAGACTGCGTGATGAGGTTAGCTTTGAAAATGCATCCGTCCTGAATAATGATCACAGTAATCATGCAATCCCATCCCCAGCCTGAAGGGGTCGCTCCGTATCCTCATGATCAGCAATAAAACTCGAGAGGTGAGCAGTCAGATCTATATTTATCTTCTGATTAGCTGACAGCCCTCGAGAAGGAAATAACTAAAGGGCACCTTTTACTTTACCACGATATCGGTTGTAAACACCTCTGTCTGAGCGAGTTTGCTTACAACTGTTGAACATATTGAAGCTCCCTCCCGAGCCCAGGTCTGACTGGGGTGGCGGTGGGCAGATACCCTCCAGAGAGGTGTCTGTAACCCAGAGGCAGCTCATAGCATCTTGAACCTTGGCTCCACTTTCAATTTATTTGGTCCTTCGGATGAGACGTTAATCCGAGGTCCCATCTTCCTGTTCAGGTGGACATTAAAGATCCCATGGAACGATTCAAAAAGAGAAGGGAATTTCTCCCCGTCCTGGCCAACAATCCCCCAAATAACATCAATCACTCAATCCAGGACTGTTTGTGGGGAAGCTGCTGTGCGCAATTGGCTGCTGCGTTTTGCCCACAAAATACTCAGTCAATCCACTTTGCAGCGTATCCTGTGAAGCGCTTTGAGACGTCTTGAAGACGTGATAAGGCGCTATATCAAATGCCAGGATTATTTTTTTATTTACTCTATGTAACATTTTCGAACGTACAGAAGTCTTAAACGCAGGCCTTCAGTCTGAAAGCCAGTTTTCTGTAAATTATTTTTTAAACAACGAACAAAACCACCTCCAAAGTCCAGACTGAACACAACCATTTGCACAATCATTTGGCAATGATTTGTCGCTATATGCCTGTCCCATGTAAGCCAGACTGGATGTTATTAGTCTGTTAGTAGTATATCAAATTTCTGAAAGGATTTTATACTCAAAATCGACAGATCTGAGACTGGAACCAGAGCGTTTCCACTTTAGTGACACTGGACAATACAGAGCAGGGTTTGTATTGATTGATAGACTTAATTTAAACGTTGTATCACACGTTAAAGCTTAATGGATTGTTTGCATTCAGCATTTAAGATCTGTGTTTATTAACTTAAAGTGTTTTACACAATATACAGTAATACTTGTCTCTGGGATAACATTGCTCGCATCTGGCGTTTAGTTCCTGACGAGAAAGAGGATTTCTCACCGGCAAACATTGCATTTCATCAATTCTCCGTCTCCACATGATGTCATGACTTTGGGCCCAAAGGAGTGAGTACAAGTAAGTATTTAAACATAAAAGAGTGAGAAATAGGAGGTGGGGAGAGGGCGAAGAACAAACCCAGCATGAATTAACACGTCAGATATAGCCAGAGAGAAACAGACTTCAAGTAGGAGTTGAAGGTTAAATCGATGTTTGTGCAGCCAGCGCTGGTTCCTTGTCGAGACAATTAGCTACTAGTTTGAGAAACTTGTCATGATAACACCATTTGCACTGTGGTTTCAAACCGCTCCACGCATTAATTACACTGATGCTTGTTTGCAGCAATTTCTTAGCAGTGAGATGTTAATGACAGTAGATTTTTTTCCCCCAGAGAAGAGACTGTCTGATAATCGAGGGTGGGACAACGATAGATTGGATCAGATAATAATTATCTTTGGGATTAACAAAGATCCAATGGGAGGGAGGAATTCCTTGTTTGGAACCTTGCTATCACCTCCAGAACTTAATTGTATTAACCAATGGATTGAGATGGGTTCAGGTAATTTTAAACAAGAATTATCCTGTAATTGTATGCTCTGTTTAAAGAGAAAGTGGAGATTTCATCTCCAGCCCTAATTGGGTCGTCAAATAATGTTTCTTCCCTCCCCCCCCCCACCCCCCAACACACTGTGATATCTGTAAGCTTCACATTTGTTTTATAAGGAGCTAATGTCAAGCCCTGAACAATGTGCTTCACCGCTATAAGTGCTGCAACCGGACAGCCAATATACGCACAGCAATGTTCCACCTCCAGTCATTCAAATGAACGATGAATTTATCTTCCAGAGAGATGTTGTTGACCATAAATAATAATAATAATCCTTGCCTTTGATACGCGTTATCACTTCGTTCAGACGTCTCGAGGCAGAATATACTGGAAAGTGAATTGACTGTATATTTTGTGTTTGAAATACGACAGCCAATTGCGCACAGCAGTGTCCCACAAACAGTTGTGGATTGAGTGACCAATTTTTTTTCAGGGATTATTACCCGGGGATCGCGATCCACCAATCGACTAACAACTGGGTTCCTACTTACTGCTGGGTAAACAGAGGCGTGTATATTGTGTGTACTGTGTGTGTATTGGGGGGGTGTATTTTGTGTGTATTGGGGGGGGGTGTATTGTGTGTGTATTGGCGGTGTGTATTGGGGTGTGTGTGTGTATGGGGGGGTGCATTGGGAGGTGCACTATATTGGGGGGTGTATTGGAGGGGGGTGTATTGCGGGGTGCACTATATTGGGGGGTGTATTGGGGGTGGGTGTATGGGATTGTGTATGGTGGGGTGTGTATGGGAGTGTGTATGGGGGGGTGTATTGGGGGAGTGTATGGGGGTGTGTATGGGGGGGGTGTATGGGGGTATGTGTGTATAGGGGGTGTATGGGGTGTGTGTGTGGGGGTGTATGGGGGGTGTGTGTGTATGGGGGGGGGGTGTATGGGGGTGTGTGTGTGTATGGGGGGGTGTGTATGGGGGTGTATGTATGTGGGGGTGTATGGGGGTGTGTGTATGGGGTGTGTATGGGGGTGTGTGTGTATGGGGGGTGTATGGGGTGTGTGTATGGGGGTGTGTGTGTATGGGGGTGTGTGTATGGGGGGTGTATGGGGTGTATGTATGTGGGGGGTGTATGGGGGTGTGTGTGTATGGGGGTGTATGGGGGTGTATGTATGTGGGGGGTGTATGGGGTGTGTGTATGGGTGTGTGTGTGTATGGGGGTGTATGGGGGTGTGTGTATGTGGGGGGTGTATGGGGGGTGTGTGTATGGGGGTGTATGGGGATGTATGTATGTGGGGGGTGTGTATGGGGTGTGTGTGTATGGGGGTGTGTGTATGGGGTGTGTATGGGGGTGTGTGTATGGGGGGTGTATGTGGGGGTGTGTATGGGGGTGTGTGTGTATGGGGTGTGTATGGGGGGGGGTGTATGGGGGGTGTATGGGGGTGTGTGTGTATGGGTTGTGTATGGGGGGTGTGTGTATGGGGTGTGTATGGGTGTGTATGTATGTGGGGGGTGTATGGGGGTGTGTGTATGGGGGGTGTATGTATGTGGGGGGTGTATGGGGGTGTGTATGGGGGTGTGTATGGGGGTGTGTGTGTATGGGGTGTGTATGGGGGTGTATGTATGTGGGGGGTGTATAGGGGTGTGTATGGGGGTGTGTGTGTATGGGTTGTGTATGGGGGGTGTGTGTATGGGGTGTGTATGGGGGTGTATGTATGTGGGGGGGTGTATGGGGGTGTGTGTGTGTATGGTGGTGTGTGTATGATGGGTGTATAGGGGGTGTGTGTATGAGGGGTGTATGGGGGGGTGTGTGTATGTGGGGGGTGTATGGGGGTGTGTGTATGAGGGGTGTATGGGGTGTGTGTGTATGAGGGGTGTATGGGGTGTGTGTGTATGGGGGTGTGTGTATGGGGGGGGTGTGTATGAGGGGTGTATGGGGGGGGTGTGTATGTGGGGGTGTATGGGTGTGTGTGTGTATGGGGGTGTGTGTGTATGGGGGAGGGGCGCACTGTGTGTATGAGGGGGAGGGAACGATCACAAGCTCTGCGTCTGATTGGCTCGCGGGTGAGGACGGCTCAGCCAATGACGGGCGGCGGGGTGGGCGGGGCTGCGCGGTGATTGGCGGGCGGTGTGTGAGTGACGGGCGGGGCCGCCCCGCCCCCCGCGCTCTCGGTGTGAGCGGCGGAGCTGCGGCGCACAGCGCGGAGGGCAGGACGGCACCGGGCGGGCGGGACGGCACCGGGCGGGCGGGACGGCACCGGGCGGGCGGACGGCACCGGGCGGGCGGGACGGCACCGGGCGGGCGGGACGGGGCGGGATGGCGGCCGCGCGGCTCTGCGGGTTACTGTGGCTCCTCTGCAGCTCACACGGCGGCTTCTCCCCATCAAACCAAGGTGAGAGACCCCGGGAGGGAGCCTCAGGGGGACCCCCACAGTGCCCGGGACCCCCCCTCCACCCAGTGCCCGGGACCCCAGTGCCCGGGACCCCCCCTCCACCCAGTGCCCGGGACACCAGTGCCCGGGACCCCCCCTCCACCCAGTGCCCGGGACCCCCCCCCCCAGTGCCCGGGACCCCTCCACAGTGCCCGGGACCCCCCCAGTGCCCGGGAACCCCTCCACAGTGCCCGGGACACCCCCCCCCCCCAGTGCCCGGGACACCAGTGCCCGGGACCCCCCCCCAGTGCCCGGGACACCTCCCCCCCGTGTCCGGGACCCCCCAGTGCCCGGGACCCCCCCCCCAGTGCCCGGGACCCCCCACCCAGTGCCCGGGACCCCCCCCCAGTTCCCGGGACCCCCCCCAGTGCCCGGACACCTCCCCCCGTGCCCGGGACCCCCCCCCCAGTGCCCGGGACCCCCCCCCAGTGCCCGGGACTCCCCCCCAGTGCCCGGACCCCCCCCCAGTGCCCGGGACCCCCCCCCCAGTGCCCGGGACACCCCCAGTGCCCGGGACCCCCCCCAGTGCCCGGGACCCCCCCCCCAGTGCCCGGGACCCCCCCCCAGTGCCCGGGACCCCCCCCAGTGCCCGGCCCCCCCCAGTGCCCGGGACCCCCCCCCCCCAGTGCCCGGGACCCCCCCCCCAGTGCCCGGGACCCCTCCCCAGTGCCCGGGACCCCCCCCCAGTGCCCGGGACCCCCCAGTGCCCGGACCCCCCAGTGCCCGGGACCCCCCCAGTGCCCGGGACTCCCCCCCAGTGCCCGGACCCCCCCCAGTGCCCGGGACCCCCCCCCAGTGCCCGGGACCCCCCCCAGTGCCCGGGACCCCCCCCCCCAGTGCCCGGGACCCCCCCCCAGTGCCCGGGACCCCCCCCAGTGCCCGGGACCCCCCAGTGCCCGGGACTCCCCCCCAGTGCCCGGGACCCCCCCCCAGTGCCCGGACCCCCCCCAGTGCCCGGGACCCCCCCAGTGCCCGGGACCCCCCCCCAGTGCCCGGGACCCCCCCCCAGTGCTCGGGACACCAGTGCCCGGACCCCCCCCAGTGCCCGGGACCCCCCCCAGTGCCCGGGACCCCCCCCCCAGTGCCCGGGACCCCCCCCCCAGTGCCCGGGACCCCCCCCCAGTGCCCGGGACCCCCCCCCAGTGCCCGGGACCCCCCCCAGTGCCCGGGACTCGGGCTGTGGGTCCCTGACCCCCATTGAGAGCGCACCGCAGGTGTTACCGCGGCTCCGGGGGGTTCCTCCTCGGCACTCGGACTGAGATTGCGTTAAATGTGCATTTAAATGCGTTTTGCTGACATCTGTCTCTCTGTGTGTCTCTGTGTGTCTCTGTGTCTCTCTCTGTGTCTCTGTGTCTCTCTCTGTGTGTCTCTGCGTATCTGTGTCTCTCTGTGTGTCTCTGTCTCTCTCTGTGTCTCTCTGTGTCTCTCTGTGTGTCTCTGTCTCCCTGTGTCTCTGTGTCTCTCTCTGTGTCTCTCTCTGTATCTCCCTGTGTGTCTCTGTGTCTCCCTGTGCCTGTGTGTCTGTGTCTCTCTGTGCGTCTCTCTGTGTCTGTGTCTCTCTGTGTCTGTGTGTGTCTCTGTCTCTCTGTGTCTCTGTATCTCTGTGTGTGTCTCCCTGTGTCTCTCTGTGCGTCTCCCTGTGTGTCTCTGTGTCTCTCTGTGTGTCTCCCTGTGTGTCTCTGTGTCTCCCTGTGTCTGTGTGTGTCTGGGTCTCTCTGTGTGTGTCTCTGTGCGTCTCCCTGTGTGTCTCTGTGTCTCTCTGTGCGTCTCCCTGTGTGTCTCTGTGTCTCTCTGTGTGTCTCCCTGTGTGTCTCTGTGTCTCCCTGTGCGTCTCCCTGTGTGTCTCTGTGTCTCTCTGTGCGTCTCCCTGTGTCTCTCTGTGTGTCTCTCTGTGTGTCTCTCTGTGTGTCTCCCTGTGTGTCTCTGTGTCTCCCTGTGTGTCTCCCTGTGCGTCTCCCTGTGTGTCTCTGTGTCTCTTGTAATAAATATTCCCATCTCACGTGAAGTTCTGTTGACTTTGTTCCGAGTCAAACTCGGGCTCCGGCCAAGAGCTGCTCAATTTACCCCATCATTAAGTGCGGTCAACTCCAAATATATATATATATATGATTTCCCGCTGTCCCGAAGTGATGAATTATATTCAAAACACAAAATACTGCAAATCAGTATTTGATCCTCAGGGGGTCAGGCGGCAGCTTCGTCGGAGAACGGGGTCGTGGACCCGAAGCGTCGACTCACTTTCCTCTCTCCACAGATGCTGCCCGACCCGCCGAGCGTTCCCGGTCACTTCTGCTTTTTGCGATGGTATATAGTGTCGGATTCGGGCGGACTATCTGTGAAAAGCGCAATCGATATAATAATAATAATAATAATACTAATAATAATCCTGGCATTTGATACAGCGCCTCTTATCGCGTCTTCGAGACGTCTCGAAGCGCTTCGCAGTAAAGTAAAAACATATCACAAGTAAAGTAAAACCTCCCACTGCGAAGTGTACCGACTTTCTGAGCTAAACTCTTCGAGTCCTTGTTTCTTGCAACAAATTGCCTCCAAACGCTGAGCTGGGGAGGGTTTCGCAAACTGTTCCTCATTCAAATTATTTGTACCTCTTGTCTCGGGGGCAACTAATTTTTCGGAGACTTGTCATGTGGTGCTCAGAGCACTCGCCTTGGAAGCTGGAGCACTGGGGTTACAAGTTTCCTTCCTCCGCTCACTCACCTCTATCTGCTCAGCATTAAGCAGGAACCCGGTTGTTAGTGAATTGGCGGATCGCTTTCTGGGGTAATAATCCCAGAATGATACCAGTAATATGTCACTCAACACACTATGGTTTGTGCGGACGCTGCTGTGCTCAATTGGCTGCTGCATTTCGCCCGCAAACTACACCGTCACCACTACGCTTCACAGTATATTTTGTGAAGCGCTTTGAGACGTCTCAACAACATGATAAGGAGCTGTATCGAATGCAAGGACTGTTATTATTATTATTCAAGCAATTCTGGGTTGACGGGACACTTATTAGGATAGAAACAGATGATTGCTTTTAAATACAGGGAATTAATTGAAATGAATCCCCGTTCACACATCGAGGGGTGGGGGGGGGTCGGTTTCACTTGCAATACTCGGTTAAATAAAACAGGTAACTGTCTGTAAAGTTCCGTTGGTTTGCGCTGTGCAAAGGTCGGTGTTATTTTTACACCCGGAGTCGGATCAATGCCCCTAACAATGTGCCCCCAACACCTTTGCGCTGCCGTCCCGTCCCCGTCCCGTCCCCCCCGTGAAACCTTCGTGAGTCACACAGTTCCTTCGCAAACGCTTCTGGAGGAGGCGCCGCAACGGTGTGAAACTGCGGCGCAGAAGGGAAGAGAAGTCCTCATCTTATTAAGCATTTACTTCCAGGAGTGACACCGTTATAAATATGTAACGTTATAAATATATAAATCTAAATGTTCTGAGAGATGTCCTTTTTGTTTCTCTTCTCCCACAAAACAACATGAAATCGGATCAAACTGAGATGAGTTTTAATGTGCGAAGGGGTGAGATTCCGGCGAACGAATTTGCCTTTAATCCAAATGTTTGCGAAACGGATCCCCAACGACTAAATAAACGGGAAATAACGACTGCGCCTTTCACAGCGGGAGGTCCCCGACACTCGGAGCTGCGCCGCTCACAGCGATGAGCCCTCACAGCCCGGGATTGCGGCTCAGCGCTGAGGACAGGACAGGGTGGGGAGGGGGAGAGGGTGGGGAGGGGGAGAGGGGAGAGGGGGAGAGGGTGGGGAGGGGAGAGGGTGGGGAGGGGGAGAGGGTGGGGAGGGGGAGAGGGTGGGGGGGAGAGGGGGAGGGAGAGGGTGGGGGGGGAGAGGGTGGGGAGGAGGAGAGGGTGGGGAGAGGGTGGGGAGGGGGAGAGGGTGGGGAAGGGGAGAGGGTGGGGAGAGGGAGGGGGAGAGGGTGGGGAGGGGGAGAGGGTGTGGAGGGGCTCGAGGGTGGGGAAGGGGAGAGGGGGAGAAGGTGGGGAGGGGAGAGGGTGGGGAGGGGGAGAGGGGAGAGGTGGGGAGGGGAGGGGGAGAGGGTGGGGAGAGGGAGGGGAGAGCGGAGAGGGAGGGGTGAAGGGGGAGAGGGTGGGGAGGGGGAGAGGGAGGGGAGAAGGGAGAGGGGTGGGGAGGGGGAGAGAGGAGAGTGGGGAGGTGGGGAGGGGGAGAGGGACAGGCTGGGCAGGGGGGGAGGGGGTGGGAGGGAGGGGGGAGAGGGGTGAGGGTGGGGAGGGGGAGAGGGGTGAGGGTGGGGGAGGGGGAGAGGGGAGAGGGTGGGGAGGGGGAGAGAGGAGAGTGGGGAGGGGGAGAGGGGACAGGCTGGGCAGGGGGAGAGGGGGAGGGGGTGGCGAGGGAGGGGGGAGAGGGTGGACAGGGGGAGAGGGGAGGGGGGAGAGGGGTGGGGAGGGGGAGAGGGTGGGGAAGGGGAGAGTGGGGAGGGGGAGAGGGGAGAGGGTGGGGAGGGGGAGAGAGTGGCCCGGGGGAGGCGTTCGCTATTCATGTCTATATTATCCGCAGTTTGTAATCGCGGCTCTGGGATCTCACACAACACCTAAACTATGAAGAGTTTTTTTGGGGGAAAAGAAAATTAGGAAATATTGGACACACATTCCAGTGGTTTTCCTGACGACGAGAGAATCAATGTTTCCCAAATCCGCCCATCACACAGTCCCGTTCCATCGGATGCAGTTGTTCACCTTTTTTTTTAATTGCACAACATCAACGATCGCGTTTTAATTATAAATAAAAAGGAAATTGCGAAGAATGTCCACAGGGGTCCAGGTTTACTGCAGCGTTTCTGAGGAAATGGGCAAATTCTCAAATGCAGATTTCAAGTTTCTTTTTGTAAGTCTTAAGGAACTGTAGAGAAAAGGGTTTTGGAACGGTACAGTTCGATGGTGGAACTTATCCCCAGTTATCGCGGTGAAGGGACCAAGGGATACGCAGTTTTATCTTGTGCCGAAAGGTAGAACCAGAGGACACAGCCCGCGACGGAACGGGGGACATTCCGAACAATTTGCGGAAAAAACACTCTCTGTCGGGGAGCGAGTGGTAAACTCGGGGAACCGGCTCCCTCGGGAGAGCGGAAAGTGTTTGTTTCACGAGCAAATGAGATGGATTTCTGTTGGAAAATAATATCTCGGGGTACGGTACGCCCCCCGCTTAACTAATTCTGGAGAGTATCAGGCACAGGTAGGCAAGAGCCGAGGCTTGGGGACCCAGTTGCAGCGATCTCACCTGGCGGGGAATTAATGCTGCATTTGAGCTAACACACTGGAGCGATGTGACCGACTTCTTGTCTGTGCTAAATATTGTCAATATTTTCTTTGCAGTTAATCTGTTAGACACTGGATCGATATCAGGGGATTGGGGGTGGCTGACGTACCCGCACAATGGGGTAAGTGACCCTCGCTCTGCGTTTTTGGTTTGGGCTGGTGGGGCCTCAACCTCCAACCTGTATTGTAATCTGCTGTACAACGCTGTCCTGTGCTGCACTCCACGGGGAATATCTCCGGGAATAGCGATTACATTGCCCAGTGATCCGCCAGGTTGAAGCCTATTTTCGTTGTTTTATTAGACTGTGTGTGGGACGCTGCTGTGCACAATTCGCTGCAGCTTTTACCCATAAAACATACAGTCAATCCACTTTACATATATCCTGGGAGGCGCTTTGAGTCGTCTCGATGATGTGATAAGGCGCGATATCAAATGCAAGGATTATTATTATAATTTGCTATGTTGCTGCCAATGCATTTTTGCCAGTTTTCTGCAGTTTATACAATTCCCAGAGCCACCAAGTCCAGAGCTCAGATTCGTTCTTGCCCTTAATAATAATATTAATAATCCTTGCATTTAATACAGCGCCATGTCTCGTTGTATCCGACTGTATTTTGCGGGTGAACGTGAAATGTTCTTTACAATTTTAGTTGCTTTAAGAATATTGTGAAACGTGTGTATGTTTACTATTTCCCTTCAAATATGTCAGAGAGATGGGAATAGAGGACGTGGGAGGGGAGAGGGTTAGGGTTGGGTGGAGACTTGTGTGGAGTTTAAGTGCCTAATTCAGCCCAATTGTGGTGCTGCAGATTCTATTCACAGTGTGAATCTGTGTGTAAAGCTGTGTGTGTCTCAGTGTGGCTGAACACGTGTTGAACCAGTACAGAGCTGAGCAGCTCACAGAGGAGTAAGGGACCCAAGTACCTTCTGTCTCCAAGTGCCTGGCAGTAATTACAGTGAAGCACTTTGAGACGTCTTAAAAAAAAGATTGCTTACGTTAGTAAGGAACGGAGAGGAGCCAGAGCCAAGTACTTAATCCAAAAATAACGTTCAGATCTCGGCAGATCGGGCTGTACATGACACACCACTGGCTTCTCGTTAATAGTAATAATAATAATAATAATCCTTCTGGAAACCACGAGTGTCATTCAGTGTCGCTGTGACACAAATCCAACACAATCCTTCCAATAATCATTTGCAGTTTAATAAGTGGGTTGTTATTGTTCCTGAGTTATTAACAATCATCTTTGTATTTGATAGAGCACCTTATCACGTCATTGTGACATCTCAGATTTTACTGTGAAGCGTAGTGACTATTTTGTAAGGCAAGCATGGCAATACAGTCATGGAATGAGTGACCAATTTTTATTTATTTTAATTGTTGTCCAGGACACCGGGAAAGAGAAACTCCCTTCTCTTTTCGAATAATGCCACGGCATCTCAAACGTCCACCTAAACTTGGTTTAACATTTCATTCCGAAGGACAAATGCAAGGTTTATTAACCTTTCACTGACTATAGTCAGGCACCGGCAAACTCAGCAGCTTGACGTGGTGATGTGCTCTTTATACCCAGCAGCATGTTAATTTATCCTCCCATGTGAAGCCATGTCACTGTCGCTATTTGCCTCCATGGTAGAAATGAGCGGTGATCTCTTGCTTCCTCTCCGTGTTAGTAACTGTCGGCTCTACTTTTCCGCCAAGGAAAGCTTTCTCCGTGCTTTATGTCTGCAAGACACATCCAGCCTTTGTCCTTTGTGATTCATGCTCTACAAACACTCATTTGTGCTTATGCCAACTCCCACATTGGAACTGCGTTATCTACTCTAATCCCAATTCCCTGCGCCTTCTTTCATACACTTTCGAACAATTATCCAATTGCCTATTAACTGCATAGTTCAGCCTCTTGTGGCTTTCTGTGTGGAAAAGTTTACTCTAACCTTTAACACCTCCAGGCATTAATCCTGTGTATCCATCCTCTGAAAAAATTCTGAAAAGCTTTGTAGATGCTCTTAGCAAGTGAGGAACAATGTTTGTGTGCCTGACATTCTGTATTAAATGCAAGTTTAGTTATTTCCAGATCCGTTTGTCTTTTGATTACAATACACATTAACAATCTCTGCATTTGATAAAGCGTCTTTTGCATCAGGAAGCTGTCTTGCAATGCTTCACAGGGTGAAGATTCAGTGCTTTTTGTTCCAGCTTTAATTCTCCAAACTAAGCTGATGTTCTGCACAACGTGTTCAGGGCAGTGGCTCTGGTGCTGTCTGAGGAGAGAGACTTTTGCCGCAGAGTCTGTGTTTACGCCTCAAACACATGTACTTCTTCCTGCTCTATTAATCATGCGAAGCGAGTGTGTGTTTGCGTCACGCACTGCTACAAGGTTTAGACTTACTTCATCATCCGTTTCCAGTGTCTGTTTTGGCTGCATAAAGTGAATATTTTATTTAAGCCCTTAGGCTTGCTGTTACCTAAATCATTGCCACCTTTTGCGTGATTTTCCACATCAAATGGTTTCAACACTGATACCAGATGAGTTGGAAAGCATTAAAAAAAAGCTTAGGCTTTCAGTCGGCTCCCGAGGTGAAAGGCTGTGTGTCAGTGCTAATCAAAATAGTCTTGTAAAAAGCGCTATATCAAATGCAAGGATTATTATTATTATTATTATTGTCACAGGACACATCCGCAGCACAATGTTCCTCAGCCAATTTGAGAGTCATTTGTGAAAAGATTTGTAAATAGCTGATCCGATCTTTCAAGTAATCATTAATAATCCTTGGATTATTACATGGACCCACAAATCTTCTGACACATACGCATGTGTGTCTATGAGTGTCGAGCAAGAGAGGGTAAAGAGTATGTGAGAGGGTGAGATTCTGAAAGAGGGTATGTGTGTGTGTGTGTATATAACGGAAGGATTGTACTGCAGACAGGACGCACATTATTGGTCACTAGACACTCGCTAGGTCTGGAATTGGTAGCATTTACTGTGAGTTGCTGGGAGTAATTAATATTTGACAGCTGGAAGTGGCATCTGGGGAAAACTAGAACAAAGGAGCCTGTCGCTTTAATTCCGAGAGCTGCAACGTTTTCTGAAGCAAAAGTTTAAAAATAACAAAAGTGACACCCCAACCAGCGATACGAATGTGACCATTAATCACGCCTGCTCCACATTCGCTGTGCCGAGCCCTCCTGTGTTTGTGATATGATGCACTCGCTTTCCTTTGGCAGAGGCAAATGTTTCTTTATGTCTTTAAGTTATTTTTAAATTCCTGCTTTGCTGATGTTGTTTGTTCTCTCCATTAAACATCTTCTCTTGGCTGAGGGTGATGGGAACGAGATGCCTTGCCAGGTCTCCAATCTGCCTGTGATTACGACACTGCTGGAACACATCAATGTAAGATAGCTGCTAGCAGAACTACTGGGGAGTTTAGGAGGAACTTTTTAACACAGAGAGTGTGTTAAATAGCATTAATTTAGACATGAGGGAGAAGGGCATCGAGGGGATTCAGAGGGGTGGGGGCTTGTGTGGAATATGAACCCGCAAATGCTTGAAGATGTTTCCACGTGATGAATTATTACAAAGTTCTTTCTTGATGACATTTTAATACCTAAAGTAGCCTTCACTGAGGTGACTTAACAGATGAGGTTCTTGACACAATTGTGTGTATGCTATTAAACACAATCTGTTATCTGTACTTGGTATCTATTGAGGTGTACTTGGTATAATAATAATCCTTGCATTTGATATAGCATCTTATTATGTCATTGAGCTCTTCAATACACTGTAATGTGGATTGACGGTATTTTGTGGGTGAAATGCTTCAGTCAGTTGCACAAAGCAGTTGCCCACAAACAGTCGTGGATTGAGTGACCAGTTATTTTTATCTACAATATATATATATATATACTATGAGGATTGTGGTTTACAATCTGCTCGTGACAAATATTGGTGGGTGAGACTGAAATCTGCCACTATTGTAACATGACCTGATTGTCTCCATCATTGGAACGTGAATTTTCTGGAATTGATAGCATTTAATCAGTTCATTTAATCGATCTCAGTCAGTCATACTCTTGCTTCTGAGCTCACAGTCTGGCTGGTGCTCCAGTGCTGTTGTCTAATTCCCTCTTAATAGGATTTGTGGGTGAAACGTGCAGTTTGTGAATTAATGCCCCGTGATGTTCATCATCACCTCGTAGTACATCGCACTCCTGGAGACATCTCCGTGGATGACCAACACGTCCGCCTCTTTAACTTCAATAAAACAAAAGCCAGTTGCTGCAATTAGCCAGCTATTTTGATGCTGACTGGTCCAAGCGTTACAGTGCTGGCTCAGGGACTGAATAGATTGAGAGAACTCTGGCCTCACAGTCAGAAGTTTGTGGATCGAAACCTTTGAACTCGCATAGTCTGGGTTGACTTTCGGATGCAGTGCGAGGTGCCGTCCTTCAGATAAGATGTTAAACCGAACTCTGTTCAGGTGGACATTAAAGATCTTGTGGCATGACTCGAAGAGAAGGGAGTTTCTCCCATTCTGGCTGACAAACCTTGTCTCCGATTAAATCGACTGCGGCTGTTTGTGGGACATTGCTGGGGCAAACTTTTGGCAACAAAGTACAGTCACCTTCACAGTAAATCCTGTGAAGCAGTTTGAGATGTCCTTCCGGTATGATTAAGGTGCGAAATTAATTGGAGAAAAAAATATGCTATCAGTGCAACTTTGCTTGGCTTTGAGTGGCGTCTGGCTCTGGATTGTGTTCCTGAGGTCAGGCCAACCCTCCGAGTGTTTGCTCCTGATCACGGTCTAAAATTCTGAACCCTTTTGATTCTGTTGCTGAGCAGCACTTGTCACAGCAAAGTTGTGTAGTGTAATCTGACAAGTACCATTACAAGGGCTTGTTCCTCCTGCGCACACAATATATGTTAGACTCAATGCCTTACAGCTCATGTCAGCCAGATTCCGCTGGCTCAAATCCAGGACATGCGTTACAATCTGTTTATCAGTAGCACATGTACTTAAGGAGAAATCAGTCTTGTTCTTGTAATGTTCTGTCACAAATGTTTAATGGTTTATAATGAGTTTATCCTGAAACTGTACGGCTGTAAAATCTGGAGCATTAATTCCTGGAACATTGGCAGCTGATAACAGTGACTTTCACAAAGTGGAGGAGTGTTGTTGTTCACAATAAAATAATTTAATAATACTTGCATATGATATTATGAGTTATGTCAGTGCTATGAGACATTATCTTGGCTGAAGGGCGCCATATAAATGCAAGTTGTTGTTGTTCTGACGTCAATGTCTCAGCGTGTCACAGTAATTACTTGAACGTGAGGTGACTGTGTATTTTTAGACTAACCTGACAGCTAATTTGACAGCAATGTCCCATAAACAGCCAGACATGAAGTGAATGATGATTTATTTTTTCAAAAATCTGACACATTGTTAATTTGTGTGTTTGTGTTAATCTAAGTTTCTTCCCCCAACTCCTTTCTGAGGAGGTAAGAACGGAGGTTGCTCCAAAGTGATGTTCTTGGCAACCGAATGTTGGAATCGATTCAATCCTCTGTAGCCTCTGTCGTCCAATTTCTGATCCCATAAACAGCCAGCAATATACTTCATGGAATGGAATAACATTAATAACATTAGCTGTCACGTTAGTCTAAAAATATACAGTCACAGTACTTCAAGGCACTGCTGATAACAGCCCAGCCAACCTGGCACATTGGCAGAACTTGGATGGTCACTGGGGCCAGGGATTGAATTCTCACTCAGCTCCTGTTAATCTGAAGCCAAAGCCCCAATGGGCTGCGTGGTCCTGGCTGGACAAGCAGCGGGAAACTTGCATGACAACTCTCTGAACAGCGAGCTATTTCACATAATTGGTTAAACTCCAATGCACACTCTGGGGTCCCTGAGCCTTGGCTCTTGCCAACCTGAGCCTAAACCTCACTTGAATTCTCACCTCTCGTGTGTCTCTCCAGGGGGAGAAAGAGGGACATTTTCCATGTGTAGATGGTACATGTATCTGGTTTGTAAGGTGAAGGGTTTCTGCATGTTTTGGACACAAGATGACCAAAAAAATGAACCAATTCTATACTGAAATCCTCGCACCAGGAATGAGTGGCAGAAAAACCAGGTGAGAGTCTTGAGTTACTCCTTCATTGCCATCTCCTCATCAAACCCAGGACAGCCCAGCCTCGTCACTGTGAAGCGCTCCAAGACATTATCCCATACGTTATAAATCCAAGTCGCCGCTGTTTTTTGAGTTGACCAGTTTACGCTGCTTGCTGTCTAACGCATGAAACCTCTTCTTGAGCACTAAGGCTGGATTGACAAATTGGTACCAGGTTTCCCAAAGGAAAATTACCGTGAGAGTCCGGACGGAAAAGCCATGGGTGTGTGCCGGTTGAGGGTGGAACGGATTAGCTCGTGGGTCAGTGCGACAGACTTTGCTGAGTAAACCCCAGATTTTTATAAACTTTTAATAATTGATTGATTTGGAACTGACTTCTCGCTTCTTGTAAATGTTCGTGGGTGGTGTTCGTGGGAGGTGCTGTCAGCCAGCCACTGTCCTGCACATCTTTCACATCTGGAATCTGGCTTGAAAGCTGCCAAACTGATGGAAAGATATCTCTCTCCCTCTCTCTCTCTCTCTCTCCTCTTCCTCCCCCCCCATCTCTCCCTCCCTCTCTTTCTTTGTTGACTCCGTAGGAACAGGAAGAGATCATTCAGCCCATCAAGGTTGTCCTGACATCTCTTTTGAGACCACAGCAGATCTTTTTATCACTTTTTCCCATCCCTTTCTTCCTTCCTTTCCTTCACACCCTTTATTCCCAAACATCTATTCATCTCACTTTTAATTTCCCCGATTCTGCTGTATGATCTTCTGTGAAAATTATTCTCTCTCTCTATCCCTCTCTGTTTTTCTCTTCTGTATGTCTGTTTTTCTTTCTTTTGCGCTCCCCCCCCCCATCCCCTTGCTCTTTGTTGGCTGCAATCATTCTTCTATGAATTTTGACAGGGAGCTCTAACATGGTGGGATGTAGGGGGAGGTCTAACATGGTAGGGTGTAGGGAGAGGTCTAATGGTGTAGGGTGTAGGGGGGGGGTTGTGTCCCACTAGTTGGGAGCAGACACATTGTAAGGCAGGATGTGCTGAGTTATGTAACTTGAGAGGCAGTGAATCCACAGCTCGTTACTTGATTCCTGACGACAGAAACTGCATTGTTTCCGTGTCTCGAGTCTGTAATTCTAGCCCTAACGCACACTGCGTGGAACTGAAACAACAGAAAGAATAACTTTCCATTTGGAAGTAACGATCAGACAGCATTAATTCCCTGTTAGAAATGTAGCTTGTGGTGGGTTGAGTTGGGGGAGGGGGGCAGACAGTGGACTTGCATTACCACTTGGGATCAATCAAAATTTCTGCCGAGTTGTTTACAATCCTTACAAAAATCAATGTTTATGGTTGAAAATAATATTTAGATTTTTATAGCAAACTGGTTCAGGCACACGGGCCTCACACTATGTGAACCTTGAACCATGCAAATTTACTGTTTCGCTCCGAGACTCAAACCCGCATGAAGGGCGCTGTATAAGTCAACTTATTATTGTTGTTGTTGTTGTTCAGCCATTAAGTGTCTGAAGCATCGGTGAAGAATGTACGGACTTAATGGGAAAGGTGTTCAGAGGAGAACCTTCTGTTCAGTCACTCGCTAGCTGCACAGTCTGGGCTGTCACTCTAATGCAGTGATGGGGGGAGTACGGCATTGTCAGAGGTGACATTGATTAAATGCAATTATCCAATTCCAACTCTAACTGCCAAGCTTCGGTCCCTGCACTCTAAATCCATTCTCTATCCCTCCTCCTCACCTACTTGTGGAGTCCTGTAGCTCAGTGGTTAGAGACGTACTCAAAGAGGTGTGTAACATTTTAAATGGGATTGACCAAATAAACCCAGAACAGTGCTTTAGGGATGCACTAGGGGAGCAGAACAAGAGCTCAGTGGTTAGAACACTCACTTTGCAAGCGAGAGACCCGAGTTCAATTCCAGGCAGAGGGCGAAACCTTGGGCAAGTTTCCTTACTCCACACAGAGACTAATAATAATCCCTCCAAAACCAAAAACAATAATAAAATTGGTCATTTTCAATCTACGACTGTTTGTGGGACATTGCTGTGCGCAATTATACAGTCAATTCACTTTACAGTGTTTTCTGTGAAGCGCTTTGGGACGTCCTCCCGACGTGAAAAGCGCTATATCATATGCAAGGATTATTAGTATTAGTATTATTATTATTTACTTTGTATCTGTCTTTAAAACCTACCTCCCCCACAGCGTCTGTGGTCACCTCACCCTTTACCTGTTTCCTTTGCTCAGTGTCCAACCCCACACTGAAGCATGTGAGACACTATCCTATGTGAAGGGTGGCTGTATGAATGCAAGTTGTTGTTGTTGCCCAGACAAACTCCGCTCAGCCTGGGTGGAACCTGAGACCTTCTGATCTACGTGACTCAATTACTCACTGAATAAATTCCCCGAGTCTTTGTGGGATGGAATTTTTCCCTAAACATAGCTGAACCGTGGTGGGGGGTGGGAGCGGAAAGGAGTGACCACAGCACAGACTCCGGGAGTGAGCACAGCACACCTCCAGGATTTGAGGAAATTCCAAGCGCAGCTGTGTATGTTTCTGATGCTTCGCCCAAACCCCTTAATGAGCTGCATTGTCTAATTTAGGCTCTTTGGGTTTATGAAGCCAGAAAGAACTTGTTCCTTGACAGACTGTCTGTTAGGTACGATGTTTTAGTGATTGTTGTACGTGTGGTTATAATGGGAAGTCCCTGTAATTCTCTCTGGATTTCCCCTATCCCTCATATGTTGTTTGAAATGACTTTCTGATAACTCTTAGCCAATCTGCGCTTAATACTCTCTGGATTTAGCTGACTCTCTGGGAAGAGACTGCCTGGTCCATTCCAGATACAAGGTTATTTCTATGCATAGGTAGCACACCCGGGAATCAGTCTGATATGGATACTGTTAAGCATGTTGATGGGTTTCTGTGTATGTCAGACATTCAACTGAATAACAAAAAGCAGCTTGATTGAGGTTCGGGTAGCATCTCAGCGCACTTAAACAGTCAGTCTATCATCAGCACGGCTGCAAACTCCAGCGAAACGTCTTGATTCTAATTCTGTTCTCTTCCTGCTGTTTATTGCCCATTCCCCAGAAATAGACTCCCAGTTGTTCCTGATCATTCAGTGGATCGAAAACAGAACTTGTTACATTTGCAAAATGCATCAATATCCTCTTCAACACCTTTGTAACAGCTTTGACTCTGCATGCAAATGTCCCGTTTAATGGCTGTAAAACCAATGACTGGCTAAAATCTGAATGGAAGGGGCAGGATTTCTATATTCGGTCTCAGAGGAATTGCAGATCCAAACCTGTGTTCCCACTGTCATGGACAATATAATGGCCTCCATATTGTCAAAAATAAGGACTCTTTAATTGTATTTTTATATAAACATACAAGCCCATGTTAGGATTTTGAGCCGACACAGTCTAAGGTGGCTCCAAGTGCAGTGCATTATTGGAGGTGCCATTATTTGAATGAGATGTTAAACCGATGTCCCGTTTGGATGTTCAGGTGGATGTTAAAAATTCGGTGGCACTATCGTAAAAGAGGAGATAGTTTCTCCCGATGGCCCCCAAATAAAACTGGTCTCAAAATCCTCCTCAGCTGTGACTGCTGTGTGAAGCGTTTGAGACAAATGTCTGAAAGAAAACCAATGTACAAATGTAAATCCTTATTGAAGAGGTGGAGAGAGTTTTTGTGACTCCAAGTTGCAGAAGCAAAGAGGAAAAATTAATTGTTGCAACAAATTATGAGCCGAGTCCTATTGATAACCAGTCTGGAGATCGCCTGGTATTAGCACTGTTATATCCAATTCCTTGTTCTCTTTCTAGTGGGATGCAATCAGTGAGATGGATGAGTACTTCACTCCTATCCACACGTACCAGGTCTGCAATGTCATGTCTCCCAACCAGAACAACTGGCTAAGGACTAACTGGATCCAGAGGAACGGGGCGCGGCGGATATATGTTGAGATAAAATTCACGCTTCGAGACTGCAACAGCATGCCAGGGGTGGTGGGCACGTGCAAGGAGACCTTCAATTTGTATTACTTTGAGTCTGACAGGGATGTTGGCAGCAATGTGTGGGAGAGTCATTTCGTGAAGATTGACACGGTGGCAGCTGACGAGAGCTTTACCAGCGTGGACCTGGGCGTCCGACGGCTCAAGCTGAACACTGAGGTCCGCGGAGTGGGGCCGTTAAGCCAACGAGGCTTCTACTTGGCTTTCCAGGATATAGGGGCCTGCATTGCCATCGTGTCCGTGAGGGCTTACTACAAGATGTGTCCGGCTGTGGTGAGGAACCTCGCCGTGTTCCCTGACGCGGTGACTGGGGCCGACACGTCTTCTCTGGTGGAGGTGCGAGGCCGGTGCGTGGACAACGCCGAAGAGAGAGAGCCCCCAAAAATGTACTGCAGTGCTGAGGGCGAGTGGCTGGTCCCCATCGGCAAGTGTGTCTGCAGCTCGGGCTACGAGGGACAGAGAGACAGCTGTCAGGGTAAGTCTCCCATCTCTTGTTACCTGCTTCTGTCTCTGGCTTATCTGTCTTTGAGCTACAACGTTGGGACATCCTCCCGACGTGAAAGGCGCTATACAAATGTAATCTTGTTGTTGTTGTTGTGGGTTCAGGCCTCACATGAGGACTTGTAACTCATCATCTAGGCCATTGGTGGCCAACCTTTTTGGTCAGCCACAAAATACATTTTCTTGATCGGATATTCCTTGATTGATGCCGTGCGAGTGCAAATGTTCGGCGGCCACTTCCTGGCTGCCTCGTGCGCCTGCCTGCCCTCCGTTCCACCATCGGTGACCGCACTTGTTGTTGCTGACGTCGTCATTGTTGTTTATTTCCCTCTCTTACATTCCTTATGCTTTACCCACAAAACGTTCACTTTACAATCAATCCTGTGAAACCCTTTGAGACGTCCTCCTGACCAAATGCAAGTATTATCGTGTTAGTATTCCCCTTCTTTCATAACTGCAGCTATCGCTTTCAAGTGAAAAATGCATCAGATTACTAAGACGCATTAGAGCTGGGTTTGCCTGTTTGCTTTATGACTATAACAAGTAATGACTCTTGAGTATTAGATGAATTTGAGAATCTTTGGCCAAAGATCTTAATTCAGACGAACTGGAAAGAAAAATAAGCGGAACTCCCAAGCAGTCCATGTTATCTTTAATATAAAATGTGTGTTTGCTTTTGATTGGAAATGAAGGCTGAACAGTAACTGCGGTTCGGAGTCTTTGCTGGGATTCGCTCGGGTCAGTCTCTGTGGGACTCGTTGTTTACACGGCACCAGAGCTGGTGGGAAAGGCCTGGCCGGTGAGCAGGCAGCTCCCGGGCACAGCATTTACTCCCAAGATTCACTTAATAACAACAAATTGTATTTATATGCAGTAAAACTCGCACAAGTCTGATCTGTATAAATCATATAATCGCCTCTGGGGCACGGGGAGGCAATGAAGCCGGTAGAGGATGGGGTTGATTTGTTCACGGAGTTTAGTGAGGGAGAGGACATGAGCTGCAGACTTCTGGATAATCTGCAGTTTGTGGAGGGAAGAGTTGGGAAGTCTGGCGAGCAGGAAGTTAATCCTAACTTTCTAGTGAGGTTAAAGGTGCCAACCTTCAGACCCAAGCCCCGTATGCCCGTTCCCTTCGCTCAGCCGGCTCCGGCCTGCTACACGTCCACCGACCCACTCTGCCTCCTCTTCGACCATGCTATCGGCCAACACCCCTTCCTTCTCCCCTCCCTTCTCCCACCCCCCACCCCAAACCCAGCTCGGGTCTGAAATGCTGTACACTGTCCAGCGCCTTGGGACGTCCTCCCGACATGAAAGGCGCTATACACATGTAATCTTGTTGTTGGTTGTTAAAGATCCCACCGCGCTTTTAAAAACAGAAGAGAATTTCGTTATATTCTGGGAAGGGCTTTAAAGACGTGATAAGGTGCTACATCAAATGCAAGTATTATTATGATCATTTGATCATTCTCTTCAAGGGTGTTTGTGGGACCTTGCCATGGGCAGATTGGCTGCTGTGTTTGCCTACAAGTATACAAATTTGACAGGCATTGTCTGTGAAACACTTTGAAGCATTGCAACAAGAAAGATGCTATACTGAATGCAAAGATTACAGTTTTTACAATATGATTTCCTTAATGTGAACTAGAAGGCATTTTAGAGTCCTGGACAATCCAGACTCGTTAAACCACCCATCTCTGTGTTCGGTTTAGGGTGAGATTTTCAAAAGTTGCCACTCAACCTCTTTGAAGGCGTTTAAATTTCGTCACTCGCTAGGTTTAAATACCGGCAACAGCTCCACTGAGTGATGGGCGGGAAGAGATCTCTGCCGGGACAGGCTCCGAGTGAGACAGTTTGAGAATCGGGGCTTGACCATGGGCTGCGGAGCTACTGATCGTCTCAACAATTAGGTGCAGCTTTGGATTGATTTTCCCGCGAAGGAATCGGTGTATTTGCATAAAGTGTGTTTCCTGATTAGTTGGTACAAAGCAGTCAGTTCTCTCCAGACCAGATGACTAATATGCCCCAAGCAATTGAGGCAATCTGACTGCCTGTAAATAATTGGTATCTCGAAAACCCATTACATTATTTGATGAGAAAGAAAGTTCCATTTTCTAATAAATAGCCTTTTGATACTCTTAAGGGTTTGGTAGTGTGATATCTATCGGTGGTGACTAGGGAGGCTGACTAGTCAGCTGTTCTGAGACGCGCTTTGATCTGAAGGACATATTAAAGGGAAGTACCAGCAGATATGATATATATTGAACACCAATCGAGCTCATGGCTTGCCTTTTGCACGATCGCCTCCCAGGCTGGAAGGCTGTGGGTTCAAGCTCCATGGAGGGACTTTGAGCTCACTGTCAGTACAGTGCCGGGGAAATGCTTTATTGTCCTTTGGATGAGATGTTAAATTGTTTTCCCACATGCCTGTTTGGGGTGAGAGGTGGAAGGGTTTTGCCCCTTGTTTCTCCAGAGCGAACTCCCTGAATCATTCTGTTCTCCCAGATACACCCAGAGATGTCAGCCTGATATCTCGTTAGGCTTGTTAGTACACTTCCCCCCACCCCCCCGGTATTTAGCCCCCGTTCAAGACCTGTTAAACTCCAGGTTGATAGTCCAGTCAAATGTTAGATTGTATTGAAAAACAAAAGGAGGTTTCTCTGTTCCTCCAAGTAAACTGGCCATTCACTTTAAGGATGTCTGTGGGACGTTGCTCTGTGCAAATTGGCTGCTGCCTTTGATTACAGAAATACTCGCCACACGTGAAGAGTTCCAAATCCTGACGTGGGGTTTGAACCTGCATTGGTGATTTCTATGATGAACCAGTAGCTGTGACATTGTTCTCCCTCTCTCTCCCCCCACCCTCCCCCCCACACACCTCCCCCCTTTCTCTCCCCCTCACACACCTCCCCTCTTCTCTCCTCCTCCACACACCTCCCCGCCTCTCTCCCTGCCACACACCTCCCCCCTTTCACTCCCCCCCACCCCCCCCCACACACACCTCCCCTCTTCCCCATCACCGGCTTGTACATTTCAAAATTGCTGTAAGTAATGCGGAGTCAGCCCGTGCTGGCTGTCTCTTTGTGGTGACAATTGGACCAGATCGGCCAGTGAAATAGCAATGAGGGAGGCGAGTGGTGGAAAGAGAAAATCAGAATATGAATCAGTCGGAAGTGATCCGTATCACTTTGCGTTTGCAAATCTGTGTGTGTCAGCCTGGAGTGACTTGGATCTGATTAGGTGTGGCTGAAATCAATGCCTCTAAACACTGCCCAGAGATGTGAAGCTCATTCAGACTAAGATTGGAATCTTTACTGAGGTTTTCCCTCTCGGATGAGTTTCCTTCAAGTAAATCTATCCTTTTTCCATCTTCAAAAAAGAACAGATAGGTCAAGTGGAAATTAACACCAGAGTGCAAGGCAGTGAGCTGCTTGTATTGGAATTTGTTGTTGTTCGGCCTGGTGTCTGACACATTCAGAAACCCATCATTGTGCTTAAGAGTCTCCAAACCAGATAGAGTTACTCATAAGTCTGGCACCTACACAAGGAAATGTCCCTGTGTCTGGGATGGAGTAGGCACTCTGCCCACAGAGTGCCACACCCTGCTAAACTAAACCGCGTGTCTTGGTGCAATGGGATCCCGATGGGGTTTAACCAGCTGGAACTGCACAGTTTATCGCTGAGAGGACTGGCTGGCTACACGGGGCTTTGGCTTGCAGAGTTAATGGGAGCTGAGTGGGAAGGATCCCTGCTCCCAGTGACTGATCATCCCTTTCAAATCCTGTCAATGAGCGAGGCTGGCTGGGATACTGCAGCCCCGCCTGGCTCAGGAACCGGGATACCCAGACCTTCACAGAGGGTTAGTTAACTGGATTCTGACATTCTATTGCCAAACAAGTCACCTTACAGCCAGCGCAGCACAGGGAGACCAGCCTGCCTCCACCGCAGGATAGTCACTTAAATATAATTTTGTTGTTGTATTTGAGTATTTGAACAGGAAGAAGGAATGGAGGATATGGGAGAGGATCAGGAGGGGTGAAGGCTACTATGAAGTTTGAACACCGTCACAGACTAGTTGGGACTGATTGGGACTAATGGTCTGTTTCTGTGCAGTAATGTTCTGTGTAATTCTCTGCTGTGAGAAACCTCTAATGGACAGACTTGTGTCCAGGGGGCAAATTAAAACTCCAGAACCTCGTCGCTCTCAGCAAAAACACCCTCTGATCTGCACTCACTGACCCCGAGCTTTACACAAAAAGACTCAAATGGAAAAAATCAGCCACCATTTACGATGATTAGTGTAAATATATGTGCTTTTAATTATAAAATAGGAGTGCTGTAATTCATAAATATAGATTAAATGTCAGATTTGAAAAGTGGTGTTTTTAATTGTCGTCCGGTGTGAAGAGAACAAGGTTTCAGATCTGGGCTTTGGTGCAATTTTTCATTTCCTGCCATCAGACCTTGGAGTATAAATCAACTCTGTCTCCTCAATAAACCTTTTATAAATATTCCATATTTTCAATGAATGAATTTGAGCCTCATCCACTTTTAATTTAAGACTTGGTACCAGCTCTGATTCTTTCTCTTTAACTGCGCCATATCGAGTTGGTGTGAAATTCCCTTTAACGTTATGTTTTGCTATTTTGCACACAGAGTCCCACAAATAGACATGAAGCGAATGAACAATTTAATCTGGACACTGGGAGAGACTGTTGGATTCACTTGCATTTGACTCATTAAATCCCCGAAAAGGGCTCATTAGTGAGACTCCCATTGACTCCTTTTCATATCAAATGTGCAATTGACATGCCATAGCCCAATGGGGCCCTGCCCTGTTATAATCTGAATTTTTAGCCAAACATTTTGTTAACACATAACAGAAGTTGCCGCCGGGCGTTGAGTTTGCTCTGGTGTGAAGGGTAAACAAGTGTATTTTTTTTGTGCTTTGTGCGCACTTTATTGAAATTTATAAGAGAGAGAATCGATGACGTGAGGTGATATTGAAGCAGCGCTTTTAAGCAGAATAATTAGGAATGATTTAATGTTTGCCGGTGGCAAACCTTCAGCTTTGTTTGATTCATTCTTACCAGATACTTTGGGACTGATGGCCTGCAGGACTTTTGCTGCTCTTATTGAACGGGTTACTGTTTTTACGTAGGGGCTATTGTGACCCTGATGTTCTGTGAGTGGCTGTACACCACCGTGAGTTTTCTGCTTCATTCCAAAGTTGAAAGAAAAGTGAATAGCAGCCATATGGTCTTCTCTTCGGGAATTTTTAAATATCACTGCAACCGCATGCTTTCACACAGACTTATGTAGACGCACGCAAATTCACACTCTCGCACATGGCCCCACTCACAACCTTGTGCACACACCCACGTACACGCACTAAACCTTGTGCACACACCCACACACACCTGTCGTCACTCATGCTCAGACGCACATACTCAGGCAGAGAGAGTTGTGCACACAGACGCACACACACTCGCAGAGAAACATACACACAAACATACAGAGCCTGAGAGAAGGTGAACAAAAGTGCGGTCGAAATGATAGAGGTTTCAGATTTCTGGTAGGTCAGGGTATTAAGGGATGTGGGGAGAAAGCGGGGAATCGAAAGGATTAGATGAGATACAGATCAGCCATAATCTAATTAATGGCTGAACAGACTCGAAGGACTGAATGGCCTCCTCCTGTTCCTTTGTTTCTAGAGGTGCTACAATTATGCTGCCACGTTTGCCCTATTTAACATAAGGTCAATTACAGACCATGTGTAAACCCAGCTGTTTTTTGTGACGTGTACAGAGAAAATTACAAGTCATTATGTAATTAAAAAATAATGAAAGATTGGTTACTAATGACATTAATTAATAAATCCTTTTATTGGTAATTGCATAATAAAGGCCATTTGTAATTCCCTCTGTATACAAGCAGCATAATACGGCTGTGATTATACATGATTTGCACATGGCACATAATCCACTCAATATTTTACAGTTAGCCTCTTGACAGCTAATGTTATGGCATCAAGGAAAGGCGATGCTTATCGTGTCAGTGTTTCAGTGTCTCCTAAACGAGGGGTGCAATTCCCCTTCTCATTAGCAATGTCCACCTGAGAAGTTTGAATCCCCCTCTCGCTAGACCTGTGGGTGCATCACGTTGTGTCACGGTGATTGTGGCTGTGCTTCCCAACAAGATGAGGAGCAGAAATATCAAACCAGCTGTTGGTAGTTGCCCTGAAACCGGTGTATGGAGTGTGTGGTGTGTGGGGTTGTATGTGTGTGGGGTTGTGTGTGTGTGGGGGGTGGGGTTGTGTATTGGTGTGCGTGCGTATTGAGGTGGTGTGTGTGTGGTTGTGCATTGGTGTGTGTGTATTGGAGTGGAGTGTGTGTGTGCATTGGGGTTGTGTGTGCGTGCATTAGTGTGTATGTGTGGATTAGAATGGAATGTGTTTGTATTAGTGTGAGAGTGTGTGTGTGGATTGGAGTGTGTGTGTGTGTGTGTATTAGTGTGTGTGAGAGCGCGTGTGTGGATTGGTGTGTGTGTGTGAGCGTGTGTCAGCTAATCTCTGCCTCCTCATAATACTGTTGCTGTCCCTGATGACCGATGTGTGTAACTGGCAGCCAAATCCTGTAGATATTGTGTACAAATGTCCAATTTTGCTGTTACTTTGTGAAGCAGATTATTTTGTCAGGAAAATGATTGAAACCCCCCCGAAAGGCATTGAATCTTGTTGACCAGCCTGCCCTGACTCTCACATCACAGGGTTATAAATGTGGGGAAACAGATCAGGTCTGGAACGATGCTCAGTCTGAGGCTGTGCAGTTTATGAGGCAGTATAACATGAAAGGCTCCAGATTTTCCCCTCCAGTGATCCGCAGCCATTTAAGCAGTTAATTGTCTGATTAAGATGGGGAAGAACAATGTTTGAGGCACATTAGGGTGCCGCATAATTTTCTCAGCATATTTATGACATGTTTACACCAAGAAAACGTTTTAAAGAATCGCAGCTCAGCAGGATGTAAATGAAAAGCAATTAGATTACTGCGGGAATAATAAGCCTCGCATGTGATACAGAGCCTTCCGCGTCAGGAGGATGTCTCAAAATGCTTCACAGGATGTACTGTAAAGTGCAGTGACTGTATTTTGTAGGTTGTGTGGGCAGCACAACAACGTTTCACAAACTGCCATGACGTGAATAATCTCGGGGACTGTTAGCCGGAACACCAGGAGATACTCCTTGAATGGGATTGTGTTAAACATTCTACGGTAAACCCACTCCCATCTGACCACTGGGTCCCTGGGTTAGTTAATGAGTACGCCAAGCTGTGAGCACAGTACTGTCCAGCTGCATTAAGCAGGGCTGGGTAACAACAGGAGAAGAGGTTGGTGAGATTGCTCTGTTAATATGCGGCGCAGAGCAGACTTGTTTATTTGACTGACATAATTAGAGCAAACCACTGGATTGTAATATTTCTATTGGATTATAATTATTTCTCTGATGAATCAGCCCAAATCCGAACCAGCAGTTTTCGTACTTGTGTTCCCCCCCCCCCCCCAGCTCCTCGTTACCGGCACGGTGTAAAATGTTTCTGAGACTCACTGCACCGTTTGCAGTTTGTGAGGTGAGGCACATGTTTGATCTCCCTGTTGCCAAAAGTTTGAAATTTTTTGTGGCTAAGATTTAAGGTCATTTGGGATTTTGGAAAGTTCTACAATTCAGTGTAAATTTTAGAAAACCTTTTGCACGGAGAAGGAACGACAGCTGTCAATACTCGAGCGCCAGTGACAGTGTGGAGGAATCAATGGCTCGTTTCCAACCATAATTCTAGGCTGACTTGTTTGTCATCCACTCAATCCTCACCACTTATTAACAGATGTTCCTTCATCTCGGGGGAATGTTATGATAAATATCGGCAAGTGCAGATGGCTCTTGAAGACTCACTCCCCAGCCCCCCATCCCCACCACCCCACCTCTTTTCCTCTTCCATTCGATCTCTCGCAGCAGTAAAAGGTTTGCTATGTTGATGGTCACTTTCATCATTGGGTGGGTTGCCTACAAAATACGCAGTCACTACACTTTACCGTATAATCTGTGAAGAGCTTTGAAATGTCTCGAAGACGCGATAAGCTGCTGTATCAAATTATTATTATCACATTCATCGTACAGGCTAGACTCCCATCACTCCAATGGTCTGTCAGCAATACAACGCCTCAGAAAGATGGAGAGGTAGAGAATGATACATATACATAGAGGAAGGTAGAGGCAGTCAGTGATAGAGAGAGAAAAAGATGGTTGAAAACCTTTTAACCTCAGTGAAACTCAATGCCTTGGATGACCTCCCGACGTGAAAGGCGCTATACAAATCTATTTAAATGCAAGTTGTTGTTTTAGATTAATATATTTAGTCTTAATGTTCGAGATCAAGGAGAATTGCAGTAAATCCCGAAGCTCAGTGTTAATTTGGAGATTGGTTCTTTTTAGATCTGGGGGAGAATGGCTTCCAAAGTAAGATTTACTTTAAGAATCTACCACAAAATGTGTGAACTCTTACATTTTAAGACAAAATGATCTTGCAGGCTAAGACTGGGTGGAATTTCAGGGCGACAGACAGATGCACAGAACCCAACTCAGAGTCCAGGCTGATACTCTGCTCAGGTAGATGTGAAAGATCCTGTGGCGCTTGTCAAAAGCAGAAGGAGTTTGTCCTGATGCCATGGCCAACAATCCACAAACCCCTGGATAGAATTGTTCATTCACTTCACGGCTGTTTTTTGAGACATCGCTGCGTGTAAGTTGGCTGTGGTGTTCGCCTGCAGATTACATGGTCACTTGCGCTTCACAGTCAACCCTGTGACGTGCTTTGCGATACCCTCCCCACGTGAAGGGCACATTCTCAAATAGAAAATCATGCATTATTAATAATCTGTGCCCAGCTGCTCTTCGAAGACGGTGCAAGTCTAAGTTAGCTGCGGCCCCTGTTACAGACACCTTCTGGTCCTTGCCCCGTATATTGCCGTCAGATCAGAGGTGGGTGGTGCAGACATTCTGGACCCCCTTCAAATGAAGGAATGATAGAAGGTAAGAAAAAAAGCCACTTAACCTGTGACTGCAGACCTGCTGTCTTCCTGCCGTGCAATCAGTTGGCGGTACTCTGACTGAAATAGTTTGTGACTGTTTGTAAGATATTCAATAAGTGAAAGAAAGGATCGCACGGGTTTTTGAAGATCTTGAACAAACAAAGAAAAGGCTCATATTTTTATTGGGTTATATCGGGTTTCATCGTGTTGCAAAGAGCAAGTTACATTTCGGGTCTTGTCTGAAGGACGGCATCTCTGACAATGCAATGCCCTGCGGTGACACAGCAGGAATCGCCAACACAAACAGTCACTGCATGTGACGTGATTAACGTAGGAAGTGCTTTGACGTGACAAGGGACAATCCTCACCCATATTGTGGCTGCACTTTATTCCTGGGTTGAGGGCTCATGTGGAGTCTAATCACCGACGAGGACTAGTTGGGCTGAGTGGCCTGTTTCCGTACTCTGATGCTCTGTGTAATTCCATGCAAATAGCTCCTTAAATACTTTACAAAGAGATGATGAATAGAACATACATAAGTAAAATGTTATTAACTGACTGAAGATGGACGGCATTTTGGCTGCGATAATAGCTGTTGCTCAGCCAAGTCGCAAGTAATATTAATATAATGTGGCTGAATGGGGGAACTCGTGTTGAATATGCAAAATCAATTTAGACAGAAACGAATGCAGTGAAGTGACATGTGGAGAAATGATTTTCTGATGGATTGGAAATATTCCCTATTTGAGAATCGTCTGCCAGCTGCATAAGCAATATTTTTGTGTTTCCACTTCCAGATACATAACAACATTTCCGGGTTAACGAGGGAGTGGGTGAGCCAGATGAAATGGAGGTGTGGGGGTGGGGCGGGGAGCGGGGGGTGAAATCGGCCCACAGGCTGCCAGTTGGACTAATTAAAGTCATCCCATCCCTGTCAAGTCACTTCAAATTCCACGCGCAAAATACAGAGTTAACGACAACAAAATGACGTGTTTCACGTCGGGAGAACATCCCAAGGTGCTGGACAGACAGAGTTATGGACCCGGGGTGGGGGAGGGTGGAGGGCAAGGGGGAAAGCAGGGAGATCGAAAGCACGGTCAAAGAGGAGGGTCTTGAGGTGGGTCTTGAAGGTAGCAAGGGACGGGGCGAGGCCCAACAATTTCTTGGTTTGTAACTTGCAAAGTATTTTTTTCCTGAGGCTCAATCCCGTCACCTGCCGCACGTGAAGCAAATGTTTATTTCATTCACGTTGTGGAGGGTCTAACAAGTGCGACTCTGAACACTGAGTGAATTCAACAATTGATGTTTGAGAAATTAGTAATTCAATCAATTGCTGTTGTGCTTTGTTGATGTATGTTCAGGTGTGGCTGTGCACCTGTGAGTGCCACTTCACACTCTGTATTCAGTAGTTGAATGTAATTAAGATGAGTTAAGAGCCACTTAGTGGTAAATGGATTGGTATTGGAGTGTTAATTCTTCACTTAGGATAGGCCCCAGGGATTGTACACATCCCACTCGTGCCCTCAGTGTCCGTGTGAATATCAATTGCTTTGACCTTGGGTCAAATGGTGTTTAATATCTAATTGATGAAAGGAGAGAATAATTGAGAAAGCAATGTGACAAATTAATCTGGGAATGGTGTGTATGTGCATGAGCGAGGGATTGACTGAGGGGGATGAGAGGGAGTGGGGGCCTATTTGATAGACTGATAGAGAGCGAGAATGACAGAGAAGATGTGTATGCAGTGACTGCACACAGGTAAGTTCTGCAAACAGGTGTCTGAGGGACATTGCTGTGTGCAAATTGGCTGCTGTGTTCACCTACAAAATATAGTCACTAGACTTTACAGTATATCCTGTGAAGAGCTTTGAGATGTCTCAATGACCTGACAAGGCACTGTACCAAACACAAGGTTTATTATTATTCATGTTATTTATTATCAGAAGATTCAAAGGTGAACTGAGTTCCTCAATTATTTGGGGAACAGTGTAAATAGAGGAGTGTTGTGGCCTTGCACCAGCAGTCTATTAGCTTGATTTTTGCTGTGCATTTTCTCCCTGTGTTACTGCTGCTCTTACCCGGGCTGCTGCTGCTCCTGTTATTACTGAGATTCATTTCCTCTGTGTTTATTGCAGGCTGTGACCCTGGATTCTTCAAGTGGATCTCTGGGGACCTGTTGTGTGCCAGGTGCCCCTTTCACAGCCGTTCTGACACTCCAGGCTCTCTGTTCTGCCAGTGTGACACCAGCTACTATCGAGCTACCTCAGACCCACCAACTGCCCCGTGTACCCGTGAGTACGTGCGAGATGGGGAGTGCGGGGACAGTGGGGAGGAAGCTGGCCTCTCTCGGGCACTGGCACCAGGCGTTCATTCACTGACTTCATGAAATTCTAAGTGAATATTGGCCAGTTCACTGGGAGACATCTAGTTTCCAAGTGGTCTGTTGGCAGTGATGAGAGCGCACTGCACTAAGCCACCAGTATGTTTATTCCCGGTGGATCATTCGGCACAGAGCCCAGTGTGGAATCCCATTCTCCCACCTGACCTGACTGCTCTGCGTTAAGATGTTTGTGGGTCGTGGCTGCATGCAATGGGCTGCCGCATTCACCTGCAAAATACAGTCACTACACTTTACAGTATATTCTGTGAAGTGTTTTGAGACATCTCCCAGTGTGAAAGGTGCTAACTCAAATGCAAGGTTAATTATTTATAGATACTCGATGTTTAAGTCTACGTTTTGAGAAAATCTATTTTAAAAAAAATATATATAGGCTTTCTATGCTTTAAAATTGGACGCAATGAGTTTGAGATTATTTGTGCTTTTCAAAGAAAACTCCTCAACAGATGGGCTTTGGAATCAATTATTTTTTGCTCAAGTTTAGTTGGAGCCGAGGTCACCAGAAAGAAATCGCCACAACATTAATGAAAGATTTTACTTCCCCGTATTAAAATAAGTCCATCTAACTTGCTTTTATATCCGTCTCTAACCAATATCTGCTGAGTGTAAACTCCCTGGCATCTTTCCAGGGATTTCAGGTAGATTTGGGATCAATTTCAAATTAATCTGACAATTTTACTTTCATCAACTGCTTGAACTCACAACTAATCAAATGGCATTCTAATAGCCATTCGTTATGTGATCAGTCACAGTCTGATTGCTGGTCTTGCAGAGAGACTGAGTGTCACAGCCCAGAGTAGGGCAGGTCTCCTGCTTCTCAGCATCTGCCTTGGCCCCATCCTGACAGGATCCTTGCTCTGAGCCGGAGGCTGTGGGTTCAAGCCTCATGTCGGGATTTTGACCTCGCAGTACAAGGAATTGGATAAGCAGGTTTACCTGTCCAGCTAGAACCACGCAACCCATTATTCGGGCTTTGCCTTATAGGGTTAACAGGAGCTGAGTGGGAAGAATCCTTGCGCTCAGTGCTGTGTGATTGAGGGGTTCCAATAGTGTATCCAGCAGTCCCATCATCGATACTCGAGGTGATCATTCCTGATTGATAATAATGGTTTGAGACACTTTTTACATTTCTTTAAATCTCATCAGATGCTAACATCAGGCCACGAGTAGTTTAATTTCATTCAGCGTTTGCAAAACCTTCAGAAGCTGATGGACAGCTCTAATCTGAAGCGCATTTGGTGCTGATCTGGAGATTATCTACAATCCATTTATAATAAATTGCAGCAGCCACAAAAACTGACACCTTGTCACCTGACCCGCGCTGGGTCTGAGATCACCCCAATTTACCATCCACCTCCTTAATTCCTCTCACTAACATCTCACGCCTACCTCTGACCCCCACACTGCCCACTGAGCCCCCCCCGAATTGCCCTCTGACCCTGCACTCCCGGCTCACGATAACCTCTGGACACGTCGCCTGCTGTGGACTTAAAAATGTCAACTTGTTTTTAATGCTAACATTTGCAATATAAGGTCTGATTTATGGAATTCCTTAACAAAGAATCCAGCTGGAATTACAATAAAAATGACATTTGTTTAGCGCCTCTCACACGTCGGGAGGACGTCCCAAGGTGAAAGGCCAATTCTGATTGACCCACATGAGCTGGAGGTAGAGCGCATTGGAGTTGCTTTCCTACAGGTCAGAGTTTCCTGTTTATTAAGGAATCCTGTTAAATACCGTAAATTGTTACCTTTAAAAGAGGGGCTTTAAACATGGGGAGGGAGGGAGGGGGTGAGTCAGAGGGATGGAGAGTGAAGGGGGAAGAGTGAGGCTGATCTTCTCAGAGAATCTCACAATTTGTCCTCTCTCTCTGTCTGACACAGGGCCACCCTCCGCTCCATTGAATGCCGTTTCTAATGTGAACGGGACCTCGGTGAGGCTGGACTGGAGCTCGCCCGCGAGCAGCGGAGGCCGGGGGGACGTCCGCTACAACGTGATGTGCAGGAAGTGCAGCAGGGAGGCCATCCAGTGTGAGGCCTGCGGGAACCACATCCGATTTGTCCCTCGGCAACTGGGCCTGGAGGAGCCATCAGTCAGCGTCCTGCACCTCCTGGCACATAACAACTACACCTTCAACATCCAGGCTGTCAACGGGGTGTCTGATCTCAGCCTGGAGCCCAGGCAGTTCACCTCGGTTAATATCACCACAAACCAGGCAGGTACGGTAAACCACAGCCTCTGTCAGTCTGACACTGGGGGGTGGGAGAAGGGAGAAGCATAAGTTTTTAATTGACCGAGATCCAAGTTTATTGTAACGTTACAGAGTTGAGGAGAGCTGGCAACTGAGATCCAAGGCCTGGGGCATCTCATTATCCCAGCGAGGAGATCATTGCTGCAAATCTTAACATCGCACAGAATTTGGGGAAAAAAAACTAGAAAATTCACTTAATTTGAAAGTCGCTTTTCTTTGAAGAATTGGAAGAAATCGTGGCTGGATTGTGATCTTGATTGACTGGTCCCCAATGCTAATTAATCTGCTAGAATCTCTGTTGGTGTCACTCAATATATAAGTGACACTTCCTTCCACCGACTCACCGTTAAATCTCATGTTATGGCTTATTGCTTTGACCGGGCACTTTGAGTCATTGCTCCACTTTTCCCCCCCCCCCCACACTCCCACCCGGTTCGGTACCCCAATCAGCTGTGTGAAGCACCTCCTGATGTGAAAGACACTGTATAAATGTATAAATGTAAATGATATTGTTCTGTAACAATGCGCCAGTCAGATCTGCCAACCAAGTGATGATTCTTGCCAATGTATCAGAAACGATTATGTCAGGTCGATGCGTTTTTGTAGACGTCTCACCTAAAATACTCGGTGGCTGCGCTTTACAGTAAATCGTGTGAAAGCTTTCAGACGTCCACCCGACGTGAAAGGGGCTGTAGAAACCCGGTGTGTAACCACAGCAGTGATTCCAGTTTTGTTTCCCTGGTGTGGGTCTCATTCAGCTCCGTCGGAGATCTTAATCATCAGACAGGAGAACAGCAGCCAGGACAGCGTGACTCTGCTGTGGCTGGAGCCCGATCATCCCAACGGCATCATCCTCGAATACGAGATCAAGTACTTCGAGAAGGTAACGTCTGGTCTCGGAGCCACGGCACCAGACGGAGCTCGGCTGCTTCACTCGTCTGTAGAGTCACCTGAGGATTATTACTGTCTGTCTATAGCTCAGGCACCCAGGGCTCTGCATTCACATTGTACACCTTTTATTATGTTTTTTTCTTTTATTTCCCTTTTTATTTGGTCGGCCGGGTGTCTTGACACGGGCAAAAACCCATCACCGTTGCTTAAGTCTCCAAACCAAGCTGAGATTTCCAGGTATCCCACCTACACATGGAAATCCCAGAGACAGGTTGTTGGAATGGTATGCGCTCTCTCTCCCTGGAGGGACACATCCTATTTACCTAATTCCGGAGAGTATTATGCGCAAATTGACGAGAGAGAGGACAAAATTCCTGGGTGGGACGAAACCTTAAGCACGTTTCCTTACTCCACACGCGTGTGTCTGTTAACCTGGCAGTCAGTAGAAACTGGTTTCTTAGTCGATTGGCAGATCACTTTCCGGGGGTAATAATCCCTTCAAAAAAAAATTATGATTTGGTCACTCAATCTACACCTGCTTGTGGGACACTGCTGTGCGCAATTGGCTGCCGCGTTTCACCCATAAAATGTACAGTCAATTCACTTTATGATATATTCTGTGAAGCGCTTTGAGACGTCTGAATGACGAGATAAGGTCTGTATCAAATGCAAGGATTATTGATATTATGATTATTATGATATAAATGGATGTGGCTGTTAGACTGGGTATCGATCTCAGTTTCCACTCACTATTTCAATGTTCTGTCCTGCAGGATAAAGAGCAGCAGACGTACTCCACCCTGAAGTCCAGGGGAACGAGTGTGACCATCTCCAGCCTGAAACCAGGGACCCGCTACGTGTTCCAGGTTCGGGCTCGCACTTCAGCCGGGTGTGGCCACTTTAGCCAGACGGTCGAGTTTGAAACGGGCAAAGCAGGTACGAGGCTTCTGGGCAAGCTGAGAGCTGAGCTTGGTACACAGTCATGGCGGGCTGTGGGAGGGGGTGCTGGGGCAGGGGGGCTGGAGGTAATCCCTGAGGCTGGGCATCTGACTGTGATGAGAGATGGCAAATGGTGGGAATGTTCACGTTGGTGATCACCAGGAGACTTATTAAAGTCTTTTGGACTCTATAAGATGCAATTGGGCTGCAATACATTGTTCACTGTGGTCGAGGGCTTTCTCACACAACCTGGGTCGACAGACACCTTCAAATCTTCTTGTCTGCGGTATTCCATAACAGAAATCCTTAACGTTTAGAATTTCCACTCGGGCCGGTTTCCGTGAGTCAGGGTTGAGGATTTCCAATTCCTGGAAGGAGTTTGCTCTTTCCCTGACTCGGAATCCCTACGGAGGATTCCTTGTAGATATCTGTTCGGGGTTGCCTTGTTGTACTGTTTGCCAGAGTGGCTCAGCTGGGTGCACGCTCACCTGTGGATCGGAAGGTACATCATCGTCTAGGCTGACACTCCAGCAAAGTCCTGGGGGGAATCCTGCATCGTTGGAGGTTCAGGCTCCTGATGAGATTCTGTTTGACAATGGATTAGATGGTTGCAGACCTTGTCGTGATGTTAATTATTCCAGCAAATGAAAGTCCATTAAATGTTTCATTAATTGCTGCTAATCCCCTCCATCAAATCTAACGGAGGTGTCATTTTCTGAGGGAAATAGATCACTGGAAAGTTGAATAAACTATTTGTTGGGGGATAGAGAGCATGTAAAGCGGGGAACCTGTTTCCAATGTCCAATTAATATCATTCAATGCATAAAGGCTACAGGACTCATCAAATGGGATTCCTTTCTAAAGATCAATAACCCGGTCAATCATCAGTCTATAAACTTCTGGTTCAAAGCCTGACACGTCTTCTTTGGCTTTCTCTCTCCAGTGGGGCTGCGCTACAAGACCAGCACCATTGTGTGGATCTGCGCGGCTCTGGTTACTGGGCTCATCATCCTCCTCGCAATGTGTGTCTGTAGGAACAGGTAAAGCCACAATGTCAATTTGTTCCCTTAATAGAATGAAACTACTTCTTCTCTAACTGTGAGCAGAGCTGGAGTTTCAATCTTAGGACTATGGGAATTTATAGCACAGAAGAAGGCCAATGGGCACATCGTGTCTGCACTGGCTCATCTAAAGAACAAACCGTTTGCCCACTGTCTTCCCCCCACCCCCCATCCCACTGGCTACGGTTAACATATCAAACTGTGTGTCCGTGTGCTTGCTCTATCTGCCTGGCGATGTACCAGCTGCTGAGACCATCAGAGGCTGTGTTTGTCACTCACAAGATTGGGTCAGATGAAAGAGGCCTCTTGGCCTATCTGGTCTCATCCCTCCAGAAAAACCTCTCTATCCTCCTCCCATCACAGCATCGAGCTGAGTCCAGTGTCCTGGCCTCAATCACCTTTCCTGGCAACTTGTTTCAGTCGTTAATTGCCCTTTGGGCAAAGAAACACTTCTTTGTTGCCGTCTATCCAGAAATTGCGCTTCACATCCCTCAACCCGTGGCGTCTTAATAATAATAATAATAATCCTCGCATTTGATATAGTGCTTTTCACGTCGGGAGGACGTCCTAAAGCACTTCACAGAACACACTGTAAAGTGAATTGACTGTATATTTGTGGGCGAACGCGGCAGCCAATTGCGCACAGCAATGTCCCACAAACAGTCGTAGATTGAAAATGACCAATTTATTATTGTTTGGTTTTGGAGGGATTATTATTAGGCTCTGTGTGGAGTAAGGAAACTTGCCCAAGGTTTGGCCCTCTGCCTGGAATTGAACTCGGGTCTCTCGCTTGCAAAGTGAGTGCTCTAACCACTGAGCTACAGGTCTTGCTCTGCTCCCCTAGTGCATCCCTAAAGCACTGTTCCGGGTTTATTTGATCAATCCCATTTAAAATGTTACACACCTCTTTGAGTACGTCGTGTGAGAATCGGCCACAGCCCTGAATCAGCTCAGCTTCCTAGGAGATCGGCTGATTGAACCTTGTGTTTTTTGTCGTCGGGAACAGGCCTTGAAGGAGGCGGACTCCAGTGAAAGCCTGGCTTGTGACATTGTTTAAGATTCCACCACATCGGTGCTCGGCTGCTGATGTTTCAAGATGAGGGGAGGGATGAGGGTGTCCCGATTGTCACCACCTGGGATATTCTAGATGGGTTCAAAGACTTAATGATTCAAAGAAGCCACAGGATCTGCAGTACTCATCAGAGAGATGAGCTGATAATACTGTAACTAATACTAATCCTTGCGTTCAATGCAACGATTTATCACGTCGCCGAGATTTACCAGGAAGTGTAGTGACTGTGTTTGTAGTCTGTGTACCCAGGAGCGATCTGGGAGTGACTCGCAGGGTGACCCGGAGTGATGTGGGCCACGCGCAGACAGACAGCAGCAATTCTGTCTCCGAGTTTCCTGAAGCTGCTTTGTTGTTGCAGGAGCTGTGGCTACAGTAAGGCCTTTCAGGAAGCCGATGAGGAAAAGATGCACTATCAGAATGGGCATCGTGAGTACATCCAAACACTGTACCTCAAATCCCACAGCATCACAGCACAGTTACATAGACTTTACAGCACTTTACTTAAACCACAAGCTTGACAACAACTTAGCAGATACTCGCGATTAATATCCTGCACTGTATAAGCTGCAGCTCTTGGCCACGTTGATCCTTCATTATATGACGAGCAATTTCATCCCCCTTTCGCTGGCTCCCCTTCAGATCTTATGAAGGATAGAGGGATATGGAGATAAGGCGAGCAGATGGAGTTAGGTTAGAAGATCAGCCATGATCTTATTGAATGGCGGGGCAGGCTGGAAGGGCTGAATGGCCTACTCCTGCTCCTAATTCCTATGTTCCTTATCAAACCAGAGGAGGGGGAAGAGTGTTAGACTGGATCAGGGCGACCTGTTTATCCGTTGCTTTGACGCATGTTACAGAGATTGTTCTCTCTCTTTTTCCCAATATCAATTCCCAGTCGGATTACCGGACCTGAAGATTTACGTGGACCCGCACACGTACGAGGACCCCAGGCAAGCGGTCCACGAGTTTGCTCGAGAAATAGAAGCCTCGCGAATAAAAATTGAGAAAGTTATTGGCTCGGGTGAGTTTTTTTTCTCTCTTTGGTTTTTCTCTCCTTCCCCCCCCCCCACCAAAAAAATCTGAAAATCCCACTTGTCACAATGGGAACAATCTCCTCTCCACTCCCCGAGTGCCAAGCCCTCTGAGTCGCTGCCCTGTATGAAGGGTTGTCACGCTGTTTGCTCTCTTGCAGGTGAGTTTGGCGAAGTTTGTTACGGTCGGCTGAAGTTGCCCGGCAAACGAGAGGTCCCTGTGGCTCTGAAGACCCTGAAATCTGGCTACACAGAGAAGCAGTGGAGAGATTTCCTGAGCGAGGCCAGTATCACTGGGCAGTTTGACCATCCCAACATCATCCGCCTGGAGGGAGTGGTCACCAAGAGTGAGTTTAGTGACGAGTTTCTCTCCCGGGGGGCCGGCCAACACTCTCTTCCCCCCCAAATAAAATAACAATAATAATAATAATAATCCTCGTGTTTGATGTAGCACCTTATCACGTCTTCGAAACATCTCAAAGTGCTTCACAGAAGCAGGTTGTAGGAGCCGTGTATGTGAACGAAAGCTTTAATTTATACAGTGCCCTTCAAGGAGGATAGCGTCTCAAACCACTGCATCGTGCGAGGGGAGATGTGACGATTGCCAAGGTCGAAGAGATTCTCAGGTGGAATTTAATGACTGACGTCATTTGCTGTGTAATTAACCACCAACGTAACAGACGACAGAATCGCACATCATTCTCTCTGCACACCAGCATTTACACATGGTCAGCACCTCCTCCAAATGAGACGTCTCCAGCGTGTAATGGTGCTGACTCTCGTGATGACAATCCTCACAGAGCTGGCTGTTTGCTCCTTGGTTGACTATAATTGCTGCCAACCCAAAGTATTTACATGGAACCATGCGTTGCCTCCTCTCAGTTTACCTGGGCGAGAACAAGGCTGGAGGTGATTAATATTGAAAGAGAGAGGTTGTCCCAGCGTTTTCCGTGTGACTGCTCGTTCACTGCTTCCGTTACAGTCTGGCGTGTGCGGTGACAATAGATGCCGCAGCTCATTACTCTGACATTCTGTGGCCTGCAACAAGGAGAATGTTCCTCCAGCCTGTTTTGCCAGCAGCCTGGATCTGACTCCCCCATCTCTCTGAGCCCCTGACCCCAGTCACACAGATAATTAGCTCCAGTTTTAATTTACATTGTACCAAACATTGCTGACGAATCTTGGTTTCTCACATGACTCCAGGTTCATGTTACTTTCCGACTGAGGTGCACAAAGAGCAGGGGTTACTGTCCTTGGGATTGTTTAGCTGGAGAGCGATGTCGGTGCTAAGGCTGGAGGGGAGAGTATCCTGACCATTCGTTATTTCACTCTGTTTCACACGGCATTCTATCAGCTCAGAGCAATAGTCAGTGAGAGAACACGGGCTCAAGACTGGCTCGGTCGCTCGCGCTCTCGCCTCTGAGTCAAGATTGTGGGTTCAAGCCCTGTGTCGGAACTCGGAGCTCACAGTCAAGGCTGACGCTCTAATGCATTTGTGGGGGGAGTGCTGCACTGTCTTAGCTGCCATCCTTAGCGAGAGATTAAAACGAGGTCTCGTCTGCCTGATCAGGTGGACGCAACGATCCCTGCGTCCTGGCCAACAATCCCCCAAATAACATCGGCCACATTCACTCGCACAATACACAGTCACCGTGAAAAACAAACACCCACTGGAGTTTTTTAAAAAAAAATCTTTTGTTTGTCTTGACGAGGTGCTACCCCAAATGCAAGGATTATTATTAAAGTGTCTGGAGATGTGGGGGGGTGGGGTGGGGGGAGATACACGAGACTCACAATGCAATTTTGAATAAGAGAATGACCTTTGGGATTGTATTCCCAGGTTTGGGGGCCACGCCACAGGGTTGTTGTTGATCCTCTTTAAGTAGCTGGACAGTCACTGGCTGCTTTTCACGAAGTGAGTGATGGGTTACAGGACCTCAGTGGGTTAAACGTGCACGATATTGAACCCACTTGGGACGGATGTCCTCCCGATGTGAAAGGCGCTACAGGAATGTAAATTTGTTTTGTATGTGATCTGACTTTATTTATTTGGTCTGTAGCTAAACCAGCGATGATCGTAGCGGAGTACATGGAGAATGGATCTCTGGATTCATTTCTGAGGGTAAGGCTAATGGGTCAATGTTATGAAACCAACTCGTGAAAGATTCCTATTCCAGCGGGAGAGATCCCAATGCAAACCAGAACCAATGGAGAAGAGGAGGGAGCTTCACCCCCCCCCCAGTGTCCTGTCAACAATCCCCAGATAAGGTCCAGCTTTCACTCCGTGGCTGTTTGTGGGACGTTGCTCCGTGCAAGTTGGCGGCCGTGCGGCCACCAAAACACAGTCGCCGCGCTCAGCAATGGCTTGAGATGTCCGCCTGACGTGAAAGCTGCTCCATCAAGTGCAAGGAATATAACTTGACTTGTGTAACGCACCGAACAGCGGTGCGAGTTGTCTGTCCCCTCAGAAGGAGAAGCAATATCGCCCCCTAATGGCAGATAGAACACTGATCAGAGACTTTGTACTGAAGGTGGAGCAAAGGGTTCGGTTTGTGACCTAAACGCAAAGTTTAGGTTGATTGACTTTTTCCCCCGTTTGGTTGTTCGCTCTCCGGCTGCGAGACACTGCCCCGCGGGACAGACTAAGGTACAAATGTAAGCTGTTGTTGTGTCAGTGACCGATTTCGTTCCGTGTCCCTGCAGAGACATGACGGACAGTTCACTGTAATCCAGCTGGTGGGAATGCTGCGTGGGATAGCTGCCGGGATGAGCTATCTCTCGGACTTGGGATACATCCACAGGGATCTCGCTGCTCGTAACATCCTCGTTAACAGTAACCTGGTGTGTAAGGTGTCGGACTTTGGCCTCTCCCGGAGCCTGGAGGATGATCCGGACGCAGCTTACACAACCACTGTATGTCTGCAGGTTACAGACGGACGTCACCCTTCACGGGGGAGGCGTCCCAGAGCGCTAACACTCTTTTTCCTGAGTCACAAGGTTGTGGGTTCTTGGCCCACGTCAGGACTTTGAGCTCACGATCTAAGCTGTGTCATCGGAGGTCCTGTCCTTCGGATGAGATGTTAAACCGAGCTCCCGTCCGCCTGTTCAGGTGATGAGGTTCAGGTGGACCTTAAAGATCTGTGATGTCCTGACTGACAATCCCCCCGATAAAATCACTTATTCACTTCATGGCTGTTTGTGGGACATTCATTGCTGTGTGCAAATTGGCTGCAGCGTTCGCCTACAAAATACTCACTCACTGCGCCTTGCAGTGAATCCTGTAAAGCACTCGCTTAAGAAGCTTTGACAACGTGGTGAGGCGTCGTATCGAATACAAGGATTCTTCTCCTGGCTGAAGGATGTTCCAGGGTGTGAAGGGTTAATGTAGTAGCTGTAAAGTAACAGGAATGTTTCTTAAAGCTGCTGATATGGTCAGCGCTCGACATTAATACAAATTGATCCGTGTACGCTCAATTTGCCCATGTAAATGGGAGTAATGAAGTGGAATTTCGCTGTTTGCATTCAATCCTCCGAGGGCAGTGGGTTCTGCGTTGTGATCGAGGCCGAATGTGTGATTTGAGAATCTTTGGAAAAGCCGCCGGGGAATAGGTTTTATAAATTTAAATTGGGACAAAAAGAAGGTTTGAAACATCACAAAGTCAGCTGCCGTCTTTTTTTTAAAAAAAAAACATCATTCTCTCTGGCAGCTGTTGTCCTGGTGTAAATGCCATTGATTTTCTCTCCGTGCATCTCGCACCTTTTTTGCCCAAGTAAAGTGCTTTAACCCTGAGAGCCATCCTCACAAACCTCCTCCTGTGTCTCTAGAGCTGTCTGACAATACTCCTGACCTGTCACTGTACATTGTTTCGCCTGTCACACGCTAACCCTGAGTGCTCGCGCCAATGCCTTGGGAGCTCGGTGACCCCATCAATTCAGGGCAGTAACTAATTGGAGTCCAGTAGCGTAGTGGTTAGAGCACTCGCCTCACAAGCGAGAGGACCCGGGTTCGATTTCCCACCCCCCAGGCAGAGAGAAACCTTAGGCAAGTTTTGTTACTTCATATGCCTCCATTTACCAGTATCAGTAAGTAGGAACTTGCTCGTTAGCTGATTATAGGGGTAATAATCCCTCCCCCCAAAAATTGGTCACTCGTTCCATGTCTGTTTGTGGGACACTGCTGTGCACAATTGGCTGTTGCATTTCGCTCACAAAATAGTCAATTCGCTGTACAGTGTTTCCTGTGAAGCACTTTGAGACATCTCAACGACATGATAAGGCGCTGTATCAAATGCAAGGATTATTATTATTAAGCAAGGGGCGTTAGGAGCGAGCAGAGAGAGTGTGTGTGATTGAGGTGGCATGGGGAGAATAGCAGGTCGTTTAGCCCAGCAACTGTACAATGATGCCTTGTCCTCACTGAAACGCCACTCTTGCCCACACTCTTCCAACCCTTTAATGTTCTCTGATGAGAACCTTTGGGAATGAGCTTTTCCCAGAGTTTGCAAGCTGAGCCTCGAGTAAACAGGATTATCTCAGCAGTTGCAAGAGCTGCAGTCATATTGTGCTGTCAACTTGCAGAGATGTTCTCTCTCCAGCTGAACTGTCTCCAAACTCTTTACAGAAGTCTTCGCAGCACTTTATAGAAGTGCTTTGAGACGTTTTGATGATGTAGTAAGGCGCTGTATCAAATGCAGCGATTAATGTAATGATAATTAATAATAAGGCGGTAATAATCCCTTCTAAAAGATCAAAAATAATAATTCGGTTACCCATACGTGACTGTTTGTGGGACACTGCTGTGCACAATTAGCTGCCACGTTTCGCCCACAACATAGAGTCAATCCACTTTACGATATATTCTGTGAAGCGCTTTGAGACGTCTCAACAAAGTTCTAAGGCTCTGTAACAAATGCAAGGATTAGTATTATTGTTGTGGTTTTAAGATGCAGAAATTAAAGGTTTAAAAATGTGTTGTTGCTGATCAGGTTAGAGGTTTGAGGGCATGTGGGGAGAGGGCAGGGCAGTGGGATTGAGAGCACAGCTTGCTCTGAGATGGGCTGAATGGGCTCCATCTTCAATGTGAATCTCTACTTCTATGATCTCTTTCCAATGTGGGGCACGGGGAATATCTGAAGTGGGAGTGGAAATAACAGGGCATGTCTGGCCTTGCAGGTTGGGACCTGGGTTTGGCTGATGCTCAGAAGGTGCTTAGAAGAATATAAAATCACACCCTGATTTTCCGCTCTTTGCTCAGGGGGGAAAGATCCCGATTCGATGGACCGCCCCGGAGGCCATTGCTTTCCGCAAGTTCTCCTCGGCCAGTGACGTGTGGAGCTACGGGGTGGTCATGTGGGAGGTGACCTCTTATGGAGAGCGACCGTATTGGAATATGACCAACCGTGATGTAAGTACTGTCACCTCTTGAGGCAGCTCATTGGCGTAGACCACAAGGGACCTCTTCCACAGTCCATCACCATTGCAAAGCCCTTAACGTAGATCACGAGGGTCTCCTAGTGGGGACGGAGGGGAATTTACATGTAAATATTTCAGAGATGAACCAATTTATCATTTAAACTCTTTCTGCGTGACCGGAAGCTGTGCTTGAAGCAAATAGCAGCAATGTACAACAAGAACAACAACAAAAATATGACGCCTTTCACTTTGGGAGGACGTCTCAAATGTACTGTTGAGAGAGAATTTGATGTGTGCCTGAGGGACAAGAGAATTGAGGATCGTGGAGAGGGGAATAGTGGGACAGGAAGCTCTTGTGAGTATAAACATCGGCATGGACTAGTTGGGCTGAATGGTTTATTTCTCCATGTTATTCTACGTGACCTGATCCAAAGTGTTGCTGCTCTGTGGTCTCGAGCTGTGTATAATGTGGATATTGTCGACGTACATGCTCTGAAGATAATACTGTTGACGGCCAGCTGTTCCTGATCCATCTTCCAACATCTGTTTTTAGGAGATGAAAGGGAATTGATGTCATTGCTGGAGAGTTCCACTAGTTACTCACAGATTATTATCATTAGTATTTTTATCATCATTATTATTATTGTTGTAGCGTTGTGGCTTGGGTTTTTACTTTGGATTTGACTGACAATCACTGGTGGAACTTTAACCAGAGTAAATCTAGAGTAGCAAACCTGGTATACCTAAAAAACACAAATCAAATCTTCGACACTTCAGAGGAGTAGCTGCCAGAGAGCTTGAGAGTAGGATGGAAGTCCTACAGAGAGGGTGGGAGGAGATGTGTCAGCCTGGCTCAATGGTAGCGCTCTCGCCTCGGAGTCAGAATGTTGTGGGTTCAAGCCCCACATTGGGACTTGGAATCGCATCGTCTAAACTGACACTGCATTGGTGCCGTCCTCCCGACGTGAAAGGCGCTCTATAAATGGAATCTTGTTGTTGTTGTTGTTAAACCAAGGTCCCGTCTGCCTGTGCAGGTCAATGTTAAAGCACAATTCGAAAAGAGAAGGGACCCCCCCAAATAAAATGGGTCATGGCTGTTTGTGGGACGTCGCAGTCACTTCACCCCACAGTAATTCCTGTGAAGCGCTTTGAGACGCCCTTCTGACGTGATGAAGCTCTGTACCAAAATTCAAGGATTATCATAGATACCAAACTCCCGGCTTTACAGGTCCGTTAAGGCGTTGTATGTTGTGCTGCAGGTAATCAAGTCGGTGCAGGAAGGCTATCGCCTCCCGGCTCCGATGGGCTGCCCCACGGCTCTGCACCAGCTCATGCTCGACTGCTGGGAGAAGGACCGCAACGAGAGGCCCAGATTCCTTCAGATTGTCAGTGTCCTGGACAAGCTCATTAGGAACCCTGACTGCCTCAAGATCATTGATACCACAAGCAGGTGAGGAATTGGGAGCAAGGCTTCCATTGATCTGTATTGAACATCGTTTGCCAGCCATCAGGCTGTGAGCAAACTCTATCAAGCTCTCTTTATAAAACCTTTGTTGCCTCCTCTGATTCCACTGTCATTTCCACCCTGTGGCTCTATTCGAAAAGATAGTGATGCCCTGACCGACAATACCCCCAACCCCCACCCGCCCCGAAAAACCTGTCCATTCACTTCACAGCTGTGGCTGTCATGTTCACCTACTAAATACAGTCACCACATCTCACCGTGTACCCTGCGAAGCACTTTGAGACGTCCTCCTGATGTGAAAGTGCTAGATAGATCTAGTTGGGAAGGATTAAGGATATTTTTATCGCTGTTGTTTTCCAGGCTGCATACCACACTCCTGAATGGGACCATTCCTGACTTTACCCGCTGTGGCTCTGTGGATGAATGGTTGGAGATTATTAAAATGGGACGATATAGAGACAACTTTGCAGCTGCGGGCTATCTATCACTCGGCCTAGTGATAAGAATGAATTTCGAGTAAGTACTTGCAGGGTGAGAGTGATTAATACACTGAATTAATATGATGGATTTAAATGCCCGTTTTGCAGTAAAATGTATCGAAATTAAACCGTATTTAACTTCCATTTCTCTCCCGTCCAATAAATCATTCTTGGTGTTAAATCCTGAGCTTTTTGTGACTGGTTAACAGAGTGTGTGGGAAGGTGCGAATCTAAGCATTACTCTCCCGCTCCACGTTCCACGGTTTCATTAAGCGCTTTAAGGAGTTGCCACTCGTGCTGCTTCATATAAGCGCTGCAAGAAAATCACATTGTATTACACGTAGAGGGTTGGTTATCTGCAGTACTTGCGATAAAAACCCAATTTGGATAATTAGTCATCAAACAAAGTACAAATTGGCCTCTTTTCCAAACAAACTATTTTTCTATCAGGAGTTTTTGCTGCTGAGTCTCTCTCTGTCTCTGAGTCTTTCTCAGTTTATTTTTCTCTGAGTCTCTCTCTGGATCTTTCGTCCACAAAATATACAGAATATATTGTAAAGTGGAGTCACTGTGTATTTTGTGGGCGAATCGCGGCAGCCAATTGTGCACAGCAGTGTCGTACAAACAGTCGTGGATTGAGTGAACAAATTTTTTTTGGAGGGATTATTACACCCGGAAAGCCATCCGCCAATCGACTAACAAGCAGGTGCTTACTTACCGCTGGTAAACAGAGGCGTGTGGGTGCAGTGAGGAATCTTGCCTAAGGTTTTGTCACGCCCAGGAATCGAACCCAGGTTTTCTCGTATGCGAGGTGAATGCTCTAACCAGTTTGCTACAGGACATCCTACAGCGTGCTTTGCTTACAGAGTAAGGCACAGTGTGACCCGCTCTCAGATGTTTGGACGTTATGAAGTGCAATTTATTTTGGTGTTGGGAAAAAAAAAAACTTGTTCTTAGATCAATTGCTTTATTCTGTATTTGGGCTTAAACATCCTGCCCAATTGGGGGGAGGGATGGGGTGGGGGGTGGAAAAATTACCAACAGCCGGTGGAGAAAGGTTTCCATCCCATCTGTCTAATTCGCATCGATGAATTGCCTGCTTCACCACGTGTGAACGTGTGGACAATTAGAGAATAGAGGTGTTTCTGCTCACATGGCTGTGACGGCTGATGTCGCCTCCACCTCCAGCTCTGGGTGTCGGACGTTTGAGCTGGTGACTTGTTGGTAATGTTAGGAATCCTGTAGCTCATTAGATAGAGCATTCGCCTCGCAAGCGAGAGACCTGGGTTCGATTCCTGGTAGGCCGAAACCTGGGCAAGTTTCCTTACTCCACTCGCCTGATAATAATCTCTCAAGAATAATAATGTGGTCACTCAATCCACGGCTGTTTGTGGGACACTCACTGCTGTGCGCAATTGGCTGCCGCATTTTGCCCACAAATCAATTCACTTTACAGTGTATTCTGTGAAGCGCTTTGAGACGTCTCGAAGATGTGATAAGGCGCTGTATCAAATGCAAGGATTATTATTAAAATAACAAGGTACATGAGCCAGCGCAGAGTATGTATGTGTGATACCCCCAAACGTGTGATCATCTTCCCACGCTGTGTTTATTGATGGTCTCTTTAGAATGCCCATTAATGGCGTCGAAGGTCATTACATTACTCGGGATACAAGCACTTAATTGCTGGTGTGATGTCTGCTCTGTTTTTGCGGTGTTGTTTTACCTGCTCCACCCCATCCCTCCCACTCCTCGAGCAGCCCAGCTGTGAGGATCAAGCCCTCTTGGGCTGTCCTCACAATCATATCCACAGCTGCTTTTTTCTAGCCATCGTGGTGAGGGTGGGGGGAGGTCTGACCGGAAACTAACCCTTTGAGACTCTGGATGTGTGTGGGTGTAAAATATTCACTGCTTTTTCCACCTCATCTTGCCTTTTATTCACAGAGATGTCCGGAGGCTAGGAATAACTTTGATGGGACATCAGAAGAAGATTCTGAGCAGCATCCAGATCATGAGAGCACAGCTGATGTGTATGAGCGGGCCTGGTGTTCACGTATAGCCAGACAGAGGCAACAACCTATTGCACAGTTAACAACAGGATTCCATGTAATAAGGCTCTTGGAAATCTCAGCAATTGATCGTCAGTCTTCTACAGGTTTTGCCTTTAATGTAAAGCTTAGAAATAATTCACCAACGTGACAAAGGCTGTCGCTGTTTCTCCCGATAAAACTGCACAGTAGCTGCCTACTTGAGAAGAATCAAACTCCTTTGATGCAGTGCCCTTTCTTACAATCATTCCCGTGCTTCCCATTTTGTAATGAACGCTGTTGGGTAGTCAGACTGCCTTTTCCAGCCGACCAAATCTCTGAGACGGTCATCGCCATCAGGGTGACCCCGTATTGACAATGAACTCAATTGAAAGCCAGAGCCCATGGGAAGGGAGTGCTGTGATGGTGGTGGGACTTCCTAAATGGTGCAAATAATCCAAGTGTGTTATTCCAGCCGATCGCAATGACTTTAATAGCAGAAGCGACTGTTGGACAGCACCGGCCAGCACGGACGGCAAGTTTCAAAGCCGAGCTGCCCCAGCGATGACTGTGGATCTGCCATGAACCAGGACGGGAGGTGTCTCTCCCCAGTGACCGGCAACTTCATCGGGAAACGAGGTAGCGTTTCTGCAAACTTCCTTCAATCACTGCGACCACCCCAAAATCAGCAGTTTATTAATCCGCCTATTTCACCCTTTGTTCTGCAAATGAATCCGAATCTCAAGCACTGCTTGTCCGGACGTTGTGATTTAAAGGATTACATTTCTGATCAGTGGAATTAGGGAAGCTCCAAAGTGCTGAAATCAGGACGTCAGTTGCTAGGATATCGGCCCATGATAGACTGTGCCAGGCTTCGCTGATCTCAGTTTGTCTGTCTCCTCAGCGGACTCTCGGCAGATCTGAAGGTTGTGTTGGATTCACAGACGTTTGGTGCAGTTACTGCCTCCTGCCAGTAGATGTCTCTGGCACTGATGAGTCATCAACATGTCAGAAAGCAAAGTATCATCACAGCACCTTCTCACAAGATCATTTCGGATGAAGTGCGCACTTTGGTCCATTTGATCTCCTCCTTCCAGAACAACCGCCCTACAATCTTCCCATCGCAGCACCAAGCTGTGTTTTTTAAACAAGTCCTAATGTCCTGGTTCCTGGTAATCTTTTCCAGCTGTTGATAACTTCTGGACAAAGAAATTCTTCCCGGTGTCTGTCCTGAAATTGCTCCATTGCAACCGGAGACCAGTACCCTCTAGTTCTGTTAAATCGGTGCAGCTTAAAGTGTTGTCTGGGATTTCTTATTCAATCCCATTTACACAATGTTGTATAACGTATTATCCACATTGACTGCTTAAATCCAACGCAGACTTCTCTATTGGATTTGAGAGTGAAAATGAGTTCAGAATTCTGGATCTAACCATTGAGGCATCAAGGCTGTGGGAGTGAATGTGGTGGCAGTTAATGTTCAGACAATAACTCAGCCTTTGCAAATGACAGCGTCTGTTTCAGTGGCTTAGTACGGACCCGAGCTCCATCCTTCAAACACAAGACGTGGTGGATTCTTCAATGACTTTTATGAATTTTTTGAAAAATGTTTTCATTTGACTTTCAGAGCTCTGAACCCTTAAAGGCACATCTTACCCTACAGTGTTGGGAGAGGCTGAGTGTTAATTGGTTGCACAGTGGGAATGATAGACTGAACTCTCTCACTATCACTGGTGTGTCTGCGTTTCAACTCCCGTTCTGAGGTAATGACATGTAGCAACTAAAGCAGATTTTGTAATATTTCTAAGCTTTAGAATTATAAAGTAGATTTAGGGAATTGTAAATTCAGAGAACATTTTTATACCACTCAATAGAGAGAACTGCGCTGTTTCTATTAATGTATATCTCCAAATGGTTATTCTGTTATAGGGTCTCGATCGATAGCTGGATAAAGCTCCCGAATTCATCATAACTTAACACATAAGGTATATTCATCTTTAGAATGTAAACAGAGTAGAATCGTCACAGCTCAGTATATCAATAGTGTGTAACTTGGTGCCAACTCAGACTCGCATTGTGTTCTTGCAGGAATTTCCACTTGTAAGCAGCAGACATAAAGGGAACTTCCAGTCTGGGTTTTGTAAGTCTCTGCATGTCAGACACCCGGCTGGTCACGGTGACGGGTTTCCGTGTGTGTCAGACACCCGGTTGGTCACGGTGACGGGTTTCCGTGTGTGTCAGACACCCGGCTGGTCACGGTGACGGGTTTCCGTGTGTGTCAGACACCCGGCTGGTCACGGTGACGGGTTTCCGTGTGTGTCAGACACCCGGCTGGTCATGGTGACGGGTTTCCGTGTGTGTCAGACACCCGGTTGGTCACGGTGACGGGTTTCTGTGTGTGTCAGACACCCGGTTGGTCACGGTGACGGGTTTCCGTGTGTGTCAGACACCCGGCTGGTCACGGTGACGGGTTTCCGTGTGTGTCAGACACCCGGCTGGTCACGGTGACGGGTTTCCGTGTGTGTCAGACACCCGGCTGGTCACGGTGACGGGTTTCTGTGTGTGTCAGACACCCGGCTGGTCACGGTGACGGGTTTCTGTGTGTGTCAGACACCCGGCTGACCAAAAAAAAAATTTCTTGTGTTGTGTTATTGGAGGACTAGACTGGTTCGTGGTTGACTGCTTTGTTACTTTAGTATCTCCCCAACCCCTCACGTTTCTCGTGACTCCTAAATATCTCCCATTTCTTTAGGTTTCCAACATGTAACATCCAAGGCAGGTTCCTAGGTCCTGTTATTGCTGCAACGAGGAGGCTGGAGGTACCTTAAATTTGCCCTCACTCTTGGGGTGGGGGGGTGGGGGGTGGAAGCGAACACTGTCATTGACTTTTGTCTTTACACAGACTAAGCTGAAACCTAAAACTCACCAAATTGGGTGGGAAAGTGGGGAAGAGTCCTTAATTGTACATCAAAATAGAAAACGTGCATCTCACTGGGTTCATTCAACCTTGCTCACTCTAGCACTTAATTTAAACAGTTATTTAGCTGATTACTTAAAATTGGAACGCTATTTTTAATTGACGTGTGATAGAACTGCACGGCTTGAGAGCTAAGTGTCAAGCCCATGCGAGTAATGGGGAGAAGCTGGGCTCAAACCTAGAAGCTCGTGATGGATGACCTCTGCAAGCTTCCCATTCACAACATCATGAGAGGTTCAGACAAAGAAAATCCTTCTCCTGGTACCAAACCCAGTTCACTGTCCGCCCATCATAGTATCCTGGCCACAACCACCCTTCAGATTGCCTTCTGCAACTCCAAACCTGCATCTGAATGTATTGTTTCCTTTCTCAATCCCATTGTACATCACTATAAAGTTCACTCTCCTGTCAAGACTGAAGAGCCTAGCCTGTCTTAATTGTTTTTCATTTTGCATTCCCCCCCAAAAAAAACTGCCACCAGAGTCTGTAATGGGTTAAAAAGAATATTCTTTCTCTGCCCTACTGAAAATGCAGATGGAGCTGGAAATATTCCTTTGGTTAAAATATTCATGAGATTGAAAACAAGGCTATTGTGCTGAAGCACTTCAAAGAAATTATCTTTGAGCATTCTGGCTCCTGCAGGCATCTCATGGAGTTAATGAAACCTTAAATGACCCCTTAATTTTCACGCACAGCTTTATAATCCGTTGCAAATGCACTAAAATAGTCTGACTTAGACATGGAGTATCTGGGACGGGTGTAGATCTATTACGTAAGTGTTCATGTCGATTTGCATCATTTCCTATAGAACTGTTAACATTTATTCCAAAAATCATTCAGGCCTTTTCTGAATAACATCACCCATTAATATAGGTGCCCAATAGAGAAAGTCATTCAGTTATTGGCAATATCCAGGCACTGGCTGTCACCTCTCCTGGTGAGTAAATGTAGGAAGTTTTGTAGTAAATCTACCCAGGGCTGTGGTCGGTATCACTCGGTCAGTTACACTCTCGGTCAAAAGGTTGTGGCTTCAATCCCCAGTGTCAAGACCTTAGCTGACAGTCCAGTGCTGTACTTGGGGAGGGTTGCACTGTCAGAGCGTCAGATTAGACTGTAGGTTAAACTCTCAGTTACCTGCGCTAGAAGATGATCCAAAACATAATCCCAATTTACAAACAATAATACCTTTTTAATCCCTTTTGATATAGCGCCTTTCCCGTCAGGAGGACGTCTCAAAGCGCTTCACAGAATACATTGTAAAATGTAGCCAACTTGCGCACAGCAATATCCCATAAATAACCATGAAGTGAGTGACCAATTTTACTTGTGGGATTGATGGCCAAGACAAATGTGATAAGGCGCTGTATCAAATGCAAAGATTATCATTATAAATCCCGACATGGAGCTTGAACACATAAGCTTTTGACTTAGAAGCAAGAGTCCTACCAACTGAGCCAAGCTGCCACTCGGGAGAATAGCCACTAACAGTAGTGATTCCAAGGGTGTATGAGAACCTCAGTGATTAGGGATAGCAATAAACTCTCAGCCGCCTCTCCTGATCTCTCCTTTGATTCAGCCAATGCCTTGGTTTTATTCTTGAATATTCCAGGAGAAGTAAGAGTCTGTTTCCCATTGTCAGTCTTCAGCTCGAGCACATCATTAATTCAAGTTGCTTCGTAATCTTTTTACATCAAGTGCAAGTAATTGGTGGGAGCAAAGCTTTACACGTTCTGTAATTTGCATTGCTAAATCAGTGTTTAGTTCTCAAGTATCATCACATAGATTTATTGTTGTATCAACTGAGTACTCCAGGGCTGTGTGCAATAGTGGAGCTTGTCTGCCTAGTGAGACAGCTCCCTTGTGCTTCCATCCCATCCAAATTGTCAATTGTTACTCCAGTTTAGATAAATACTCTGTTCCATCGATTTACTTCTATGGTCTGTGTAGGGGAAGTGGGGAGGAGAGCAGACAACTCCAGGACTTCTCACACTGCTTATGTGACTAGATATTGACAGAATGTGTTGCAAAGGAAAGTAGGAGGAGGCCAATCAGTCATTGGCGAATAATTTTAGAATTATAAACTGGGTTAGCATGGGTGATAGATTTCTAAATGTGAAAAGATGGAAGGATAAACGCACCGATGACAGTGTAATACGGTCAGATTCCTTCAGCTCAAATTACAGTCACTTAAAGTTTGATTTGGGTATTGAGCACAGAAATATAGCAGAACTGGGGTGTAGTATGGAATACGTAGCTATTCTGAGTGCGAATGGTGAAAGGGTCAGATTATTTTAGGGAGAAAGTAGGCATTTTCAGATCCCTTGCGGTTTGTTGTATCCTTCGAACGAACCTGTGTAACTCGTTCATGCTGAGTCAGGTGGCTGCTGATTCCCTTGTTCACCTTACATCCCAGAATATCCTCCCACCTTTGCCTCAGCTGGTGATAACGTCTGAGCTGCTGATGATTCTGTTCTCTGCAGCGATGATCCTCCAAGTTGATGCTCCAGAGAGCAAAAGAAGCAAATCTCCTGTTCTGCCTCTGCTGCTGCACCAGCTGACAAATCATCCCTTGTGTGATTGTGTGTCAGCCCGGCTCAGTCGCTGGCGCTCTCGCCTCTGCGTCAAAAGGTTGTGGGTTCAAGCCCCACGTCACGACTTGAAGCTTTACAGGTTAAGTTGACCCTCCAATGGAATGCCGCTGTGTGTTGCATTGCTGGAGGTGCCGTCCTTTGGATGTGATGTCCCCCTGATCACATGGACGTTAAAGATCCCGTGGCACTATTCGAAAAGAGAAGGGAGTTTCATCCGGTGTCCTGGCCAACAATCCCCCAATTAAAGGTTGGTCACTCCCACCATGGCTGAATGAGGGACATTGCTTGTTTGTTTCCCATCAAACTGCGTTGTCTTAACAACAGAATGGAGTCCCTGTTACAAAACAGCAGCTCCCAGCGTCAAGCAAAGAGGTGTAACGTTTACACTGTGGAAGGGCAATGTCTCAACTATAAAAGGAGTTAGCCTTCCTTTTATTTATTTATACACATATATAGATATACATATAGGCGCACATTCCGTGTAATACTTTAAAACCTAAAACTTTTTAATTCAAACAAAATTGCACTTTTTGAATAAGGTTCTAGTTCAGCATCAATCAATCAGGTGATGGCCAGGGATCTGTTTATAACCAGACTCAGTAATCTACTCACCCGAGTTTGGTGAAAACCACCGACATCTAATTTGTTCAAGAGGGTGATGATTCTCCCCTCCCACCCCACACACACGCACACATATCTCTTTCGTCTTCATCCCCATCACTGCCACCAACGCTACCAATAATCTAGTTTATAAATCAATTGGGAGGGTGTCGCTGTGCACAAATTGTCCGCCTCATTCTCCCATAATACACACAGTCGCTCTGCTTTACACTATATCCTGAGGTGTGATATATCTTCCTGACATGAAAGACGCTATCCCCAAGTGTAAGGATTCTTATAACCGTCATTATAGATTAATGCATTACTCTGTGTGTGCACTTGCGTGGGTGTGTGAATGTGTATGGTTGTGTGTTTGCGTGTGTGTGTGGTTGTGCCTGTGTGTGCATGTGGTTGTGTGCGCGTGTGATGTGCGTGCGTGCATGCGCGTGTGTGTGGGTATATGCGTGGATGTGGTTGTGCGTGCATGTGTGTGCGTGCATGTGTGTGTGTTTGTGGTTGTACACGTGCGTGCATTCGTGTGCGCACGCATGTTTGTGTGGTTGGGTGGATGTGGTGTAAGTGTGTGGGTGTGTTGTGAAAGTGTGTGTGTGTGGTTGTATGGGTGTGTTTGGTGTGTGTGTGTGGTTGTGTGGGTGTATTGTGGTGTAAGTGTGGTTGTGTGGGTGTGTGTGTGGTTGTGTGTGGGTGTGTGTGTGCACACAGTGGTTCCTGGCTGGAGTCAGTAACCTAAGCAGTAAGGTTTTTCCAATGAGGACCTACAAAGCAATGTGTGAGTCGCTCCGTTTTACAATGTACAGTGTTAATGTTCAAATGATACCTTTTTGATCGCTTCCTATGGAAGATCCATGAACAGATATGATGTTATTTTTAAAGCTTTACCATTTGTTCAGAGAGAAATAAAATAAGCCTTTTTTTTCTTAAATCTGCTTAATCTCTTCATTCATCAATCTATTTTTCTACTGTGTTTGTGAAAGGGACCAATCTTATTTCAAAAGTTTAGCTTACTTTACTGTACATAACCTTTGAAAAATCTCAAACCAAAGATCCCTTTATGTTTTCTATGTTAGTTGTATTTACAAGAAGTATATTTGCACTTGCGTTTGAATTGTGTTTTGGTCCGTTTAGTTTGTCTCTTATTTATTTACTTTTGGTTATTAAATAAATGTTGTATTATTCTGCCCTTGACTTGGCTGATCTTCTTTCCTGAAATTTCCTCCTGCTCAGAAGTGCGAGAATCTCAGCGCTGACTGGGATTTGTATTGGACTGAACAGGAAATTTGTTGGAGAAGGTGTTCCCAAAAATATACAGTAAATATAGGCCTGTAGCAAGCGAGAGGATCTGGGTTTGATTCCCGAGCAAAGCGAAACCTCGGGCAAGTTGCCTTACTCCACACAAATGCCTGTGTACCTAGCAGTAAGTAACGACCCGGTTGTTAGTCAAATGGGGGATCCCTCCAAATAAATAAATAATAATGTGGTCATTCAATCCACAACTGTTTGTGTGTGTGTCGGTTGGGGGGGGACACTGTGTGTGTCGGTTACTATTCAATGCCTTGGGACGTCTTTCCGACGTGAAGGGCGCTATACAATTATAAGTTGTGTGTGTGTGTACCTCTGTGTGCCTCTGTCTGTGCGTGTGTGTCTCTGTCTCCCTCTGTGAGTCTCTGTCTTTTTGTGGGTGTGTGTGTGTGTGTGCGCGTGTGTCTGTCTGCGTTTGTGTCTCTTGTGTTCACGGTGGCGACCTCGAGAGACAGGAGACTGCCTCTCAGTCAGCACTACCCCAACCAACTCCCCCACCCCCATGTGGCCATTCAGGTTTGGTTAAAAAAAACCATTACTAATCTAATGTGTTTATATATTTATAATATGAAAAAATGTAGGTTGGCAGTAAAATATACCTCAACAGCACCAATCAACTCCCCGTAATTGTCTGTAAAGTTGTCAAATTTCCCTGCAATTTTTGTCAAATATTTCCACACTTTTCTATTGGCCCAGGTAATAGCCAATTCAAAAATAAATTAAAATAATTTGGTCGCTCGATCCACGACTGTTTGTGGGACGCTGCTGTGCACAATTGGCTGCCGCGTTTCACCCACAAAATACACAGTCAATTCACTTAGGCTGGTATAATCTTTCTAACACTGAGTGCCCCCAAACTGAACAGTCTCCACCAAACGAGGTCTGACCATCGCTCTCGATAACTGGAGCAGCACTTCCTGCTTTTATAGTCCAGGCCTCTTATTAAAAAGCTCAGCATCCTATTAGCCTTATTGATTGCTTTCTGCACCTGTAAACTAGATTTCAATGATTTATGCACCTGGATCCCTTTGCTTATCTATCACTTTGCTTTTTTCCTGATTCAAAGCATATTCCCATCTGCATTTTGGTATCTGGAATGTACTACGTCACACCTTGCCATGTTTCGTCCACAACATATACAGTCCATTCACTCTACAGTATATTCTGTGAAGCACTTTAAGACATCAAAGACAGGATACAGCGCTATATTAAATGCAAGGATTATTATTTATTATAAACTCCACCTGCCATTGTTCTGACTGATTGCTTAATCTGTGCATTACCCTTTTGTAATTTTCTCTTGTCCATTCTTCGCAAATGTATGATGTCTCCCAGTTTACATATCGTACGCAAACGTTGAAATCATCCCACTATTCCTAAATCCAGGTATTTTAATAATAATAACAATCTTGTATTTGATTTAGAGCCTTATCATGGCATTGAAAACTCCTGAAGTGCTTCACAGGGTTTTGCTGTGAAGTGTAGTGATTATGTATTTGTAGGTGAACGTGGCAGCCAATTAGTAAACAGCAGTGTTCCTCAAACAGCCATGAAGTGAGTGACCAATTTTAATTGGGGGATTGTTGGCCAGGACTGATCCTAGCACGTGTCACAGCCCATCAATCGGAATATCCTTTCCATCCCAACTCTTTACCATCCAACCAATTTCCTGTCCACATATTGCCTGATATCGCCTTCAATTCCACTTGCCTTCATTTTAGTCAGTAATCTCTCGTGTGGCACCTTATCAAATGCATTCTGAAAATCCATACAAATGACATCCTTAGATCCTCCCACATCTATCACGTCTGTCGTTCTGGCAAAGGGGCTCTGTCAGGTTAGTAAAACATGATCAGCCTGTCACAAAACCAAAACCTTATGTGCACCTCGATATTGAACCACCTCCAGACACTTCCAATCAATAATTCAATCAAACTGTGGTGCTTAATCCCACATTTCTGATTAATATCTCAGCTCTGCTTGCGAATGTGACTTTGCAGTGATCAAGCTCACATCCATAAGGCTGAGGCTACCTGTTGTGCGGGGGTGATAGGGGCACTCGGTCTGAAAGTCAGTCCAACAATATCTGCAGGTTGTGGATATCTATCGTCATTCAAAACTATGAAAACGTTTTGCTACAATATCAATATTTTGTTTTACAATATCACTGGAGTCTAAAGTGCTGTAAGACCCACTCCTTTGCTGTTACATGTAACAGTAATAATAATCCTTCTGTTCGATATAGCTCCTTATGAAGCGCTCCAGGATGCTATCCCACGTAAAGGTCGCTATCTAAATGCAAGTTGTTGCTATCACATCATCAAAATGTCTCACAGCCCTTCATAATTTTTGACAGCAGAGTGGAGTGACTTCTTTTTCTCTCCTCTTTTTGAATAGGGTCACGGAATCTGTAACGTCCAACTTGAACACTCGGAATGGATCTCGGTTTTAACGTGTCACCCGAAGGCCAGGACCTCAGACAAACGTCGCTCTCCCCAGCACTGCACCTGCACTGTCAGCTCGGACCGTGTGAGTTCAAATGAAACATTTTGTGCGAATGTCATTGAAATATAATATAAATAATGTTAAACGCACGGCTCAGTGGAAACAATAGTAATGAGTTTTAAGTAGTTAAGGCTGGGCGAATGTGCGCGGAGTAAATGCTCAGGTGTGCTGTGTCCAGTGCTCAGGTGTGCTGTGTCCAGTGCTCAGGTGTGCTGTGTCCAGTGCTCAGGTGTGCTGTGTCCAGTGCTCAGGTGTGCTGTGTCCAGTGCTCAGGTGTACTGTGTCCAGTGCTCAGGTGTGCTGTGTCCAGTGCTCAGGTGTGCTGTGTCCAGCGTGTTCAGTGCTGAGCTGCGGTTGCTGACAACAGCATTAATTGAGTCGGCTGAGATTGGGTGAGATTTACACGGCGCTTTCAAAATCCAGAGACGTCACGTGAGAAGGATTTAGATAAGTCTGTCTGCCTGTGACATCTCGCCTGCAGTTTATTGGCACTCGGGAAAAAAACATCTTCACTGCATAGAGCAAGGAATCTCTTTAAATAAATAAAAAAAGTAATAATCCTCGCATTCGCTTACAGGAGTTTTCACGTAGGGAGGACATTGCAAAGTGCTTCATTGTGTAAAGCGTATTGTGTATTTTTGTAGGCAAACATGGCAGCCAATCTGACCTTACTTTGTTTTTCAAAACTTACAACATTAGAAATTTACGGGAAGAATGATTTTCCGAGAGTTGCTTTTCTCATTGAATATTCAAGAGAGCAGACAAGAACTGGTCAGGCTGGTTATCTTCGCGTTGTATTCCTGTCGATATTCCATCGGGCTCATTCTTCTTCATTAAGATTGAGTTACAGTTGTCTGACGGAGGCTGTACACACTCGCACACGGCTCTAGCTGGGAGATGGCAGCATCCGCACTGATTGCTTGTACGGTATCGACAAGCAGATCATTAGAGATTTAGTCTGATTTATTAATGCTTCGAAATTCTCATTCCAGGCAGCTAATATGTTTTGTTTGTTTGCTGCTTTGTTTGTGCAAAACTCCCAAATTTTATGTGATGATCAGAGTAAGTAGGAGTTTAAAATGCCAACGTGGGGATTAAACCCACAGCCTTTGTCCTCAGAAGTGAGAGTCCTACTGACTGAGCCCACACTGTATAGGCTAACACTCCAGTACTGCGCTGGGGGTTGGGGGTGGTGGTGGGGTGCTGAATTATCGGAAGTGCCGTCCTTTGCTTGAACAGTTAAACTGCGTATGTTCAGGTGGATATAAAACAATATTCCTTGTATTTGATATATACAGCAGCTTATCACATCATCGAGACGTCTCAAAACGCTTCACAGGACATACTGTAAAGTGGAGTGACTGTGTATTCTGTGGACGAATCGCGGCAGCCAGTTGCGCACAGCAGTGACCCACAAACAGACGTGGAGTGAGGGACCAATGTTATTTGGAGGATTTGTCAGCCAGGTCACTGGGAGAGAGAAATTTCCTTCTCTTTTTGAATCGTGCCGTGGGATCTTAAACGTTCACCTGAACAGGCGCAGCCTGGAGCTCGGGTTAACGCCCCCATCCACACATCGCTATTCAGACCAAGAAGTCAAGTTATCAGTGTATGATAGAGACTGACACACGAGGTCAATCTTCATCAGTGAGAGAGAAGCTGTGGCTCATTGAAACCCTAACCTCAGAGCTCGGTGGGGGGGTGTGGGAACTGTTGGACACCAGTACTGAGTAGCTTAACAGTGAAGCAGTGTGTTTGTCTCCCTCCACATAGGGGTCGTGAGTTCCGTGCAGGGTTTGCCTGCGTTTGCTGCTATTTGATTGATGACTGTGCGCCAGAGCCTATGAGCTGGTCAGGAGCAGTTGGCTCCAGATCACAGATATAATTCTGTCATTGACGTTATATCAGTAACTGCAGTAAATCACCTTTGTGCTGCAGTAACCTTTTCCCGTCTGCGTAGGAGGCTGTCACTCACTCACTCCTCTCTCTCTCTCTTCAAACACTTTTTGTTCGTTTCCTTCACAATATAATCCCTTCAACTGGACATTCCTGACAGGCTCGCCCAGACTTTGGTTTGTGTGAGATCGTTTACCTGCTCATAATACAATGACAATAATCCTTGCGTTTGATACAGTGCTTTATCACCTCGTCGAAATGTTTCAAAGCGCTTCACAAAATGTTGTGACTGTTTTCCAGGCGAATGTGGCACCAATTTGCTAACAGAGTAACTGACCAATTCTGTCTGGATAAGACTTTAAACCGAGGTCCTGTCTTACTGTTAAAGGTGGTATTCGAAAACTGAAGGGAGTTTTCCCTGGTCAGCAAACCCCAGATTGCTCACTTGCTGTGTGGCTGTTTGTGGGACGTCGCTGTACGCAAATTGGATGCCACATTTCGCCCACAAAATATCCAGTCATTACGCTTTCCAGTACATCCCATGAAGCGCTTTGAGACGTCCTCCTGACGCTATATTAAATGTAAAGGTTTTTTTTATTGTAATATTAGCAAAGACAAAGTGCGTGACCATAATCCTGAGATGAGTGCGGAGGGAGCAGTGTGATGATAACTTAATTCATTTGCCATTTGTTAAGAGGAAATTACTCTGAGGTGTGGAAATTCCAATTTTAGAGACGATTTCTACAGGGTGATGGGGAGTGCTAGAGATGGCCAGGTTACCAATCAGGTAACTGTTCTGTCGCAGCCTTGGTTTAACATTACCCACCGACAATAAAAGATTTTAACAATCTGTTGTAATTCCTACACTGAAACGCTGGCAGTAAAAGTACAGTATTTATCCAGTTCTCCCATGTTGGCTGCTTTATTGAAAGCTGCTTCAACACAAGAGGTTTTACGTGTCATTGTTTCATTGTGCAATTGCAATGGCAGTTGAGACTATTTACTGCTGCTGATGTTGAGCCAAGACAGCAGGAGATCCAGCCAAACCCATTGGAACCACTGCACTAACATGGTACACATGATATTAAAGATCTTTCTGTCCTGGCGTCTGGCAGTTGTGTATGGCTTTGATAGGGAATACATGCTACTAATACAGATACTAGAAACATTAGTGCCACCTCCTCTATCACTAGTGCAGCTTACCCTGCTCTGTTATCAGTGTCTGTGATACACAGGTAATTGACACGTGCGGAAACCCATCGCCGTGGTTAAAAGTATCCGAACTGAGAGTTCCATTCTTCCCACTTACACATGTAAATTCCAGAGATAGATTGTTTTTCCGGAGACTATTAGGTACAGGTTGGCAAGAACCAAGGCTTGGGGAACCCCAAGTCTGCGTTGAGTTTAACCAATTAAAACTGCATAGCTTGCCATTGAGAGTACTGTTTGTTAAGCTTTCCTGCTTCCCCCCCCCCCCCCCCCACACACACACACACACCCAGGTTGTTTGTGTGGGATGTTGCTGTGTGCAAATTGGCTGCTGTGTTTACCTATACAATGCACAGTCGCTGCTCTTTGCAGTATATCCTGCAAAGAGCTTTGAGATGTGCTCCTAATGTGAAAGGCGCTACACCAAATATAAATTGTTTGAAGTGCTTTGAAACTTTCATCCTACATGAAAGGTGCTGTGTAAGAAATAGAAACATACGCACACACAGTCATACCTACACACACACATATAGTCATACTCTTCCACACACATACACCCACACAGTCATATCCACACACACAGTTTGTGGAGTCCTGTAGCTCAGTGGTTAGAGCACTCGCTTTGCAAGTGAGAGACCTGAGTTCAATTCCAGGCAGAGGGCGAAACCTTGGGCAAGTTTCCTTACTCCACACAGAGCCTAATAATAATCCCTCCAAAACCAAACAATAATAAATTGGTCATTTTCAATCTACGAGTGTTTGTGGGACATTGCTGTGCGCAATTGGCTGCCGCGTTCGCCCACAAATATACAGTCAATTCACTTTACAGTGTGTTCTGTGAAGTGCTTTGGGACGTCCTCCCGACGTAAAAAGCGCTATATCAAATGCAAGGATTATTATTATTATACCCACACACACACAGTCATACCCACACACACACAGTCATATCCACATACACATCGCTCGTTGAGTCAGTACGTATAATGAGCTCGGTACTGACAGCCACCCTGGGTTCCCAGTGCCTCTGCTCCACACGTTACCAGAACAAAAATAACTTCATTAAAAGTCTGGATGTACAGCCACAACCAAACTATTAATATCCTCTATTGGAAACCAGAGAGAAGTTGCTGTGTGAAAGCTGTACTTAACCCCCAAGTGGGACCCAAACTAGGGAAATTGGGAGAAAATTAGGAATTTGTAAGAATAAGTCCCAATGGGGGAAATATTTTGTCTTGACATTATTTACGGCTCTCCCTCTCCAGCTTCTCCCTGTAGTTTCAAACCCAGTATCAATAAGTGTCGGTGCCAAAACAGATGTAAAGTTGCTTTTATTCCAACAGAAAAGCCCTCTCCCCCTCCCCTCTCTCTCTCTCTCTCTCTCTTCCTGTGATTTCATCAGGGACTTCCTGAAGATTTTCACATCAAAGGTGAGAATCCTGCTACCCTCCTGCTGAAGGGGATTGGATTCCTTTTCATTCCTCTCGCTCAGCTCAGAGGAGCACTCGAGGTCTCACATTAATTCACTAACGGCTGCTGGGGAAACTTGATCTCGTTGATGGATCATCAAAGTGCAGGCGGTTTGAGATTTCGTTAACATTCACGTTGTTGCGGTGAGACTTTTACATGTTGTTCCCGTGACATTGAGTTTACAAAGGTACGAATGTGTTGACCTGCTCCATATTGCCAGTCAGTACCTGGGCAGGTACAGGACACTGGCGAATGGGAATCTGGACTTCCCTGGCCTTTGAGGATGTGATGGAGGGGCTGAAAGTTGATAGATTTAAAAGGTGATTTTCACAAGACAAGCAGCAGAGCAGCCAGTGGCAATGCGAACAGGAAGGTGGTTATGTTCTGTGTTTCTACGTGAGCGAGAGCCACGCTCGAACTATTGAAACCATCAGCTTAATTTTTGATTTGGAAGACAACTGATCCAGCCCCCGCCTGCCCAAGGCAAATAAAGTTCTTGTTTATAATGACTCGTGTTTTTATAGTGTCTCAAAGGAATATCAGAGTTTGTGCTCAAAGCTGTGCAACATTATTACGTAAAGGATACCAGCCAACACTCACAGGCACTTTGATCCTATCAGTCTTGACAGCATCAATGTGGCTTTGCCTGTCAATGCATGTTCACGCAGGGTCAGCACAGGGACCTCAGAGCGCTCCAGCTACACACTCGCTCTGTTATTCCTGCACCGACTGCCTCCTTGCAAATGGGTTGGTGTGGAAACTCAGCCGGGACTTACCACTGCCCATTCATCCTGAGTACGTTTTACTCCTGAGTGGGAAAGTGTCGTGTGTTGGCGAGCGACTGTCTGTGTCTCTGTCCATCTGCTCACTCCTCTGACTGTGTCCATCAGCCATTCTGGACATTAGTAAATGAGCTGTGGGGAGGGGAGAGGGGGCCGATTGTCGTGGGATTGTCTGAGTAAACTCCGCTCAGGATAAACTCATTTCCTTTTGAAGTTTGGCTTTCACTCTCATAAAAATCAACAAGCAGCTCGGAGCACCTGGGCTTTTAATAACATTTCCTCTGAAGGACTAGGTGCCACTGCCTGCAGTTCATTACGTTTGCTTCTTTAATCATTTTTTTTTAACCCCTTTCAATAACTTTCTGACAATCTATAACCCCCACCCCCCCTTCCCCCCACTTTAACTCCTCTGCCACTTGCTTTAATTTATTTGGCTTTGTAATGAGGTGTTTGGAGCCCAGCCCGGTTTCTTTGCTACACAGTCGAATTGTGGGCGAGGATGAGTATAACAGTCAGTGCTGGACTGGAACTCAGTGTTTGTTAAAGAGATGGCAATGCTGTCTCCTCTCTTCTGGGACCTGTGGTGAATACAGCGCTGACAGATGGGCTGAAAGTCTCCTATCTTTCTCCGTCTCCCACTCACTCACTCTCACACTCTCTCTCTCTCCCACACTCTCTCTGGTTAGTGTGGGTTTTGAGTGAAATTATTTGGGATTTTTTTTGTTTTAGTGCAACTCGCGGTCTGCAATATCCAATCACTGTTCTTTCTCCCACTAACTCCCCACCCACATTAATCACTAAGCTACAGAACTAATAGGGATGAGTCTTCAAAGCAGACTCCTTGCTCTGATTACAGGATTTTTACACTGAAGAAGGAACTGGGCAGAAGGCAGTACAGACACCAATACCAGGAGGTGCGATATGAAGATGAGAATTCCCCACAGTGTAGAATGGCCCAGATAAGAGCAGATAAGAGCAGGCTCTGAGGTAGATGGTCACTAAGTACTCGATGGAATATGGCTCCAAGACTGTATGACTTTCAGAGGCTGAGTGAAATAATGATAATATTCCTTTATTCCTTTCATCTGATATAACGCCTTATCATGTCGTCGAGACGTCTCAAAGCACTTCACACCACATATTAAATGTCTGTAAAAATACGTAAATACATAGAGAAGTGAAGTGAAGTGACTGTGTATTTTGTGGGCAGTAAAGAGAGAGGCTTGAAGAGTCCAGAGATAAGGCTGGCAGTTGGGTTTGGATGAACACCTTGCTCTGAGAGTCGGTGAAGACCCGATGGGCCGAATGGCCTCCTTCTGTGCTGTAAATTTCTATGATTCTGACTACTGAGTGTGTGTGCATGTTCAGTCCATATCCTCCAGCTATCTATTGTCACTGGGGTTTAGTTGAGCTGTGAAATATATAGCCTGCACACTTAAATGAGGAAAGCATATCTCTCTTTAAAGATTGGTCTGGGCTGCGCACAATATCAAGGTATAAAAAGCTGTGTTGGTAACCTGAGTCCACCCGTGAATAATGTTTCTGTGTCCCTGAAGGCAGGTTAGCCTTTGATGCTTTTCTGTTGAGTAAAATAACCGCTCGCATCCGAACCTTTTGATGTGAGCTCAATCCACAGAGTTCCAATTACACTTGCAATGGGCTGAGCTCCTCATTGAATAGCATTCTCAGCGATCGTGTCTGTATCGGGATCAGCCACTAATACCCGCTCTGGCCGGGTGCAGGTGGGGGGATGAAATATAATCCAGGGTATTTGTTCATTTGGAAAAAAAAAAGCTAACTTTGCCGGAAGTTTGAAATAAATAATATGGGTAGGTGGGGTGGGGAGGGGGAATCCATTGCTCTGTGAAGATGATATGGAATATTATACATTGATTACCCGTGCACAAGATATCAAAGGAAAGGTTTCCTGGTTCAGAATGGGTCCGAACAAAATAATAATCCTTTTTGCTTTTGACACAGCGCCTATAACATCAACGTCTCAAAACGCGAGACAAGGGATTGCTGTAAAGTGGAGAGACTGGGTGTTTTGTAAGCGAACCCAGCAGCCATGTTGGACACAGCCTTGAGGGGAACAACCCATATAAGTGGAGGATTGTTGACCAGGTTTATTTCTTTGCCCAAAGGATAAGTAATGACTGGAATAGCTCACAAAATAGTCGTTTGCCCTCAAAATATGGAGTGGCTGCACTTTACGGTAAATCCTGTGAAGCACTTTAAGAGGTCAACAAGAAAGACGCTGTATTACATGATATTATTATTATATTTCTGTCCCCTTGTTTCAGACTCATCAACCAGTGAAACAACCTATTAACATTCTACCTTATTGCTTTGACGTGCTGGAGATCAATAGCAGATAGAGCGAGCAAGTAGGCCAGCAAATGGTCTTTACATATCCTTCAGCAATCCTTTGTTCCTCATTATTCCTGTTTCTTTCATTTAAAAACTTACAGCTTGACAGAGACAAGGCAGCGGCAACGTGTGGTCTAATCTGACCGAGCGGCGAGAGAGAGGGTCCATCTCTCTCTCTCCTTTTCCTCTATTTTTCCGTCAGCTGCAGCTCCCCCTTTTGTTTAGCAAACGGGATTTAAAGATCCACTGACACTATTTAAAAAGGGAAGGGAGTTTCTCTCGTGTCCTGGCCAACAAATTACCCCGGGATAAAAATGATGGTTTACAATGGCTGTTGGTGGGACGTTGCTATGTGCAAATCGGCTGCTTCTAGTCAGTGCACTTTACAGTAAAATGCCTTAAAGCGTTTTGAAATGTCCTCCCAACATCAAAGGCGCTGCATCTCGACTCGCAGTCAGAGTACACACAATCTGGAACAGGGAGCAGATTGGAGCAATAAAATATTTGTGATTGTGTTAGAAATCAGCCGAGGGACTCTGAACGATTTCTGCTACTTTTATAATTGTCTCCGGTAATAACAGTTTACAGTGTTTAATTATTTGGAGTCTCGCTGTGCCTCTGCTACGTGTGAGGGAGAAAGAGCGAGAGAGAAAGAGAGAGAGGCAGATCCTGACTTTGCTCAGGCAATTCTGGCTCTCATGTTTTCACAGGCGTTTGCAGCCATGATGGGAACGATTACCGTTCCGCATCAATCCATCTGGTTTATAATTTCTATTAAATTCCGCTCTCACAGCGAGGCTACGATTACGTAACGTATATAAACTTAAATGTTCACCAGTTGCAGCGTTTGAGACGGAAACTCATTTGTTCTGTCTTCTGCCTCTAATGCTCGGGGAAACAAAGACTGACTTGACTGTTTAGAAGTTGCTCAGTGTTCAGTCGTGATCTAAAAGAGGGGAAGGGGAGGGCAAGGCGGAGGCAAGGTGGAGGCCGGTAGCTCAGTGGTTAGAGCACTCGCTTTGCAAGCGAGACATCTGGGTTCAATTCCCGGCAGAGGGCGAAACCTTGGGCAAGTTTCCTTACTCCACACAGAGCCTAATAATAATCCCTCCAAAACCCAAAACAATAATAAATTGGTCATTTTCAATCGTCGACTGTATGTGGGACATTGCTGTGCGCAATTGGCTGCCGCGTTCGCCCACAAATATACAGTCAATTCCCTTTACAGCATATTCTGTGAAGCGCTTTGCGATGTCTGGAAGATGTGAAAAGCGCCATATCAAATGCAAGGATTATTATTATTATTATTATTATTAACATGAAAGCCCATTTAAGTGTAAATTTGTACTGTGTATTGTACGTAACTTTTTTTAAAAAAAATGCAGTTATTTATCTATATCTTCAAAGACATTTTGCTTTGGGCTATTTTTCTCAAACCTGGGCAGATCGCGCTCCCTCTCCCCCTCCCCCCAAGCTCATTAATATGCATAGGAAGGACCTTCTCCTCGATATATCTTGCGTCACGAAGCTCAATCGAGGCCGTTATTATACTTATTCTTTCCTGCTGCACAGTCCCCGATGAGGGAGTGAATTGTTACTTTAATTAAGGAATTATTTTGTACAAAAATTGTGAGCAAGATTGAGCAGCGCTGAATTGCTTCTGCTAACATAGAGCAGAGCAGAGATACGTGGGGTCTGTGAGGGGAGAGACACACACAGAGCATACAAGCACGCACACACACGCACACAGAGCGCGCACACGCACACACACACAGAGCACACACACACACAGAGCGCGCACACACATACACACACACAGAGCACGCGCGCACACACACACACACAGCAGGTTGCTTTTACTGCCTTGCTGTTTCTATGTCTAGATTACAAGTCACGTCAAACCTGGCTCAGTCACACTTTGGCCTCTGGGTCAGAAGGTTGTGGGTTCAAACCCCACATCGGGGCTGTGAGCTCAGAGTCTGAGCTGATACTCCAGTGCGGTGCTGGGGAAGTGCTGCCGTCTTTTGAATTTGACCTTCACCCGAGGTGCCGTCTGCCCAGACATTAAAGATCCTGTGGAGCTACAATACAATACTATATTACATTTGTAAAGTGCCTTTTCACGCCGGGAGGACATCTCAAGGCGCTAAACAGTCAGGGATTATGACCCGAGTGGGGGTGGGGGTCGGGATCAGGGAGGGCAGAGAGGGTAGGAGGGTGGCTGAATGCACGGTCGAAGAGGAGGGTCTTGAGGCTTGCCTTGAAGGAGGCAAGGGAGGGAGCGAGGCTAATGTGGGATGGAGTTCCAGAGGGATACAGGATGAATCTATCCCTCTCCTTCCTCATCAAAAACTGGTCAAAAAGAGGAGTGAAGAAGGATGTCCCGGTGTCTTGGCCAACAATCCGCCCCAGGTACAAATTGATTGTTCACTGAATGGCAGTCTCTCAGCCTTTCACAGAATTTATCGTGAATTGTTGTGACAATGTAGAGCTGCCCCCAGTCCCACTTTGCAGTGTCAGCTTAAACTGTGTGAATCCCGACGTGTGCTTTAAACTCACAACCTTCTGACTCGGAGGTGAGACGCCTACCCATTAAGCCAAGTGGATACACCAATTGCGGTCAGTATCACCGGACGAGCGAGGAAGGGTGTGCAGAGGGGTTGTAACTTTCTCTTTGATTAAAAAATGACCTCAGTCAGGGTCAGTTACTCCCTGATAGTTCGGGCTGTATGTATTAATATCCAGAATCTGCTTAGTTTGGCATTTTACAATCTCTCCTGCCTGCCACACGCTGCACTTGTGTGGAGATCACTCATTCACCTCGGGTCCTGGACATCAATAATCCCAAAGTAATTTAAAATTTTTGACTTTTTTCCAATGGGTCAAAAGTTCTCTCTAGTAACTTCTCAATGGCCGAATGTCACTGTGACACCCTCCATCACCTCGCGCGACAGGAATCTAATCCAGTGGAGAAAGGACACAAGATAAACCATGTATAGGCTGCGAAACAACAGCTGAGGGGGAAGCAGGAGGATAGAATAATCCTTTCAGTTGACACAGCGCCTTCCAGGTCAGGCAGATGTCACAAAGCGCTTTGCAGAATAGACGTTAAAGTGTAGTGACTGTGTATTTTGTAGGTGAACACGGCAGCCAATTTGCACGTAGCAGTGTCCTACAAAGAGCCATGTCACTCTCCGCTGTTGCAGGTTAGGAAGATAAACCTACTCCTCGCGTAAGAACATCAGAATTTTCTAGACAAAAGAAGACCAAGGTCCATCCAGTTCGCCTTCCACCATCCTGGCAGTCGCTTGTCCAGGCCGTGTCCCAAACTATGTATTTTATCCCGAGATATTGTTTCCTGAAATAAATCTATCTAATTTGCTTTTGAAAGAATCAGCACATCTTCCCAGAACTCTAGCCGGTGGTTGGACTCTCACAGACCGAGGACCAGCTGGGGGAAGAGTTTAGAACATCCATGGGTTTGATTGTTGGCCCAGGAGCCTCTGCTGACATTACAAGGCTGGTTGGAGCCCAATCATTAGGTAACATTCCCCAAATGCCATCAGTACAGTATCCTCATTAATGACTCGGAGCCTCTTCATACATTTACCGCTTCAGTTGTGCGCAATGCAGGTTAAAGAGGCATCTGAATGAGGTGTTTAATATGCCTACGTGCGAATGTTGTTAAAAGTCAGTGAAGGGCTTGGTGTTCAAGGCTTGGCACTTGGCTGTCCTGGCAATCCTCACCCCAGCAACAACAACAAATTACATTTGTATAGAGCCTTTCATGTTAGGAGGATGTCTCAAGGCGCTGGTCCGTCAGCGATCCTCACCCCAGCAATGGGATTTGGTGAAATGGGAGGAGAGCTTGTGTCAGTCCTGGCTTACACGCTGCTGTTTGACGAGCCTGGTGCTAATGATTCCACCGTGAATATGCATCACAATGGCAATGAAACCTTGCAGTCATCAAGATCCACAGGAAATCTAGTCGTGTAGTCGAGTGACCGGGCAGGTCCTCTGGGACGTTAACAAAGTAATTTCAAGTTGTTATATTCAGCTCGGACAATTTTTTTTAAACTAGAAAGTACAGCTGGAGGTTAGCTCATGATAAATTAGTGTAAAATGTAATATCTTCAAGAACCATTATTTTACCTCCGTACCCAGTATTTCTACTTAATAGCGTTTTCAATTACTCAGTGTGAGTAATGATGGCTGAGGAGCTTTAGTTGGCTAAGCTATTAGTCTCAGTCACTGTCCTATAGCTTGGGAGGCCTACGATCAAATATAGCTCCTAGAAGGGAGGTGAGGAAGGCAGCTCACTTTGGGCTGAGAGAGAAACATGAAGAAGGAGGCCTTTCTGTGTGTAGCAGCGATGCCAACCATTCAGACCCAGTCAATCCCTCCTCAGCGACTCACAACACAATGTGTCGGGCGACTGCGAGGAGAGGAGCCTTTTGTATCGAAGGATGTCAGCTTAGAATCGTAGACCTTTACGCAGGACAAAACCATAATTAATTAGTTAATCAATGGTGTCTTTCTTAATTATGTTGGAAAATTACATCTAAATTAATGTATACAAGAGTCAGCATGACAGAATTAATTCATAAAATATAAGGTAAAGTATTAATGCTATAAGCTTTTCTAGTCTGGTAATAAATTTACAAAGATGGATTTGTGTAATTTTCTAAACACTGTCACGTGGCGTCACCTTAAGCAAAGCCTCCAGGTACCATAATCCTCAATCGCTTTTGATTAGATTATCAGCAGCAGTGTTTTCCCAGTGATAAATTGAAGCCTTTGATTGCCTTGAAACATATTGATGGTTCCAGGGTTACATGGCAGGACTTCATGGCTTCCTGCTGAGGGCAAACAGTATGAAGGAAACAATGGATTCAGTCTAAAAACTGATGTGACCAGTAAAAGTAAACTTTCTGATGGGGAGAAATTCCGCCCAATTCTAGATTTACTCTTAGAATTTCAGATCGCCCTGGAATTTGACAACTTCTTTGCTCTAACATGCAGCCTTAATTTTGAAGTCCTTATTCTGTATGTTTCTGCAATGAAGATAACAGAAAGCTTCATCGCTGATTTAGAAAATTGGATTCTCTGAAATGCCACGTTAATAGTCTATCCAGATCCAGGTGCAGTTTCTATAATAATAATAATAATGCTTGCATTTGAATCAGTGTCTTATCATGTCATCGAGACGTCTCAAAGCACTTCACAGAACATATTGTAAAGTGGATTGACTGTGTATTTTGTGGGTGAAATACAGCAGCCAATTGCACACAGCAGCGTCCCACAAACAGCCGTGGATTGAGTGACCACATTTGTTTCTCTCCCTGTGAGCAGCCCAGTGGGTGTGCGGGCCGTGGGGGGATTGGGGGAGTTTCGGGGGCAGACATTCCCAGGTATTGTGTTGTGAGTGAGGAGGTGACTCCCAGATAATAACCCTCCCTGCCACATTGTGTTTGATATCCCTGCTCGTCCATCTTTACTTTAAACACCTGGAAGATGATTTCTGGTTTAAGAGTGAATTCTGCTCCAGCAGCACCTCATTTAGGGATGTTAATAGCTTTGTGGTCTCTCGTTTCCATATATTTAATGCTTGATGGGGAATAAGATGCACACATTGATCATAATCCTGTCACTGGGTTGGGAGTTACTGCACACTTGGCTGCCAGTGTTGCTCTCCAGTATAATTCTCATTGCTCTGTGATTTACACAGTCTCCAGGAATCGATAGCTTTCAGCCTCGCTGATGACAATTAATTGGTGGAGTGAACGATTGTTTGCGTGACTCAAGGGGTTTAAGGTGCTCGGTCATGTTCTTAGTGCAATAACCTGACTTTTAAAAACAACACAAGTGTCCTGAGCGCAAGTGTTGGCCCTTAGTGATCAGAGCTCCCGGGGGACGCCACCTCACGTGAAGGGCACTGTATGTTATAATAATAATAATTTAGTGCAGACCGTCTGGTTCACCAAAGGTTCGGTTTGTGCCACTTTGACCGCGTTTTCGTTCATCTTTCACTTTCCCCGGCTCCGGTAACTTGGGACGTCCTCCCAACGTGAAAGGCGCGATATAAATGTCATTTTGTTGTTGTTGTTGTTGTACCTGGATATTGGTGTGAAACCAAAATCGAGGGGATACGTTCAGCCATCTCTGCCCCGTCCGCAGCCACCCCCACATCACCTCTCCCTCATGACCCACCCCCCCACCCATCCCCCCCTACACTCCTTTGACCCTATCTCTCCCTCCTCTCCGCAATTGTTCGCAAACTCAAGCCCACCACCTGCTCCCTCGATCCCATTCCCATCTCTCTCCTCATCTCCCAGCTCCACCTTCTAGCCCCTCTCCTGACCGACGTCATCAACCTCTCCTTGTCCACCGGTTCAGTTCCAACCCCCCTAAAAACAACCATCATCACCCCCATCCTGAAAAAACCTTCCCTGGACCCATCCCTACTCTGCAGCACTTTCTTCAGCTCAACGTGCGAAAAACCGAGGCCCTCCTGATTGGCTCACGTCAGCGCCTCCGCACCTCAGGCGCTGACACCATCAGCATCCAAGGCTGCACTCTCCACCTCTCAAAGCCAGTCAGGAACCTCGGCGTTTTGTTCGACCCTGAGTTGTCCTTTCTCCCTCACATCCGCACCACAACTGGCACCGCCTTCCATCACCTCCGGAACATCGCCAGACTACGGCATTACCTCACCCCTCACGCCGCTGAAACCCTGGTCCACGCCTTTGTCACCTCAAGGCTGGACTATGGGAACTCTCTCCTCGCCGGCCTTCCCGCCACCTCCCTCCACACTGCAGGTCATTCAGAACTCTGCAGCTCGTGTACTGTCCCGCACCAGGCTTCGGGACCACATCACTCCCACCCTCGCTCGCCTCCACTGGCTCCCCATCCCCCAGAGGATTGATTTCAAGATCCTCATCCTCACCTACAAGGCCATTCACGGCCTTGCTCCCTCCTACCTCTCCAACCTACTATCCCCCTACCTACCTGCCCGTACCCTCCGTTCCTCTGGCTCCGGTCTGCTCCACGTCCCCCGCCCCAACCGCCCTACCATCGGTGGTCGGGCCTTCAGCCTCTCAGCCCCCAGGCTCTGGAACTCCATCCCCCAGTGCCTTCGCCTTGCTTCCTCCCTTTCCTCCTTCAAGGCCGGTCTCAAAACCTTTCTCTTTGACCGTGCCTTCAGCTCCCCTCTCGACTCTCTTCCTCCTCCTCGCTCCCTCCCTTCCCTCCCCTCACCCTGACCATTTCCCCCCTCCTCTCTCCCTCCCTTCCCTCCCCTCACCCTGACCATTTCCCCCCTGCTCGGGTCATGACCCAACTGTGCAGCGCCTTGGGACGTCCTCCTGACGTGAAAGGCGCTCTATAAATGGAATCTTGTTGTTGTTGTTGTTGTTGCAGCTACCACCCCACCTCTAACCTCCCATTCCTCTCCAAGATCCTGGAACGAGTCGTCGTGTTCCAGTTCTGTCACGTCTGGCGTCCCCCAGGGCTCTGTCCTTGGCCCTCTCCTTTTTAATATCTACATGCTCCCCCTTGGTGACATCATCCGCAGACATGGGGTCAACTTCCATATGTCTGCGGATGACACCCAACTCTACCTTTCTGCCTCCACCCTCAACTCCAGGACCGCTGCTGTCCTGACAGACTGTCTATCGGACATCAAGTCCTGGATGAGGGCAAATTTCCTACAGTTGAATGTAACAAAACTGAGGCCCTCCTGATGAGCTCGTGCCAGCGCCTCAGCACCTCAGGCTATGGCAGCATCAACCTCCATGGTTGCACACTTCAACTCACCAGCCAGTCAGGAACCCAGGTGTCTTGTTCGACCCTCAACTGTCTTCTCTTCCCCACATCCAAGCCATGACCCGCTCTGCCTTCCCTCACCTCCATAACATCATCCGACTCCGCCACTACCTCAGGCCGCTGAAACTCTTGTTCATGCCTCCATCACCTCCAGGCTCGACTATGCAAACGCCCTACTTGTCAGCATTCCCAACTCCTCCCTCCACAGGCTGTAGATAATCCAGAACTCTGCAGCCCGTGTCCTCTCCCGCACCAAACTCCGTGACCCCTTCTCCCCCATTCTCGCCCGACTCCATTGGTTCCCTATCCTTCAGAGGATCCAGTTCAAAATCCTGGTCCTCACCTATGAAGCCCACAATGGTCTCGCCCCTCGGTGACCTCCTAACCCCCTACCAACCCGCCCGCTCCCTCCGCTCAGCCGGCTCTGGCCTGCTCCACACCTCGACCCAACCGCCCCACCATTGGCGGGAGAGCTTTCAGCCACTCTGTCCCCAACCTCTGGAATTCCATCCCCCAATCACTCCACCTCGCCCCCTCCTTAGCCTCCTTCAAGTCCTGCCTCAAAACCCTCCTCTTTGACCATGCCATTGGTCACCCCCCTTCCCCTCCCCTCTCTTCTCCCCCCTGACCCCAGCTCGGGTCTGAAATGCTGTGCATTGTCCAACGCCTTGGGACGTCCTCCCGATGTGAAAGGCGCTATACAAATGTAATCTTGTTGTGGTTGAAGCGCTTTGAGACATCCTACAGTGAATCAAAATGCAAGGATTATTAGGAATGATATAATTTGGGGAATATCACTTACTAGAGACGGAAGCCAAGCCGTGACCCATTAGTGATGAGATGACCGTAGCCACAGTGTATTAATGGGATTACGAACAAAATGCCTCCTGACTTGGAGAGGTATGAAGTGAAACAGGCTGGTTGGTATAGCGCGGTTGAACTCTATTACAGAGCAAAGTATTTTTATTCCTCGAGAGATTCCGGGTCTAATTCCAGCCGCAGAAATAATACTGAAGGTCACTCTCTGAAGACTGTTGAAGGTTACGTGTGAAATGAGTTCTATCAGTCGTAACCAAGCTCCCGTTTGACATGTTCCCGCTGCATAAAACTGAGCCCTATACGACGTTTGATTAAATCAATCCTGTATCTACTGGTGTGCGCCTGGCGGTAGGTAACTCAAGCTGCGTGTTTATATGGTCTATGCCTAAAGTATTCCAGGTACCTGGACCATTATCCTCACTGGAGCAATGAGGCACTCAAAGGCATAGGATCCATTTAAGTGTTAGCCTGGGTTAGTTGGTATCACACTCACCTCTGAGTCAAAGGTTTGCTTGAGTCCCAGGACTCGTATATTCTGAACTGACAGTTTTTCAATGCTTGGGCGTGCTGCATTGTTGGAGGTGATGTCCTTTGGATGAGACGTTAAAGATCCCACGGCAGTACTCAAAGAGAGAAGAGAATTTCACTCAGTGGGGCAGGCCAGGCGAACTCAGGAGGGGACATTCAGACAGTTTGTGAGTGAGTGCATAGTTGGATGGGCTTCCTGTTTCTGAGCTGTAATATTCTGATATTCCAGGGGTGGGAGCTGACCATTTGGAACAAGCTGAAAATCAGAACTACAATCACTATCAAACTGCAAGTGCAATAAACAAGCCTATTTCTTCAGCTCAGCCACTGAATTTCTCAGCTCATTTCCCCAGAGGAGGTCGATGTGTCCTCAGTCCTTGTGTTCTCTCTAAATCATGGCAGCAACAATCTCTGTGGGTGACGCACCTCATTAGGGTCATCAAAATGATGTTCTGAGTGAGTTTACCGCACACATCACACTAACGCCCTGCAGTGCTGTGTCTGCAGCGCTGCTGTGAGGTAAGGGCTTCTCCAGGCCCTGGAGGCAGTGTAGAGGAGAGCAATACAATTGATCCACCAATGGCAGAGGCAAGAGCTCAAGGAGTCACTGGATAAACTCAGGCTGTTCAGTTCTGAACAGAGACTTCTCCAGGGAGAACTTAGAGAGGTTTGTTAGGTGGTCAGTGATGTACAGAAATAATACCCAGACAATGCTCTCAGCTCCCAGGGCAGAGGGCACGGCTTCCGGGGTGCGAAAGGCAAGTTTAGAACAAGCTCCAGGGTGTATTTCTTTAGACGGAGGATCATCAACATCTGGAACACATGCAAGAAAGAATGATTGAGACCTTGGTCTCGTTTAAGAGGAGTTGACTTACTTAACCAGCGCCAGACTGGTTGGTCTGAATGGTTTGTCTGCGAGCTGTAAAGTAAATGGCGCCATGTTGTGACGGGTGGACATGACGTTGGGTATTCTGGCAGGATGACATCAAACGGACTGAAATGGAACATCGGAATGTCTCTTGTGTTAGATTATCTTGTTAAGAAATGCGCAGACACCGGAGGATCCAGGAAAGGTGAGAGGTTTATTCCCGAACCGAGAGACATGTGTCATAAGGTATAAAAACGACCACTTGCATATATATAGCGCCCTGTACACAGGGCAGTGTCTTGGAGCGTTTAACAGCCTGCTGCCGAGCCAAGGGAAGGGGAGGAGGTGACCAAAGATAGAGTCACAGATATAGAGGGTCAGGCAGGTACATCCACAGATTATCTGACGTGGCTTTAGTCAGTGCTGAAGCCAGTAAAAGCCCCTGTACAATGTGATCCCTGTGTGTGGAACAATCCTGCTCAATAGCTGTGCTCTCTGGGTGCCATTCAGTGACCTTTTGGATAAATTGGAAGGAAAAGTTGAGCTTGGACTGATGACAGTGTCTGAGCTGACTCACTGCTAGACTGCACACCGACATACACTAATAATTTTATGCTGGAGGGAATCCAGAATCGCTTTAGGTTTGGAGATTAATTGGCTACTGATGTACACCAGGACAGGCATGAATAGCTTCAGAGGCCAGGGTTTGTGCTGATCCAACTCAAACAGCCCAATAATAATGAACTGTCTGAGCTAAGAGACAAGCCCCGAACTCAGGAATAAAACCAGCAAGTGGGTGGGGGTGGGGGGAGTGTGTGTGTGTGGGGAGAGTCGTTACACTTTAAAGTAAAAGCCTGGGAAGAGTTTTGAGACGTCACGACGACGTGATAATGCCATAAAGGTGATGAAGGCGAGGATTATATAAGAAGTAAAAATAAAACAAAGTAATTGGGGTCTCAGATATCCCACACCAGGTACCTGATCCGACCTCACTGCTCAGTTTGAGGGCAAACCAATCGATTTCACACCCAGCAATACAAGAGTTTTACGCTGAGAAAAATGGGTGAAAGCTGATCATTAAAGATCCGAGTAACTATTTGGCCATCAAGAGAATGCTGGCGGAGCTGTGGCAAATTATTGGCACCGCTTTAATTGCAGTTTGATTGTTGTACTTGAACAATGAATGAAAATAACAAAGGGAGACACAGTGTGTCTGGGAGATTTGGTTGTATGTTATTGATTGCTTCATTGATTGCCAATATGGTGATTCTTATTTACAAGTAGCGAATGGGTTTACATGGTATGAAATCCATTGAGTATTGCATAACTATCTGTCAACAAATGCTGCACTGTATTGTTGTGGACATCTTTGCAATCTACAATGCATACAGTTTATAAAGTGAGACTGAATTTATCTCAACAAAACCGTTAGATGTTTTGCCTTATATGCTTTGCTTTCAGCACCTTCGGACGTCCTCCTGACGTGAAAGACGCTATACAAATGTAATCTTGTTGTTGTTATAAAATCCTACGTTGTGTAGAAATTTGGCACATTGAGTCTCAACCAAAAACAATAATAAATTAGTAATTTTCAATCTACGACTGTTTGTGGGACATTGCTGTGCGCAATTGGCTGCCGCGTTCGCCCACAAATATACAGTCAATTCACTTTACAGTGTGTTCTGTGAAGCATTTTGGGACGTCCTCCCGACGTGAAAAGCGCTATATCAAATGTAAAGATTATCATTATCAATGGTTTGGGCAGTGGGACATTGCTGTGCTCTACGAGACATCCTCTTGATGTTAAAGATGCTATCAAAAAGCTTTTTTTTATTATTAAATTGGGTATGAATTGTAAGAAGAAGTTTTGCGTTTATCATTTCCCTGAAAGTAAGTAAAGATGGATAGATGGATTTGGCTGTAAATTCACAATGTGCTTTTGAACGTTAAAAGAATATATTTTGCAGCATGAAATAAACGGAGATTATTAACAGGATAACCAGACAGCATAACATTGTATTACTTTCCATCTGATTGCAATACTTTTGATTGTTTCCAAGAAAATTCCCTGCTGCCAGCATCCCATCTGGGTGCAGTCTGACCTGTGTTAGTATAGCTGTAATCTCCGGTGCTGTTTATGTTGGCGTATTGGGCACCTTGGTTCTCTCTAAATGTTCAGGGTTTTTTTTTCAACATTTGCTCGGATTCGATCCTAAAAACACCTTTCCAGGTTTCACTGCTCCTCAAGTCAGCAGTTTGGAAATGTGAGCGTAGCTTGGGACCTGTCTCTGCCTCGGGGAGAGAAGAGTGAGAGACAGAGGAGGCTCCTGAGATTCGGGGTATGTCTCATTAAGATCTGATTTGCTCGGTGGGAGGCCCTCTTCCATCTTATTCACAGCTGTGTCAGCAATGGGGTAACATTCTGCCTGGATCTAGATTTACGTTTGGCTAACGCAGCGTTTTAGGCTTTGGCAAATAGTTGGATTGGGTTGCAACTTTTTTTATGTGGGGTCAGCCGGGTGTCCGACACACGCAGAAACCCATCGCCGTGCTCGAGAGTTACCGAACCAGATTGAGAGTTCCACACAGGCATGTCACCCACATGGGCATTTTCTGTGACTGGAGTGGACTAGTTTTTTTTCAATAAGTTGTTCCTCGTACAATCGATACAAAACATCTTCAGCAAAATGTGACTTGCACCTAATAAACTTTGGGGTCAAACCCAACGTGCTTCCTGAATCAGTAAGCACTGTGTCAAGCTGGCACTATATCCAATGGATGGTGAAGTAAGGTGAGATATTCTCGGGGTTAATTGGTCAAATTGATTCCTAATGAATTTGAGGAAAATGGAATTGGGTTGGTTTATTGTGCACATCTCTGAGATGGCTTAATGGTCCATTAACCGTTCTTGCTGTCTCTGTGCCGTGCAGCAGAGTGACTGATGTTTGCTCATCAAACAACTGAAGTGTGAGTGGAATGCTGCCCGACTCGCTCCATAGCGCCGCCTGGTTGACTTCCAGGTCACCATCAATGATGTACGACAACAACCCTATGGCCCAGAAGTCAGACATTTTTTCTAGCTTACACCAAGCCATCCAGTGCTGCATTGGGGTGTCAGCCTAGACGTGTGGCTCAAACCTACAGCCTGTGACTCGGGAGCGAGAGAGTGTGACCCTGACTGAGCCAGGCTCGCACCTATTGTTACAACCTGCAGGTTGTTCCTTTCTCTTCACTTTGTTCTTTGTTCTCATATCTTCTGTGAAGCGCTTCGCGACATCTCAATAGTATGATAAGGCCCTATATCAAATGCTATTATTATTATTATTATAGACTGTATCCTCAAGTGCTGACGTGGGGCTTAAACATATCGTCTTGTGACCATCGTCGAGAGCGACCAACAGTGGCCAGCCGGCGTTATTTAGCACATGCGGCAGCTGCTGTGCTTTAATGACTGCAGTAAAAGCTGTGATATTGCAGGACCCAGCGTGTGGCACCACGAGACCACAGGTTAAGTTCCAACAATCCTCATACCTTTTAAGCCTATTTTATTATACTTCACACCGCGACTTGCCAATGCTACGACAGTAGATTTGATGCTGGATTCGCTCCAGTGTCATCTTGGCAGTGAAAACGAGCTACAAGAAAAGTGCGGAAGGTTTACGAGATTGTACTTTGGCTCCCGGAAGCTGAGAGACTCGAACAGTCAACCACCTGGGAGAAAGTTTTGTACTAAGCGATCAACTTCTGATTACAGGGTGAAAGTTCCCCTCGTATGTCGAGGTGGGAGCAGAAGCAGGGGAAGGGAATAGTTAGCGTGAAGACCACCCGGCAGATTGAAAGAGTGTCTGAGAATGTCTGTCTGTCCTCTCGTCTCAAATTAAGTTAACGTTACAGACCAGCTTGTGGTTCCAGCCTGTCGATTTCCCGTCCTCATTCAATGGTCAATTTAATTTCTGCACGTTAAAACGTCTCTGCCGTTGAGAAACTCGCCAATGTTATTCAAGTAAAATAGAGGGTGGCGGGCGGAAGAGCAAAGGACTGATGTTATTTTGTTTGTTACAGCCTTGAATGTTGGGAGGATGCCTCAAAGCATTTCACAGGATATAACAAGTACAACTTTATAAATAGGCTAACATCTGTTTATTATAAATAACCTTCACTGGTGGGGAGTCTGTAACCAAAAGATACAAATATAAGCAAACAGCAAGGGGATCAAAAAAGAGAATTTAGGAGGAACTACTCCACGCAGAGAGTCGTGACATTGTGGAACTCGCTGCCTGAAGCGGTGGTTGAATCGCCATAGACCAAGAGGAAGCTAGACCTTGAGGGACGGAGGGAGGGAGGGAGGGGAATATGAGGGAGAGGGGAATATGAGGGAGAGGGAACAGAAGGGTTGTGGGAGGGAGTAAGAAATGCGTGAAGTCTCATGTGGAGGATAGACACTGGTTGGGCCGAGGGCTTGTTTCCGGACTGTACACCTTTTGTAATTGTTGAATTTGATACAGCGCCGTTCACGTCAGAAAGACGTCTTGAAGCGTTTCACTCGATGTTTAACCGTGAAGTGTAACGGCTGTATTTGGTAGGTATATATCTAGTTCCGAGGTGGAAATTTTAGAAAACAGGTGAATGTAATTACTTTCTATCTCGCGTTTAGAATTTCTTTTTGACAATTTAATAGTGAAGTCTAGGGGATTTTTTTTATGGCTGTAATTATCCCTGGATTAAATTCCCTGTGACAAATATCTAGGTGGGAGCTAATTGAATGTAATAAGCGGGGACAGCAATTTCTTACTTTCATGCGCTGAGCAATGCATGACTGAATAAAATAAATATGATGTCAACAATTACTTGTGGGCCAGGCCCTGTCCTCACCCGGCATTTATTATTGTGGCTTTGAAGTCGAGAGGTGCTTTGAAATCGCTTGCAATTTGCGGTCGTCGTTAATTTCACTGGCATAATGACTGTGCACTAATGACCTGGAGATCTGATTATTAGATGTAACCGAGAAACTCTCAATAACGTCGCTGCCCTTTCTCCCTGACCCGGTCAAAGTCGGTTTGTTCTGTTTTTTATTCTGAACGGATACAAGGGGTGGTGCCATAGCCACTCGTTACTGCTCCAGTGTTTACGTTCCCTATCTCTGGGTCTCGCTACCCCTAGGTTCTACCCCCCCCCCCCACTCCCACTCCACCATCCATCATGTCTTTATATCCATCTTTAAAAAAACTACCTCTTCGACTGTGCTTCTATTCACATTCCCCCCCACCCTCCCAGCTTGTCCCTCACTTGTTGTTTAACCCAGTCCTAGTAAAGAACCTCAAGACAGTATCCTATGTGAGGGGGTAAAGGACACCAAGTAATATAATAATAATCCTTGCATTTCATACAGCGCCTTATCACATCTTCGAGGCATCTCATTTACCCACAAATATGCTGCGTTTAATGATTCTTACAGTCTCAAAGTCCATTTTTGCAGCCAGTTGCACACAGCAATGTCCCACAAACAGCTAGAGAGTGAGTGACCAATTTTATTTGAGGGATTTGTTGGTCAGGTCACCGAGAGAAACTCCCTTCTCTTTTTCAAATAGTGACATGCGATTTTTGACATCCATCCGAACCGGTAGAGGGGATCTTGCTCTCATGTCTCATTCGAAGGACGGCATCTCCAATAATGCAACACACCTCCAGCACTGCGTTGGAGGGTCAGCTTAGAAGGCGTGAGTCCAAGTCCTGACGTGGTGTTAGAACCCACGACTTTCTGATTTTGAGGTGAGAGAGCTACCACTGAGCCAAGCTGACGCAATGGTTGAGTTTGTTTGTTGATGGTACCCATTATCTAATTAGTAGTTTCTTTGGTGAGAAGTAATCCCAGTGTCCCAGCACATGGCCAGTGAGATGCCCAAAAGTGCACTTGGCACATGGGAATAGTTACTTCATTGCAATAGCTGTCGTCAGATGGTAACCCGGGCTTGTATGAAGCTCAGACGTTCAGTATTTGCTGTATGATCAGATAGTGGACCACCTGACTGGCTTAGATCATGGTAAAGGGAAAAGATTTTGCCACCCGCCACCCCCCACACCCCAGCTCAGTGTCTGAGGGAAGCGAGGAGGTCTGTGCTTGATGGATTGACTAGCTGACTGAGTCCTGGTTGGGTGGGTGGGTGAGGGGTTTATTCTCCTGTCAGGTGCTGAGCCAGACACTAATGAGCTGCACTGCACGACTTTATTTTTCATCATAATGATCCAGGGGCAGCTCGGGGCTGACAGTGAGTTATAGCACTTCTTTCACAAGTGCAAAAGATCCATAAATCACGCACAGTGAAGGCGCGACAGAGTTACAATGCTCTCTCGCCACAGCAAATAATTGGCTGAAATACACCCTGACTCGTGCTACATTGGGTTCATTATGCGTGCAAAACTCTTCACTACAAAGCTTACGTGATTTCAAACCAACGCGCCCAATACACCAAACCTGCGTGCGTCCAACAGCCACAGCAAGTTATTCTGCACACGGATAAATTCCCATTTTGTGTGGGAGGTTTTTGCACCGGCCGTGTGTCTAACACACATAGAAACCCATCACCGATGCTTAAAAGTCTCTAAACCAAACTGGTGAATTCTGTGTGCAAATGGCTTTCGGTTGTTTGATGTGGAGTACGCGCGCTATCTGTTTAATCTGATCCTCGGGAGTTTAGGAGCAGGTTGGCAAGAGTCTAGGCTTTGGGAACTCTAAAGTGTGCTAGTTTTTTAACAGCTAAAATCACACAACCTACCTTCGCATTGCCCATTAGAGGTTTGGCTGGCAGGCGTTGGGAGCTGAGTTGGAATTATCAAAAATAATAAAAATAGTCTTTGAATTTGATAGAGTGACTTTCATGTCGGGAGCACATCTCCAAATGCTTCACAGGATTCGCTGTAAAATTAGTGACTGTATCGGGTAGGTGATTTTATGTTACAGTAAATCCTGTGAACTGCTTGGAGACATTTGGACGATATGATAAGGGCACATTATCGGGTTATTCCATCAGTATTCACTTTGAGTGAATTTCCCCAGTTGTCCCCAGAGGAAGCCACTGCTATTTGAATGAAAAGGAGGAAGATGAAATCTTAACAAATGAGCACTAAAATAAGATTACTGGATTCCCAGAGGATGTTAACAATATCACACAGTGCACAACGCTGCACAATGAGGTTGTACTATGTATAAACATGTGTACGGAGGGGATTACAAATGCTCTTAATCGTGTAATTCAAAGCCAATCATTTTCATGTGAGAAAGGCTGCAACACTATTTGGGGAGTTTTGAAGAACAAATTGCACTTTTAACAGGTCAACAGACATCGTAGTTGAATCTAAACTTCATACACACTGTGGAATGGGTGGAGTTTCAGGACAAACATCAGAAGGTTTTTCTTTATCTAGAGGGTAATTAACGACTGGAACAGGTTCTGGGTTAGGGTGGCTGAGGCCAGGACCCTGGGATTCATTTATTTTAAAAAACAGTTTCAAGTTGTGACGAGAGGACTGGAGAGTGGCTGTTCTGGAAGGATGAGATCAGAGGGCCTAAGAACCTTTTTCATCTGAACCGATCTTGTGATCTTGCGTGTATGAGAGTGGTGGGGGGGGTGGAGAATCTCATTTCTGCTGCACGCCTTGTATCTTGACAGTCACAATTAGTCACATGGGAATATATTGCAAACCGTGTGAAAATATCAGAGCCACCAGATCACAACTGCTTTTGAGAGGACTGTAAGCTGTAGTCAGCAGTCGATTTCTCTTTCCCACGCTCACTGAGACGTTCCTTACCTCTGAAGCTTTGCAGCGGCCACACATCTGCCAAGTAAAGTGTAATTTACACTAAAAGGAAAGGGACTCCTGTCAACTTTCAACTCCCAACCTCCGACCCGCGGAATAAACCGCTTGCCAAGCCCGAGGGGAGCAGCCAGGAAATGTAGACCATCGATACCTGTGGGTTCCTCTCTGGGGGACTGACTTCAGATGTTACAGCGCTTTCAATATAAGGCCGGCCGCTGTTTAATTCAATATAAATTCCTCCTCCTTAAAGGGCGATAAGGCAGCAATTAGGACGTTTTTGGCTCGTGTGTCTCATGAGGCACTCTGCCCCCAAACTAGGTCCGCAAGCCAAGCTGGGAGTTTATCCCGGTGTCCTGGCCGAAAATCCCCACCAGATTGAATGAGTCACTCACTTTACGCACGGTCGTTTGTGTGACGTTGCTGCGGGCAAATCGGCCGCTGTGTTTGCCTACAAAACGCAGAGTCACTACGCTTTGCAGGATATCCTGTGGAGTGCTTTGAGACATCCTCCCGACCTGAAAACCACTGTATCAAATGGAAGGTTTATTAAACTATTTTTTTATCCTCCTTTTAGATCCGCCAAAGACTGTCAGCCCCTTGGGGGGGGGGTCCTCCCGACGTCAATGGAGTTGTATAAATGTAATTTGTTGGCATTATTAGTCCTGTGATTAAGAGGTTTGCATTACTTCAAATGCACCTGTGTACCCCAGGCAGCTTCACTTGTAGTGGCTTCTCAGAGAATCACTGTGACGTGATCCGGGTCCCTGCCTCATGTAAAGGCTGCTATATAAATGCAAGTTGTTGCAACATTTTTATGTGTGATTGAATAGTATCTTATTTTAAAATATTGAACAAGTCTCGGCCTGGCTCAGTTGGTATCACTCTAGCCTCCAGAGGGTGTGGGTTTAAGCTCAAAAGTTGGGACCTTGATGTTATTCTGGTCTCTGGGTTGGGCTGACACTCCAATACAAGACTGGGGGAGCCCTGCCTTGGTTTCTTTGATAGCCGGCTGTCTGACACATCCGGAATCCCATCACCATGCTTCAGAGTATCCCAACCAGACTGGGAGCTCCACATACGTACACCATCTACACATGGAAACGTCTCTGTGTCTGGAATGGAATGTGCACCATTTACCCAGAGGGACGTACCCTAGCTTAACTAATTCCAGAAAGTATTAGGGATAGGTTGGCGCACACTAAGGTTTGGGGACCCTTGAGTGTCTGTTGGAGTACTGCTAGAGTTTAACCAGATAACACTGCATTGCTTGAAAGCTTAAATGGATTGAAACAGTAAACCCAGAATAATACTTTAGGACGCAGCAAGACAGTGGCACATAGGTTTAGGATTGCAAAGGGCAATGACAGGACAGATGCTAGGAAATTGTTCTTTACCCAGAGGGTAATTAACGACTGGAGCAGGTTGCTAGGAAAGGTAGTTGAGGCCAGGACGCTGGGACTCATTTAAAAAAGCAGCTTGATGCTGTGATGGGAGGACAGTACGGTGGTATAAGGGCAGGATGAGATCAGATGGGCTGAAGGGCATTCTTGCCTCTAAATCAATCTTTCGATCAGAAGTGCAGAAAATAACAACAACAAACTTACATTTGTAAAGCGTCTTTCACGTCGGGAGGACGTCCCAAGGCGCTGGACAGACAGAGTTTCGGACCCAAGCTGAGGGTCGGAATCGGGGAGGGCGGAGAGCAGGGGTGGATGCAGGGTGATCAAAAGCACGGTCGAAGAGGAGGGTCTTGAGATGGGTCTTGAAGGAGGCAAGGGAGGGGGCGAGGTGGATGGACTGCGGGATGGAGTTCCAGAGGGTGGGGGCCGAGTGGTGGAAGGCCCGGCCACCAATTGTGGGGCGAGCGAGGCGAGGGACGTGAAGCAGGCCAGAGAACACTGAGCAGAGGGAACGGGCAGGTTGGTAGGCGTTTAGGAGGTCGCAGAGGTTGGGGGGGAGCAAGACCATGGAGGGCTTTGAAGGTGAGGACCAGGATCTTGAACTGTATCCTCTGTATGATGGGAAGCCAGTGGAGTTGGGCGAGGATGGGGGTGATAGGGCCATGGAGCCTGGTGCGGGAGAGGACATGGACTGCAGAGTTAGTTCTGGATGATCTGCAGCTTGTGGAGGGAGGAGTTGGGGGGCCGACAAGCAGTGAGTTTGCATAGTCAAGCCTGGATGTAATGAAAGCGTGTATGAGGGTCTCGGCAGCCTGCGGTGTGAGACAGTGGCAAAAATGGGCAATGTTGCAGAGCTGGGGAAGGCAGAGGGTCATGGCACAGATGTGGGGTAGAAAAGATAGTTGAGGGTCAAAGAAGACGCCAAGGTTCCGGACTGGCTCAGTGAGGTGGAGTGTGCAACCATGGGTGGTGATGCTGTCAGCGCCTGAGGTGAGGAGGCCCTGATGGGAGCCAATCAGGAGAGCCTCCCTCTTGTTGACGTTCAACTGAAGAAAATTAGCTCTCATCCAGGACTTGATGTCTGACAGACATTCTGTCAGGACAGCAGTGGTCCTGGAGTCAAGGGTGGAGGCAGAGAGGTACAGTTAGGTGTCATCCGCATACATGTGGAAGTTGACCCCCAAGTCTGTGGTTGATGTTAACAAGAGGAAGCATATAGATATTGAGGAGGGGACCAAGGTCAGAGCCATGAGGAACGCTGCACGAGATGATGTGGCGGCTAGAGGAGAAGCCGTTTGTGGAGATGAAGTGCAGGCGGTGTGAGAGGTATGATCTGAACCAATCAAGGACAGAGCCATGAAGGTTGAGGTGAGGGGAGAGGCGGTGGATGAGGATGGAGTGGTCGACAGTGTCGAAGGCAACAGAGGGGACGAGGAGGCAGAGGGAGCCCTGGTCGCAGATGGACAGAATGTCATTTGTCACTTTGACAAGGACCGTTTCTGTGCGGTGGGCGGCACGGAAACAGAAATAACTGCATAAAACGCTTCTCACAGGGCGTCTAGTGAGGTGGAACACACCACAAGCGGGAAGGCAAACACAATGCCTTTTTTAGCTCGAGGACATCGATTTAAGATAACTGGAAAAAGAACCAGAGCGGAGACGAGGAGAAATATTTTTACCCCAAGAGTTCTTACGATCTGGAATGCATTGCCTGAGCGGGTGATGGAAGCAGCTTGGACAGTAGCTCTCAAATGGGAATTGGATAGGGAGTTAAAAAGATGTGCAGGGCTATGGGATTGGAGTGAGGGAGTGGGACTAGTTGGTAGCTCTTTTATTTGACTTCTTTTATCCTTTCATTTCAAGCAGTGCATTCCAGATCGCTGAGAGAAACAAATTCTCCTCGTCTCCCGTCTGGTTCTAGTTGCAGGGCTGCAATCTTCTCTGATGTGAGCTATTACGTATCTAGCAGATTTCGGAACGCCTTCCCTCCTTGAAGCAAAGGAATTTATGGATCTTACTTTTGATTAGAAGACTGGACAGTGAGATGGTGGCCTTCCACTAACTCCAGGCAACGATCGATTTCTAGCCCCAATATCCGTGCCATGATCCCGTGAACAGGCGCAGAGCCAGGGAAGAACAAACAGATTAACCTCTCGTGTTGAACTCAGATAGAGAGAAGCAGAAGCTACCGAATGAGAGCAAAAGCAGGATATAAACCCAAACAAAGGAATTATTCTCTTGGCGGTTGGTTTTCGGCTGTAGCAAATTGGAACTGATATGCGTCAGGGGGAACATGACCTTGTAGGATTGATTAATTCTGTAGCTTAACCTTCAATACAGCTTTTCATCTTACACCAGAGTAAGCCTTGTTCCACATCTCTGTCCCCACCGTTACCCTGCTGAACCAGCTGCTGTTTGTGAAAAGTTGATGTTAAATTCAATTTTAAATGGACTTGCAGTCTTTCCATTTAGATTATATTTTTGTCCGAGCTTCTGCGATATTGTTTTTTTTCCTGCTGCCGCTAGATGATCTGAGAGAGTATCTGAGCAAGTAAACACAGCCCCAAGTCCTCTCACCTCACTGCTGTGTGTAAGCCAGCCCATCGTGTCTCACATCATAATGTGCTCACACTGCATCGCGGGGATGTGGCAGGTGAGCCCAAAGTACTCCAGGGCACTCCACTTCATCTCCACAAACAGCTTCTCCTCTCACCTCCGCACCGTCTCATGTGGCATTTCTCAGGGTTCTGACCTTAGTCCCCTCCTCTTCAATATCTTTATGCTCCCTCTTGGTAACATCATCTGCAGATGGGGTCAACTTCCACATGTATGCGGATGACACCCAACTCTGTCTCTCTGCCTCCACCCTTGACTCCAGGTCCCACTGCTGTCCTGACAGAATGTCTGTCGGACATCAAGTCCTGGATGAGAGCTAATTTTCTTCAGTTGAATGTCAACAAGACCGAGGCTCTCCTTATTGGCTCCCGTCAGCACCTCCTCACCTCAGGCGCTGACAGCATCACCATCCAAGGTTGCACACTCCACCTTGCTAAGCCGGTACGGAATCTTGGGGTCTTGTTTAACCATCAACTGTCCTTTCTACCCCACATCCGTGCCCTGATCCGCTCTGCCTTCCCCCACCTCCGCAACATCGCCCAGCTCCGCCACTTTCTCTCCCCACTTTGAGTTATCCTCCCGACGTGATAAGGCGCTACGCCAAATGCAAGTTTTATTCTCAATAATAATAATTATTTATTGTTATTGGAGGAGAAGGCAGGTCACTGAGAGCAGGGGATACTTTCCACTCGGTTCCCAAAGCACTAATGGGTAGGACGGTACCAAATGGACAAGCAGCGGGAATCTTTGCCCCAGAGTTCTCCGTGCGGTGTCAGTAACCCACCGGGTGACACAGACATGGCAGCACATAACCGGGAACCAGGCTGCTCTATTATAAAGTTTGAGCTGAATATGAACGGTAAAGAGTTCCTGGATTGTTGTGTGAGGTCCCGAGGCAGAGTTGGGCGGCAGCAGATTGAGTTATAGATATTTGCGCCAGTGGGGGAGGTGTTCCTTGTGGCTTCTCGCAAAGATGTCTCTCTGCTCCTGGGGATGTGTTTACTCTGCAATCTGCTGCAGTGTGAACCTTTCGCAACTACTTGCACTCCGACCAAAACAACCCTTTCTCTTCCAAATTACCCCCACTCCCCCCACCCACGGATGCTTGTCCTCCGTGCAAGGAACCTATTGTTGTCACCAATTGTTTGAAGCACTCAGAGACGTTACCCTGCATGGAGGGCGCTCTATAAGTGCAAGTTATTGTTGTTGTTGAAGTTACCAAACAGAGACGAAGACAGCTCTGTATTGTAAATACTCAATGTTGGCCAGTACTCTGTGTCCTTTAAGAGATTGCTTTGTACTGAAATATCAATGTGTCCCACTTCTATAGATTGGAAATAATAACCTGATGTCAGCTAGGTACTGTGTTTGATTGATGATCAGACTGTACATTATCCACCCCATAATCTTTCATTAATGCCGAGGTCAAAATCTCAATGTTCTCAAATCCACTGGTTTGACAGCAATGCAATGATTATTAATACTTGGCGTAAAATGCTTTCTGTAGAGATCACGGGACCGATTGGGAACTGCTTGGAAAAACTTAATTAATATCTCTATTGGCAATTGTTAACCACACTCCACAGGGAGCAAAGCCAGCACATCGGGGCTGCTTTATACCATGTGATGTTAATGGCACACTCTAACGCGAATGGCAATGTTATGCTGATGTACTGCCGCTGTTCTTAATCCTAATGATGATTCTTGCATCTGGAAGATGGGAGGGAGGAAGTCCCAAAGCGCTTCACCGGATTTACTGTGATTTAAGTGCAGTGACTGTGCATTTTGTAGATGAATGCAGCAGCCAATTTGTGCACAGCAATGTCCCACAAACAGCCGTCAAGCAAATTACTCATTTTACTTTTGGACGTTCTTGGGCATGAACCTGGGAATAAATTTACTTGAACAAACAGTTTAATGTCTCATTCTGAAGAATGTATTGTATCAGCGTTGGTCTAAACTGTGAACTGTGAACTCAGAGTGCCAGTGTAGGACTTGATCTCCCAATGTTCTGACTTGTCGGCGAGTGGGCTGCACACTGAGCCAGGTGGAAGCTGGAAAGTGTAGTAAACAGGAAGTATGTTCATCAAATTGTCCTTGTATAAATGCTGGTGTATTAAATATTTAAAGGCTCCTTTGCCAGCCAGTGGCTCTATTGGCAATTACGAAATATCGGAGCAGACCTTTCACTCTGTGCTCACAAACAGCTAAAGTACAGCATTCGCTCAGCCCATCAATGAAGTGTTCAGTGGTAGCAGATCTGAAGTAATCAGAGCCTTTTGAACGACAATAATTGCTTCTTCTCCTCGGGAACCTGCTCTTTGGCCGCTCTTTTTGCCATTAATTGTCAGTCAGACGGCGAAACCACAAACTGCCAAGCCAACAAACATAACATGTCGGAGCAGGAGGAGGCCATTCAGCCCTTCGCGCCTGCCCCGCCATTCAATCATGGCTGACCTTCTAATCTAACTCCAGCTAATAACCTGACCCTGCCTTATCCCCATATCCCTTAATCCCTTTTGCAATACGAAATCTATCTATCTCAGTCTTGAATACGTTCAAGGACTGAGCAACAGCCCTTTGGGGTAGTGAGTTCCATACATTCTTTGAGTGAAGAAGTTCTTCCGAAGCACCGTTCACCTCAAACTCATTATTTTCTCCTTTTAAATCGCTGGCAGCTGTGTGTCGTATCACAGACAATTTGTGGCTCAATAATTTTAAACTTGTTGTGCGGTTCTAACATTTCTCACCTTGTTATTTCAGCTGGACTGGGCTGGCAGCGCTCTCAACTCTCCTGTGAGGAGGCTCAATGCTGTGATCGGCATCTTATCTGGGTGACGGGAGGGTCCTTTGGACTAAGGATGACTTTAAAGGCAATAAGATGCAATGGAGATGCAAGAGCCGGCATTAGCTACCAACCTCTCCAGGTCACAGTTTGCTTCAGTTGGTTATACTCTCACCTCTGGGACAGAACGTTGCAGGTTCAAGCTCCATGTACGTCTGAACTTTCAACTCAAGAGTCCACTGCGGTAAGTACTGTAATTGTACAGCGCCTTGGGACGTCCTCCCGACGTGAAAGGCGCTCAATAAATGGAATCTTGTTGTTGTTGTTGTTGTAACGGGCTTAGAGAGAAGCTCATGACGTGAAATACGTATCTCAAGTGCAAGGATTATTATTAGTATTGTTGTTCCTGTTTATAAAAATTGCTGACTTTATGATAAAATTCTCAGCATTAGTGATTAGTGTTTCTGTGTGGAGCGAGTGAGTGCGTGTTTGCCTGGAGGTAGAAAGCACTGATGACTCCCTCCTGTGTGTTGTGGCTCTAAGAATAATTCCCTGTTGTGTAGGGTCAGGTGGAAGCTCCCTCCATCTGATCGACCCTTCTCTCCAGAACTGCTAATATGTAATAACACTGTAAACAGCCCAAGGCAAGCGACAGGGAGTGTTTGGTTTGTTTTCCCTCTGCAGTATTTTGAAGCACTGGTAAAAATGTATTGGGTTTTTATTAAGGCGCGCAGCAAAACAGAAATTTCTCCCAAGCCAGGTTTCAATTGTAACAGCATCAAACTCTGGAACACTCTCCCTCAATCCCTCCGCCTTGTCCCCCACTCTCCCCTCTTTCAACTCCCCCCTGAAGACTTTCCTGTTCGACCGTGCTCCCTACTCCCCCCGGCTCGGAGTCAGGCACTGTTAAGCGCTCTGAGACACTACCCTGCGTGGAGGGTGCTGTACAAGTGCAACTTGTTGTTGTTGTCAAAGGCAGGTTTCAATCGTAACAGCCTTTGTTGGTGTTGAATCAATAGATAGAACAATGTCTGGCATTAAAGGTTGGGGTGGGTGTAGGGGGCAGTGGGTGGGGGGGGGGTGTGGGGCAATATTTATACTGTTTCTAAAAGGCACCGAAAAAAAGCAAAAGTGCTGTTGATTTCTGTACAGTCACAGTGTAAATAATGATAGTCCTCGCATTTAATATAATCTCTTTCACATGGGTAAAATGTCCCAAAGCGCTTCACAGGACAGAATGTAAAGTGCGGTGACTGTATTTTGTAGGCAAACACGGCAGTTGATTTGTGCAGTAAAACAGCCATGAAGCAAGGGACCGATTTTGTATCTGGGGTACTGTCAGCCAGGACACTGGGAGACACTACCCTCTCTTTTGCAATAGTGCCGTGGGATGTCCAAGATCCACCTGAACAGGCACAGACTGGACCTCAGTTTAATGGCTCATCCGAAGGACGGCACCTCCGAAAATGCCGCGCTTCCCTCCCTCAGCACTGCGTTGGAGTGTCATCATAGACTGTGATGCATTGTTGAACATCAAACTACCAGCTCTCACCGGGTACCTCGGGGCCACTTGTAATCAATTTGCCTTGTGTGCGCCAGATGTCCAGGGCTGACCCGGGTCCTTGCCCCGTGCCTGCCGTCTCCGTGACACCAAACTGGTTCCTGAGACAATCCCTTGGAATGGATGGCTGGTGTGAATGAGTAATTGGAAGGAACTGCAGTGATTTCCCCACGAGGCTTTGCCTAGTTTAAGACGCTGACAGAATATAAATGATCGTGGGTTTAAACTCAGCCACGGCTTTACAAAGCAACTGCAAACTGCAGGATGGATAGCTTTCCTTAGGAATTAATTCCCAGCTGAAGCTCGGCTCCAAGTGCGGTGGCTGAAAGGAGCCATCTGCAGGTGCAGTAAGCTCACTGCACATGAGCAGCAAACACGGCGAGAGCACAATTAACCCAATGAAGACTCGCGTTGAGGCCTGGCTAAATCCCATTGTAATGCTGCTCATAAAAGGGGGTCATTCTGCCCATTGCATCTGCGCTTGTACTCGTATTCTAATCCCATTTCTCCTGCTCTTTCCCCATCATGTCTGTACTGGGGCTAATTTCCTCCTTAAAGTTCCCTGTGCTAATCCATGTCCTCTGCTCTCCCTTCCCCCTCAACCCCTTTTATCGTTATTTATTGCACAGTATTTACACAGTTCTCGTTCAGAACGAATGAACGAACGAATGAATGAAAATGGAGAGATTTAGTGAAGAGCAGGGGGAGCGAGGGCTGAAGGAGAATTGAACAATATGGGAGACATCACATTTAAAGAACGATCAAAACTAACAATACGCTCAGGTTGCTAAATTGACTGGAGCGACGTGGGCAGTGGCTGTGTCAACACACGTGACTGCCTGTCAGATTTAAAACAAAGGAAATGGAACGGAATAACTAACGGGTCCCGTTTTACTGACAGCCAGTGAGAGCAATTAATCACGCCTTTCACTACAAACCAAGCAAAGCACTTGACAAATAGAGCAGTGAACGTTAAGCAAAGAAATAGACTTAAAGATATTAACCAGGGGCGTAGGCACAGAGACCTGCTCCTTGTCATCCTAATAACAATAATAATAAACCAATGATAATTATTCCTTGTATTTGAATTAAGGCTTCATCACATTGTTGAAACACCTTGAAGTTCTTCACAGCATTTTACCTTACCTTCGCTGTGTAATGTGTAGTGAAATGTGGCTCAACAATGGACCACAAACAGCCTGGAAGTGAATGACCGATTTGTTCATTGTATATTTGTGGGGATTGTTGGTCAGGACACCAGGAGAAACTCCCATCACTTTTCAATTAGTTGCTTGGTCTGAGCAGCAAGGAGGGACCTTGATTTAATGTCTCATCTGATGGGAGCTCCTCCACCCAGCTCTGCAATGGAGCCTCACCCCACAACCTTCTGACTTGGGGGCGAGAGTGACTGAGGGGCTGACGCTGTCGTGGGCTCAGCCAACAAGGGTCTGCGCCTCGACCAGCTGTGAGAGATTCTAAGCTGCCATTTTGACAACAGATCAAATGCTTTTCTTTCCTGGGGTCACGTACAGTAGTTCAGACCAGGACTTGCTGCAACCACCCAGCGATGCCTCTCAGACCTTAAGTCTGGAGCCAGTTCATTCAGTGCTTTCAGCGCGGAGCTGGTTTATACATTCAGTCGCGGCTAAATCAGTCTGCTGCTGAGTCTGAGTTCCTTCCCCTTGTGCCAAAGTAGAGATTATAAAGGAATAATTTTATAATGCTTTCTACATGTGAGTGGCACGCACCATTAATATCCCACATCGTTCGAGTGTTTAATTTCCTTGGTTGAGACACCATCCCCTTTGCCCCGCTAGTTTCCTTGTATTAATTATGGATTTAATGTTTGTTATATGATCTATTGTAATATCCTGACGTTTCCCCTGACACCTCCGCTTATCAGTCTCTCCCACTTCACTCCTCATTGCCCGGTTCTCTGAAGTTGACGGCACTGATTATGCTTTCTTCTCCACCGAAGCGTGGAAAGCGTGTGAGTGATGGCGAGAGCTGTGTGTGTTTTGGGGAGAGTAAGTAATAAGGAGGGCTGGGGACCGGTGAGAGAGCAGGAAACTGGATTCCGTCTAAACGTGATAGGAACATCAGTAAATGTTTTACGTTGATTAATATGGGCATGTGCTGCAGCTTCAGCCTTTTTCTGATTCTATTCTTACCTGTTACCAGAGTGTAGGTGATGGGCAAACTGACTGCACCTCATTCCGTGAAAAATACTCCAGCGTCTTCTCCCAATAAAGCAGCTTTTCCTAAACTTACGTCAAGTTATTGATTTTCTTTTGATGAAGAAAAATACAATGAATTTGTCTGTCCTGCTCTGAGCGTGTGAAGTCCTATCGCATTGATTTACACGTGTGGAATAATAACCATTCTATTACCTGTGTAATCGTTCGTTATCATTGCTGCAAATGTTCAGGTGTCAGCCTGGCTCAGTCAGTAGTGCTCTCCGATGGCGAGAGGAGAGGGCTACCGTAGCGTCAGGCTGACACATATCCCTTGGATGAAACGTAAACAATTAGTTTACGTCTGCCTGCCTGATGTTAAAGATCCCGTGACACTATTCGAATAGAGAAGGGAGTTTAAGGGAGTTTCTTGCCCCCACTGTCCTGGCTGACAATCCACCCCCCCCCACCCCCACACCCAAATAAAATTGGTTCGTCACTTCACGCATACTGTTGTGTGCACATTGGCAATCACGTTCAAATACAATCGCTGCATTTCAACAACGCGATAACGCTCTCTATCAAAGCCGAGGATTCTTCTCATTACTATTGTACACTGTCGACCGCAGCACACACAGACCCGGCTGTGGTCACACATACGCCAAGTGGCTTGTACCAGCATCAGGTCCCCGGGTGTAATGATAGGCAGAGTCGGCTGACGGAATCTTAGAGCAGACTCGGAATGCTAATTAGACAACAAATCATTGCTGTTGTAAAGCAATACAGCAAAGTGATCGTTAACAGAAGAGGATACGTATTAACCAAGACTGTTTACTGTAATCGGACGGGCTATTAACATAACAGGGCATCTCATTAATCCTTGCAACACAGCGCCTTGCGCTTCATGGGGACGTCCCAAAGCGCTTCACAGGATTTACTGTAAAGTGCACAGTGCCTGTGTTTTTTGCAGGCGAACCCGGCAGCCAACACCGTCACCATGTCACTTTTCGGCTGCTGTTGTCACTCAGAATTCGGGGAGAGGAAGGGGAACACTTTAACAGCATTCCTTAAATAAGGAACAAGACGTGCTCAGGAATGCCGGAAGTTTGACCCGGTGCTCTGGCCGGAGACGGACACTCGGTGTGCAGGTCCATTCATTGAGAGGACGCTCCACTGTGGGCGTCTTTAATTGAATCCAGGCTCCAGTTAAATAGTTTAATTAGAGCTTTTGCCAAAGAAACATCTGACAAGCATTTCCCACAGCTGGACCCAAACACAGAGCATTGACCTGAGAGCCCGGAGCAGGTCCCTCCCATTGCAATCCATTCCCCTCGTTGCAGTTTGCCTCCAACACACACAGTCACTACACTTTGCAGTGAATCCTGCGAGCGCGCTTTGAGACATCCTCCCAAAGTGGAAGGTGCTCTGTCAAATGTAAGGATTATTATTACTAAAGATGATGATTATTTCCCAAGTGTTAAATTCTCTGCCATATATATATGACAACAGGAAATGTCCTACTACCCCCCCCACCCCAAATGACAAACAACGAGAACTCCCCCATCCTCCTCGGGCTGGGGCGCTTGGTGCGAGACGTAGGCGAGGTCTGCTTGGGGTTGAGTTGACTGTGAAGTGGCTTCACTTTCTGTGGTCTGGGTTGTGTAGGTTCTGAGGCAGTTCCGAGTTAATGATTCAGGAATTCGACAGCACAGCTTTCACATCGGAAGGACTTTCACTTCACCGGTCAAAGCGCTTCACCTGGTTTCACTGTAAACCGGAGCGACTGTTGTTGTTGTTGTTGTTGTTGTTGCAGGCGAGCTACATTTCACTCCACTTCACGATTGAGACCAGGGGGTCGATTGAGACCGGGGGGGGTGGTGGAATTGAGACGAGGGAGGGAACACACTGAATGACTTCACCAGCAGGGGGGTTGTGGAGCCAAAACAAAACAGAATCGGTTCCTATCATATCAAACGAAGAGGCCCTCTAAAATTGATTGAAATAATCACTTTTTGACATTTTTGTATTTTTTAATTTCCCACCGAATCTCTGGAGCTTGCCTGTTTCTGTGAAGTGCGGCGTGGCAGGATTAATTTATGAGCAGAGCAGCGTTTAATAAAAGTTTCTGTGTTCCCATGATTAGGTGCAAAACTTCAGTTTGGATAGGTTTTTTTTTTCGCTGCTATTTTATGAACAGATGGGTCTCCGTGTTTGGGACTAATTCCTCAGGTCCTGTTCGCTGGCCAACTTGCTGAGCTACGCTGTCCATGATTTTACAACCCCCTCTCCCGCCCCCCCCCCCCCCACTCAACGCTCACGTGATGCACTTTCAAACCTCACGTCAGCAGCTGAACCTGATCAAAACTCAATTTGCAACACAACAGAAAATAATCATAATCCTTGATTTGGTCCAAAGCCTTTCACTTCAGGAGGAAGTCTCAAAGCGCTCCACAGGATTTACTGTCAAGTGTGTGACTGTGTATTTCGCCAGCCGACGTGGCAGCCCATTTACACAGCAATAATAATGATAATCCTTGCATTTGATATAGCACCTTATCACGTCTTCCAGACGTCTCAAAGCGCTTCACAGAATAAAGTGCATTGACTATGCTTTGTGGGCGAAACGCGGCAGCCAATTGCACACAGAAGCGTCCAACAAACAGTTGTGGATTAGGTGACCAAATTACATATGACGCAGTCAAGCTCGGGCGTGCAGTACGGCACTCAACCCAATTTATACAAGATCAGACCATTCAAACCTTTCATCTTCTATTCAGAGTGCCCTGAAAGGCAGCCCGGTTTTGTTGGTAGCATTCTTGCCTCTGAGTCAGAAGGTTGCAGGCTCAAGCCCCACATTGAGACTTTGAACTCACAGTCTAGACTGACACTCTGGGGCAGTGCTGGGAGTGCCATCCTTCGGATGAAATGTTAAACCGAGGTGGACAATGAGGAACCCATGCCATCGCTCAATGAGAAGGGAGTTTCTCCCAGTGTCTTGCCCAATGATCCTCCAGATAACAATTGGTCATTCAGTTTGTGGCTGTTGGTGAGACATTGCAGTGAGAATAAGAACATAGGAAGATACCCAGGTCCATCTACTCCGCCTTCTACCATCCTGGGAGTCACATGTTACAATTATGGAGATGTTGATAGCAATTAATCCTGTATGGATTGATCAGACGCTACCACATTCGCCTACCAAATATACAGTCTTTACAGTGAGGTCTTTGAGACATCCTCCCAACATAAAAGGCGTTCCATGAACTGCAAGGATTGTTGTTGCCAGGATTCGCTTTGTTGAACATAGTTCCAAAGTCTTGAGCAGCCATGAACTAATTACAGAAAAGTAAGGTGAGGCAGGTTTCAAACTTATTTAAAACTAAACCCAGGGGGAATGGATTATTCAGTGTAGAGTAACCGTGAAGATCAGACGTTCTCTATTTGAATTAAATTTTAACACCACTGGACAAACGTTGCCCTTTTGCTTAATGGTGTGTTTTACTGGCCCTTTAAATTCCTGTGACCTTGTATTACATTCATTTATTTATTTCATTGGGAACAACTCAAGATTGTTAAACTTAATACATTTCAGCTTTTCAGGCTTGTAGCCAGAGAGTAACCATCAGAGGCTGTGGGTTAGGAACGCTTCCTGTGTCTTTTCTCTTGATTTGTCCAAACTGACATCTGGATCAGTCCGGAGGAGACACAGATAAACGAGAGAGAGAGAGAGGGTTCATTTTTACTGCAGATCAAAACCAGCCAAAAAGTACTGAACATGTGGTGAGATCTGAGATGACTCTGTGATCTGCAGAGACACACAATCTGTACAGCAGCTCCTCTCGTCTCTGTCAGAGAAACGCTGGACATTTCTTGCATAGAAGGAGGACATTCGGCCTGTCGTGTCTGTGCCACCACTCCGTCTTCTAAGTTGGCCTTGTTTATTAATCCTGCTGGCTATCTCTCTTCTCCACATCCCTTTAATGTTTCCATTGCTACGTTACTCTCTCTCTCTCACTCTCTCTCTCTCTCTCTGATACACACACAAACACACATACATACACAAACACAAGCAATGACAGCACAGATCCGGAGGAAATACAGCAATAAATCGCAGAGAGCAGGAGGCTGACCATTGGACATGTAGCTAATGAAGCTCCTGGCTGAGCAGGTGGCTCCTGCCTCTCCCTCCAGACCCATTTCTCTTGGAAGAATTGTTCAGATTCCTTTCGAGGCAAAAAAAAAAACCCCAACCAGAAATGCAGCTGAATCAAAATCCTACAATGATTCCCTTTTTTCCTAGTAATCAGAGCCAACACATTCCATCTCCATCTCCTTTCGTTCTTCTCCCCCAGTATTTTCAACCATCCACGTGCAATTGCATGGTTACATGGAATAACTTGTCTGTGAGGCACACAAACTGGCCATTCGGCCCAACTGTGGAGTCCCGTAGCGTATGGTGCAGTGGTTAGAGTACTCGCCTCGCGACCGAGAGGACCTGGGTTCTATTCCTGGGTGGGGCAGAACCTTCGGCAAGTTTCCTAACTCTACACGCTTCTGTTTATCCAGCAGTAAGCAGGAAGCTGGTTGTTAGTCGATTGGCGGATTGCTTTCTGGGGGTAATAATCCCTTTAAAATATTAATAATTTGATCACTCAATTCACGACCGTTTGTGGGATACTGCTGTGCGCAATTAATGTCTCAACAACATGATAAGGTGCTCTATCAAATGCAAGGATCGTTATTGTGTCAGTCGCTCATCGGTTCCCTCAGCTCCTGTCTTCAGATTATAATAATAATAATCCTTATATTTGGCATAAGCGCCTTTCACATCGGGAGGATTTCTCAAAGTGCATACACTGTAAAGTATAGTCACTATGTGTTTTGTGGCAAAAGCCTGCTTCGTTTTCCACAGGGATTGAACGTATTGCATTTTTAAGGCTGCCCGGTTTTTAAAACAAAACGACGGGTTTCAATTTCTTTCTGTGGGTTTTGTTAGCAATAAAGAAAAGAAATGTCCAGTGCGACAGGATATTAAAACAGGTGCTTAAGCCACCTTGTCCAGCTGCTGTACATTACAGCAATACCAACTAATCGAGCTATTTGTTTTTGAGGCTAACACCCTCTGATTAATGGGCAGAACCAGAGGGGGAGCTTTAGCATTTACAGTCTGAGGCGCACAGACTGAATGCACTCAGTCCCCTGGAGGTGAAGTGCTTAATGTGGCTGACTCCGAGGTCTTTAACAGGCTGTTGGTTGCTGGCCTGTTAAGTTTACATCTGCATTCGGTGTCAGATGTGTGGCTTTACAATAGCTGCAGAAGAGCCCGAGCTCCTTCTCCTTGTTTTTGTCTTGTTGTGAGGAGACCTAACTCTGCAAGTGGCTGCCTCCCTTTGCCTACAAAACACACGGTCGTTGTACTTAGCCGTGAAGGTCCAATGGGGCAAGACGCCTGAAAAATGTTCTTTCTTCCCCCATCCCATCAATTCTCAGTCTGGGCTGACATTCCAGCCCAGTGCTGGGTGGGAGCAACAACAACAACCACTTGCATTTACGTCGTGCCCCTCAGGCAGGGAAGCGTCTCAGAGCGCTTGACAGTGGTGGAGCACGACACGAAATACATAGTCACTCCACTTTATAATATATTCTGTGAAGCATTTTGAGACGCCTCAATGACGTGGTAAAGTGCTATATTACATCCTAGGATTATTATTTATCACTCTTTTGGCTGCTTGCAGGACATTGCTGTGTGAAAATTGGTTGCCCCGTTCTCCTACAAATACTCAGTCACTACACTTACAGTAAGTCCAATGAAGGGCTTTGAGACGTCCTCCCAATGTGAAAGAAGCTGCATCAAATGCCTAGAGTGTTGTTATCACCGGCCTGGGCTCAGTGTCATATTCAACCTGAAAGTAAGACTGCATTTGGCTCCACAAGTGCAGCTGTGAGTGTTTCTGTTTGGAATTAAACAGATTAGTCATAAAATCATGTTATTCACTTGGGACCTGCAGCTAAGGCTTTATTTATGTTGTGATTATTGCGTTCACAATAATCCCACAACCTTCTGTTGGACATCGAAGTCAATGATGGCTGTGCTGATTCCTGCGCTGTCTTAAAGGGGCTGCGAGATGTTTATCCTGATCAAGAGTGTAGCGAAACCATTTTACTTTTGCGGCAGGTGAGAGACTAAGTACATCAGGATGGTCTGTGGTGTGGGTACGGGCAGGAGACAGCAAACTACCACAGTCATTCACACTCAAACAAAAACTGCCGGTAATTGGATCTTCAGTAAATGTTTTCCCCTCTAACAGTCCATTTAGACTCAAGGCACAGCGCAGCTCTTTAATTACCCAGTCTGGTTAAATGCTTTTGCACCAGTTTAGGAATGAATCTTCATTTTCTACATGAGCAGATCGACTGTCCATTATCTCAGGCCAGAAAGCACAGCGATAAGGGCACGAGAAAGTGTCCCTTAGATCCAGGTTTCCCTCAGCATTACCCGTGCGTGTGTAATATTTGATAGAAAATAACAAATCACTTGCGCTGAGAATAAAGGGACCGAATCGAAGGGCCATCCTTGGGATGTGACTCAGGTAAAACTGAGGTCCGATCGACTTATAACTCTATTGGAAGAGAGAAGGGAATTTCTTCTGATTATTATCCTGGCCAGCAACCCTCCCTGCTCCAAAATTCACCCCCAAAATTAAAGTTAATAGCTACTCAGCTGCTTGCCATTATTCCTTGGATGTTACTGGTGAAGTCTGGAGGCCCTGTTTGCACACATGACAGCATTCACCCACAGTAACTTGTTCTGAACAATGCTGATTGGGAAGATCATGTGGATCGCATCTGAACCGTTACCTGTTGACATTTGGATCACGTATTACCTGTGTAATTAATCCACGTTGCAAATGGTTTCGAGTTAAGAAACGTCTGTGAGCAGAATGTAACTGGAACAGACATGGTTTGTGGAGATTGCTGGTAGCTGAGCAATCACTAACTAATCAATTGTCAGAGCTGCTGTGCTTCGGATGAGACGTTAAACCAAGGTCCCGTCTGCCTGTTCAGGTGGACTTTAAAGATCCCGCGGGGCTATTGGAAAAGAGAAGAGTTTCAACAACAACAACTTGTATTTACACAGGGCAGCGTCCCAGAGCGCTTGACAGTGACGGAGCACGACACTGAGCCGGGGGGGGAGGGGGAGGGGACCGTAGGCACTCGAGGTCAAAGAGGACAGTCTTCAGGCGTGACCTGAAGATGGGGAATGAGGTGGAGGGACGTCCTGGTGTTTGGCCAAGACACCTTTCCCCCGGTGTCCTGGCCAACAAACCCCCAGATAAAATCAGTCACTCGGTTCATCGATGTGGCCAACCCGACTGCTGCATCGGCTCCAAAACACTAATTAAATCCTGTGAAACATTCTGAAATCTCCTCCCTCCCTCCGTTGCTGTACCAGATACGAGGAGTTATTATTTTCTTCTTTAAATCAGGGCTCCTGACATGTGTCCTGGGTTGCTATGGGATGTTCAGACATTAGGACAATGGTGGGAACAAGGAGTGGAGAATATTGAGGAGATCAGTGGCTAAACCAAGTAGGAGACTTCTCCTTTGCCCTGTGGCTTGCTTCAACTCTGCTCTGCCTTTTGCTGAGGCCCCAGGGCCTCAAACACTGCTTATCAAATCGATGCTGCTCTAATTGAAAGTGAATCTAAGGGGACACTGAGATCCATAGATCACTGACCCTGAACCTAAGCGTGATTATAGCATGACCTCATTATCTACAGCAATGCCAAGTGTAATTATAAATCTAATTATGGTAAATACGAGAATGCAAACCCAAATTTGCCAGCTGCTTATTCTGTCACAGTTAATAATGTGTCAGCGATAAAAATGACTATGGACAGACATGACATGAATGCTGCACTGAACGTCAAGACTTAGCATGTGTGGCTGTGGTCCCTGGGTGTATCTTCACCAGGCTGGGCAAGGCAGAACCTATTCCCAAACAGCAGACTAGCTCTTGCCTCCCTTACGCAGACACATTCATTCGCACGCACATACTCACCCACACACTGATAATAATATCCTTGTGTTTGATATGGTGCCTTATCACATGGTCGAGCCATCACAAAGCGCTTCCCAGGACACATGTAAGGTGGTGTGACTGTGTACTTTATGGGCCAAAAAAAAGGGCACACACATTGACACACCTTCTCACACTTACATAAGTGTTCAGACACACACTCGCACACATGTGTTTGGAGTCCCATGGCACAGTGGTTAGCGAGGGCTGCTTTAAGAATACTGTATCCAATTTCGCCCCAAAACACACAGTCACTACACTTTACAGTATATCCTGTGAACGCCTTCAAAACGACTGAAAGACACGATAAGGCACTGTATCAAACGCCGGGATTATTATTATTATTATATCAAATGCAAATGCAGGGTGGATTAATTCTCAACCGCACTTTGTGGGGCTCTGACACTGACCGTCCAGGGGAGTGGATTTGATTCCAAACGGAGTCTTGTTAGTTTTGGTCCCAGATCCAGATTCCAGGAGTCCTGCGTTGTTGAGGGGAGAGTGTTGTTGGAGAGGGCTGTTGGAGAGGGCTGTTGGCCCCAGATCATTTCCAGATGGGTCTCTGCGGCCAGAAAACATCTAGTAATTTGACCAAAGAGATAATGTCAGGGCGTGGGTGGAAGGAGGCGGTTCAAAGGTTACAGAGCTCAGCATGAAACAATATTAACCTCTCGAGGACTGGTTGAGAATCGGACCGGATTGGCAGTTGCTTTCCAACAAAAGTGTTGATAATAATAATAATAATAATAATAATAATCCCTGTATTGGATATAGTGCCTCATCACGTCTTCGACACGTCTCAAAGAGCTTCACAGAAAGTGAATTGTAAAGTGAATTTACTGCAAATTTTGTGGGTGAAAGTTTCATGCGCTTAACACATGATACAAACTGCGGCTCAGTGTTACTCCACAGGAGAAATGTGCGGAGAATGGTCACTCCGCTCTCTAGTGGCTGAGTTTGAAAGCTGCTCAATGCTCAGAACTGGGTTACATTTTAAAAAAAATAATAATAATGCAGTCACTCAATCCAGTCACCCGTTGTGGCTTTCTCCTGCGGGGTTAACAGGAGCTGAGAGGAGTGAAAGCTAAACTACATCCATGTATGTATCCATGTATTGGTGTTTTGGAGCTTGATTTAAATATGTGCTGGTCTCGAAAGGGACTGAGAGGTAGAATTTCTTTTCATCAACGGCTAAAGGTGGGGGGGGGGGGGGTGGGGATGAAAGGTACTCACCTGATAATGGATGTTATCATTTTAATTGCGTTCTCTCAGAGTTTCAAATTCAAATCTCGTCTCCCTACCCCTCAGGAGGCTGTGCTGTCTGTACACCTGTACCTTTGATCCACCCAGCCATGTCCAATCGCTGGTTATCTGACAGAGCAGCAATGCAGAAATCCTATTATCCAACCTCAGCCAAACTGTTACTCTCTGGGGCTACTCCGTAATCAGTTTGGTTATGTTTGGCTGCACTTACCTGTCAACACTACACTAAAGGAGAGGATCTCGCTGAAGAGCACGCTTTGACCTTCAAGGACGCGGTTCAGTTACCCAGAGAAGCAGAACGTTAAAAGAACATTTGGAAAATGAGACTTGCCATTGAGAGGTGGTTCGGGATAGATGTGCAGGCGACGGCCAGGAAGGTGGAAGGTGAACTGGTTGGGCCTTGGTCTTTCTTGGTCCAGCATTTCTTATACTTTTCAGGCCAGGTGGCCCCAACACTGTTACACCGCGAGACGCGCTGGTTTACTGCTGCTGACTGACAGGCCTGTGGGTGAAGGGGATGAAATAATCCTCGCATTTGATACAGCGCCTTGTCACGTCTTCAAGACGTCTTAAAGCGCTTCTCGGAATATGCTGTAAAGTGAATCGACTGCATGTATTTTGTGGGCGAAACGCAGAAGCCAATTGCGCACAGCAGCGTCCCCACAAACAGCCATGGGTTGAAGTGACCAAATTATTTACAAATGAAATACGATATAGACAGTCACAACACTTTATAGCACATCCTGCCCAGTGCCTTGAGACATCCTCCCAGCATGAAAGGCAGCGTAACAAGTGAAAGGATTTGTAATCAATAACAACCACAATTTGCATGTATTTAGCGCCATTCACGTGGGGCGGCGTCTCAGAGCGCTTCACAGGGCGGAGCCTGACGCCGAGGAGGGAGGGAGTGGAGGGAGGGAGTGGATGGAAGTAGGGAGGGAGTGGAGGGAGAGAGTGGAGGGAGGGAGGGAGTGGTGGGAGGGAGGGAGTGAATGGAGGGAGGGAGTGGAGAGAGAGAGATGAGGGAGTGGATGGAGGGAGGGACTGGAGGGAGGGAGTGAGTGGAGGCATCGCGACTTACCCTTGGCGATGGGGAGGGTGGCCGAGACCCCTGCTGGCCAGTCGCTACGGTTATTGAGCAGCGGGGGACGCTGCCTTTTCGTTTTTACAAACAGATAAAATTGAGACGTCTCAACACTCGGCACTTCCCGAGTCTCACGAGCAGACAGACAGCACCCGTCAAACCAGCAAAACACCAGCCGACAGAGGCTCAGAGCCTGACAGTGTGAGGGGAACCGGGAGCTTTTGAATTGCGGGTCTGAGTGACAAGGAGCTGTCTGAGAGTTGAAGGACTCGGGGAAGGGAAGTGTTGGGGGAGGGAATGCCAGGGAACAGCATGAAACAGGACGAGGTTAATGAAGATGTCCCGTGAATAGGATTAGCTGGAAGCATCCTTGCTGTCTGTCAGGCGTCAGGGCCACTTTGATGTGTGTATGTAAGAAATCCCAGGGGAATAGCAAGTAGCCTTGAACTGAAATCAACCAAATCCAAACAGTATAATACAAAGCCCTGACTCCACTCGGCTGCCTTGTACCGACACTGGATTGTCTGCCTCTGTGCGAAATGCCGCACATCTGAACAGGTTTGCAAGTTCCACTCGGTCTCAGCCCGTGGAGCGGTTTCTTGTCTTTAGGATCTTTGATGGTCCAGAACTGTGAACGATTCTTTAAACAAGGGCACGAGGTTTGGCTGATTTTTTTTGGAGTCAGCCGGGTGTTTGACACACGTGGAAATCCCAGAGATAGATTGTTGGAATGGGATGCACTCTCTCTCTCTCTCTCTCTTTCCCTGGAGGGTCACAGCCTGTTTACCTAATTCCAGAAAGTATTAGGCGCATGTTGGCAAGAGCCAAGGCTTTGGGGGGACTCAGAGTGTATGTCGGGGTAACTGTTGGAGTTGAACGCGCTGAAACCGTATAGCTTGCCATTGATACCACTGTCTGTCAAGCTTTCCCACTGCTTGTCCAGCTGGGACCATCCTGCCCGTAAGGGCTTTGGCTTGCAGGATTGATGGGAGCAGAGTAGGAAGAATCTTTATACAGCTGGGAAGAATAGAATAGTGTAGAGTGTGCGTGTGTGTGTGGAATAGTGGTGGCTGAGTGTGAGCAGACTAGAGGGTCTCTGCAACAGCAGTTGACGACTTATTCCTTAACATTGGGCTGAGCCCATGCTTTGCGTCCAGCTGCAGTGACAGAGGACGTCCTGTATCACAATGTCCCAAGGTTGACAGTAGCCTCCGAAGGACACCATTTCCATTGCGGCCTTTGAGCTGTAGTCCCAGCCGTGCTCCTGTATATAATGTGTGAGGAAGATATTATCATTTTATTACTGACGCAGAGGCCGAAACATCAGGAAAGATTTCTCTCCACAGCATTGTCAATATTCATATCGCTTTATTATTGCCAACTGGATTAGTCCTACAAAGCCATTCTTCACAGCTGTGAGAAGGAAGATGTAAGGTGGACTATTTTTTGGGGGGAAGAGCTTCAAAATGTAGCTTTTGACTTAAACACCAAAAATCTGTGGCTCTCTCTCTCCATCACTCAACCAGGTCCCAGGTGACGAGGCAGAGGTACTTTAGAGGGGACCTGAGTTTCGTGGTTAATGTCTGACCAGCTCAGGTGAGCGCCAAAGATCCCGTGGTGCGATTTGAAAAAAGAAAGGAGTTTCCCTCTGACCCAAATTAGTCATTCACTTCATGATTTTGTGGGACTTTGCTGTGTGCAAATTAGCTGCTGTGTTCACCTACAAAATGCACAGTTACAACACTTTGCAGCAAATTCTGTGAGACATGTTTCAAATGCAAGGATTAGTGCTATTATATCACCTGATATCACTGCCAGGAGTCCCATAGTGTATCGACTAGAGCGTTTGCCTCGCAAGCCAGAGGATGTGCGTTCGATTTCCAGTCAGGGCAAACCCTTAGGAAAGTTTCCTTACTCCAAGCGCCTCTGGTTGCCGGCAGTAAGTAGGAACCCGGTTGTTTGTCGATTGGCGGATCGCTTTCCGGGGTAATAATCCCTCCAAAAACAATGATAATAATTGGTCATTCAATCCATGGCTGTTTGTGGGACGCTGCTGTGCGCAATTGGCTACCGTATTTTGCCTGATTCACTTTGCAATATATTGTGGGAAGCGCTTTGAGACGTGATATCGAATGCAAGGATTATTATTATTATTATAACTTTACATCCAGAGGCACAGCATGAACTCTGGGAAGTTTGGGGCCAGGGTTACAAGATGGTCTTGAAGCTGAGATGATTAAAAGATGCTATCAGCTATCTACACAAACACTTTGATCTGTTGGTTCCATTGATAAGCGTGTGGGAGTGGGTGGGGGTCAGAGGGAGGGAGGAGGAATGCAGTTTATTAAAATTGGTCTGAAGACTTCAAAGGATTACAACTTTAAAGGTCTTGAGTGATCTGCAAATAACTGTTGATGTGTAAGATTTGAGAACGGTCTTAAATCAGGGTCTGAGTTTATTAGTTGGCAATTCACATCGACTCTGCCTGGAGGTGAGTGCGGAGAATGATTCTTTGTCCTTTGAGTGCCGTCTTGTGGAATTGTAACTTGCATCTTTTGGGTAAAGTGACGTCAGTTCAGCGCCTTGGGACGTCCTCCCGACGTGAAAGGCGCTCAATAAATGGAATCTTGTTGTTGTTGTCAGTTACTTTCACCGATTTTTGAGACAATAATTTCCACGGAGTCTCCCGTTTGTCCTGAAGCTCTGGACTCTGTGGGTTGGATATTTCCTCTGCTGATTGTTAATATCAGAGTGCCATCTACAGCTAATAATAATCCTTGCGTCTGTTACAGAGTTTTATCACATTCCCCCCCTTAGGAGGTGCTGTAACACAAGCTAAGACGAGTGCCAGAGTTCCAGACTTCCAGACTCAAGCAGCCTCACTGAGATCAGCAACGAACATATAAGTGTTCTTAATTTACTGGGAAATTCTACAGTCGTTATCCGTGTAAATAGAAGAACTACAAGCAGAAAGGAAATTCTCCCAAAATCTGTCATTAAATGTGCCAGACCAGTCCTTAATAGCAAAGCTTCACAAAGTGCCTACTTCAGTCTACAGCCCTATTCTCCTGCCTGTGCTATTCCTTCCTCCAGTCTGGTGTCACGCTTGTCCATATACCTGTCCTTGTATTCCTTGTGTGTCTCCATCAGTGTCTGATGTTCGACCTATTCTCTGGACCTCTCCCTGCCCTCAAAACCACCTTAAAAGCATATACCGTGTTTCGTTTGATCCAGTGCCTTATCACATTGTCGCGACGTCTCAAAGTGCTCCGCGCGGTATACTGTGGGGTTGTTTGTACTTTGTAGGTGAAAGTGGCAGCCAGTTGCACACAGCAATGTCCCACAAACAGCCAAATTTATTTGGAGGATTTGTTGGCCAGGACACCGTGAGAGAGAAACTCGCTTCACTTTTCAAATTTCGAATAATGCAACTGGATCTTTAACGTCCACACAAACAGGCAAAGACGGGACCTCGATTTTAATGTCTCAACCAACGCAGCACGCCCCAGAACTCCACCCACCCCACCCCCAAACCCCCTTGCTTGGTGTCCGACCCCATGCCTGTAAAGCACCCCGAGATGTTTCCCTAAATGAAGCGCTGTGTAAATGTTAAGTTATTGTTGCCCTCTCAGTGTGAACGTTGTTGTATCAAATGTAAGGATTATTAAGCAAATGCAGAGGTTATACTTATTATAATTATTATTAACAGCCGTGAACCCGAGACTTGCTTTAATTTCAGGGCTAAAGCTGTGAATCGGAGCTTGTCTGCCATGAGTCACACACACTTGGCTCAGCTCGTCCGAGCTGCTGATTGGGAACCAGGATCGAGTTCCAGTACGACTCCCGAGTTTCTCTTCCCCTTTTTACAAAAGCCTCATCGCTGGAACTGAGCAGCTGCCGGGAGCCCATCTCTCTCTCTCTCTCTCTCTCTCAGTCACAAACGTTCTTGTTGAAGGTAAGATTTCCCTTCGCTTTTACTGTGTGTACCTCAAGTTAGTGCCTGGGTTACAGGACAGGAGACCCACAGACACATGGCTGCTCAGCCCATCAACTCTCAGACCTTAGGCTGGTGTCACTTCACCCAAAGGAGCTGTGGCTCTGCTGTACTCCAGCCTAATCTACTCCCTCTCCCTGACGGAGTTATTTGAATCCTTAACCTGTGCGAGAACAAACATCCCGCCGTCCCTTCGCGTGACGATTGTTGCTTTGCGTCAAACCGGTCAAGATTTCCTTGTGCCGTCGGTCACTGCGGTGATGGTCACTGATTGTCTTACAGGGACACCATGAGGTGTGCAGCTCTGCTGTTGATGCTGGTGACAGGAGCGGCCACTGACTCAGAGTGCAAGGCCCCTGACGGCCGTGACGGGTTACTGGGAATGAAAGGATCTCCCGGCAGAAATGGACGACAGGGAGAAAAAGGCGACAGAGGGGAGCCAGGTAAACATCAACCAGCACTTCTCGAGAAATAGAAATAACAAATAATGATAATAATAATCCTTGTATTTGATACAGAGCCTCATTGCGTCAAAGGGCTTCACCTCCTCACCTCAGGCGCTGACACTATCACTCTTCATGACTGCCCTCTACACTCAGCCAATGTGGAACCTCCCTGTTCTGTTTGACCCCCCACTATCCTTCACACCTCACGTTCCTGTCATGACCCGTTCCACTTTTCCCCACATCCCCGACATTGCCGGCCACCGCCAGTGTCTCTCACCGCAGGCCCACGAGACCCCGATCCGCGCGTGTATTCAGGCACCCGGCTGGTCAAAAAAAATGATTATTATTGTTATTATCTCAACAGGTTTACCCCCCAGCATTGGGAGTGGCCAGCCAGGGCTGAAAGGAAGGCAAGGCGACCCGGGAAAGGCTGGAATTCCCGGCATCAAAGGTTACGCCGGGTTACCCGGGCTACTGGGAGAATCTGGAGCAGCCGGAGAGAAGGGGCGGAAAGGACAATCTGGGGAGGGTGGGGGGCTTCACGGCAGTGAGAGACCTGCCTTCTCCGTGGCCAAAGTCACCTCTCATCCCCCTTCGCCCAAATCCTCGGTGAAGTTCACCAAAGTAATTACCAACGAAGGAGGGTGTTTCAGAGTCAACACAGGGCAGTTTGTCTGCTGTAAGAGCGGGTGGTATTACTTCACGTACAACGCAGTGGCCGTGGGAGATCTCTGCGTTCAGATCAAGGTGTCCCATCACCCGGACACCAAAGGCCACACAATCGCCAGCTTCTGTGACACCAGCAGCTCCTCTCAGAACAAGTACCAGATGAACTCTGGTGGCACTGTGCTGCACCTCAGCGAATTAGACAAGGTCTGGCTCCAGGTCAAGGAGAATAAAAACAAGATGTACGGCTCGGAAGAGCGTAACAGTGTCTTTTCTGGCTTCCTCCTCTTTCCAGATGAATAGTGACACAAAACATCTATATTCCTGGTCAGTGAACCCCACCGCCAACCACCCTGACCATCTCCCCTGCCCCCCCCATCCCTTTCCCTTCCCCTTGGCTCCCACCCAGCACCCCCTTCGCCCCCACCCCTCCCTCCCTCCCTACCCGGCTCAGGCAGCGGGGTCTTCCCGACACGAAAGGCGCAGTGTAAATGTAAGTTGTATTGCATTGTAGCTGTCCACCTTCATCATTAGTTTGCAGAACACTCAGCCGCTAGACTTTACAGTAAATCCCACGAAATGCTTTGCAACGTCCCCCCTGAGTGTTCAGATGTAAACATCAGCTTGTGGTTTGTGTTGCTGCAGTACATTCCACCCTCCCACCCCCACCAACCCCTCTCTTTTCTCCTTCTATAATGATCCCTCCAAAGCAAAACAATAATAAATTGGTCATGTTCAATCCACGACTGTTTGTGGGGCGCTGCTGTGCGCAATTGGCTGCCGTGTCAATTCACTTTACAGTCTATTTTGTGAAGCGCTTTGAGACGTCTAGAAGACGTGAAAAGCGCTATATCAAATGCAAGGATCATTATTATTATTCACGGGGCACCAGCCTGCTTTACGTCCCCCGCCCACCATCCACCCCACCATCGGCAGGCAGGAGTCTGCCCTCCCCTCCTCTCTCTCTGACAAACTATCGCTGAGTCCCTCTGCCTCGCCCCCTCACTCTCCCTCTTGTGGATCGCGCTCCTGATCACTGTTTGAGCCACTCACTGGATGGTTAGAAAACCGCGTTCGTCTTGAGCTGAAATACGTCACCGTTATGAATTGCCCAGAATCGTCTCAAAAGCAAAGGCCGTCCCTTGGTAATCCCTGTGTCTCCCCTTCCCCACCTGCTCTCTCTCCCGCCCCCTCCCCACCCCTCACTCCCTACCCAAACCTCTCCTCCGAGCCCCCTCGAGGGCAGGATTTCCAGTTTGCAAGAAAGGAATATTTTGCGACAGACAAAAGAAAATGCTGGGTATTAATGGGGAAATAGGAAGAATTACAAAGAGCCTGCAATATAATATACAATGTGTGATATAATTATAATAATAATCCTTGCATTCGGAAAGTGCCCTTCACGTCAGGCGGACATCCAAAAGCGCTTCTCGGGATATCCCCTAAAGTGCGATGACTATTCCGTGGGAGAATGGCTGTTTATGCAGTTATATAACTACACTTGTCGGGAAATGCTACATTTTTATCCAATGGTAAGTTTCAATATTCATGGTAAGTAAACTTGAAAGAGTTAGGTCAAGTTCATTTTGTGATTTGTCTTCATTTCCTTCACTGGTCATTGGCAATGGTGCAGTTGGGTAACTATCTCCACTCACTGAGATTGTCCCCACAAGGCTGGTCATACAAACCTCCAGCTCCCATCAGCTGTAACTTTTTATAGACTGTATCTAAGTTCCTGCTATTAACTGTATGTGTAATAAAGGCCACTGATACAATTAACATTTAATTTATGTCTCATTTGTTTAGATATACAACAACTTGCATATTTATAGACCCCTTCACCCAGGGTGGCATCTCCAGGCACCCAACAGTGGTGTGGGTTTGGGGATTGGGTAGGTTACAGTTTGGGGGCAGTGAGGTTTTTCTACAGATTTTGTGTACGTGACTGGATGTGCTTGATGCTGCCTCTACGTGACAACATGGAGAGGAGCTCAGTTCTGCCACATGGCTGTGACTGTATTTTGTACGGGTCAGTTAATCAATAGTCTTCCTCGGAATTCTGGCCGCAGCCAGGGCATTATAATTAAGTGTTCCCGGAACGAGAGCGTGTATATGAACAGACAGGAATTAACTTGAAACACAAAAGGCCAATCTGGTGGTTCAATTACATTTTCCATATGATTCAGCCAAATGGCTAATTATCCTCAGTTATTGGGAAATCCTGGATGAAGTTCATTGGAAATAGGTCTTAAACTCTCTCCAAACAGTCTCTCTAACAAGCAATCATCTCTGCTTGGAGGCACCAATTGTGGAGTCCCATAGCGCAGTGGTTAGAGCACTCTCCTCGCAAGCGAGAGGACCTGGGTTCAATTTCCAGGTGTGGGGAAACCTTAAGCAAGTTTCCTTACTGCACACTCCTCTGGTTACCCAGCAGTAAGTGGGAACCCAGTTGTTAGTCGATTGGCGGATCGCTTTTCGGGGTGATAATCCCTTAAAAAAAGTCACTCAATCCAGATTTGTTTGTGGGTCACTGCTGTCTACAATTGGCTGCCGTGTTTCGCCCGCAAAATATTCAGTCAATCCACTTTACAAAATATTCTGTGAAGGGCTTTGAGAAGTCTCAACAATGTGAAAAGACGTTAAATCAAATCCAATGATTATTATTATTATTGCTTCCACCACCCCCAAAGGCTAATGGAGGGTTAAGCTATTCCTGGACCACTTTAGGTAATAAATAACTGAGAATATATTTGTTTTTTCCAAAAAATTTTGGGAGCAAAAATCCCGAGCAGATTAGCCTAAATGGTTACAAATGTGAAAAAAATGTGACTTTTTAATAAAAAAAATAAGTTATAGTTAAATGAGGTCCGCAGATGTTCTGGAACTGGGCAGTTAGTGGGTTAGAACCTTGTCTAAATATCACGGGTTTAATCCCCTTGTGGCAGCTCTCTCCGATAACTCCTGCATAAACAAGGGGTCAAACGGGGTGACTTGGGAACTCTCTTCCCAGGGCCACTCGGAGGTCTGCGGTTCAACCCGTTCTCTTTGGAAAGCACCTTGGGACACCCTCCCGATGTAAAAGCCGCTATAAAAGTGTCATTTGTTGTTGTTGTGGCTGTGTTGAAAGCACCTTTTATATCCTATAGGAGAAAAGGAATGCAAGCCTTGCTGGAAAGCTTTGACTGCCTCTGAGACATGCGAGATCGAATGGGCTGTGCACCTCCTTCAGCACATTCCCATGGTCAAACCCCTAAAGCAGCAACTGCCATAACTAGTCAGGTTGTCCCTCTCGCTCAATACATCAATGTATCAGGCCCCACCTCAGATGTCAGCCATGAGAAGGTAATTGCAGGAACCTATCATCAGGTTTGTGTTCCCCATCCAAATTCTCCACAACTCTCCCCACTGTTCTCTTCTGAGATGGCTTCCATTAGGACAAGGGAGTCCTCTTCTTGCGAGGCGAGTGGTCTAACCAACACGCTACAGGACTCTACGATTGGAAGTCCCGAGTCAAACACTGGGCGCTTTGCTCTACCTCAGGCTGTCACTAATGGCCTCCGAGATTCTGTTTTCACCCTTTTTGCTTTACCAAGAAGAAAAACAGAATAATAAACATTCAGTGCTGGGCTCACTCTGGCTTCATTAAAAGTTGAGCAATCGCGGGGAATGTTATAAATCTGTCAAATTAAATAAATAAGATGTTCTGGGCCGGAGAGGAGGATTGGCCGTTGCTCAAGTGAGGGGGTTGCGGGAAGGTCTGCCAAGCGCAGTAAACAATGGCACTGATAAACAGTCTTGACCCGTCCTGTCACGGCCACCACAAAAACAGCAAACAGATGGACAAACAACAAATCTCTTCAGATGGACATTAATGTTATTAGCAAATAATAAACATTTGGTCACTCAATCCACGACTGTTTGTGGGGACGTTGCTATGTGCAATTGGCTGTCGCCCAAACACACAGTCACTACACTTTACAGTGTATCCTGTTAGTGCTTTGAGACGTCTCAACGACGTGATAAGACGTTATATGAATTGCAGGGATTGTCATCAGCAGTTGCAATATTCTCATTTCGAACAGCTCTGTATTAGAGTTCGAGTTTAGAGTGAGAATCTTTTGCCTTGAGATCGCCATGGTAGGATGGACTGAAGACTAGATTTTTTGCTGTAACTTCTGCTGAAGAAGGAACTGAAACTTGGCACTGGTGCAAAAAGCAACCTCAGACTTGGGACACACTCTCGCTCTCTACGGCCTCGCTGGCTCAGAGTGCCAGCTGCACGAACCTCCCTTTTGTGGCGTTTCAAATACATGAAAAAAAAGATATTACAGGACTGGTTTACGGGGCTCCGTGCTGAAGTCTGCTTCTTTTCCTCGCAATAAGGTTTGAGACAAGAGCTCAAGGTAAGAGCTAGGAAAACTTCTCTGTCTAGATATTTCAGTGCATCGTGCTATCACGTTTATTTATTCCCTCGCATTAGTGAATGATTAAAGATTTACCAGAGTAAATCCAGCGTTGATTAACTCTTTGTTCACTGAAGGCGGGGGATGGGGGGGGTGGGGTGCAGGGCAGGGAGATTTATTTTATTGCCATTTGTAGTAATAAAGATAGGGGAATGTAGCATTATTCACAGCAGCTATATTTGTTTCATAGCTTCATAATTCATAACTTTGCATGTGTGCGAAGGGACTTCGATGTTCTGCAATAAAACATTTGGAAAAACAACAGGAATTCAATTGAATTCTAATTGAAATCTAAATCCTGTTGGAAATGCCTGTCTAGCCGAGGCTGAGAGAAATGTCAATTGTTTGAGGTCTTTTTTTCCCACCAGATTGTTTCTGTCCTGTTCCCTTTCAAACTCTTTATTTTCCTCGCCGCTTTTTCCTTTTTACTGGTTTCTTTTCCTTCCTGTTGTGAAGAGGGTGGTGGGAGGCGACGTGGGGGGACGGGAGGCGAGGTGGGCGAAGGGGAGGGGAGATGCTAGGGTATGGTTTCACCTGTGCCCCGGCCTGACCCGCCTGATCCATGTCTGAGCCCAGACAGTGAATGTCTGTCGGTTCCTCAACCACCGGCTTGACCTGAGGCTCACATTTCCACCTAGTCTCAGCCTTGTTGACCATTGTGGCTTCTCAGCCCTCCCAAGGCCATTGACCTGCCCACTTCTCTGCTGACCTTGGCCTCCATGGAGCCGTTTCGCACTGACTATCAGGTCAATGTCATGAGCTCGGAGCAGCAATGGGATGTCCTGTGAGGAACAATTAGACAGGATAGGGCACTTCAACCTTGAAGGCTGTCTTCAGAGGGGACATCTCACACAATTGTACTGTGTGTGATTCTGTCTGGGATTTAGAAAGTAAACTATTGAGATCAGGTGAGCTGAAGGGCTTCCTCATCCCAATCGATTTTGTGATCTATTGTGAGTCCAGAAGCCTTTAACTTTAAACTACCGATGTGATTTTCTCCTGCAGTCTGGTCACAATGTCATATCACGTGGTGCTGGTGGGACCGGTGCTGCTCTTGTCCGTGGTGATGGCAACGGCTCAGGACACGTGTCAGGCCTCCTCGAACATTCATGGAATGCCGGGAATACCAGGGAAGCCCGGCCTGCCTGGCAAAGATGGCCTCGATGGACCCCCCGCGCTTCAAGGAGACCCAGGTAACGGGCAAAGATCCCACGACACTATTCCATAAGAGAAGGCAGTTTCTCCTGGGCGAGAATCCCCCTAAATAAAAGTATTCATTCATGTCACTTAATGGATGTTCATGGCACGTCACTGTGCATGTTGCCCTACGATGTACAGTACCCTCCCTGCACTTGACAGTAGATACTGTGAAACACTGAGGTGTCCTCCTGACTTGATAGGCGTTTAATCTAATGCTGGGATTTTCATTGTAATCAACACTGAACGACTTAGCGAGGTTTAAACTCTGCAATTCACGTTCTTTGACAGGTATCTCCTGGTTTGGTGGTGCCCTTGGTGGACAGGGAGAGAAGGGCAGCAGGGGGCTGGAGGGCATGCCTGGCAAGGTGGGGCCTCCCGGTGAACTCGGACCAAGCGGGGAACGAGGCAAGCGGGGGGCAAAGGGGCAGAAAGGAGAAATGGGAGACCATACGAGCACTCACAAATCGGTCTTCTCAAAAGCCAGGAATACCAATTCCTACCCGCGGAGACAGTTACCGATAAAGTTCGACAAAAACGTGATGGACGACCAAAGTTTCGACCAGGACTTTCGTCTGGGCAAGTTCACCTGCAGAATCGCGGGCTTGTACTACTTCATCTACCACTCCACCTCCAAGGGGAACCTGTGTGTGAACATCATGAAGCAGTCCAAGAAGGTGGCGGGCTTCTGCGACGTCATGCACGACACCTTCCAGGTCAGCTCTGGCGGAGTCGTCCTCAAACTGAACGTAGGAGAAAAAGTTTGGCTCGAACCCACAGACTCCAACTCGATGATGGGGATGGACGGAGCCGACAGCATCTTCAGTGGGTTTCTCCTGTTTCCTGATTAACGTCTCCACCGTCTCACCTTCACCCCCCACAGTCTCATTCCCCCCTTCCTCCTCCCCCCACTCAAAGTCTTGCTCCACCCTCTTTTCTTCCCCCAAACTCCTTCAACCCTATTGACCCACCACTTTGTTCAGTGGATATTGGCCTGCTTCATGTCCTCCCCGGCCCCACCGCTCCCCTCCCCCTGCCCTATCTGCCCCACCAGCGACAGGCAGGCAATCTTAGCTGCACCCCCTGCGCCCGCCCTCCAGAGCACCATCCCAGAATCCCCCCAACTCGCTCCCCACCCACACTCATTCAAGGTCCATCTCGCAACCTGTGGACATCTTTCCCCTCTCCACCCCCTTCGCTCCCACCCTCAGCCAGCAATGGTGAGCGCTTTGAGACGTCCTGCTGACCTGAAAGGCATTGTAGAAATGTAAATGACATTGTATTGTGTTGACCCACTTACCTGAGACACGGGAGCAAAGCACTAAGAGCTTTAGCCTGAGAACGTGCAGGTTAAACAGCCGAGGTCTCCACAGATCGTACGAAACAGTGATTGAAAAGGGCGTAATTGTCCAGCGTTGGGCTCTTGGTGTGATTTTTCAAGAGCAAAATAAATAATAATAATCTTTGCATTTGATTTAGCGCCTTTCATGCCGGGGGGGGGGGAGGTCTCAAAGCGCTCCTCGGGATCTGCTGTAAAGTATAGTATCTGTGTATTTAGTAGATGAACAAACGCTATGTTATAAATCTATGTTCCACACCGATTTGAAACACGTCTCTTTCTGCCTTGTTCTGTTTGACTGATACACATCACTGCAACCAACACCATGTAACATGTATGTTAAACAGGTGATATATGGATGTAAGTATATATATATGTACTGATCTGTGTGGAGTGGGAACAACTGTTGATTGATGGCAACATATTAACACTGGCATTAATTAATAAACTGTGCCTTGGGCTAACTTGTCTGAATGTGTGTTTCGGGATCTCATGTTGTTGACCAACAATCTCGGCCAACAATCTTCCAGATAAAATTGTTCCACCGCTGTTTGTGGGGACATCGCTGTGTGCAAATTGGCTGTCGGGTTGGCCTTCAAGATACGCAGTCACTCCACTTCACTGTAAGATCCTGTGAAGCGCTTCGAGATGTTTTGATGTTGTGATGAGCTGCTGCATCAAATGCGAGGATTGCAAGTTGTCGCCATTTCATCTCACTCCAATAAATAATAATAATAATAATCCTTGTATTTGATATGGCGTCTTATCATGTCTTGCATTTGAAATGTCTCAAAGCGCTTCACAGAATATACTGCAAAGTGTAGTGACTGTGTGTGTTTTGTGGGCGAAACACACCCGAGCCTGGGGTTTGGAATCAAGAGAGGTATGGGAGGGAGTGTGGGACTGTGTGGGGTGGGGGGAGGGGGTGTGAGACTGTAGGGGGTGTGGGACTGTAGGGGGGAGGGGGTGTGGGAGGGGAGGGGGGAGTGGGGGAGGGAATGTGGGGGAGAGGATGAGAACACAATCAATTTAAAGCTGGGATTTGCACTGGGTCTCTCCATCCTCAACCCAAAACCAAGAGACAAATGCTTCGTAATCCAGGTTCCTGGTAACTCCTGGCACACGACCAGAATTGGCTCGAAACAGAGAAGTGAAAGTTGGCTTTGGATGCACGTCTGGGCAGATGTTTGTGCTTCAGTTTGTGCTGACAGCAGCCAGCAGTTTGTCATCACCAGAGTCTCCCTCCCCTCCGAGCAGCTCGGGCATTTACAAAGGAAATTCGGAATTGTGTGAAACTCCATTTAAAGACTGCTTCTCGGCGCTTCTCTCTCCTCTACATCAGCAGAGACATAAAGGTAAGGGCTCAAGATTCGATGCCTTTGGATCAATTGTTTGCAGTGATTATATTTTAACCTGCTTTTACCGTAGACTCCTTTTACTGTAACCTGCGGTGTTTGGCAATTTTACACAATGTGAGGAGACACACGCACACACACACACACACACACACACACACACACAGAGGAACGGTTTTCACCCCAGGTGAATATTTAAGATTGAAGCGCTATTTCTCAGTTTCCTTGTTCCTTTTTATTCGAGGGCAGCCGAGTGTTCCACACATCGTCTTGGAGTCAAAGTGGTCAATAATCCCAACACAGGGCTGAATGGCAGGGTATTACCCTGAAAATGCATTAGTTTAGGTCCATTCTAGTCGTCTGTCGTTAAACCCCAGATTTGTGAAGCGCTTTAAGACGTCTCAGAGACGTGATAAAGCGCTGTATATAAACACAAGGATTATTATTACTATTATCATTACTGGTTCCAGAGACAAAAAGTTTTTAACCCGTTTACGCCACCCACTGGAGAGAAAATCCAAACAGGTCGAGATGGACCCGATTCTCGTACCTCTCACGTCGTCTGGAACCCAGCAAATGGTTGAAATTGTCGCCATTTCATCTCATTCCAATAAATAACAATAATAACAACAATAATAATCTGAGGAGAAACACACAGAAAGAAACAGACTGCACTATTCAGGCTGTATTCAAGGTTTTTCCCAAAGTCTGGATGTTCTGAAACAAAGCTAAGAGAATAAAGTGAATCTCGACCTGGGGGCAGATTTCTCTCCCCCTCAGCCCCATCCCCCCAACACCGACCCCCTCAGCCCCCAACCCCAGTGCATGATTATCCAAGGAAAAGAAACTCCCGATTTTCCAGATATTTTTCCAACAGCTTCCTCCATCCTTGCCTGTGAGATATCAGCCAGTGAGTGAGTCAGGCAACCTCTAGGTGGCATCCCAATCACACAGGTCCATTGCAGCCATGTGTCCTTTGGGAGTATAATAATAATAATAATAATCCTTGCATTTGATATAGCGCTTTTCACGTCGGGAGGACGTCCCAAAGCGCTTCACAGAACACACTGTAAAGTGAATTGACTGTATATTTGTGGGCGAACGCGACAGCCAATTGCGCACAGCAATGTCCCACAAACAGTCGTAGATTGAAAATGACCAATTTATTATTGTTTTTGGTTTTGGAGGGATTATTATTAGGCTCTGTGTGGAGTAAGGAAACTTGCCCAAGGTTTGGCCCTCTGCCTGGAATTGAACTCAGGTCTCTCACTTGCAAAGCGAGTGCTCTAACCACTGAGCTACAGGACTCCACAAGTAAAGATCTCCTGTGACTTTAATGACTTTAGTTAAAAAATAATAACAAACCTGGCATTTGATATAGTGTCTCTCACTCGAGAGGACGTCTAAAAGCCCTGCACAGGTTGTATTATAAAGTGTAGTGATGTGTATTCTGTTGGGAAAGACAAATGTAATCTAAAGTAACTTATTAATAATAATAAACCTTATATTTGGCACAATGCCCTTCACGTCGGGAGGATGTCCTGCAAACGGTGAACGATCGATTTTTTTTATGTTGGGGGATTGTCGGGCAGGACACTGAGAAAGAAACTCCCCTTTTCCAATTGTGTCACGGGATCTTTAACGTCCACCTGACAAGGCACAGACGGGACCTCGGTTTAACGTCTCATCTGAACAACGGGTCCAATATTCCAAACAATGGACCTTCTCAGGAACCTTCGAACATCCTCCTGACCTGAAAGGCGCTTTGTCAACGTCAATCTCAATGTCAATCTCAACATTAATCTCAACGTGAGTGTCGATGCCAATGTACCTTTGTATTGTATTACAATCCGTATTTTTTGTGTCTCTCAGAGTGGACCAACTGATTACAGCCATGCATCCGGTCAGCGTCTGCTTGGCTCTGCTCTGCGTTGTGATGTTTCCAGTAGCTGAAGAGAGCGGAGTCCCTGGAATCCCGGGAATGCCCGGCATCCCGGGAAACCCTGGGAGGGACGGCAGAGACAGTGTGAAGGGGCCGAGAGGAAAGCCAGGTAATAACTAACCGCAGGGCCATCTCCGCCATCGTCCCACCCTCTGGCTCCGTGCAGAACATTGCAGAACATAGTAACCATGTCAGACTGGGAAAGCTTGTGTGTGAGAGCAATCACCTAATGTCTCTCATGTCTCATGTGCTGCATTGCATTGGTAACTACCGTAGGTATCAATACCCTCTTCTATCCCCTCTAATCTGCCCAGTAACCTTTCGTGTAAGAAACCAAGTACCTCAAAATTGAGAATAGTGAGCATAAAATAAATCGAACACTGTTGTGGAGCCAAACACAGCAACTAATCTGTACTGGAGCATCAGCCGAGACTGTGAGCTCAAAGCCCAGATGTGTTTGAAGGCTTGAACCTGCAACCTTCTGACTCAGAGGCGAGAGTGCTACCAACCAGCTCCAGGCCAGCTGACAGCTTTGGATTTTTAACGATCTGCGGAAGGAGTGAGTCTTAACTGACTTTGAGATGTTCTTGCATTGGAGTTCCCAAAAGCGATTCAAGGTGCCCTCGAGGGCAAGCTGTGTGGTTTTCGCTGGTTAAACTCCAAGCAGTTACCCCAACTTGCACTTTGGAGCTCCAAGCCTTGGAGTCGTGTGTCTGCCTGCGCCTAATACTCTCTGGAATTGGGTGAGGAGGGGACATCTCTCCAGGGAGAGAGGGTGCTCTTACCATTCCAGATATAGGGAAATTCCATTCCCTTGTTGAGTTTGGAGGCTCATAATAATAATAATAATAATCATAACAATCCTTGCATTTGATACAGCGCCTTATCACATCGTTGAGATGTTTGAAAGCCCTTCACAGAATATAATGTAAAATTAATTGACTGCGTATATCTTTGGCGAAATAAATGGAGATGAGTTTCCACATGTGGCAGACACTCAGCTGACCATAAAAAAGTCATTGCTTCCAAACGTTACTTCTTGCCTTGTAGGTTTTTCTGCCTCTTGTGTCGAGTTTGGTTTATATATGAATTAACTGGCAGCACTTGTCTTATTAAACAGGTTCCTTGGGGGCTGGTCCCGGCGAGAGTGAGAGGGGAGAGAAGGGAGATGCTGGGAGAGTGGGACAGCCCGGGAAACGAGGACACAGCGGGAAACAGGGAGCAAAAGGGGAGCCAGGCATCCCTGGAGAGAGAGGAGATGTGGGCAAATCGGGACATCACAAGAGTTCCCTGAAGTCTGCATTCAGTGCCCGCAGAGCTGGCAATGAGTCCCCTCCTCGAGACACACCCATCGTCTTCAGCCGAGACATCTCGAACGACCAGCAGCATTACGACAACACCACAGGGAAGTTCACTTGCTACATCAATGGCTACTATTACTTTGTGTATCACGCCACCTCCAACTCCAACCTGTGCCTCGGGCTGATCAAAAACGGCGAGAAGAAGGTGGGTTTCTGTAACCGTGGGGGCGCCCAGCAGGTCACCTCGGGTGGCTCTGTTCTGCACCTGAACATCAACGACACCGTGTGGCTGGAGCCCACAGACTACAACGCCATGCTGGGCAGTGAGGACACCAACAGCTTCTTCAGCGGGTTCCTCATCTTCCCCGATTGATCTCCGTTCACGTGAAGACAACGACGACGACGACAACAACAACAACCAACCCTTTCACCCACACACCACACAGTCACTGCACTTTACTCTATAATCGCTTTGGCATGAGAAAGGCGCTGTTCCACAGGCAAGCATTATTATTATTATGAATATTATTATTATTACAATAATAATCACAACTTGGCATGTGGACTGCACTGAAGTGAATCGACTGTCTATTTTGTGGGCAAAACGAGGCAGCCAATTGCGCACAGCAGTGTCCCACAAATAAAACAGTCGTGTATTGAGTGACCAAATTCTTCTTGTTATTACTTTTAAGGGATTATTATGCCCAGAAAGCGATCCGCCAATCGACTAACAACCAGGTTCCTATTTACTGCCAGGTAAACAGGCATGTGCAGTAAGGAAATTGTTTTAAGTTTTTGCCCTGCCCGGGAGTAGAACCTGGGTCCTTTCGCTTGCGAGCTGAGTGCTCTAACTACTGAGCTACAGGTAGGTATCTAACCCAGCAAGTTCCTTTATTATTTTATTAGGAACATCTGTTCACAAACCTTTTACAGGCTGTTCTGTCCACAAGCACTTTCGCACTTTCATGCGGATTCTGCAATGACTATACACTTTTCATCTTGATTGTAGCTCAATCCCATCAATCCTGGGCAACAGGTGCCCCGCCAACATTATATACAAGCCCAGAGAGAGCCGGGAACACTCAGCAGGTCAGGCAGCATCTATAGAGAAAGGAAAGTGAGTCAATGTTTCGGGTCCACAACCCTGCGTCTTAAACTGCAAACAATTCCACATGGATTTCGTCTTAAATTCCACCCTTCCAGCTTCCAATCCACCCAGGATCACACATACCTCCGCGAAACTCAACGCTCTTCTGATCACTGCTCTCGTCGCCTTATGAGATCCACTCTCTCCAGTATGTGTTTTATATTTTTCTGTTCTGACGAAGGTTGGAGTTTTCTCAGTTCTCTGGTTTTTGTTCCAGATTCCAGCATCTGCAGTATTTTGTGTTTTGATTATATACAAGGGGTGGGTTAGAGAGAGAACAACTCTCCATTTAACCGTTGAATCTCCAATGCTACAACCTCTTTTTGCTTTCATGAATAAACAAAAAAAATTGCACTTCAGGCCGGAGTGATGTTTCAATTGAAGTTTTACTTGTTGATTAAGTTCTAACTATTTTTGCTGTCGAATAAACCGCACGGTTGGATATTCCCATTCGGAATTTTCTCATTGGGACACATTGCATTTATTAAACGGTACCTCAGACTTCCTCAGTAACTGGTATTAATGTGGAGCCCTGCTCAGTGCAGAGGGTTGAAGTCGTAGAAACTGTATATTGTTCTGGTCATCACATCATACAGCCGGAGAGACAGCAACAAGGAGAGCGATGAGGATGAACCCCAGGTTTAGAGGACTGAGCTGTGAGCAATAGTCAGACAAGCTCGGGAGCTGTTCGGCCTCGGGAGAAGAGTCCACCTCAGAGAGGGGTAGAATATTGCCCGGCTGTGACTGCTTCCTGACTTCTCTAGCAGTGAATAGTCGTTAACGTCTCGGTTAGTATTTCACATCGGCTCCTTGAAATGTGTTTGAATCTTTGTTGATGTCCGTTAACACGCAGCCAACATGCGATCCAAGTTTGATCGACATTTGTACAGATAACTCTCGGAGAAAAAAGCAGGACAGAAAGATTACTCTTGTAAATTATAAACCGTACAGTCCCCTGGACACATCACAGGCTGCGCTGTGAAACCCAGGGTTATATCCTCACATGTATTCCTTATTTTACTATGTAATGTTGAGCAATCCCAGAAACCCGCGAGAAATTCCTTCTGACTTCTCTCCCTGATTTTCTGCTTATAGTTCTCAGTTAGCCCCACCGCTACCCCCCAGCTATAAAATCTAAATAGGTTTAGACACAGTTCATGAATTGAATTCCCCCCCTGTCCCCCGCCCTCCGCCCCACACACACACACACACACACCTACATACACCGATCCAGTCGTGTTCACGTGTGGGTGCTATGAGCAGTGTGTTCTGTAGGGGACAGTGTTGCCACCTTTATTGCCATTAAACAAGACTTCAATGACTCGCACTTCAAAGAACTTCACATAGCAACGAAAGGACAAATATCAATCGGCATTAATTACGTCAACACTGAAAACAGGAGGAAAATTGTGATAATGATAGTTAACGCACAGACATAGAGCGATAGCATTTCACCCACAAAAAAATACAGTCAGTTCACTTTACAGTGTATCCTGTGCAGCGCTTTGAGACGTCTCGAAGACGTGATATGGCGCTGTGTCAAATGCAAGGATTATTATTTTGTATTATTGTAACATAGAAATGGGGGGGGGTGGGAGGGGTGGGGTGTGGGGAGGAGTGGGTGGGGTGGGTGGGAGAGGTTTGGAAATGACCTGCGGCTGGAATCCGCCAGTAATTTCTCACATCGGGTGGGTTCTCGGTGGAGGCGACTGGGAGCTGAGGATTGATTTCCCCGTCGGGGTCAGTGACACCTGTCATTTTGTCGGACGCAGCAAAGTGGAAAGTAACACTGAGAAAAGTTCACACCAGATAACAGAAGCAACGGCCTGAAGCTGCCTGTCCCACGGGGAATCCTCTCCACTTTACGCAGTAAGTCGATATGTTTTTTTTTGCCCAGTCTGACACACGTGGAAACCAGCCCAATTGCTTAAGAGTCTCCAAACCAAGCTGAGATTTCCCCACATCCCACCGACATATGGAAATCCCAGAGATAGGTTGTTGGAATGGAACGCGCTCTCTCTCCCCCTCTCTCTCTCTCTCTCCCATCCTGTTCACCTAATTCCAGAAAGTCTTAGGCGCAGGTTGGCAAGAGCCAAGCATTGAGGACTCCAAATACAGCTAAACACCCCACGTTGTGAGTGAATATGAAGGCTTTTAATGATTTGTATCCTATGGGGAAAGGTTGAAGTTGAGAAGAAATGAACATGCTTTAGGCAACATTTTTTTCAAATGCACGGGGAATTATTATTGTACAACTTACAATATCAGAGGGAGAGTACAGCATTTGCACATCCATTCAGGGCTTCTCTATGGCGAGGGCTGAGTACATTTGGCTGGTTTATGACCTGTATCAGGGAGTTGCTGACTGAGGAACACCAGACAGTGTCAGTAATAACCTAAAAAGGGCTTCAGTAAAACAATAAATAATGGCTGATTTGTTTTTACAACAAAACCTGGTGTTATTTACAGCCCCACTTCTCTAGTATTCCTTTCGAAGCTCCATGTCTCCTCAGCTGTGTGCAAGGTTCATGACACGTGCAGATGACTGGCAACACGGTCGGAAAGCTATGATCAAAGGTGAGGAGGAAGGACGGCTTATTTTAGGATTGCTTTTGTGCACTCGCTGAGTCAGAAGATTGTGGGTTCAGAGACGTAACTCACATAGTCTAAGCTGATGCTCCAGTGAGGTTCTAGTGGGGGTGTTGCGTTGTTCAGATGAGACTTTAAACCGAGGTCCCGTCTGCCTGTTCAGGTGGATGTTAAAGATCCCGCGGGGCTATTGGAAAAGAGAAGGGAGTTTTTCTCTCTCTCTCTCTCTCTCTCTCTGTCCCAATGTCCCGGCCAACAATCCCCCCAAATAAAACTAGTCACTTGTTTCAGGGCTGTTCGTGGGGACATTGCTGTGCGCATTTGGCTGTTGTGTATAAAAATGCAAATACAAATACAAACGCAGTCACTCCCTTCCACAATAATTCCTGTCAATTGCTTTGAGACATCCTTCTACCACGATAAGGCGCTATACCAAACAATAGGATTATTATTATTATTATTGGGGAGCGGGTGAGCAGAGAACATCACTGCCATTACAGCCCATCCTGCTGTCAGGACATTCTAACTGTCCCACCCGGCAAACTGGGCTTGTTTGTTGATGGTGTTAAAATCACTCTGTACCAGACTGGGTTGCATTACACAAGCCAAAATGTGTTCTGAGGCATTTTATATTCCAAATGCAGTCAAGCAGAACAACTGAATAAGAAATAGTCCCCTGATCTTGTAGAAAACCCCAGGAGACTTTTTCGCTCTGAGTTCCTTCTGCTAGAATAGATTAAGGAAATCGTTTGAGGATGTCTGCACAGCAATGAGAAGCTCAGAACATTGCCAAAGAGTGACTATTCCTTTTAGTCTTGGAGAGCTTTGCTGAAGTACCAAAGAGCAAATGCACTCAACCCTCTGAATACTTCGGTACACACACCACACACACACACACACACATTCACTCCACTAACTGTGTAACACAAACACACGCGCACACTCAACTGACTGTGTAACACACACACACGCCAATAACTGTGTAACACAAACACACACACACACACTCTACTGACTGTGTAACACAAACACACACACTCTACTGACTGTGTAACACAAACACACACACACACTCCACTAACTGTGTAACACAAACACACACACACACTCTACTGACTGTGTAACACACACACACACACTCTACTGACTGTGTAACACAAACACACACACTCTACTGACTGTATAACACAAACACACACACACACTCCACTAACTGTGTAACACAGACACACACACTACACTAGCTGCATCACACACACACACAGACGCACACACACTCACACACACCCAACACTAGTTGCATCACACACACGCAGACACACACAGACAGACACACACACTACACTAGCTGCATCACACACACACACACACGGACACACACGGACACACACACACTCCACTAACTGTGTAACACAGACACATACACACAGACACACACAGACACACACACACACACACGGACACACACACACTACACTAGCTGCATCACACAGACACACACACACAGAGACACACACACTAATGGACCGAATCTTATATTTACCACTTTCTTTACATTCTCTCTATATTCAATTATTTAAGGTGTTTGAAGTTCCTGGGAGAAGGGATGCATTAAAGGTGTAGCACCCGGTAAATGTTTAATCGGCTTGACTTTGAGTAAGAAACAAGTTCACATTAGATGTTATAAAGTCTCAAGTCCCGAGTGCCTGTTCAGGTGGATATTAAAGATCATATAGCGCTATCGGAAAAAGGGAAGGGAGTTCCTACTGGTATCCTGGCCGACAATTCCCACGATAGAAAAAATTATCATTCGCTACATGGCTGTTTGTGGGACATTGTTGTGCACAAATTAGCAGCCTTCAAAATAGTCACTTCACTTTACAGTAAAATCCTGCGAAGGGTTTTGAGAAGTCCTGATATGAAAGGCGACACTATATCAAAATGGAAGGATTCTGCTTCAGACAATAACTTTCGTTGAACACCTAAGACGAAAGATCGAGGTCTAACCCCCACTTTCCTTTGTACGGTTTATTCCCCTAAATCTGAAAGCATTTTGCCTCTCTCTCTGGGTTTTTCTGAGTTCATTATAATAATAATCTTTGCATTTGATAAATCGCTTTATCACGTCATTGACACGTACCAAAGCGTTTCACAGAATATGTTATAAAGTGTAACGACTGGATATTTTGTGGGCAAAATGCGGCAGCCGATTGCGCACAGCAGCGTCCCACAAACAGCCATGAATTGAAGTGACCAAATTATTATTTTTATTTATTGATTTGGAAGGAATTATTATCTCTGGAAAGCGATCTGCCAATCGACTAACAACCAGGTTCCTGTTTACTGCTAGGTAAACGGGCATGTGTTTGGAGTAAGGAAACTTGCCGAAGGTTTAGCCCCGCCCGGGAATCGACCCTGGGTCCTCTCGCTTGCGAGGCGAGCGCTCTCACCACCACGCTTTGGGATTCCACTATTGTTCCTGACAAGTCTGCGAAAAGCACGGTCTTTTGCCTTTTGCTGAGTACAGTGTGATTCTTACTAAAACTGTCGCTCAGAGTGTCTTAATCGTAAAGTTTTATCCACACAAATGGGCAGACGATTGGGACGTCAGTATATTTTCTGTCCGTTAAGTGGGAGATGTCAGTCCTGGTGGTGGCGATGCTTTGAGCAGCGTGAATGCCATTCCATTAAACAAGGCACCAATTATTATTCCGCTTCCGCTCAAATCACCAATCGCATCGATAATAGGGGTCAAGTCTGGTGCTGCAGATACCAAACCGTGTCTTGGCAACACTGCACCCAGAGAGTGAGTCACATACAGACCCCGTCCACCAGAGATGGCGGAGAGAATGAAAGACAACAACAACAACAAGAACAAGTGGCCTTTCACGACGAGAGGACGTCCCAAGGCCCTGGACAATAAGTCCCACAAACAACCATGGAGCGAGTGACCAGTTTTATTTGGGGGATTGTCGGCCAGGACACCGCAGTGGAGAGAGAGAGAGAGACTCCCTTCTCCCTGCGGGATCTTTAACATCCACCTGAACAGATGTGGTTTAACACCTCATCCAAAGGACGACACCTTCCACAATGCAACACCCACGCAGGGCTGCATCGGAGCTTCATCTTAGACGATACGATTCCACGCCCTGATGCGGGGCTTGAGCCCACAACCTTCTGACTCGGAGGCGAGAGCGCTACCGTTGAGCCGGGCTGACACAATGTGATGTGTGACAGTACGTGACAGATGCTCTGCTCCAGGAGGCTCCAGGCTCCACAGTATCTCCCAACAGCACAGAGAGAGGCAACTGGCCACAAAGCCGGCCTCCCCTGGCATGTGGTTGACGTGACCCACAGAGGGACACAGACGAGGCCTGTCGATCAAACCTCCAAGGCTGAGGCCTCCGTCTTCTCGCAAAGTCCCGTAAAATGAAGTGAAATAATCAAGTCTCTTTGGGGGATTAATGTTTCTGAACACAATATGTACTTTGTGCGTTGCGTTGCTATCAAAGGCTTCTTTTTTTTTAACCACACTCGGAAAAGTAAAAGGTGACCGGTGGCCTTTGCACAAGGATAAGTAACCAAAAGGAATAGGACCAGGTTGGCAGGAAGGGGGGGATGAGGCCAGGACACTGGGACACATTTAATAAGCAGCTGGATACTGAGATGCTGTGATGGGAGACGATCTAAAGGGCTGAGATCAAACGAGCCGAAGAGTCTTCATGCAAGTAAGATGGGAGGGACTCTGACTCCTGCACGGACCCACTTAGCTTTCTCTGCTGCCACATAAAAGATTCATCCCAGATATATCTCAGCTATCCCCTCGCTGTTGCAAAATTTTCACTTTAATATCGGGAGCTTGTGAAGTGTGAAATGATGGGAGCCATTTCTAAAGTAGTAATGGGCAGCGCTGCTCCAGGCCCCTGTGGGTAGTGCTCTGGCTTCTGAGTCCGAAAAATGTGGGTTCAAGCCCCATGTCGAGGTGATCTAAACTGATACTGCAGTGCAGAGCTGGGAGGCGGGGTGGGGGGGGGGGGGGGGGGGGTAGGGGTTTGCATTGTCAGAGGTGCTGTCCTTTGGATGAGAAGGTCAAAAATCAAAGTCCCGATTGCCGGTTCAGGTGGATGTTAAAGACCCCGCGATGCTGTTGGAAAAGAGAAGGGAATTCCTTCTTCTGGGTGTCATGTCCTGGCCAACAATCCCCTAAATCAAATTGGCCGCTCACTCCACAGCTGCCACGTTTCGCCCACAAAATGCATAGTCACCGTACTTTACAATCTATCCCGTGAAGCGCTTTGAGAAGTCTCAACAACTTATATATATATATATATATATATATATATCAAATGCAAGGATTATTATTTTTTCGCATGGGAGTATCAGCTTAGACTGTACGAGTTCAAGTCCTGATGACTTGGGCTCGAACCCACAACCGTATGACTCATAGGCGAGAGTGTAACCAACTGAGCCGCGCTGACACTGTTGAACCCATCATCCCCCGTCCTCTACCCCATTTTCTCCTTTGCCTTCCTTGCCCTGCCTCTCCCCCCCCCCCACCCCCCCCACCACTCTTTGTCAGTCCTTAAAAGCCTCTCCCTCCCAACACGCCCCAGTTCTGACGAAGGGTCGCGGACCCGAAACGTTGACTCACTTTCCTTTCTCCATAGATGCTGCCTGACCTGCTGAGGGTTCCCGGCCACTTCTGTGTTTGTTTCAGACCGCCAATATGTTGTCAAGTGATTGAGCGTTAGTAAACTGCTGAGACAGGAAATCTGCCTGATGCACGGCTCTTTATAAGGTATTATGTCAGTGTTACTGCAGAACAGCACTCGCCGAAGCCAAGCGACCTTTGTTATCAACATTTTTCTAACACTTTGTTAACAATATCTGTAACTAGATCCCGGAGCACAAAACAGTAAGCGCTTCTGATAGAAAACAGATGAAAAAGCTAAGAACGTTTATATATATTATATATCAAACGCTGCACAGTTAATGGCTGTCCGTGGCCCAGGTTACAGAATAGTTCTTGTCACTGTCACTCCCCATCCCATGGTAATGGATCTTTTATGGAAGATAATGAGAGATGATTTGAATAGCTATTAAACTCATTACAGTAGCAAATTTATTTAGCAAGCCGGCTTCTCGTTCAAAATCCCATTTCTGCTTTGCGACCAAGTTTTCTCTCCGCACAGCTTGACAATAAATACAGCATCCAGTGCCTTGGGACGTCCTCCCGACGGAAAGGCGCTTTGTAAATGTAAATTTGTTGCTGTTGTCGTAGCATATCAGATAGTGGGACACAAGAGGTCGGTGGAGAAGAATGTCAGAGCCAGGCACTGCCCCAGGAAAGGTTACACCAGTCACCAGTCACGTCTTACTCCCATAGTTGTGTCAAGGAAGCAGTGCACAGAGACTGTACATTAGTGTCTATGTGTGTGTGTGTATCTGTGTGTATGTGTATGCGCGTGTGTATGACCCAACTGTACAGCGCCTTGGGACGTCCTCCCGACGTGAAAGGCGCTCTATAAATGGAATCTTGTTGTTGTTGTGTGTATATGTCTGTGTGTGCATATATGTGTGTGTGTGTGCATATCTCCGCACAACTTGACAGTAAGTACAGCATCTGGCACCTTGGGATGTTTTCCCGATGTGAATGGTGCTATGAATGGTGAATGGTATATCAGATTTTGGTACATCATCATTTTAAGACGCACTTTGGAATATCATCCCTAACGTGGAAAGCTCTGTGCAAATGTAAATTGTACTGCATTTTCCATTTTATCTAAAACTTCAGGGCAATTTACTCTAGTGAGTTATTATGAATGATTAATTAGCATTAATAATTGCTATTAATAATCAGTATGAATCCTTAATAACATTAACTATATTATTACTGATAATCATTATAGTAATAATAAATAATAATCCTTGCATTTGATGCAGCACTTTTCATATTGAAAGGACGTCTCAAAGCTCTTCCCAGGATTTAGCGGTGACTGTACTGTGGGACGTACTGTGTCATTTCTAGGAATACAATAACAGAAACAAAATGTTCTTGCCTTTGATTATAGAATAGTTTATGCTCAACTTTGACCTGTATTTGGCGGCCCCTGTTACACACATCGCTTGAACTAAGGACACTTAGACACGGCTGAACGTCTATAATCCGAAGGACAGCACCTCCAACGGTGCTGCCCTCACCCCCATTGAGCGTCAGCCTAGAGCAGACTATCTGAGCTCAAAGTCCCGATGTGATGGCTTGAACCCACAGCCCTTCTAACTTAGAGGCAAGAGTGCTACAACTGAGCCAGGCTGGCTTCATTCGGAAAGCTCACAGTTTGAATTGTTGTTAATTTAATTCCATCCAGACTGTGTGTCTGTAGGTTCTTTCTCTGTGAGCTCAGTAACACGTCAGAGAAGTCAGTCACTGATGATGTCCAGGCGGCAGGAGCCGGAGGACACTGCTGTTGGTGTTGGGTTTCCACCTGGATAGACTGAAGCCTCACTAACGTGTGAATGGGTCTGGCTCTGACCTCCCACCAGCGCAGGCCGTTCTGGAGTCAAACTAACAACCGGCTCCCAGCAGTCAGTAGGAACCAGGTTGTTTGTTATTTGGTGGATCGCTTTCCGGGGTAATAATCCCTTCAAACAAATAATAATAATTTGGTCACTCAATCCACGACTGTTTGTGGGACACTGCTGTGTGTAATTGGCTGCTGCATTTTGCCCACAAAAATGCAGTCGAATTCAAGATCCTCATCCTCACCTACAAGGCCATTCATGGCCTCGCTCCCTCCTACCTCTCTGACCTACTATCCCCCTACCTGCCCGTACCCTCCGTTCCTTTGGCTCCGGTCTACTCCACATCCCCCGCCCCAACCGCCCTACCATCGGTGGTCGGGCCTTCAGCCTCTCAGCCCCGAGGCTCTGTAACTCTATCCCCCAGTGCCTTCGCCGCCTCCTCCCTTTCCTCCTTCAAGGCCGGTCTCAAGACCTTTCTCTTTGACCGTGCCTTCAGCTCCCCTCTCGACTCTCTACCCCCTCCTCGCTCCCTCCCTTCCCTCCCCTCACCCTGACCATTTCCCCCCAATGCTCGGGTCCTGACCCAACTGTACAGCGCCTTGAGACGTCCTCCCGACGTGAAAGGCGCTCTATAAATGGAATCTTGTTGTTGTTGTTGTCTTAATTACATCATAAGGCTCTATATCAAATGCAAGGATTATTATTATTAGTAGTATTATAATTCTGTAATTCTGTTTAGGTCACTGTTAGACATGTCTCTTGTTTGCTCCAGTCAAACTTGACCCGTTAAACAACAACAACAACAAGATTCCATTTATTGAGCGCCTTTTTCACGTCGGGAGGACGTCCCAAATTAAAGCAGGGAAAGGAAGGACAGGGTGGCATTGATAGTTACCTTTCGATGACCTTCTGTGTAGTTGTGGCCGGCAGAGAGATCAAACACACCCACACATGGAATGTACCACCACTGGAGGCTCTGAGAGACGGAGGATCTGAACTGGAATTACCAGGTGATAAAGACCAAATCAATCTTCCCATTTGAGCTATGCCTTGAGGTTGTGCCTCTCTCCCTCAGCACAGTCCATTAGTCTTTAAGTGAAAAAATAGTCTCCACTGGCTCTTTGCCCTCACTGTTACAGTTGTAAACACTCTCACTTTCTCCCAAAGAGTGACTGTTGTGTTAAACTCAAGGTGTCAGCCTGGCTCAGTCAGTATCACTCCCGACTCTGAGCCAGATGGTCTGGGTTCAAGCCCTACGTCAGGATCTGAGCCCACACTCTCGGCTGATGTTCTCATGTCGTCCTGTGGAGCGCTGCATTGTCAGGGGTGCCGTCCTTCAGAGGAGATGTTAAATCGAGGTCCAGTCTGTGTCTGTTCAGGTGGATATTAAAGATCCTGTTGGTGCAATTCAAAAAACAAAAGGGAGTTTCTCTCTCCCCATGTCCTGGCCAACAATCCCCCAAATAAAATTGGTCACTTGCTCCAAGTCCGTTTATCAGCTGTGGCTATGTACTAATTGACAGGTTTATAGATCTCCTCAGTACAGCTTACAATGTGGCTCCATTGTAATATTTCTCTGTGATTCTGTCTCCTTGGGCTTTGGATTTTTGACACAGAAACACTTCTCCGTTCACCTCCGTGTATGTAGCTATGCAAATATTATTGCAAGGCTTCATATGAAAGTCTTGTTTTTGCAGCCTGCAGCTTTTTTTTTGCTTCTTCAACAAACATGTTGTCATGTAGCCTCCCTAGAGGAATCCACTCATCTCGGGAACCATATTTCTTTCTTTCTTCTCGATTTCCAAGTCTATCCTCTTCCCTCCTTCTTGCCTGAACCTCAAGTCCGCAATGTAGCAGCCCCTCATTTCCCTTTCCCCAGTTCCCGTGTCTCTCCCTCTATTTCCTCTTGATTATGAACGATGCGATATCAAATGTGAGAATTATTATTATTATTATCTTGTGGGTGGATTGTCCCCATGTCCTGCTCTCATCTCTTCCTCCTTTGATCTTCCTTTCAGTCTCTTCTCACTCGCTCACCCGCAGCTGTTGTGATGAGACGGTGGTCCCTATACTCAGCTCAGTGTTGGGGGCGCGGGGGGGGCCATGGGGAAGAGGTGTGGGCTGTAATCTCCTTGCTAGACCGAGAGCAGTCGCCGTCATTCCTCAGATTAAAACCGAATCCACCCCTCTCCCCGCGTGAAGCAGAGCGTTTATTCCTGACGCCAAATGGGGCGACTCAAGCGTCACGTTGGCCTTTTATTTATTATTTATCGTTTTCCTCGGCGCGCACGAGGGAGGCAGTTAACTGGGAATTTAATGGGTTAAAAACCTCCCGTAAGTGGAATTAGCTTTTTGCTGTGGAATTTGTTTCTAATATTTAATTTCTGACCTGAAAGTCAGTTCCCATTACACATGATTGGTCGGCCTTGCCATATGTGACCTACAATTCCCCACATCAGAAGCTGTCGGAGGGGGTCACTGATCTCTCCGGGGCAGTAGTTGCTGTGGTAACGCTGTGTGAGTGCTCCCACTCGGCAGGCTGTGTGGCCTGTATCTTACTGCCGGCAACATCTCCCAGAAGCTTTTGTTGTCAGCTTCATTACGTTCTGCTCTGTTGCCCCGTTGCCAATTATTCCCCGTTAGGACATTGTGTCAGAGAGATGACAAGAGGAATCTAATGTCAAAGTCTTAAACCTCCACAACGGCCCCCACTCCCCATCCCACAACGTACACACACATACACACACACAGACATACACACACACACACACACACCAAACAGGGAATAACCTCTCCCCCCCACAAATACTAACCCCTATCTGTCTGGCTCTAATGGCACTGAAATTGGTTATGATTCAATGCTGATGTCTCAGGCCAACCTCTCCAGACTGCCATGGCGCTGACACTGGGAGCAGCCAGACATACAAGCCAGACACAAACCTACACTCGCTCACAGCTCCACTGGTGAACGAGCAAGAAAAGGACTTGTTCCAGTCGAGCTCTTTCCCTGGGGAGGATCTGGGGTATTGGGGATCCAGCTCTGCGCTGCTCACCTCTTTACTGCTGCTCGGTGTTGCTCATTGTGAAGGGCAGTCAGTGGGGTGGGTGGTGGGGAGGCACTGCATTGTCATTACCCCCCACCGCCCCCTCGAATGAGATGTTAGATTGAGGTCCCGTCCTTTCTGCCTGTTCAGGGGGATGTTAAAGATCCAGAGGCGCTATTTGTAAAGAGAAGGGAGTTTCGGTCATTCACCTCCCGGCTGTGTTTGTGGGATGTTGCTGTGAGCAAACTGGCGGCTGCTTTTCACAGTCCAACAACAGTCACAGTAAATCCCGTGAAGCGCTTTGAGACGTCCTCCAGATGTGAAAGGTCCTGTAAAAAAAAATGCAAGGATTAGAGGATTATTATTATTGTGAAGTGAGCGAGTGATTTTACCTGGGGGCAATTTTTAGCCACAAAACAGTGAGAAACTCCCTTCTCTTTCTGAATAGCCACAAGGGATCATTAACATTCAACTGGACAGCCATAGACAGTATCTCCCTCAACATTGCCTTGGAAGGTTAGTTTAGACAGTAACAATATCACCACCACACTCAGGGATCAAATAACGGAATCCCACACTCTCACAAAGACCATTTATCTTTCGACACGTACAGGGATAGGAATTCCACCCGGATCTTGGTTTACTATATTAACGTAGCATTTTTGGAGAGTCCAGAATTTGGCAAACGGTTGATTTCAGTCTGGAGTTTATAATTAATGACGATCATAAGAATCCGCGTGTTTGATTTAGCTCTGTACCACACCGTTGAAACATCTCAAAAGCGCTTTGGAAGATTTGCAGTGCAGCACAGTAACCTGGTCGGTGAATGTGGCAGCTGATTTGCTCACAGATATCGCTGTAGTTTCTTAAAAGAATTTAGAGGAAAAATGGCTTCAAAATGAAGGCTGTGTTTTTAAGAATTCACTCCAACCGCTTTGTTGAGAGAGTAAATCCAGATCGAGGTGGGACTTTGCTCTTCTCCTGTGTTCAGCTTGTGGTGAGTTGAGCCGGTGGCTCGATGCTGTAAGTCAGTCAGTCCTGCCCTTTGGCTCTGCTTGTTCCTTTACAAACTGCTTCTCTTCGAGAGAAACTCACTTCTCTTTGCGAATATTGCCACGGGTTCTTTAACGTCCACTTAAACAGGCAAACGGGACCTTGGTTTTTAATGTCTTATCCGAAGGACGACACCTCTGACAGTGCAACAGCACTTCCCAGGACACTGTGAAAAGCGACTGCCTTTAGCCTGTGTACGACCTAACTCCCTTGTTTTGGGTCCACCAAGCACACAGTCACTACATTTTACAGTATATCCTGTGAAGCGCTTTGAGATGACTCGATGAGGCGCGATATCGAATGTAAGGATTATTATTAAAAAATTAGACACACGTTCAAAGCGACCTCGGGTTAGGTACTTTCTAATGGGGAGAATTTTAAGGGAAAGATTGGAGGGAGGGAGGGAGGGAGGGAGGGAAGATAGCAGGCACACCACCTGGGGAAGGTGTGGATAATCTGAATTCCTCCGAGTTATTGGGCGTTTAGGAAGCTGTGTTTTTTTTGCCGTGTATAAATAGACACTTCCTTATGAAATCTGCTTTTAATAACATGCTATTAATAGAGTGGTAAAACTGGCAATGAAAACGCTATCAATATTCCACCTCATTAGGGCGGTTATTACTGTGTTTACGCAGGACTAACACATCAATATAAATTATTAAAGACCTGCCTCAACACCGTGATATTAACCATTCGTGGGCACGTGCTCTATCCTGACTGATTGACTAAATCTCCCTGTCACATAGCAACTCAGTGTGTTTTCTGATCAGCTTAGCTCCAGCCGCTCTCTCTCAGGGCCTCAGTGTTCGCTGCTCAGGGTCTAGCTTGTCAAGAATCAATCCAGGCTCTGTCACAACGTGGGTAATCACTCTCCCTCCCCTCCCCAGGTGTGTGACTGTCTCCTTATTCCCCCCCATCCACCCCCCAACGAAACACAGAAACCCTCCTTTTCCCTCTTTTCCCCTTCCACCTCCATACAAACACATACACACACTCACACACATACTCACACCCCCACCCCACACACACACTCACACCCACACACAACACTCACACATACTCACACCCACACACTCCCTCACACCCATACCCACACACCACATAATCACTCACATCCACACTCACACACTCACACATACACCCTCACACTCACACATACACCCTCACACACAGCTGATAAGGTTAACGTGAATAATCTAATCAATTGTATTTGAGGGATTGTCGGCCAGGACACTGGGAGAGAGAACTCCTATCTCTTTTCCAATAGCGCCACAGGATCTTTAACATCCACCTAAACAGGCAGATGGGACCTCGGTTTAACGTCTCATCTGAAGGACGGCACCTCCAACAACGCAGAGGAGCTGAGATAATGTGATTCCAAGTGCCAACGTGCGGTTTGAGCCCACAACCTCCTGGCTCAGAGGCGAGAGAGCTACCCCTGCGCCAGGCTGTTAACTGAATGGAACTTGAGCACTACGCTTACTGGGGCTGCTTGGCTCAGGAGAGAGGTTTCCACCAGCGATAGGATTCTCTGGGGTGTAATTGTTGCTGTGATGGAGAAGCAAATTGTCTTAATTGATCGTTTGAGAAGCAATGAAGATGCTCAGGGAGTTGCTCAGGTGGAAACCCAGTGTCTCATATTCCTCGTCATCCCAATTCAGCAAATAGCCAAGGCACAAGCCCTGATTCACCCACAGTCCAGGCCAGCAATCCCCCCCCCCCGATCGCACTGAGCTGTCACTTCACGGCTGTTCGTGGGACATTGGCTGCCGCGTTCAAACCACAATAATATATAGTCACTCCATTTTACTGTAAATGCTATGAAGCGCTTTGTGACTTCATCCCAACACGAAAGGCACTGTGGGAGTGGGGGGGGATGGGGGAGTGTGGCCAAAAAGGAGGTAAGGAGATGGGACTTGAAGGAGGCGAGGGAGGGGGTAAGGAGGAGAGATTCGAGGATGGAGCTCCAAGCCTTGGAGATCCCAGAGTGAGTTGGGGTAACATCTGAAGTCTAACCATGGCCCAAAGTTTGTTTCTGAAGAGAGTTTAAGTCTATTCCCAGACTCTGTGTTGTGTGTAGCATTCAATTGCTAATGCCGTGTAACTTTAGACTGGTGGCCTGACCGAACTGGACACAGCCTCACAGCTTTTCTGACTTCTCTTCCAACTCCAGGCAGGGTCTGAATCTACAACCACTTAATCCTTCTGAACCGAACCCAACAAAGGAATTTAATACAATCGGCGTTTAATTCAAGGGGGATTGTTGAACTCCTGGCAGCAGAGGCACTGATAAAATGCTCTTCAAAATCCTCTTAGTGTGTTAAATCCAATATCTTATCGTACACCAGCTGCTGGCAGGGCTCCTGAGCACATCCATCGAGCTGCTCCCCATCCCCCACCCGCACAAATACAAGCAGTCATTCAGGCAGACGTTAAAGCTGTTTGAAAAGAGAAGGGAGTTCCTCTCTCCCCGTGCCCAACAATACTCCCAAATAAAATTGGTCACTCGCTCCGTGGCTGTTTGTGGGACGTGGCGCAAACTGGCTGGCACGTTTGTCCAACAGCCAATTGTGCACAGCAAGACGGAGGGGCTTTTGGAGAGACTATTAACCCCAGAAAACGATTCACCAATTTACTAACAATCGGGTTCCTACTTATTGCTGGGTAACAAAGGCGTGTGGAGAAAGGAAACTTGCCCAATCTTTGTCCCTGCCCAGGAATCGAACCAGGGGCGACAGGGATCCTATTTGTTAGCAAATTGTTTTGGGGCGACAGAGGATCTGAGTTTGAGAAGCGAGGCATCAGCCGTAGCTTTGCTGTTGCTGATTACAATCCAGAAACATCCCCGCCTGAGGTCAGGATCAGATTCCACTGTGATGTCCTCGGGTCGGACACTGTGAAAGTCACACAACATACACAGCTTCCCATGCGAGTTGTTCAGGCCAGGACACTAAACTCATTTAAAAACCAGCTTGATGCTGTGATGGGTGCCTGTTCAGCCTGATTCTCTGCTGTACGTTCTTGTGTTGTGATTGGGCTCAGCCACCACCTTCTCTAATCAGCGTCTCCCCTGCAATGGAAGGCCACCCCTGGTGTGTCGCTGTCGGCCAGATTGTGTGCCCCAGCTCCAGGTCTGGTTGTTAATGGCACAATCTCACAGCCACTGCCCTACAGGATACTGATATAGTGCAACAGCCATCTGTGTCCACGGCTGTGTGGCCCAGCTCCAAAACATGCTATAATGACTCACGTCTGCATCTGTGTGTGAGTGCGTCGTGTGTGAGTGCGTCTGTGCGTGTGTGTAAGTATTTGTGTGTGCACGTGCGCGTGTGTGTGAGAGTCTGCGTGTGTGTGTGTGTGTGTGAGATTTAATGTATTGTAAGTTACAATCCTCTGATTGAGCGAGTTTGTGTGTGAGCAGCTAACACACACATACACACAACGGCTCCTAAAAGTCTTTAAATGAACCTGTTTGGCTTTCACTCCTCAGCTCTTTAATTAGTTCTAACTGATTTCAGGAGATGGAATCCCACTGGTTTAGGCCGACTCGCTTTTGCAACTGAAAACAAATCAAACACAACACTGGAGGCTTTCATATTTGAAATCTCTGGAGAAATAGTCAGCAGCAATCAACCAATTCATGCAGGGCTCCTGCCCAGTATATAAACCAAGCAGCTTCAGCCTGTGCGTGTCCACTCACTGTCCACTGACCGGTGTTAGTTTGTGTCTGGCTCAGTGGATAGCATTCTGACCCATGGGTCAGACCAAGACCTGGATCTCATCTAGTCTAGGCTGACACTGCAGTGTGGGGCTGGGGGTGGAGCTGGATTGTCGGAGGTGCTGTCCTTTGGATGAGAAGTTGAACCGAGGTCCCACCTGCCTATCCAGGTGGACATTAAAGATCCTGTGGCACTATATGAAAAAGGAGTTTCTTTCTCCCTGTGACTTCGCAGACAATCTCTCTCCCAAACAAAATTGGTCACTTGCTCCATGGCTGCTTGTGGGACGGTGCTACGAACAAAATGGGGAACTCTGAAGAGCCCGTAACTCAAGATCGAGCCCTCTGACGGCTGGTGGAGCCAGACACCTCCATAATGTGCTGAGTCCTTGCCTCCGAAGGTTAGCCCTGCCTCATTGTGACTAGCCAAGCACCGTGTGCCAGCCAGCCCTCTGTCATCTCAGTGCCAGCCTCTGCTGGACTTCAAGCTGTCGCGTTGTGTGCAGTGGAATTGAGACTCATCAGCAGAGAAGCTCCCAGACTCTCACACAGTCAGTTTGGCTGCGCTCAGAGGTGAAGCGACACTCTCTCTCTCTGCCTATCTTTGCACTGTACACCCAGGGCTGTGTGTGTGTGGGGGGGGGGGTGGGGGGGTGAGAGACTTGTACACACAGGACAGTGAATGCATGCACCTGGACTGCTGCTTTGGTAGAGATGGATGGCTTTGGATGAGACATTAAACCTATGGGTCAGGGAACGGTTTCACACTGAGGTCAGTGGACAGAGAACACGGTGAGGCTCAGAGGTCAGCTGGCGGTTGGGTCAAACCCTTGGAGATGCGGTTGCACGTTGCCGGCAGCAGACGGCGCTGTTTGACGCAGTGGGTGAGCGGCTTTGGTCAATTGGCTCCCAATGAGGAGAGAGGCAGAGAGACTGAGACATAGATAATAATAATAATCCTTGCATTTGATGTAGCGCTTTTCACGTTGGGAGGACGTCCCAAAGCGCTTCACAGAACACACTGTAAAGTGAATTGACTGTATATTTGTGGGCGAACGCGGCAGCCAATTGCGCACAGCAATGTCCCACAGACAGTCGTGGATTGAAAATGACCAAATTTATTATTTTTTGTGGGTTTTGGAGGGATTATTATTAGGCTCTGTGTGGAGTAAGGAAACTTGCTCAAGGTTTCGCCCTCTGCCGGGAATTGAACTCAGGTCTCTCGCTTGCAAAGCGAGTGCTCTAACCGCTGAGCTACAGGACTCCACTAGACAGAGACAGACAGAAAAAAATTGCAGTGAAAAGCATCGTCTTTAACCCCCATTTCGTCCTGACCACAGGCTCTGGCCGGCAGTGTCACGTCCAGCAGCAAAGCCAGTGGTTAAGGACCATTCATTGCATCAGTTCATTGAGGCTGGTTTGGATGCGCAATGAGATGGATTGCAAGACACTTGGCCTTCAGACACCACAGGCTTCTCATGGCTTGCGTGAATCAGACAGATTTCTACCTCCCCGGCCCGAGGCTTCCCTTGCTATTTGGTGCCCCCGAAAAAAAGGGAGAATTTATTTTTTTTAAAAAAAGGAGCAATTTTGTTTAATATCCTTTAACCACCAGCCAAGGCTTAAGGGATGGCAGGAGAGTGAGGAATGCAATTGGAAACCTCAATGTTTGACACTGGGGGATAGAGCTCTGACCAAAGCCCAGTTCAGGGAGTTCGGGCTTTCGCTCAGATATGACCTGGTTTTAATTTATTTTTCGAACCGTTTTGTTTTTAAAAAATCTGCTCTTATCCGATCCTGACTCACGGTCCATGTTCTCTCCGCAAAAGATGGTGCGATGGAGTTGAGTGTTAGTTGCTGTGGGGATAATAACGTGTGTGTTTATGGTGTGCAACAGATTTTGAAACAATTGCTGTGTATTTTGGAATATCATTAATGGGACATTTCTTATGGAATATTATCAATGGACATTTCTTATGGAATATCATCAATGGACATTTCTTATGGAATATCATCAATGGACATTTCTTATGGAATATCATTAATGGGACATTTCTTATGGAATATCATTCATGGACATTTTTTAAATCATTATATTTTGGGTGGAGGGGAGAGAGGGAGAGGTGGGGGGGAAGAGAAAGAGAGAGAGAGAGTGAGAGAGAGAGAGAGAAAGGTAGTGTGTAGGAGAGAAAAGGGTAGTTGTGGAGGTTTCCAATCCCAGTGCAGACACACACAGAGCAGTTGCTGAATGTAAAGCAAATCTGTCTTGGAATCACATGAAATATCTGCTGTAGGGAGAGAGGCTGAGCTGAGGGTGATTGACACAGGGGTAGGGGCTGCTCTGCTCTGCTCTGGGGCTGGGGGTGGGCTTAGAGAGGGGGGAGAGAGAGAGAGAGAGGGGGGGGGGGGAGATTTCTACCTTTTCCTGGTACCCATTCCAAACCCAATCCAAGCCCTGATTTTTTTTTTGCCCACAACAAAGGCTGTGGTGTGTGGAAAGTGTGTGTCTGGTTGGTGTTAAATCACTACACGTTGCAATAGGAAGCACCTCTCTTTCTCTCTCTCTTTCTCTCTCTCCTTCCCTCCCTCCCTCCCTCCCTCCCTCTCCTCCTCCTCCCTCTCTCCCCCTCTCTCTCCTCCTCCTCCTCCCCCTCTCACAAGCAATGTTGAGTTTATGCTGAAAGCTCTGCTTTGGGGAGTTTTTTTTTGTGTGGGAGAGTGGATGGTACTTTGCATCAGCAAACACCCAGTCCCTATACACCCACCTCTCTCCCTCTCTCCCTCTCTCTCTGTGTCTCCCCCTCCCCTCCCCACACAGACCCCCCCCCCACCCCTCCCCTATGGTATGGGCTATAGCACAGCCCCTCTCCCCCTCTCTCTGTGGTTTGGTTCCAGTCTGAGTGTCAATGCAGCCGCTCACGACCCGCAATAATGGAAACGCTTTGGATTTTATGGCTATTGCCAACTGTTACAGCGGCTGTAGAGGGTAAGTGTGTGTGTGTGTGTGGGGGGGGGGGGGTGGGGGGGGGCAGTGTTATTTGGGTGTAAAAGTTTGTGGGGGGAGAGGGGGAGAGAGGGGCTCTGCTGTGTGGCAGTGACAGGTTGAGGGATGGAGAGATGCTGCAGAGGCGGTGATGGAGGAGAAGGAGACGCGGATTTTCAGAGCACTTTTCATTCATTTGTTTCATTTGTGGCGTCGAAGCCCCGAATACTGTTACACACCACAATGCTGTGAGCAGCTCCACCCCCCCACCCCCCCCCCCCCTCTCCCCCCAACCCCCCACCACCCCCAACCCCCCACCACCCCCTCTCCCCCCACCACCCCCCTCTCCCCAACCCCCCACCACCCCCTCTCCCCCCAACCCCCCACCACCCCCACCCCCCTCTCCCCCCCCACCCCCCTACCCCCCCCACCCCCCACACCCCCTCTCCCCCAACCCCCCAACCCCCCTCTCCCCAACCACCCCTTCTCCCCCAACCCCTCCTCCCCACCTCTCCTCCCCCCAACCCTCCCCTCTCCCCCCAACCCTCTCTCCCCCTCAGCTCCTCCTCTGCCCACTCCTCTCTATCTTTCTCCCCTTTCTCTCCACCTTTCTCCCCCCTTCTCTACCTCTCCCCCCCTTTGCTCTCTCTCTCTCTCGTTTTCCCCCCTATTCTCCCCCCCCCCCCCCTCTCTATCTCCCCCCCTCCCAGACCAAATACAATTCTGTGGCGAAACAGCGGAGCGAATGTGGGGAGGGGGAGAGAAGGGGGAGGAGATGGGGGGAGGAGATGGGGGGAGAGAAGGTGGGGAGATGGGGGGGAGAGAAGGTGGGGAGATGGGGGAGGAGATGGGGGAGAGACGGTGGGGGAGATGGGGGAGGGTGAGGAGATGGGGGAGAGAAGGTGGAGGCGATGGGGGAGGAGATGGGGGGAGAGAAGTGGGGGAGAAGATGGGGGGGGAAGATGGGGGAGGGGGAGGAGATGGGGGAGAGAAGGGGAGAGAAGGTGGAGGAGATGGGGGGAGAGAAGGTGGGGGAGATGGGGGGGGAGGAGATGGGAGAGAAGGGGAGAGAAGGTGGGGGAGATGGGGGGAGGAGATGGGGGAGATGGGGGGGAGGAGATGGGGGAGAGAAGGTGGGGGCAGAGAGGGGGAGAGGAGGGGAGAGAAGGTGGGGGGCAGAGAGGGGGAGGAGATGGGGAGGGAGAGAATGGGAGGAGATGGGGGGAGGAGATGGGGGCAGAGAGGGGGAGAGGAGGGGAGAGAAGGTGGGGGGCAGAGAGGGGGAGGAGATGGGGAGGGAGAGAAGGGGAGGAGATGGGGGGGAGAGGGAGAGATGTGGAAAGGGGAGAGGGAGAGAGGAGTGTGGGGGGAGAGGGGAGAATGTGATGCTATTCTCTGGGAAAGCCCTGACATGGCAGTGGGTGAGTTGCTGCCAATAGTCAGACTGGGACAGAAAGTTGCCTTGAAATGATGGAGCAGCTTAAAGTTTGATGTAAATAAGAAGCGTTTGAGTGTCTTATTGTTAATCTCACTCCATTTCCTTTGACACCAATTCTATCAGTGGGGTGTTGGGGTGTGTGTTGGAGGGGTCTGTGTGTGTTGGAGGGGTCTGTGTGTGTTGGAGGGGTGTATGTGGGTGTGTGTTGGGGGTGTGTGTATGTTGGAGGGTTGTGTGGTGGTGTGTGTTGGAGGGTGTGTGTGTGTGTTGGAGGGGTGTGTGTGTGTGTTGGAGGGGTGTGTGTGTGTGTTGGAGGGGTGTGTGTGTGTGTTGGAGGGGTGTGTGTGGGTGTGTGTTGGGGATGGGGGTGTAGTTACCATTACCTACTGTTGATTTATCATCTGTTACATAAAAAGATGGTGGGGGGTGCGAGATGTGAGCCCCTGTTTACAGCGCTCTGGGAGATTACCCCATACGAGGGATGCTATCTAACTGCAAGGTGTTGTTGTGGTACTTGTGTGGATCTCACCTCTATAATACCCCTACAATAATCCTCACGTTTGACACAGCGCCTTATCACGTCTTCGAGATGTTTCAGAGGCGTTTCACAGGACATACTGTAAAGTGGAGTGACTGTGTACTTTGTGGGTGAAACGTGGCAGCCAATCGTATGATGAGGGCATTGGGAATTAATTGGTGCAATCAGCGTTGTGTCACAGTTACTTTACACACACAACCAGCCAAGCCCCCCACCCCACCCCCCCACCCCTCCCCCCAGAACTGGGCTCTGCAGTGTGAACGGGAGAGGGAGAGAGACCGAGAGGGAGAGAGAGAGGTTGGTGGCCGGAGATTGCACATTAAAAGCAACAATCCACCTTGTTCCATGGCAGTGACGGCGATGCCAACTGCTGTCACAGAGCGATGCTGCAGTTAAACAAATAACCCCCCACCACCCCCCCCCCACCCCCACCGCCTTCCTCTCGCTATCATCTCCCACCTAGTTTACGGGCTGGCAGCCTGGGCGGGGAGGGAGGGAGGGAGGGAGGGAGTTGCATGTTTTTAAGGGCACGGTTTCAGTTCGTAAGCGAGTCGTCTCTATAATCAAACCCACACGGGGTTTACTCGTGCAGCGATGATGGTGTAAAAATATTCCCATCTCTCTCTCTCTCTCTGTCTGTCTGTCTGTCTGTCCGTCTGTCTCTCGTCCAACCCCCCCCGCCCCCCCTACCCTCGCCACACACCATCTAACACTAACACAATCAATCCACAGCTCTTTGTTCAGGAGCTGCCCTTGTCTGCTTCCCAGGCTGCAAACTTCACCGTCTCGAGCCCTGGCGGAGATTAGTGCAGAGAAATCGCTCAGTTTGACACAGAGAGAGAGAGAGAGAGAGACACACACACACACACCAAATAAGGGCGGGGAGGGGAAGAGAGGAAGGGGGGAAGAGAGGAGGGGGAAGAGAGGAAGGGGGGAAGAGAGGAGGGGAGGCAGAATTTGAGCAAGACTTCTCATTAGGGTCACAATCAGGGTTTTGTGGCCAGTTATTCTCCTCCTGCCCTCCCCACCCCCCCCCCCCCCCCACCCCCCGCGCCCATTGTGACGGAAAGGCGGAGCGTGGATTCACTGGGAAGGTTCTGGGGAATGAGGGTGGTCTGAGCTGGAGAAGCAGCAGGAGGAGAACGTGGCCGAAGGTGGTCCTCACAGTGACAAGCTCTCGGTTTTATTCGGAATTATCCCACAATGCACACTCTAAGATCCCCCCCCCCCCCCCCCTCAAGCCTTGGTTCTTCCAACCTTCCCAATTAGGTAAGGAGGTTTTGGTCCCCGGGGTGGGGTGGGGTGGGGAGAGAGAGGAGTATTCCATCCCACAGACGGGAATTTCCGTGCACAGGTGAGATGCAAGCGTCTCCGTCTGGTTTGGAGACTCTCGAGCTCGGTGATGAGTTTCCGCACGTGTCAGGCACGCGATCAGCCAAACCCCGAGGCCAGAGGCCCGAGAAGGTTCAGGGTATTTGTACCGAGACAGAAAAGCCTTGAGAGACATCGTAATAATAACATTATTATTATTATTATTATTAAGAAGAATAACAATAATAATAATATTATTAAGAAGACTAACAACAATAATAATAATATTGCTGTTAAGAAGAGTAACAATAGTGTTAATAAGAATAACAATAATAATCCGTGCATTTGATATGTAGCACCTCATCGCTTTGCTCAGACGTTTCGAAACACTTCGCGGGAGTAAAGTGTAAAGCTGTTGTGTATTTTATCTTCAAGAGTATGAAAAGATTACGATGGGGAACCAGTCAGCGTTTATCGGCTCCCCACTGGTTGGCGAGTCAGTCACAAGTGGGGTGGGTGGGGGGGGCAACCTCGGATGAGGCGTTAAACCAAGGTCCCCTTCTGCTCCTGTCCGCGTAGACGTTAAAGATCCCGAGGTGCTATACGAAAAGAGAAGGGAGTTCCTCTCTCCCCCCGAGCCTTGGTCAACGATCCCCCAAACCAAATTGGTCACCTGCTCCGTGACTGTTTGTGGGACGTTTCTGCGCTCAAACCGACTGCCACGATCGCCTGCCAAACACTGCCTTTTGAGACAACCTGATGCGAAAGCCGCTGTTTCGAACACAGGATTATTGTTTCATTTGTAAGCAAGTTAACGGGACAACGATGTTTTTAATGGTGAGGATATAGACTTTACTTGTCAAACGCTCGCAAGTCCAACCTGTCTTGTTGCTGGAATATATTTGTAAAGATTTGGGTAAAACATCTTTTGTAGCAAAACTACATGGCAGCCACTGACATCCTCCGACACAGACACAATGTGTGTGGGAATCTTGGCCCAGCAATGGTTTCTCTCTCTCCCATCTCCTCGTCTTTCTGCCGGAGTCCCCACAAGAGGCTTCCTGGAGGAGAAGGCCGACTGAGAGAGCTTTACTCACCAAAAGGGAACGAGTGAGACGCCGGAAAGAGAATGTTATTTGTAACGGTGCCTTGTCACACTGTTGAGACGTAAAGTGAATTGATTGTATATTTTGTGGGCGAAACGTGGCAGCCATTTGCGCACAGCAGCGTCCCACAAACAGCGACCCGCGGATCGACTAACAACCGGGTTCCTACTTACGGCCGTGTAAACAGAGACGTGTGGAGTAAGGAAACTTCCCTAAGGTTTCACTGTGCCCTAGAATCGACCCGGGGTCCTCTCGCTTGCAAGGACTCTGATTACTTGTCATATTCCTTGCCTTTGTTACAGGCCCTAATTACGTCGTTGAGACGTCTCATAAAGTGTTTCACAGGATATTGCTGTCAAATGCAAAGAGCATGTATTTGTATGATATAACAATCCTATAATAATCCTGGCATTTGCTGATGTGAAAGGTGCTGCACTTAATGTAAGGATTATTATTCTTAAACTGGAGGCAATTCTCAAACTGAGAATTCTATGTATCCCAACGACACATGGAAATAAATGTCCCTGTGTCTGGAATGGAATGCGCTCTCTCTCTCTCTCTCTCTCTTTCTCTCTCTGGAGGAGCGTCGCGTGTTGCTTACCCAATTCCGGAGAGTGTTAGGCGCAGGTTGGCGAGAGCCAAGGCTTGGGGGGAGCCCAGCGTGTGCGTTAGGGTAACTGCTGGGGTCTAACCCACACGCAGCTTGGCCATTGAGAGAGAGAGAGAGAGAGAGAGAGAGAGCACTGCCTGGCCAAGCTTTCCCGCTGCTTGTCCAGCTCGGACCACCCTCCCCCTTAGGGCTTTGGCTGCAGGGTTAACAGGAGCTGAGTGGGAGGATTCCCTGCCCCCGGTTTGCCCATCCATGTCCTGCCGATGTGCCAGGGCTGGGCGCCTGGAATACTGAGTGCACCACAGCCTTGATTCCAACATGCTGCTGCCACACAGAGTGCTGTGGAGCCAGTTCAGCTCAAAGAGGATGGTCACTAGTTGGTCAATTACTCATCATGGCTCCACTCTGCAGTGTATCGTAGGAAGTGTTTCGAGACGTCCACCCATGTGAGGAGTGACGACAACACTTTGCCATTCAGTACTGCAGCTCGCATCGCATCACATAGGATTAACGTCTTCACAAGGATAATGCGGGAGACTGAGTAGAGTGGGAAGAGGGGAGGGCTTTGAGGGAAGGGCTTTGAGAGGGTTGAGTGAAGGCACAGTCAGAGCTGAGAGTTTTATGGAACATTTTCAAGTCAAATCTGATAAACATTAACTTCCGATCAGCTGAGCTGAGTCGAGCCACGAGGCTGTGTGTAGTGAACCCGAGCGGGCGTGTAGAGTGCCTTACAGTCTAGTTTGCCTGTAGCTGAGCTCAGGACATGTGACGCCCTGATAAAGCTCTCAAAATCCTCGACAGACAATCTCACATTCCTCCCCCCAACCCCTCCTTTTCCCTTGGAAGGATGAGCCATCGGGAGTTTACCTCACTGTGGTGTAGTGTCTTCTATGGAGAAATTGGTTCAAAATTGGTACCAATAATCCTAGTACTTGACACAGCGCCTTATCACGTCATTGATACACCTTGAAGCGCTTCACAGGATACGCTGTAAAGTGGATTGACTGTGTATTTTGTGGGCGAGACACAGTAGCTGATTGCGCAGTGTGGGACAGACAGACAAACCCCTCGTGCTCCTGCCCAGACCCTCTGCAAACAGCTGCAAAAAAAAAAGGTGTCTGGAATTAATTGGAACTTGGCAACGAAGGAGATTATTAAAAGGACATTAGGTGGGAATTGGTTAACACCAGCGCTGCTGATAAGTGGATTCGACTGAACTTTGATCTTTCTAGTGATCCCAGAGAAAACCGTTACAAAAAGCAAAAGGGGTGTCTTATTGTCACAGGGACTCGCGATTACACAGCAGCCTTCACCAACGAGAAGGTGCCCCATCGTCTCTCAGTGATGGGGCCGGATGCCAAACGAGGGAAATGGTGGTGTTGGGGGGGAGGTGGGGGGGGGGGCGCAAAGTGTTGGCATTGTCTCAAAGTGCTTCCCGGTAATTGCTGTAAAGGTAGTGCCCGTGTAATTTTTATAGCCAAATCCGGGAGCCAGTTTGCGCACAGCGACATCTCACAAACAGCCATGAGGTGATCGAGCGATTTTATCTTGGGGGGGGGGGGAGGAAGGAGGATGGGTGGGGGTGGGGGGTGGATTGTTGGCCGGGGCACCTCTTTTTTGTCTCCGCGGTTTGGCTGAACAGTCCGAGCAGGTGCCACCTTGAGCAGCCCCTACACCAGCTCTCTGGCTAACACAGAACGTCAGCTCCAACCACAAAATAAACCATTCAACCAGAGCAGAGCAGAGCAGAGCTGCCCGTTACACCAGCCCGTGGGCAGGTTAATGTCTGCGTCTTCATCACAGAGGCCACCGTCCCTATAACAACAGCGGCTTCACAATGATGGCACCAGATCATTGTCTTCATTTAAAAAAAAGACCCAAAGCCCGAATTTGGATCTTATGTGTATTGTTGGCTGATCGACTGAGGGGGGGGTGGGGTGGGGAGGAGTGGAGGGGGATGTGGAGGGGCAGGTAGGGGAGAGGGAGGTGGGGAGAGGAGGACGCATTAGTGGAAACGGAGCCTCTGATCGCGAGAACCTGAATCTGTTCCCAGCCGGTCTCTGTCGAGCGTTGGGGAGGGCACTGGGTCTGGTGGGGTGGGGGGGGGGGGGGTGTGGGGGGGTTTCTCTGTGTTTCTGTCCAGCACCTTCAGCTCTGAGCTTTGGGTTGGAAAGTGGGAATATTTTGGAGGGCAGGACATGGGGATGTTTATTGCCTGACTGCCACCCTCTAAAATGAAATGCGGCAAATAAGAATCCAACTTTAATTAAGCAGAAAATCCCTCACACTCGGTGGAATAATTGAGCTGACAGGGCCTGGCCCTGTGTGCGCTGTGGAAATGGGGACGCCATAGCTCTCCAGTCTCTCTCTTGCCCGTGAAACCTCTGTGTGTAATGATGTATGATGTCAGGGTGTGTGTGTGGGTATGCATGTGTGTGTGAGAATATGTGTGAGTGTGTATGTGTGTGTGTGTGAGAGGATGTACGTGTGTGTGAATGTGTGCGTGTATGTGCGTGAGAGTGTGTGTGAGAGTGTGTATGTGTGTGTGTGTGTGTGTGTGCGTGTATGTATGTGTGTGTGTGTGTTTGGTTGTTTCCTGAATTAAACCAGAAAGCATATTATCCCCCTGGTTCTGAGTGTGTTTGTCGACGAGAGGGGGTGGTGGTGGGGTTGGGGGGTGGGGGGGGGGATTCATTTGCGTTTCCATTTCATGTTTTTTAATCTCAAACCGATGCACGATGGCTGAGCGAGGAGGAGGCTGTTTTGGACACAGACGCGGTTGAATCTGACCTGGTTAATATTAGTATAAATTGGTCACTGGTGGACAGACTGACACAGGGGCTGCCCCCAAACACCATGCGACGACGGTTTCACTGGAGATGTTTTTAGAAGTGTTTAGAATCATAAAAGTGTCAGACAAGGTTGGTTTGCCGTGAAAAGAGGTTGAACGCGCGTATCGGCAAGTCGTTAACCAGGAGATACAAGTATTAGGGAGTGACAAGCGGAGCTGAAAGAGAATCGAGGAGGAACGACTTCACACCGAGGGGAGTGAGGTTGTGGAACTCGCTGCCCAAAGCGGGTTTGAAACAGCGTAATAATAATAATAATCATTGCATTTGATATAGCGCTTTTCACGTCGGGAGGACGTCCCAAAGCGCTTCACAGAACACACTGTAAAGTGAGTTGACTGTATATTTGTGGGCGAACGCGGCGGCCAATTGCGCACAGCAATGTCCCACAAACAGTCGTAGATTGAAAATGACCAATTTATTATTGTTTTTTGTTTTGGAGGGATTATTATTAGGCTCTGTGTGGAGTAAGGAAACTTGCCCAAGGTTTCGCCCTCTGCCTGGAATTGAACTCAGTTCTCTCGCTTGCAAAGCGAGTGCTCTAACCACTGAGCTACAGGACTCCACAAATTTTATGTCAGAAGGATGTCCATCCTAGAATGTCTGTCCTAGCGTAGATAATAATAATAATAATCCTTGCATTTGATATAGCGCCTTATCACATCGTCGAGACGTCTCAAACCGCTTCACCGGACACACTGTACAGTGGGGTGACTGTACACTTTTGTGTTTCAGAACGGAAGATTTATTATTACTGGTGAAGTTTTAGGTGAAGTTGTTTCTTGTTTGGGGAACTGCAGGAAATGGAGTTGGCGTTGATGGTTCGATTTATAATTCAGACCAACTCTCCTCTGTTTCTCTGTTGAGGTTGAAGGCCGTGTGTTTGTGCTTCTCAGCGTCCGAGCTGGGACCTGTCTGCCGGGGGTTTAGTAAAAGGGTTTTATATCTGAAGTGACTGAGCTGTGGTGCTGGCCGGTACCCAGAGGTGAGCTGTCATTTTGCCGAGTGCTCCAATGTATAAATAGCTGAGTGGCTATTAATAACTGCTATTGATTTGCGAGCTGCTGCTCACAGCACCTCTGTGACTCTCGACGTACAACATTCCTGCTCCTGTTACATTACAGAGCTCTGTGTCTCCCAATGTGGGCTGAGCTTCACGTGCATTCCATGTAGTTCCTCTATCACGTCGCCGAGATGTCTCAAAGCGCTTCACACAATTCGCTGTAAAGTGCAGTGACTGTGTATTTGTGTGGGCCATTTTGACTTGTGCGCAATTGGCTGCCCGCATTACGCCCACAACAATACACGGTCAATTCAACTAACAGTATATTCCACAAAACCCTTCGAGACGTGTCTGAGATGTGATAAGGCGCTTTGTCAAATGCCAGGATTATTATTATTATTATTATTGTGGCAAATGCTCTGCGAATTAGGTGGAGAGCAGCTCCGTTGGGAGCCTGGACTGGGTCCTGTCTGCTCTCCTGGTTAATGGACGGTGGTTGAGGCGAGCGATAAAGAGAAGGAAAAAAGCACCTTTAAACAGCAACAAATAAAACCCTCATCTTGTAGGGAGCTGGAGAGAAGAGTTGAACAGTGCGGTTTGTACAGATCAGCCTCTGTGACCTGCGAGAGCGTTGGACTGGGCTGTTTAGAGCGACAATGTACTGGTTAGCCTGGCCCTGAGCGTGGATTTCAGCATCTGCAAAGCTGCTCAGCAAAGAGAGGCTTCAGACTCGCTCTGTGCTGAACAAAGCAGCTAGAACCCCTTTTTATACTTGCGAGGGTCCGCCCAGATTCAGCGGTCAGGGATGACCAGAGACCCCCAGACTGTGTTCCTGCAGATCAGGCGTCCAGCACGAGGGGGAGTGTGGGGGGTGGGCTGGTGGGGGGTGGGCTGGTGCGGGGGGGAGGGGATGAGGTGTCTCAGCGATGTGATTAGGCACCGAATCAAATGCCAGGATTATCATCATCATTGCTATTACCATCCTGGGCTGCTGGGCTGGGACAGTGTCGCGACATCTCGGTGACATTGCCGTTAATGGAGGCGTGAGGCCAGCTTGTGGCAGGGTTGACCTCTGCTCTGTGGTGTATTAACCCTGAGGGGTGGGCATGAGGGGGGGGGAGTGAGCAGCGTGCGGACGGTCAGGGCAGGGGGTGCGGGGGAGAAGGCCATGAGGAGAAACAGCATTGGTGCAGAGCTGTGTCAGTGATTAAAGCCCAGGGCAGACAGACAGGCACTGACAGCGGCAGTAATTAAGCCCTTTCTCTGCGAGCAGATTCTCCTGAAACGTGCTGGAGACACCACCAGCAATGCATCAAACCCTCTGCTCCCTCCCTCCCTCCCTCCCTCCCTCACTCCCTCCCGACTCTCTCCCTCCCTTACAACTCCCTCCCTCACTCCTGACAGACAGACAGCTTTAATGCCGGCATTCCATCATTCCTCTTCTCCAGCACAAGGAACAATAAAAACAGTTTATTTCAGGTCACGGTGTCAGATATATATAGGGATTTAAAGCCCAGGTAAAAAGGAGGGGGTGGGGGGAGAAGTGAACACACAGAGAGAGAGAGAGATAGAGAGAGAGAGAAAGTAGGGGGGAGGGGGTGAACAGAGAGAGAGAGGGGGGGGTGAACAGAGGGAGGGGGGTGTAAACAGCGGGAGAGGGGGGGGGGCGCATGAACAGAGAGAGAGGGAGAGGGGGGTGAACAGAAGGAGAGCGCGAGAGAGAGAGAGAGCGAGGAGGGGTGAACAGAGAGAGAGAGCGAGAGGTGGGGGTGAACAGAGAGAGAGAGAGAGCGAGAGTGCGGGGGGAGAGATGGTTACATCTCTCTGACAGACTGGTCCAAATCACGTTTAATAATTTAGGGCACGTTGGCCCCTGGGACCTGCAGTGGGAGAAGCATCTGCTGTGCTGTGTGTAACGGGAGCCAGGCTGAGAATTAATACGTTGCTTTACGCCGAGATTTTCCTTTGTAATTAAAAGGCTCCTGGCTCCCGGGGACGGGTGATGTAGCCGTGAGCAAACCCGAGGGAAGGTGGAGCTGCGTTCAAGCCGGTTGTGTGACTCTGGCCCCCAGCTCTGGCCCCCAGCTCAGAGACAGTGGGTGGGGTGGTGGTGGTGGGGGGGAGTGGGGAGAGGAGGGTGGGGTGTGATCCCCACAGCACGGATCCACACACACAGGCCATCAGTCACATGTGCGTCTTAATAATAATAATAATTATTATTATTATTATCCTTTGATACAGCGCCTTATCACATCGTTGAGACGTCTCAAAGGGCTTCACGGGATACACTATAGAGTGGAGTGACTGTGCATTTTGTGTGTGAAACGCGTCAGGCCAATCGCGCCCAGCGACGTCCCACAAACAGCTGTTGAGCCATTGTACACCCTCGACTCTCACATCTCACACGTGCATTAGGAACGAGAAAACAGTGTTCAATCTCCATCTAGACTTTTAATAGCAAACGCTAAAAACCTGGAGCTATTCTTACTCTCTCCCGACAGTCCACTGCGTGCATGTGTAACGAGGAAGTATAAATTATTGACGCCGAGCAATATCAGACTGAGCTGTTCAATTCTACTGGGGCTGGGAATGGCAATCTTTTTGAAACGATGCTTTTAGTATTGCGAGCCCTTTGAAAGATATAAATAGTATTTGCCAGCAAGTGGTTAGGGAGAGACTGGCCTGTAGCTCGTGGTTCTGTCTCACTCGCACGTTGTACAACTGCCATGTGCTGTGCCAGCGAAAATGTCATTTTATTTTGGTTCATTTTCATCTCCGTTTCTCTCTATCGCATTCATTTCTGGCCGTGCTCTCTCTCTCTCTCTCTCTCTCTCTCTTCGTAGAATCCTAGAATATTACAGCACAGAAGGAGGCCATTTGGCCCATCGTGTCTGTGGCGGCTCTTTGAAAGAGCTGCCCAAGTAGTCCCACTCCTCCGCTCCTACCCCATAGCCCTGCACATTTACCCTTTTCAAATACCTATCCAATTCGGTCTCTTTCTCTTTCTTTCTGTCTCACAGACACTGACGCAAACACACACACACACACACACACACAGTCAGTCACATACACACAGTCACATACACACACACACATGTCTAACACTGGAGCTGATACCAGCTTAGACAGACGCTTTGGAAGTTCCTTTATACCAACAGCTGTTTCGGTCTTTAAGTGAAATTAAATTGTGCTGCTTCAATCCTGCTCCCAATGGACACAAACCTCATCCTCGAAATTAAAGAGCAGTTTGAAAACCAGGGGAGTTTGAGCTTTTGCCGTCTGTTAGGAAGAGAACCGTGACTGGGGCACTCTGGAATAGAGACCACCATTATTCTCTTTGGTCCAAAATGCCACCCAGTTTCTGCCTGTGGGTGTCTGTAACATCCGCCTGTAGGTATGATTGTTTTGCCTTAAAATATACAATTGCGCAGAGTCGTGAAACGATCTGGAATTCTGCCTTGATTTGGAAGCCATTTTTCAAAACACGCAGTAACTGCACTTTACGGGAAATCCTGAGATGTCCTCATGACGTGAAACCCGCAAAATCAGATTATATTGCATTGTAATTTTGTACTTGTGCAACGTAGTGACTGCGTTCTCTCGGGGGAACGTAGAGTTAGGTTACGAAGAGCAGTGTTCAACAGGGACGCAGTCCCTCACCGGGGAGGTTAACCCTGGAAAAGCTCCTTAATACAAACAGCTGAGTCAGAGGAGATGGCGCTGGAGAATGGTCTTGGAGTCGGGCAGATTCTGCACATTCCTTTGTCCCCATATCAGTTAAAGACGATAGCATGCCAAAGATCTCGACATTGCTGTATGCAGTGGAGGGAGTTTACAGCGGCAGAGATAAGCTTCCAACATGGAGGGACTGGTCAGAAAGTGGTCCCGATGCCCAACTAATTAACAGGTGTCTCTGCATTCCATTAGGATTTCCTTTGAACGTTTCCTGGGCCCCGGTGTAAATCCTCTCTAGGCTGCAGATTTGAGTAACTTTCCAGAACATGACAGGACAGTTAAGAAACAAATGTGTAAAGGCCTCTAAAGGCTGACCCCACACTGACTGCCCAACCTGAAAAGTTGCTCACACCTGTACCACAGACGCAGGATCTCACAGAGAGACAAGAACCGAGGTGGTGGCCTCTGGCTCAGTTGGTAACACTTTTGCTTTTGAGTCAGAAGGTTGTGGGTTGAAGCCCTGTGTTAGGACTTTGAGCTCTCACTCTAATACGGTGCGGGGGGGTTTGGGGGAAGCATTGTATTGTCAATGGTGCCGTCCTTCCAATGACTCGTTAAGCAAAGGTCCCGTCTGCCTGTTTAGGTCGACGGCAAAGATCCAGCGGCGATATTAGAAAGGAGAAGGGAGTTTCTCTCCTGGTGTCCTGGCCGACAATCCCCCAAATGAAACTGGTCACTCACTTCAGCGCTGTTTGCGGGACGTTACCGTGCGCAGATTGACTGCCACGTTTGCCTACACAATTCACAGTCACTGCACTTTACGGTATTTCCCGCATTGCGCTTACACACAACGCAGGCAAAAGCGGATTTAATAATAATAATAATAAGTTAGGTTACAAAGAGGAGCGTTTACCGCAACCCAGGCCCTCTCCAGCTTGTCTTACCAGGCAATTGACAATGTAAGTTAGCCCTGGGGCGGGCAAGGCAGAGATGCTGTGGGTTAGGTTATTGGGACGCACTCTCCCCTTGATGTTCCTTTGATTTAGGGGGTGCGCTGGGAATAACAATTGACACAACAGAACACGCGGAATCCTCGGTGACATTTCAATGCATTCATCGGGTTCACACAAATTGCGGAATTTGTAATTGTTAATCTTTTCTTTTTTTTTTGTCATTTATTTTTGGTGGGGCGCGGAGCGGGGGCCGATCTCCTCACCTCTTTGCTTCCCATAATAAAGCGTTAGTCCCGACCCGCGACTTGAACTCACAACGTTCGGACTCAGTCGCGAGAGAGAGAAAGCGCGAAAGAGAGAGAGACAGAGAGAGAGAGAGAGAGAGAGAGCGCTACCCCTGAGCCAGCCTGACACACTGGATATGTCATCCAACCACATCTTATTTAACAGGAATCTTTTCCCGGTGGGAACCTGATCTGATCTGCGTCCGAGTATTAATTGTCTGTGTTTGTCTGTCAGGCTTTAATGCTATCAATAAAGCTGCACATCAGGAAACGGCTCAGGCTGGGGAAAGCCATTGGTGGATGCCCACTCTAGGAATCGACTGCAATTCAGGATTAAATCTTCCACACTGCTGAGCTCCGCTCTAGCTCCAGCTCTGCGGTAGGAACGGATTGGTATTACCCGATGGAAGATTGATAGGCAATTAAACGGATGAGACACGGTAACTGCAGTGATGGAATTTCAGAGTCCACTGCGTTTACTGTGGGATCGCGGAGCCGGGAAGTGAGACATAAATCAGCCCCTTTGCTCTAACTGGCTGTTTGTGTTGTGTCGTAAACCGGAAGAGGCTCTTAACATCTTAGAATAAAAGCCATCTCTACATCAGGGCACCTGGCACAGCCCGACTGACATACCTTACAGCAGATGTGATCTATTAGACAGTGCAATGTTCTGTCACTTAGCGCCCAAACAACAACAAGTTACTAAATTATAGCATCGACAGCAACATCAACAAATTACATTTCCACAGAGCCTTTCACGTCAGAAAAACGTCCCAAAGCGCTGGACTGTCAGGGATTTGCACCCGAGCTGGGGTGCTGGGATCAGGAGGGGTGGAGGGCAGGGAGGGTGGGGGTAGGAGGACGAGCGAAGGCACGGTTAACGAGGAGGGTCTTGAGACGAGCGTCGAAGAAGGCGAGGGAGGGAGCGAGGCGAAGGGACTGTCTGCTCCACATCCCCCGCCCCAACCGCCCTACCATCGGTGGCCGGGCCTTCAGCCTCTCAGCCCCGAGGCTCTGGAACTCTATCCCCAGTGCCTTCGCCGCTTCCTCCCTTTCCTCCTTCAAGGCCGGTCTCAAGACTTTTCTCTTTGACCGAGCCTTCAGCTCCCCTCTCGACTCTCTACCCCCTCCTCGCTCCCTCCCTTCCCTCCCCTCACCCTGACCATTTCCCCCCAATGCTCGGGTCCTCACCCAACTGTACAGCGCCTCGGGACGTCCTCCCGACGTGAAAGGCGCTCAATAAATGGAATCTTCTTGTTGTTGTTGTTGTTGTATAAATGCAAGTTGTTGTTGTTGTTGTTGGACATGCGATCAGAGGTGGTGTGACAAGCTGCGAAAGGCCTGACCACTTGGTCGTGGGGTGACCACTGATTGTGCTGTGCTTCGGCCAGTCACACTCCCCTCGAGGAACAGACGCTGTGTTCGCCTCCCGTTCTCTGTTGGTGTCCCGGTGATCACCAGCTGCTCCTGTGCACAGGGCGGGTTTGAAGCGATCCTGACATTTGGCACATTATTCCTGAGATTCCTGCGGAATCCCATTAGCAAGTTTCACTGAAAGGCCAAAGAGGGAACGCTGTGTTCACTCACGCCACCTGTGATCTTATTTGACAAAACCAACAGCTCTGGGCCCCTGGTGCGTGGCATGTGGTTCCCCAGTGGGTGCTTCATGCTTCACCCACAAAACACACAGTCACTACACTTTACGGTGTATTCTGTGAAGTGCTTTGTGATGCCGTGAAGACGGGATATGGCGCTGTGTCAAATGCCAGGATTATTAATTCTCGGCAGGTGGGGTGGGGGGGGGGGGTGGGCAGTGCCTCGGTGTGAGTGGAAGTGAGCAGCAGTGCAAAGGTGCGAAGGGAACCTCTCAAGACGGTACAGGATGAACAGAAGGATCAGAAAACGCCGTGCGTGAGTGTGTGAGAGCGTGCGTGAGAGTGTGAGAGCGTGCGTGAGAGCGTGTGTGTGTGTGTGAGTGTGTGTAGGAGAGTGTGCGAGTGTGTGCGCGTGTGTGTGTGAGAGTGTGCATGAGAGTGTGTGCGTGTGTGTGTATGAGAGTGCGGTGTGTAAGTGTGCGTGTGTGTGAGAGTGTGTGTGAGACAGTGTGAGTGAGTGTGAGCTGGAGGGCGATCAGAGGGCATGTGTGAAGGCAGTCTGTCAGGCCGCCAGCGTTGGTGGGGTGGAGAGGAGAGGAGAGGAGATGACCCCGGCACTCGACCTCAAAGCTTGGCAGAGGCCGGACACTGTCATGTTCAGCTGCAGGAAGAGACACCAATAAGCGCCTCAATTAGCACAAATACCAGGCGACAGTTACAGCGGAGCAGGTGACACCTGTGATTACCTCTTACTCAGCCTCAGCTCGACATTCACTTAGTACCGCACCCTAGTGACTGTGTGCGTCCCCTCACCGTCCTCCCCTCACACCATCCTCCCCTCACTGCCTCCTCACACTGTCCTCCTCACACTGTCCCCTCTCACTGTCCTCCTCACACTAACCCCTCTCACTGTTCTCACACTGTCCCCCCTCACTGTCCTCCTCACACTGTCCTCCTCACACTAACCCCCCTCACTTCTCACACTGTCCCCCCTCACTCCTCCTCACACTGTCCCCCCTCACTGTCCTCCTCACGCTGTCCTGCCCTATACACGGCTGCACATTTCATAACAATAATAATCAGGTAGTAATAGTATTATTCTTAATAGCAATATCAATAGCTCCGTATTAAGAGCAATACAGAGCTCCTATAATCAATGGTAAAACTGGGACTGTTAATACGACTATTCAGAAATGTTCTGACGAAATATTAACCCTCTTGGAGAAAGCAGCTTTAGGGAGGGCTGGAGCCAGGCGAGCGGAGACAGGGGGTAGTGGGTTGGGGAGTAAGCAGGTTGGAGAGGTGGGGAGGTGCCAGAGCACGAAGGGATTTGCAGTTACACACCGCCTTTCACTGCGGGACAAGGCGCTGGACAGTCACGGGTTTGCACCCAAGCTGGCGGTCAACGGGGGTTGATGGTGGAGGTGGGGGGATAACCGAAGGCTCGGTCAAAGAGGAAGGTCTCTAGATGTACCTTGAAGGAGGCAGGGAGGAGGCGAGACTGTTTGTTGATGAGTGGGCAACAAGAGGGGATGAATATAAGGCAGTCAATAGCAGGGTTAAGGGAGTTTAGGAGAAACTTCTTCACGCAGCGGGTGGTGAGAAAGTGGAACTCGCTGCCTGAAGCTGTAGTTGAAGCAAAAAGTATCAACGCATTTAAGAGTAAACTTGATCCGAACACGAGGGAGAAGGTAATGGAAGACGGGAACCTGAGGGGACCCCGAGGGGATGGGGCTTGTATGGAGTATAAACACTGGTCTATTTCCATGTTGTCTCGGTCTGTGTCTGTGAAATACGTTAGAGAAACCTGGCTGTTCAAGAATTTCAGCATCTTCTGCGCTGTAATCCTAATTCATATTTCATGAAAAGAAAATAGCCGGGCACAGTGTGGAACCTCCAAAGATCCACAAGGGCCCAACATATCCCAAGGACAGCAACATTTATACAATGATTTCATGCGTTCAAAGTGTTTGTGCGGAGAAAATTCTATTATGTCAAGCTGTTCATTTCAGAGGAAGATTAACATTAAAGCTTTATTATTTCTGCTGCCCCTTATTGCTCTGCTAAATGCTGCTTTTGCAGTTGAGTTGAGTGCTTATTTGCATGTGCAAAGTCTGTTTTGTTTAATTTACACGGCCATTAATCGCCAGCTTTAAGACGTATGGATCTGCTAACAATAGGGCTTTCATTTGGCGGGTTTCCATGGTTATTCACATTGTACAGGACATCAACGATACAAGCGCCAACACTGCGTTACAGAGAGGCCACATTAAAGGGCGTCGGGAATACGCAGCATACAGGCGGACCACTCCCTACTCCCCCCGCGCCCCCCCCCCCACACACACACACACACGGACATTGGAACTCACAGACAGTCAGACAGACAGACAACACTGTTTGCACTACAGTGACTCTGGGTAAACGTTCACGAGTTGGGAAAGGATTTGATCCGAACTCATCAGGTGGATTTCCTGATGCCGTGGCCTCTCCCAGTTGCATTCAGCTGTGTCCAGTGGTACAAGAGAAAGCTCAATCTATTGGCGGGGGTTGTTGGCATCAGGAGAATAAGAAAAATAATCCTTGCATTTGATATCGCGCCTTATCATGTTATTGAGACGTCTCAAAGCGCTTCACGGGATACACTGGAAAGTGGAGTGACTGTGTATTTTGAGGGCGAAACTCCCTTCTCTTTCCAAATAGCGCCGTGGGATCTTGAACCTGCAAGCATGTGAGTCCGAGGTGAGAGAGCTACCGACTGAGCCAGGCTGACACCTAAATCTGTGAGGGACGAGGAACATGTCTGCTTCACGTTTTAGGATCTCCATGTCCACAGGAGCCGCACCTGAGGCTTGGAGGACAGGAGAGCAAATGAAGCTGGAAATGTGTAGTTTGTTAAGCCTAACATGCAATGGGTAAAGGGTTTGAGAGCGGCTACAGGATACAATACAGGATACAATCAATGGAGAGAGATCTAAAGAGTGCAGAAGCCATAAGCAGCAAGTCAACATAGATTTGGAAACAATAGGTCACGCCTGACTAACCTGGTTAACTTCTCTGAGGTGGTCGTCAAAGCTGCAACAGGGATTCAGGGGATGCTATTTGCAGGACGGGACTTTGTTTTTACCAACAAGAAGGTTAAAGCACAGGAAACACATGGATAATACATGCCAGTCTTAGCAATGGAGTTAGCAATTGGTCTGTCCTTCCAAGGCCATCTGATGAGCCAGGCATGGGCTGTGCTGTCATCAGCAGTGAGTGGCCTGGAGTACTGTAGACCCTCCTGGGGCTCAGTAACCGGACTAGAGACCGTCACAGGGGCCTGACTCCACTCCCATTCTCGATTTGCGGGTGAACAACAATAATAATAATCCTTGCATTTGACACAGCGCCTTATCACGTCATCGAGACGTCTCAAAGCGCTTCACAGGGTACACTGTAAAGTGAATTGACTGTATATTTTGTGGGCGAAACGCGGCAGCCGATTGTGCACAGCGGCGTCCCCCACAAACAGCCGTGGGTTGAGTGACCAATTTATTCTTAAACTTTTTTTTAGTGAGTTTGTGAGTGAGTTAGTGAGGGAGTGTGAGAGGGAGGGGACGGGGTGTGGGAGGGAGGGAGGGAGGGAGGGACTGTGAGAGAGTTACGCATTGCTTGTCTGTAAAGAATTGCCACACAAAGCTTGCCCTGTGGCTGGCTGAGATGGAGGGCACTCGGAAGCCAGACTCCCACCTGGCCTGGACCCTGCTGGCTGCCAACTGTTAACCATTTCAAAGACGGTGGTGGGTGGGGGGGGGGGTCTGGTCTGTCCGAGCTTTTCTTGTTTGTCACGAGAGAGAAAAAAAAACATTCCGTTTCTCACAGCCTCAAAGCCCGAAGCTCCTTTATGTCTCCCCAGCGACCGCAATGTAAAGATCCGTGCGGCTGATTCTCTGATTCTATGGAACCAGCTGAACCATAAAGGGCTTCGGCAGCTTGAATCATTCCACAGCTGTGCTCACCCCTCGCTTTCTCTCTCTCTCTCTCTCTCTCTCTCTCTCTGTGCTTGTCTGTGGCTCACTGAGGCCCGAACCCAGAGCAGACAGGTTCCGCTCGCTCACTCCCTCGCTCACTCCCTCGCTCACTCCCTCCCTCGCGCGCTCACTGTAAAGCCATTGTTAGTCGGGGTGGACAGGCGGCTGAGCTTATCTTCCGCTATTCGGAGTCTGCAGCCACCGCTCAGATCTATGTCAGTTTGATTTATTTTTCCCGTTGCCGCGGAATTTGGCCGTGCATTTGCTGCCAGCGGCACTTTCCAATCCGTCCCTCTCTCCCCCCCCCATCCCACCCCATCCACACCTTCCACCCTGTGCACAAATTGGCTGCCGTTTTCACCTATAAAACACACAATCACTACACTTTACAGTAAGAGACGTGAGATGTCTCGACGACGTGATCACGATAAGCCGTTGTATCATTATTATTAATAATAACCAATGTAAGTATTATTGATTGGTAAATTTATGGGGGTCACCTGCCTCAGGTGGCAGAATCCTCAGCGGCAGTTTAGGAGCAATGAGGGAATGCCGTGCGGTTGGTAAATAATAGTAACAATCCCAGCGTTCACATCAGTAAAGGGCTTCACAGGATTCACTGTAAACTGTGGAGCCTCTGGACTTTGCCTCCAATTGAGCGAGGCTGATACCTCGTCCACAGATTAGTGACAGATTAGCTCGGCTGGTAGTGAGCTCGTCTCTAGGGCAGAGGGTTGTGGGCACATTAGGACGTGGGCAGAGCATTCGGTCAGGGATCAGTGGCTTTGAATCGCGACAGACAGACAGACAGATGGACATACGGATACCCTGTACCTTGTGCGAGTGTGAGCGTGATTGTCACATGGTGAGAGAGCTCCGAGACACTGTCGAGTGTGAAGAGTGCTATATAAATGCAAGTTGTTGCTGTTGTGAGAAGCAGCTGTCAGCCAAGCATTGCTGAATGTCAGGCCATGGCCTTTACTGCTCACGTTAATGCACTTTGTCTTATCAGTGAATAATGCATTTTCCGAACAGCATAATCGCGGATTACACCACTCCATTATTATACTCCATTTGAATCTTGCATGGAGATGTTAATAATTAATAGGTTCGGCTTGATAGGGCGGAGATGCTATTTCCCACAGGTATTTGTCAGTTTGAGAGAAAAAAATTGAATTGATGAACTGTCTATATGTTGTGGTGTGTGATTTCACTCCAAGCTAGTTCCTGGGCTCACAAATTAACCTTGTCATATATCACTGAGGCAGAGGAAGTTGATGGCTTTTCTTCAGTTTGTAATGATGATAATAATTCTTGCATTTGATGCAGCGCCTTATCACGTCTTCGAGACGTCTTAAAGCGCTTCACAGGATACACTGTAAAGTGTATTTGTGGGCAAAAAGGTAGCAGCCAATTGCGCACAGCAGCGAGTGTCCCACAAACAGTCACGGATTGAGTGACCAATGAATTGAACCCGGATTCTCTCACTTGTGAGGACTCTACACTACACTACTCTGCAGCACTCCACTAAATAAGTGCCATGAAATTCCTTCAGTGCAGGGAAAGCCCCCCCCGCGTTCAGCCCCAATAAACAAAGACTTTCACAACGCGCACAGCCTGGGCTCGACGAGACCCTCACTAACTGCACAGAATTATCGCAAACTCTTTCGGGTCACATCAGGAGACATGTGGGGGGCGGGGGTGTGGGGGGGGGGGGGGGCAGAGCAGCCCATCTGAGGACCAGCCTTGCGTAAAAGCCCAGGCTAAAAGCTTTGTGCCCGGCCCCTCGCCGAGAGTGTCCAGGCTTTAAAAAGCTTATTCATTTTTAATAGATGCTTATTAATGCAGCGCTGAGGCTGCGAATCGGCTGGCGACGTGTTGGTAAGTGATGTGTTTCCTAGCGAGACGTTAAAAGTCAGTGAAATCTCCCCGAGACAAACTCCCTTCTTTTTTTAACGAGCAGCTGAAATCGTCTTAACAGTAAACTACACAAGAAACGCTTTGCGACGTCTCAGCAGCCTGATAAGCCGCTGAATCAGGCAGCGAATCGCTTGGCGAAATAACTCTTGATTTCATTATAAAAAGCGCTGGATGGTGCACATTAGCGATGATTTTAACGAGGCTGTTATGAAGTGTTGATGGTATGAAGGTGGTTATAACCGTTTAGCACCTTTTAAGGTAATTGTGAAATGTGTAAAAGCTAAGTCAGGTTTATGTCGTTCCATCCTTCGAGGCAATAGTCTGCGGAACAGACACTTGCAGGTCCTCTCGCTGGCCGGGAAACACAGAGAGAAACCTATAAACACAGTGCATCGATCAGGTCTGCTCCGACTGTGTTGCTTGGCTTAAACAGAGGAATGAAATCAATAGGTGAACACACAGCTCAACCGCACACCGCAACCCCCCCACCCCCCCACCCTCGCCCTGCCCGCTCCCAGCCTCCTGTCCCTCCTCTTCTCCCTCTGTCTCTCTCTGTCCCACTCCTCGCTCTACGTCACCCACCCCTTCTCTCTGGCCCTACTTCCATTGCTTTCACCCCTCTTTACTCGGTTCCCCACCCTCTCTGCCCCTTTTCTCCTTTCACCCTTGCCCCCGCTCCACCCCCCTCGACCCCACTGCTCACACTCCCCCCCCCCCCCACCTCACTCCCCCCCCAACCCCCCCTCGCCCCCCGCTCAGTAGCTCTGGGAGTATATCAAGCTTTCTGAGTGATTTCACCCGCTCATGTACAGGCTCCTCCGTTCACTGCCGAGAACTCACCAACCTCACAGATTCCTTGAATAAATTCCTGTGTGAGGGATCTTGTTCATGAGATACAGACCTGAGACTGTAACACAAACCAGCGGTGGCCTCACCTCTCCTCACCCCCCCCCCCCCACCACCTCTCCTCCCCGAGTGTGCACTGACTGTGGACCTGAGCAGCAGAGACACTTCGTGAAGGCACTGTCACTCAGCTGTGGTTAACCGGCAATCTCGGACAACCTCAGACTTTGATTATAATCCAACTGGTTAGATCACCAGAAGCAGGAATTTGCAACCGCTCAACCTCTCGTGTGTCTCCCTCCGCCAGCCCACAGAGCAAGCTGTCCATTCCATCCCACTGCCCTGCCCTAACCCCAAACCCCTTCAAGCCTTTAAATCCTTTGGGACATCCTTTGAGACACTCCGGCATGAAGGGAGCTGTAGAAATGGTCACGAGCAGCAGAAATCATTTCTCCCACTCCAAACTTGTCAACGATAAAGCCATCTTGTCAGATCTGCCCTCAACCTCTCTCTGTCCCTAAACTCTGTCAACCTCGGAATCAAAATAAAGGCTCTTAGAAAAAGATAGTAATAATGATAATAATAATAATTCTTCCATTTGATGCAGCACTTTATCACGTCTTCAAGACAACTCAAAGCGCTTCACGGGATGCACTGTGCTTTGAGACGTCTCAACAACGTGATAGGCACTATATCAACAACAACAACAACAAGATTACATTTATATAGCACCTTTCAAGTCGGGAGGACGTCCCAAGGTGCTGGAAAAATGCAAGGATTATTATTATTAATCTCCCAGTTTGCTGGTTTTCCAAAGTGCTGAATTGGGAAGAGGTTTGGCCGGGAGGGGAGGAGGAGTGAGTGACAGTAACTGACACAGGTGGCCTTTGCTGGCTGTGTCACTGTGTGGCCCAACATGTGAGAGAGAAAGCGAGAGAGAGAGAGAGAGTAAGTAAGACAAGCCAGCTCTGTCACCTTCTGCCAGGGACTCAGCCAATTCACTGGGGTCCGTTTAGGCTCAGAAATGATTGACTTTGTTAACCTGAGGTTGGCTCTGAGGCTGCGAGAGATTCCACAGGGGATGTTCCACTTCACATTAATTAACATGAATAATTAAACGCAGCGTCTAAAGCTTACATCCTCTGATTCCTTTCAGGAGATGCTCCCGAGGCTTTGGTTAATTAACATACACAGACAAAAGCCGAGAATTTGTACAGCTACTGAACTACACAGCAGAACTACAGAGAGGCTTTATTCTTTATAGAGCGAAGCTTTTCACTAGTTTATTGTTGTCCCAGTGCACCCGAGCTGCAGGCTCTTGGGGTTCCCAAACAACAGAGCCTTTCCTGTGTTGTGGTCAGTCATGCCTCACTTTATTCTCCCCTCCTCGCCCTCTCCCGCCCTTGCCCTCACCCTCTCCGGCCCTCGCCCTCTCCCCTCCTCGCCCTCTCCCGCTCTCGCCCTCTCCCGCCCGCGCCCTCTCCCCCACTCACCCTCTCCCGTCCTCGCCTCACCTCTGGGTGGGGAAGTACGAGGTTTTTGAGGACAGTTAGGGTTGACAATCCAGGGCAGTTCTGGGTGGGGTGGAGTGTGGGGTGGGTGGGGGAGAGAGCTGTGTGGACAGAGGCACAACACAGCAACTTCATGCAACAGCATCAATAGTTATGAGTAAACCCAATGTATACATGTGGGAGAAGGGAATGGAGGCCTTATAACAGTGGGGCGGGGGGGTAGCGGGGGAGGAATAGCTGCGGTGGGGGCTCGTGTGGGGCATGAACATTGGCCAGTTGGGCCGAATGGCTTCTTTCTACAACAATAACTTGGGTTTATGTAGCGTCCTTCACTTGGGGGTGACGCGCACACACACACACACACACCATAGGCATACACTCACACACACTCACACCAGACATGCACACGTGCACACACACATACACTCACACCAGACACACACGCACGCACGTGCACACACACACACAGAGCGCTTCCAAACTCTGTACGTTTATCGCAAAGGCAACAATGAAGGGAGACGGCTCTGTGTGTGATGTGAGCCGTTGACTGTGAAACCCAATGTGCACTCAGGTTGGGGGGGAAGAGTGAGGTGTGAAGACCTCGTTTTGACCGGGCCCCGATTTGCTTCGGGGATAAAAGGGCTGTAATCCGGCTCAGACACAGTGACTGATTCCCATCTCCTGACAGCTGCTCAGGGGACTGTGAAACGCAACGGGTTCGGCCTGTCTAAATCCAGGCCCCAGTGGACGGGAGTTCACAGGGCAAAATTGCCATTAAATTCAGCATTTATTGGCACTAATTAGGCAGCGGCAACGCTGAGAGACCACAAGGAGTGAAATGTGTTGGAAATACTAATTATATTGTGGTGCTGTGGGTTCTGATGCGGGGGGGGGGTGGAAGGGGAAGAGGGAGCTGTGGGGGTGGGAGAGGCAGTTGTGGGTGAGGGGGCTGTGGGGTGGGGGAGAAGGAGTTTGACCGAGACAGAGCAGAGGAGAGCCAATGCGCCCACGCTGCCAACGCTGCCGCGTTTCGTCCGAAAAATACGCAGTCACTTCACTTCACGGAAGCGCTTTGAGACGCCGCGATGACGTGATAAGGCGCCGTATTAAAGGCGAGAGTTGTTATTATTATTGTCGTTCCGCAGCTCAGCTCCGACGAGGAGAAGCGAGAACAACAAACAAACAAACAAACAAGCAACAACTTGCACTTACTGTACACAGCGCCCTTCACGCGGGGCAGGTCCTCGAGGCAGCGAGGCCTGGCTGCGGTGTAACCGCGAGCTGCTCACACGGTGCCGGGGATGGCCCGAGAGAGGACCTATTGCTCGCCGTCTGTGCAGTGGACGGGCGGGCACAGTGCAGAGCAAACGTTCTCTCCGGCAGATGTTTAAATTGGTTTACAATCGGCCTCCCACGTGCAGCTCGTAAATCTCTCTGAGCGAGGACCAGCCTGGGGGGAATTCAGCCCCAGACTGAGTGCTCGGCACACGCACCGCGCCTCGCTGTGCGCTCGCTTTCCTCGGGAGTGTGTGTGCGTGTGTGTGTGTGTAACCTGCGCTCGTGGCCAACCATTCCAGGGAACCTGCGGCCAAAGTACACAATCGTGCAATCGTCTCTCAGCCTGTCCGACTCTGGCGTTAGCGCTCTCGTCTCCGAGCCAGATCCTGAACCTACAAAGTACACAGTCACCACACTTTTCTGTGTATTCTGCAAAGCGCTTTGAGACGTCTTCCTGACTTGAAAGTCACTTCACGGGTGCCTAATTGGTGCCAATAAATGCTGAATTTAATGTGAAGCACTTCACAGAGTCTACTGTAAAGTGAATTGACTGTATATATATATATATATATATGTTGTGGGCCAAATGCGGCAGCCAATTGCGCACAGCGGTGTCCCTCTTACAAACAGTCGTGGATTGAGTGACTAATGTATTATTATTACGTGGGGAAGGAACTGAAACCCAGTCGGCAGTGGAGAGTGATTTTTCTTTCTTTCTCACGAGTTAAATCGTTACGATCTCTTGTGGGTGTCACATTGTCCTCAGATCTCAGTGACCCGCTGAGCTCCATCAATAGAGACGTCACCTGATTGGTAATTATTGACCTTTAATCCATTTAATCCCATTCCCTTGCTCTTTCCCTATTATGTGTGGCTGTGTGTGAATGCGTATGTCTGTGCTAGTGTGTGTTGGGTCTGTGTGCGTTGATCTACAAGATACACAGTCACCACACTTGACAGTAAAGCCTGTGAAACACCCGGAATTTGGCAAACCTGGAAGATAAATCGGATTGTTCACTTCACGGCTGTTTGTGGGGATGTCGCTGCGCTCAAATTGGCTGCTGGATTTCACCTGCAAAACAACACAGTCACTACACTTTACAGTAAATGATGTTGAAGCGCTTTGAGACTTCCTCCCGATGTGAAAAGGGGTGTCTCAAGTGCAAAGATGATTATGATTTAGGATTATTATTCATCGCAGTAAACGTCTCAGTATCAGTTCTGTCCACTTGGTCTCTTAAGGTTGTGCCTCTCTCCCTCTCTCGTGTGTGTTCCTCTGGTAGTGTTTAACCTTTAATGACATCGGAGAATTCCTGTCCCTTTGCTCTCCCCCCATCGTGTCTGTGCTGGGGCTCGCTCCCCCACTGGAGCTCTCTACTCTAACCCCATTCCCTGCTCTCTCTCTCTCTCTCTCCCCCCATCGTGTCTGTGCTGGGGCTCGCTCCCCCACTGGAGCTCTTTACTCTAACCCCATTCCCTGTTCTCTCTCTCTCTCTCCCCCCATGGTGTCTGTGCTGGGGCTCGCTCCCCCACTGGAGCTCTCTACTCTAACCCCATTCCCTGCTCTCTCTCTCTCTCTCCCCCCATCGTGTCTGTGCTGGGGCTCGCTCCCCCACTGGAGCTCTCTACTCTAATCCCATTCCCCAACAACTTTTCAAAACCTCTTATCTTTATCCTCGACATTCATCTAATTCCTTTTAAACGAAGTAAGTAGCTGGTCGTCATGAAGTGTGGCACAGCCAGTGAGTGAGAACACAGTACAGCTCAGTCTCTGCATCGTCCAACCTTACAGTGATTTATCGCATTATACAGGACCCACATTGCCTCATTATTACTCACTTGTAACAGTCTGTGGATATTATGGGTTGTTTACTGCAAGAGAAGCAAATATTAACAGCTGTTTAGGTAAAGATGGGTCCGTTATTCCCTTTGTGTGTCCTGTAGTTACTGCTTTATGTCATCAATTAAGGTCTCCTTGAATCTAATTGTTTGTGATGTCTGCATTTCCCCCAGTGTCCCATTAATTGACTCCTGAGGGTGAATTGGTTGTGATCCGCGCAAGAAAATACAGACCAGAAAAGGCCATTTGGCTCATCAATCACCCTTTGGAACGCCATCCCACAGTCCCTCCGCCTCACTCTCTCCATCGCCTCCTTCAAGGCCCGTCTCAAGGCCCTTCTCTTCAACTGCGCCTTCGGTCACTCTCCTACCCCTGTAGTCCTGGTCCCTTTTATCGCGTGATAAGGCGCTGGGTCAAATGTAAGGTTTATTATTATTATTGCTATTCCAAGCTGCTGCTGCCCGGCTCCAAAGGCCCTCTTTGGAAGTTCTGCAAACGGAGAGCGAGGGTTTTGGAAGTGAGCAGGAATGGGGCTTGTTCCCTTGTGCCCCAGCCCCCCCCCCCCCCACCACCATCCCCCCCCCCACTCCAGCTCCCAGCCCAGCCACAGCCCGTCTCAAAAAGTCACACTGTGCGGCTTTGAAGCCTGAGCTTTAATCAGCTGAGCTGCGGCGGAGGTTGTGAACAGAACAGCGTGTGTGGCTCAGCGAGCGAGAATCGTCAGCTTTTCATTTCTGTTTGAAAACGCCGCTGACCGCCTTCAGGCTCCGTTCAAAAAGAGAAGGGAGATTCTCTCTCTCTCTCTCTCTCTCTCTTTCTCTCCCCCTCTCAGTGTCCAGGCCAACAATCCCCCCCCCAAATAAATTTGCTCACTCACTTCACGGCTGTCTGTGCAACACTTCGCTGTGTAAATCGGTTCGAAAGTTCAGTCCTGCAGCTCAGTGGTTAGAGCGCTCGCTTTGCAAGCGAGAGACCTGGGTTCGATTCCCGGCAGAGGGCGAAACCTTGGGCAAGTTTCCTTACTCCACACGCCTGAGAATAATCCCTCAAGAAAAAACAACAATAATAATTTGGTTACTCAATCCACGACTGGGTGTGGGACGCTGCTGTGTGTAATTGGCGGCCGTGTTTTGCCCACAAATATACAGTCCATCCACTTTACACTACATCCTGTGAAGCGCTTTGAGATGTCGAGAAGACGTGAAAAGCGCTATATCAAACGCAAGGATTATTATTATTATTATTATTTCCAAACTGCACAGTCACTACATTCTATAGCGAATCCTGTTGTAGGGCTTTGGGACGTCCTCCTGCCATGAAGGGCGATGCACCAGATGGAACGATTGTCCAGATTGACAAGGCACCTCCGTGTACTGCTCGCTGTGGCAGGTGGCGTGCGGTCATGAGCGGAGCTTCTAGGTCAGCGGTATCGGAGGATTCAGCAAAGGGGGGAGGTGGGCGAGGAGGGGCGTAAACAGCCAACAGTTATTACCACAGCGAGTGTGTTGAAGGAGCAGCAACAAACAGTGGCCATTGCTAAAAAAAAAAAGAACGCACGAGACCCATTGTGGGCTGGTTGCTTGCGGCAGGCACCACATTAGTGCGTTGAGACCCATTGGGGAGCATTGTCATGTGTTTGGTTCTCTGTAATGTGAGTGAGTTTATAACAGAGTAGCCCACCCCCCCCCTCCACCCCCTCCCACACACACACAGACCCTCACCCCACCCCCACGCACTCCCCCTGAGAGCCATGTCAGCATCACCTCAGGCCTGGCTCATCACCTTCATTGTACCTTTTGTCTTTTGGAACAGAAACCCTGATGGATTCCACGACAGCAACAGCAGAGCTCGGCTGGACAGTCCATCCTTCATCTGGGGTGAGTAAGCTCCCCCCCCCCCCCCCCCCCCCACCCCCATCCCCACAACCCCTCCACCACCCCACCCCCCCCCGTCTGCGTTCCTTGCCTCCCTCCCCACACACTCCGTCTGCTCTCCTCCCCACCGACAATCTCTCCCTCCCGGTGTCCTGGCCAACAATCCCCCAGATACAATTGGACACTTGTTCCACGGCTGTTTGTGGGACGTTGATGCGCGCAAACCGGCTGCTGCGTTTCACCCACAAACTACAAAGTCACTCCACTTTACTGTATATCCTGTGAAGGGCATCTAGACAGATGTCCTCCTGACGTGAGAGGCTCTGTGTAAATGTACATTGTTGTTGTTGAATGGAGTTGGGGAAACTCGAAGCTGTGACAATGAGTTGACGTTGGGTGAGAAGCCCGGCTCAGAGCTACACAACACAGGAGACGCCATTAGCACTGCTCTCCCAACCCTTCACACCCCTGGACCTAACTCCCCCCCTCCCAGGGACTCATGCTCTGTATCTCAGTGTGCAGTAACCGCTGGTGTTTCTATGGCCTCCCGCATTCCCTCGTGTCACATGTCTGATCCCGAGCAGAGAAATGAGAGATTGACAAACAGTGACCGAAGGCCTTGAGGGCAAGTGTCTGTGAGGCTGAGAGGGGATCGGGGAAGGTCCCGGGATCCAAGACCAATCGCCGTGGGGTGAAGGGAGAGAGGAACGCTGTGCAATCCAGCAACAATCTTGTCTTGGGAATTAGGGAATTGATGGGGAGGAGAGAGTGTGCGCGGGGGGAGGGAGTTGAGAGTGTGCGGGGGTAGCGAGGAAAGGGGGAGAGTGTGTGTGTGGGGGTGGTGGAGGGAGTGCGTGTGGGGAGGGGGTGGTGGGTGGAGAAATAGGCCATTAAATCTCAGCACCCCGTGCCATGTCCTCCTCACACTCGGGCTGTGAATGGTGCCCCAGTTCATTGTGGTCGAACTGTGACTAATGAGTATGTTTTTTTGCTAATTTCACACCCTGCCTTCACCAGAGATTCCTTTACGCCTCTTTGATAACAATAAAGCAAGGTTTTCAGTGCGGAGGCACAGACAGACGCTTGGCAAGGCGGGCTGTGTCAGGCTGTGTGGAAAGAGAGAGAGAGAGACAGACAGACAGAGAGAGAGAGAGAACAAGACAGACAGAGTGAGAGAGAGCGAGAGAGAGGAGCTCAGTGAGGTCCTTGTTAATGAATACAGTAAGTCAGCTGCGACACTCCTTTTTCTCACACCACATTTCGCCACAAGACGCATTGAACTTGGCTGAGCCGTAACCCCCGGGTCTTTTGATCAGACAAAAGCACCCACCGAGGCTTGATTGCTGCTCAATGGCTGAGGTGAAGGGGGTCAGAGCCACTTCACTCCCCGCCTGCCCCCGCACCGCAAAGCGCCCAAAGGAAATATGCAAAGTTTGGGGGCCGCTAATGAGGCCGTGGCTGTGTTTCACTGTGAATGCTTGGCTGAATATATTCTACTCTCTCGTTGAGCTTCCCAGCGTCAATTAACGAGGGGGATCCGGGAGGGGGGGGGGCTGCTCTAATTAAATGAACAAGACCAGGTTCGGCCACTTTAATTGCGACTTGACTTCTCACATCTGAAAAAAATAGCCCTTTTTCAGGCCCTGAGCAATTTACCAGATTATCTCCCCGGTGACCTGACCAGTAACCCACTCTGTGCTGTGTGTGTGTGTGTGTGTGTTTGGCTGAACCTGGTCAGACGGGGCTGTGTTTAAGGTTGTGTGGGATCAACACACACACACACACACCCACTCACTCCCTCCCTCCCCCCCCCACACACACACACACCTCCGCGCATTAGACTGAAAAGCCTCCTCTCTCTCTGGGAGATTGTCCTTTTGTTTCACCCACAAGACACACAGTTACTACACTTTACATATGTATCCAGGCTTTGAGACGCCTTGAAGACGTGATGAGGCACTGGGTCAAATGCCAGGACGACTATTATTATTATATTTCACTCAAATGTGTGCTCTGCTGGAGGGATCCTGTCTATACCGTTTCTTTTCACATCTCCACAAATTCCACCCCCAACATACTGACACTCACATAGACACACACAGACACCCACAGACACACACACACACAGACACGCACACACACAACTCAACATTCATTTATTATCATCCTTCTCGTATTTTTTTCTCTCTCGGAAGACGACTCCTGATATCTTTGCCGAGTGCTGTTTACCTGCTGCCACTGCCCCCCCCCCCCCCCACCCCCAGGCAAAAAAAAAGAGGCCATTAAGTCCCGGTAATGAGGCATCATTTGATTTCAGCCGTCGTGACATTTATTGTTTAGCCCCGAGAATGTCGGGGGAGTGATTATCAAACAATGTGACTGCAATGACCTTTTGATCAAAAAAAAAATCCAGGCTACAAAAATAATTTCCATTACCATATCTGACGATCACTTTAGTATTTTTTTCCCCCTCTGTTTGTGCTGGATAATTAATCAAAGACAGTGGGGCCACTGTAGTGTGGAACGGATCAGGACAGGCTAAAAGGTAGCTCGTCTGCAGACAGACCGCCTCACAATAGACATGGCTGCAGTACATACACTTACGTCACCAGCAATCTGCGGCTCTGAAAGGATTTTGCTCTGCGCTTTGCCAAGTTTGCCTTCTCGTGTCGTGCTCGGGAGTAAGTGGATGTGACTGGGCTGCGGGCGCGTGGGCCAAGCTCTTGCCTCGCTTTGCCTGAGCCGCGCATTATGTAACGTCAGCAAACAGTGTCTGAACGATTTGACCTCTCGCCACACGTGAATGACATTCCATAATCAGAGTTTATGTGGATGTAAAGGCTGGGACAGCGATAGCCGACCCAGCCCGACCGTGTCGCTGTCAGCACGTCCTTTGCGCCATCCCCTCTGCCATCGGGCGTCAGCCTGGCTCAGTCTGTCGCCCTCTCGCCTCTCAGTGGGTCACAGGTTTGCGGGTTCAAGCCTCGCATCGGGACTCTTAGTGCGTTGATTTGATGTCCCCAGTGCTCGATGCAGCTCCTTACTGCGTCGTGGAGACGTTTCAAAGCGCTTCACAGGATTGATTGTAAAGTGTAGTGACTGTATTTTGTAAGTGAATGCGGCAGCCAATGTCCCCACAAACTGCCATGAAGTGAGCGACCAATTACATCAGCCCCAACCCCAGGAGAGAGAAACTGCCGGGTTTCCGTGTGTGTCAGACACCCGGCTGGTCACGGTGACGGGTTTCCGTGTGTGTCAGACACCCGGCTGGTCACGGTGACGGGTTTCCGTGTGTGTCAGACACCCGGCTGGTCACGGTGACGGGTTTCCGTGTGAGTCAGACACCCGGCGGGTCACGGTGACGGGTTTCCGTGTGTGTCAGACACCCGGCTGGTCACGGTGACGGGTTTCCGTGTGTGTCAGACACCCGGCTGGTCACGGTGACGGTTTCCGTGTGTGTCAGACACCCGGCGGGTCACGGTGACGGGTTTCCGTGTGTGTCAGACACCCGGCTGGTCACGGTGACGGGTTTCCGTGTGTGTCAGACACCCGGCTGGTCACGGTGACGGGTTTCCGTGTGTGTCAGACACCCGGCTGGTCACGGTGACGGGTTTCCGTGTGTGTCAGACACCCGGCTGGTCACGGTGACGGGTTTCCGTGTGTGTCAGACACCCGGCGGGTCACGGTGACGGGTTTCCGTGTGTGTCAGACACCCGGCTGGTCACGGTGACGGGTTTCCATGTGTGTCAGACACCCGGCTTTGACCAAAACAAAGCACATTGATTGTGAAAGGTTTTCCGTATCCAAATTCTAGAAAAAGGTTTATTGAAAACCACAGAAGCTCTCATTACCTCCTCCGGGAGTGAGTGGGGGGTGGACACTGTGCATGTGAAGTACTTACATTCATGCTGTGTATATGTGTGTGTGTGCGTGTGTGCGCGCGTGTCCCTGTGTGTGTGTGTGTGTGTGTGCGCGGACCTCTGTGTGTGTGTGTATGTGTGTGTGCGTGTCCCTATGTGTGTGTGTCTGTGTGTGTGTATGTGTGCGTGTCCCTGTGTGCATGTCCCTGTGTGTGTGTATGTATGTGTGTGTGCGCGCACGTGTCCCTGTGTGTGTGTGCGTGTCCCTGTGTGTGTGTGTGTGTGTGTGTGTGCGTGTCCCTGTGTGTGTGTGTGTGTGTGTGTGTGCGTGTCCCTGTGTGTGTGTGTGCGCGGATCCCTGTGTGTGTGTGTGTGTGTGCGTGTCCCTATGTGTGTGTGTCTGTGTGTGTGTATGTGTGCGTGTCCCTGTGTGCATGTCCCTGTGTGTGTGTGTGTGTGTATGCGCGCACGTGTCCCTCTGTGTGTGTGTGTGTGTGTGTGTGCGTGTCCCTGTGTGTGTGTGTTTGTTGCAGTGGGAAGAAGTGAGCGGCTACAATGAGAACATGAACACCATCAGGACGTACCAGGTCTGTAACGTGTTCGAGGCCAGTCAGAATAACTGGCTCCGCACCAAGTACATCCGACGCCGTGGCGCCCAGCGCGTGCACGTGGAGATGAAGTTTTCCGTGCGGGATTGCAGCAGCATTCCCAACGTTCCCGGGTCCTGCAAGGAGACCTTCAACTTGTACTATTACCAGTCGGACAAGGACTCGGCTACCAAGACCACTCCCTACTGGATGGAGAACCCCTGGAGCAAGGTGGACACCATCGCCGCTGACGAGAGCTTCTCCCAGGTGGACCTGGGGGGCCGGGTCATGAAGATCAACACCGAGGTCCGCAGCTTCGGGCCGGTCTCCAAGGCCGGCTTCTACCTGGCTTTCCAGGACTATGGGGGCTGCATGTCGCTGATCGCTGTCCGGGTCTTTTACCGCAAGTGCCCCCGAGTCATCCAGAACGGGGCCGTGTTCCAGGAGACACTGTCCGGGGCCGAGAGCACATCGCTGGTGGCCGCCCGAGGCTCCTGCATCCCCAACGCCGAGGAGGTGGACGTCCCCATCAAGCTCTACTGTAACGGGGACGGAGAGTGGATGGTGCCCATTGGCCGCTGCACTTGCAAGGCTGGCTACGAGCCTGCGGAGAACGGCACCGTGTGTCAAGGTAGGACTGACACCCTCACCCCCCCCACTCCCGCCCTCCCTCCCTCCCCCCTCCAAAGAGCTGCCAAGGCATGAAGGGATTTGTAAGGATCTTGAAATCGATCTGTTCGGTGATGGGGAGCCAGTGGAGCCTGGCGAGGACTGGGGTGATGGGGGGGGGTGCGGGGCTTAGTGTGTGTGATGGGGAGCCAGTGGAGCCTGGCGAGGACTGGGGTGATGGGGGGGGTGCGGGGTTTATTGTGGGTGAGAACGTGGGCAGTGGAGTTGTGGATCAGTTGTAGTTCGTGGGTTCTGGAGCCTGGGAGCCAGGCGAGGAGGGCAGTGTGGCACAGGGCAGTATTGATGGCAGCCGGGCACAGCCTCTGACAGCTGCTGTGCCCAGTCTCCAGGTCCTTGTTAGCCCCAGGTTCCTCCCGTAAATCACAGAGCCCGAGGTGAGGCCCAGAGCTGCTGAGAGCTTATGCGAATCTGCCACTCTCTCTGACAGATGGCGTCGGGGAAGGAGCTTCCCTTTTGTGGGTCACTCTCTGCTGCTCCAGACCCGCAGGTCGGTGACATTTAATTATGTCGCAACAGGAGACGGACTTTACGGGGCGTTAAACGATTTTGAGCAAAAGGGCTTGACATTCACCCCCCCCCCCCCACTCCCCCGGCGATGGTCAATCGGGAGGAGAGGGGGCGGCTCGGATAGCCCGTGTGTCTCGTCTGCCAATGGTTGGCTGGTGAGCAGTGGGACTGGATTTGACAGGATATTACAGGGATATGAGCTTGACTGCTGCAGGGTTTCTGACTCTCCTGCCAAGTGAAACGCAGCAGAAGCTAAATCGAATCGCGGTCGTGGGCCGAGACGCCGAGTGTCACAGGGCGCGAGGACCGGGGTCCGTGCGTGCGGTGGGTCACGTATCGAGCAGCCGGGAGGACGCGGGGCAAAGTGTCTCCGGTGCCTCCCGCTCGCGTCCCAAGTCGGGCGGCGTTGGGTGGATCGTTTTTCCGGGGTCTAACGATCCCTTCCAATAAAATACACCTAAGTATTTTTTTTTTGAAAAAAATAATCATTTGTGGCCAATTCAGTCCGGGTCTGTTTGTGGGGACGCTGCTGCTGTGCGCAATTGGAATACACAGTCACTACATTTTACTGGGGCCTGGGTGGGGGTGGTGAAAAAATACCCAGTCACTGCACTTCACAGCACCAGCGGCGAGTAAAGGGTTACAGCTGCCCTTTGACGTTGAACGGCCGTTCTTTAAGGAGAATCCGGAATGCCAGACAGCCGGGAGAGGAAAGCTTCATTTGCTTTCCGTGCGAGACCCTTTGAGCTCTGTGTGTGTGAGCGGATCTCTGCGGGGAGGGAGCCCGGGCTTTGTCCCTGTGTTTGTGGAGGAACCCGGAGCCGCAGGCTCGGCTTTAAGAGGATTTGGTGGACACGGCGGGTGCTCATTCCACACGCAACCCGAAGGCGGAAGGTTTTCAGCGATGCTTCTGGCAACTGTCACTAACTTCTCCTGGCTTCCCCCCCCCCGTGCTAAACTCGCTGAGAGGCTTTGAAGAGTAATAATAACAATAATAATAATAATAATAAGCATCAGAAATAATAATAATCAATAATAATAATCCTCGCATTTGATATAGCGCCTTGTTACATCACTGAGACGTCTCAAAGCGCTTCACAGAAGATACTGTAAAGTGAAGCGACTGTGTATTTTGTGGGCGAAACACAGCAGCCAATTCTGCACAGCAGTGAGTGTCCCACAGACACTCGTGGATTGAGTGATCAGAATTTTTTTTGGAGGGGCTTTTACCCCCGGAAAAGCCATCCGCCAATCGACGGACAAGCGGGTCCCTATTTGCTGCTGGTAATAATAATAATAATAATAATAATAATAATGAGAATCCTTTTCACGTCTTCTCGACGTCTCAAAGCGCTTCACAGGATATGCTGTAAAGTGAATTGATCGTATATTTGTGGGCGAAATGCCTCTGGTAAACAGGGGCGCGTGTGTGGAGTAAGGAAACGTGCCTAAGGTTTCGTCCTGCCCAGAATCGAGCCCGGCTCCTCTCGCTTGCGAGGCGAGGGCTCTAACCACTGAGCTACAGGATACCCACAACGTTTTTAACGGCTGATCGGGAATGGCGGCGGCCCTGATGATGACTGGGAGCTTTAGCCTGGAGTCGAGTCGCTGTGTCCGCACGGTGTAGGGGCTGAGAGTAGAGCCGGGAGAGGCCTGATTGCACCTGATAAGTGAACACTTTGCCAGCAGTGAGCCACTGTCTCCCAGCTCAGTGTGTGTGTGTGGGCGTCAGATTAGGATAGAGTTCCACCCCAAAACCCCACCACCCCCGCGAGACCCACTTACACAGCCCTGATGTGACAGCCGCCATTATATATTGCCGTGCGTACCTGACTAAGAGTTGCTCTCATGTGAGGTTCACTGCGGGTTTCCCTGGGGGGACACGAGGGGGGAGGTTGACAGCTGGGTGAGACAGCGAGACCCTCCAGGAGAGTTCGAGCTCAGATTATCTCTATGGTTGGTGGACGATGCACGAGGCAGTCACATCATAACCACACAGTGTTATTAGTATTTTTTTCTTTCTTAAAAGACGTCCATTCTCACTCCACAAAGTCTCTTAATAATAATAATAATAATATTAATAATAATAATAATAAGCCTTGCATTTGAAATGTCTCAAAGCACTTCACGGGATGTACTGTAAAGTGCAGTGACTGTGTGTTTTGTGGGCGAAACGCGGCAGCCGATTGCACACAGCGACGTCCCCACAAACAGTCGTGGATCGAGTCACCAATTATTTCTTTTGGAGGGATTAGTTGGCAGGCACGGCCGGCCGGGATATGACAGCCAGAAGTGGATGATAATGCGACTTAAATCTGTTTAATAGCTGTGTCAGTGCTGTCCACATTCATTCCATTTTATTAGCACCAGACGCCCCATAAATCCCGAGCTTTTGGGGTCAGGGAGGGAGAGGTGGACGGTGTCTGTTTGTCTGCAGGTCTATCCCAGCGTCAATCAATAAAGCTCCACAGCTCACCCTCTCACAGGATTAAACAGAAAGTGCAAAGTAAAAGAATTAGGAAAATAGGACCAGGAGGAGGCCATTCAGCCCCTCCAGCCTGTTCCACCATTCTACTAGATCATGGCTGATCTGTACCTCAACTCTCATTACTAAACTGTGCCCCATATCCCTTCGTACCCTGACCTAACAAAAATCATAGCCTTACCTTTAACTCAAAGCGCTTCACAGAATATACTGTAACGTGCAGTGACTGTGTATCTTGTGTATACTGCAGCCAATAGCGCTCCGGCAGTGTCCAACAAACAGCCGTGGATTTGGTGACTATTTGAGGGGGATTATTTGGCGGCCAAGCCGATACTCGACAGGCAGCGGTGGATGGTATTGATCTGTGGTGAGGGAGTGCGATCTGACTGACACGTGTTCCAGCTTCTTAACTTGGTTAATTCTTCTTCTTCGCTGCAATTCCACTTGGATACCTGATCACCTGCCGGGACCCTCGGTGCAATCTGACTGCCCTGAACTGCCACATTCACACAGCGTCAGACTCCCGTCGATCGCCAGCCCGCAGTTAGCCCGCAACAGGAAAGGTGCAGCGCTACTTCGCCGTTGTTAACTGAGGCTTAAGGACAGGGGATTGATGCGAGAGACGGGTTTTATTTAGATCCTCGTTCGTTCTCCTCAATATTCCCTGGGATTGCTGGTTATGGTACAACTGGGCACAGCAGGCGTGTGTTAGTCTGTGTGTGTGTGTGTGTGTGTGTGCGAGTGTGTGTGTGTGTGTGTGTGTGCGAGTGTGTGTGTGTGCGCTAGTCTGCGCGCGCGTGTGTGTTAGTGGGCGTGAGGCAGAGCGAGTGCTGTGTGTGTGTGTGTTGGTGGGTGTGTGTGTTGGTGGGTGTGAGGCAGAGTGAGTGCTGCGTGAGTGTGTGTGTTGGTGGGTGTGAGGCAGAGTGAGCGCTGTGTGTAGGTGTCTGAGTCGCTGTGTTGCTGCAGAGGCAGATGCAGTTGTTGCTGAAGATAATTCTATTTAATTACTGATTACAGATTCCATTAGATTGAGGTGTTGAGGGCACTAACAGTGTTTGCTTACATTAAAATCCTCGCTTCCTTTTAAGCCACAGCAGGATGTTTGGCTTTCTACACAATGTAATTACATTCTTAAATTCATCCCTATTTTTCACAGTAATTATATTTGCAGGGACATGATTTAAGGTTACACAATGTCCTTGCTGGCATTCTCTAATTGCACAAGAAATGTAAATAGCGGAGGGCTGGGAGCTGGTGTGTGATCACCTCACAGAGGTGAGGGTGCACTCGCCTCGCGTTCAGCCCCAGTTGCGGTTAGCGAGTGTCGATCTGTCTCTCGTTCTAATTATATCAGTGAAGGACGTGTGAAGAGCAGAGTCAGGTCCAGACTTCACTCTTTTCAAACCCATCCTCCTTACCCATTGGGGCCATTGCTGTGCTGAAGGCTGGTCTCTGCCGCACAGATAATCGAGGGGAAAGCCTTGCGTTAGTGCCAAGAGAACAGCCCAAAGCAAAGCCCCCTCACTATTTCCATCAGCCCCCCTCCCGTCCCCCCAACAGAGGCGTGGGTGTGTGCGTGTGTGTGTGTGTGTGTGTGGAGTAAGGAAACTTGCCTAAGGTTTTGTCCCGACCCCCCGGGAATTAAACCCGGAACCTCTCGCTTGCGAGGTGAGTGCTCTAACCACTGAGCCACAGGACAGTACGTATACGTGAGGCAAGTGGACTCCCACTGCACCCACCCCACCCATCCGGCCCACACCCCACTCCACACACCACCCTGTAACCCCCGCCTGTCGGTGTCCCTGTGCAGAGCTCACAGACACACACACGCGCAGACACACACGCTAACGCACACACAGACACACACACACACACAGACATACCCACACTAACACACACACACTAACACCCACACACACACACACAGGCACACACACTAACACACACACTGACACACACACACTAACACACACACACTGACACACACATTAACACACACACACTAACACACAGTAACACACACAGACGCACAAACACTAACACACACACACACACACTAACGCACACACACTAACACACACACTAACACACAGTAACACACACAGACACACACACACTAACACACACACACACTAACACACACACACACACTAGCACACACATACAGACACACACACTAACACACACACAGACACACACACACACTAACACACACACAGACACACACACACTAACGCACACACTAACACACACACGGCCTGTGCTGTGGGTCTCTGGTCCCTGAACCACATTTGTAAATTGCCAACTGAAGCCTGAAATGACATCAGTGTTTGCCGACGGCTTCGGGCGATGGTGTTTTACGGTTTCTGCCATTAATCGTGCGGGTGGCTTCCTGGTGTCCACAGTCGGGTTTACGGTCGCGCACACCGCGCTCTCTCTCTTTCCCCCCCACCTCCCCCCCCACCTCTTTCTCCGTGCTCCCACCCCGCGCCCCCCCACCCCCACCCCCACCCCCACCCTGAGTCTGAATGCAGTTGAGGTGTGAGTGAGGGAGGGAGGGAGGGAGGGAGGGAGAGAAATGAGATGAGGTGGTGGCGGACGGTGTGATAGATTGAAGGTCCGTCAGTAAAGGGAAACGTTGGCCCTGATAATCAGGCTTCGGATACACCGTGACTCTAATGAATGACCCGTTTGAACGTCTCTGATCCGAGTGCGGTTCACATTACTGCGCGGGTCAGGGTCGGAATAATCACTTTCACAATCTAATTAAATTAAAGCGTGTGAGCTGCCAGTGGCCGCCGAGTGAGTCAGGGCCACCGGGTCACTGCGGATTCCTCCCCCGGGGGGAATAACACTGACTGTCACAGCCTGAGATCTGCTGCTGTGATTGTCACAGTCAGTGTGTGTGTGTGTGTGTCAGTGTGTGTGTGTGTCAGTCACTGTGAGTGTGTGTGTGTCAGTGCATGTGTGTGTGTCAGTGTGCGTCAGTGTGTGTGTCAGTGTGTGTACGTGTGTGTGTGTCCGTGCGTGTCAGTGTGTGTGTGTCAGTGTGTGTGTGTGTCAGTGTGTGTGTGTCAGTGTGTGTGTGTGTGTGTGTCAGTGTGTGTGTGTGTCAGTGTGTGTGTCTGTGTATGTGTGTGTGTCAGTGTGTGTGTCTGTGTGTGTGTGTGTCAGTCAGCAGCTCAGTGACACACACTGTCACACTCGTCCTGTCGGCAAAGATACTTCTTGACCACGTGTTTAATGCACTGAATTTGGTGCTTTTTTACCCACTTTAACCCAAGACCATCTGATTTCAGCAGCGATTTTCCTTTCCTCCGAGGAGTGCCAAAGCAGGTTCTGAGGTTCATGGTATTATACACAGTGACGCGAGCATCCCGAGGCCTGGCAATGGGCTCAGTGCTGCGGAGCTGAAGGGTTTATACTCAGCGCAGATTGAAACAAGGACAAACAGTGTCCATCCCTCTCCTTGTTTGTTTGTTTGTTTGACGGAGGGCCAATGCTGATGATGTCCTCTTGGGAGCTCTTGTGTTATCACATTCTCTGTAGGAGTTGAGAGAAGTGCAACTGGACAGTGATGGATGGAGATTGTATTCTGTGGGAACATCAGTCAGGGCTGGGCAGGGCGGGGCAGAACAGGGCAAGGCATGGCAGGGCAGAGCAAGACAGGGCAGGGACAGGCAGGGCAGGGCGGAGTAAGACAGGGCGGGGCAGAACAGGGCAAGGCATGGCAGGGCAGAGCAAGACAGGGCAGGGATAGGCAGGGCAGGGCGGAGTAAGACAGGACGGGGCAGAACAGGGCAAGGCATGGCAGGGCAGAGCAAGACAGGGCAGGGACAGGCAGGGCAGCGCGGAGTAAGACACAGCGGGGCAGAACAGGGCAAGGCATGGCAGGGCAGAGCAAGACAGGGCAGGGCTGGGCAGGGACAGGCAGGGCGGGGCTGGGTAGGGAAGCTCTGGGTGTGTGAATCCCGTTCACTCTCACTCTCGCTCGCACCTTCACCTCTGACAACAACAACAACAACATACATAAAATGACGTACATAAAATGGCAAAAAAATAGTCCCTCCATCTCCTTTCACATCAGGACACCTCAAAGCGCTTCACAGGATATACTGCAAAGTGTAGTGGCTGTGTATTTTGTAAGCGAACAGATTACCCAAACACCACTCACTCAGGTCCACTTACACCGGATAAGCTACTTTTTCAGTGAAGGTTCTTAAAGGTTCAGCATTTGTGATAACCCACTCATATCAATCGGGGATGTGCTCGGGGGACATGTCACACAGCTGGTGGAATACCAGACTGTACAGAACGAGGTTAAAAGAGATTAGGGGAACCAAGAGACAACTGAGATGGGACCGTAGCAGCAGATGCAATGCATAATGTCTTCATCTTTCACCTACCAGTAAGATGTCAAAATCCGAAAGTTCCCAAAGGGAGTTGATAATGAGGATGAACAGGGAATAGAGCCAACATATTACGTTGTTTGTGTTTACCAGGGAACACAATAACACAGTCACTTTCTGGTGGTAATGATCCCTCCCTCCCCCAAAAATTGGGTCACTCAATCCACGATCCACATTTGTGGGACACTGCTGTGCACAATTGACTGCTGTGTTTTGCCCAGAAATCGCACACACAAAATACACCGTCACTACACTTTACAGTATATCCTGTGAAGCACATTTGAGGCATCTCGAAGACGTGATAAGACGCTATATCCAATGCAAGGATTATTATTGTTATTATTATTAGGTTATCCTGTTCACACCAGTGGTTGTCAGGCAGTCTCCCATCTTGCTGCCTTTATCGGGGAATTTGTGACGGGATATTTGCAGCCGGCAGTTGCCCCACAGCCTGACGTGGTGCAAATACCTCTGGAACCATCCACCCTCCACCCCGGTACACAGTGGTTCTTATTTATTGCTCGCAGTGGTGGCTGCAGAGTTGGTCTGTGGAGCAGTGCTATCAGGCTGACTTTGATCTTTCAGATAGCGGTGGCTTAAGTAGATGTTTAAACGTACGGGGGGGGGGGGGGGGGTGGAGGGTGTGGGGGGGGATTGGGTGGGGGTTAAACACAAGCTGTGGCCACATTCCTGCTTTATGACGAGGGTTGGGAGGCCATGTGCTGGAATGAAGATCACAAGATTCATCTGACTTAACCTCTGGAGAGAGCATCGTGGCTTAGGTTTAGATTAAAGTCCAGGCCTGGTGGGTCCCATTAAAGGTTTGCGATGTGGCGTTGGGAATGTTGGGAATGTCATGCCTGGAATTCCCAAGCTCAGGCTGAGGAGGGCTGATCGAGTCAATCTGCCCAGAAGAGATAACAATAATAATGTCGCCCTGTGATGAACACGGCAACCGATTCACGTTGGGGAAGACCTCACCACGCAGCAGCCTATTTGCACACAGCAGCACCTCTTATTGCCCACCAGGAAATGGCCATCATTGATTTTATCCGAACAATCACTCCCTTGGGAACCCGCGAGGATTTCCCAGGTTCTCGCAGGAGATTTCCTCTGTCTTCACATTTGTAAATCTGCCATGTTATCGTTTGTGTGTGTGCGTGGGGGGGGGGGGGGGGGGTGGGTGGGTGTGGGGGGGGGGAGGGTGGCGGAGAATTTCATCAGTGCTGTCAGTGTTGAGAACAGACCCTTGAGTTCAAATAGTTGTATTGCTCGAAGGGCCACAGCTGTTGGCAGCGCAGTAACTGAGTATCACATTTCCCCCACAAAATACAGTCGGTGCAGGTTACAGTAAATCCTGCCAAGCGCCCCCCCCACTCCCCCCCCCCCCAACGTGAAAGGTGCTGTATCCAACGCAGGTATCGTTAATATTATTAAATACAACGGTTCGAACAGCCTCCTATCGTGAGGAGGAATGTTGTGTGACGTCTTTGTCAGTCCAGAAGGGACATCGTTTGCAAAGGAACATCTTGGTTAGAAATTGGAGCCAGATGGTCGTCAGGAGCGCTGTGTAAAGGCGGAGGACTCCTCGAGATGTCTTTTATATCTGTCATAAAACAGCACTTTGCTCAAGGGACCAGACTCTCAGCAGAAGCAGCTAAAGCAAACAGTGTCGGAATTGAACTACATCAGGCTTTAATGAGGAGAGAGGAGCAATGTGTTTGCTTTGTACCAAACCATCCGCTTGTCCTGTGTTTGCAGAGACTGATGGCATCACTCAATACACTATGGAATCAGTCTGCACAAGGACACTAGAAACATTAAGGTGATGGTTATCACCAATTACCTCAGCGCAAAGGGTGGGAAAGGGCTTGAGGGCAAGTGGACGCCTGGATTGGAGTTGGGTGGGTGGAGTATTGGAAGTCGACCCTGTGGTGAGATCCTGGAGCGTAGCGGTTAGAGCACTTCCCTCACAAGCCAGAGGATCCGGGTTTGATTCCCGGCAGGGCAAAGACTTAGGCAGGTTTCCTTACCTCCTCGCAATAAGTAGGAACCCGATTGTTAGTCAATTGGCAGATCGATTTTCCAGGGGTAATAATCCCTCACTAAAATAAATGTGGTCACTCAATCCACGGCTGTTTGTGGGGACGCTGCTGTGCGGAATTGGCTGCCGCGTTTCACCCACAGAATATACAGTCACTACACTTTACAGTGTATCCTGCGAAGCGCTTTGAGACGTCTCGAAGACGTGATGAGGCGCTGTGTCAAATGCAGGGATTATTATTATGCCGTGTGATATTCATGTCATATTCATGTCATATTGGTGTTGATTTGTTGTGTGGGACCCGTTTGCTGTTCATGTGATACAGATATGATGCACCGTGGTGTATGCTATGTGATGTTCATATGATATCTGTGTGATATTCATGTGATCTCTGTGTGATGTTCATATGATATCTGTGTGATATTCATGTGATTTCTGTGTGATGTTCATATGATATGTGTGATGTTCATGTGATCTCTGCGCGATGTTCATTTGATCTCTGTGTGATGTTCATGTGATCTCTGTGCGATGTTCATGTGATCTCTGTGTGAAGTTCATGTGATCTCTGTGTGCTGTTCATGTGACACACATGTACTGTCCATGTGACGCTCGTGTGATACCGGATGCTCAGCCTGAGCTCTCTCACCGCTCTCCTCTCCTCTCCTCTCCATGTTACAGGTTGTCCATCCGGGACATTTAAAGCAAACCAGGGTGAGGAGTTCTGCATGAACTGCCCCATCAACAGCCGGACCACTTCCCAAGGGGCAACTAATTGCGTTTGCCGCAATGGCTACTACCGGAGCGACAATGACCCCCCGGCCATGCCCTGCACCAGTGAGTTTATCAGCCGCTTGCCGTGACGTGCCATTAGTCTGATCATAATCATAGCAATAATATGACAATAATATAATCATAACCATCATAACTATAATAACAACAATAGTAATATAATAATAACCATCATAGCTATAATAATAACAATAATAACAGTAATAATGTAATAATAACAATACTAATAACAATAATAATAACAATAATAATAACAATAATAACCCTTACATTGGGTACATTAAAACTGGTATAAACTGTGTCAGTTGGTACCATAACATTTAATAATAATAATAATAATAATCCTCGCATTTGATACAGCGCTTTTCACGTCGGGAGGACGTCCCAAAGCGCTTCACAGAACACACTGTAAAGTGAATTGACTGTATATTTGTGGGCGAACGCAGCAGCCAATTGCGCACAGCAATGTCCCACAAACAGTCATAGATTGAATATGACCAATTTATTATTGGTTTTGGTTTTAGAGGGAATATTATTAGGCTCTGTGTGGAGTAAGGAAACTTGCCCAAGGTTTCACCCTCTGCCTGGAATTGAACTCAGGTCTCTCACTTGCAAAGCGAGTGCTCTAACCATTTAATGTGATTTATGCAAAGTATGAGTTATGGATATCATGTATGACTTATGTAAAGTTATGGAGGACATTTCACATCAGGAGGACGTCTCAAAGGGCTTCACAGAATATACTGTCAGGCGAATTGACTGTATATTTTGCGCGCAAAGTATTTTGACATCTCTTGACAACGCAGCATTCCCCTAGCACAGCGCTGGAGAGGTTTTAGGGTGCGGGGGGGGGGGGGGGGGTGTTCCATGTCCCCCCGTGGGAGCTCGAACCCACAATCTTCTGACTCCCGAGTCAGGAGTGCTCCCGACTGAGCCGGGCTGCCCGACACCTGCCCTGCTGGGCTCACGCCCAACATCCACAAACTCTGCTCATTCATCTTGTTGGCAAACAATACAGTCCAAAAGAGACCCACCAGGATGGAGCGTTGCTAAACCCTCTGAAGATAGTGATCGTAAACCAGAGTAATAAAGCCGGTGTAATTAACACACCAGCTTTGTCGTCTTGTTTCTCAGATCAGTTGAGTTACAAAGGGACATGGTCCCAGAGACTTACAATGGGGGAAACCAAACAAACCATAAACATGCTGTTAATAACGGACTTGATCAATGTCCCCCCTACCTCCCCCCACCCCTGGAGGCGGGGGTTTGGCTCTCGTTGTGGGGAGCAGGTCTGCAGTGACTGAGCAACACTGCCCTCCGCAGGATGGCTCAGGCATCGGGAACCAGCAGCTCTCTCCCCCAACCCCAGCCACTCCCAGCGAGACTGCTACCCTCCTTCCCCACCTCCCCTCCTTCCCCCTCTCTCTCCTTCCTCCCCCTCCCCCTCCCCCTCTTCGCTCAGTGCTACCCCGTCACCGGCTGGGGCTGAGCTAGCCCGGGCCAAGACCGCCACGCTGGGGTGGGGGCGCAGGGTGGGCCGGGCACAGAGGCCGGCCTGCAGCAGAGGCTGGCACATGGCAGAGCCAGCAGTGTCCATTGTAAACCTGATAGAGTGAGGATCTCACAACTGCAGCTCAACAGCTCAGACTGGACCCCACTGGAACCCACTGCCCCTCACTAGACTCCACTGGACCCCACTGGCCCCCATTAGACCCCACTAGACCACTACCCCCCACTAGACCCCACTGCCCCCCCACTGGCCCCCACTGGCCCCCATTGGACGCCACTAGACCACTGCCCCCCACTAGACACCACTGCACCCCACTAGACCCCACTGCCCCCTACTAGACCCCACTGCCTGTTTCAGTGCCACACGTGCCCCTGTGCCAGGCTGACTAGTCCTGACTGAGGTCCATGCCATTAACCCCTCCTCTGCCTGTGTCCGTGCAGCCACACCATCCTCTCCCCGCAACGTGATCTCGAGCGTGAACGAGACGTCTCTGAGCCTGGAGTGGATGTCACCGCGGGAGACGGGGGGACGGGAGGACGTGGTGTACAACGTGATCTGTAAGAGCTGCACAGCCGGGAGGAGGGGCTGCACTCGCTGTGGGGACAACGTGCAGTTTGTGCCGCGGCAGTTGGGTCTGGCCGAGCCCCACGTGTACATCAGTGACCTTCTCGCTCACACTCGCTACACCTTCGAGATCCAGGCTGTCAATGGCGTCTCCGACCAGAGCCCCTACTCCCCCCAGTACTCCTCTGTCAACATCACTACCAACCAGGCCGGTAAGTGTGCCGCTCACTACTGCGTCCCTCACACACTCACACACTGTGTACCACTCACTACTGCGTCCCTCACACACTCACACTGTGTACCGCTCACTATTGCGTCCCTCACACACTGTGTACCGCTCACTATTGCGTCCCTCACACACTCACATACTGTGAACCGCTCACTACTGCGTCCCTCACACACTCACACACTGTGAACCGCTCACTACTGCGTCCCTCACACACTCACACACTGTGTGGCGCTCACTACTGCGTCCCTCACACACTCACACACTGTGCTGCTCACTACTACGTCCCTCAAACAACAACTTGCATTTAGAAAGATCACCCTCACATGGGTAGCATGTCAGAGGCTGTACACACACGTACACACACGCACACGTACACACACGCACACGTACACACACACGTACACACACACGTACACATATGTACACACACACACACGCGGCTGCCTCTCTCTCCCTGGGGACATGGAGGATGTGATTGTGCAGGTTTTTTTGTTGTTCAGTATAACTGTCAGGAGTCTGATGTGTATCAATGGTAAAATGGCCTAAACCGCACCTCTGCCCAAACCCCGCTCAAGAGTTTATCTTCTTTGCACGTTTGACGTTACTCATACTTTGCGTAAATCGTATTAGGACAAGAACAACAACGACAAGAACCTGAGAGTACAGAGCGCCCTTCGCACAGGGCAGCGGCCCAGAACCCGGGAATGTTAAGTGTCGGGTCCTGACTGACACGGCTGACGTGAGGTTTTACTGCAGTGACTCTTCCGATCACGAGAGAGAGTCGAGAATTAGAATCGCAACCTGACCGAACGGTTAAGCCGTGTGCGATTGGGCGAAATGCCGACAGACAGTCTAACCCGGCAGAGCTCACAGCTCAGCTCAGCTCGGCCCCAGCCACACGGCATCTCCTGGGCTAGAGATTCCAGCAGTGCCTTTGATTGAGTCCATCTGTCTGATCGTATCAGGCTCAGTGGACCCGAGGGACACTGAACAGACAATCCGGCTTCCTGCGAGCGAGGGAGCGAGCGAGCGGAGGCTTAATGTAAACTGCAGCCCTCGTCCCCGGCTGTGAAACCGGCCTCGACCACCATCTCCTGACTCACTGAGCTCCGACAGCGAGTCAAACCATCGTGAATAATCATAATAATAATAATAATAACAACAATCTTTGCATTTGACATATCAACCCCTTCGAGACGTCTCAAAGCTCTTCACAAAATGCACTGTAAAGTGAATTGACTGCGTACTTTGTGGGTGAAACACTGATCCTTGCATTCGAAACATCGGGTTTCAAGGTGGGAGGACATCTCAAAGCGCTTTGCGGGATCTGCTGTAAAGTGTAGTGACTGTATGGTGTCGGCATTTGACACGGAGCATCGTCCCGTCTCACAAACAGCCATGAAATGAATGAACGATCACACACACGCGCGCTCTGCCACAGACCAGCGCAGACCTCATAAGCCACAGACCTCAGGAACAAAGTGCTTTTTTTTAAAAAAAAAACACCGACCACTGATTAAAATCCGAGAATTCCCTCCAGACCAGAGTGGGATCCCGAGGCTTTGATCTGTGCCAGAGTCAGCGCTGCCTGTCTGGCTCTCTCCTCACCCCTCGCTCTCACTCAGTCACTCGCTCAGTCACTCTTTAAGGACAGGTCAGGGAGTGACAGCTGGCGGTCAGCGTGATCCCAGAATCACTTGAAATCACTGTCGGACTCCAGACCCAACCCAAACACAGGCAGCAGTTAGTGAACAAGCTGCTGATTGAACCTGTCCTCACCCAGCAGTGCGGTTGGCAGACAAACTTCCAGCCATCCCTCCCTCCCTCACCCCACCACAAACTCTAGTCACAAAGAGTTATCAGAGCCTCCAGGATTTGGGGCAAATCTGCAGGATAACATTGGTGGCTCACTTCAGGTCCGTGTGTCTTGTCTGTCAGTGTGTGTGTCTGTGTGTGTGTCTGTCTGCTGCTGCGTTTGCCTACAAAATACACAGTCACTACGCTTCATGACGAATGGGTGTCCCTAACATTTTAAAATGGGATTAAAATAGTAAACCCAGATCAGTAGTTTAGGAGGGAGTTCAACGAGGTTCTATTTATAGGTTTAGGGCAATTTCAGGACAGACATCAAGGAGCTTTTCTTTAACCAGAGGGTAATCAATGACTGTGGCTGTGAGAGGAGACGGGTAGGGCTGGAAGTTCTGGAGTTGATGAGATCAGATGGGCCGAAGGGTCTTCCTCATCCCAAGGTATCTTGCCATCTTGCGAAGGTTTCGCTAATAACAAGCCCAATTCTGGTCGCTGCAAGAGGTTTTTCTCTGTCAGTGTAACCAACGGGCTGGTGGTTGGCGAGGGCTGTGTCCCTGTGGCGCTGGCGAGAGCATTGACCGGAGAAGCTCACATCAGGGGCTGCCACACTCCCCTCTCGGCAGGTCTGTCCAGCTCCACTTGGGAACCTGGATCCCGACCGGCCTCAGGTTTCAGTGGATTGCTGAATGTTACGGGATTAACATGAGGGATGGCTTTTCAACGCCGAAGCTACCACGGGTTTCAGATTTATGACATGTGTATTAACCAGCTGTCTTAGAAATGTAAGGTTTCTACCTCGCATTCTGTTTCCAAAACCATTCGTGATCTCCTGAGGAAAGCCAGCTCCAAGCTTCCTGTAACTCGGCTCTGGGAAGGAAATAGTTTTTAATGCACGCTCACGCCTGTGGTCTGTGTAAGTGTCCCATCTGTACCCCCGCAAACCCCACCCTCTGGAACTCCATCCCAGAGCCTCCCCGCCTCGCCCCCCCCCCCTGGCCTCCATCAAGGCCTCTTTGACCGTGCCTTCCCCCCCCCCCCCCTCTTGATTCCAACCCCCAGCTCGGGTGCAAACCCTTCACTGTCCAGCGCCTTGGGACGTCCTCCCGATGTGACAGGCGCGATTTATCAATGAAATTTGTGGTTGTTGTTGCCGTGGACTTGCCTACATTGTCCTAGTCTTTGTGCCATCCTGTGTGCGTGCGTGCATGTGCGTGCGTACACGTATGTGTGTGTGCGTGTGCACACGTGTGTGCGTGTGCACACGTAGTGTGTGTGTGTGTGCGTGTGCGTGCTGTGATACCATTGTTCATCCCACTCAGTTTTGGTTTTGTTTTCTCTTCCCTGTTCGTTGTCCCGCCCCTCCCCCACCTGACCAGATGCTGGACACCACTCGAGCAAAACCCACAAAGGTAAAGATTTTGTTTTGCTGCCTCCCCCCCTCCCCTCCCCTCCCCCTCTCCTCCTACCCCTCTGCCCCCCCCCCCCCCCACCCAACCCCACTCCGCCCCACCCAATAATATTGGTCATTCACTCCATAGCAGTTTGTGGGACAATGTTGTGCACCAATGAGTTGCCGTGTTTGCTTACAAGTACAGTCACTACACTGGACAGTAAATCCTGTGGGGCATTTCGAAATGTTTTGATGTGATGAGACACTGCAGTGAATCCGATACAAGAATGATTATTATTGTGAGTGAACTCATTGCGATCCGATATGGGCGTGAGTAGCTTGGGGAGTATGTGTGTGTGTGTCTTTCTGTGTGTGTGTGTGTGTGCACCTGTGTGCGTGTGCGCATGTGTGCGTGTGTGTGGATACGGGGATGGGTTTGTGCGTAGACGCAGGTGAGGGGCAGAGTGGTGTGTGTGGTGTTCCCCAGCCGGGCAGCACTGAGCAGAGCAGATTTTGGGGGCAGAGATCAAACTGGACCCAGCAGCTAATTGAGCGACTGCCCGGAGAACCGGCAGCTTAATCCCAGCTCGGAATTGGATCCGTGTGGGGTCAGATTGCCAAACGCGGCTGAGGCAGTTGATGTGAGTCAGTCCGCGTGGCTGTGACCTGCCCTCTCGCTGACAGAACCAGTGCCGGGAGGTTTATTAGTGCCAGCGTTTCACTGGGAACTAATCCCGTGTGTATCAGCTTTGCCGCTGAATCAATTCTCCTGCGTAAACTGGAGTCGGCTCAGGGTTTGAGTCTGACTGGAGCTCGCGCCTCTCTCTCTCTCCCCCCCACTGAATCCTGGGCAGGTACAGCTGCCATGTTTCGACACACGTTCCCCAGTGTTTAAAGGCACTAAATTGTGTCTGTTTAATGGTCTGTAATCCAGGCCAGGCTGTGTGTGAGTTGTCAGTAAAAACAAAGGATCAACAGTTGTGTAAAATCTTGGCAGCGAGATGTTCTTGCCGTTTCTGGCATCGCCGGACGCACAGCGTGGCCCGGGGATTGTCACCGGGTAAGTGGGCGACTGCCTGACAGTGTATTCTACAGGCTTTGAGGGAGGGTGGGGAGAAAGGGGGGAGAGTGGGGTGGGGGGCTGTGGCTGGGGTTGTGGCACTTTGCTGATTGTTGCGTCTGTTCCTGTTACAGCTCCCTCCGCTGTGTCCATCATGCACCAAGTCAGTCGCACTGTGGAGAGCATCACCCTGTCCTGGTCCCAGCCCGACCAGCCCAACGGCATCATCCTGGACTATGAGCTACAGCACTATGAGAAGGTAGGAAACCCGACACAGAGAAACAAGAGAGTTCTTTACAACCGTCTGTTTATTTATTGGGGCCACGACATGTCAAGCGACTGCCAGGATGGTGGAAGATGAACTAGATGGACCTTGGTCTTCTTTCGCCAGCAAATTCTTATGCCCTTGTGTTCTTATGACTTAATTAAGGGCAGCTGTAAACTCCTCCCTTTTACTTGTGATTTACATGTGAATCGACTGCATATTTAGCCACAAAATACACAGACAATTCGCTCTACAGTGTATCCTGTGAAGCGCCTTGAGACGTCTCAACGACGTGATGAGCTGCTCTTTAAATCGCAAGTGTAAATAATAATAATTATTATGATTATTGTTATTAATTACACCCCGAAGATCGTGAGTTCCAGCCCCGCGTCAGGACTTGGAGGTCACATAGTCTACTTGACCAGTGCGGCGCTGGGGGGGGGGGCAGAGAGCTGCATTGTCGGAGGTGCCGTCCTTCAGAGAAGGGGCGTTAAACTGAGGTCCCGACTGCCTGTTCAGGTCTACCCCCTCCGGTGTGTGCACTCGCTGCCCGTTGTGTCACGGTGTAGCTGATGCCTCTTGTGTTAGACAGTCCCAGAGCCGAGTCCTATTGGAAGCAGCCGAAGCCGAGGAAAAATAGGTTGTGACCTACATGAAGGGGATTATGTGATGGCAGATCTGCCAACAGAGATGTAATGCACCTGAAGCCATTAAAGCTCAGCTGCTCGTCTGATTAAGAGGCGAAAAGTAATTTTCTCTGAGAATCCAGTGATTTAGTGAATTCCGGAGTAAATGCGTCCCACTACACACGTCCCGTCCCTCAGCTTCCTGCCCACTGCTCCCTGTCCAAATGCTGTGTATGCACACTCGAATACAACACCAGCTTGACAACACTCGCCCACACTCACACACCAACACACACTCACTCACCAACACACACTCACTCACCAACACACACTCACACGCACCACCAGACACTCACTGTCACCAACACGCGCTCACTGTCACCAACACACACTCACTGTCACCAACACACATTCACCGTCACCAACACACACTCACTCACCAACACACACTCACACGCACCACCAGACACTCACTCACCAACACGCGCTCACTCACCAACACACACTCACTCACCAACACACATTCACTCACCAACACACACTCACACGCACCACCAGACACTCACTCACCAACACACACTCACTGTCACCAACACACACTCACTGTCACCAACACACACTCACTGTCACCAACACACACTCACTGTCACCAACACACACTCACTGACACCAACACATACTCACTCACCAACACGCACTCACTCACCAACACGCACTCACACACCAACACACATTCACACACCAACACACACTCACGCACCAACACACATTCACACAGTGAGTGTGTTTGTGTGTGTGAGTGCACACGGGCAGGTGAAAGGCCAGGTCCCCAACAGCATCAAATCCCCGGAAGTAACCAATTCCATACGCACAATAAACTAAATGGTTCTCTCTCTGTCTGTCTCTCCCTCTTTCCCTCTCTGTCTCTCCCTCTCTCCCTCTCCCTCTCTGTCTCTCCCTCTCTGTCTCTCCCCCTCTCTCTCTCTCTGTGTGCAGGACCAATCGGAGTACAACTCGACCACAGTGAAGATCCAGACTAACACAGCCACCATCCACCACCTCCGCGCAGGAACCATCTATGTTTTCCGAGTGCGAGCTCGCACCGTGGCTGGTTTCGGACGTTACAGCGGGAAGATGTATTTCCAGACCATGACTGAAGGTGTGTACGTCTGCCGTCGAAACCCTTTCGGTTGAGTCTCCCATGCGATGCGCTCACTGGTGCCGTCCTTCAGCTCCCTGTCTCCCTGTTCAGGGTGGACGTCAACCATCCCACGGGCTGGTCGGAGAGAGAAGGGAGTTTGGCCCAAGATCAAATGAGCCGATTTTTCCACAACTGTTTGTGGGGACACTCGCTGCTGTGCGCAATTGGCTGCCGCGTTTCGCCCACAAATACACAGTCCATTCGCTTTACAGTCTATTCTGTGACGCGCTTTGAGGTGTGATGAGGCGCTGGGCCAAATGCCAGGATTATTTTTGATATTATTATTGAAAAGGAAACGGGGAGAAACTCCTCGTGTCTGAAGGGCTCCTTCACATCCACCTGAACAGATAGGTTTAACGTCTCAGCTGAAGGATGGCACTGGTCACAAAGCAGTAACACCCCCAGCGCTGAGGTGTCTGCCTCGACTTACGTGAGTTCAAAGTCCCGACGTTGGGGAATTGAACCCACAATCTCCTCTGCCTCGGAGGCGAGAGGCAGCGACCGAGCCGGGCTGACGCAATAGCTGTAAAAGGTTGATGACTTTCCAGCGGTCGGTCGGGTTCTCTGATGACTCTTTGCTGTTGTTACAGCCGAATACCAGACCAGCATCCAGGAGAAGCTGCCTCTCATCATCGGATCAGCCGCTGCAGGCCTCGTCTTCATCATCGCTGTCGTGGTCATCATCATCGTCTGCAATAGGTAACGGTCTCGGGGTCTGAGCTCTGACTGACTGACCGACTGATGTGTGTCCATTCTCTCTGTGTGAACCCTGTGCATTTCTTCCTGTGGACAGTAAACTGCCTCTTCCCTCTCAGCCTCTTGTGTCACAGCAGCGCGTCAGCCACAGCAACACGACCAAAGAGGCTGTTTGACACTTGCCTGACATCGTCTAGAGCTGTACAGAGACTCTGTCTCCGTGTCTCTGTAACTGTACAGTCTCTGTCTCCATGCCCTCACCTGTACAGGGTCTGTCTCCTGTCTGTAACTAAAGTCTCGGTGTCTCTCCGTCTGTACTTGTACATTCTCTGTCTCTCTGACTGTAACGGTGCAGTCTCTCGGTAACTGTACAGTGTGCGTATGTCTCTGTGTCTGTGTGACTCTGTGTCTGTGTCTCTGTGACTGTAATAGTACTCAGTCTCCGAGTGCCAATGTAACTACAGTCTCTGTGTCTGTCTGTGTGTGTGTGTGTGCGTGTTTCTGTGTGTGTGTCTCTCTCTGTGTCTGTGTGTGTGTGTGTGTTTCTGTGTCTGTGTCTCTCTGTGTCTGTGTGTCTGTGTATTTGTGGAGTCCTGTAGCTCAGTGGTTAGAGCACTCGCTTTGCAAGTGAGAGACCTGAGTTCAGTTCCAGGCAGAGGGCGAAACCTTGGGCAAGTTTCCTCACTCCACACAGAGCCTAATAATAATCCTCCAAAACAGAACAATAATAAATTGGTCACTTTCAATCCACGACTATTTGTGGGACATTGCTGTGCGCAATTGGCTGCTGCGTTTCACCCACAAACATACAATCAATTCACTTTACAGTATATCCTGTGAAGCGCTTTGAGACGTCGAGAAGACCTGAAAAGCGTTATATCAAATGCAAGGATTATTATTATATTATTATCTGTGTGTATCTGTGTGTCGGTGTCTCTCTGTGTCAGTGTCTGTGTGTGTGTGTCTGTCTCTCTGTGTCTGTGTGTGTGTGTCTGTCTGTCTCTCTGTATCTGTGTCTGTCTGCGTGTGTCTGTCTCTCTGTGTCTGTGTCTCTGTGTGTGTGTGTCTGTCTCTCTCTGTGTCTGTGTATGTGTGTCGGTCTCTCTCTGTGTCTCTCTGTGTCTGTGTTTCTCTGTGTCTGTGTGTGTCTCTCTCTGTGTCTGTGTGTGTGCGTGTGTGTCGGTCTCTCTGTGTCTCTCTGTGTCTGTGTGACCATCTCTTACTGGAGCTGCTTACAGCCCCCAGTGAACCGACCGCTTTGTGCTCGACTGCATGTAGTCCTCTCCCCCTCCCCCTCCTCCGCGCTGGGGGCTGTTGTATTTCCGCCTCGGTGCAGCTCGGCCTGTGTGTGTGTGTGTGTAGCTGCTCAGTCTGCACGTGTGTGTGTGTGTGTGTGTATTCAGCCGGCGGTTGGTGGGGGGGAGGTGGGGGGGGAACATTACTATTCAAATATCAAATGCAAGGATTATTATTATTATATTTCCATGTGCAGCTGCCTGACACAGCACCACACACTGTCATTTCTTACCCCCAATAAGAAATGTCTTGTGATATGTAGCTTTGAGGAGACCTGACTTGATTTGAACAGACTTTTCCATTTGAGTTCACATCACCAAGCACGGAACCGTTGTGCCTTAAACTCCCCCCCCCACCACCCGCCCCCTGTTCCTTTATTGGTGTTAACCTTCCCCGAATCCCACACTCCTCCCCTTCAGACATCCCCGTGTGACTACAAGGATCTAACTATCTCCTTTCTACCTAACGCTAACTCCCACAGATCACCCATCTTCTGCCCAGGCTCCCAGCTCCAAGACCAAGGCTTCCAGTTCCAACAAGGTTCAAGCTTCCAGCTTCAAGGTCCATCCTTCCAGGCTCCCAGGTCTAAATTCCCAGCTCCCCAACTCTACTCTATCCACAGCCTCTCCCTTGTCATTGTCACCAACCAACACTCAGTCAACACACTGTGTTAAACCAACAGCTGATTCCCGCAGGTGGACCCAGGTTCTATGTTGGAGGCCATGAGACATCCACTGTATAATGCTTAGCCCCCTTCCTCCCATTTCCTTACTCCACACACACGCCTCTGTTTACCCAGCAGTGAGTAGGAACCCTGTTGTTAGTCAGTTGGCGGGTCACTTTTCCAGGGGTAATAATCCCTTCAATTCTTGTAAAAATTGGTCACTCAGTCCACGACTGTTTGTGGGGACGCTGCCGTGCGCAATTGGCTGCCGCGTTTCACCCGCAAACTACACAGTCAATTCACTTTACGGTATACTCTTGTGAAACGCTTTGAGACGTCACAAAGGCATGATAAGGCGCCATATAAATGCAAGGAGCTCTCGGGCTGACAATGCAACTTATTGCTGGGGTTAAGGAAGCCAGTTCCTGGAAATCCTTGCGAAGGGGGCACTGAGTTGTTGTGTGAGATCTTATCACAAACCCGGAGGCTGAGCTTCACAGTAAAACTCCCCTCCGTGGCCTGGATTGTGTTTCACTCGCTCTCTGCCCTTGGCCTGTGTTTGACAGGTGACGGCACTGAGGTCCTGACCTCTGATGGCACAGCCTGGAGTATGTTAAGAGTTGCTGAGCGGGAGCTTCTGGAGAACCTTATACGAGAGCAAGTTGCCCCAGCACCTCAGCCCCTGGGGAGATTACACCCTCTATCCCTCATCACCTCCCTCCTTCAGTCACTCCATCCCTCAGCACCTCCATCCCTGCTTCTTCTTCAGGATCTTCTCCAGGTTTCTTTATGAACAACATGTTTCCTGAGATTCCGATGTCACTCTTGTGCCTTTCTCTGACTCACAAGTTAAGCGATGCTTTGTTCCCACCTTCCCAAAGATACCGGCCTGAAACCATCTGCCAGAACATGACGATGGCTTGGCTTTGCTCTCCATCTCCCCAGTGTAGTGCTGAGCCATTCAGATCCCGGAGGCTCAGCTCACTATGTGTCCACAGATACACACACACACACCCAAACACACACACACTCACGCACACACAGACATGCACACATGCACTCACACACACACAGACACACACACACCTACACGCACCAGTTGGACAGAGCATCTGGGGCTCACCTGAATACATTATATATAAACAATATAAACTTAAGTTGCCAGGAGCTTATCTCAAAAACCTCATCTTATATGTTCCCTCATTTTGTCCTGTCAGCCATCAGCCGGCACTCTATCCCGAGGCCAGGAGCCCCACATCCCTCCTTTCCTCGTTCTTCCTCCACCCACTGTGAATCTGTGAATTTTATTCAGAACAAAGAGATTATGAAACATGGTTTTGCTTCTGTTTAATTTGGCTTCGCCAGCTTTGTCTCAGCCTGGCTCAGTCGCTGTGTGTGTCTCAGCCTGGTTCAGTCGCTGTGTGTGTCTCAGCCTGGCTCAGTCGCTGTGTGTGTCTCAGCCTGGTTCAGTCGCTGTGTGTGTCTCAGCCTGGCTCAGTCGCTGTGTGTGTCTCAGCCTGGCTCAGTCGCTGTGTGTGTCTCAGCCTGGCTCAGTCACTGGGTGTCAGCCTGGCTCAGTCACTGTGTGCCAGCCTGGCTCAGTCACTGTGTGTCAGCCTGGCTCAGTCTCTGTGTGTCAGCCTGGCTCAGTCGCTGTGTGTCAGCCTGGCTCAGTCACTGGGTGTCAACCTGGCTAAGTCGCTGGGAGTCAGCCTGGCTCAGTCGCTGTGTGTCAGCCTGGCTCAGTCGCTGGGTGTCAGCCTGGCTCAGTCGCTGTGTGCCAGCCTGGCTCAGTCGCTGGGTGTCAGCCTGGCTCAGTCGCTGGGTGTCAGCCTGGCTCAGTCTGTTTGTCAGCCTGGCTCAGTCGCTGGGTGTCAGCCTGGCTCAGTCCCTGGGTGTCAGCCTGGCTCAGTCGCTGGGGTGTCAGCCTGGCTCAGTCACTGGGTGTCAGCCTGGCTCAGTCGCTGGGTGTCAGCCTGGCTCAGTCGCTGGGTGTCAGCCTGGCTCAGTCTCTGTGTGTCAGCCTGGCTCAGTCGCTGGGGTGTCAGCCTGACTCAGTCACTGGGTGTCAGCCTGGCTCAGTTGCTGTGTGCCAGCCTGGCTCAGTCGCTGGGTGTCAGCCTGGCTCAGTCGCTGTGTGTCAGCCTGGCTCAGTCGCTGTGTGTCAGCCTGGCTCAGTCGCTGGGTGTCAGCCTGGCTCAGTCGCTATGTGTCAGCCTGGCTAGGTCGCTGGGTGTCAGCCTGGCTCAGTCGCTGGGGTGTCAGCCTGGCTCAGTCGCTGGGGTGTCAGCCTGGCTCAGTCGCTGGGGTGTCAGCCTGGCTCATTCGCTCGCGCTCTCGCCTCTGAGTCAGACGTTCGTGTGTTCACGGGCCCCACGTTACGGGGCTTTGAGCTGACAGCCCGGGCTGACTGTCCAGCGCGGAGCTGGGGGACCGTGGCGTTGTCGGAGATCCTGTCTTCGTTGAAACCCGCGGCCGCTGCTCAGGCGAAAGTTACAAGATCCCGCAAGGCTATCACCAAAAGAGACGGGAGGTTCTTACGCAGAGCGTTGTTATGGTTTGGAATAACCGGCCTGAAAGGCTGGTGGCAGCAGATTCAATAACAACTTTCAAAAGGGAATTAGACAGCAACCGGAAAAGGGAAAAGAATTGCGAGGATTTGGGGAAAGAGCGAGCGAGTGGGGGACTGATTGGGCGACTCTTCCAAAGAGCTGGCACAGGCTTGATGGGCTTAATGGCCTCCTTCTTTGCTGTAAGACTTTATGCTTCAATGATTTGAGGTTACCTGAGAGAGGTGGGGGGGTGGGGGGGGGGTGGGGTGGGCAGAGGTGAGTGGCGCTTGTTGCAAGAGGAGAAATCACACCCTCTTGGAGGGGGTGGGTGGGGGTGGGGGGGTTTCACCAGATCTATTGTGAGGGGTTTGACGGCTCACTTTAACCCTTTAACTTGTTGAGTGATTTTGTTTTGTGGGGGGAAGCTGATGCACCCCCAGTGTTGAGTAAACGGCCCAACTAACGCACTCTGACAGGAGTCACCAGCACTGATGTTAGATGTGAAACAAGCTGCTCTGTGTCTTGCCGCGCGCTGAAGAATGCTCTGAATGTGTCATCTCCTTTGCTCCCCTTTTCAGAAGGCGAGGGTTTGAAAGAGCGGACTCTGAATACACAGACAAGTTGCAGCATTACACCAGCGGTCACGGTGAGTGTGCGGGAATTAACCCGCAGCGCTAAATATTACAGCAGTCGCCTTCCACCCACAGACAGGCAGAGCCAGAGGCAGATTGCTCCATCGATCTACGCTCATCAAACTGCTTAACGGACAGGGCAGCTCCGTCAAATGTTTCCAGCGCGCGCGTTCATTTGGCATCGTAAAAAAACTAATCATAATAATAATTTGACCCCTCAATCCACGACTGTTTGTTGGACGCTGCTGTGAGCAATTGGCTGCCTCGTTTCACGCGTAAAATACACGGTCAATTGACTTTACGGTGTATCCTGTGAAGCGCTTTGAGACGTCTCGAAGACGTGATAAGGCGCTGTATCAAATATTATTATTACGGTAAAGACTGGAGCCTGTTACCAGTCAGTTGAAGGAAGGCTATCAGTGCCCTTGCCCTTCACTCAGAACCTGATCCAGTGTTGCTGTGCGGGGGTGCAGGTGGAACTGAAGTGAGAAAAAATGTCTGGAGGATAGTGTGATAGTGCACGAATGTTGGCTGGTGTTAAAGACTGATGAATGGTTTCACTCAGAGTTGCCCCAGTCTTTGGGCTTTCACCTCCCTCCGTTATCTGGGATGGACCCCATCTGCTTCGGGCAGCTTGTCCACTGTGTAAGTTGCGACAACCTCTATGTCGAACGACTGTTCCCTTTACACCTGCCCCCACCCGCCTCTACCGCAATCGCCCCATCACCCTCTCATGTAAACCCAGCAGCGGAGGTCTGCTTGGCAGGTCCTCCCATTTCCTCGTTCTCCCCTCCACTCTCTCCCCAGGTCACCCTCTTGGTTCTTTGTGTTTTCCCAAACCCTTGTTGTGCGTTCCCCACTTTCACAGCCTCTGATTCTCGTTACACCTCTTGGTTTGCGCGCCAACGTTCCCTAGATTTTTAGCCAGTTTCCCTTAACTCTGAGATGTCGGGATTTCACTGGCAGTGTAGTGACTGTGTATTTTGTGGGCCAATGTGGCAGCCCATTTGTGCCCAGCGATGTCCCAAACAGCCATGAGCTGTATAGACAGTCCTCCCTCTGGTGATAGAAGGTGGGCACTGCACACACCACTGGACCCAGTCCTCTTCCCCTCACAATGACCAGCGTAGAGAGATCCTATCTGGCTAAGACGTGGTGACATTTCGGGCCATTTGGGGTTATTAAAATACTGCACGGGCAAAACTCCACTTTACAACATATTTTAAATATCTGTGAAGTCCATAACTACATTGTAAAGTACGCGATATAATAAACATATGTCATACAATTCACTTTACAGTATATTCTGTGAGGCGCTTTGAGACGTCTCAATGATAAGGCGCTGTATCAAATGCAAGGATTATTATTATTATTATTCATTGTTATTATAATAAGTTTAATGGCACCACCTACTGTACAGCTGGCGATTTATCCCCCAAAGGCTGTGATGTGAAATGATCCATTTAGTTTGGGGGATTGTTGGTGAGGACAGCGCAGTGGAGAGACTCCTTCTCTTTTCAAATAGCCGCAAGAAAACTTTAAACGTCCTCCCGAACAGCCGGACGGGACCTCGGATTAACATAGAAGTATTATAACCTTTCATCCGACAATCGGCACAGTCCCAAGGCGTTGGACAGTCAGGATTTGGACCCGAGCTGGGGGTTGGGAATCACCACACACACCCTGCCCCGACCTTGCTTATTCCGAAGTTCCCTTCCATTATTAAGACGGTTACATCCCTCAACTCCGGGTTAATTCACTCGTGCGAAGGATTTGGGGGAGAATGAACGGCGGACGTTTTTCTAGTTGTTTTTTTTTCTCTCCCCATTTTCCCCGTCTCTCTCTCTCTCTCTCTCTCTCTCTCTCTCTCTCCTTGTTGCAGGTGGACAGGACGAGCTGAGCCACGGACCTCTTCTCGAGCAGCTGCATTGTCGCTCCACGCTCAGCCGGCAGAAGGTGCAGTTCAAGCCGGGTGAGCCAGGCCGTGTGAGCTTCCGCTTCACTTACTTTTCCTCTCTTTCGTTTTCTTTCGTTTTCCCTCCCAGCGAACTCCGCCCTCCGGCCCGCCACCCCCACCCCCCCTTCCCTGTTCCCCGACCCCCACCCCCATCCCCACCACCAAATGTCACATTGATCGCGTGAGTGCAAAGGGTTCAATAGTCAATTGGGCTTCAACAACAACAACTTGCATTTACATAATGTCCTTCACGCAGGGTTATAATATTAATAATAATAATAATAATAATAATCCTTGCATTTGATCTAGCATCTTATCACGTCGTTGAGACGTCTCAAAGCGCTTCGCAGGATGTACTGTAAAGTGTAGTGACTGTGTATTTTGTGTGTCTCGGAGCGATTATCAGATCCCGGGGCGAATGTTCGCTCTCCTCACATTGACTCCCGGCCCCGAGAGAAAGTGCTGTGTGACGGGCTGTGTATGTGAGAGGAGCTGTGTGTGTGTGTGTGTGAGGGGCTGTGTGAGAGGTTCCATGAGGGGCTGTGTGAGGGGCTGTGTGAGGGGTTGTGTGTGTGTGTGTGTCAGAGGGGCTATGTGAGAGGCTCTGTAAGGGGTTGTGTGAGGGGCTGTGTGCCACACATTGTACCAGCTCGTGACAACACTGAATGAAGTTGCTTCTCATTGCAGTGGCGCCGGGAATGAAGATTTACATTGACCCGTTCACCTACGAGGATCCCAATGAGGCCGTGCGAGAATTTGCGAAAGAGATTGAGATTTCCAGTGTGAAGATAGAGCAGGTTATTGGTGCAGGTATCTATCTGTCCATCTGCTATCTGTCCATCCATCTATCTCTCTGTCCATCTGTCCGTCTATCTATCTGTCTGTCCATCTTTCTCTGTCTGCCTGTTCCAGCCTACTTCTCCCTACTTTACTGTATCTCTCAAATTGTGTCTCTTCCCTCACAGTGCCTAGTGCTGGGTTTCCTCTAATCTCTGAGCTCCATCTTGGTGACGTGGCATGTGGCCAAAATCCGGAGGAATGTAAATTACTCCCAGCACGAATCTATCTGCCTCCACCCTCGATCCCAGGAATCACTGATGTCCATCCAGGACTTGGTATCACTATCTATTTCCCTCTCGAGAGCCACCATGAACTCCATCTCCACTGCTCTTAAAAAACAACTGAATGTTGTGTTGGGAAGATTTTGACACAAAGGGCAGTGGAAATCTGTAACTCTCTCCCCCAAAAGGCTGTGGGTTTTGGATCAATTGAAATGTTCACGGCGGAGGTGGATAGATATTTGTGAGGTCACTGTATCCAGGGATATGGAGTAAAGGCGGGTAATTGGAGTTGAGGTACAGATCAGCCGTGATCTAGTAGAATGGCGGAACAGGCTCGGGGGGGCTGAATGGCCTCCCTATGTTCCTACGGTAGGCCGCGTATTGTCGGCGGATGGGATGAAATGGGCTGAAAGGCCTTCTTCATCTGAACCGATCTTGTGAAGAACATCCCTGAGGGTAAGAGAGGAAGAGGTCGCCCACGTGGGCTGTCAGAGAAACAACAGCCCTTTTTGCTTTGCTTCCTGTCCCAGGTGAGTTTGGGGAGGTGTGCAGCGGCCACCTGAAGCTCCCGGGGAAGAGGGAGATCTTCGTGGCCATCAAGACGTTGAAATCCGGCTACACCGAGAAGCAGCGGCGAGACTTCCTGAGCGAGGCCAGTATCATGGGGCAGTTTGACCATCCCAATGTCATCCACCTGGAAGGAGTGGTCACCAAGAACACGCCAGTCATGATCGTCACAGAATTCATGGAGAACGGATCGCTGGATTCCTTCCTGCGGGTGAGACACATCCCGTCGCCCGCTTTAGTTACTGCCCTCTCAGTTATGTGCTTTGGGTGAAGCTGAACGAGCCTCATCACATCGTCGAGACGTCTTAAAGCGCCGAAAGACAATACATAATAATATTAATGATAATGATTCGGTCACTTCAATCCACGACTTGTTGGTGGGGACGTCGCTGGGCGCAATTGGCTGCCGCGTTTTGCCCACAAAACACACAGTCACTACACTTTACAGTGTATCCCATGAAGCGCTTTGAGACGTCTCGACGACGTGATCAGGCGCCGGGTCAAACCCCGGGGCTGTTATTATTGTTATTATTATTATTATTATTATTGCACTTTGGGATGTCCTCCCGATGTGAAGGAAGTGGCACAAATGGGAACCGTTCAGTGTGTAAAAGTTCGCCCTTCTCTCTCTTTCTCTCTCTCGTCAGCAAAACGACGGGCAGTTCACGGTTATCCAGCTGGTGGGGATGCTGCGAGGCATCGCCGCGGGGATGAAGTACCTTTCAGACATGAACTACGTGCACAGAGACCTCGCTGCCCGCAACATCCTGGTCAACAGTAACCTGGTCTGCAAGGTCTCCGACTTCGGTCTGTCCCGGTTTCTGGAGGACGATACCTCGGATCCGACCTACACAAGTGCTTTGGTAATAAAGCCGTCGCCTGTCCTCCACGCGGGTTTGTGTGCAGTGGCTCAGGCCTGGCCCCCTCCCCGCTCCCCGCAGTCCCATCAGACCAGCTGGGGTGCAGGTCAGGCCCTTGTTGCACTGCGTCAAACGTCAAAGGGCCCCGTGTAAATACATGTCTGTTGTTGTTGTCACTGGATGCAAAGTGTCAAGCGTCTCTCGCTCTGCGTTAAGGTGACCGTTGTCTCTCTCTCTCCCTCTGTTACAGGGTGGGAAGATTCCTATCCGCTGGACGGCACCAGAGGCCATTCAGTACAGGAAGTTCACCTCAGCCAGTGACGTGTGGAGCTATGGTATAGTCATGTGGGAAGTGATGTCGTATGGGGAGAGACCGTACTGGGACATGACCAACCAGGACGTACGTTCCTTACCTTTTTTGACGCTATTAAATCGTCTCCTTGTGACGTGTAAGCTCTTGCCCGTTGTGTTGGGATCCTCTGGAGGAGTCGCCCTCTCTTCACCCCAGTCCCCCACCTACGGGAGAGGCCGTCAGAGCTCAGTGCCTGATGTACCTTGTCTGCCTGTCGCCAGCGCCGGCCACTCACACTAGCGGCCACACACTGCGCCTAATCCTGTCCGGAATTAGGTAATCAGGATATGGTCCCTCCAGGGGCACAGAGAGCGCGAGCGAGAGAGAGCGAGAGAGAGAGCGAGAGAGAGAGCGAGAGAGAGAGTGCGCATTCCATTGCAGACATTTCCTGTGGAACTCTCGGGAAGTCTGATGTGGATACTCTTTGGATACCAAATACAAGGATTATTATTATTATTATTGTTGTTATTATTATATGTTGTGGTGGTGTCTGTCTACTCCCAGCTCACAGTCGCCCCCCTCTGGCCAGTAAACGCACTGCCGGCTTCCGGCACCAGATTGCAGTGCGATCGCATTGGCCACTCGGCGTCCTTCACATCTCGGCAGGACGTGTCTCCAGGGCTTTTGACGGGATCCACTGCAATGTGTGTGTCTCGCAGCAGCTCATTGGGACCCAGCGACGTCCCACGCGCCTTCATGTAGCGAGTGACCCATCGCGTCTGGGACACGTGCGTGTTCCGGACACCGGGAGAAGCCGCTTTGCGTATTCCAAGTGAACGGAGATCGTTACAGCCCAACTGAACAGGCAGACGGGGCTCGGCACCTCACACAATGCAGCGCTCTCTCCCCACCCCAACCCCCCCCACCCCCAGGGCTGCTTTGGAGTCTCAGCCTAGACTGTGAGCTCAGAGTGCCCCCTCGCTGAGTTTGGGACCCACCACTCTCTGACTGCGAGGTGAGAGGGCACTCAGTGAGCCAGGCTGCTTCACTGATATCACAAGGTTGTGTCAGCAGGAGTCGGACGTCCTCTCGATGTGTTGCGTTAAACCTCCTGTGCCTGACCCTGTTCCAGGTGATCAATGCCATTGAACAGGACTATCGCCTGCCACCCCCCATGGACTGCCCCACCGCCCTGCACCAGCTCATGCTCGACTGTTGGCAAAAGGATCGTAACAACCGGCCCAAGTTTGGTCAGATCGTCAACACCCTGGATAAAATGATCAGGAACCCAAACACCCTGAAGGCCCTGACACCCCCCACCTCAGGGTGAGTTGCCGTCCTCTGGAGATCACGCAACACATTGAGTGCTGACAGTCCTGGTCGTGTAGCACGAACATCTCACACACGCAGGGACTGGCACATCGTGCCTGTGGTGTCCCTCTGCGCCCTGTGCTCTCTGCATCCCTGTGTGTCTCCCTCTGTCTTGCAGGGTGACTCTGCCTTTGCTGGATCGCACAGTCCCAGACTTTTCTACCTTCAGCACAGTGGACGACTGGTTAGATGCCATTAAGATGGGTCAGTACAAGGAGAACTTCACCAATGAGGGCTACACGTCGTTTGACCTGGTTTCTCAAATGACGGCAGAGTAAGTTGTGCCTGACCGCCGCACCGGTGCTGAGATCACAATCCTTGCACTTGAGCTGCCGCGTTATCACCTCGTTCGGATGTCTCAAAGCGCTTCGCGGGATTTTTACTGTGAAGTGTAGTGACCGTGTGTTTGAATGCCCTGACTACACGGACTACATGTCCTGCTGTAGTCTGTGTGCTCTTTATGTGTTGGGGCATCACCACCTTACCTACCCTGTGTCTTTGTCTTGCTCCCCAGGGATATCCAGAAGGTTGGGGTGACCTTGGCAGGGCATCAGAAGAAGATTTTGAACAGTATTCAAATGATGCGGGCACAGATGAATCAAATTCAGTCGGTGGAGGTTTGACCTTTGGGGGTCAGGTTCTGAAACGTCCCCCCACCGCGCCCCCCCCCCCCCCACCCTCTTCCCCCCCCCCCCCCCCAATCCTCACCCCCGAAAAACAAATATTCAGGAAGTCACACGAGACGGACACTCTTCAACTGAGCCTCCAGGAGAGAATGAAAGACCTTCTGGGAACAATTCAGCAAGGCCGTGAAGTGAAGATGGGAATGGTGTTTGACATTAGTTATATATATATATATATATATAGCCAGGAAAGCCCTTTATTCCGAAGGGCTCCATGAACAGGCTCAAGGGGCTGAATGGCCTCCTCCTGTTCCTATGTTCCTGTGTAACAGAGATGCACAACCAACCACGGATCTTCCAAGTACCGAGTGTGGTGATAGGGAGGCGGCTGAAAGAGCTGCGATCGTTACTTAACCACCTCCGTGTGCCCCCGCTCCTCTCGCTCCCTCTCTCCCTCTCTCTTTCTCCCTCTCTCCCTCTCTCCTCTTCAATAATAAACCCAACTCAGGCAAACAAAAATAACCTGGGCAACGAACAATCTCCCAACGCTGCAGGTCCCTGCCCCGGGGAAGCTCACTGCCATATTACCTGCACCATCGAAGCTTCAACGCTCGGGCTGAGGCGAGGGCCTGCTGATGGCCGTGACTGTTCGTGTTCCTCTTCTGGGCCCAAACAACAACCGTAAGCTCTTCCTGATCGATGAGAAGATTTTTTTTATTGGTGTTTCAGAACTTTTGGGTCAGTTCCTGATGGGGACGCTGTGGTTTACTTTCCCTGAGATGGGCCCCTTTTCCCCCACCAATCCCCCTCCCTCTCCCCTCCTCCCCCCCCCCCATAATATTGGTGCTGTGACCCTCAAGTCGACGTTTATATTATTAGTTTAAGATAGTGATTTCTTCCTGCCCTTAGCCCCACGCTGCCCTCGTCCTGTACATATCAACAGCAACTTGGATTTATAGAGCTCACTCCCTCACGCTGGGTAACGTCCAACTGTGTGACCCCCACCCCACGCAAACCCTCCCCCACACCCTCCCTTTCCCCCCACCCCCAAATCCCATTTGCACAGGAAATTTTTAAAAAATCAGAAACATCACGAAAGCGGAAGGTTGAGAGTTAACACTTTTTTAAAAAAAACACACATGCAGAGCAGCTTTTTACTGTGACGTCACCGGGTTCAGTGTTTGTGGGGGTGGGGGTGGGGGGGGGGGTGGGTACGTGAGGTGGGGGTGGGGTGGGGAGTTGGGGGCACTCATGACCCCAACTGGGTCTTTGGTACCTTGAGGGAGAGCGTTTGCTCTTAGTCTGGCCAAGCTTTCCCGCTGCTTGTCCAGCTCGGACCCCCCCCCCCCCACTCCCTGCTAGTTAGTTAGTTATAGTTAGTTAGTTAGGGCTTTGGCTGCAGGGTTAACAGGAGCTGAGGGGGAGGATTCCCTGCCCCCAGTGACTGGTCGGCCCTTCCAGGTCCTGCCAGGTCGATGGATGAGCCGGGCCGGGCTGGACTGCCGTCAGCTGTGAGTGCCCTGGGATACTGCGGCCCCTCCTGGCTCAGGAATCGGGATTAAAGACCCTGAGGGGTGACTGTGTGTGGGGTGGGGGTGGGGTGGTGAGTGGGGGTTTCATTTGACTCAAACGCTTGACAATTTTGCTGACCTTCGGACGGTCCGACCCCCCCCCCCCCCCCCCCCACCCTGGTCACGGGACAGAACAGACACGGAAGTTCTTTACAAACGACACCAGCAAAAACACTGACTGAAGTTATTCCGAAATAGGGCGTCTGAGGCTTCTTTTTTTTAACGGATGGAAATTTAGGACACGATGTGATGTGGGTCTGTTGTCACTCTGTCCGACGCCCAACTCAGATCGAAGGAGGACCTTTCGCGTCGACTCGGAGCCTTTCACAACAACAACGACGACGACGACGACGACAACAACGCCCTTTGCACGGACAGGAACTCTTTAACAGAGATGTCTAACAGCTGCATTGCATCTGAGCACAGAGCAGACCCGGCTCCTGGGTGTGAATGGATGGGGTGGTGGTGGGGGGGGATTTGGTTGGTTGGTTGGGGAGGGGGGAAAGGGGATTGATTTTGTTACTGTGTGTTTCTCCTGTGTTTTGGGGCTGGGAATCATTTGAACCAGTTTCAGTCTGTTCACTCTGGCGGGACATTGTCTCTCGCCTCGACCCTGACCCTGACCTCCCTGTGAAATTGCACTGTGATGTTTGTGGAGGTTTTTAGCGACGGGAGCAGGTCACATGCACTGGGGTCACAGCCCCCCCCCCCACCCCCTCGCTTGCCGGGCACCTGGCAAAGTGTCAGAGAGACTGTGTGACGGAGAGACCTCAATACGCGTGTCCCATCTACCGCTGTTTTCTTCCATTTCTCAGCAAACGATTCGGAACATTGACCTGCGACTGCGGTAACCGCTCGCCACCTGGCCCTGCGCCTCCCCTCAGCCTCAGCCTCCCCTCAACCTCCCTCAGCCTCGCCTCAGCCTCCTTCAGCCTCGCCTCAGCCTCCCCTCAGCCTCCCCTCAGCCTCAGCCTCCCCTCAGCCTCCCCTCAGCCTCAGCCTCCCCTCAACCTCCCTCAGCCTCGCCTCAGCCTCCCCTCAGCCTCGCCTCAGCCTCGCCTCAGCCTCCCCTCAGCCTCAGCCTCCCCTCAGCCTCAGCCTCCCCTCAGCCTCAGCCACATGGACATTCTGATGTTCTTCATTTCCTTCAATCCAGCCAACAATAACAACAACAATAATAACCATACACCAGTGTAGACCGAGGACCTTTCCCATCGGGAGCAAGTCCCACTTTAATTGCACTCAGTCTCGGGCAGTGTCTTTGGCCTTTGCATCACAAACAAACCTCTCAAGACAGCTGCTGCGTCCATTAGACTTTTGAGTTGATCTAGACTTCGTTCTCCCCTCCCCTCCGCTCGCTGTGGAGGGTCATGTCCCCCCACCACCACCTCCACCCCTCCAGATGGCAGATATTGACACAGCGTCAGCAGCCAAATGTGTAGCAGTTCTGGTCACTGCTTCCTGCAATGTAACATGGCTTTCTTGCTGGGTTTTCTGCTGTAGTTGGCAGTGGAGCCAGTGCCAGGGGCAGCAGAAGAATCTTGTCACCACCTGGGCCGGTGGCCTGGCTCTGAGCTCGGACATGCTACGATTCTGTGAGTCTGGTTTATTCCATCTTCACATACATTCGGCTACAACCAGATTGTTTCCAGCGTCCAAAAGCCCAATGCGGTTGGCGCCCACTGAATCTAGTCAAGACAATAATAATAACTAATACTAATAATTACAAAATTACATTGGTAAAGCGCCTTTCAGGTCAGGAGGACATCCCAAGGCGTTGAACAGTCAGGGATTAGCACCTGAGTGGGGGGTGATAATAATAATAATAATAATAATAATAATAATCCTGGCACTTGATACAGCGCCTTATCACGTTGTCGAGACGTCTCAAAGCGCTCCACAGGACACACTGACATTGATGGACAACCTCTAGTCTGTTTGATGGATGAAGTACTTGAGGAACTGGCTGTAGGATCTGGTTGGATGGGTAGAAATGGTGGGTGAACCAGGCAGATGAGAACTATATTTAATATTCGCTCACTATATTTAACTCCTTCACCTCTCGCCCTGTATTCCCGACTCTACCCTGCTGTCCCCCCCCCCACACACATAAACATTCCGTCCAGTTTCGTGACTATGAAACCGTCGGCACGTCTCGCTTTGTGTTCCTGGCTTGGGATATATTTGGGGGAGACGTGGTTTACATTTACACTTTGCACGGACGGAGGAGGTCGAGGGAACGTGGTTCCCACGTCCCAGAAATCAAATCGTTTTAATTAAACAGCGAAAAAGAAAGAAAAGGGGAAAAAAAACCTGCGTTCAAATGTCACGCGTCCTCTCTCCCTCTCTCTCCCTCTCTCTCTTGTATGATAATGTTTACACACGTACTTCCTGCACACCTCAATACTGTGCCCGAGGGCTCCAAATATTTGCCTGACAGACGCTTGTCAGGAGCCAGGTTATGTGTCCAGACCCGGACACCAACTTCGCTCCACCACATCGCCCCCCCCCCCCCCACACCCACACCCCCCCTTTTGCACAGATTGCCTCCTCACTCCCACTGTGAAACCATGTCACTCACGCCCTAATACAAACCTGTATAAACTGTACATTGAGCCGTGAACCCCCGTGTGCAGATGATGTAATGATTTGATCATTTGTATAATTTGTATTCCTTTTTATGTGAATGGCGACTAGTTTGTACTGTTACTTAGTGCAGTAATCACAAAAGATGTGTCTTCCATGTAGACCGAGAATACTGCCGTGCGCGCGTGCGCGCGAGTGCCCAACATCTTTGGATGTTAAACGAGATGTATTTATAAAGAGTTCAGTTCGAACCGCAGTTCCTGCTCCTTCCTTCCCGATGTCTTTGTAGGAAAATTTTAACAGAAACATTTTTTTTCCCCCCCCCCCACCCCCCCGTGAAATAAATGTGGGAAGCGAGTCCCTCGGCCACGGTCTTGTACTTTCACACCGGTCGCTCAGGTTGTTTTTTTTTTTTGGGTTCTGCTCCGGCTTTCCCGACCGACTTCAGACCTCGCGGGTCTCGCTCCAGCAATAACGTTTGACACAGCGCCTTATCCCGTCGTCGAGACACCTCCCAAGCGCTTTCGGGGAGGGAAAGAACACTCTCCCCCCCCCCCCCCCTGAGCTGCGGGAGCCTAACCTTCCCGATGACCTTCAGCGACTTTCCCCCCGAGGCAAAAAAATGAACCATTTGTTCGGTGTAAACCTCAGGCTGCACTCTGCAAACACTGCGCATTCTGGTTCCACTCTTCACAAAGCAGAGAACAGTTGACAGTCCCCCCCCACCCCACTCCCTCCGCACCCCCCAACCCCCGCCCAACTCCCTCCGCGCCCCCCAAACCATCCCCACTCCCTCCGCCCGCCCCCACTCCCTCTACCACACAACCCCAACCTCGTGGCTACAACACTGATCAATGCGCTTTGACCTGTTTCACACATTGTGGTGAGATAATCATTAGCAAAAGCCCTTGTCAGCAGCCAACTAGAGAGAGAGAGAGCAGGAGTTGGCTCGGGACCTGCTCAGACACTGAGGCAGCCCTTAATACACAGTCACTACACTTTGCACTCTATCCTGTGAAGCGCTTTTGAGACATTTCGAATGTCCGTGAAAAGCGCTATATCAATTGCAAGGATTATTATTATTATAATTATTATAATAGTCCTTACTGTTGATCCAGATATTTTTTCTCAGCCTCCCTCCTTCCCTCCCCCGCTCCCTCCTTCACTCACTCACTCACTCCCCCCCCCCACATAGTAATAATAATAATCCTTGCATTTGATACAGTGCCTTATCGCGACGACGAGACGTCTCAAAGCGCTCCGCCGGACGCACTGTAAAGCGTAGTGACTGTGTGTGTGTTTGTGGGCGAAACGCGGCAGCCAACTGCACCCAACGGTGTCCCACAAACGGTCGCGGGTTGAGCGAGCACCGATCGTTTTCTTTATCGGGACATCATCAGGAAAGGCAACCCGCAAATATATTTCAGACCTGGTTTACAACCTGAAACAATAACGCTCTTTCCCCCACTTCCTCCCCCTTCTCTCATCCCCTCTCTTTCCCCTCTCACCCCCTCCGCGCACCTCGAAGGGAGCAGGTTCAGCGACAGTTCGCAAAACATCTCAGGAAGGGTTCGTGCCTTCATTGTGAATCCAAGCATCACAGGAACAGTCAATCTCAGCATTTAAATGGCCGTTTGTTCTCAGGGCCATTAGACTGGCAGTAAATCATGTTCATCCAGGTTCCGCCGATCAGCATCGCCGTTGTGTGTGAAATGAGTTTTTAACAAGACCGCAGCAGTGTAACGGAGTCGTGTAGCTCAGTGGTTAAGAGCGCTCGCCTCGCAAGCGAGAGGACCCGGGTTTGATTCCCGGGCCGGGCGAAAACTTTTAGCAACTTTGCTTACTCCACGCACACGCGCACACGCACACACACACACACACACACACACAAGCCTCTGTTTACACAGCAGTAAGTAGGAGTCTGTATGTCAATCGATTGTTAGTAATTAAACCCTTTTAAAAAAATGGGTCACTCAATCCACAACCGTTTGTGGGGACACTGCTGTGCGCAATCGGCTGCTGAGTTTCGCCCACAAAATATACAGTCAATTCATTTCACCGTATAATAATAATAATAATAATGATAATCCTTGCATTTGATACAGCGCCTTATCACATCTTTAAAACATCTTCACAGGATATACTGTAAAGTGAATTGTCTGTATATTTCGTGGGTGAATCCACACAAAACCCCGTTTACCTCCCCTCCAATCCGGCTCCCCCTACCCCCACCCCCCCCCAGACAACGGTCACCAGTCACACTAATTGGAAAGACAACACTGAACAAAAAAGACTCGACTGCCACACGTCTCCAGAACAGGTGCTTGAAGCAAATATCATTGACATGATGTCTGCCTGGGGCTGGTCCAGCTTCACGCCTCTACGCTGTTCATGAAGATGCCATTCGATGCTTTGACAGGCAGTTGGTGAGTGAGTGAGGGAGCGAGGGAGGGGAGGGGAGGTGAGGGAAGGAGGGGAGGGGGGTGATGAAGGGAGGGAGGGACCTCAAATGTGAGTTTAACAAGTTTCATTTGCTGCTGCTAATTATTTCGCTTTGACTTTTGTCACAAATGACTTGCTGATTAGCAATTATTGCTGCTTTCCCTTGTCGTACAGTCTGTTTCTTTGGCCCCAAACGATTGACTGTAAATTCGCAAACCAGTGGACGTGGGCGAGGAACAGCAGCACTTTAATTTGATAATTTGGAGTCCCGTAGCTCAGTGGTCAGAGCACTCGCCTCGCAAGCCAGAGGACCTGGGTTCGATTCCTGGTCAGGGCGAAATGTTGGGCAAGTTTCCTTACTCCGCACACAAACCTTGGGGGGGTTGCCAAACCCTTTAAAAATATCTGATAACAATAATTTGGCCACTCAATCCACGGCTGTTTGTGGGGACGCTGCTGTGTGCGATTGGCTGCCGCATTTCGCCCACAAAATATACAGTCAGTTCACTTTACAGTCTATTCTGTGAAGCGCTTTGAGACGTCTCGATGACGTGAAAAGCTTCATATCAAATGCAAGTATTATTATATAATATTATTATTATAACGCAGACTGCCAGTTCCCTCCATCCCAATTGTGCTCTTTATCACTAACGGGTGAACCTGGATTTAATCTCTGTTTCCACCCACGTCTGTATGTCAGATATTAGCCTTAACCTCTATCAGCTGATTGTCAACCAAACTGAAGCCAATACACACACAAAATAGATACACACACACACACAGCAACACACCCACACACACACACACGCAAACATAGATGGATAGACACACGCATACACACACACTAACACAGACATGTTCATACCTACATAGAGACACGCACAGACTCACACAGACACACACACACACAAAACGCCTTCAGGCCTTGTACACAGCCGTAGCTTTACTATGAGAGGCTGAGTTCACCATATGTTTAAACATGACCCCACATCACATCCCCCATTTGATTCCGGTTTGCTGGGGTTGGGGTGGGGGGGGGGGGGGCGGGGGGTTGACAGCTTGTCGTTGGGAGTTGGAGATTACCCATCGCTGCTGAAGGTTCCCCTCTGGACACGCAGTGTTTGGGCAGCGTTGGGACCAACATTAGAATAGCCGTGAGGAGTCGTAGCTCTGGACAGAGAGAGAGAGAGGGAGAGAGAGAGAGAGACGTTGGAGGGCGAGCGATTGCTTCTCTCTGCTCATCGCTCTGACAGCACAAGCTTCGGCCCTCGGGCGACTTCGCAGGAGAATCGCACTGAAGCCGAGAGAAATTAATAGGTTTCCTACACGGCTCCTGCTGATACTCTTGGCGTCTCTCTCTCTTTTTCTCTCTCGCTCGTTTTCTCTCTCATTCTCCCTCTATCTCTCTCTCTCTCCCTCTCTCTCTTTCTCTCAACGATGCCACTCGCGTTCGCTTCAGGCCCAGAGATGTCACAAGGCCCAATGTCCACAGCTGTGCTTGACTTTCCTGCAAGGAATTAGCTGGAGACGCTGCCTGTTAAAGTGAGTTAGAGCTGGAGCGGGTTTATAATTGCCCAATGATGTCGATTCAAGGGTGTCCGGCTAGTGTGGCCTTTGGGAGGGTTGGAGGTAGGGGGTTGGGATTGAGCAGCGCCAGTGAGAACCATGGGGCTGGGTTGGGAAACTCTGTCATAAGTGATGCAGAACAGGAATCCCGTAGCTCGGCGGTTAGAGCCCTCGCCTCGCAGGCGAGAGGACCCGGGTTCGGTTCCCCAATGGCGGGACGAAACCTTAGGCAAGTTTCCTTCCTCCACACACAAGCCGCTATTTACCAGCAGCGGGTAGGGACCTGTTCGTCGATTGGCAGATCGCTTGCCGGGGTGGGGGGGGGGGTTCATAAGGCATTCGAAATAAATAACTAAATACCTAAATAAATGATTTGGTCACTCAATGCACAGCTGTTTGTGGGACGCTGCTGCGCGCAATTGGCTGCCTTCGTTCGCCCGCAAAATATACAGTCGAGTCACTTTACGGTACATTCCGTGTGCAGTGTTTTATGAATGTTATTATCATTGTGATCATCTTTCTCTCTTTCTGTCCGTCCCTCGCTCGCTTGGTTAGGTGGAACCGAGGAGGGGGAAACGGGGCACAGGCTCGGCGGATCGTGAAGGTTGGCATCTTGTGACAAGGACGGAGGCGCGCAATGGACGAGGAAGCTATTTATTTCACTGTCAGCTAAGCCGAGCGCGGGGTGAAACGCTGGCGTTAACATCAGTCAGACAGCCAGAAAGGTTGCACAGAGGCCAGATCCGCAGCACGACTGTTCAGCAGGTTAAACGGCATCGCATGTCGCAGGAGTGAAAAGCTCTGTGTTAAGTTGATTGAATCAGATGTCGAGCATTGATGTGGAATCAATGGGAGCATTTCCATTCTGCCCGAGGCGAGGGAAGTCGGAACATACACTGACACAGGGGCAGGAGGAGGCCAATCAGCCCATCTCGTCTGTTCCACCATTTTACCGCTTTGAGACGTCTTGATAGCGTGATCAGCTCCTTATCCACCGCGAGGATATTTTCGGAGGTGCCGTCCTTGGGAGGAGACGCTCAACCGAGGTCCCGTCTGCCTGATGTTAAAGATCCCGCGGGGCTATTGGAAAAGAGAAGGGAGTTTCTCTCTCTCTCTCTCTCTCTGTCCCAATGTCCCGGCCGACAATCCCCCAAATAAAATCAGTCGCTCACTCCGTGGCAGTTTGTGGGGCACCGCTGTGTGCGACCGGCTGTCGCCTTCGGCCCACAATATACACAGTCAGTCCACTTGACAGCATATCCTGTGAAGCGCTTTGAGACGTCCCAACGACATGATCAGGCGCTAAATCAAACGCGAGGATTATGATTATGATTAGGGTTATTATTAGGATTATTGTTGATCTCCGCAGAGAGGCGGGTGGGCAGTGGGGCCAGCAACGGGCAGCTGATGATGTGAGGATTGAGGTATGGTCGTGACGGGGATTAAACGGTGAACTGCAGTCACACAGCGACAGCTGGGGGTTTTGACCAGGGATTTTTTTTTTTTGGGGGGGGGGGGAAAAACTTTTGAAAGGCGGAAAGGGGATGTGATAATCATTTTACTCCCATCACCTTCTGAAGTGCTTTTTGAAGACATTCCCAGAAAAATGTCGGATACAGCCTGACTCACCACACAATCTCATTCCCCTTTTGCTGGGACTCTATTCCCCTCTCTTACATCCCTCTATCTCTCTCTACCCCACCCCTTTATCCCCCTCTCCCACACCCCTCTATTCCCCTCTCCCCCACCCCTCTATTCCCCTCTCCCAAACCCCTCTATCTCCCTCTCCCCTCTGGTATGCATCAAGTTTCCTTCTAAATTTGGTGCTTTTAGGTTGAAGCACAGGTCCCAGCAGCGAGTTCCACATTCTCACCACCTTGTGTGTGAGTGAGTTCCCCCTGAGCTCTCTTTCAGATTTGCTAATGACAATCCCACATTAACCCATCCTTGGACTTGGACTCACCAATGAGTGGGAAACAGTTTAGCAGTGCCCACGCCATCGAATCCTTTTATAGCCTTCCCTACCTCCAGTCACACGTCATCTCAGTGCTCTCATCTCTAGAGAGAAAGGTTCCAATCTGTCCCATCTCCCCACTCATCCCCTGGGAAAGTCCTGCTGAAATCTAAACGCACTCTCTCCAATGCTACAATATCCTCCCTGTAACAGGCTGACCATTTTGGGTGGGTTTACGACAAATCTTACAGGACACAAATCTCTTCTGCCCGTTCGACGTGGGGTCGCAAGTTGCTGGTATATCATTTGAGATGGTAACTTGTCTCGTTCCCACCTGCTCACATGTTTTTCACACTCGCACTCACACAACAATCTATATATTTCCCTGTAACTCTGTGTGGCAGCTGCAGCAGTCGGACATAATCTTGGATCAAGTGCAGAGTTTACCGGATTAACACAGGCCCAGCCCCCAGCGGGACACACACACGCACACGCACACACATACACACACACAGCGCTGCCTTGGATTTAGACGAAGACAGATTGGAGCTGGAAATGCCGGTAAGGAAACCAGCCGCGGGGATACCTGACGAGAAGCAGAGCGCGCACTTCATATAATAGGATCGGAAGTTAACCCCCACCCCCTTCCTTCACTTCTCCCCTCCCCCCCCTCCCTTTCCCCCCACCTCCCCTTCCCCCACCGCCATCCCCCACCCCCCCCCTCCTCCCCCCACCACCAGAATCGCAAAGTCCACGTTATTAACCCAAATACTAACTCCAATTGTCATAATATCTCTCTGATGTGTTCAGGGTTGTCAGGAGTTGGCTGAGCACCCGGGACCTCCTGTTCTCTGAGTTTCTCGTGGGAGAATATTCCAGACGGTATTTGCGAACCAACCTCACGCAATGGACAAAGTGCGACGAGGAGAGGTAAACGTTCGATCGCCAAATCACACCCTCACATAAGAGCCTTTCCCTGAGAGTTGGGAGGATCGTGTGTTTTTTATTCCCTGTCACGTTAGAGCCGTCATTTGCTTTACAGCGATTGTGAAAAATAATAATAATAATAATAATAATAATAATAATCCTGGCGTTTGATATAGGGGCCTATCCCATCGTTGAGACATCTCAAAGCGCTTCGTGGAATGTACTGTGAAGTGAATCGATTTGTGCTTTGTGGGCGAATCACGCACAGCAATGGCCCAGAGCCAGGCAGACACCGACGCTTAATCTATTCTCCGTGGTCCTCGCCCATGTTCTCAGCCTCCTTCCCAAGGCCGATTTTTATTTCTGGTTCGTTAAGCTTTTTCTAACTAAACCCAAAACAAACGTCTCCTACCCGACAGAGCCATTAATTGAAGGCAGACAGAAGCCAATAGGCAGAATGTTTCGAGGAAAGGACAGCGCCTCCCAATAACACAGCTCTGCACTTGAGTGTCAGCTAAGAGTCCTGACTGTCCAGCGCCTCGGGACGTCCTCCCGACGCTATACACATATCATTTTGTTGTTGTGTTGCTGTTGACCTGGAGCTGGAACCCACAAACGTTCATGGCCTCATAGAGGCGAGAGCCAGGTTCGCTCGCAGGACTAAAGGTCTGAAAACTGTGAAACTCATCCACTCATAAACGACTTTATGTCTCGCTGCAAAAGAGAGAGTTGCTGAATGACTGATAGATTGCGAATCAGGGGAAACCAGACGCTTGAAATATCAAATTAATGTACAATAAATATCTTGAGGTCCACGGTTTTTATCGCCTCTTAGCCCCGTGCTGAATTTGACACCGGAATTTCTTTACTATTTGTTACATCGACCGCAGAGAAATGGCAGTTCGCCAGCACATCCATTGATTTCATTTTACATTTGGAAAGCCTGGCGCTCTATCCCTTGAGCTGATTGTTTAGCAACTGTGTTCTGACTCGTTGCAAGTCTGACCAGTTACATAATAAAAGCTGTTTTATATCCGCGGCATTTTTGACATTTCCCTTTTATTCTCTCTGCTTATATGGAGATGGAAAGTGTTTTACTACAAGTACAGCTCCCGCGTTCCAATGGGGGGAGGGGGGGGGGTGGGTTCCTTTTCCAAAGCCGTTTGATACCGTGAGACGCGGAGGTTTGCTGTGTGACGATTATCTTTGCATTTACTGCAGCGCCTTTCATTTCGGGAGCACGTCCCAAAGCACGTCACAGGAATTCCTGTCTGAGGTAGTCACACTGTCTGTTGTAATAATAATAATAATAATAATAATAATAACCCTTGCATTTGACACAGCGCCTTAATCACGTCTCAAAAGCGCTTCACAGAATACGCTGTAAAGTGAATTGGTTGTATATTTTGTGGGTGAAACGCGACAGCCAATTGCGCACAGCAGTACAGTTTTAATAAACCATCCATTGATGTGACTGTACAACAACAACAGGCCATAATCCAAGAGGGAGCCAGTGTTTCACAGCTTTTTCATTGAGGAATATCCACTCTTGTGACAGAAGTCAATTAAATAGGAGGATTAATAGACTTTGCTTCCCACCTCGGAGTTTAAAACTATAAACCCAGGTCAGGGATTATGACGTCGGCAGAGAGGAAATCGAGATGAGATGTAACGGATCGCGGGAGGTGAAAGAAGAGAGTAGATGGCGGGTGTTTCAACGCAAACCGTCTGTCAACCCGAGGTGTAACCCTGCGGTTAATGGGGCGATGAAAATACAAGGTGGTGTCGTTGTTGTTGGAAGTGCTGTGTCATGTGGACCATTTGACAAGATATCGTCAGACGTAAAGTATTTGTTTCTGCACAAGACAGGGTGATAACGAGGGAGAGGAAAACCAAATAAAGGATAGGAAATAGTGTGTAAAGATCTATCAGGTAATGATAATAATAATAATAATATTCATATTATTATTATATTAGTGTATTATTATTATTAAATTTCAATAGGAGATATTGTAAGGAGATATTGTACATATTAATGATGTTTGATGATAATCCTTCCATTGAATACAGCATATTTCGCATTCGAGGATGTCTCAAAGTGCTTCACAACCTGTGCGTTAAAGTGTAGTGACTGCGTGGTGTTGCAGGCATTAACTTGAGATCAATATCAAGATTACGGTCAAGAATTTCCTTTGTCCTTTTGCCGTTTTGCAGCCGTTCTTTGGCAGGAAGCTGGTGAACAAAGCCCTGGTCATGGAGGTGAAATGGCCGTTTGTGGGAATGGCGTTCTTCATCCTGGTCTCCATCATCATGACCTGCTGTTTTGTCTGGCAGTACAAGCTCCCGAAAGAGGAGATAAGTACGTCCACAACAAGATTATGAATAGTAATAATCCTTAAGATTTAATTATTACAGCGATTTACAAGGAATATCCAGCACCGAGACAGGGCACTGTGCCCAACAAGGTTATTAGTAATGAATTAAGACCCCCCCCACCCCGACCATTCCCCCCTGCACCCCCCCCCCCATCCCTATTTGCCCTTAATGAGGACAAGCACTTCCTCCTTTGGCTGAGGGAGGGATACAGTCAGGTTCCTCGATGAATTAAAGTCCCGAGTTGCCTTTGGTGCAAATCAATGGAACTAAGTATCTCAGAGAACCTTCCTGTTGGACCTCACCTGCTCAAGTCCTCCCCCTGGTGGGTCGACCGAGATATTGACCTGACAACTCCACATACCCGGGGGGGCTGAGATACTGTTGCACTTGATACAGCGCCCGAGACGTCTCAAAGCGCTTCACGGACTACACTGTAGAGTGTAGTGACTGTGTGTTTTGTGCAGCAGCCGCAGAGTCCACGCAAACGGTCGTGGATTCAGTGGACCAATTTTTTATTTGCAGGGATTACGACCCCCCGGACAGTGATCCCGCTAATCCACTCACAAGACAGTTCCTAACTTACTGCTGGGAAACAGAGACACGTGGAGTAAAGTTGCCTAAAGGTTTCGGTGCCACTCGCTTGTGAGACAAGCTCACTAACCGTGACCCGACTGGACTAAATGTATACTTGTGCGTATTTTTCAGGTAAATATTCCATTTCTAAAGCACCGGAACCCGTGCAGATGTGTCCACGCCATCCCCAAGCTGTGCCTCTGGAACATCCCATCCCCATCCTGAAAGAAGCCCTGGAAAAGGTTTGTAAAGGAAATCAAAAAAAATGTTTCGCTGAGCGAAGGCGGATCTCCCTCTGACTAGAGTATTGTCTATCCTCTGGTCACCTTGTCTGCCGTGAAGGCGACCAACAATGGCCGGTGAGAGAGCCATGAGCTGTGAGCCACCGTTACACAACGTGAGTCTCTTCAATCATGAAAGGAGACATCTCAGAGGAGAACCTCAAAGCCATATATAAAAATAATAATCCTTTTAGGACACCCTCCTACCCCTCCCCCTACCCCTCCTTGCCCTCCACTCCTCCTGATCCTAACCACCAGCTCAGGTCCAAATCCATGAATGTCCAGCGCCTCCAACGTGAAAGGCACTTTACAAATGTAATTTTGTTGTTGTTAGGTCAGGGGATCAAGAGATAAGGGGAAGGGGCGGGTAATTGGAGTTGAGGTATAGATCAGCCATGATCTTATAGAATGGCAGAAAAGGCTCGAAAGGCTGAATGGCCTCCTCCTGTTCCTATGTCAAAAGGAAGTCTCAAAGCGCTTTGCAGGAGTAAAGTGGAGTGACTGTGTGACCCGGCTGTCGTTTGCAGGTTGACATGTTTCTACGCCATCAGATACATCCACTCAGTCTGCCCTCCATCTCAACTATCGTGATTTACAACGACACCGTACTGTGGACTGGCAACTTTGGCAAGAAGAACGCATCCGACGAGTTTTCACCCCCACCCAATGAATACACAGCGTACAGGTACCCCACCCGGTCTGTGTGATAATATAATAATATAATAAGCCTGGCAGTTGATACAGAGCCTCATCACGTCTCAAAGCGCTTCACAGAATATACTGTAAAGTGAATTGACTGTATATTTTGTGGGCGAAACATGGCAGCCGATTGCGCACAGCAGCGTCCCACAAACAGTCATAGAGTGAGTGACCAATTTTCTTTTGGAGGGGAGATTATCACCCCTCAAAAAGCAGTCTGCCAATCGACTAACAACCGGGTTCCTACTTACTGCTGGTAAACAGATGCGGGTGGAGTAAGGAAACTTGTTTAAGGTTTGGCCCCGTATGTGGGCTATAGGTAAAGAGCAGAGAATTGCATTCCCTGTCAGTGTGATTGTCTAACACTGGGGCCATGGTCCTCCGTCTAAAACCTTCTCCCTTCTTCTTCCAGGATCGCGAGTCTCTCCAAGATCTTCCCAACTATTATGATGTACAAATTGTGGCAAGAAGGAAAAATCACCTCATTGGACGACCCGCTAACAAAATACATCAAAAACTTTACTGTTAAAAACCCGCTGGGAAACTCGAGAGAATCCGAACATCACTCCTTGGCGGATGGCCTGATGTTCCTGGAGAAGAGGGAGCCCTTAGTGAGAACATCAGCCGTCACACTGAAGAGAATGGCCAGTCAGCTGTCAGGTTGGAGACACATTACTTTCTCCCACAACACTATTCTTCAGTAAAACAATAGAAATAATAATAATAATAATAATAATAATAATAATAATAATAATAATAATCCTTGCATTTGATTTGGGGCTCGGGAGACATGTGAAGGTCAGTCTCAACACCTACCTCATTCCGTCATCTTTCACCCCCCCCTCCCTAACGCCCCTCCTCCCCCACCCCGTCCTCCCGGCGTGAAAGGTTCTGTGTAAATGTAAATTTGTAACGTTTTGGTACCTTTGGGAAATATTGAAAAGCGGTGAAATCTTCTGCCAATATCCGCAGGGTTACCCAGACGTCTGCGGTCAACAAGTCTGCTGTGGAAAGGCAACACGCAGATGGCACTCAATCTACTACAGGACGACTTGCTGGTTGCTGACCCTGGCACAAGGTTTGAGTCAACCTTAGACCATTGGTGCTGGGACTTTCAAGCTCTGGCATTCTTGACCATAGAGCCGTAGATGTTTACAGCACAGGACGGGGGGTACGATGGGAGACGATGGGAAACGAGAGGTCAAGCAGTGGTATATTCTGTGAGGAGAAGCCAAAGGCCTACACATGGTTTGGTCTTGTTCATTAATGTTTGTGGAAGGTTTTGGAGGAAACGTTGAGGTGACCTCACTAACCTTTTCTCTCCTAATTCCCCAGATGCCACTACAGTAACCTGGCCTTCTCGCTCTTGGCTCACGTCCTGGCTGACAAGGTGGCCGAGTGCGACTATCAGCGCTGGGTCAGGGAGAACATTCTGGACAGAATGGGGATGGAGCACACAGGATTCGAGTTCACAGCCTCGGTCCGGTCACAGTTGGCGATCGGCGTTTACAGTAACGGTCGTCCTGCTCAGCTGTACGACCTGGGCTGGTACCGCCCGTCTGGTCAGATGTATTCCACGGCTGCGGACCTGGCCAAGCTGGCGATGGTCTTCCTGGGAGCCTTCCACAAACGCCTCCTGGAGCCCGACGCCCTCAAGATGATGCTCACGCCCATGTTTAGATGTTCCGAGGAATACTTTGCCCGGAGGACAGGAACGCCTTGGGAGGTCAACGAGCTGTTCGGCTATGACATCGTCAAAAAAGACGGCGACCTGGACGGTTACTCGGCCACCTTCTCGCTCGTCCCCAAACTCAAGCTGGGCTTCATCGTCCTGATGTCCGGCTCCCGGCCACAAGAGGAAGACCTGACCACCAGTGTTTACAATTACCTGATCCCAGCCATGGAATCCGCCTTCCGCCAAGCCAGGCGTCTCCTCTCTGCCCCGCCTCACCCCAAGCCCTACGTGGGCTATTACACCTACGCCAACCTGACCTTCTACGAGATCAAGGGAAGCCCAAGTGGAGTGTTGGTCATGCAGCAGTTTGGGCCTCACATCGAGGACCTGATCCCAGAGAGGTACAGGACCATCCAGTTGCATTATTTGGAGGACAGGGTGTTCCAGATCGTTTTTAAGAATGAATATCCCTGCGTCCTGCGGTTCAACACCGCTTCCGTCTCGCTGGAGGCTCAAGACGGGCAACTCTTTAATTTTTATCAGTTCAACAGGAAAGGCCTGTCTCCCGGATTCGATGCTCCGGGTCTCAACACCTACAACGTTCTTCGAATAAATAAAAAGCCGAGGTTTTGAGGCTGGGCCTGGGGTGTTTGGTGGTTCGGGCGGGGTTACAGGCAGAGAGAGAGGAGGGAGAGGGTGGGGGGTGGGGGAGGCTGAGAGAGAGATGGAACCCTGTAGACTATGAATTCTTCTTCATATAGTTAGATATAGTCTGAACCCCTCCCCCTCCCGTTATAACGTGACTTGTTTTGAGCGAGTCCGTTGGTTAGGGACATGCTCTGTACAGGAAGCCAACCAGTGGAAGTCACCTCAGCGCCAACCAGTGGAAGTGGCCTCAGCGACGACCTGATGACCCAGAAGCAGGACAGGTGGCCATTTTGTATTTTGCAGCCCCATTGTAACATGGGGACTCCAGATGTAAACCCCTAAACACTGTGTGATATTGGAGTTGGACCCCATTTGGTCCGACTCAACTTTTGGTTTACCGAGAGCTTCTGTGACTGCCGACCTCAACTCCTGGTGTACTCTGCTTCGTAATGGACCTGGATGTCCGTCTCCTGTACTGGGAAGTGCAGAGAGGCGTTCCAGGCAAACACGTGAAAGCTGCACCCCTCCCATTGGGGCTGTGGTGTGTGTTTTAGCGTCCGGTCGTTCGCCCCGATATCCGTGATGTCGCCGAAGCGAGAGAAAGGGAAACGAAACAGCCGACCTGTTTGGTGGGAACAGGGAAACCTTTCCCCACTTAACGGGGGGGAAAATAAGCGCTGTAGCTGCGTGATCTGCGGCTGTACAGCACTTGCTCCCGACCAGGCAGGACTGCCTGCCAAGGATGCCTGCGGTCTGGTGCCTTCTCTCTCTCTATTGCTGCTCACTGCACTGGTGACTGTCCACCTGAACAAGCAACAACAACAGACAACATTTACACAGAGCCCTTCAAGTCGGGAGAACGTCCCGGACGGTTGGGAGGTCTATGTTTAACGATCCCTCCAACAGGAAGCAGATTCCCAGGGCACAGGTGTGTCCCAGGACCTCCTAACGTGAAAGACACTGTCTCAACAGCAAGGATATAATTCTGATAATTATTATTTATAATAATATTATTTATGTTGGAAGTTGTTAAAAGAAACAGAGGGGAGGTGAGGAGACATTTTTCACACAGTGAGTTGTTGGGATCTGGAATGCGTTGCCTGAAAGGCCGGTGGAAGCCGATTCCGTAACAACTTTTAAGAGAGGCGTAGATCATTATTTGGGGAGGACAAGTTTCCAGGGCTATGGGGAGAGAGGGGGGAGTGGGGTTGATCAGGGCTATGGGGAGAGAGCGGGGGAATGGGGTTGATCAGAGCTATGGGGACAGATTGAGGGAGTGGGGGTGATCAGGGCTATGGGGAGAGAGCGGGGGAGTGGGGGTGATGATCAGGGCTATGAGGAGAGAGGAGAGAGAGAGAGCGGAGGAGTTGGAAGCTCTTTCCAAAAAGCGGCACAGACACGATGGGGCAAATGACCTCCTTCTGTGCTGTATAATTCTATGAAGATTGTCCATCGGGTTTGTAATATATAATAATATATTATAATAATAATGTGTAAACATCGCCACAAGCGATTAATCCCACTGGATATGGACCTTGATCTGTCAATAATTCGACACACAATGAAACAAAGTCAAACCACAACACATTGTACATTGTAATATTATTCATTTACCCGAGAAGATTTGAGATCTGGATTGTACAGGGTAAAAAATAAACTCAATCGGTCACATTCAACAGAAGCAAGGTTCACATCTGAACAGAAATAAATTAAGAGACATTTTATCCAGACAGACATTGAAAGATCCATAAAATTAGCAACGAAAACGGACACCAAATATTCCTATTTCATAAGAGATCAAACGGAATTAGTTGTTGTGCCAATCGATAATAAATTTTCCTCACTAACTCGGTTGCTTTTTTTTTTAAAAAAGTGCTCTTTGAGAAACGCGACACAAAATCATTTCAGTTTAAAATCAAATCTGGAAGTGGAACAAAGAGCAGGCGGCACAACACATCAGGTTAACCATTGAAGAATTGCGACTGAAGGGAGAGCAGAGTTCAGGAGTAATTCTTAATAACCTTCTTAAATGTGAGAGCGAGTATTCCACCCCCCACCCCCACCCCCTCCCAATGCACACAGACAGCTTTCAAACAACAGCAAGTAACAGTTGCACAGCGCCTCTCACGTCGGGAGGACATCCCGAAGCGCTAAGTTTAAAAAAACGTTTAGCTTAAGCACAGCTGTGAGGGGAGAGAGCCCCGGGATGTTCAGCTCTCACACAGCCCGATCAGTAACCGTGGGCAAGTGTAACTGTAATGATAAGTAAACGTCTCTACTCAGCCCCCAAGGCCGGTTTCAGGCCAGTCTTGATCTAGTCCACGACAAATTCTGCTTTGGCACAGAGTGGTGTTAGTGTGCATCTGATCCGCCTGGCAAGATAGTGTTGGCGACATCACCCTTTCCCTCCCTTCGCCCCCCCCTTCCCCTTTCCCGGTGAACGATTCAGTAAAATTGTATAAATATATATATTTATAACAACAACTTGCACTTATACAGCGCCCTCCACACAGGGCAGCGTCTCCGAGCGCTGAGACACACACACACACACACACAAGTGAATTTTTGCTGTTTCAAACTTTGTTCATGTTGAGAAAAGTTCGAGACAGCAAAAATAAACTTCAGCGACTGAATCCCCCCCCCACCCCCCCGTGAAAAGTCTTTGGTCAGACGCCATCTGTTGCTGATGGCAGAAGCAATGATTGCTGAACACAACATGATTCCTCAGTGGTTTGGGGGTTGTCGGGGGTGGGGGTGGGGGTGGGGGGTGGGGGGGCCGGAAGGGGGAGAGTCTCCTCACAGGACCGTCTTCTAATTCCTGACTCTGCACAGCTGGGCCCCTCCACACCTCAGCGCGGGAGCTTCTCACATTCCCCCCGAATCAATCAGTGTCTCTCGTTCCTCGGAGCTCTTCGGCCGATACTGTAAAAACTGAGTGATTATCTGCAACGACTGCGTTCAGGAAAAGCATAAACTGTGTCAGAAAATCGCTGCGATCCAACACACAAACAAACAAACAAACAAACAAACAAACACACACACAAACAAATAAATACAAACAAACGCACAAACAAGACCAAACCAAACAGAAATGGCAGGTGGAATGTTAAAGATCCCCTCGGCGCGATTTGAAAAGAGTCTCTCCCGTTTGATGTCCAGGCTAAAGAAACTCCCTCTCCCGCCCCCCGCACCCCCCACCCCACCCCATCAGTGTCAAGCGCTTCCGCCCCCCCCCCAGCCCGTTTGAATGGTGCGGTGTAAATACAAGTTGTTGTCGTTGTTGTTGTTGAGTAAAAGGATACGACCAGATCCAGTGACATGGTGCCGAGGCTGCCGAGTAGCCAGGGCAGGTGGTTCAGGATGTAGCTGCCCTCGCCTTGGCCCCTGTCCGGGTTCATCAGCAGAACGCTCACTCCGTACGTGGCGTTGCCCAGGATGACGCAGACGAAGAGGAAACACGAGATGCCTTCTGTCGACTTCCGCTTAAACTGAGACCACATTTGTTTTTAAAAAAACACAAAAGATTTTTTTTGACAAAAAAACACCTCCCCCAAGTCTCTGGAATGCTTTGCCCCCCACCCCCCCCCCCCCACCACCTCGCTAGCCGTCTCTTCAAATCACCACCTGCTGACTTTCTTCTTTGACGGTACCTTGGGTCACCTCCCCTCCCGTTCCAGCTCCCCGTCAAACCCCCAACTGCTGTCGAGCGCTGGGGCCTCTGCCCCTATGAGGGGGTTATTGACCCTAACCCTAAGTTACTATTGTCCTGGTTGATTTTATAGAACAAGACAAACAGGAATTAAAAGCAGAAAACTGTTTGCTGACGTCCTTCTCTGCTTCCTTCCAAACTACTCCAGCATCCCCCCACCGCCCCCCCCCCTCACCCGGAGAGCATCCCCCACCCCCTGGAGAGCTTCCCCCCCCCCGGAAACTTACGTTTGTGAGGATCTGAGGAATCCTGGATGACAGGTACAGAACCGCGGAAATCGAGCCGATCGCCAACCCACAAATGTTTTTGGTGTCAATCTGCGGGTCAGAAGGTTCATCCATCAACAGCGTGAAGACAGACAGTGAACAGGGCAAACTAGTGTGGGCAATGGTGAGGGGAGGGGGGGCCCGGCAGGGGGTTTGGGGGGGGGAGGCCCGGCAGGGGGTTTGGGGGGGGGCAGGCAACACAATCGATAAGTAACAACCTCCCCACACACGCGCAAGCACGAAGGCACATACACACCCACACACGCACACACAGAGACCCACACACACACAGGCACATACACACAAACACACACAGGCACACACACGCGCACACACACAAGCACATACACACAAACCAATGTCCCACAAACAGCGATGGAGCGAGCGACCAATTTTATTTGGGGGATTGTCAGCCAGAGGATCTTTATCATCCACCTGAACAGGCAGACGGGACCTCGGTTTAACATCCCACCTAAAGGCCTGCAGACCATGTGTGTAGTGTGTGTGTAGCGTGTGTGTAGTGTGTAGCGTGTGTGATGTGTAGCGTGTGTGATGTGTAGCGTGTGTGTGGTGTGTAGCGTGTGTGTAGTGTGTAGCGTGTGTGTAGTGTGTAGCGTGTATGTAGTGTGTAGGATGTGTGTAGTGTATAGTGTGTAGCGTGTGTGTTGTGTGTAGCGTGTGTGTAGTGTACACTGGCCATTGGGAGTCTGGGATCAGTCGGAGGCCGTGGTAAGGTGAGCACTGACCTTGTTGGCAGAGGGAGAAGCCACGGCCAGGAGAGATCGCCTGAGCACCTTGGGGCTGTCCAGCCACACAGAGTCCACTTTGCCGCCAGGAATCAAGGAGATGGATCCCAGAATAGTGAACGTCACAGCGATATTGATCAGACCTTCATCTGCACACAAACAGGTTGTAGATTATCCCTTGGACCAGCCTCGCGACACAACCGAACATGCGGGTTTTCGAAACAAACACGGAATACTTGAACCGACGGCTCGGTCCACAAGAAATGTCAGATTTCAGCTTCCTATTGTTTCCCCCACGTTGGGGAAAAATGATTTCCCACCAGGTTAAAATGCGGGAAACCCTGGATTAATGCGGGGAAGTGATCAATATCTTACATTAGTTGAAACATTTTCACCCACAGTTCACCAGGTCATTGAGGAGGAGACCATCACAATTAAAAGGGAATAAGGTTGATATTTTTTAGTTCTGTTCCTGCACTAATAGCAGAGCGGTGAGGCCGAGGGGATTAAAATAAACTGTCTCCACTAGCTCACTCCTCCAGTTAGTTTCCAAAACAAGTTTCCCCCTTCGCTCCTCCCGTCCTGAAGGCATTAGACTTCTCTTTCCCTCCTGGATTTGTGTTGTCCACATTGTCACACGAAGATTGGCAACGCCAACCATTCTTAGGTCAGGGGAGTAGTTAGCAGTTAGTATAGGGTATAGGGCGCTCTGAGGGAACGGGAACAGTTGTGTAGAAGCTGCAGCTGTGTGTGTCAGGACAGCATCACTCACAATGTCTGTGTCGGTGCTTCATCTTGTAATACGTGAACATGCCAATCATCACCAGGTCTGCCAGGACATAGTACATTGCGGTGTACGTCTGCAAGAGAATCAACAGGAGCAAGGCTGTGAGCTGGTCTCTCCCACACGCACGCGCGTGTGCGTGTGTGCGTGTGTGTGGGTGGGTGTGTGGGGGTGGGGAGGGGGGAGTGAGGGTGGGTGGGAACGAACTGTAATTAAATCTGTTCCAATTAAGACCCAATCTTTTTGCTCACTGAGTCATGAACCAGCACAGCCCCTGTCTATGCTGAGTTGTGTGTGTGTGTGTGTGTGTGTCCCACCCCTTTCCCACCCCTCTGTGATGGCCTACAGTCCCACTGCCATTCCCACACCACTCCTTGCTAGCTCAAGGATTGCTACACCAACCTCTGCCTCCTCCACCCCCAACCATTGGCGGGTGAGTTTTCAGATACTTTACCCAACTCTCTGACGTCTCTCACTCTGCCTCGACCGCCCCTCCTCAACCCCCTATCCACCACACGTCACTACAAATCACTTTAAGAGTTTTGTCCTACATGTCAGGCTCTATGTATAAATTACGTGGTTGTTATTGTTGTTGTTGTTGATGATGATGATGATGATGATGATGATGATGGACGGATTTACCTGGATTGGAAGCTGGTCAGACAGGAAGGCACCAATCAGATTGCAGGAGTCGCCCCCCAGCCAACCCAACAGGAACCACAGCGACAAAGCTTGGTCCATATTTCCGGTCTTATAGGAGCTGTAATATTGGCTAAACAAACAGAGGCTTCAGTTAATCACAGGGCATTGAAATCTTAGTGAGCGCTAGAGTGTCACAGCACAAAAACACAGGCCGTTCTGCCCATCGCAGTCCTGTAGCTCAGTGGTTAGAGCTCTCGCCTCGCAAGCGAGAGGACCTGGGTTCGATTCACGGGCAGGGCGAAACCTTACGCAAGATCCCTTACTCCACACACGGCTCTGTTTACCCAGCAGTACATAGGAACCCAGTTGATAGTCGATTGGCAGATCACTTTTCCGGGGGTAATAATCCCTCAAAAAAAAATGGGGTCACTCAATACAAGACTGTTCGTGGAACGCTGTTGTGCGCATTTAGCTACCGGGTTTCGGTCACAAAATATACAGTCAATCCACTCTGTAATACATTCTGTGAAGCGCTATGAGACGTCTCAACGACATGTTAAGGCACTGTATCCATTGCAAGGATTAGTATTATTATTATTAACTCGCACCATCAGGACTTTTAACTTCCCACTTGGCAAACTCTATCCTATCCATGGAACACACACACACACCTCCTAGTTTTACTTCTTAAACGCAGATTCGCAGCACTCCGAGAAACAGTCCTGCATGAAGTATTTTGTATAAAGATGCAAATTGCTTTAACCAAACAAATCTCTATGCAGGGCAACAGGTCACGTAGATGCACAGTCATCAGGTTTTCAGTAAATGCGGTTTACTTAAATGCAAGGCAGGAAGAGGAAGGGAAAAGCTACAAACTTCAGTCATGAGGACAGACAAGGGCAGACTAATCTCGTGAAACCAGAATTAAATGGGAAGTAGATGCTAAATAGGAGCAATCAAATGATCTGTTCCCGTCACTTGCCGTTCTCACTCTATGATTATTACCCTCGCTTCTCCGGGGGCAATAATCCCTTCAAAAAAAATAAAATGATAAGTAAGTAATAATTTGGTTACTCGATCACGACTGTTTGTAGGACGCTGCTGTGCGCAATTGGCTACCAGTTTTACCCACAAAATGCAGTCAATTCACTTTACAGTCTATTCTGTGAAGCGCTTTGAGTCGTCTCGAAGATGTGATAAGGCGCTGTATCAAATGCCAGGATTATTATTATTATGTATCCCGGCGACATTTAGAAGAAGAAGCCACCATTTCACCACATTAATGTCACAGTAACATCAAGATGTCCCATCAGGCAAGAATTTCTCTGACTGGACCATTTAGAGAGATGCTGCTGAATATGTACATCTCACCCTGTTACACAACTGTAGCTGCAGTGAGTCAGAAACGTGAAGCAGAAATGTGAAGCAATTCACACAAAGAGCTGTTTACTGAGGAAATTCTGAACACATCAGCATTTTGTCCCATGTCTGCAGCCCGGAGCAGAGTGGAACCCACTGCCTCCAGAGGCTGTTAGTGAAACCATTCTTCACACGGAGGGGAGTGGGATGCAGAATTCTCTGCCACAACCACTCGTTGGAGCAATTGTTTGAAAGGGTAAATCCTTGAAGTGGAGGAGTATTACAAAGGAACAGAAGGATCAGCCTAGTTTGGCTCATGTGGAGAGAAACACAAGCAGAACATCGATGAGCCAAATGGGCTGTTTCTGTGCAGTGATTTGTAATTACAGGTTTGCACTTTACGGGGGGGGGGGGATATTTTTTCTGATGAACCGTCATACAGATGAACAGTTCTTCTGTATTGTCGGATGTGTTTTCCTTGAGGTGAGACATTAAACCAAGTTCCTGTCTGACTGTTCATGTGAACATCCCGCTGCACTATTCAAAAAGGGAAGAGTTTCCTTCCAGTGTCCTGACTATGAAACTTCCACATAAACCAGTTTGTGGAACATTGTGGAACATCAGTAAATTGGCTGCTGCGTTCACATTTTACAGTAAAATCCTGTGACACACTTTGAGACGTTTCGTTAACGAAATAAGACCCTGCATCAAAAACAAGGATTATTATTTATTATCAGACCTCTTCTCACTTAGGTGCTGAGCACGGAAACACAGCATCTAACTGCACACAACAGGTCCCACAAACAGACATGGATTGAGTAACTAAAATTGTTTTTCAAAAGGCATTACTACCCCCAGAAAGCAATCCAGCAATCGGCTAATAACCTGGTTCCTTACTTACTGCTAGGAAAAACAGAGACTGATTGAGTAATCCCCTGCTCTCTCCCCATAGTAAGGTGTCGCCCAGCCCGGGTCCTCTCACTTACGACCGAGCGTACCAACTAAAACACGGCAGAACTCCACGAATACTTGCACTCACGGTAAAGAAGAGATCATGAAGAAAATGATGGAGATCAAACCCAGGGCAACGCTGGCTAGATCCCTGCTATCTTCAGCACACTCGTGGAAAGCATCCCAGATGAGCCAGGAGCCGTTTGGGCAATCCACGGTGAAGTTTCCGTGTAACGAGAAGGCAGAACTGCGGGTGAGCCGGCTCCCAGGCATGATTCACCCTGCGATCGGTACCAGGGGCACGCTGGTGAGAAAGAGCAAAACAAAACGTGTGACAGAAACCGATAAGGAATAGGCTTTCATGGAAAATCACGTCGACAAATTGTGCTGCTTTCACACTTCCCCAAATCATCCAGTCATCAAAAGATTGTCCGCAAAACTGTGGCAACATCGCTTTATATAAAGTGACTTATCCCACAGCCCTGATCAACCCCACTCCCCCCACTCTCTCCCCATAGCCCTGATTAACCACACTCCCCCCACTCTCTCCCCATAGCCCTGATCAACCCCACTCCCCCCGCGCTCTCCCCATAGCCCTGATCAACCCCACTCCCCCGCGCTCTCTCCATAGCCCTGATCAACCCCACTCCCCCCGCGCTCTCCCCATAGCCCTGATCAACCACACTCCCCCCGCTCGCTCCCCATAGCCCTGATCATCCCCACTCCCCCCCCCCACCCATAGCCCTGATCATCCCCACTCCCCCTGCTCTCTCTCTCCATAGCCCTGATCAACCCCACTCCCCCGCTCTCTCCCCAGTCCTGATCAACCCCACTCCCTCCCCATAGCCCTGATCAACCCCACTCCCCCGCTCTCTCCCCACAGCCCTGATCAACCCCACTCCCCCATTCTCTCCCCACAGCCCTGATCAACCCCACTCCCCCGCTCTCTCCCCACAGCCCTGATCAACCTCACTCCCCGCTCCCTCCCCGAAGCCCTAATCAATACCATTCCCCACTCTCTCCCCACAGCCCTGATCAACCCCACTTCCCCCACTCGCTCCCCACAGCCCTGATTATCCCCACTCCCCCGCTCTCTCCCCACAGTCCTGATCAACCCCACTCCCTCCCCAGAGCCCTGATCAACCTCACTCCCCCCCCCCCATAGCCCTGATCATCCCCACTCCCCCGCTCTCTCCCCACAGTCCTGATCAACCCCACTCCCTCCCCATAGCCCTGATCAACCCCACTCCCCCACTCCCTCCCCACAGCCCTGATCAACCCCACTCCCCCACTCCCTCCCCACAGCCCTGATCAACCCCACTCCCCCACTCCCTCCCCACAGCCCTGATCAACCCCACTCCGTTATTATAATAAGACTTTACCATTGAGTAACTTAAGTTTGAAAAGGAAACACTTTAGCTGAGCAGCAGCAGCAGCAGCTGAGGGAGGGAGGGAGTGAGAGAGAGAGAGAGAGAGAGAGGGAGGGAGGGAAGGGGAGAGGGGAGGAGGGAGAGTGAGGGGGAGAGAGAGGGGGAGAGCCCCAGTGTGTCTGTGTTCTGTGGGGATGGCACCAGGAAGTGAGTGGGTCACATGACTCTCCAGCTGATCGCTGTGACCTCATCACTGCCCCGCCCCCTCCTCACAGCCCGGCCACGTGACCACAGCCACACCCTGACACAGGGACAGCCAGGAGGAGGCCATTCAGCCCCTCCAGCCTGTGCCGGTAGATCATGGCTGATGTGCGCCTCGACCGTGGACCGCAGCCCCCCCCCCCCCCCCATTACCCGCCCTCGCCCCGTGTTCGAACCACAACAACACAGCACCCCCACCCCCCAGGGGTAGGGTCCCGGGGGTGGGGCGGGGGTGTGACGGGGCCGGAGTCTGACCCCCGAGCCGGGGAGGGGGAGTAATAATCCCTTCAAAAAAAAAATCATTCGGTCACTTCAACCCACGGCTGTTCGTGGGGACGCGGCCCCCAAAACACACACAGTCACTACACTTGATGTGTGTGTGTGTGTCCCGTGAAGCGCTTTTGAGACGTCTCGACGACGTGATGAGGGTCTGCACCGACTGCCAGGATCATTACTGTAATATATTATATTATAGATGTGATGGTGATGGTGATGATGAAGCTGATGGTGATGATGATGATGAAGCTGATGGTGATGGTGGAGATGATGAAGCTGATGGTGATGATGATGAAGCTTATGGTGATGATGGTGATGAACTGATGGTGACGATGATGATGATGAAGCTGATGGTGATGAAGCTGATGGTGATGGTGAAGATGGTGATGAACTGATGGTGATGGTGATGGTGAAGCTGATGGTGATGGTGATGATGAAGCTGATGGTGATGGTGAAGATGGTGATGAACTGATGGTGATGATGATGATGAAGCTGATGGTGATGATGATGATGATGAAGCTGATGGTGATGATGATGAAGCTGATGGTGATGGTGAAGATGGTGATGAACTGATGGTGATGGTGATGATGAAGCTGATGGTGATGATGGTGATGATGAAGCTGATGGTGATGGTGATGAAGGTGATGGTGAAGATGATGATGGTGATGAAGGTGATGGTGAAGATGGTGATGAACTGATGGTGATGATGATGATGATGAAGCTGATGGTGATGGTGAAGATGGTGATGAACTGATGGTGATGATGATGATGAAGCTGATGGTGACGGTGAAGCTGATGACGCGGCCCGGGCGGTTGCTATGGTGACCCGCCGCTCGCTGCGGCCCCGCCCACTGGCCGCCATGTTGCTGCTGCGGCGGCTGCTGTACCTCGGGCTGCGGCTCCGGCCGGGCTTCCGGGCCCCGCGGCTGCCGGTGCCGGGGCCGTGTGTGCGGGCCCCGGGGGGAGCCCGCGACCCGCCCCGCTCCCGGTACCGCTATTACCGGGTGTCGGTGACCGGCCTGGCCGCCCGGTTGCGGGGGGGAGGCCGCGGCCTCCTGCTGGCCTTCGGCCTGGGCCTCGGGCTGGTGGAGCAGCGGCGGCGGGTGGAGGAGGAGGCGGGCAGCCGGGCGGCGGCGTGTGAGGAGGTCCGGGTAAGAGGAGCCGGGCCCCGGGGGGGGGGGGACACGGCCCCGGGGGGACACCGCCCTGGGGGGACGGGACACGGCCCCGGGGTCAGGGGTCACAGGCAATTAATTCCCCCTCAATAAATAATAATAATTGGGGGTCACTCCCCCCCCCCCCCCCGACCTGCGACAGTTTGTGGGGACGTCGGTCGCTGGGGGCGATGGGGCTGCCGGCCTCCGCGTGCACACGCACAGTCACTACACTCGACTGCCAAGCGCTTTTTCCCGGGACGTCCGGGCGGGAACGTTGACGGTCCAGCCCCCTCGGGCGGGGGCGGGGGGGTGGTGGGGGTGCGCTCTCCCGACCCCGACGCCCACCCGCCGCGGCCCCGAATGGCCCCCCTCCTGCTGCGCCCCGAAACCCCCCTCCCCCCGGGGTTGATTCCCTGACGAGCCCGCGGGGCGGGGCGGGGGTTAATCCGAAACTCACCCTTGACCGTTAAAATCCCTTTCTGTCTGTGTTTACCGGGATTAACCCCTCGCTCTTTCTCTCTACCCCCAACCCCCTCCCCAACGCCCGCTTTCTCCCCCAACCCCGAACTACCCCCCCCCCACCCCCACTTCTCCAGTTGCTGTTTAACGCCCAAAAAAAGAAATACCAAGACTTCCGCGGCTTGCGGGCGCACGGCTACCGGCTGGAGGATTACCTCATCGGGAAGCACATCGGGAAGGGCTGCAACGCCGCCGTGTACGAGGCCGCCATCCCCGGGGCAGGCCACCTGCCGCACGGGAGAACCGGGGCCGGGGAGGGTGGGAGCCCGGCACGGGGAGACTCCCGAGCAGTAGAGGGTGGGAGCCCGGCACGGGGAGACTCCGGAGCAGGAGAGGGTGGGAGCCCGGCACGGGGAGACTCCCGAGCAGTAGAGGGTGGGAGCCCGGCACGGGGAGACTCCCGAGCAGTAGAAGGTGGGAGCCCGGCACGGGGAGACTCCCAAGCAGTAGAGGATGGGAGCCCGGCACGGGGAGACTCCCGAGCAGGAGAAGGTGGGAGCCCGGCACGGGGAGACTCCCGAGCAGGAGAGGGTGGGAGCCCGGCACGGGGAGACTCCCGAGCAGTAGAGGGTGGGAGCCCGGCACGGGGAGACTCCGGAGCAGGAGAGGGTGAGAGTGTGGCACGGGATAGATCGAGTCGTCTGCAAGGAGAAACGGCACCAACTCAACCACAAAGTGAACTGAAGCAAAGTACCTGCTACCCACTGGCGGTGAAGATGCTTTGGAACTTAACCGTAAGTCACTCCCAGTCCAGCGGCTCTTGGTTGAATTATTGGGGTTGGTTTTACCTGGAGGGACAGGGACCCTCGTGTTGAGAGCGAAACAGGATAGGATTGACGTTCTTCTGGCAGGGAGTGATCATTGTGGAATGGCTCGTTCCAGAAAGCGAGGGGTTAGCTTGGTTCGTTTGTCTTGCGTTAATCTCTGGGGTCAGAAGGCTGTAGGTTCAAGCCCCCGCCTCAGGACTTCGAGCTTGCAGGTTAGGACGATGTTTCAACATCGTCCTAACCTGCTCTTGGGGAAAGCACCACATTGTTGCTGCGATACGAGAGATTAAACCAAGATCCTGCTGACACTAAAGATCCTGTGACACTATTGGGGAAAAAAACAAGGAGTTTCTCCCAGTGTTGGCCTCCCAGTAGATAAGATAGATTCATCTCATGGCTGTTTGTGGAACCTTGTGTGTAAATTGGCTGCCACTTTCCTGTGAATACACAATCACTGCCTTTGATAACAAATACAATGCAAAGCCCCGGCATTTTATGTTGCTTGAGATCTGTTCACTGTTCCTTTACAGGCAGACTCATCCTGTGATGCCATTCTGAGGACAATGGCCCAGGAGCTGGTCCCAGCCACTCCCAGCGCCTTAACCGGTGTGTTTGGAAAATCTGCTTCTACCGGGTTAGTCATGCTCTGCTTCCTAGTTATCTACAGACTGTGGCGGATTCACTCTGCACTGATTTATTGGTGACATTTTGTCTTATCTAATAGGGGAAGGGGAGAAATCAAGACACTTTTTTTTAGTCTCTTCTCTGTTCCAGTGAAAAATCTGGCATTGGCAGATCCACGAAAGATGGACAGACTGTGGCTGTGAAGTTTCTCCTGCAGCGTCGTTTGTGGCCTAATCTCTTGTGTTTGTGTTGATCAGCTCAGACATCCGTAAAAGAAAGAAGATGAAACCGCACCCAAACATTATCCAGGTCATTCGAGCATTCACAGCAACGTTCCTCTCTTGCCTGGAGCCTGGGTAGAGTATCCCGATGTCCTGCCGTCCAGAATTAATCCCAGAGGGATCGGACGCAACCGCACTCTCTTCCTGGTGATGAAGAAGTAAGTGTTTGGGCTTATTCCACACCTACGAGGTCTGCTGTTTCTTCAGGAAATGCAGGTTGAAGAATTATCTATGTTATCTTGTCTGCACTCTTACCATGGATGTCTGTACTATTGGCCCTGGCTTCATTGTTTGATGTCTTTGCTTCTCCAACTCTCTGCGAGTTTGACTCCTGAGGCAATTTTCCCATCTAGGTGCAACTCTGTTTTAAAATGGCTGGTGGGGGGGGGTTTCCAGCACCGAATTGATGAGAGATCTAACGCCTTTGTGCTTTGTGCACCAAGCTATCCCTGCACCTTGCGGCAGTACCTGAGCATCTCTGCCCCCAGTAGTCGCTGGGCCACACTGATGATCCTGCAGTTACTGGAGGGAGTGGACCATCTGGTTCAGCAAGGCATCGCACACAGAGACCTCAAATCGGATAACATCCTCGTGGAGTTTGATTCAGGTAATTGAAGCAAGAGGGGAAAAATCAGGTTATCCTTATATACAGTACATATATGGGCAGACACTTTCACAGCTGTAGGAAAGACAAGATACCAATGTTCTTCTGGAGACCATATTAAAGCTAATAATTTGGGGGAAGACCTGGCAAATGGGATTAATGGTTACCTCTCGCAGACAACCTCAAAATACTGAGGTGCGGAGGCAGCTTAAGCAGGCTTCTGTCTTCTGTGCTGTAAAATTCTGTTTCTCACTTGCACTTTTATAACACCTAGAACTTCGAAATCTCTCAAAGTGCTTTACAGTAATAACGTAGGTGTGGTGACTGTTTTTTGTGGACCAATGCAGCAGCTGTTTTGCGCAGAGCAAGGTCCCATACACAGCCTTGAGGTGATAGACCAATGTTGTCTGGAAGGTTGTTGGCCAGGGAGTGGGGAGGAATTCTCTTCTTTCAGATAGTGGAGGCCTGTAGGGCGAGTGAGTCCCACATTCCCACCGCCCTGTGTGTGAAGAAGTTTACGTGGATTAAACAGAATTGAATAATTTCAGGGGTAATCAATTTTTGCTTTCCTTCTCCGTGTAACAATTTGAATTGCTCTCCTCTCTTCACTCGACTCTGGTGGATTACAAGTGGGGTGCCCTCGGTTGGTGATCACAGACTTTGGCTGCTGCCTGGCAGATGAGAGGCTGGGAATGAAGCTTCCTTTTACCAACATGTATATCGACCGGGGAGGAAATGGCTGCTTGATGGCTCCAGAGGCAAGTGCTTATTAAATACCAAACAATAAAATAAACACTATTGTGCTTCTCAATAGTTTCTGTTTCTTGCAGGAGTTGCCCCCACATAAATAATTCCATCAATTTATGTACGTGTGTGTAACTGATGAACGAGAGAGAGAGAGAGAGAGAAACAGCAGTTTACATTTATACTGACCGAGTCACGAGAAACTCACAGACTGACATTAATTAGGAACGAAGTGAATATATTGTCTGAGACTTGCTTTGATCTGTCTCTGTCACGTACTGAGGGGATTTGTTGGTGTGTGTTTCAGGTGTCTGCAGCCAACCCTGGCCCCGGCAGGTCCATCAACTACAGTAAGTCGGACGCCTGGTCCGTGGGGGCTTTGGCCCATGAGATCCTAGGGCTGCCCAACCCCTTCTACAGACAAGGAGGAGGGCATCTGGAGAGCAGGCACTACCAGGAGACTCAGTTGCCAGCCCTGCCCGACTGCACTCCCCACCATGTGCAGTTTGTGATCACACTCCTGCTCCGTAGAGACCCCAAGAAGGTGAGTTACAGTAGCTAGAAAACCATCGGCCACAACAGCTTCTCACAGTGACTTCGGCCACCCGCCTACCTCCACCCTCCCTGCCCTCCAAACCTCCAGATCCCAACCCCCAGCTCGGGTCCAAATCCCTGACTGCCCATTGCCTTGGGACGTCCTTGTGACGTGAAAGACTCCGTGTAAATGTCCTGTGTTATTGTTGTCGTGAATGTCCAGTTGGCACTCGGGGTGTGCCCCAGCCTGTACCGTGGCCTTCAGGAGAGGAGAGAATGGGGAGCACAAAGCTAACCTGAAGAACTAACGGGAGTTTCATTTGATCTTTAAGCGGCCGACGGCTCGAGTTGCTGCTAACATGCTACACTTGCACCTGTGGGGGGCCGAGCTACTGACCCCTGCTCCGAGCAGCCTGGAACAGATGTTGTCCTGGCTCCGCTGCCAAACTCTGCTCACCTTTCTGCAAGTCGGGAGGAACCGCGACAGCCCGGTGGAGACCGAACTGAGGAGATGTTTCTTGGCGAATCTCAGCTTCGAGGAGATGGATGAGGCGATGGAGCTGCTGCTGCTGTGCGGAAACCGCAGCCAGTAACCGCAGCGCGGGGGTTAGTTAATAATCCGAGATTTGTAGGATAACCTTGCAGCTATTGTAGTGGGTCTGAATCTGAAACATCGCACTTTTAAACTTACTCTCAAATACTGAAGTGTGGAGTCGGAGCTTAAACAGCAGCAGCAGCAGGAGACAAAGAAATAACTTGCATTGTTCCTCGCTCCATTGACGTCAAGTCTCAAAGCACTTCAGTCATTACTAACAAATGTAGGTATTGTAGGCAAATGTAACAGACATAATAAATTAGTTGTTGCACTTACCTGCAAATGAACAGAGCATATAAGAGTATTACTATAACAACAACTTGCATTTATGTAGCGTCTTTCAAACAGGTGGAGCACCGGAAAGCGCTTCGAGAGATTTTGACGTGATAAGATGCTATAAAAATGCAGGTTCTGTCTTGTCTCGCTAATTGCACACAGTGGAGCAGTGAAACAGCCAAGGATGGAAAGATGTTTTGGAGAATTTCTTCGCTTAGAAAGTGATAGTGAGTCGTTGGCACACAAGTGTTTTGGCAGCACGTAACTAAACATGAGGCTTGGTCGCATGCGCACTTTAAAGTAAATTCAAGGTTAGGAGTTCAAGCTAGCAGCGTGTCTGAGCCACGCTGTAAGGGTTGCTGTGACAGTCAGGGATTTACACCAGCTTGGATCCAAATCCCTGACTGTCCAGCGCCATGGGACATCCTCCCAACGTGAAAGACGCTGTGTAAATGTAATGTGTGGTTGAAGGGGGAATGTTAAAGGGTTTGGGGGAGCAAGTAGGAGATTAGATTGGCTCCTTTGGGAAAACACACAGTGCACAATGGTCTGTTTCTTCATATAACTTTGTTAAATCTAACCAGAATGTGGTTCTTATTATTCTTCTTATTGCATATTGTGGACTTGGAATAGTTACGAAAGTTTTCAGTTTGGCTGCCTCTGTTAATATAATTTAAATAAATTTAGAGCGATTTTGAGCATTGCTGGTTTGAATCCTCGCCTCTTTTGCCTGTTCTGTGAGAAGGTCACAGTTTTACCACCACAATCAAATGCATAGATACTGATTTGATATAAACCTCAAGAACAGTTCCCAGCACACATTCACTGAATTCTGTTTGTTTATATTGGAAAGCTTTGATGCATGGTTGGTTAGAGCAGGTAATTCAGTTGTTAAACAATTGAAAGCAGTGGAAAGAGCAGGAAAATCAGTTCAAACATTGGAGTTAAAGTCCAGATAAATGATTATCATCAGTTGCAATAACAAGCAGCTTTGCCTCCAGTCTGGGGCAAGGTGGGTATTTATTGTGGGAGGGAGGAGCAAACTCCGTTCTCAGAAACTTTAAAAGCACACACAACACAGCAAATACAAAGCCAGCGAGCGAACTTGAGAGGTGCAGAGAACAGCGCAGAGTGGCTTAAAGAGCAAATCAAGTGCAAAGGAAGAATTCAGGACTTTCAGGTAAGTGACTGAATTACGTTGCTACTGCTGTACATCCTGCGATTGAAAGGCAGGTAAATTCAGAACGAAACTACATCAACACTATTTCAGTGAGCAAATAGTGTAGAACAGGCTCCCTCGATGGAGAGATGGTTGAAGCAGGAATTGTTGATTCTTACAAACACAGATTAGATAGTTTTAGGAATTAACGTTATGGGACATAGTACATATGTGCATGCGACCACCAGGAAGGTGACCTCGATGGACCTTGGTCTTTTTTCGCCCGGCATTTCTTATGTTCTTATGTACTAACATGCGGGATGATCCAGGGTTTTCTAACCTTTCCACATCCTTCATTGAATGATGTGGGTACGTGCCATGGTGAAAGTTTACGAAGCCAAAAAAAGTTTTGCAAAACTTTGCCAAAGAACTAAAGAATAAAAACACAGAGGAAGCGAGTTGAAACTTACAGGGTTTCAAGTAGAACTCTTCACAGTTCAAAGCTCTTCGCAGAATCGCCTGAGGTGACGTTTAGACACATAAAACTCTTTAAAAATGCAAATTTCTTTCTTATGTTGTATTTTTTATTCTTGCTAGTTGCTCCCGATAAATAGATGTAAGTCTCTATGAAAGTCCTTTTGTGCTGGAGGCCGAACTAGATAAACTAATGACCATTAGGACTTTTAGTTTGACACAGTCAACGGCAATGTTAGGAGTAAAGTCCTAATGGTGATTAGATTATATAAATCTTTAATGAGGTCTCAAAGCAACAACAACAAAATTACATGTGTATATGTGTATTTCAAGTCGGGAGGATGTCCCAAGGTGCTGGACAGTGTTTCGGACCTGAGCTGGGGTCGGGATTGGAGAGGGTGGAGGGTGGTGGGGGGGTGAAGTACCTGCCTTGTGACTTAGCTCTGAGGGTTTGCTGCATTAGAGAAGTCTCATTGAACTCATTCCGCCCACCCAATGCAGTCAAATCACTTTACAGTATAGCGTGTGAAGCGCTTTGATACGTCTCCAAGACATGATAAGGCGCTCTATCAAACACAAGGATTGTTATTATTTTACAACCAATGCTAATAGTGGTTGCATTGCGGTCAAAGGTATTTTGAATAAGCCTTAAACAATGGAGCTTTCTACATATCTTCCCCCATTTATTCAGTCTTTAGTTAAATAAAATAAGTGTGGGAGGGGGGAGACGTAAGGGCACTTTCCCTGTAAGAGTTCCATGTCTATTATAAGCCATCACGTGGTTCTCTAGCCTCTCAGGTAACCTCATTTCGTTACGGAATTACACTGTCACTGACTGTTCACTCCTGTTACGAGGAACTCATTTAAGAAACAGGTCAATGCTGTCTGGAAGGATGAGATCAAACGAGCTGGATGGCCTTCTTCATCCAAATCTCTCTTGTGGTTTAAAGAAAAGCTCTTGACAAATCGAGTGGTGACCACCAAGCAAGAAAAATTACAGAATTGAGGATTTTGACCAACGGCAGCAAAATATGTCAAATAAATATGGTTTAGGAGGTTTTTGAAGCGATTCAGAGCAGTGAGAGGGCGAGAAGAGGTTCCAGAGAGGAGCGGAAGGTACGGTCACGGATGGCGGAGCGAAGGGAATAGGTTTGCAAGCAATAGATCAAAATCAAGAAGTGAAGGATAGAGGCTGGATTGCAAGGCTGGAGAAGATTGCATAGGTATGGGTGGGGGGGGGGGGGGCTTAAGAGCACTTATCAAGCTCAAGTGACAGAAGACGTGGGCAGCTGTCAGGAGGAGGTCACTCTCCTGTTCCTCTCAGTCAGGAAATTGGGGAGCGTTTAAATGAACTCAATGCACTGCTGCTTACGTACAGGACTAAATACAGCCAAGGCCCGACTGTGTTTCTGGCGATGTTGGAATGTCAGTAAGAGCCCTATTTGGAATCTAACACTCCTGGGTGGGGTGGGGGGGGGGATGCAGGGCGTGAGTGTGTGCCGGGTGGAGGGGTGGGTGGGTGTGGAACTCCAATTTGCACAACCTCCCGCTCGCAGCAGCTGACAGCGTGACCCACGTTGTTGTTCTATCCTCAGTAGACATGGCGAGACTGCTCCTGCGCTATTCTGGGTCGCTGCTGAAGTCGGGACCTCTCCGGGACCTGCCCCTCTCCCTGCCTCAGCGAGCAGCCTCCTCCTCCCGCTTCAACATGCCCAAGAGGGCCCAGGAAGTGGCCAGGCCGGTGGGAATCTGCTCCATGATGAAGCTCCCGGTGCAGGACTCCCCCCAGGGACTGGACGCGGCATTCCTCGGCATCCCGCTGGACATCGGCACCAGCAACCGTCCGGGAGCCAGGTGAGCAACACAGCGGCTGGGATCAGAAGGTCACTCGCAAAGAGATTCTCAGGACGGCTGGACTGGGCTGGGCTGGGGGCTAAGTTGGTGGCGAAGCCCTGGAGGTGGGCAGAGGGTGACTGTTGAGCACTCTCCCCTCCGAGCCTGTAATTACCTGTAAAATACGAGACCCTGTGAGAGGCCAGCCTGTGTGAAGCGCGCTCTACAAATGCAAGTTGCTGCTGTTGTTTTAGCGTTACGGCTTATTATCATTATTATTATTATTATTGCTACAACAATGGTTTGGGTTTGGATCTAGGTTCGGTCCTCGTCACATTAGAGGAGAGTCTGTGATGGTGAGAGCTTACAATGGGGGCACAGGAGCCTCTCCCTTTGAATCTTTGATGGTGGCCGACATCGGTGATGTTAACGTGAACGTCTTTGACCTAAAGGACAGCTGTGACCGGATCCGAGCGTATTTCAAGAAGGTCGTCTCAACAGGCTGCGTCCCACTCACCATGGGTACGTACACAAGCCATCTGAGAACAGGGCAGATATGCACCTCCACTCCCCCCCACCCCTGCGGTACCTGGGCTTTATGTGGTCTCATTACATTTCAGGCCCTGACCCCCCCCCCCCTCCAACGTGGAGGTAATCTTACATGTTGTTCACATGATTACACAATTGATTTGGATGAAGGCCCTTTAGCCTCTCTGATCTCATCCTCACACAACACCCGCTCTAACCCCCGCTCCCCCCCCCACCACCACAACACTTCCCCCCACCACAAAAACACTGTATCAAATGTAAGGATTATTACTATTATTATTACTGTCCCGGTGCACTCTAATCACCACGGTTTTCTCTCTCGTGCCTCTGGTCTCCAGGTGGTGATCACACCATAACCTACCCCATCCTGCAGGCAATGGCAGAGAAGTGAGTATGTGTGTAAGACAGATACCTTTGTTATTTTAGATAGGATAGGAAGCTTACCAAAGGCCCATTCGAAAGAGGATCTTGAAGGAGGCAAGGGAGGGGGGAGGCCAAGGGACTGTGGGTGTGGGGGCAGAAAGGCTGAAGACTCACTAAAGATGATGGGAGGCTTCTTTTCCAGTCCGCAGCCAGGTGTCTGAGACACATACGGAAACCCATCACTTCAATATAAGACAAAATTTGGTTCCTCAACCCACGACTGTTTGTGGGGATGCTTTCTGTGCGCGATTGGCTGCCACGTTTTGTCCACAAAATATGCAGTCAATTCCCTTTACAGACCATTCTCTGAAGCGGTTTGAGACGTGATAAGGCGCTGTGTCAAATGCGAGGATGATTATTATTACTGTGTTTACTGAGTCTTCAAACCAAACAGTCGGAGGCGGCCAAAGCTGACCTAACGGCGTGGCTTTCCTGTGACAGGTACGGGCCGATGGGGCTGGTACACGTGGACGCTCACGCTGACACGGCAGACACGATGCTGGGATCGAAGATCGGCCACGGGACCCCGTTCAGGCGCGCTGTGGAGGAAGGGCTGCTGGACTGCAAGCGGGTGGCGCAGATCGGACTCCGCGGCTCCACGTACGATCCCGAGGGTTACGCCTGGAGCAGAGAGCAGGTTTGTCCTCTTTTTATTACGATCGTAGTAGAGGATCCTACAGCACGGGAGGAGGCAATTCAGCCCGTCGTGCCTGCGCCAGCTCTTAAAATAGGCTTGTCCGACAAGTCCTGTTAAGCGCTCGGAGACGCTGCCCCACCAGGAGCCGCGATACAAACAAACACAAGTTGTTGTTGTTGTCCACCTCACAGGGTTTTCGAGTTGTGACTGCTCAGGAGTGTTGGCTCCGCTCCCTGGTTCCTCTCATGGAGGAGGTGAAGCAGCAGATGGGAGACGGTCCCATGTACATCAGCTTCGATATCGACGGCATTGACCCGGCCTTCGCTCCCGGGACAGGAACCCCAGAGATCGCCGGCCTGTATCCCAGCCAGGTAACCCTCACTGACGGGCAGTAATAATGTTAGTAATAATAATAATCCTAGCATTGATACAGCGCCTCATCGAGACATCTCAAAGCGCTTCACAGGATACATTGCAAAGTGTAGTGACTGAGTATTTTCTGGGCGAAAGGCGGCAGCTGATAGCAAGGAACTGGCTTCATCACAGCGACTCATCAGGCCGTGGGGATGAACTGAAAGCACGGTGAAAGAGGTGGGCCTCGGGCTGGGCGAGGGATAGAGAGGGGTAGTCAGGAAGGGAGTGTGGCAGGGAGGGAGGGAGGGACTCAGAATGGAACTCCAAAATGATCATGACACCCCCCCACCAAACTGTTTGCTCATCACAGGCTTTGGAAATCATCCGTGGCTGTCGGGGGATGAAGGTTGTCGGCTGTGACCTGGTGGAGGTGGCGCCACAGTACGACACCACAGGTGGGTGAACGTCGCTGGTTTATTTGGGGTTTGGCCGCCGTGGAGGACAGGGCGGGCGTCGTGAAGAGAGATGGGGTTTTGCCCCGGGACCATCCTGAACCTGGGGGCGATTGGTGTTGGTAATCACTGGGCGGGGGTGGGGGGCCAGGGTGGGAGTAACGGTGTGCTGTTTTTTTCGGGCTCGGCTCCCACTCTCTGCCACCATTTAAAGTGTCGCTGTCGCTTTGAGGCCAAAGGGTCCCGAAAGGTACTGTTAAACAGCTCGCACCAAAGGCCACTTGGGTAGATACTGCGCAGCAGCTGGAGTCTGTGAGTCCTTTCTGTTTTAAGTCCTTTCTGTTTCTCTCTCAGGTAACACTGCTCTGACAGCCGCCAACCTCCTGTTCGAGATGCTGTGCGTGTTGCCCAACGTTAAGTACGCGTGAACACTCCAGGGGCCCACACTGTCAGAGCGTGAATCCCACGTTTACTGAAAGGTAGAGCAACCTGATCGCTCTGAACCAAATCCCGTCAGCTCTGGCCTCGACCACGAATAAAAAAAAAAAACGGAAAAAAATAATGAAAAAATGTCTTTAGAATCGAGGATTCTGGATTCAGCGGAAATTCAAGGGTGATGATTGGAAGCTGTGATATAATAATCCTCGCGTTCCATTCAGCCCTCCATCAAATCGTCAAACTTCTCAAGAGGCGGTGTGGCTTCGAGCTGTTGACTGGAGAGCCAAGAGAGGGCAAAAGGGAACAACACACAAAGTACAGGATTTGTAGTACTACTTACACTTATACAGCGCCTTCCACATCGGGAGGATGTCCCAAAGCCCCGACAGTTCTGCCCGGACACCTCTCAAGAAACTGGTCATGTACAGCATTTTTCTGTCCTGCCCTCCATAAGTCTGTGCTGAATAAAAATAATTTTCTACAAAGCAAACCATGGTCTTTGTCTTGTCTGCTTATTCACCTTGTAACCAAAGAACCTCGAGGACAACAATCTTCTCATTTCCCTTCTCAACCTGCTCTGACTTTGTTCAATAAATAGCTCTGGGATTTCCATGTGTAGGTGAGATGCTTGGAATTCTCAGTTGGGTTTGGAGACTCCTAAGCAACGGTGATGGGTTTCCACACGTGTCAGACACGTGGCTGACCCCAAATAAAAGCACATCCATTTTTTTTAACATCCCCTTTAATTCTTCTTGTGATGAACATTTGGACTGGAGCCAAACCAAATCTTGATCCATCAAATATTAATCTGGCTTCTTGGACTATGGGTAGAGTGGAAATAGCTTTGCTCACCGCTCTTCACTCATTTTATTCCAACCGACTGTTCAGCTTCAATCAGCCTCGGATACTTTGTTCAGTTGCGTAGGTTAGATATTACAGCTCCCAGGTCACAGCCATCAATAAAGACATGATAAGGCGCTATATCAAATGAAGGATTATTATTTGAGTGAGTTTTTGACGACTCACTTTTCAGAACAAGGGTAACCTTCACAGAACTATTTATTACCGGTTGTGTTAAGAACGTACGAATGGCACTAAGATGTTTTGCTGCCAGACATGGCTCCTGCTCTCCTGCTGCACCTCTCTCTCTCTCCGCGCCTCAAATGAGACTGCGCGGGGAGGGAAGCGGGGCACAGCCGGGAAGTAGTTGTCAACAATAACTGGGGCCCCTCAAACCTCGGGCCCTAAACCATGGCTTACCTGGTTTATTAGCTAATCCGTCTTTTTAATAAACACGCTCTTTGATCCTTTGGTAAAACATCCTTAAGTTCCCTGCTCATCAGCACTTGGGAGACGTTCATCCTACACGAGAGGTGCCATTGGAGTGCGAGTTGCCATCTTAATTTCTGAAGCACAAAACGTAGCGAAAAAATGTCTCAGAATCTCTGATCTCGGGAATCACCGATTTAATATTCTGGTTAAAAAACAGGCTTGAGAAATTCAATTGGATTCTCGGGTTACACGTCTGTAGGAACAGAACCTTTATTCACTTCTTTGTAAAAAAAAACTTACGTTGCATATTTATATGACGGGCATCTATCTGGGGAGACATTCCTAGTAACGATACGTACAATTATTGCAGACACAGCGCTGTAAAGCCAAGTTAACAATAAATTATACAACATTAATAAATAACTACAGCTGTGTTGTAAACTAATTCTATTCTGGTAAACTTGAATTCGTTTTTTTACAACAACTTTTAAGAGATGAATTGATTTTAAAAAAAAAGTATGGGCCAGCACTGCTTTACTGCTTCATTCAGCTTTTCAAGTGAAACTCGACCACTGGAGTGAAATGACATCTCTGTCCATTTCAGTGACATTAAATCTCTTGCTCGTGGTCACAAGGTAGGGACGGGGTTTGCAACTTTTCACAAAGGTCTAATGCCTAACACGACGGAGTTCAATAATTATCACATTAAATCGGTTGGTAACTAGGGTCTGGGGGTCAGGTAGGAACAGCACATTTTGTCTCAACAGCACAATGTGGCCTGAAGCCCTCTGTGCTCCTGATAGCAGAGGCTGGAGTCTCACATGTTAACGGTATCCACTACAGCAGTGCTCGCTCACTCCAAGCCCCTCTGCTCACTCAGCCCCAAGGATAGAGCCAAAGAGTTTCACGAGCTCTCCAGCAGCAAATCAACGTGCCGCCCCCCCCGAAATCTCCCGATAGTGATTCTGAACCGTTTCAATGTGATTTCCCGTTGAATCAGTCATGAGTGGTCGCAATTTTCCACCTCGTGTAGAATGCAAGGAAAAGCTGGGGGCGATTTACGGAGGGTGGGGGTGGGGGGGGATTAATCTCCTGATGTGCAGATCGACAGCAAGCTATTGCCGGGTAAGTAATTCTAAAAGTTTAACATTTAATAAATAGGTTAAATACACGGATACGTCAGTTGCACTCGATACTGTTACACGGCAACCAAACACAAACTGTGCGTTCTCTCCTAAATAAAGGGTTAAAGTGTTGGCGTTTTATTCTGCTCTGCCTTCAGTGAGTGTGCAAAATAAGTTCAGGAATAGGAGGGCCCCACATGTCGCATCCAAGACTAGGAACTCCACCTGGTCTTAGCCTTATGAACATAGTCCTAAATTGAAGATACCGCTGAATTATTTTTTGGGGGGAAAATCGTTCAATTCGATCGTTCTAAAAATTTCAAACTTTTAATGTTATATTTTTTTAAAACTTCCAATTATTTTCACAAATAACAATAATAATAATCCTTGCATTTGATATAGCGCCCTATCACGTCTTCGAGACGTCTCAAAGCGCTTCACGGAATATATTGCAAAGTGTAGTGACCGGATATTTTATGGGCGAAACACGGCAGCCAATGGCGCACAGCAGCGTCCCATAAATGGTGGTGGGTTGAGTGATCAATTTATTATTATTTACAAATGGAGAAAACTAAATTTAACAATTTTTCCCAAATCCTGAGGGACCTCAAATTCTTAGACGACCGCCATGGGGCTGAGACCGCGAGGAATTTCAGGCAACGGACCATGCTGCCTCCACACGGACCCCACGACAGAACTCTGCTTCACCTGGACACACTCCCTCCTCTCACCCCATGTCTCCTGCAGGCTAGAGCACAGTGGTACAATGCTAGTTACTCTTCTGTTTCAATAAACCCTGTTGTCGCAACTGGTGACCGAGAATAGGAATTTCCAAAGTCCTGGAGTGTCCCGGGCTACAGTCAGATTAGGGGTGGGGGGGTGTGGAGGGGCCTTCCAACACTGGAAACCTGTACAATTCCATTCCGTTAGCGCGTGGCTCAGATACGTTACAGCCATAAAATACCATCTGCCCAAACGACAGGACATTAATCCAGGTCAGGCCAAAGGGGGACATAATATCGTTGCAATATTCCTTCCAGAAACCTGTCCATCCACAGGTTCAGTCTGTTGAGCAGCTGATGCGTCTGTTTGACAGACAGAGTGGGGTGGGTCGGTGACTGCTGACCCCCCGACTCGTCACCTGCAGCCGGAGCAGCTGCTGATCCCTGGGGGTCTGACCCCGGGCTGTTGGCTGCAGGGCAACCCTCCTTCCTGCTACTGTCCTGAGGCTTGAAGAGGCAGAAGTACTTGCGGTGTCCGTTTAAAGCCAGCACGTAGCCAGCGTAATCCTGGTTTGGGGAACTCTCGTCTGGTACGTTTGATATTGGCGAAGGATCCTGGGCGAACTCCAGCACATTCTCTAACCAACGGCCATGTTTTGTCAGGTTTAGAAAGGAGAAGTGTAGTGCTTTATTCCTGTAGGGAGTGGGGGGGGGGGGAAATGGAGTGGAGGGAGGGAGAAAACAGGTTCAGCGTCACAAGCAAAACTTTAATTGACAGTTTTCACCCAGAAAAAGGCCGTGTTCAGAGCTCCGAGACGCTAACCCGGGTGAAGGGCAGAATAAAAAAAGCGCTGTGTCCATGTCCTACATACACTTAATCCCGAAAAGAGAATCAATTTTACAAACGAGCTCAGCTCAGTTTGGGATACTGGGAAAAGTGGATCGAGCTGACGCTCATGGACCAGGAGGGCACCGGTTCGACTCGGGGCATCGCGCAAGTCATACTAAATGTTGTGGCCCCGACTGATACGTCTTACGTGAGTTTTACTGTACTCAAGAAACAGAATGAGCATAGAAACAAATACGGTGATTTAATTCCACTATTATGTATATATATATATATATATATATATAAAACATATATCTATATCAATTTGCTCCCTCTGTTGCAGAAGCCCTTTAAAGTATTATTAAGTAGTAATAATAATAATCATCCCCGCATTTGATATAGCGCTTTTCATGCCTTGTAGAACGTCTCAAAGCGCTTCAGAGTGTACTGACAGATATGCACGTCTTCGGAAGACACTGGCTGACACTGAACCGCCTCCACTCACCAGGTAACGGCATAGACTTCGTGAGCAAACTTTTGTAGCAGAGCGTCCTTTGTCGTGTCCGTCACCACGACCAACACATTAATGTGTCCAGGCATCAGGCGCACCAGGTTGCTGGTGTAGTTCACGTAGGTTAGTTCTGTCACTTCAACGTAGTTTTTCTCAAGGGATCTGTCTCGGAAACGTTATAATGATAATTGTAAATCCACGTGTTTGATTACAGCCTGTATATCAACGAGAGGACTTAAAGCGACTCACAGATAACTTCTGACGAGATTGGTGACTGTAGTAGCTGCAGGGAAGCCTAGCAGCCAGTGTGCGCACGGTAAGCTCCCACACACAAAGCAACGAGGGGAGTAACCAATCAATACGGAGGATTGTGAGGCTGGCAGCCCAAGAGAAACTCTCTTCCCTTTTTGATTATTGCCGGGGAATCTTCCACCACCACTTAAAGAGCTGTCAAACAGGACCGGAGTGTCACATCTCATCTAAAAAGCCGGCACCACTGACAATGCAGCCCACCCCCACCTACCCTCCCCACCACGTCTCCCAACCTCCCTCCCACCCCCACACACACTGAGCTGAGCTCAAGTTCCCATGTGGGGGTCTCGGGTAGGCCCCTCCTGCCCCGGCTTCGAAAGTGCAGCCGATCGATCCAGGATGGTGCGAACAGGGAAAGGACGTGAGCTGCAAGTGTGAGTGACACACACAGCGTGTTCTGCCAGACCTGGGAGTCCCCGCGCTGTTGCTCCGCTGCTTTTTGGGCTCCTCCTGAGCTTTAGCCGCTGCGGGTTCCTGCTTCTCAGCCCCGGGGCTCCTCTCCTGCTCGCTCGGTTCACTGCAACAACAATCGGGAGGTGACACTGCAGGCGGAGCGATTTTGTTTCCACAAAAAGAAATGGGTAGTTTTGTGATGCACTAAATTTTGTAATTAAACGATGAAAAGGACTGATTGCTCACGACGCAATTAAAAATGACTTTAATTGTCTGTTAATTACATAATCACAGGCACCTGTAACTCCATCTGCACGTGTTATACATAATGTGTAATAGCTCTCACTCCGTTTCCCATTTGCCCTTCTCACCCCAACCACCACCTCCTACCCCAAACACCACCACCTCCCCGCCACCAACTTCCCCCACTGACAGACGTCAGTCTTAGTCTCATGTTGCCGAGTCTTACCTGAAGGTCTGGATGATGAAGGCTCCGAAGAGAATGAAAATCACGGAGAAAAGCAGCGAAATTAGAGGCATCATCTCGCGCCTGAGAGATAGAGAGAGAGGGGGAGACAAAAAACAAACCGTCAGCACCAAGCAGGGACTGTGGGAATAAGCCGCAGGACAAGAGGTGCACGTTAAAGCCAATGTCAGTAACGTACCAGTTTTGATTGAACCCAGATTCCCAGAAATGAGAAGCATAATCTATCAAGACGTGGAGCCAACGCACGAGAAATATCTGCAGAAAAACAAGATCTGGTTATAATCCAAGTCAGTTTCATCCCAAAAGATATCTCCAGCACAGATCTAATCCTGAAAATAGCACCTTATATCTGGTACTTGATAAGTCTAAGGGATTAAAGAAAAAGACAGAGAGAGAGAGAGAGAGATAGAATGCAAAAGAGAGACAGAAAGAGAGAGATCTAGGCATCTTCTGCTTTCCTTACACTGCCTCAGGCTCTCGTTAAGTGAAACAGGGGGAATACAACAACAACAAACTACATTTGTATAGCACCGTTCACGTCGGGAGGACGTCCCAAAGCGCGAATAGATCAATCAGGTCTTGTTGCTCCTAACAATTATTTAGCTGTGACCCCACCCACCCCCACCCCAGTTACATAAGCAGGAACCCCGAGCTGGGACTCTGCAGCAAGATTGGCCACGTGAGCGAGGCCCAGGAGACACCACGGAACCAAGCTTCAGCTCATGTAAACAACAGCTTCAAAAGGTTGTTCCTGTGGGAAAGGATCTGTACAGTGTTGAGAACAGAGCTACTAATAGACGTGAGCAATAGAGAGAAAAGGTAAAAAATGCATGAAGAATGGCCTCACTCACTCACGTATCAAATGCAAGGAAGATTATTATTATTATTAAGTTGTACATCTGCCCGAGTCCTATTAAAGAGTTTATACTCTGTGCAAGTTTGACACAACTCATACTTTGCATAAGTCGCATTAAACATCTGGTCACAGCTTTTACGTGAGGTTTATTGTTTACTGTTACTGCAGCAACTGTCGATAATAATAATAATCCTTGGATTTGATACAGCGCCTTATCACGTCTTCGAGACGTCTCAAAAGCGCTTCACAGGATACACTGTAAAGTGAATTCCCTGTGTATTGTGTGGGTGAAAATACATAGGTAAACAAGCCAATGCACTCACAGAGGCAAATTCTTCATTGAGCTCCGCCAGCACGGCCTGGTGTGGCAGCAGCTTGTAGTCCCCCTCCGCCAGCAAGTGATTCAGGCGGTCAAACAGTCGCTCTTCATCCTCCTCACTGCCAGTCCAGCCGTCCTCCAGCACCGTGTAAAACACTTTCCCAGGAGTGTTTCTTTGCTCAAAAATCACAACCTAGTTTTGTTTTTAAGGAAGACAGTAATCATGTTACAAATTCTTTTTTTTGTGTGTGTGTACGTGTGGTGTGTGTGTGGTGTGTGTGGTGTGTGTGTATGTGTGGTGGGTGTGGTGTGTGTGTATGTGTGGTGGGTGTGGTGTGTGTGTATGTGTGGTGGGTGTGGTGTGTGTGTATGTGTGGTGGGTGTGGTGTGTGTGTATCTGTGGTGTGTGGTGTGTGGGCAGTGTGTGGGTGTGGAGGTGAGAAAGAGGGCTTTCATTTTCATTGATTAGAGAAACAAATGTTTAATTTTCATTCGGTCTTTGATTCCCCCACCTGGAGTGGTTACCTGACTGCCCACTTACACCCTGCTCCTTACCTGAGAGGCTGCAGTAAGCTTGGGTGCCATCTGGAGTAGGGCATCGCTAAATGCTTGCTGCCATTCTCGATACACGTACACAAATCGCAAAGACTCTTCAGCATTCACAGAGGCAAAAGAGACGAAGGAGTTGTACGAGGCACGGAACCCCTCGCCTTCACCTGTGATGAGCAGGACACAGTACCTACAGAAATACAAAAGGTGAATGGTTCATCCTGAGGATGGCAGCTCTGACAATGCAGTGCTTCAAGTTCTGTACTCCGGCACTAGCCTGGACCAGCGGTAGCCAACCTGTGGCCCCCAGGGGCCGTCAAAAAGAGCCCCCAGCCCTCCCCCACCCGAATATTCGCACTAGTCACGGTAAGTCCGTGTTCGATCGGTAGTGTTTTCATTTTTTTCTTGATTGAATATTTTTTGATTTAGAAATAAATAACACCAATTTACTCACTCAACAAAAAAAATCTCGTCACGTTTCCGGGACCGTGTTACCATCGAGCCCCAAGCTCACGGCAGCATGCAATTCCCAAACCGTTTGGTTACCTCCTCTGCCGTCGGTTCTCCCTCACGAGGCACAGCTCCTCTAAAAGCTTCTGGCTTGTGAGCCGCGGCACCAACAGGAACTTGTTCTTGGAGAGGATTTCATCAATGATGTGCCTCTTCATGTTTTTGTTCTGCAAGAAATTATTGAGTGCCGATTGAATTGCTCTGGTTTGAGGGCAGCTGAGCAAGAATTTAACATTATTACTAAATAATAACAATGCCACTCGCGTTTGACACAGCGCCTTATCACGTCGTCGAGACGTCTCAAAGCGTTTCACAGGACACACTGTAAAGTGGAGTGACTGTATATTTTGTGGGTGAAATGCAGCAGCCAATTACGCACAGCAGCGTCCCACAAACTGTTGTGGATTGAGTGATCGCATTTTTTTTTAGGGACTGTTGGCCAGGACACTGTGTGCTCTGGATTTCTGCTTTTCCAATTTAACAGCGGCGACCGAATGCATTGTCAATTCAATACAATACACACCTGAATTAAATAGATCGGCTTTGTAACCTTCTCCTTAAAGATCAGCCAGGTTGGAATGTCCATATTTATGGAATACTGATTCAGCAACTCTTCCGATTTCTGCACCTTCGTGTCCACGGAGCCAAAAGCCACATAATCTTTGTACGTGAAGGCAGCCAGCTTTAGAAAGAATGTCAAGCTCAACAACAGGTCAACCATTAAAAACCGAAATTTTCTGCACGGAACATGGCTTTTCGACCCACCGTGTCCCTGATCAGGTGCTTGTCCAAGTTCCCTTCTGAACAATTGCACTGAGCTGTTTTCAATGTCCACTTCTGATAATAAATTCCAATTCTCGACTCTCTACCCCCTCCTCGCTCCCTCCCTTCCCTCCCTTCATCCTGACCATTTCCCCCCCTGCTCGGATCCCGACCCACTGTCCAGCGCCTTGGGACATCCTCGCGACGTGAAAGGCGCTCTATAAATGCAATCTTGTTGTTGTCGTCCAAGTGAAGGAAGCCATCTCCTCGCCTCAGTGTGATTGCTAACAATCCGGAGATTGCCAACTCAAGCAAGTTTGGTTTTTGATTTGATTAGTCAATCGTGAACTGCCCTTTGTGAATCCGAGCTTGTTGTCCCTGATCAACATAGTCTTCAGCTTTATTAATAACAGGATCTAATTCTTTTTGCAATGTAAAAAGTATGGGAGAACTCTATTGTTTTAACTGCAAAGCTTCACACCTGCACACTGCAGCTCCCAAGGAACTCATCTCAATCAGAAGGACTATAAATCGCATTACCTTGTACATCAGCAGCTCTGCGGTCCGCTGATGAAAGGTCAGCACTCGAGGCTTGTTGTCCTGCTGCCAAGCTGACAGAAAGTTTGCGGAATTCGTGACAGTTACCTGGAAAGAGAAACACAAATATCAAACTCTATTTCTAACCAACTGAAAAAGAAGCCGGTCTGTAAGCACCTTGTACTCCAACACTCCACTTTCCAGCTGATCAACTCTTAACAATTGCAACACAACACATCACAGTGAATAAGAACCAAATTCTGTGCGAAAGCTTCTAGTCAGGTAACCAAATCGTCACTGCTCTGACCTTCCATCTCTCTAACACCTTGATCTCTCTCTATTCTAGGCACTGTACTTGCTCGCCTCTGACCTCATACCACCCAGTGAGATGGTAGCTGGCTCCAATGATCTCTGCCGCTGACAGCAATCCTGAGCTCCTCCGAGGCAGATTGCGGTGAAGTGTTGTGAGTGTGCGTAGTAAAAAGCAACAGCAACTTCCACACAAGGCCCTACAAACAGCTCGGATGTAAATGGCCAGTTGATCTGTTCGCAACATCTGGACAGACCTGATCCACAGGTCTTTTAACATCCGACTGAACAGCCTCAGTTTAACATCCTATCTGAAGGACAGGACCTCTGATAATGTTCTCTTTTAGGATTGTCAACACAGACAAGTGAACTTAAAGTCTTAACACAGAGCCTTAATCCACCACCTTCTGACCCAAAGAATACTAGTTGTTAAAAACACAAGTGAAAGGTCCTTCGGCACGTACCTGCTCTATGAGGTTAGTCGGCAGCAGGTTTTCCAGGAATTGGCGTAGGTTTTCCCAAACCACAGCATTTTTGAAAAAACGCACTCGCCCGCTGATGATTCCCAGAATAGTGGGGTGCTGGTACACCCCCAAGTGCTGCAACAGGCGACGTTCGTACCCTGAATCGATGACGCCAATTCCTACCCCTGAAAAAAAATCCAACGACACATCACCTTCTCCTTCTTTGATCGGTATACAGAGAGCGGCTCCGGTTTAAAGCCGAGCTTGGCTGTGTTCGTTAGCGTCCAGTCAAACACTGAGGGGCTCGAGCCCCACACCAGGTCCTGAAACTCTGGAACACTTTCCCTCTAACCCTCCACTTTGCCCCTTCCTTCCCCATCTTCAGGTCGTGCCTGAAGATCTTCCTCCTTCGGCCATGCCGACTGTGACCTTCCTCCCACCCCGGCTGGGTGTCGTGCTCTGCGACTGTCGAGCGCTCTGGGACTCTGCTCTGCGTGAGGGGGCGCGGTGCAAATGCAAGTTGTTGTTGTTGAGCGAGTTCATTTTAAGTTAGACTGACAACAGCTTGTGCGTATGTAGGATCGTTCAAACAAGGCGAAGAAGTGGCAGAGCTAGGGAGGAGCACGAGGACAACAAAACGTGCGAGCAAGTGAACCTACCAAGTGGTTCCAGCTCCAGCACCACCTCCCTCCACACCGGCTCAATGTGAATGCAGCTGAAACACCAATCCGAGGTCACTTTAATGAGGTATGGCTTGCGGTAGCTGTCCGGCAGGATCTCATTCATGTACTGGGAGAAGTGCAGCAGGTACTTGTCGTCGAACGAGTCATGGCCGGAGTTGAACTGAAAGTGAAAGGGGTCATCGAAGAAGAAGCTCTCGTAGTTGTGGAAACCCCGGAAATGGTGAGGGGCGAAGGTGTGCTGGCTTTCTGCCTCTCCATATCTGTCAAAGTTCTGTCTCTTCTCCTCATTTGAAAGAATCTGAAGCAAGAATCAACAACAACAACCACACGTTACATTTACACGGTGCCTTTCACGTCGGGAGGACATCCCAAGGTGCTGGACAGTCAGAGATTTGGACACAAGCTGGGGGTTGGGATCAGGAGAGGGAGACAGGACAGGGAAGGTAGGGGGTAGGAGGCTGACCGCAGGAGTGGTCGAAAAGGAGGGTCTTGAGACAATAAAATAACAACCCGTTTCCTCAAATACATTTTAAAAAATGAATGAATATAAATATAATAAAAATTTCACTGGATACAGCACCTACAATGCTTCACAAGTATTTGGGGACAGATTCCATGCACAAAATGAACAGAAACCAGAGAAATGAACTGACTATTTGGAAACTACAAGCCAGTGAACTTTGAATTAATTAACAATTAAAAAGGAAGAGTTAGTTAGTACCTGATATGCTTTACCAATCTGAATAAACCGGTCTTCTGCCTTGGGGTCCCTGTTCTTGTCGGGGTGCCTAAAAGGGATATGTTGAGTGGCATTAACGTGTAATAACTATTTGTACTGGCTAACGCTTTTAAGTAGACCCTCCCATACAGAACAATGCTATTCAAATGCTCTCCAGGCCAAACCCCTTATAAAGCAGCAGTTTGGGTCCGTCAAACGACAGCACCGTCCAGGTCACAAGATCATCACTGACATCATGACCGCGCAAGTAGACAGGAAACTAGCAACCGCTCTCGCAAGCTTTTACAGTAGATGCTAGGACACCACTGGAGAGGGGGAAGGCCATCTGTGGCTGCATACATCACCCAGCGAGCAACAGAAGAGTGCCACGGTACGCAGCGTTAGAAGATGACCCGCGCTACACGGAGGCACATTACAACAGGGTCAACCTGTAGTTAGGATCGCGCATGCATACCACTCGCGGGCCAGGCGTTTGTAAGCCTTCTTTATGTCTCCCTGGGTCGTCGCTCTGTTCACTCCGAGGACTTTGTAGGGGTCAAATTCGATGGCTTGGTGCAGAGGGCTGTTCAACAGCAACACGATGGCCAGAGCCACTGGAAACCTTCCAAAGTACAACTGCCACAAGCCGGCCATCGCGAAAACAATCTCAAAACGCTCTGCCAGATACAAAGGATGGGTTACGGCGATTTGCAAAGCAAATAAAAGATTCCAGCACAAAAAATAACCAAGTAGCAGAGAGACGATTATCCCGACCAATCGTAACCGACCAACTATGCGGATAAGCAAATAACGAGGGTTACGGGTAAATCACACGCAATGCTAATTAGCTTCGGTGCTAACTAATAACTAATTGTCATCAGGAGTTTATGTGGTCGCTGCAGTTCCACAATACGACAGCTCTTCACCTCTAAAACCCCCCACTCTCACTCTCTCTCTCTCTCTCTCTGACTCGAATTGCGTAAACATATTGTGCGAGACTTGCCTCGGGTGTGAACCTGATTTTATTTCTATCTAACCTGAAAATCACATCCGGGTTTGGATTTAATTTATCCTTCAGAAGTAAAACTGGAACGAGCGTTACCCGATCCAATCAACTCAACCTCGGATCAAGGGAGTTATTTAAGGGACATGGGGAGAAAGCGGGGAATTGGAATTGAAAGGATTAGTTGAGGTGCAGATCAGCTGTGATCTAATTAAATGGCAGAACAGGCTCGAAGGGCTGAATGGCCTCCTCCTGTTCCTATAAATATCGGCTGAAACTCTCTGTTGCTGATCTGTCATAGACAGGGGGACAGGGATTGTGCCCCAATCACACACTATTACTGACCCCAATCACACACTATTACTGACCCCAATCACACACTATTACTGACCCCAATCACACACCATTACTGACCCCAATCACACACTATTACTGACCCCAATCACACACTATTACTGACCCCAATCACACACTATTACTGACCCCAATCACACACTATTACTGACCCCAATCACACACTATTACTGACCCCAATCACACACTATTACTGACCCCAATCACACACTATTACTTACCCCAATCACACACCATTACTGACCCCAATCACACACTATTACTGACCCCAATCACACACTATTACTGACCCCAATCACACACTATTACTGACCCCAATCACACACCATTACTGACCCAAATCACACACTATTACTGACCCCAATCACACACTATCACTGACCCCAATCACACACTATCACTGACCCCAATCACACACCATCACTGACCCCAATCACACACCATCACTGACCCCAATCACACACTATTACTGACCCCAATCACACACTATCACTGACCCCAATCCCACACTATCACTGACCCCAATCACACACTATCACTGACCCCAATCCCACACTATCACTGACCCCCCTCTCCCTCTCACACGGTGATGTTGATGAGCGGCTGTGGGGGGGCAGACATGTCCCCCTCCCCCTCCCCGGGCCCCCGGACTCACTCCGCCGCGGCCTTGGCTGTGAGGGACGCGGGAACCATGACGTGGGGACGGCCACAGACAGACAGACAAACAGGTGTGGACAATCACTTCCGGTTCCCCCGCCCCCCCCCCGCGCGGGGTTGCCATGGCACCGAGGCCTAGTCCGTCCCTGGCCCCAACACAGCCTGAGCCTCGATTAGCTACTGTTATCATTATTATTATTAACCAACACGGGGGGGGGGGGGGGGTTGGGGGGCAGTTACTTACCTATTAACTAAGTAATGATGATAATAATAATCATCTCTACAATGACTATTGTTGTGAGTTATTAGCTTCAGCGCCTTCTTATCACGTCTCCGGGACATCTCAAAGCGCTCCGCACCGCCATGTGTAGTGACTGTTTTTTTTTTGGGGTGGGGAGGGTTGGGCGTGGCGGGGGGGGGGGGGGGAAGGGGGTGGTTTGGGGGAAGCCGGGGCGAAAGGCGGCGGTCGATTTGCCCTCCAAACTGCCGCGGGTCCGCAGCGGCCCGAATGACCTTGTTTTACGAGGGCGCGGACGCCGCAAATGCGGCTCCTGTAGTGCGCGCGCGTGTGGCCCACTTCACCGATCACCCCCCCCCCCGGCCCCCCCGGCCCACCCGCCCCACTGCCACCCGCGTTCAGATACAGATCGGCAGCAGCTGCGAGACTCCGGGTCTTTCTTCCACCTCAACTTTGCTCCCGGTCAATATTTTGAGCCACGTCGACATACTACCGCACACGCGACGTGTGTCCCGGCTCAGCGTGTGGCTAAGGAATAGGGGCTCAGTGACGAGGCCTCGGGGTACCCCCTCCCGCCCCCGCACCACCATCCATCAGAAGCCAGAGCCACACTCTGGTCACACCCGGGTGACGAGCCGCCCGGAGCCCACCCGGGTGACGAGCCGCCCGGAGCCCACCCGGGTGACGAGCCGCCCGGAGCCCACCCGGGTGACGAGCCGCCCGGAGCCCACCCGGGTGATGTCCCCCACCCCAAAAAGCCCGAAGCTTTCACACCACACCACACCAACACCCAATCACACAAGTTCACTGAGTCGGAAACTTCAACGACTCGGTTTAAGCAATAAATCCAAATAGACAAAAGTAGTCGGTCGGTTATTTGAAATGTGAATTTTAATCAGTTGGATTTTGGAGGGGTGGGTGGGTGGGTGGTCGGGGTTTGGTGGGTGGGGGTTGATTTTAAGTGTTCACATAATCTCCACCACCGTTAGAAAAACAGCTACGGTTCCCTAAAAGAAGAATTGAAAGTCTTAGTTTCCCTCTCCCCCCCAGCGCTGGAAATAAAAAGTTCATTTAGATTCACATTTGTGCGTGTGCATATTAAAAAAAACTCATCAAATTTTACAACCTCTCGTGCACTTAACTATTACCAGCCCTATTCAGCATACATTTTATACATTTATATTTTTATACAGTTTATTTGCATTTTATACACTGTTTATACATTATATTCCCCAAAAATGTACATGGTTACAAATATTCTACATAACTCAGTTGTGATAGAAATTTATGGCTTGGAAAGCATAGAGGGCAACACACAGTAAGGCATTCATTCTTATTGATTGATTGTGGGGGAAAGGGAGGGAATTTGCAATGTATTATCTGTAGTGATAATCACAAAGAGGGGAAAGAGGTAATATGTACGTAGTTCCCCTGCCCTAATTCAATCATATTCTGATCAGCGACTGCATGTTCAGCCCCAAATATAACATTAACGTCCTGGACAAATCTGTCTGTGGACACATAATGTACATTTCCTAATTATTTTTACAGAAAGGTGAGAATTGATTATTTTTTCATTGTGAGGTGGCAGCAGAAAGGACAGCACAGACCCTCATTGGTCTAACGGCTTTATGAAGTACAGTTGTTTCCGCAGGAAGTTGAACGATCCAGGGATCTGTTTGTATATTCCTTTGGCTTCCTCGTCTTCCGAAATTCTCTTTGTCACCTGAACAGAAAAAGAGATGGGATTGAACCATTCAAAGAACCAGAGGCCTGAGCACTGCTGTTTCTCAGTTTATAACAAATTTGTAAAAGAAGCTATGAAAGCCAAGACAGATTCTGTCCACACCTGATATCCTTATAGAAGTGATGGCCAACACACAGGATACAGAGGTCAATTATATCCCCAACAACAACAATTTGCACTTATAGAGGGCCTTTTTTATGTCAGGAGGACGTCCCAAGGCATTGGACAAAGAGGGAGGGGGTTTGCATTTGAGCTCCAGAGAGGGGTGGAGGAGCGAAAATGACCAAAGGCGCGGTTAAAAGGAAGGTCTTGAGATGGGCCTTGAAGGAGATAAGGAAGGGGGTGAGGCTGAAATCAGGAGAGTACTAACCATTGTTAGAAGTCTTTGCAGATCTTCCAAATGAGCATATTCACTGAAAACTTCCACTAACGTTTTCATGTACCATGAACCTCATTCTTGTCTCTCCAGGATACATAACCTGAGAGAAAGAACCAAAACAGCAGGTAAAACAATCTGTTGCTTCTTAACGATCGGAAAACAAAATAGGACTCGGGTTTTATATTCAGAGGCACAGAATACAAAAGCAAGGAGTTGATATCAAACTTGACAAGACCTTGGCTACAGTTGGAGTATTGGATACAGTTTTGGGCACCCCATTATAGGAAAGAAATAAAACCAATTGAAAAAGTTCAACATAGATTCGCTAGGATATTACCAAGGTTATGAGTTTCAATCATGTGGAGACACTTGAACAATTAAGATGTTTCCTTTAATAGAGAGCAGAAGTTTAAGGAGTGACTCTCTTAGTTGTCTTGAAGATCATGAAGGGTAAATATTAATATTGTTAAAAGGGTAAATTTGAAAGTTAAAGGATAGACATTACTATTATTATTATATACTGACATCAGCATGGGTGCTATTCCCTGTAAACAAGATGCTCTGCTTGAGGAGGTTAGGATACCTGGGAATGTGGAGTAGGAAACCAAGATGTCACTGGGTGTTGGTAAGCTCGATGTTGCATCAATTTCATCCAACGTCTGACAGGGAACTGCGTCCATTTGCAAGCTCTCACCACTCGAAAGTAAACCAGGAGCACCATCAATTTCATCAGCTGTCTTGAATCCAAGATCCTTCATCCCTGTTAGAATAGTAAAGGTTCACTGTTCATTGGACCCGAGCTGGGGGTTGGGATCAGGAAGGATGGAGGGCAGGGATAAAAGGGTGTCCAAAAGCACAGTCAAAGAGGAGGTCTTGAGACAAGAAAGGGAGCGAGGTGAAAGAACTGTGGGATGGAGTTCCAAAGGGTAGAGGCCAGGTCACTGGGACTCGAATATTCAAGAAACAACTAAGTGCTGAAGTGAGAAAGTGGGTATTCTGGAAGGATGTGATCAAATGAACCAAACATCCGACCACTTGCCTACACACTATCCATACAAGTCAGAAATAACCACGGTACATACCTCCACCACAGGCTTGAATAAAGAACAATTTGGGTTTTTTACGTAGTGTTGGGCAGTTTGACCCATCAAAGTGCCTAACAATTTGCTGGACAGATATTGGATTTCCATCTACTCCATAAATAGCGCCTGGAAACTGACTGTGCTGAGCCTAAGTAAGAAAAAGCAAAATGTATACATTATGTTTTTGTGTCTTTTCCACCCCCTTTCTTCCCTACCAAGGAAGGCACAGTAACAAGAAGCAGAAGCTAAGAATCACAATTAAAATTAGTATAAGAGGAGATTAGTATTCTCTACACAGGTGGCTGGAATGTGCAATTCTCTGCCACAAAGCTCAAAGATATTGTTAAAAGGGAATTAAATACTTGAAGAAAGTAATAATAAAGAATGTGGGGAGGAGGCAGGAGAATGAGATTAAAAGATTTGTTTTAACCCCTTATAACATAAGCTCTTCACAGATAATTGCAGACAAGTATAGTGATGTGGCAGCCACTCTAAGCACAGCAAAGCCAGGATATATCTCACCTCATTGCCATGTGAAAGAAGGACAACAACACAACAATCAAAACGGGTATGATCCTTGTGAGCCAATTCTCTCAGCTCCTTCTCCAGTTCCTGTCAGAAAGAACACAGGAGCAGTGTTAAGACATGCCAATTTATAATTTACTGCTAGCCAGTAAAATAACCTGCACATTCACATAAAAAGGCTCAAAACTGGTCTTGTTATAATAAATAATAGCCACAATAATGATCCTTGTATTTGATGTAGCATCCCTCACGCCAGGATGGCTCAAAGGGCTTCACAGGATTTACTGTAAAGTGTAATTACCGTATTTGTGTTTGGAGGTGAATGAAATGAGGAAAATAAGAGGACTGAGAATAAAGTTATGGGATGATGTGATTCAGGTATTAAAATAATGAAAGAAAATGTCAGGCTACATAATGGGGAAGTAAAGATCATGGAGAGGAAAGGTGGGTAAATAGGATTAAAACATTTGCCCACGATCTAATAGGACAAATTCAATCAACTACTGCTGTTCCTATCTTCCTTGTTATACTATTGTTGGGTTAAAAAAAAACTCACTTGTTTGGTCAAATTTTGTTTCGCAATGACTTCAAACTGCAGCTTCTTGAAGAGCCTCTTGACGTTGTCACGGTCAATGTCCGAGCCCTCACGCCTGCCCAGACGACTGCTTTTAGAGAAGTCCACATTGTTGATGATCAAACAGTAGCCACGAGGAACCACATCCATTTTGTAAATCTAAATAAACGAGTATCAAAGATTTATGACCATTCGGGGACCAACTCACGTTTGATCAAATAGTTTATAGTGGCTAATGAATAATGAAGTTAGGTGAGGTTCTAGGACACCCTTACCCTGTGGTATAAAGAGTAAGTGGGAGGGAGAAAACTGGCAAAGAGGAAAAAGAAATCTCCTGGGCAAATACACTAGGAGCTACGTATGGGATCAAGTTTCCTCCAAAAGCTCCTCCTCTCACATCAGAGCATCAATTGTTTTCAATTCCCATAATAACCATCCAATGGCTTCTACCAAAGAACTACCAAAGACTCCACGACAATATTGGGGTGGGGGGAACTCACCATCTCATCATTCCAGTTCCTGCCTAGCTTTGGCTTTCTACAAATGTTGAGATCAGTATCTGAACCTGCAACACAAGATCAGAAGTGAGTGAGTGATATTCTAGACTGGGTGGGGGGGTGGAGAGCCAACCTTCTGGCTGCTGAGGGCCAGGTGCCTGATTTGAGAAACGCCCAAGGGCCACATAAGCAACATTTTTGTGTTTCCAGAACATAATCCGTAAGAATCACACGTGTTCTAAAACTGTATAACTATTACTTAATTTCACTGGATTGTGGTTACGGTGCAAGCTTTAACCATGAGGTTAAAGAATTCATAACCCAGTGAGAAATTAGGTTTTTTTTCAAAGCAACAACTTGCATTTATATCGCGCCCAGAGTGCTTAAACACCTTACATACACTGTACTGGAGCTGGAGGGCGAACCGGGGTGTATTCAGGCCAGGACGTCTTTGGTCTACCAGGGTGTTTGGTGAGTCCCTCCTGTAATAGCTTCACAAGCTCATGTTGACCAGTTTCCTCCAGACTCTCCAAAAAAGCAGGAAAGGCTCTTCTTCCACGAGTCTGCAAATCGATCACCAGCTGTCGGGCTTGATCCCTGCGTGTGCCCGATTTCTGCAGTCAAACCAATTCGCCGTGAACTTTGAATGCTCATGACTTCGTTACTTTGGGCCGGCCGGACGCAGTAACTGCCCCGTAACATAACGTGCACTCGTACATTGCACTTACATTGCGACTCTCGTGCAGGAGAACGTCTACGGAGACTCGAAGCCCTTCACAGACTATACTGTAAAGCGAACTGACCGTGTATTTAGTGGGCGAATCTCGCCAGCCGGTTGTGCCCTGTGTGATTCCGGGTCAGCCCGGCCATAGGTAAACCTGCTGCTCTCCTTGCCACTGAGTTATAATAGCTTATCAGCAACGAGAACCACACTCAGCCCCACTGAGCTTTGAGCCCAATTCTCTCCTCCCCGTCCTGTCCTGACCCCCCACCCTGTCCTGACCCCCCCCCCCGTCCTGTCCTGACCCCCCCCCCGTCCTGTCCTGACCCCCCCCCCGTCCTGTCTTGACCCGTCCTGACCCCTCCACCCCTGTCCTGACCCCTCCACCCCTGTCTTGACCCCACCTCTCCACCTCTGTCCTGACCCCTTCACCTCTGTCCTGACCCCCCACCCGTCATGACTCCCCCACCCCTGTCCTGACCCCCCCCCCGCCCCTCCTACCTGGATCTCCTCCAACATGTCCTGAGAGAAGATCCCTTTCGCCAACAGCGGATCGAGCAGGAGCTCTGGCTGCAGCTCGGTGACCAGCTCCACCCGGCGCCGCCGCAGGAGCTGCCTGTGTCCCTCCTCCATTCTCCTCACTCAGGCAGGTAACCGACGCCGTCACTTCCGCCCGGCCGCGGCCACGCACTTCCGGGAGAGTGCGGAACATCACTGAGGGGGGGACCGGCTGCCCGGACCCGCGGCCTCGGGGGGGGGGAACCTTTCCCTGTTACACCGCAGTGACCAGTTGGCCGCGTCTGATTGGTCGGCTCGAGCCGCCGTTGCTGACAGTTGTTTTACCGCCTCTCTTCGGGGGGGAGGCGGACGGGTTTCTGTCGTGTTTTCGGCTCCGGGGGCGTTAATAATAAAACAAACAACACCGGGCGGAAGGCAAGAGAAACGCGGCTTTAAATCAGCTCCAAAACGAGCGGGAAAGCCGAGGGGGGGAAAGAGAGACCGGAAGTGACGCTCACGGTTTCCGGTTCCTGCACAGGGGTCAAGATGGCGGCGGGTGGTGGTGGTGGCGGCGATCGCGCTTCGTGCCGGCTCCTGGCCTCCCTGCCCGCGGCTCTCGTGCTCCTCCTCTCCCTGGCCGCGGGGAGCTGCACCGGGCGGACCCTGGTGCTCCTGGACAATGTCAACATGAAGGAGACGCACTCCAGGTTCTTCGGGAGTTTGTTGGGTAAGAACCCGCCGGTGTGTGTGGGGGAGGGGAGGAGGAGCTCGTTAAGGGGGAGAAAGAGAAAAGGGTGGGGGGGAGAGAATGGGGGGGAAGCGAAGGGGTGGGGGAGTGGGAGGAAGGAGGGGTGCAGGAGCTTGTTAAGGGAGGAGGAAGAGGTGGGGGCAGGAGCTGGGAAATCTATGAGGCGGAGGGAGTGGGGGGGGGAGTGTTACTGTATTATGAGCTCCATTTGCCTGTGTTTGCACTCCTGTGTAGATCGTGGATTCGAGCTCTCGTTTAAGACTGCGGATGACCCCAGTTTGTCTTTGATTAAACATGGAGAATTTCTTTATGATCATCTCATCCTTTTCTCACCATCTGTGGAGGGTACGGCACTTTGATTTACTTGACTAACGTTCTTATGTGTTTGCCTCGAAAGACTGCACAGTTGCTGGCGACACTTCACAGTATTCCCTGTGAAGCACTTTGAGGTGTCCTCCTGGTGTGAAAGGCACTACATCAGACATTAGGAGTATTTAATTATTACGTTGGAAATTGTTTGTGGTGGATTCCTGATTGGAATAGCTGCTGGTTACAGTGCCTTGTGTGTAGGTGACACTGGTAAATATACTGAATAAACCCAGTAAGAGCAACTCAAACTGTTGTATTTAATGTAGTGTCTTATAAAGTAAAGATAACTTAACTGTTTCACATTGCTGTCATGTGCACAGACTATTCTGTGAACGACAGACGTTTTAAGCACAGCAAGGTACCCCAAACAGTCATAAAATGAATGAGCAACTTATTTGGGGAATTATCGGCCAGGAAATCCTCTATTGTATCTGATGGGGCTTCAATGTTATTCCTGAACAGTCAGATGGGACTTGTTTGTCATCTCCTTTGACACATTTGACCATGCAGCACCACCCCCATAGTGTAGTTGAGCTCAACTCCCCAAATCCGTTTGACACCGAACTGCGACTGAGACAAACTGATTAATAAACACTGTTTGTTGGGTTTCAGATTTTGGTGGCAACATCAACGTGGAAACCATTGCCGCATTCATTGATGGAGGAGGAAATGTCCTGATTGCTGCAAACTCTGATATTGGTAAATAAGCATTGTCGTAACCAGGGACTGTGATGAACAGTAGAAGGCCATTCAGTCAAGGCCATTCACATCAAGAATGTTTGACTAGATGTGGCATTTTGATTCGATTTCCCTGCCTTTTCTCCAAACCCTCAAGTTTTTCTTTTTAAACATCCCTGTTGATTCTGCCTCTACTTCTTTTTAGCACTGTGAATTCCACATTTTCACAGCCTTTAATGTGAAGAAATGTTTTCTGGTCTCACTTCTGACTGACTTAGTTCTACTTTTAAGATTTTAGCTCTTTGATTTGGATCCCTTACCAGAGAGAAACCATCCACTAACTACTTTTCTAGTTGTCTTGCAGACCATGTTGGGCTATTGTTAGCATTTGGTCTCGTTTCCTTTCACATCGGATAAGGCTTCAAAGCACTTTACAAAAACAATGGGGGTTACCAAAGCCACATTTATTAAAAGATAAGGAAGTGCGGAAAAGCGCAAGGCAAAGATATTTTAGGAAAATTCCAGAGATCGGTGGCATAGTGTTTGTAAAATGAGCTGCTTGGGCAGAGGGGTCACAGAGAAAGCAATGCAATGTACGTTTATATATTGCCTTTCAAGTCAGGGATGATGTCAATAGAAGGAGAGATTGGGCTTGAGGAGATCGCTAAGGTTGGGAGAAAGAGCACACAGAGATTTGAAGGTTGTGATGATTCACTGGGGTTGATCTTCATCAATGTTAATTGTGGGTCTAGCTGGAAATTCAGATATTGCCACACCTGTATAATGATTGCCTGTAGACCCTCTAACTAGTCTCTGTAGTTATGTGACTTCCATTTTAATGTTATACCTTTATTTTAAGGTGATCCTTTACGAGAACTGGGGAGTGAATGTGGCATTGAGTTTGATGAAGAGAAAACCGCTGTCATTGACCACCATAACTACGATATCTCCGACCCTGGCCATGTAAGAACAAGCGAATAAAACAGTAGACTTGCTCCACTTATCCTATATTCATTACAGAGGCAACTTCCTGGAACTTGCTGAAAGTTTACTTAGTATGGCTGGGTTTAGTTCTCGGTGTGTTCTGAATTAGCTGATATGCAAAGTTGTAGTAGGGTCACTACAATTGGCCTTAGTGCCCCTGGGCTTTTGAGGGGAAAAAATGGGTTCCTGCTTCTGATTGCTACTCCATGACTGTACTTCAGTGTAATTTCTCCACACGACTCCAGTGCAGAATGATAATTGGACCTTGCTTCTAACGTCTTATTCCAAAGACGGCACCTCCGATAGGGCAATGTTTCCCCCCATCCTCACTGGAGTCTTAGCCTTGTTTGGAGATCAAATCCCAATGTAAGGTTTGAACCACAAACCTAACCAGAGGTTCTGCTCTTTGCACTACGGCATCTTTTTTAAAGCCATTCTCTTAACAGGAGCATGAACAGCATAATAATCCACACGGATCTATTTCAGTACATTTCAACTATATCGACAAGGAACCAGGAAAGCTTGAACATAATAGCTTAATGCAAAACAATTAACCTTTCTGTGAAGCTAAGGTATTTGTGAGAAAGAAACTATATTGAATGCAATGACTTTCTTTTTGTTAGCATACCCTGATCGTGGCTGATACAGAACAACTGCTGAAGGCTCCCACCATTGTGGGAAAACCAGCAAAGAATCCCATCCTATTCCAGGGAGTTGGGTAAGTGCTAATGTTAGTCAACAATCCAGGGAAATTAACCAATTAATCTGGGATTGTTTGCTGATACAAAGTGGTGTCTGCCTCTGGTAAATGTCGTACTGACCCGCGAGGCATCTAGCCACGGGTTTATAACTTGTGGCAGATCTTTTTTCTTGCTTCCCTATCGTTTCTCCATATTGCTGAATGTACTACTTTTTTAAAAAAATACTGAATTCTGCACCTATAGGATTCTGAGGCAGTCATTAATGCTTTGACATGTTCATCTTATGTGAATAGTGCTGTACAAGTTGTTGATGTGTTTTCTTTCCCATTCTTTAGCATGGTCGCGGATCCTGACAACCCTCTGGTGTTGGATATTCTGACAGGATCCTCCACTTCCTATTCGTTCTTCCCAGACAAACCCGTCACACAGGTAAGCTTTCAGCCTTGAGTTAGAGGCCGATACTTTGTATTTTTCATTTTCTGTCCAATTCCTACAGCTTTGATTCCACACGGGCAATGGGTCCATATCTGAAATTAGATTAACGCCAGTGTTCATGGCTGGGTCAGGCACACAGCTCTTTCTCTGAGAATTTTGGAGGTTCACATTCTATGCTAGTATATTCACATGAGATCACTCTCTCAGGTCAGATTGCTTTTGACCACACTTCAATATGCAGTATCACAAATTTCGGATTGAGAGTCTGATATAATGTATGTTTTGTCACCAGTATCCTCACGCTGTGGGGAAGAATACACTACTAATCGCTGGCCTCCAGGCCCGGAACAACGCTCGTGTGGTCTTCAGTGGCTCCCTAGATTTCTTCAGTGACGCCTTCTTTAACTCTCCTGTGCAAAAAGCTACACCAGGATCAGAGAGGTAAATCTGCCTAGCAGTTACTTTTGTAATTATTCTAACATTTTCTTTAGTTGTTTTATGACTTAACTTGACACACGGTAATTATTGTGAAGCCCTTTGAGTGCTATAAAAAATGCTAATTCTTTCTTATAATAGTAGCAGTGATTTATTTTTGAAATGTCTCTTGTTTTGGGGTCTTCTATATCAACGTTATGGGGTGGCAGTGTGAAAGTGGTGAGCAGCAGGATGTGGTATTGACTTGTTTTCCTTGGATCAGATATTCCCAAACTGGGAACTACGAGCTGGCAATCGCCCTGTCTCGCTGGGTGTTCAAAGAGGAAGGTGTTCTCCGTGTCGGGAAGGTTTCTCATCACCCTGTGGGAGAGACCAAGCCACCCCACGCTTACACCATAACCGACCTGGTGGTGAGTCCCACTGACATTGGTGCCAATCACTGAGTTTGTAACTTTATGTATTTATTATGTAGCTTTAATATGGTGAGGAGGCATCAGACCTCAGTGGCCTCTAATATTGTGCTTGGTGAATGGGTACCAAGCACAAAGTAGTCATTGTGAGTATTTATATAGCTAAACAAATCCAGATTCCTAGTCTCCTAATGACATTGTAACTGTGGATTGTGACGTTTGTAATTGTGTGGTGTGTCTCAATGCAGGAGTACAGTATTGTCATTGAGAAACTGTCCAATGGGAAATGGATCCCGTTTGATGGAGATGACGTGCAGCTGGAGTTTGTTCGTATCGATCCCTTTGTGAGGACTTACCTGAAAAAGAACGGTGAGTTCACATTTTCAGCACCGGAAGCCAGTTTGGCTTATCATATCTTCTGTTACTGCTGTTTCAAGTCACTCCTTTTTTTGTAAATCTCAGTTTCCAGGCCGTTCCCCATAGCCCTTTATATTTTTACTGCTCAGGTTCTTATCCAGTTACCTTTTAATTCAATCTGTTGATCCAGCCTCAATAACCCCTTGTAGTATTGCATTCCACAATAATAACAACCACCTTCTCTGTTCTCCATCTGTCTTTAAATTCCACTTTTAAAGCTACCTGTGATCACCTTCCCCAACCTCTCCCCCATCACTTTGTGAAGCACTGCTAGATATGGTCCTATGTGAAGGGTGCTATAGAAATGTAAGTTGTAGATCATGCAAGGTTATGACGATTTCTGCATGTATGTTGCAGAATGTCTTATTTAATCATTTTTATGGCTTGCTTTGCATTTTAGGAGATAAATACAGTGTGCAGTTCAAACTACCTGATGTCTATGGAGTTTTCCAATTTAAAGTGGATTACAATCGACTTGGGTACACTCACTTCTACTCCGCCACTCAGGTAAGCATCCAGCTGAGAGCTCTTCAGTGGTGGATTGATGGATTGAAAATTTCTCATGTCTTAGACTTGATTGACCATTAGTTTAAGATCGAACTGCAAACTGCTGTACTTTGAAATTGGTTTGCTATGTTAATGTGTTGTAGCATTGCCAAACTGGCAAGACCTTGTTTTCACTGCTAGACATCCCAAGCTGTTCCCTGCAATACTTATGCTATAAAATAAGGTTCGTTATGTAATCAATGTACCACTAGTACGTGGCCTTGTGATGTTTAAACAGGGTTAGACTTGCAGTAGAAGCACAGTTCACTTGAAGCTGAATAAACCTTGTTGCACTTTGAATTGATCTTAAGCAAAGACAGAAATGTTAGTGCCTTGGTGAGGAGTGTGAGCACTGAGCTTGACTAATCAATGCTGATACTATCTGTTTTAGGTGTCCGTCCGTCCCCTTCAGCACACACAATACGAGCGTTTCATTCCCTCGGCATACCCATACTACGCCAGTGCCTTCTCCATGATGATCGGACATTTCCTCTTCTCCGTGGTGTTCTTGCACATGAAGGAAAAGGAGAAGGCAGAATGAGCTAGGACGAACTAGCGCGTCGCGGAGAATTTCTAAAGCTGGAAATTTTAGTTTAGGTTTAAATTGGTGATGGGCTTGTACAGACACAGACACGCTCCGGGCTGGAATTTACATGCACTGGGACCAGACCTGCACCATCTTGAGAGCCACCAAGTTGGCAGGACACACATCCCCAATACTGCTGCTGATTCAATGGTTGTGGACGAGCTGAATGTGTGACTTCTCGTGTACTGGGTGATGTAGCTGTACAGTTGTGAGCCTGATCTTTCCATTTGGAGGATTAATTTACTGATTTTTTTTGTGTGTGTGTGTGTGCAGTTAAGAAGAAAAGATCTAGAAAAGCTGCCTTAAAGTTCTAAACCTTTTGGGGTTGGCTTGCAAGAGTTCGACTGTTGAAGCTTTTTTGTATCACTAGTGCTGATCAGAACATCCTGTTTCAAGTTATTAAACCACTCTGCCTCCTGGTTGAGGCCTGTTACCAGTCTGAAGAAGAGATTAAAATGAGCCAGAGGAAATTTTTATATTCGGATTGATCTGATAAAACATTTTAATTTGGAATGCCTCCTCCAATTGCTCCTAGCTGCGTTTCCACATTAACGTATGTCTGCTTTGAGATTCATCGTCCAGACCGTGAAAAATAAAATTTAACATTCCGCCTGTTGATTTTTTGGGGCTTCTTTAGCCGTGTAACTGACTTTTTTTTTTGGTTGCGTACGCTACAGTCGTTGGGTCTCTTTGTACCTGTATTGCCTTTGGTGGCATTTTGGTGTCCTGCCTTCTACAATATTAATCCTAACTCCTGGATCAAAGGGAGTTTGGTAGATGCCAAGGTAGATGCGCTATTTTGTTCACCACAAGGTCCCCCCCGCCCCCCCCAAAAAAAAATTCACCATGAGGTCAATGATCAATTACTCTTGAGGATTACTGGCTAAAACATTGGGTGACGGGACAAGCCCTCTCCAAGGACTTATTAACCGGTGCAACGCTAGACCAGGACGGGGGGGGTGGGGGGGGGATACACGCTAAGGCCGTGGTGCACGTACGGTCTTATCTGTTTCAAGACTGAGATAGGGCGGGTGGTGCGTTGGGAACGGGGTGGGTGGGGGGTGCGGGGGGGGGGGGGGGGTGGGTCGAGGGGAGGCGACGAGGCGGAGCGATGTGCTGGCTGGGAGGGGCGCGGAGCCCTGCCCTGGATCCCTCGGCCCGGGGGCCGCCCGCGGGACGCCGCCAGACATTTTTACGGCGGTGCGTCCGTCCGCCCGTCCGTGCGGGGCAGCGCGGTGCGAGAGGCGAGGGGTGTCACCGGTGGGTGGGGGGGGTGGGTGGGGGGAGAAGGGGGGGGTCGACCCTCGAGCGGAAAACGAACGAACGAACAAACAAAACAGCGCCAAAGTTTTAAGGCCATCGATCCGAGTGAAGGCAACGAGCGGGACACGTGGGGGGGGGTCACGTGGCCCGAGCACGGCCGGTCAGCTTTACGGCAGCCCCCCCGTGGGTTGGGCTCTCTTTGCGACAGCGGTGGCGGGTGTTTGCGACAGTGCGGCGCGCGGCTCGTTGTCGGCCGCGGACTTGGCGGCGCGCGGTGAGGCGGAGCTCGGGCCCCGGAGACAGACAGACAGACAGACCGGGAGGGAGGGAGGGAGGGAGAGCATCGCCGCCATGTTCCTGACCGTGTACTGTGTGCGGCGGGACCTGAGCGAGCTGACCTTCACTCTGCAGGTGGACGGCGGCCTGGAGCTCGAGACGCTGCGGGCCCTGTGTGAGCTGGAGAGCGGCGTCCCCGCGGCCGAGAGCCAGGTACACCCCCCCTCACACTCCCCCCCTCACACTGCCCCTCACACTGCCCCTCACACTCCCCCTCACACTCCCCCCCTCACTCCCCCTCACCCTCCCCCCTCACACTCACCCTCCCCTCACACTCCCCCTCCCCCCTCACACTCCCCCCCTCACACTGCCCCCCCCCTCACACTGCCCCTCACCCTCCCTCCCTCACACTGCCCCCTCACCCCTCACACTGCCCCCTCACACTCCCCCCTCACACTGCCCCCCCCCCTCACACTGCCCTCACCCTCCCTCCCTCACACACCCCCTCACACTCCCCCCTCACACTGCCCCCTCACCCCCCTCACACTGCCCCTCACACTCCCCCCCCTCACACTCCCCCCTCACACTCCCCCTCACACTCCCCCTCCCCTCACCCCCCTCACTCCCCCCTCACACTGCCCCTCACACTCCCCCTCACACTCCCCCCCCTCACACTCCCCTCACACTGCCCCCCCCCTCACACTCCCCTCACCCCCTCACACTGCCCCTCACCCTCCCCCCCCTCACACTGCCCCCCCCTCACACTCCCCCTCACACTCCCCCTCACACTGCCCCTCACACTCCCCCTCACACTCCCCCCTCCCCTCACCCCCTCACACTCCCCCTCCCCCTCACACTCCTCCCTCACCCCCCTCACACTCCTCCCTCACCCCCCCTCACACTCCCCCCTCAGCCCCCCTCACACTCCCCCCTCACTCCTCCTCACCCTCCCCCATACCCCCCTCTCCCTCACACTCCCCCTCCCCCTCTCACACTCTCCCCCTCCCCCTCCCACTCCTCCCTCCCCCTCCCCCTCCCCCACACACACAGGTTTTCCCCCCCACCCACACACACACACACCAGTCCCCACAACAGGGCCCTGGGGACACACCCAGAGCCAGGCTGCGGAAAAATACGCTCACTCACTCCCATCTAGTCCAGAGAGAGAAGGAAGGGCAGCCCTGTAATATGTAATGGAGCCCATCCGTGTGCGCGTGTGTGTATATATATATACAGTGTTTATGTAATATATATATATATTATAAATTTTGAGAGCGGGATGGGGCAGTTAGAGTTGGGCGTAAAGAGAAAGAAGGCATTGTTGTAGAAAGTGAAAGAGAATTACACAGCAATATAAATCTATGAATAGGCCACTTCCTGATTAATTTGTCAGTGGTATTGCTCAGGCAAGTTGTCACACTCTACATATCATTACCAGCATAGATGCCGAACAACTGTGCAAACCTACGGTAAACAAATCCCAAGGGCCGGATAAATTACATCCGAGAATCCTTAAGGAACTAAGGAAGGGAATTGCAGGAACTCTGGCACAAATCTTTCAGACATCACTGGATACTGGAGAGATACTGGGGAAAGGCAGATGTTACTCCTATTTTTTTTGAAAAGGCAAGAAACGTGACGCAGGAAACTACAGACAAGTGTGTATGACATCCATTGTGGGTAAAGTTGTGGAGACTTTTATTAAAAATAAGATCGTGGAGCATCTGGACAGTAAGCAAATGATAAAAGATAGTCAGTATGGGTTTATGAAGTGGAGATCCAGCCAAACCAATTCACTGGTTTTCTTTCTTTGGTTTTGTGTGTCAAAGGAGCTTGATAAGGGTAAGACAGTGAATGTTGTATATTTGTGTTTGTGCCCAATTAATACATGGATCGTTGGGAAAGAATTCCCCATCAAAATCTGTCAGTAAGGCATTCCGTTTTGTTTCTGTGTTAGATATTATTTGCAGAGCATGCGCTGACAGACAATCGCCGGACACTGGAAGCGTATGGACTGAAGGATGGTGATGTGGTTGTCTTGCGTCAATTGGATAGACCACAGGTGCAGACTGGCCTGCAGCTCCCCGGGGCATCGGGTAAGAAATGCCAGAAAAGGGCAGCTGGTACTTTTGATTTGGATCAAATATTTCTTGTGCATCAACTCCATGCCTGCCACACACACAATGATCATTTAAGAAATACCTTTCATCATTGTGGTCCACCATTTCCCCTCCGCATGGCTTTTATGGTCCATCAACTCTCTAAAATGGCACAACGGTGAGATCTTCTCTCCTCCCGAACAGGCTCTGCTGTGTTTTTTTTAAAAACAGTATTGCTGTCGAAATACAGTATCAAAAATTGGAGAAGCCAACAATCTTCTAGATTAATTGCCCATTGATCTTAAGACGGTTTGCGACACCTTGCTGTGTATAAAATGGTTGTTTTGTTTGTCTATAATGTTTTGGGGTGGGTAGAAGGGGTGAGGGTAGGGAGAGTGTGTGTGAGGGGGCAAGGGGGGGGTAATAATTATTGTAATGCGCTTGGATTTGTTTTGTCACAGAAGGCAATATAAAAATGCAAGTTATTTTTGTCTAAGGGGAAAAGAGGATGAAATCCTGCCATCATTACTAAAGTAGTTTAACAGGATGAATGGCCTGTCTCCATTTATGGCATCACTACATCATCTGATGCTTGGTGCAGCTAGTTCAGTTCTCCTCTTGACCTCTGTGTTTCATTTTCCTCTTCAGGACTTCCCAGGATTGACTTCAGTAGTATATCAGTGCCTGGAGCTTCGGTGCCAAGCAGACCACCCACTGGAACGTCTGTCCAGCAGCTGCCAAATCCAGCCTCCACCAGTGCTACCAGCTCTCCGCCCCCTGTTCCAACCCAACATGGATTGGAAAATAACCCAACATTACTAAGGGACATGCTTTTAGCAAACCCACATGAGCTGTCCCTGCTCAAGGAGCGTAACCCTCCTCTTGCTGAAGCATTGCTGAGTGGAGACCTAGGTAAATATTGTCAGTTGTTTTAATTGCTCTCTATGTGGTTTACAGTTCCCTTATTACTATATGATTGTTTGCAAGATTGGTTGCACAATTGTATGGCGTTCTTATTCAACAGGGTGGTCGGTGAGGGTTGTTACTGTCTGTGTAAGTGTACAACGATTCTATTAGTTCAGCCGGTTCAGGGTCATTTTGTCCTGACTGTTCTTTGAACCCACAGAGAAGTTCACCAAAGTGCTGCGCGAGCAACAGTCAGAGCGAGCCCGCCGTGAGCAGGAGCGGATAAGACTTCTAAACGCTGACCCCTTTGACCTCGAGGCTCAGGCTAAGATTGAGGAAGACATCAGGTACGCGAGATGCACTGCTTGTTTTCAAATTTCCTTCAGTGACAGTAATAGCCCAGTACTGTGTTCCGTGTTGAGCACTTTCTCAACATAGGGTTTGCTGGGTTAGTGCTAAATGCGCAGCTGATACATTACACTGACCAAGCTCAATCCACTGATACATTTTCTGATGCACTTTGTTAGTGCACATCGATCTATAATAATGTATAATAATAATCGTCCTTGCATGTAATACTTTATGCAAGTATTATTATGATATATTTAGCAATCTGATTTGCCAGTCTGTGATGTTGTAGTAACATTTGCTGTCTTACAATAGGCAGCAGAACATTGAGGAAAACATGACAATCGCAATGGAGGAATCGCCGGAGAGCTTTGGCCAAGTAGTGATGCTGTACATCAACTGCAAAGTCAACGGCCACCCAGTCAAGGCCTTTGTGGATTCAGGTCGGTACTTTAATTCAGTTCAACAATCGACTGGTTGAAGTATGTGCCAAAATGTGTCTGACAACTTTGAACTGTCTCTGACACAGGAGCACAGATGACAATCATGAGCCAGGCCTGCGCTGAGAGGTGCAACATCATGCGACTGGTGGACAGGCGGTGGGCAGGCATCGCTAAAGGCGTTGGCACACAAAAAATCATTGGCAGAGTTCATCTGGGTGAGTAGGAATGACTTATCATTACTGTCGTGGAGCATCTAGACAGTAATACAAAGATAAAAGATAGCCAATGTGGGTTCATGAAGGGGAGATCCTGCCAAAATAATTTACTGGTTTTCTTTGACTGTGCGATAAAAGAGCTTGATAAGGGTAAGGCTGTGGATATTATATATCGGGATTTCAGTAAGGACTTTGATACAGTTCCTCATGGACGGCTGATACTGAAAATGAAGAAAGTGGGAATCAGAGGAAGTATCTTGCACTGCATATGTAATTATCTGACCGATAGAATCCAGAGAGTGGTGGTACAGGGAATGTCCTCAGGCTGGGAGAATGTGTTTTCCGTATATTCTGACCAACATGGAGTCATAGTTTCAGCTTTTGACTTAATGGAAAGAAAAGGTTATGGGAATATCTTTTTATTGTTTATTGTTGATGTGTGTGTGTGTGTATATATATATATATATATATGGATATTTTGGTCAGTTGGTGTGTTTGTGTTGTACAGCCCAGGTGCAAATTGAAGGTGACTTCCTGCCATGCTCCTTCTCTATCCTGGAGGACCAGCCAATGGACATGTTACTTGGACTAGACATGCTAAAAAGACACCAGGTAAGAGGCTGAGTGTCCAGTTCTAGTTAGTGGAGCAGCCACACTCCTACAAAGAGAATCTGTCCCATTATTAAATTATGTACATTACAATTAAGCGGACATTTAAGATTATTTTTTGAAATTCTGCACAGTCTTCAATTTCAATGCAGTGATAATAAGCCTAAGATGGTGAATCATCTCAGCCCTCGGGATCTTTTGGTTTGAATTTGTTTCTGTGTGTTAATTTCTGTTGCCTTCTATTTGATTGCTGCGTTGCCAGTGTTCCATTGACCTGAAGCGGGATGTGGTGGTGATTGGCACAACAGGAACAGAGACCCGGTTTCTGCCTGAGGCGGAGCTCCCCGAGTGTGCGCGACTGGCATATGGCATCCCACGCGATGATCTCCGTCCTGAGGAGATGGCAGACCAGGAGCTCGCTGAAGCGTTACAGCGATCTTCAGAGGAATCGGGTAATTCACAAAATCTCTCTTTACAAAAATGTAGCATGGGTTCCCAGAGTGACATTACAAACCCGTGGTACCCATGTGGGCAGATATATCTACTGGATAAACCCTTAGTTCTCCTTTTTCCTCCCAAACAACTAACCTTCAGGAGGATATCGGAAGGGTTGGAGAGGCTCAGAGGAGAGCAGGAGAAACCTATGGCTCTAACATATGCGGAAAGACTTGCACAGCTGAACTTCAAGCCAAACTGAAAGGGAAAATCCAGAGCTTTACGCTGTTGAGGGGTGTTAATTTTCTAAATGTAAGAGAGATATCGAGATAGATTGTGAGAGCAGAAGTAAACCCAGAGTTGTTGGCCTTGCTCTTTTGTAAAGGGAAGTTCGACCTTGTGACATTGGCAGACCCTGGGATTGCTAATGGAATCTGGACTCCAGCTGTGTGGCTGCATTGTGACTGCATTACCTCATGACGATGTATTAACATGCATGCTGCATGCTTGAGTTTGTTAATCACGTCTGGCGTTGTGGTTTGTTTTCTCATCCTAACAGGACCCCCGCATCACTGATGCATGTTGTGTTTGTACTACGCTGAAGATGATCACAGTCCAGGTATTAAAGGCTTTTTTACTCAAGTAATATGACTCAACATTTCCACCATCGGTGGCCATGCCTTCAGCCAGTACGCCCCGAAACTCTGGAACTCTCTCATTCAATCCCTCCACCTTGTCCCCTCCCTCCCCACCTTCAAATCCTGCCTAAAGACCTTTTTGATCATGTTTCACGGTCACCTCCCCCCTGGCTCAGTGTCTGGCTCCATCACTGTTAAGGCCTCCGGGAGGTTACACTGTGGGAAGGGGGCTATATAAATGGAACTTCTTGTTGTATGACTTGCCTAGTGAATTATTTGCAACATTAACCACTTACATTTATAGGGCACCTACAAGAAATGTCTTGGATGTGTTTTACGGCATGAGTTTACTTAGAAATGAGTGATTTGCAGCTAATCTGTGCCCAGGGACAGCAATTGAGATAAGATAATTGTTTTGAATTTAGGATGTGAATTTGAATGAGGAGTGTAAATATAAACCAAGCTAACCCCAGAGCAAAACTCAACATTTTTTCTCAATGGAGTTGGGAGTCCCTTAACAGTACCTGAATCTCATGGTAGACGGGACGTAAATTAACGACTCAATCAAATGGCGGGTGATAACTGGAAATAATATTAGCCGTTAATCTGGGCTGAGGTTCAAGGTTGGGAAGATAATTTCTGGGCAGACCCCAGAATGTATTTCTTTATACAGCAGTCAATTAATGGCTGGAATGAAAGAGAGGGTGAGCTGAGCTGGCTGCATGATGAGGGTTGTTTCAAGGCACTGAAAAACATAAGTTCTTTGAGATCTGAGCTGCCTTGTAACTGTAGTGAGATTCACCTGAAGGTTTGCAATCGAGACTGTTGAGATTGAATTAGTATTAAAATGCGAATGTAATTAATTCTGCCAAACCAGCAACAAGTGTAAAATAAATAGAAACCAAGGAATAGAGCGATTGATGTTTGAGACTTGTAGTTTGTTTTGCCCATAAATTGGAACATTTGTGTGTACGTGGCATTTGGCAAATTATTTCTTTTCTATCCGTTTTATTTGTAGGAAACGAAAATGGCAAAACTACCTCATTGGAAACCCCTTCATTACTGACACCTCATCCTAATCTCCCTCTTCCCACGACGGGAACTGGTGAATTTCAAGCCCCTTATAGTCAAAGTCAGTTGGACCATTCCGTTTCCGTCCCTGCTAGCCTTCCTTTACCAAAACAGAATGAATCTGATTTTAGAAGAAGAGAAGACCTTCAGATGCCTGAGTGTGCAGAAACACAGGCAGAAAATCAGCTCCTGCCGGGACCTTCACAGTGTCTTTCTGACCATCTGTTGGCTCTGCCGTCTCCTGATCATCTGTCTGTTCCTTCTCAGGCAACGTTAAGAGGAAAGCATACACCACACCCAGAAACCCTACGCAGCAGCTCACAAAACCCCTCAAGACAGCTGAATACAGATACTGATGAAACGTCTGTGCCAAAATCTTTCTTGCCTGATATAACACATCCGCGTGAGTTTGGCAAGGAAACGAGAGATTGTTCTGTTCCGAGTGTCAGAGCAAAGCCTCAGCTGGAATCTCCAGGTGAAGAAGGTTGTGATTTGGAGGCAGCACCAATGAGACAAATTGAGGATATTTCTTCAGACGCTCAGCCATATCCTGATCCCACTAAATCAAGCCAAACCGCCTCGCCTCAATTGACTCTGGGTGACTGCTCCTCCAATGATCACCATTTGCAAGAGCATGTTGACTCTGACAAGGGTGCTGATGGCGACCTTCTTGAAGAGGCGACTGAGCCATTGGTAATGGACCTTGAAATACACGAGAGAGATCTGAATAGCTGCTGTGAGAAAACTGCAGTTTGTGAACGAACGTCTACTGGAAATTCAAGTAGAACGGCTGAGTGCTTTGACGCTGTAATGGAGGTGAGTGCCACTGACCAACAAGCGGAGGAGAGCGACACAGCTACAGAGATGGACAGCAGTGACCCAAAAGAAGGAAGAGTCATGGATTCAGATCAGGACAATACTCTACGGATGGAATTTGAGGAAACATTCTTGAAGAACAGCTCCAGTTCGGCAGCAAATAATTCTGGTGAGGTTAGCAGCAGAAGTCACAAAGGAGAAGCTGCTCAGAGTAGTGATGAAATGCATGTTGATGCCCATTTGTCCACAGATATGAAACCTCCCTCTCAACAAGGTACCCCATTGGCACCAGACTGTGATCCAAATGATTCCTCTCTCTCACCTGTAGCTGCTTTGATCGAGTTGCATCAGCAATTAGTCTCCAAATGTCATGAAGCTGACTTCAATGTATCAGCCGCTGAGGGGATCATCTGCCGGCCAGAAGCTGTCAGTCAGGGAGAGCGTGTTCAGCCGATGGAAGCATGTGAAGAATCGCTGACTGATGGTGGCACAGCAAGCGAGATGTGTCACAGTGCAGAGCAGCACATTGAAGTGATGGAAGTGGCAGAGCAAGATCCTTCTGAAAAAAGGGATGAAGATATGGAGTGTTCCGATCGCCCAGCTCCACAAGTCGTCTCGGAGGTCAGGCAAGATGCCCAAGATGTGGCCCAGGAGATTTTGACACGAGAAGCTGAGCACGAGGCTGTGCCACCTTCTGTGCTTGTGTCCGAGAACATGACCAAGCAAGCGGACGTCCCCCCAGCCAAGGGGATTCCAGAAAACCAACCAACATCTCCAAAGATTGGTTCGGGAGATGTGGTGCGTACGCCTGCGTCTGCAACAGATAATAATGACGGCCAGATTTCTCAGCACACTGCTGCAGAGCTGCAGGTGCCTGATATTGCACTGTGCTCCTCGGAGATTTCAGCAGCTAGGATGCCTTGGGAAAGGACCATGGAAGCAAACGTGGATGAGCCCAATACATATTGCAGGGAGAGCAGCCCTCTTGACCGAGGGCCCACAATTCCTTCACTGCCGATTTTCCCAGCTGCTAATATTGAACAAATAAGAAGATCAGGATTTACTGAGCAAGAAGCCATCGAGGCCCTTGAGCGGTCTGATGGCGACACAGAGTTAGCTCTTCTGCTGCTTCTAGCCAGACAGATTGTGGTTCCTGTCTGAAGCTGGTTAATAGGAATCGGTGGACACAAGTGAAACTGTTATTTTTAAAGATGTGGTCTTATGTAGCCTGGTCTCAAAGTTTAAGATTGTGTGGAATTTTGGCAAACCCTCAAATTCAATCTTAGTCAATTCACTTTTACAGTATATCGCTGTGAAGTGCTGCGAGACCTCTCAACGACGTGATAAGGTGCTATATCAAATGCAAGGATTATTACTGTTGTTAATAATTTGGAAGCCAGTTGAAACATGCTGTGTGGAAAGCCTGATTTTTAACTTCAGTTTAAGAAATTTCCAAAATTCTGCACAACACTAAATTTTAAGACCACCTCCTTAAGACTGATTTCAGGTCTTCAATTCTACATCTGATCATGTTCCACGCTCAAGTCAGAACCCATCACCTTTGCATCTGTTTGGAACTTACTGTCTGTACTGTTGTCATTAGTCACCAACAAACTGCTTGTGATGAAGTACCATTGTGCTGGAGGTGCCACTCTACAGTAATTATTCCACTCAGAAAATTTTAAACTTATCCGACAACCGTTTGTCTCCATTTGTCCCACCACCAACTACATACAATCTGTAACAGTAATTAAAACCACTTGTTTTTAAAAGGATAGCAAAAATACATAGCCCGTTTGAACACTTGGAAAATGAGCTACACTATTATTATTTGTGCTGAGTCAGGTTTTATCCTTTAGATTTTGGGTTTGTTCGTGCGTTTGGCATAAGCTTGAGAAGATGTGGGAAGGTCCATCCTTAATATCCTTCATCGGGAGTTTATCACCAAAATGTTGGATCTTCTTCTCGTAAATCTCTCAGCAAACCTATCGAGACACATTCGGTATTCAGAGTTGGCGAGGATTGTTTTGAAGGCGTTTGTCCTTTCTGGTGCGTGATTATGAACAGCCGCTTGATGGGATATCTGGTCTTTGTTTTTCTCTTTTTTTAAACCAAATAAAAAAAAGAAAAATCGCCAAGCATGGTTTTGGTTTTGTCTGGTGGACGGTTTAAGACAAGTTAACTCATCTGTCACATACGGAAACCCATCACCATGCTTAAGAGTACAGAAAAGAGCCCAATATCTGAACTATTTGGGACTGGCCCTTTATGGATATGGAGACTGAATAATGGGTAATCAGGAAAATACAAACCTGCTACTGTGCAAACCCAAAACTTCGCCTAAAACAGTGTATTAGCACCTTCACTCTTTTTCTCACTCTCTGAGTCTCTCTCTGCAGAGTTTCTCTCTTAACTTTCTCTCTTTGAATACCTTTCCCTCATTCTGCCTTTTTTCTAAATAATATGTTTCTTCTACTTCCTCTCTGATTATTAGCAAGAAATGTTATAATATTAAAGGCCTCTAACCTCAGATCTAACGGCACTAAACTTACCCCCATTGCATCAGTTCTAGCCAGTCTCTATCGGCTCCCTCTTGCTGAACGGATCAGTTTCAAGATTCTCACACTTGTTTTCAAATCCCTTCATGCCCTTGCACCTCCCGACCTCTCCGACTTGCTTTACCCCGCAACCCACTACCAGCTACCTCTGCTCGAGTGGCTCCGACCTTTTCTGCGTCCCTTGTGCCCTCTGTTCTACTATCGATGGTCGAGCTTTCAGCCACTGGGTCCCAAAACTGGAAGACTTCCTCTTCCCGGCTCAGGGTCATGCTCTGCCACTGTCAAGTGCTCTGGGACGCTAAGCAAGTAGTGAAAACAGCCCTAACTTCTCAAGTCTCTTTGTTACTGAAACCTACTGAAAAGTTATTTTTCAATTATTTTTTAACCCCCCCCCCCACACACACTCCCCATTGACGCATGCCTGTGCCCCAGTCCTCAGCCTCATGATCGGAGGTAGTTGCACGAATAATAGTTGCTTTTTAGTGTTTTTCATCCAAGTGACCATTGTCCCATCTGTGCCTTTGAGATGAGGCAAAGCAGAGCTCTCCTCAGCCAGCTGCAACATACATGTATAGCACTAGGGGGCGCTAAAGAGAGACCAGAATCACGAGTGAATGCTGATTTGAGCCTCCCTTGGCTTACCCACAGAATAATAATAATAATAATTATTATTATTGTTACTTACCCAGAGAATTCCAGGGCTAATTGATCCATCCCATTGCAGCCTTAGCTGAGGTCAGCAAATTTAAACACGCTGGGATTCAAATCGGCAAGCTTCCTCGGTCCGTGCGTCGCACTTCTGCCAGACGTCTGGACAGTATGATAAGGTGCTACATCAAATGGAAAGGATTATTATTATTATTATTATTATTGTTGTGATACCGCACGACCGGGGCTGGTACTTGCCGCACCGTTTCGACAGCTTTCCCGTGTACTTCAATGCTAGGAAGGGAAAAAAGGAGAGTTTCTCCTGGTGTCATTGTCAACATCTGAAGGACGGCGCCTGTGAGAATGCAGTGCAGCACTGGGCCCCCCCCCCCCTCAGCACTGCATGGCGTCCCACCAACGTGACCTCCTCCGGGTGCCAATATATACATTAAACGTAAACTTGCATTGGTTGATCTGTCAGTTTAGACTGAGCTCGGGGTGGGGGCTCAAACACACTTACTCTGAGACGAGACTCAACGTCTTGCGTTTATAGGGCACCTCTTACAGGTCTCGGAGTGCTGAACAGCGGCGGAGCATTGACCCTCAGCCTGCGAGCGAGGCGCGCGGGGGGGGGGGGCGCGCGGCGGGGGGGGGGGGCATTGCGGCGGTTACAAGAGAGCAATCCTAATCCGATTCGGATCACAAACGCAAGGGATTTTAAACGCTACATCTGTTTGACCGGGTGCGCGGCTCTCGGGGGTCGCCAGGCGCCCGGGTGCGGGCAGGGTGTGCCAGGAATTTAAAACACAACACTAAAACATGATATGAATCACAAAGTAAGTTATATTAAGTAAAGTGAAGCAGGGGCTCTGCAGCCCAAAGTGGCACCAAAAGTAGCCCAATGTTATGGGGCTTTGCCTCGCCAGGGATAGCAGCACAGGGGCCGATTTCGGCTTACAGTGCATTTTGAAAAAGGCCTTTAAAGTGTGTGGGAGGACGTCTGGAAGGTTTAAATTTAAAAATTATTAAAACAAAATGAAAGCCTTCCCCCCCACCCCCACCCGCCCCTCATTAACCAAAGCAGCAGTAAACCCGCCCAATCGGGCGTGAACCCGCCCAACCCGCCTGTGTGTGTGTGTGACGCTATTACGTTGGGCGCGTGACGCTCCGACGCGGCGTGAGGCGTGCGTGCGTGCGTGAGTGAGCGAGCGCGTGCCGTCGCGGCTGCGCTGTGGGCTCTGGAGGAAGATGGCGGCGGCGGCGGCGCCCAGTGGGTGAGAGAGAGAGAGAGCGAGAGAGGGAACGGGAGAGAGGGGACAGCGCGGCGGCCCACACGGAGACACCGAGAACCGCCACGAGGAGCGGCCTTTCGGCGCGCGGTTGAGCCGGCGGGGGCGGGGCGGGAGCTGGAGGCGACGCCAGGCCGGTGAGTGAGAGCCGCAGCTTAGGCCGCGACCCCCCAACCCCCCCACCACCCCTCCCCGGCGCCTCGGGTAGAAGCCTCGCCGGCCCCGGGGGGGGAGGGGAGGGAGGCCGGGAGAGGGAGGGCGGCTCTCTGAGGAGGAGGAGGAGGTGGCGGGCGGTGACTGTGCGAGGCCCCGGGTCTCACGGTGGGGGTGTCTCCCCCCCCTTTGTGCTGCGCCCCTTCCTCTCCCGGAGTCGGGAGACCCCGAGCGGCCTGAGCTCCCTGGGCTCCTCCCTCCCCGGCAATGTGAGGGGTTTGTCGGCTTCAGGGGGGGCCCCGGTCTCCCCGCAATGTCATTGTCCGGCAGCAGATTGCATGGGACTCCGCGCCTTTTCAGGTCAGGAGGACCTTCCCGACCCCGCTGGACAGTCGGCAGTTTGCACCCCAGCCCGGGTTTGGGGTCAAGGGAGGGGGTAGAGAGCAACCGAGAGGGGGTGGGTGTTGCGGGGTGTGGTGGTGGTGGTGGAGGTGGTGAGTTGGAGGGGAGTGGGGGGTTGGGGGGTGGGGGGCGCAATGGGCAATGGGGAGGATGTTCGAAGGCAATGGTCAAAGAGGAAGCTCTTGAGGTGGGTACTGGAACGTCCGCTGAGGGAGGCGGAGGCTGCGGAGCGGTCGAAAGGCCGAGCCCTGTGCAAGCGAGAGGCTGAAACGGCCCCTGGAGGGCACCAGCTGCTGGTGGGAGGGAGGGGTGGGGGGGGCTGCCTGGGGTGGGGTGGGGAGGGGGGCTGCCTGCCGTGGGGTGGGGAGGGTGGCGGAGGGGGGCTGCCTGCCGTGGGGTGGGGAGGGTGGCGGAGGGGGGCTGTCTGCCGTGGGGTGGGGAGGGTGGCGGAGGGGGGCTGCCAGCCGTGGGGTGGGGAGGGTGGCGGAGGGGGGCTGCCTGCCGTGGGGTGGGGAGGGTGGCGGAGGGGGGCTGCCTGCCGTGGGGCGGGGAGGGTGGCGGAGGGGGGCTGCCTGCCGTGGGGTGGGGAGGGTGGCGGAGGGGGGCTGCCTGCCGTGGGGTGGGGAGGGTGGCGGAGGGGGGCTGCCTGCCGTGGGGCGGGGAGGGTGGCGGAGGGGGGCTGCCTGCCGTGGGGTGGGGAGGGTGGCGGAGGGGGGCTGCCTGCCGTGGGGTGGGGAGGGTGGCGGAGGTGGTAAATTGAATGTAGACCGTAATGCCGTAACTGGGGGAAAACCTGGGACTCTTACAATAACCCTGTTCCTTGTACCTGCTTTATTTTTGCCCCCCCCCCCCAGTTGCCAGCCACACAAAGCGGAATCACGCACCTTTTCCCGCTAATATTCAGTCAATTCACTGTACGGTCTCTTCTGTGAAGCCCTTTGAGACGTCTCGAAGACGTGACAAGCGCTATATCAAATGGAAGGATTATTATTATTATTAGCAGTGATATTGACTCTGGCTGAGTGATCACCTTCCCGGGGTGAAGGTTGAACAGTAATGTTTCAGTCTATGTAACCTGGTATCATCCACCGCGGTGCAAAACTCAATCCCATTTTATATTGCTGGACGCACCTGCAAAGCATCCCGGGATACTTCCACCCCAAAGGGTCCTTGAAATCTGCAAAGTTCTCTATTGTTTCTAGATTCACAAACTGTTCTTGTTCTCTGTGATGGCCGTTGACTCTTTAAACATTTAAGCGTGTCCACGCCTATATATGGTAACTTGATGTGTTCACCGACTCGGATGTTCTTTTGTTGGCTCTCGCGTGGTTACTTTGGAGGTCAGGAATCTGCACTTCAGTGTCCTAGCCAACAATCTTCTAGATTAAATTGATTATTCACCTCATGGCTGCTAGTCAGACATTGTTTGGTGCTGCCCTATTTGTCTGCAAAAAAACAACCACTTCACAATAACTAGCGGAAGAGTACTTTGAGACATTTTGGATGTGATGCACTATAAGATGAAAGTTCTCTCTGTGTGCATTCAATATTGACATGAATGTTGAATTTTTTTAAAATGTTTCCCACGTTTGTAATGTGCAGTGGCATGAGATGGCCAGCTCATCAGACAGTGAGGATGACAGTTTCATTGCCATGGACACTGAAGAAGTGCTGGACGGTCCCATGGAGCAGGACGAAGAGCCTCACATTGAAGTGGAGGTCGAGGAGTTGAGGCATAACCGTTCGATGTCCGAGTTGCCTGAGGAGGTGTTGGAATACATCTTGTCGTTCCTGTCCCCTTACCAGGAGCACAAAACAGCTGCTCTCGTTTGTAAACAGTGGTACAGGCTCATTAAAGGTGAGAGACTGGAACTCTAGAGTTACAAGATGTTGGTTTAATTGTGCTGAGCAATTTGTGCTCTTTGGGTTAAATTGGTTCTGAGAGTCTGGACTTCCCTCATATTCATTTGCTACTGAGAGTCTTTGTCAGTTGTTATTTAATTCATTGAGTGTGTTTGCCCTCAGTAATTAAATGGCCGTTCAGTTCACGTTGAACCCTGCTGAAATGACTCTCCACCCAGCACCAGGGAGCAGAGGGATGTAGGATTTTTTTTCTCCCTACCTCACTGGGCTCCTGATTTGTGCTAAGTCACTGTAAGAAGCTCATTGGGCTCATGGTAGCATGCATTTCAGTCCTAGGATTGAAAGTGGTTTGACTGTGTTAACCCACAGGTTAGAAGGAAAAGGAAGCAGAAGGATTTTTAAACCAGAGTCTTATGTTCTTTCCCCAGGAGTGGCTCACCAGTGTTACCATGGGTTTATAAAAGCTGTTCAGGAAGGAAATATTCAGTGGGAGAGTCGGACATATCCTTATCCAGGAACTCCAATAACACAGCGCTTCTCTCATAGTGAGTAATCTTTTCTGATGTCATTGTCTCATGATAAATTACGTAAGACTGTTTTTATTAAAGCAACTACTGTATTTCTCTATTCACAACAATATTGTATTAATTATAACCAGTATACTGTAGCGCAGCAGAAAACCCCAGTTTGTAATTCTACACAAAACTTTTATTGTCAGGATCAGTACTATTTGTTTATTGGAGAATAAAGCTAAGCATTCTGCTTTACTCTACTAATTTTGATGCCTCTGACCTTATAGACTAGACTGACATTCCAGTGTAGTTGTGGGAGGAACGTTGCTTTGCATTCCCTCAAAGGAGGCGTTAAACTGAGATTCAATCTGCCTCTTGACCATGGGATTCCTTAACGCCCACCTAAAGTACAGGCAATAATAATCCGTGCAATTGATTTAGCGCCTCATCATGTCATTGAAGCGTCTCAAATCAAATCGCTTCTCAGAATATATTGTAAAGTGATTGACTGTATTTTGTGGGCGTTTATACGATTTGGATTTTGACTCGGCCCCCACCCCCCCGAACCTGAACCAAAGATGTTCTTTTCTCCGTTGCTCACGGTGCTGTTTTTATTTCCAGGTGCATGTTACTACGATGCCAACCAGTCAATGTATGTCTTTGGGGGTTGCACTCAAAGTAGCTGTAATGCAGCGTTCAATGACCTCTGGCGGCTTGATCTCAACAGCAAAGAATGGATCAGACCCCTGGCATCAGGTGGGTGCTGTAACAAAAACAAAACACAAAAGTGACCGTCACTCACTCACTCACAGACTCACGATTATCGAGATTATTGTGAAAATTAGAAATTCATGACTTGCTTAACAAGCTGCAAGACTGTGTCACTGACCCAGTCAACATCAGTCAGTAGCAGTACTATTGCTCCATAGTGATATTGAGGGTTTGTGCTGCAGGCCTTGCCGATTTCTCCTCCCATCCCTGCCTTGTGGGTGGGGGGGGGGTGGGTGTAAGCGCAGTAACTAATCTTAGTGATTTCTATTTTTTCTTGTAGGTTCATACCCTTCTCCAAAAGCTGGGGCTACATTAGTTGTTTACAAGGACCTTCTGGTGTTGTTTGGAGGCTGGACCAGACCAAGTCCCTACCCACTGCATCAGCCCGAGCGGTTCTTTGATGAGATCCACACCTACTCACCATCTAAAAACTGGTAAAAGTGCTTCTCCGCCTTACATATGGCGCTCAGGTGATTCACGGCCTGCAGCCATTTGTGGCACTCCACCCGTTCACAAGCGGCTCAGCTGTCAATCAATCGCGATATTCCCTCCCTTGTTCTTCCCCGTTCCTCCGCCCCCTCACTGATTGACAGCCCAACTCCAGCGGCTTGTGGATGGCTGGAGTCCGCTGTCAATCAATCTTAGACTCCTATCATCTCCATTCCGGAATCCCTCGGGGCTGAATGGAGTCGCTTGAGACAAAGAAGGCCCGGGTGAGTACATTCAGCAGCAACCGGCACATCCACTGAGAAGCAGCAGTGTTGGTTTGGGGAATGCTCTTGTAAATGGAGTTTCAACTGGGTTTGAAATGAGAATGAAATTGGGAAATTTACAAGGTCAGATAAACATTGTACTAGTGGCTAAATCAGTTTTTAATTAGCTTTTCTATTGCTCTATATGGTAATTAACCTCAACAAAACTATGTTTTTTCTCTTTAAAGGTGGAACTGTATCGTGACAACTCATGGCCCCCCTCCAATGGCTGGCCATTCGTCATCTGTCATAGGAGATCAAATGATTGTATTTGGAGGGTCTTTAGGTTCTCGGCAGATGTATGTATTCAGATCTTAAATGTTGTTTTTTAAAAAAAGTATGTATTATATCTTGAGTGCTTTTTAAGTGCTGATTTTTAATGTGCCACTGAATTAAAGCCACCACCGCTCTCCCCCACCTGCCCAATCCACCATTCAGGATCATGTTGTTTCCTCGTTTTTAGTTTACTTTACGGCTCCTCATCCCAAATCGTTTGGATTTTGTGGTGTGTGTACAACTCTGACTGAATAGGTTCAACTAATGATCAGCTCCAAGGTTTCTGCTATGGTTCTGCTCTTATGCCAGTACAAAGAGCTACTGAGCAACTACCTTTTCTTCCACCATCCGCACCACCACCCCTACCTGGAAAGGTTCTCAGGCTCTGCTGGGAGCTTTACCTAAGGCATATGGGACCATCGAAAGTTGCCATGTGGGGAATTACAAAGGCAAACCTGTATGTTTCTAGCCAGGGCAAACAGTTTGTGATTTGTTAGGTGTGCTGCTTTTCAAGTTTGTTAGATTTTCAGTTAAACATCTACTTTTGTGTTTGTTCTTTGACAATGCTGCATTTTCTGTATTTTTTTTGAAGGAGTGCTGTTTCTCAGTCTCCCAGCTGCTCCTACTAGCAGACTGCAGATCTTAATCTGGGTCTGCTCTCTCGCTCCAGAAGTGGGTCGTAACACAGTTTAACACTGAGCCTGTGTTTTAATAGTGGTGCAAATATATCCTTTGTATCACCAAGTCTTTCTTCCTGATGTGAAATGTCTGTATCAAATGCAAGGATTATTATTATTATTTTATCCAAAAATGTTCCAATGGTAGCTTTCTGTATGTCCAAACATCTTGACAGCATCATGATGCCTACGCAATTTCTGTGTATTTGCTGCAGTGATCAGTGCCCAGAGTTTGCCTAAAAACATTAGAGGCTTTTTTTTGCAAAGGGCTTTTGTTCTCCAGAACCGCAACATTGAAGTGGAACTCTCTTTTGATCTGATCTAAATCCTCTTTGAAGATGAACACATCAGTGGTTGTTAAAATGAAGTGTTATCTGATCCAGACAATGGAAGGAAGCAATTTGCCCTTGCTAACTACACTACACAGCAGCAATTGAACCTTTTGATTTGTGCTAAAGTGTCCCCGCCTTCTTTTTTGTCTTAGAAAAACGAGGCCTCTGGCAGTCTCCAGACTGATTGCACTAGATTGTCATTTTAAAAACAAGCACACTTCTCCCAAACGTGGGAGAGGTGAGAATGAAAATTGTGTTTAGCTGTGATGTTGGGAAGGGAAACTAAACTGGCAGCATAAATGGTATTGAGGGTAACTGGAATGAAGATTACTGTTGAGCCCAGGTACAGTAGGTTGCTCTGATGTACAATGGGCCTCACTGCAGGAGAATGTTTGGTTTGGAAGGATAGTTTTAAATCCTAAATAGGTGCCCTTTCCTGCATTGGAGCCTTTTTCCCAATCCCCAACGTTGAACTGAACCAAGGTGGTGTCTCAGCTGCAATTATATAGGGTCTAGCATCTCAATTCATAATGTGGGGAAGGTATTTGAGCCTCAGATCCCTTCCTTTTGATCAGATTCCCTGACAAGGATTTAGTTGCCGTTTATGCTCCAATTGAGTATTCCATCCTCTGGAATATCTGCATCACCAGAAATGACAAAGTGAGTTTTAAAATCCACGGCATGCCATCCCTCCAGGGGAGACTCTGTTTTGTTCAGTCATTTGTCAAATCCTTTTCCATTATCACTGATCCAGTTTCGTTCCTTGGCCATTTCCTTTTGTTTGGTTTATTATTGCTCTATTCCTGTGTTGCTCTGATCCTTCCTGATTTACCTTAGCCAATTAGGCCCTTCGAGTATCTATTCTGGTGCATTCAATGCTTGCGTTTTATGAGGTCTGACGTCTGAGTACCATCTTACATTACCAATTATCATGGACATGTTGCTTGTTCCTCCCTGATGTGCGCTGTTGGTCTTCCATCCAGGAGCAATGAGGTGTGGACCCTGGACCTGGAGCAGTGGGCCTGGTCCAAACCAACCACGTCGGGTATCGTGCCCCACCCCAGGGGAGGCCAATCCCAGGTGAGACAGTTAACCTCTTGCTAACTAAACCCCAGTTCCAGGTGAGACAATTAACCCCTTAGCTAAATCACCCATAACATTTGCGCTCCTGTTGAGCTGTTCAGTTGATGCTGCTTTCCTTGACTGGCTTTCGGAATACAGACTTGAAATGCAGGTTAACATTGATATTCGTGGGAAACTACTCACAGTGAAAACAAGTGGGTCTGCTGGAGTATTGAAACATAGTGCTGCCAAGTATTCTCTCCATCAGCCACTGCACTGCTTCTATTGCAGCTTTCGCTTGAAATGAAAGTCGGGGAAAGCGCTTTACAAAGACAATGAGCATCACTGAGTAGGGTGAGAAGAAGGGGAGTTTGATGTTTATCAAAGGTCAGAGAAGACTTAGTGGCAGAAAACTCGGCAACCATTGGTTGAGAAGAACAAGTGAAGAGTGAAAGCAATCAGACCAGTGTCAGGAGCTGAGGGTATGCCCGGAGGATATTGGGGAATTCATGTCCAATTTATTTTCTTTTAATTTCAGATTATTATTGATCATGAAACAATTCTAATCCTCGGTGGCTGTGGAGGACCGAATGCAGTGAGTATCTGCAGTTCCTTTCTGTAAGAAAAAGTTGTACATTTTTATAATGGTTTCCTTGCCATATCAAAAGAACCAGCACAGACGCACTGGGCCAAATGGCCTTCTTCAGTGCTTTAACTTGCTAGGTTTCTAAGGTGAAGTGAGTACATTTTATAGGCAAATATTGTAATCATTTTGCGCACAGCAAGGTGCAAAAATAGCTATGGAGTGAATGAACAATTTGGAGGTTATTGGTCAGGACAATAAACTCCCTCCTCTCTTTGATTATTGTCACAGGATTGTTAATGTCTCACTTTAAGATTACCTTCTTGGACAATGCAGTGCTCCCTCAATACTGCACTGGCCTTGACTGTGAGCTCAAGTCCTGACACAAGGTTTCTGACCCACCAGTGAGAATACTACAGACTAGGCTAAACTGAGCAAGGCTATGTGGAGAAATTCCTTCTAACCTTCTGCTGATTCTTTCGGACTAGTCCTGAGCTGTGGAGAGATCTCTTTGTGCTGTGCTTGTGCAATAACCAGTTAATTGCTGTCCCTGTGCAGCTGTTTAAGGATGCCTGGCTGCTGCACATGAGAGTGTCTCCGTGGACTTGGCAACAGCTAAAGGTGGAGAATGAGGAACATGGAGCCCCTGAGCTGTGGTGCCATCCAGCCTGCAGGGTAAGGCTTCACAATCCGGACTCTTAACAGTTGCCCCTTTTCTATATATTTAGAGGTCGAGACATTTTTTTTAAATGAAAGGTGTTTACAACTGGGGTTTGTGCCAAACTTGACTTTGCTCAATAATAATAATATTGTATAATAATCCTCGCATTTGATACAGCTCCTTATCACATCATTGAGACATCTCAAAGCGCTTCACAGAATCTACTGTAAGGAGCATTGGTTGTGTTTTGTGGGCGAAACACGGCAGTCATGGCATTAGGTGTAGCAATAAGGTCCTTTCAGGTGCAGACCAAGGAGGTTCTAGGAGAGCCATATGTGGCGTATTGGGTTGAAACATTTGTCATTTCATAACAGATTTGATGTGAAAGCAAAGCAAACCTGAAAACTTTATTTCTTACCCCTATTATGTGCAGGATAACGTCTCCAAACACTTTGAACTTGATATTGTTTTGTTCCAGAGATTATTTTTAAATATGCAAAATCCAGTTGATTTTTTTTCTCCCTCTCTCTCATCACTCTGCAGGTTGGCCAGTGTGTGGTGGTGTTCAGCCAGGCACCCAGTGGCCGTGCTCCCCTCAGTCCCAGCTTGCATTCCCGCCCATCTCCCATCAGTGCCACGCCTCCCACCCTTGGCGCCGAAATGAGGGAACACCGTTCTCAGTCCCCGGTGAGGAGCACGGATGAGGTTCCGTGTGTGAACGGGCGCTGGGGCACCCTCCGGCCCAGGACACACAGGCCACCCATGTCAGGGTCTCGGGAAGGCAGTCTCTCCCCAGCCAGAGGGGACAGCTCACCTGTTCTGAATGGAGGTACCTTGTCACCAGGGTCGTTGGCTGGCAGCTTGGACAGTCCTGTACAGCCCGGATCCCCTATCACACCGGCTGTGGTGGAGCCTTATGATCTCAGAGGCTCAGTTGGAGGACTTCCGACAGGCACTAGGCAAAGAGAACTAATGGAACAGAAAGGCGATTCAGGACTAGATCCATACAGAGCTCAGGACTGTGTAACCTGGGACTCCAAACCCTCCTCCAGCAGTAGCCACGGAGAGGAGGGCATTGCAACAAGTCCAGGAACTGGTATCAATGTTGGGAACCCTCCCGAACAGACCAATGGGATCCACACTCCACCTGACATAGCCAGTGCTGCTCCCGGCCCTGTCTCTCCAGGAGCTCTGCGGAGAGGTCTCGAAGCCGTCAAGGCTTTTTTGCCACAAGGTTCAACGCCAGCTCCACAACAAGGAAGCCCCAGCCCAGCTTCTTCGCCTGTGTTGCCAGGTCAGAGTTCCAACAGCACGGACCCACCGTCACGCTCTGCGCCTTCCCAGGGAGACGGACATTCTTTGCCGCCAATTGCACGCCGTTTAGGCCACCACCCACCTCAGTCCCTGAACGTAGGGAAGCCTCTGTACCAGAGCATGAACTGCAAACCGATGCAAATGTACGTCCTGGACATCAAGGACGCAAAGGAAAAGGGAAGAGTCAGTTGGAAAATATTCAACAGTGGCTCTGTCGTCGGCCCACCGGAAACCAGCCTCCACACGGTGGTGCAAGGCCGGGGTGAGCTGATCATATTCGGGGGCTTGATGGACAAGAAACAGAATGTGAAGTACTATCCAAAAACCAACGCGTTGTATTTTGTGCGCGCTAAGAGATAATGCACTGCCTCGAGGGGTGTTTCACTCTACCTGAGGCGCACCGCACCATAAGCTGTGAATTCAAACAAAAAAAAATACGATTATCTGTAAAAACTATTCCGCAAATGGATTAAGTTTGCTTTTAAAACGCAAACGTACGTGCACATGCGCGCACAAAAAAAAAATCATTTCGATCCAGTTCCAGTGTTTTTCATTCCACGTTTGGATTTGTGTGTCTTCATTTAATTCACGCTGTGATCGATACTCTGGCTTCTGCCTTCAATGCTGAGGAAATGACTGCGGCTGGTTCCACCAGTTGCAGTACTTCTTGGTGGCAATCCAGCTGGTTAGCAAGTTTGGGCGAGATCTTGGCACGGAACTGGTACAGGCCGGGCCAGGCAGGGCACAGCTGGCGGGCAGGAGTTTACATTGTTTGGATTGGTTGTAGAGCAGTCCGTGCTTCAGTGAGATGGCCCCCTCGATCGTTGGCTTGCGTTCAAGTCGACATTCTTCCCAGGTCAGCCAGTTGATATCTAGAAAAGGACAAAAGATTGCTTAACGACTCTCAAGGCAATTCCATTCACACGTGGTTCAGTCAGTGACAGAAAGGTATGGTGTAGGAGTTTCGAAGTTAAACGTACACTAATTGATTTAAGAGTGAATTGCGCAAATGCTGGTGTATAAGAGAAGTGTAGGCTTGTGATGATCGGTGGAGCTGTGATGACTTTGTTATACTGTGGGATCACTGCGGGTCAGCACTAACCCTTGTTGCACTGGAGCTGTAGGGTTTAGGCTGAGGTGACAATATCTATCATCTTTTCCATAAGCAGAAGGAATGTGGTGTTTCCTGATAGCTTTGTTCTGTTACCTCAAAGACTGACACTTGAGATGTCAGCCTTGACCACAAATCACCCTTATGGCTAAAACGGCATAGTGAGGCGGAGTGTTGCTGTAGTACAGAAACTCTTGGTTATCTCTCATTACAAGAAACATTATATCTATAGTCTCTGGTCTGAAGCTGGTCCCACTTTCATTCTGATGCTGATGCTTTATATACAGTATTTTATGATTACTGGGCAGTGGTTGGTGCAGCTGCCTTTGGTATAATCGAGTGCCTCGCACATCCCATTAACCCAGATATTTTTAGTGGCAAGGAATTTTCAGACTTAGCGTTCTTTTTTTATTTGTGCCAAATTTCTCTCTCTCCCCCCACCCCACCACCACCACCTGAGGTCAGTGAGCGGAGCTGGTGGAGGTTCCTGGCATTCCTGTAGTTCCCGCTGCACAAACGGCCAATGTTCCTTCAAGCGTGAACCTAGACAGGGCTTGTTGACCTGATATTCAAATTTAGAGAGTGTCATGGCTATCGCCAACCCTATTCTCATTGAAAATTAAACACAAAGAAACATTTGCCAGCTGTGATGTCTGGAGAGCCTGGCTCGTTTCTCTTTTCCCCCTTTCCCCCTCCCCGTCTGTAGCCTAGGGTCACGAAAAACAATTGTATAATATCTGTACTTCTACTCTAATTGAGATCAGCTGCCTTAGCGCAGACAAGTCAGAGGAGTTTTATTTGATCTAGTTTCTCTTGTCAAGCAGCTATATATGTACGCACTGATGGCAAGCAAAGCCCTCTCTCGCTCGCTTACTCTATCTGGGCGTCCAGTTGAACAGAATGTTACTTTTTTTTAAAATAGCAAGTACATTTTTAACACTGCTTTACTTTATTTTTGTTTTGAGAACTTGTTCCGTCTTTTAAAAGAAAACTTTGCTGCCAATAAATTTAAGGTCATCGCCAAGAATCCTGAGCGCGACAGAAAGTGGCCGTTGATGAGCAAAGCTTCCTAGCGGAGGTTCTCACTAATTCAGCAATATACAGGTGATGTTTTTCTACTGATCTTCGGTTTCTCTTCCATTTCCTCTGTGCTGGATTTTCACCTGAGTGCAAAACCTAGGAAATGGAGCAATTTATGCAATAAATAGACTATCTGATAAGGGACATGAATAAGTCTGTGCAATGAGACTTGTAGAGCAGTCAAATCCAAACTCACTGGAGCCTACAATGGACCCTATTGAGAACTGAGCTGCCAAATCTGTCGTAAAGCAGCCATGTGAGGTTTGGGTGGAAATTCCAAAATCCTAAATACTTCCAGCCCTGGGCGCGCACGTGGAATAGAGCTGAGCGCACATTGGCGGCTGATAAAAGTTCACACTTGTGTGTGTGTGTGTGAGAGGTTTGAAATCTGCTAATTATGCCTTTATACTGCATTGCATCTTACAATAATCCTCCGCAGCTGATTTCATGCTAATGTAATTTGTTTTTAGTCAAGCTACCAGGATCCGTACAGAATGGGGTTCAGACATTTTAAAGTGCTGACAATTAACCGGAGGGCTGCACAGTGTTGAATGTATTTGCCGGTGAAAGGTTGAGCTGCAGTTTGTGTCTACAGGTTGTTCACAAAGTCCCGTTACCCCTGCGCCCCCATGCGTTTTTTCTCTACAGTGCAATGACCAACAATTGAAACATGGAAGAATGATGTAACTTTATTTAGAAGTGCTTAATTGTATTCAGTGCAAGTAACTGTATTTAGACGAACAGAGGATTGGGGTGTGTGGGGGGAGGGGGTGGGGTTGTGTGTGAGAGCGCAATCATTTTCATGGAAAATAATCCATCGCCATGTTCACTGCCACGTCTTCCTTAACTTGGATGGAGTGAGGAGGAAGTTACTGGTATCAGACATTGTTCCACTCCACTCACCTGCAACAGAAAATAAAAATTTGTGAACACCCTGTATATTGGCACCGAGCTTAACACTTGTGCTGAAGGCGGTAGCAGTGATTGAGGGCGCGCAGGTTTCAGTCGCTTTATAATGAAATGGTAGAGCCGGGCAAGTGTTGGTCTTTCTCATTGCATTTAAGTGTATGTTGCTTTGCTCCCATTCTCTACGTGTTTTAACTAACACAAGATGAGCTTCCTTCATGTGTCATTTTTAAAAAAAAATAAAATAAAAACATGCATCGTTTCATCAGACTCTAAATAAAATTGAGTAAATGTAGCAAATGAAAAGCTCATTTTTGAAGTGCTCCGACCAAGGCTCTTTGTAAATGGATGCATATCAGGTTAACCTTCCCATGCCTTGGTTTGAATTCACACTCGGGGGAGCTAACGTACTGTTTTTCTGAATGGATTCCTTAATCCCCGTTTAGAAGACGCAGCGAACGTCTGGGAATGGACCCGATCAGAGTGGACTTCTGTGTCTTGTACAGTCTAGTTTCCATTGGGAGTCCTGAAATTTCCCCGATTAAGCAATCCTGATAAGAAACATTGCACGTTTGACCCCCATTATGGTTTATGAAACTTTATGGTCCAGGTATATTTTATATTTGAGTGATTTTCCTCCTTCCTAAACAAACCATGTCTGTCGTGCTACTCGTATCATCCTCTTTCCTAATCCTATTAAGATTCAAGAAATAGCAATGAAGTTGAATCCTATGCAAATCTTTCATCCACAAAACTTGATCATTCAGATCTGCCTCCAGTTTACCCTCCTGCCAATACCCAACTTATGAGTACCTGACCTGTGTTATACTCTTACTGTAACAGTTGTGCAGTAGCTATTTGACTGTGGTATGGCCTGATTTACAAGACTGTTTTTGAACTTATATGTAGTCTTTCCTATTTGCATGCCTATCTCCTGCCCTGATGTTTTGGAGCAACTCCTATTTCACTACAGAAGTTAAAACTGTGTGTGTGTAAGGGGTGAGGGGAGAGCTATCTGAATTTTGAGACACCCAATGCTGTTGCAAGCATCCAAAGTCTTCAGGCCTGCTGACTTTAGGACTGCAGTCACTCATTGTAAATGTGGGGGGAAATGTGTATGTACAAAAAATTAGAAGCGCAAAACAGCAGGGAGCAGGGAAATGATACACAACCATTTAACTAAGTTTCATCTCTGTTTGATGGTGCATTCCCATCGATTTTTTTTTAACAAAATGTTCTTTTCAATGCAAAATTGCCTATTTGTGTTCAGCTACTGACCGAGATTTAAAGAGTGTCGTTAATCTGTTTAGGTCTCATGATGATTGCATTCATGGGTGTCTTACTGTTAGTGACTGGAACTTGGTGTCATTTCCCGAGGGCTTGTTTCACCTTTTCATGTGACACAGTATAGAGACGTTTTTACTATTAACAGTGTTAAAGGAAAATAACATTTTATTGGAAAATCTATGTCAATAATATATTTTTGTGCAGTGTTGGTCCATGGCTAGAATGTTTGCCACCCAGAATAAGTGTTACTTGTGCAAAAGGTGCTTGTTTGAGAGGCATTTGAGGTAAACACCCTTGGGTGCCTCTATACAGAGTCATGGAATGTGTCACTGCTCCCCATCCTTCAAATGTTGTTCGTTTTCCTCTCACAAGGCCCAAGTGGCAGAGCTAATTGGGTGCTGGACTTTGAACAAAGAACAATACCTGTTTGAATCACTACTCTTGTTTCAGATGCAATTCATTTTCTGCAGGTGTGAGGTTTAGAAAGGCAAATGGTGGAAATTCTTGCAGTCCTGCCAGGCTAGGCAGGTAGGATAGCCACACAATCAAGTCATCATGTGTTATCCACACAAGATCTCCTGCCAACATAGACATCAAGCTTACTGTGTTAACTTTGGGAGAAGAGAGAGACAAACAGACAATCGAGGGCCTAACATTGCACCTCGGTATAATTAGGTCGGGACTGAATTTCTGCACCAATCTTTCTGGATCTCTCTGCTATTCGTCACACAATGCTCCTGATTAGTTTGAATCGTTTCTAATAGCTTTTTTCATTCATAAATGATTCAGTTGGTTTGCAGTGATCTAGTTCTGGGTATCCAGAATTTGCCATTAGTTGTTTATTGCTGGTAATGATACAAGGAATGCTGCAGATAACACCCCCGCCCCCCCCCCCCCCCACACACACACACACACATTAGGGAGTAAACGCCATATGCTTAAACTTCTACTAAATGTTTTCTTCCGCAACAATTTTGATTTTGAAACGTAACTTTTTTTTTCCCCCTGTGTTCCTCCCCCTTCTACTGACGGTTAATTCATTCCCTGACATCCTGCAACCAGGAGGGGCTGAGTTCCTCTGTGCAGCCGTTGACAATGCTGGCCCACATTGGCAGGCAAATCATCCACTAAACAAGAGACACGTCTGAAGATTGCTCTCAGAACTCGCAACCTTTTGCTTTGGGAGTTGAGCATTCATCCAGGCGTGTGTGGGGAAACCGTGTTCCAAACCGACAAACAAAGAAACGGCGAGTGAATTCTGACTCGAGTGAGGTTTAATCTATTACAATAAGGTTTAAAATGGACAAAAAAAGACACATTTTTCAGTAGAAGATATAATACGTTTTAAAAGGGCAAATCCTGACCCAACACTCAACGTTTTCGGATTGAGTAGAATTTTCTAACAACTTGGCTCTGTGTTGAAATTACCGTTGTGAGGAAAGACGAGTGATTTAAATGTATTTTGGTGAACTGTGCTTAGACCTAACTTTCTCTCCCCTCAGAACAACTTCTGTTTATATCAGAAGCTTTCATCTCCAATGCAGTGGTCCGTCTATAGTGGGATCTGCACGTTGTGCCCCACACAGACGCACTGGTAGCTTATGGGCAGAGCAGGTGTGTTTGCCTGCATCCATGATTTGAGTGTAATGCAAGTATTTTGTAAAACTGTTTGAAGTGACCTTTAATTAAAAGATATTACTTAAAAGAATGGGATCGTTTTGTGACGTGACTGTGGAAACACCCGTGCTTATCTTGGACCGAGGAGGGCAACTTGCTGCGGGGAACTCTGCGGGGAAATCTGTTGCCACGCTCGCCCACAAAACTCTCGCTGGCCGCACTGCACCGAGTGAAAGGCGCTCTATGAATGAAACCTTGTTGTTGTTACACGGCGTATCCTGCAAAGCGCTTTTAGATGTCTTGCCAACGTGAAAGGCACCGCACTAAGCGCGAGGACGACCGTTGTTCACAGAATTGGTGACAAATAATCCTCGCGTGTGATAAAGCGCCTCGTCACGTCGTCAAAGGGCAGCTCAAAAGTGTTTCAAAGGATACACTGCCCTTTAGAAAATCAACAGCGAAATACTCGCAGATGCTGGAAATAATAATCCTTGCATTTGATATAGCGCTTTTCACGTCGGGAGGACGTCCCAAAGCGCTTCACAGAACACACTGTAAAGTGAATTGACTGTATATTTGTGGGCAAACGCGGCAGCCAATTGCGCACAGCAATGTCCCACAAACAGTTGTGGATTGAAAATGACCAATTTATTATTGTTTTGGGTTTTGAAGGGATTATTATTGGGCTCTGTGTGGAGTAAGGAAACTTGCCCGAGGTTTCGCCCTCTGCCTGGAACTGAACCCAGGTCTGTCACTTGCAAAGTGAGTGCTCTAACCACTGAGCCACAGGACTCCAATCTGGAGCAAAAGCAGAAGCGGCCGGGAACCCTCGGCAGGTCAGGCAGCGGCTGTGGAGAGAGGAAAGTGAGTCAACGTTTCGGGTCCAGGAGCTTTACGTCAGAACGAACTGGGGCGGGCGGTGGGTGTGGGGGATGTTGGGAAGGGAAGGCGGGCAGGAGGAGGGAGGGAAGGCGGGCAGGAGGGAGGGTGGAGGGAGGGGGAGGGAGGGAGGGGGAGGGAGGGAAGGCGGGCAGGAGGGAGGGAGGGAAGGCGGGCAGAGGAGGAGGGAGGCGGGCAGGAGGGAGGAGGGAAGGCGGGCAGGAGGGAGGGAGGGAAGGCGGGGAGGGGGGAGGGAAGGCGGGCAGGGGAGGGAGGGAAGGGAGGGAAGGCGGGCAGGAGGGAGGGAGGGAAGGCGGGCAGGAGGGAGGGGGGGGGGGGGGAGGGAGGGAAGGCGGGCAGGAGGGAGGGGGAGGGGAGGAGGGAAGGCGGGCAGGAGGGAGGGAGGGAAGGCGGGCAGGAGGGAGGGAGGGGGGGGGGGGGGGAAGGCGGGCAGGAGGGAAGGCGGGAGGAGGGAGGAGGGAGGGAGGGAGGGAGGGAGGCGGGCAGGAGGGAGGGAGGGAAGGCGGGCAGGAGGGAAGGCGGGCAGGAGGGAGGGAGGGAAGGCGGGCGGAGGGGAGGGAGGGAAGGCGGGCAGGAGGGAGGGAGGGAAGGCGGGCAGGAGGGAAGGCGGGCAGGAGGGAGGGAGGGAAGGAGGGAGGGAGGGAAGGCACGAGGGCAGTTGGGAGGGAAGGCGGGAGGAGGGAGGGAGGGGAGGGAGGGTGGAGGGATGGTGGGCAGGAGGGAGGGAAGGTGGAGGGAGGGATGGCGGGCAGGAGGGAGGGAGGGTGGAGGGAAGGCGGGAGGGAGGGAGAGGGGCGATGGAGCACTTGGCGCGGGAGTGAGTGAACATCCATTGGGGCGGAATGTCCCCCAAAGCCCAGAGGCAGCACCGCTGGAGCAGCGCCACGTGGGGGAAGGGGCGTGGCGAGCGGCTGCGCGTGACGTCGACGGGCGGCGCGGCGACGACAGCGGCGGCGTGACGCTGACGTCAGATCCGACGCAGGACGCAGCGGCGGCCGGGAAGCGTTGGCTGCCATGGCAACCGGGTAGGCCTCGAGCCTCGGGCCTGGCGCGGCGGTGGTGTTTGCGGGCTTGTCCCGGGCTGCGGGGAGGAGAGGGAGGGAGTGAAGGGGAGGGAGTGAGGAGGGGGGGGGGAGCGGTGGCTGCTGTGAGAATAGGCTTTGGAGTGAAGGCTGTTGGCGGCCATTGCTGGGGGTGGAGGTGAGGGGTGGGGTGGGTGTGGGGTGGGGGGGGTTCAGGCCTCTCTCTCTCTCTCTCTCCCACCACCGCTCCCCTGAATAATTCCTTCCAAAAAAATAATACCACTACAAATTGGCCGCTTTCAAACCCACGGCTGTTCGTGTGGAGGCGCCCCCCCCCCAAAAAAAAAACACACAGTCACTACACTTGACGTGTGTGTGTGTGTGTGTGTCCCGTGAAGCGCTTTGAGACGTCTCGACGAGGGGATGAGGGGCTGCATCGAATGCCAGGATTATTATTGTTGTCATCATTATTATTGTTGACCATTGTTATTCATTATTATTGTTAATCATTATTATTATTCATTATTATTGTTAATCATTATTATTATTATTATTATGTAGGGTGACTCGTGGAGAAAAACAAATGGTCCCGTTTTCTGTACAACAACAGTCCGATCGTATTGGAATCGTATATATTGTGAAGAGCTCGTAACCCTTCCCCAGGAAACTCATTGCCGAGACGTGACGCCGGGTTTCGTCTTCTCCCCCCACACACCCCCACACCCCCCACTCCGCTTCCAAGCAATCGCAATGCTGCTGAAACCGGGATCTCTCATCGCTGCGGACTGGCACCTGTCTGCCGACAGCCGGGAACACCTGACTAGCATCCTGCGCAGAAACAAGAGGAAGATGTTCGGTAAAGAGACGCCGTCCGGCGGCCGACGTGGAGGGCGCTGTGTAAATCCAAGTTATTGTTGTTGTTAAAGCGGGCGCCGTGAACCTAAGGAAGCGGTGTGGTCGCGGGGTGAGTGGGGGGGGGAGGGGGTTCTGATCCGGTTCAAACAGCGCGGTGGTGTTCATCTTCAGAGATTCAGACATCTTGCCGCTGGGTGGTGGGTTGCTGCGGGGATCGGGCACCTGGCTGGAGGAAGGAGCATTTAATTGCAATGTGTGCGTTTTTTTTTGCCGGATACGTTACCCTTTAGGACCATTTAAGTTTAACCCTATAGCAGAGTCGCTGCCCTTGATTGTCCCCGTGCCGTGTAGGAGCAGGCAAGAACACGTTGCTAAATTGTGCAACCCTCGTTCTTTCTTTTAAATTTCATTCAATTTAAAGTGGAGTCCTGTAGCTCAGTGGTTAGAGCACTCGCTTTGCAAGCGAGAGACCTGAGTTCAATTTCAGGCAGAGGGCGAAACCTTGGGCAAGTTTCCTTACTCCACACAGAGCCTAATAATAATCCCTCCAAAACCAAAACAATAATAAATTGGTCATTTTCAATCTACGACTGTCTGTGGGACATTGCTGTGCGCAATTGGCTGCCACGTTCGCCCACAAATATACAGTTAATTCACTTTACAGTGTGTTTCTGTGAAGCGCTTTGGGACGTCCTCCAGACGTGAAAAGTGCTATATCAAATGCAAGGATTATTATTATTATTATTTAAAGCCGCCTTTATTTCCTTAATTAAACGACATTTCCATTCCAGGCGTTCTTTAATGCTTTTGTTTTTGGCCAGGGTTGCTCGAGAGGCCTGTGCTCCCCCCGAAGGCTCTGACTGACACCGCGTGCTACAAGATCTTCCTGTCCGGGAAGAGCGGAGTAGGGAAAACTGCCACGGTTGCCAAGCTTGCAGGTTCGGAAATCTCCAGCACCCATTACGAGACCCCAGGTAAAGTCAAAGCCTCCGCATGTGTGCATTATCCCATCCTCACCAGGCTCCACTGGCTCCCTGTGGATCAACTTCAAGATCCTTGTCCAGACGTTCAGTTCTTTCACAGTTTTGCCTCTGCTCTTTACACTCTCCTCATCCCTTTTCTTGTGCCCTTACCATCTGCTTTCTCAGTTCTGGTCTATTACTTCCTCCAACCCATCGTAAGCCTTCACCAACCCATCGTAAGCCTTCAGTTACTCAAGCCATTATTATTATTATTGTTATTATTTCTATTAAGATTTTTCATTGAGTTAGAATGTAATACAATTAAACATTAATTATGAAACTCTTATTAGCTGTTATAATCTTACCCCTCCCAGAAGGGTTTAGGCTGATTGAGCCTGCTCCTTGTGGGTGTTTAACAACATTGTATTCCTGTGTCAATTTCCCTTCTGAATTTGGCCATAGTCTGATTGAGACTTGCCTCTTTTAGAAGACGGAATCTCCTTTTTAGCAATATAGAAGTTTGAAGACAAATGGTGGTTTAAAACCAATCTTTTATTTGCAGCCAAACCTGTAGGTATAACAAACAAAACATAACACAAAAACAATAGAGTACTTACTAACCACTACCAGGTCTGACTGTTCTTGTTCCCTTGTGCAAATTTAAACGACTCTTTCGTTCCTGAGCTGGAGTTTCAGCCTCCCTCTTTCTCTGTATTGATGGGATGTAAAATATCCAGACTTTCCTCACACTCCGTTAACTCCAAAACTCTTAGCCTTTGATGTTCGGCTGACACAATTCTGAATTCCTTTGATGGACTGCCTTGACACCTGTGCCATCATCACATCCTCCCAACTACAAAGTCTTGTTTTACGTGTTTAAATATCTGAATAGCCTTTTCAAGGCAGAGCAATTTCACACAGGAGACAAACAAAACAGACCAGAGCCGAACAAGCAACAGAATTCACACTTGCTGCATCAAAGGGGCAATAGAGAGAATAGAACTCAGGGAGATGGGCAGGTTCACAGGCAGTCTCTTCTCACACTAGCCTCACACAAGCTGGCTTGGTAAAGTAGTAAAAAGGCTGGAATTTCAGTCAAAGTTTAAGTCCATATTTCAATTGTTGTCTTAACTGCAGGAATTCAAACAAGGATCGTGTACTGGCCAGGAAAGCTGAAGGAGACTGGCCGAGTGATTATGTTTAGCTTTCAGTTCTGGGACTGTGGGGAGGCAGCACTGAAGAAGTTTGACCATATACTTCCTGTAAGCAAACCATCTCCATCCTCCATTTCAAAGAAATTCTGAACCTTTTTGATGATTAGACGCTTCCAATGAATGTTCAGTAATGACCAATCCCTGCTGACCTTTTGCTAGTTGATACTTTATTGATTACCTATTAGTTATACATGTTTTCTGTTTCAGTGCTATCCCTTCTCGATTATATTTGCAAGCCATAAGACGTGATGACTGTTTCAATGTCTTTCTTTATCTCCCTCAGGCCTGCAAGGACAAGGTTGATGCCATCTTGTTCCTTTTCTCCTTCACCGATCGGTCATCATTCGATGATTTGCCCAACCAAATGTCAAGGATAGTAGACAATTCTGATAAAATTACTAAAATTATTATCGGCACAAAGTATCCTTTGATAACAACAACAAACAACAAATTACACTTGAATAGCGCCCTTCATGTCGGAAAGATAACCAAATCATGTTTGGGTTCTGACCGCTTTGCCTAACCGCTGGTTTTATTTTTCCCAATTTCCACCCGTCGTCTCATTCTCATGTACGTTCAGCAGGTGCCAGGACCTCTCTGGTACCTTAGTCCAGAGTTTGTATACTCTTATGCAAGATGATGGGTATCGACACCCGGCTGACCAAAAAAACAAAAAAAAATGCTTTACAAAATATAATCGATTAAAAATTAAGTGATTGATACACAGGCAAACCCAGCAATTCATCTCCACTACCAATGAGATGAGCAGCCAATTAACCTGAAATTTTGGGGGTGTATGTGCATTAAGAGGGCAATATAAACCAGGTTGACTGGGGGAAAGACTGCGTAAACAGTGTGTTATAGCAATAGCAGAACAGTCCCTGTTTAACTTCTTTGACTAAATGCTAACAGATTTGATCAGTACATGCACACTGACGTCACTGAGAGGGACCTGAGGGAGTTCCAGCAGACCTGGCATCTCCCCATCTTCAGGATGAAGAACGTTAACGGACCCTGGTTGTCAGATGGAAAGACCGTGGATGGCAAGGCAGGGCTGCTGGAGGTAGCTCACATTTTGAATGGACTTGCGGAGCACCTCTGGTACCAGGACCAGGTGACAGCTGGACTTGTCCCTCCTCCCCACCACAGTCACGAGCAAAGAGTTTCCCCCTGCTGAAATCCTTCACAGACCAACACAGTCTCTTCCCCGGAGCACACTATCTCTCTCGCTGTGTGTCATTCCATGTTGCTGTAAATGTCAGGCTGAATGGTAGCTAGGCGGTGCAAGTCACCGTGTTCCCTTTCACTGTGTTTGTGCTGTGTTCGGTGTCGCCTGAATTTAAACGTGTGCGAGTTTCTGCTGCTTTCTCAGCCAGCAACATGCCACGGGAAATCTAGCAAAGAAAAATGTTTGTCTCAGGTCAAAATATGACTTTAAAAATGTGCATTTGCTCAACGTCAGTTGACAACAACAATTTGAACAATGATCCAGCATTTCAGCCATTTCCTAACCAGAGGCAGGTGGGACAGGGAGTTGCCATTATTGGGGAGGGTCCGTGGGGTGGGGGTTCTAATTCTATTGGATTTCCAGCATATCCCACCTGGTTACAGGTTACACTGGTTGCTTTCACACGTGGTTTGGTATAGGTATTGATTCACGGCCAGAGGCGTAAACCTAATGCAATGTTAATGTGTATGGAAAGGAATCCAGAACCAGGCACTGGGAGAGATCATCTCTCAGGCCGTTCACATGGAAGTCGATGCCTTGAAGTAAAACATGTAATCTGTGGTCTGTGCACTCACTCCGCACTGTGTTTTGGACCTGATTCCCGGCTCTGCGAGTGGCCTGGGACTGTACACAGAACTTGTGATCGATCTGCAAATTCCCATAAAACATTTAAGGGCAATTTTAAATTTAAAACCAAGCAAACAGGGTCACCGTTTTTCCCTGGCAGGGATCTTTACATTGTGACCTGAAGACTTGTGGCTATGTTTAAACGTTACTAATTACCAAAAAAGATTGGGCACTAAATACCAGTGAGAGTGGACATTGGGACTGTCGCACAGTTGTATAATGGAGCCTGGCAATCTTCGTTAGGATTATGCTGGAGGAACCTTTTCGTGGCGAGACTTGTTGCCTTCAGAAGAGGATGGGTAAGCAGGTTTCTCAGTGAAGGAATCTATTTGAAATCTGAACCAACGTAACATGTGCAGACAGAGCAATAGAGACTGACTCGCTGCAGTGCAGGAGTCGCTTTTCTTCATCCGAATAGATGTTCACCTTTATTTTACAATTCCCAACCCGAGCCTATACCAGCGGCTGCAGGATTAAAGGGCAATCTCACACCAACAAGGTAATGACTGAATCACAACAGAACTCTCGCGTTATCTTGTTTGACAGTTATTGCGTGTTCATCAATGTTAGTTGTCACACCATGTTGTCACACCAACCATAACTACGGCCAAAAGCATTGATCTCGGATGCGAAATCTTTTCCTCATTGTCTTCCCACCAATTCTCATTGATCTCCATTTTTGGTCAATGTGATTATTATCACCTGTAGTAATAATAAATAATGTGATAATATTACATGCTAATATATCCTCCCCCATATACTGAATTATCTATTATACTTCCCCTTTCTATTTTATTATTATTTAAGGACACTGCCCCACATGGAAGCCGCTATATAAAGTTTTATAGGTGACTCAGAGATCGCAAGCTTTGTGAACAAGTTTTTGTCTCTTTCTGTTTTGATCCTGATCTGGTGCAGGTCACGGGCAGCCGAGAATCTCAGAACCTGCCTAAATTGTCAGCTGAACCGCCTTGTTACTGAATCCTGTAGCATTAAACATTCCTGACTTGTCCATACAGCCTCCATAACATGCCTCAGTATGTAGTTCTCAGTGCAACCACAGAGCAGTGCTGTAATCTGGCCAAGTAACCAAACGTGATCAGTTGTCTTGATTTCTGGGAATGTTGATGTTGTCGAGTGTGATAGCTGGAGATTTCAAGACTTAGAGGTTAGAATGAAGAAGGGTTAGGGTGACCTCTCATCGTTTCATAATACTAACCCTAGTATCTTCCCATTATATCAAGCCCTTTCTTAAACGAGCCAGTGTTCCTTGCCCCCCCCCCCCCCCCGAAAAACACCCAAAGACACTGTTCTCAGCCATCCATCACCTCTTCCCCACCCCCCCAAGCTGCCAAAACTCTACCCCCATCACACCAGTCCTTACCAAGCTCCACTGGCTCCCAATTACTGAACGGATCGATTTCAAGATCTTCTCACTCATTTTCAAATCCTTTCATGCTCTCGCCCCTTCCTACCTATCCAATTTGCTTACCCCCCAATCCACCTCCCGCTTGTCCCTCGTCTCCTCCGTTCCACTATCAGTGGCCGTGTCTTCAGTCACTACTCCCCAAAACTGGAACACTCTCCCTCAATCCCTCCGCCTTGCCCCCTCCTTCCGCACTTTCAAATCCTGCTGAAAGACCATTCTTTTTGATGGTGCTTACAGTCACCTCACCCCTCCCTCTCCTGCTGGCTCGGAGTCAGACTTCGCCACTGTCAAGGGGACACTACCCCACCTGAAGGGAGCTATATAAATGCAAGGCTGGTGCTTCATTTTTGCAGGATTTTGATCTCCATTATATCTCCTTCACTCTGTGTGTTGCGTATTTCTGTTATCAATATTTAACGACTGGCCAGGAAACCACTGTCCTGGGATTGTTTCCTGCTCTCTGTGTAGTCTGTGAGAGAGGAGAGAGAGCAAGCCGGTTTGCAAGGATTACATCATTTAGTCAGTGGCTGCTGTGGACCCTGGAGACATTCTCATTGGCGAGATATAAAAATGGGGAAGCTGGAGGTGTGATGCAGTGCTCTGCGACTTAGCTCAGAAAGAGCTGCACATCATTTGTTCCCAGACGCTGGGGCTTGTCTTGAGGGAGAGAGGCTGAGCTGTGATTTCCATCCCCAGCAAGCTGGCTTCTTGCCCTGAGCCGGGTGGATGCACTGGGTGCATTGGCAAGCGACTGGGTTCACACTCTGTGTAATGTGCTAAGTCCTGGCTGGAAGGTGGGTGAGAAGATGCTCAGACACAAAAGCTCTGAGTCAGAGGAGGACAGGAATGCGCTGATAGCCCTGGAGAAGGACGGATCGCAGCTTTTAATGGACACGTATGGCAGCACGCAGCGGAATGGAAACTACTACCCCACCTGCTGTGTGAGTTACCTCCTCGCTTGTTGCTGGCTGCTAACTGCACACACACATACCTCCCCTCCACACACACACACACACACGCCCCTCCTCTGCAGCAATTTCAACCTCAGCCACCACAACAAATCTGGCTTCCTTTTTTTAAAAAAATCTTGTCTCAGGATTTTATTAAAGAAAAGTGAGAGGAGAGAGGGTTGGTTGAATCCACAACATTCCTCCACGTTCAACAATAGCGACAACTTGCAATTATATAGCTCCCTTCATATGGGGCATCATCTCGGAGCGCATTCGAGCTACGAGCTCAGCTCCCTTGTTAGGACCCTGGGCTTCAATCAGAAGACGGTTCAAGTAATCAGCCTGCTCTCAGGTGGACGTTAAAGATCCCGTGATGTTATCTGAAAAAAGACCTTTCTCCCTGTGGGGTCAGGGCTAACAATCCTCCACATAAGTCGGTCAATTGTGCAGAATTTGCCTAGAGAAGTCCCTACACTCGACGATAATTACGTTATTAATAATAATACCTACGTTTGATACAGTGTCTTTCATGTCAGGAAAGTGTCCCAAAGCGCTTTGTGGGATTCACTGTACAGAACAGTGACTGTGTTTTGTGGATGAACACATAGGATATAATAATAATAATCCTTGCATTTGATATAGCGTCTTATAATGTTGTCTCAAAGCGCTTCACAGGATACACTGTAAAGTGGATTGACTATATTTTGTGGGTGAAATGCACACTGTCGAGCACTTTGATGTGATGAATCTCCATAGTCTCTCTTCCTTGCCTTGCTGAACTATTAAGCTCCTGGGATTTTGTTGTAGACACAAGTGTTAATGAAAAATGCATTGGCTCTTTATTTTTTTCACACCAGTTATAATCGCAAAGATATTTTGCAAAAGGATCTGGACCGAGATATTTTCGGGGAAAAATCAACCAGGTTTCGCTGCACTCAATTATTTGCACGTTATCTGGCTGTTTCATCGACAGCCCCACTTCACTTCCCAGCGCCTTCTGACACACACACTGACCAGTGTCACTGACACAAACACTCTGACCAGTGCTACCTGCTCACCTATATACTGACCACTGACATGTAGCTCAATCTTGCTCATGTATTACAGGATGAGGAAGGTGATGAGGACTTCTACATCGGTTCTCATGGGAATTACAGCCCCGACCACAAAGGAAATTACTTCCGGGATGGGACAACCAAAGTGGGTAAGAGCTCGACCTGCCTGAGGAGGGAGAGAGCTAATGAGAACCGTGTTACTCTTCCATTGTCAATCATGGGGCCTGTGTGTCCTCAGCTCCTATTTGTCCTCCCGCTTGTCTCAGTTTTCTACTCTCTTGTAATAACAATATACCAATCCTTCAGGTAAGACGTTAAACTGAAGTTCCAAAATACTGTAAAGAATATACTGTAGGATAAATGCGGCAGCCAATTGTGCACAGAAATGTCCCACAAACAATTGTGGAATGAGTGACCAAAATATTTTTTGTATTTATTAGTTTGAAATCAGTTAAGCAAATAGCTTAAAATAGGTCCCGTGTTTGGACAGCGATGAGGATGTGTTTGTTGGGTGTCTGACCGGTGGCGATTCGATTCAACCCTCAGATTTCGTGCTGGTTTGGGAGGTGAAAGCGGTGGGACACAAGAAGAGGAAATTCGGTCCGCGCACCAGAAGACGCAGAAGGATGAGCGCGCCGCCGCGAAAGGCAGCGCGTCCCAAAAGCACCAGAAATGGAAAGACAAGTTTGTGAGGAATCTACAGAATGCTGGACTCCACATGGAGCAGGTGGGCAGCATCCACAGCAATTGTCTATGTCTATAAGTCACATGGCCGAATGCTTCCCGGGTGCGGAGGGTGGGGGATTGGGGCAGACACGAGTGCCGTGCGTGCAGTTTCCTCACAACAAACTCCCTCTTTCCCCAGGGAGAAACTTCTCTACATCCTTCACCCCCCCCCCCATCTCGCTCTGCAGTGTGTGAGCTGGGCCACAGCAGTGTGAGTGTGGAGTGTGTGCAGCAGCACTGAGCTTAGCTGGGATCCTTGTACACAGTGTGTAATCTGCTGCTCTCTCATGTCACTCGCCTATAGGAGGAGACCGTCACTGAGAGGAAGAGCATTTGCTATCTGAAGCTGAGCGCACCTTGGGATGTGTTAGTCTATTATGCGGAGGAGCTGTGTATGAGAGCACCCTTGCAGGTTAGTGAGAGAACATTGCACACTCACATAATAATAATCCTTGCATTTAACACAGCGCCTTGTCACGTCTTTGAGACATCTCAAAGCGCTTCACAGAATATACTGCAAAGTGAATTGACTGTATATTTGTGGGCGAAACGCGGCAGCCAATGGCACACAGCAGCGTCCCCACAAACAATCGTGGATTGAGTGATGAATTTATTATTACTATCGCCGTGCTCACTGATCCTCTGTGTTATGTACAGGCACAGCCCAATCCCAGCATGAACTCATCAGAGGAGATCCTGAGAAAGCTGCGAATCCCAAACTACCTGTCGGAGCCGGTGCCCAACAAGCCTCTGGATTACTACACGTGCCCATTCCGCAGATCCAAACTGCAGAGGTGAGTGAGTGTGCGATCCTTTCTCCTCAGAGACTCAAGACCACACCAGGTTCAACCCCGTACTCCCATAAACCCTCGCCCGAGCTGAGCCTTGCTCCGCTGCTTGCAGGTGGTGAGTTAGTTGAAGGCTGATGCTTTAGTGTAGTGGTTAGCCCACTCGCCTCACAAGCGAGAGTACCCAGGTTCGATTGCCGGGTGGCTTGAAACCTTAGGAAAGTTTCCTTACTCCACACACATGCTTCCGTTTACCTAGCAGTAAGTTGGAATCCATTCCACGACTGTGGGGCTGGCAGTTGCCTGTGGCCAGTCAGCCACAGCTGTGTCCCAGCCAGAGCAAGTGAGGCTAGCCACTGCCCAAATAGCCTCGACATGGTCTAGTCACAGAGCAGGAACACGACTGTGACCCAATCAGCACCCAGGCCCACCTGTGGCTATCCGCCCGGCCTCAAACCTCCTGTTCCTCCTCTCTTCCCAAACCAGTGAGTGTGAAAGCCAGAAAAGGAGATAAGAGGCCGTGCAGAGAGCGACGGAGCGGGAGATAATGATGTTGTCAAGCTTCACTCTCTGTTGTCATGGATCCCAAACCTTGCAGGGGAGTGAGGCCTGGGTGATATTTAGCACTTCTCTCTCTCTGAGGCAACTCAGAATTTTCTTCCTTACATCCTGTTTTGCTTCACCAGGTTTTTGGGAAGCGATGATCATGAGACCTATTTTACAAACACTCAACGGCACCGCATTGTAAGTACTAGGTGTGAGGAGCAATTATCACCTGTGTTTATTATCACATCACATGTTCCATATGTCACTCTAGCGTGGATTGCGCAGTGAGATTTTCTTTGCCGTTGGATGCTGTGGGATTAAGACTGATGTTTTGGGGCTGAGGGTATGTGTGGGGAGGGAGGGTGGGATGGGGTGTGAGGGGGTGCGATTCTGAGGCCCCTCTTGATTGTCCCTTTTTTACCAGGTGTATGAAATTCTGGCTAGAACAGTGTATGGGAAGAGGAAGCGGGCTGAGATCGGAATTGACCGCTTGTTAAATGAAGGAGTTTTTGCTTCTGCATTCCCGCTGCATGAGGTGAGAGGCGTAGAGCTGTGGGGGACCACCTGGTGGGGGGGGAAATCGCCCTGTGAGAGTGTAATCGGCTTTGTTATAACCATTTCTGCTGCTGCGTCCCTCCATCCCACAGTCCCTTCGCCTCGCCCCCCTTCCTTGCTTGCTTCAGGCCCTATCTTAAGCTACGTACAGTGCCTTTGGGACGTCCTCCTGACATGAAAGCCGCGGTGTACATGTAATTTGTTGTTGCCGTTGTGATGAGGTGCTGCGTCGGCTGCTGTCTGTGGTGTGTGACTGACGGCCTCTCGCTGTGTTCTGTGCTGCTGTGCCCGCTCAGGGCCCGTTTGAGCTGCCAGACTACGTCGTCCCCGCGGAAGAACTGAACCCGAGGCAAGTTCTGTACAACTACTGGGCTCGCTGGGCCAAGTGGTGCAGGTACCAGCCGCTGGATCACATCCGCGAGTACTTTGGGGAAAAGATCGCCATTTACTTTGCCTGGCTGGGTGAGTCACTGCAGCTTCCCCTCAGGCAGGTTGTCCCGACCCAACTGTCCAGCGCCTTGGGACGTCCTCCCGACGCGAAAGGCGCTCTATAAATGAAATCTTGTTGTTGTTGTTGTTGAGTGTTCAGCGGGGAGAGAGCGCGTGGGGGAGTGGGACTGATTGTCCCACTCATATAAATGCTAGTTGTTGTTGTTCAAGCAAAGTAAATGTTGACCTGGGTGGAATCTCGCCCCTGATGTGAGCAGCAGCTGGGGTTTGATGTATGTCATATAACCCTCTCCCCTGTGTAGGGTTTTACACGGCCTGGCTGTTGCCAGCTGCTCTCGTCGGGACGTTTGTCTTTATATCTGGGCTGATCTCGATGAAGACCAACAAGCAAATGTAAGTCACAGTCAGGGGGGGAGAGACTATCAGCGCCTCTCACACATAACCCACTAAAACCCTCGCCGGGTTTCCTGTAGAATTATAAGCGTAACAACTCGCACTTATATACAGAGAGCACCGTTTACACGCTCGATCAGCCTCTCAAAGTGCTTCGCAGAATCGTTCCGTGACCAAAAGATTGAGCCCACACTCACAATGGCTGTGCCTCTGCTCAAGCTCGTAGCATCTCTGCTCACACTTGCTGCGCCTCTTTCTGCTCACACTCGCTGTGCCACTGCTCACACTGGCATGGCTGAGCACACAGTGACCATGTGCGTTTCCTCTCACAGAGAAGAGGTCTGTAACAGCAGCAGCCAGTACCTCCTGTGTCCTTTGTGTGACAACTGTGGCACGTGGAACCTCTCAGAGACCTGTTCCATGGCTTACGTAGGTTACGTCACGCATGTTTACTATTGACCTGTCTACAGTTGTATGTTAATGGCTGATGTGATTCTCTATTGATTGGCAAATAATAATAATAACAATAATAATCCTTATATTTGATGCAGGACCTTTTCACATCTTCAAGACATCTCAACGCACTTCGTAGAATATACTGTAAAGTGTAGTGACTGTATATTTTGTGGACGACAATATATTAAGCTGCCAGTGTGAATGCTCGAAAGGTAGCGTGGCTCACAGGGCCAGAGTAAACCGTATATCCCGTGAAGCGCTTTGATACATCTGGAAGACGTGATCAGGCACGATATCAAATGCAAGGATTATTATTATTTATTTATTATTATGAATCTTGCGAGTGACCCTCCTGTCTTTGCCCTGCAGATGGGTTACCTCTTTGACCACCCAGGCACCGTCTTCTTCAGCATCTTCATGTCTCTGTGGGCCGTGGCCTTCCTGGAGTACTGGAAACGGACCAACGCCATGTTGGCCCATCACTGGGATTGTGCAGACTTCCAGGAGGAGGAGGCAAGTGTCTGAGCTTCCCATTAGCAACTGTCCAGGGTGGCCACAAAGTCCTATTACCTTCCCCCCACCCAAAACCCCTTTTTATATACTGTATATTTAACAACAAACAACAGCTTGCAGTTATATTGCACCCCTCACACAAGGTAGCGGCCCAGAGCACTTAATATTTGTAAGCATTGGATTCTTTGCACTTAAAGGTAACGGGATCTGATGTGAGGTGTCAGTGTGGCTTTAGATGAAGTTTAAGCTCAGCGCTTTGCCCGAGGCTCTGTAACCCCAGCCTCTCTCCCCCCCTCTCTCCCCACTCCCCTTCTCTCTCTTCCCCACCACGCCCCCTCCCGCACACAGGAGCGGCCGAGACCTGAGTTTGCTGCCATGGCACCGAAAATGGAACAGAATCCCATCACTGGGGTCAAGGAGCCGCACTTTCCGGAGAGGGACCGGCTTTCCCGCGTCATCACAGGTTCCATGGTCATCATCGTCATGGTGAGGACACACAGTCTGGACAGGGCTAGCTAAATGTGTTCATTTTAATGGTAATTCTCATGGATTAATTTGTTTTTCTCTTCCATTCCTTTTCTCACCGTTACCCTCCTCCTGGCACCATCACCATTTCCGACCCTCTCTTTCTCGTTCAATCTGCCCCCCCCCTTGTCTCTCCACAACCCTCACCCCTCCTCCCCTGCCACTGTTCGTCTTGATTTGTTTCCCTGCTCGCCCCCCCCCCCCCCCCCCACCCGCTGTACTCCCATCGGCTGTGTGGCCTCCAGCTCTTTGTGGTGATGATCTTCTTGGTGACGGTGATCATGTACCGTGGGATCATCAGCCTGATGATGTACCAGACCGGCAACTCCATCCTCATCACCCAGGTCAGACAGACAGACAGACGGACAAATTACATTTACACAGCATCTTTCATGTCGGGAGGACGTCCCAAGGCACTGGACAGTCAGGGATTTGAACCCAAACTGGGGGCCGAGATCAGGGAGGTGGAGGGCGGGTGGGTGGAGGTAGAAGGGTGGCCAAAGGCACGGTCAAAGATGAGGGTCTTTGAATTGACTTGAAGCAGGCAAGGGAGGGAGCGAGGCGAAGTGGGATGGAGTTCCAATGGGTGGGGTAAGCACTCCTGGCCTGTCGCTGAGTCAGCTGGGATAACAACAGGAGCAGAGTGCCCTGTGTTGTGATAATCCTCACATCACACAGCGAACATCTGACTTCTACGTACAGTGCGTTGGAGGGAGGCCAGATTGACGCTGCTGTGACTCCCCACAGGCTGGGAACATTGCCAACATCAGCAGCTCCATGGTGAATCTCATGCTCATCCTCCTGATGAGCCAGGTCTACACCTCACTGGCTGAGCAGCTCACCCGATGGGGTAAGGAACCCTCCGAGCTAGAGGTCTATGGATTGTGGGGTGCCGATCGTGTGTGCGTCTAACTTTGCAGCGTTGTGTGTGTGTGTGAGTGTATACATGTGTGTACGCGCACCAATGTTGCTGCTACCAGTTCTATAATAATAATTTGCATTTGACACAGCGCCTTATCACGTCTTTGAGACGTCTCAAAGCGCTTCACAGGATACACTGTAAAGTGAATTTACTGTATATTTTGTGGGCGAAACACGCCAGCCAATTGTGCACAGCAGTGTCCCCACAAACAGCCGTGGGTTGAGTCACCAAATTATTATTGGTTCCTACACGAGTGCTCTTGTCCTTCACAGAGATGCACCGCACGCAGACGCAGTTCGAAGACGCCTTCATCTTCAAAGTGTTCGTGTTCCAGTTTGTGAACTTCTACTCCTCCCCGTTTTACGTGGCGTTCGTTAAAGGCAGGTGGGTCACAGACGGCAACAAGAGGGAAATAGCCTGGGTGACCAGTGTGCGGTTGGAGCTTGTTAATAGCTACAGTCACTACACAGCACTGACACAGTAAAGGTGCAGCTGAACGTATCAACGCTATCTACCTGATTACCATTGTACCACAAACAGCCATGGATTACAAGGGGGATTTTGTTTTATTCCGTGTAATTGCCAGGCTATATATGCCAGTGACTGAGCCCTCACTCACTGTGTGACTGTCTGTCCTGCTGTCTGTTTGCTCAGGTTTGTGGGCTACCCGGGGCACTATGGCAAGCTGTTCGGCATGAGGAACGAGGATGTAAGTCCAGGCTGGATAGGAGCATTGCACGGGAGAAATCACTATTCATTCACTCTCACTCACTCACACACACACACATATTCACATACACTCACTCACACAAATACACACAAATACATACAGAAATACACTTTCACACTCACACAAATACACACACACACACACAAAAACACTCACATAAATGCAAAGACACACAAAAGCCTGATACTGACAGCCTGAAACTAGCTGGCACTGTTGTTTGCCCTGACAGTGTGGGCCTGGAGGGTGCCTGATCGAGTTGGCCGAGCAGCTTTTCATCATCATGGTGGGGAAGCAGATCATCAGCAACATCCAGGAGTTTATCATCCCGTGAGTAAGGCCTTCCCACAGCGCCCCAGGTGCAGACTCCCCTGAGAGCCAGCAGAATGACCGCCAGGAGAGACAGAGATGAGCAACAATCACCAGGAAAGGTCTCTCCACATCAGCACCGGCTCCAAGGAGAGCAAACAAGTCAGTCAGGGTAGGACAAGGAGGTGAAGGGTTGGGCGTGTGAAGGGAGGAGCGGTTGGAGAGAAAAGTAGAGAGAAGTTAGGTAGTATGTTCAGAGGACAGGGAGTAATAATAATAATAATAATAATCCTGCATTTGATATATGACCATTTGTATTTTTTTTGGTCGTCTGGGTGTCTGACACATATGGAAACCCATCCCCGTGCTTAAGAGTATTCAAACCAAATTGAGATTTCCATAAATCCCCGACATAGTTGTAGGAATGGAATGTGCACTGTCTCTCTCCTTGGAGGGATGCATCCTGCTTACCTAATTCCGGGAAGCATTTGGTGAAGGTTGGCAAGGTAACTGCTGGAGTCTAACCAGCTAAAACCATTACTTTCCTCCTCTCGAAGCCTCCATTTAATTCACTTTCAAATCAGGCTACGAACTCTTAGCTCAACCGTGGCTTTTGGCAGAGTGTTCCACGTTCTTCCCACCCGCTGTGTAAAGATTTTTTTTATTTGCTAACGGCCAATTCTCTTCCTAAATCCTCTGCGGCCACTGGGGTGTCAGCAAGCTGAAGACCTGGTGGCAGAAACGGAAGCTGTCTCTCCTGCGAGGTTCTCAGATCTGCCAGGCACCCAGACGCTGGGAGGAGGATTATGAGCTCATCGACTGCGAGGGACTGTTTGAGGAATATCTGGAAATGGGTGAGTGAGCTCACAAATATCATAAGCCTAGACTCGGGTGAAACTTTGGCCCCTTGCATTGGATTCCCAGGAAGGACACTGGACTCCTGTTTAGAAACGGTTTAGTGCAGTAACGGGAGAAAAGTCAGGTGGGAATTCCAAAAGAATGAGATAGAATGGACCGAAGATCCTTCTTCACGTGTATCTTACCTTGTGTTTGTCAGTGTGGTGTGATGTGGTGAGTCAGTGTTGATGCTCTCTCTCTCTCTCCTTCCCTCCCTCCTGACGGCCAGTGCTGCAGTTTGGCTTCATCACTATCTTCGTGGCTGCGTTCCCGTTGGCTCCGCTCTTCGCTCTGCTTAATAACTGGGTGGAGATCCGCCTGGACGCCCAAAAGTTTGTGTGTGATTACCGGCGGCCGGTGGCGGAGCGGGCTCAGGACATCGGGGTCTGGTTCAACATCCTGGAAGCCCTGGCTCAGCTCTCAGTCATCATCAACGTGAGTCACTGAAACATGGAGTCACTGTGAACCAGAGATGATCAGATAAGACACTCGAGAGACCGTCACCCATGCTAGTTTGGTCACTGAATCCACGGCTATTTGTGGGACGCTGCTGTACGTAATTGACTGCCATGTTTCACCCACAAAATGTACAGTCAATTCACTTTACAGCATATCCTGTGAAGAGCTTTGAGACGTCTCGAAGGCATTGTATCAAATGAAAAGTTTGTTATTATTACTAAAGATTACTTGTGGATAATTGGGTACCCTGCAAAATACTGCTTTGATACGGTGCTAACCAAAAGCTTCTTCCAACACGAGTCAGTGAGAGTAATAATAATAATACTGAATATGACTAATAATAATAGTAATAATGATAATCCTTGCTTTTCATCACGTCGTTGAGACGTCTTTAAGCGCTTCAGCCTAGGCCGTGGGCTCAACTCAACCCTCGCTGCCACAATTGTCTCAAATAGAGGCAAGACTGAACCAAACTGAGATGTTACTGTGAGTGTTCTGAATGACATGTGTCTGATCCCTCTGACTCTATAAACCACTTAAGCCTGTGCTTATTCCTGTCCGATCCAGGCTTTTCTGATTGCGTTCACGTCTGACTTTCTGCCCCGCCTGCTCTACCAGTACGAGTATGACAGTGACCTGAATGGATACGTGAACTTCACACTGGCCTACTCCCCACGAAGCAACAGCAACTACACCATGTGCAGGTGGGAGAACCTGGGTTGCCTTACAGTTACTGTAGGGAACTCTTCCCCCTTCCTTTCCATGGGTCTTATCAAGGTCTGCCTTCCTGGGCAATCTCTTCCACATATTCACTGCCCTCTGCGTAAATTAATTAATTCAATCCCAAACTGCCTGCTCACATGGCTCCTCTTCTGAGACTGAGGCTATAGTTCCCTTTGCTGCAGAGATTCTGACCAAGTTTAATGTGTTCGTGGCAACATACAGTCTCAAGTTAGAAAAGGAATTAGCAGACGTGCAAGAAGCAGGCTCTTCCCTCCACAGCCCCCATCCCCGGACCCCGATATTGATATCAGTGAAGCCAAGTTATGCATTCAACCTGTGTCTTGCGGAACTCTTGTAGGAGTGAGTGCTGGTTAGCGGGATTGTACTCCACCACTAGCTGCATCCGCTTGGCTGGCTCCGGCCTCCTGTTTGTCCCTTGTCTCCTCCGCTCCATCATCAACTCTCTCTCAATCCTTCCGGCTCGCAGTGTTTATTGGTAGCCTGATGCTGTAGTTCTCACACTCGGATGTTCGCAGCTCCTCGCTTCCTGATGATGGTTTGCTAATCCCGTGATGCTGTTTTCAGGTACAAAGCTTTCCGGGATCCAGATGGGAATCTCACGCTCTTCTACTGGAAGCTGCTGGCAGTTCGACTCGGATTCATTATTGCCTTTGAGGTATTGCCGGGATGGGCCGGATACACACCAGAGGTTACTGTGCAAACCTGTAGCTCAGTGATTGGAGCGCTCACCTCGCAAGTTGAACCTGGGTTCGATTCCCGGGCAGGGGACACTTTGGGCAAGTTTCCTTACTCCACACACCTGTTCACCAGCAGTAAGTAGGAACCCAGTTGTTAGTCGATTGGCGGATCACTTTTCTGGGAGTAATAATTCCTTCAAAAAAAATAATAATTTGGTCCACTCAATCTGACTGTTTGTGGGGACACTGCTGTGCGCAATTGGCTGCTGTGTTTCGCCCACAAAACATACAGTCAATTCACTTTACAGTATATCCTGGGGTGAAGCGCTTTGAGATGATGTGTTGTTGTCTCTGACCTCGATTTTATCTGGGCGATTGATGGCAAGGAGACATCCCCCACCAGCACTGTGCTGGAGCATCAGCCTCGACTGCGAGCTCCAAGACCTGATGTGGGGGTTGAACCCACACCCTCCTGACTCGGAGGTGAGAGTGCGAGGGCCTGAGCCAGGCTGACTGACAGCCGTTGCCCTTTTGTTGCAGCACGTGGTGTTCTTCATCCTGAGAGTGATTGACTGGCTGGTGCCCGATGTCCCCGAGTCGCTGGAGGTGAAGGTGAAGCGGGAGCGATATCTGGCCAAACAGGCACTGGCGGACAATCAGGATGCTCTCCTGCAGGTGAGTCAGTGCTTGGTTTACCCAGGGCAGTGTTTGCGGTGGGTCTGGGTCTAGCTCCGGCTCTGTCCCTCTCACCCAGTGTGCAGGGGACGATTGCACAAGGGTGACAGCAGCTTTCATTAAACTGTCCCATCAGCCTTAGACTGAAGGGATGGAGGAGGGTGATGGGATGGAGGGTTGGAGGAGGTAGAGAAATGGAGGAGAGTGGAGGGATGGAGGAGGAGGGTGACGGAATGATTTCCTCCTGACGTGACAGACGCTGTGTAAATGTAATGTGTTGTTGTTGTGTCTGGGCCTGTCATGACTTCACTGCTGTGTGTGTGTGTGTGTGTGTCTCAGGAAGTGGTGTATCACGCAGCACCCTGAGCCAGGAGCTGCCGGCCTGAGCCAGGATAGAGATGGATGCCCAATTGGCTGGATCCCCTCCAACCACTCCCCGGTGGGTCAGAGAGTTGATGCCGTGGATGGCAGTGGCAATGGAGCTGCCGGAGGCTGCGATTGACTCTGAGGGGAAGTTGATGCATTGGTTTGATGTGCGCTGGGGACCTGGCATGTTGTACCCTCCCAGCTAGCTGTGCATGGCTATGATGTGCCTCTGTGATCAGGGTGGGGAAAGTGCTTAGGTAGAAGGTGCCTTTACTGTTCTTTGACCAGGGCTGTACTTTGTGATTTGTTTCCCTCACTCTTTCCTGAGCTGCGTCCCCTCCATCCTGACCTGTTCTCTCTCCTCGCCCTTACCTGGAGTCCTGTAGCGAAGTGGTCAGAGCACTTAGGGTTTGATTCCCGGCCGGGCAAAACGTCAAGCAAATTTCCTTACTCCACATGCCTCTCTGTTTACCTAGCAGTAAGTAGGAACCCGGCTGTTAGTCGATTGGCAGATCACTTTCCGGGGATAACAATCCCTTCAACTAAAAATAATAATAATTATTATTCACGACTGTTTGTGGGACACTGCTGTGTGCAGTTTCACCCACAAAATATACAGTCAATTCACCATACAGTGTATTCTGTGAAGCACTTTGAGACGTCCCGAAGACGTGATAAGGTCCTATATCAAATGCAAGGAATATTGCTGCCCTCTGACCGTGGGGTGATGGCTCGGTGCGATGAATTCTCAGCTCAGTCGCTGTTCACTATCAGAAGAGATCTCATAAGATGGGCTCAGATGAAGAAAGCTCTTTGGCCCATTTGATCTTATCCTTGCAGATTCCCCATCCTCCTGTCTACCCATCGCAGCATTGAGCTGTTTGGTTAAGAGTCCAATGTCTCTTACATAGCTCACTAACCTTGCTGCATCAATGGCTTTGAGATTGATGGGGGGGGGGAAAAAAAATCAGTTTTTGGACCAAACCATTTCTGCCAAAGACAGAGAGAATGGCATTGAGTCCCATGGCTAGTCTTTAGGAATGGATGGAGGGATGTGACTGTTATCAGGCTTTCCCCATTTGGACTCTGCTTGATTGAAGAACACTGTTTAGAAATGCCACAAACCGGCCCCATAATGCAGTGTCCCCCACCTCTTGTTAAGTCTCAGACGCACGTCCTGCATGTGTGTATATTTGTTCTTACAGCCATATATGTATAGTCAATCACGTGTGCTCATAGTAATTTACATGGGTGCAAGAGGCATGACTCCAATCAGCCCCTCCGTTTTGAGGGTACAGCCCACGCATGTTTTACATTGCAGCAGGAAGACAGGCTTGGACTCTGTTCCACATCTATAGTTGAGCCCGAATATTGGTGCAACCAGAGAGGTTACAAAGCTGATAATGGGGTGAAAATTCCACGGTGTTTCTCAATGGATTTGGGGGTCGTAATTCTACCCTAGGTCTCGGTTCACTCAGTTTCTCTATTTATGCAGCATTTCAGTGTACAGAACTCTTTAAGCAAATTTTTTGTAAACAGCTTTAACGTCCCAGCTGTTTTTCCTCCTAAATGTCCTTTCAAGAAACTGCAAGAGGCTCACTTCAAATTTAAGACCACATTCAACCATTTGCCATTTTTGGGATGCTCTGAAGTGCTACTTTAGTGCTACTAAATAAAGTCAATCTAGATTTTTCTCCCTCGCCCTCCCTGCTCGCACCCCCTTGATGTGATAATTATAAAACATTACCAACTTTTGTATTTTTTAATATAGCACAGGTTTCCTGACTTTATGAACAGCGTAAAATTGTGTTGTTTTATAACCGATTCCATGCAATTTAAATTTATTAATCTATTAAATGCATCCCTGAGGGAGAACTGAATAGAGGGGTACAGTGAAGGGAATTCAGAGGGCTGAGGGCTCCTGTGGAGGGTTAAACACCAGCACAGACCTGTTGGGCTGAATGGCCTGTTTCTGTGCTGTAACCTTCTGTATTTGAGTACATCTGCATAAACGGCTTCTCCTCCCGCTCTCATCCGGTTACCTGTGGGGTACCCCAAGGAACCATCCTTGGCCTCCTCCTCTTTCTGATCCACATGCTCCCTCTTGGGGATGTCATCCGCAGACATGGGGTACATTTCCACATGTATGCAGATGACACCCAACTCTACTTTTCCATCTCTCTTTGCGACCCCTCAGTCCCCTGATGTTCTGCCTGTCAGACCTCAGGGGCTGGATGAGCGCAAACTTCCTTCAGCTGAACGTTGACAAGACGGAAGCCATACTCTTCGGCTCTCATCATCGTCTAAAATCTCACGGTTCTCACCTCCTCCACCTACCCGACTCCCCTAACTCTCCGACCTGTACGCACCTAGGCATCAGGTTCGACCCCCAATTATCCTTCCTCCCCCGCATCCGGTCCCTCACCTCCGACGCATCGCCCGTCTCCGCCAATACCTCTCCCCAAAAGTCGCTGAAACTCTGGTCCCTGCCTTTGTCACCTCCTGGCTGGACTATTCAAACGCCCTCCTCGCCGGTCTCCCCTCCACTACCATCCATAAAATCCAATTCATTCAGAACTCTGCTGCTCACATTCTCACCCGTGCGAAACTCCGCTCCCCGATTACACCAGTCCTTACCCGTCTGCACTGGCTGCCTGTCCCAGAGAGGATCGATTTCAAGATCATCACCCTTGTATTCAAGTCCCCGCACTCCTCTGCACCTCCTACCTCTCTGACCTCCTCTCTCCTCAAAACCGTACCCGTTGCCTTCGTTCCTCCAGGTCTGTCCTCCGCTCCACCCTTGGTGGCCGTGCCTTCAGCCACTATGCCCCGAGGCTCTTGAACTCCCTTCCTCACTCCCTTCGTCTCGCTCGCTCCCATCCCATTTTCAGGTCTCTGCTGAAGACCTTTCTTTTCGATCGCGCTTTTGGTCACCTTCCCCCCCTCTCCCCCTCCCCCTGGCTCGGTCCCGGGATCCGTTACTGTAAAGCGCTCTGAGACGCCGTCCGGCGTGGAGGGCGCTATATAAATCCAAGTTGTTGTTTTTGTTAATCTACACCCAATCTGTTGGGAAACATTACATTTTTCACATTACATTTACAGTGAGTGTAAGTTTAATGTAAGCTGTGCAGAATTTGGAATAGCACGTAACTAGAGGAAGTAATGATACAGAGAAGTTAATGTATCATTGAAAATAACATTTATTGTGGTTAAATGTGGTTATTGAGATTTCTGCATGATTTCCCTTCTTCTACCTCTATTTTGAGAAACCAATAAGTATTAAAAATCCTATGTATTATTATTGGTAGTATTAAATACACAGTCAATACACATTACAGAAACTTTGTGAAGCACTTTGACAAGTTTTCGACGTTCTCTGCTCTATATCAATGTTAAATATTATTATCATTACGTCCGGCGTAAAGGGCGCTATATAAATGCAAGTTGTTGTTATTATTTATTGTGGTTATTATGGTACAAAATTCACATTGCCTACAATGCTAATCACAAACATGTTGCATCAGGTGGTAGTAAAGTGGGTGAGTGTGAGTGAGGAGCGAGTCAGTGAGTGTGAGTGAGCAGGAGTGAGTTGGTGGGGGGTGGGGGGGAGTTGTTGAGGGTAAGTATCCAAGCCTTAACCAATTTAATCTGTAATGTGATAAAAAGGGAAGAGACTGTGGCCATCCGTGTGCCTTTTACTTCACCTAATGTGTCTGTAGTAAACTGGTCTCAATAAATACAGTACATACTGATCATTGCAGCCTCCAGAGGGGTTTCTTTAAGTTGGTTACATTAAGAAGTGTTGATACAAGAGCCCAAATATGAAGCCGATTCACAGCGTCGGATGGAATGCAAGAACTTGATTACATTTAACAGGATTCTGGTCCGTAGCCGCCCCCAAACTGCAGTGATTTTACCCAGCACGGTGCAGGGGTGGTGCCTACATGTCCTCAGGAATGTGTGTGTGTTAGACCTGCACAAGCAGGTAATTTTATAGCCTGTGTTACAGGCAGGTCCACACAGGCTCCGATCACAAGAGTGCTTTGGATGAAGAAGGCCCCTTCAGCCCAATGCCCTCCCTACAGTCTTCCCACCTCTGCAGCACTTTTTAAACGAGTCCCGTTGTCCCAGTTTCAGCAACCCTCACTGGTGACCTATTCTGTCTGGTTAACTACCCTCTGGCTAAAGAAATACTTCCTGGTTTCCTGCCCTGGCATTGCCCTTTACAACTCTAAACAGAGTGTGTTAAAGGTTATTAGATTACTTCCCAATGAGTAACAGTACCATTTAACGTGATGAATACAATAATTAGCATAGCTTGCCTCTATGTCATGCCTTCTGTGTAGGAAAACATCTCAAAGCTCTTTAAAGAGACCATGTGGATCACTGAGCTACATTTGGGGGCGAGGGGGGGAAAGGGGGTTTAAGGGTGTTGACTGAATACAGATCAAAAGCCTGATTCCGTTCTTACCTACAATAAAATTCTTAAATTCAGTCTTAATTTTCAGGCCATGTTTCCGCCCGTTTCCCCTCCCCCCACGCCGCCAGCGTAACTGGGCGCTGTATAAATGCAAGTTGTTGTTGTGGAGTCCTGTAGCACGGTGGTTCACAGAACACTCGCCTCGCAAGCGAGAGACCTGGGTTTGATTCCCAGCAGGGTGAAATGTTGGGCAAGTCTCCTGACTCCACACTCCTCTGTTTACCAAGCAGCGAGTAGAAACCCATTTGTCAGTTCAATTGGCAGATCACTTTTCCGGGGGTAATAATTCCTTGAAAAAAATAATAATAATAAATTGGTCACTTCAATCCACGGCTGTTTGTGTGGGGACGCTGATGTGTGCAAATGGCTGCTGCGTTTCGCCCACAAAATATAGTCGATTCACTTTACAGTGTATCCCGTGAAGCGCTTTGAGACGTCTAGAAGACGTGATAAGGCGCTATGTCAAATGCAAGGATCATTATTATTGTTGTTGTTGGTGATGCAGTGCCTTGCTGGGCTCTCAGCATCGTAGGCTGGCGCTGACCGAGTGAGGGTGATGTGCTGAGTGTGATGATTGTCCGTCCTGTGGTCGCCACGTTAAACCTCTCTGCTGCTCAGCGCCACAGTGTCGTGTGGGGCTGTGAGCGGGTGGGTGTGGACCTTGGCTGGTGGCCAGGTTAGCAGGAGCCTGCTGAAGCCTGCACCAGGAGCCCACACCAGACCAAACCAGGCCAGTCATCCCCTCCTGCTCGTTAACACCAACCCTCAGCAGCTGGAAGGTGACACCACGAGCTGATACGGGACATAGACGGGCGTCAAAATCGTGTTTCTATGGATTTCTGACCCTACGTTTCTAAAGGTATTTTAATTCCTTCGTTATCACGACGGTACAGAAAATGTGGTTCAAATCCTGTGAAGGGCTGTGGGACGTCGTCCTGTGGTGAAAGGCGCTATAACCAAATGCAAGGGTTATTCTTCTTATTATATGGAATGAGAGATGTTCTCGACATTGAGTGTGTGGTGTAGCGTACATGGAATGGGACACATTACCCTGGTACAGAGAATGGGACAGGCACAGATAGGGTTCAGGTGTCACTGCCGAAGGATGTCAGTGTGAGAGAGTTACAAGCTTCATTCCCCCGAGGGTGAAAGGTGAAAGTAGCTGAGTCAACAATGACTGAGCCACTGAAACCATGACATATCTTCCCTGGTGTCAGAAAGTTTTTTTTTCTCTCCTCGTTCACACAAAGCGTTAACCAAATGACTTCTTCACTTGCATTGACATGGCTTTAGAATGTGATTTGTTTGTCAACATAGATTCTCAGTTTCTCTCCATATACCGGTCTCTCTGTCTTATTATTTTCTATCAGTTTGTCAGTAACTATGGGTTTTGTTCACTCTCTCCTCTTTCTCTCACTTTTGATTTTCAGATAATCGAAAAAAAGTTTTTTTGTTCCGTGTTTATAATGGTATCTTACTATTTTGTGATAACCTCTAGTATCTCTGCCTCTTGATCTCTGTTTTCTCACTCTATCAATCTCTCCCTCCATTTCTCTATTGCCCTGTCTCTCTCTGCCTTCACTCTCTCTCTATATATCTCTGTCCATCTCTGTTTCTGTCTGTCTGATTCTCTTACTCTCTGCCTACCTCTCATTCTGTCTGTGCGCCTCTCTCTCTTCCAGCTGTATGTATCTGTCTGTCTCTCTATCTGTCTGTCTGTCTTGCTCTGTCTTTATCTTTCTGTATGTGTCTATCTCTGTTTTGTCTCTCTCTTTGCTTCTCACTATGTCTCTCACTCTTATTGTCTGTCTCTCTCTATCTCTTTCTGTCTTTTCTTGTCCTCCCCGCCTACGCTGCTGTACACTGGCAGAACCAGTTTCCGCTGAGCTATACTATACTCTGCTGAGCTATGCTGTGGGAGGTGACCAGACAAGTCAGAGCAGCACAGAGCAGGACTTGGGAACAGAGCTGCCTGTAAGTGTGAAGAGAAAGAGAGAGGGAGGGAGTCAGTGCAGAGAGAGAGAGACAGACAGAGAGCAGCAAAGCTGTGCCTAGTTGGGGCTCAGACATGACTGGAGCTGGCAGGTGCTTACTCCCATCTCCCTGAGCCTGGAGATCTGCAGAGGGAGAGAGAGCCAGGTTGTCCAGCCTGCTTGGTGGGGGGGCTTGGTCTCAGCACAGGTCCGAGGGGCACTGAAGGGAGACTGTGTTTGAACAGGGAGCAGAGACATCCATCTAGAGAACTGCCCCCAGGACTTAGCTAACCGAGACTTGCTCAACTTTTAAAGGGGGTTCGCACCATGAAATGGACTTGGGACACAGGGATTCACACAAGCTGAGAAGGTGAGTTGTGATTTAGAATTTTTGAAATCCAAAACACTGCAAACTCGTCCTTCTGATCCCCGGGATACAGTGTATAGTTTGGGACACGACCTGTGTACATGCGACTGCCAAGATGGTGGAAGGCGAACAGGGTAGACCTTGATCTTCTTTCTTCTAGCTAATCCTGATATTCTAACATAGCTGCCAGTGCTTCACCTGCATTCCTTCAGATTAATGGCCTCTTGCTTCTCAGCCGGACTGAAGTCAAAGACAGACTTGATCAGAGTTACAAATAACATTCGGTCCCTCTGTGACCAGGGCTCTCTCTCTCTCTCTCTCATTGTGTCTCCTCGTCCTACTTTGAAGCGCTCCGGGATGCTACCCCGAGTGAAGGGCGCTATATAAATGGAAGTTGTTGTTGTACTCGATCTCTCGCTGCCTTCGACGCTGCCGACCATTCTGTTCTTCTCCATCTCCTCTCTTCGAGGCTCGGTCCTTGCCTGGTGACAAAATGTAAATTGTCCAGTGCTTTTGGGACATCATCCCCATGTGAAAGGTGCTATACAAATGCAATTTGTTGTTGTTGTTCTCGGCCGGGAGCGGTGGGGAGGAGGAAGGGTCCTACCAGCTGGAATTATTATTATTATTAGAGACAGCAGAGATTTCTCTGGTGCTCGATTTGAGTGCTTTCGTTGGGTCAGGGTTTCCTGTCTGCCTGACTGTGCCACTGTTGAAACGTTCCGAGACACTGCCCTGTGTGAAGGGCGCTGTGTAAATGCACGTTGTTGTCTGGGCTGCTGGCCTCATCACTTGCCTGTGGGGCACAGCACAGCCCAAGGTGTCAGCCTGGCTGAGACCCTGGCTCTCTCTCACCTCAGGCTCAGAGAAGGTTGCGAGTTCAAGTCCCGGAGTGACTTTGAAATCACAGTCCAGACTGAGACAGTGCAGTACCCGGGGGGGGGAGTGCTGCATTGTCGGAGGCGTTGTCCTTCAGATGAGAAGTTAAACCGAGGTCCTGTCCTGTCAGTACCTGTTAAGGGGGAACGTTAAAGGGAAAGGAGCTTCCTGGTCAACAGTCCTTGTGGCCTACAATAAACAGTCAGCACAAGGGACAGGACTTAGTTGTGGTAATGTTTTCCACATCCTAACAAGCCTCTGAACAAAGAAATCCCTCCTAACCGCTCCCCTTCTTTAAGCATGTTGGTGGGACATCGCTGTGTGCAAAATCGGCTGCCGCGTCTGACTGCAAAAAAAAAGTCACTACACTTGGCAGAAATCATTGTGATTTGCTTGGGGAGATTTCAGCTGTTTCCTTTTCTCTACCTCCTGGGGGTGGGGGAGTGGAGAGTGAGTCACTGACACACGTACACACACACACAAGCACACACGCACACAGGCGATTGTTTTTGAATGTCAGAAATTTGATGTTATTCTGAGATAATGTGAACAGCTCACAGCTCCACACCTCTCCACTGCCGTTATAACCTGCCCCAGCCCCAACCGCACCCTCCAAACCCAGACAAGCAGAGCCGAAGGTCAGCCAAGTACCTGACTGACAGAAGACAGATCAGCCGGTGGGATTTCCAGCCACCTCTAACCTGTTCTTATGATGCATGGTTGTTATGATGCAGGTTTCGATAAATACCTGGTGCTGGGTCAGAACCCTTGGAGTTGGTGTCAGTTTAGCCACAAGGAACCTTTCCTTGCATATTGTTGGGGTGACGTGTTAGCCCCAAAGATACCAGTTACCCACCTGGACATCAACAGAGCGGCTGTTATTGATCGGGGTGGCTGTGCAGTGCCAGCCACCGAGACACTGCAGACAGTCACTCACGAGTCATCAGGAGTGAACACCTTGGCTGCCTATTCCCTTGATTTTGCAGTTTGATTGTAGCCGCCCTACTTTCTTCTGGGCTGCGATCGACTGACAGCACAGAGCAGGATTCATACCCCAAGACCTCCCAGAAATACCTCCTAATAATCCTTGCATTGGATGTGATGCTTTACCATGTTGTCCAAATGTCTCGTAGCGTTTCAAGGTGTTTAACCGGAAAGTGCAGTAACTGTGTATTTTCTCAACCAGTGCGACAACCGATTTGCACCCAATTTGTGTCCCTACAAACAGCTGTGGATTGAATGATCAGTTATATCAAGCAGAGTGTTGGTCAGGACACCACCACCAACAACTTGCAGATAGCACCAGGAGAAACTGCCTTCTCTCTTTTTAATAACGCCATGTGGTCTTTAACGTACACCTGAATAGGCAGACAGGGGAACCTCGGCTTAACGTCTCATCCGGAGGACGGTGTCTCCGACAATGCAGCACTCCCCCCCCCCCCCCCCCCACCAACACTGATTAGCAGTGAATCACACTGTGGGAAGAGTTATGAAGACTCTGGCTGGTGTAGAGTTGGGCTGTGCCTTCTATTGCTTTGTGACGTTGCCTCTCTGGTGGTTTGAACTCTTTCCAAATTGCCTTTTGCAAAGTCATGTGAAAAGAGCATTTCCTGACACATTCCAGCGATTCCATCGTGATAGAAAGAACTGGTATTTTAGAGTGGTTTACCATGTAGAGGGGTCAGTTACCATGTAGAGGGGTCAGTTACCATGTGGAGAGGTCAGATACCATGTGGAGCGGTACATTACCATGTGGAGGGGTCAGTTACCATGTGGAGGGGTACATTACCAGGTGTGGGGGTCAGTTACCAGGTATGGGGGTCAGTTACCAGGTGTGGGGGTCAGTTACCAGGTAGAGGGGTCAGTTACCAGATGTGGGGGTTAGTTACCAGGTGGGGGGGGTCAGTTACAAGTTACCATGTGGGGGGGGTCAGATACCATGTGGGGAGATAAGCAAGTTACCATGTGGAGGGGTAAGTTACAAGTTATCATATGGGGGGGGGGGGAATCAGTTACCATGTGGAGTGGGGGCAGTTATGTAGGGGCTCAGTTACCATGTGCGGGGGAAAGTGACCATGTTGGGTGGGGTAAGTTACCATATTGATAATAATAATAATAATTCCTCCAAAACCCAAAACAATAATAAATTGGTCATTTTCAATCTACGACTGTCTGTGGGACATTGCTGTGCGCAATTGGCTGCCGCGTTCGCCCACAAATATACAGTCAATTCACTTTACAGTGTGTTCTGTGAAGCGCTTTGGGACGTCCTCCCGACGTGAAAAGCGCTATATCAAATGCAAGGATTATTATTATTATATTGGGGTGGGGGGGGGAGTTACCATTTGGGGGGTAGTAAGTTACCATGTTGGGGGGGAGGTAAGTTACCATGTGGGGAGTAAGTTACCGTGTTGGGGGGGGGGGGGCATAATAATTAAGTTGGCTCCAATGTAAAAGAACATAATGACTTCCCCTTGAACTCACTCCGACCCACTTCAGTGGAACTTGGCAAAGGAGCCGCCATAATGGCTGACCCCTCGATGTACACCCCTTCACCCCATCCTCAGCGACGCTCCTTCTTCACTGATTGATGCCTCTGTGTATGTTACTTTGAAACCACTAATTGCTGGCTGTAAGGAGGGCCGTTTTCTGCTGGTCCTGAGAGACTCTGATGTTTACAAGTTATTCCCCCTCGAATCACCTGTGTTTTATCTGAGGCTGGCGATGGCACGTCTCAGATTGCCACTCGGCAACTCACACTCTGGCCGCTTCTTACTCATCTTCTCTGTTATTAGTTGCATCTGGTAACTATTAGGAAAGGGATGGTGAGCTTCATACAGGTATATACCTGCACCAGTGACTGACAGAACAGCACTGACACAATCCACAACGCTTGTTCTGCCAGGACTACCACACCCATCAGGAGCTTGGCTGGCAGGCCTGTCTATATCGCGAGGCTATGCCGGACAGACTGTGGCGTGAGCGCCCAATTTTATTTGGGGGATTGTTAGCCAGGACATCGGGAGGTAGAAGCTCTCCTCCCCTTTTGAATAGCCCCGCGGGATCTTCAACGTCTACCTGAACAGGCAGCCGGGACCTCGGCTTAATGGCTTATCCGAACGACGTCACCTCTGACAATGCAACACCCCTCCAGGGCTGCACTGGACCCTCAGCCTAGGCGATGTGATTCCAAGTCCCGAAGTGGAACTTGAACCCATAAGCTTGTAACTCAAGAGTGGCACTCATTGCTATGGACCTGCCTGGATCTCTCCGCTGCTTGACACAGTACTCTGGGAGAAATTCCCGTCTCACAAATAGCGTTACGGGATCTTTAACACCCACCTGAACAGGCAGACGGAACCTCGGTTTAGCATCACATCCAAAGGACAGCACCTCCGACAAGGCAATTGCTCTCTCCAACACCCCCCCCCCCCACCCCCACCCCACTGGAGAGTCAGTCTGGTCTGAGCTCAAGTCCAGGTGTGCCCTGAGAATTTGTACTATTTGTAAAGAGAAGGGAGTTTCCACACTGTCTTGGCCAACAATCCTCCAGTTAAATTAGTCACTTGAACTTGAGCCCAACCTCATGTCACGGTTGTTTGTGTGATTTTGCTGTGTATAAAATGGCAACAAATATACAGATGCTCCTCTTGAAGGCATTTACCTATGAAGCACATTGAGATGCTTCTGCCTTGTATGAAATGGTAGATTATCACTGTATATTATACTCCTCACCCACACGGAACAAGAAAGGTTGGTCCATCATGTGTGTTCCTGGTAATCACGCCTGCACAGTCTTCGCTGACAGGGAGTAAATCAACCAAACATTCTTTCTGCTCAGAAACTCCTAATCCAGATCTAAACCTCTCCGACCGTCAGTCATCCCTTACTGTTTGCCTTTCTTAAGCCTGACGAGCTTGTTGTATGAGCAGGTTCCCCACAGAGTTCGATCAATAACAATTCCAATAACAAATAACCCTGGTACTGTGAGAGTTCACTTTACATTATATCCTGTGCGGCACTGGATCAAGGATCAAATGTAAGGATTTTTTTCTGCATCAACTTTGTACTTCCCTCCGACTCTGCAACAACAGCCCTTTGAGTGAGTGAATTGGACAATCGCACAGCGCTGCGTAAATGTAAATGATTTCTGATTTCACTCCGCACGAAGCCTGGCTCTGGTTTTAACCTCACCCCCTCACGGTCTGTCTTCTTTGACCACAGGATGGTGTGCGTGTTTGCACCCCCTTAAAACGTTTGAAGTCGAACGAGAGGGAATTCAGTCTCTCTGAATCTCAGAATCTCGGTATTGTTCCGGAGCCCGGATTGTGTTTACAGTGACGGGGGCAGGACCGAGAGGTGCGGCCTGAGCTGATTGCTGCCAGAACACGATGTTATTTGCTCTTCATCATATATTGCAATTGTTTCCTGCTCGTGTTCCATGTTGGTGGAGTGGAACCTCCTTCCTGCGCTTCACTCCTCACGCATGCCCGCACCATGACATCTCTCTGGTACTGATTGAACCCTCTGACCTCGCCCTAATCCCACAGCTGTTGTGAGATGCTTCCACAGACGTGGATTTAAAGGGAAGAACGCGTATTCTCCGTGGCAGAATAGGAGCCAGAGTTCTCCAAGTGCTTCACTGTCACTGTTGTCAAGTATATTGTGCTGACAAACCACACCGTCTTTGCACTGAGGAATTCTGCATCAGCCATCAGTTGAAGGACCGGTTTTCTGATGGATTGTTATCATAAATATTATAATAACAATCCTTGTATTTGACATAGCGCCTTAACATGTTGTTGAGACGTCTCAAAGCGCTTCACAGGATACACTGTAAACTGAATTGGCTGTGTATTTTGTGGGCGGAACGTGGCAACCAATTGTGCACAGCAAAGACCCACAAATAGCCGTGTGACAAATTTTATCTGGGGGATTGTCAGGCAGTTCATTGGGAGAAAGTCTCTTCTCATTTTGAATAGTGCCGTGCAGTCTTTAACATCCACCTGGACAAGCAGACCTTGGTTTAACGTCTCATCCGAAGGACAGCAACTAAAAGAGACTTTCCTCGCAATATTGTCACCTGCAGAGAGAGAGAGAGAGTCAGCACCTCGGTTTAACATCTCAACTAAAGGACTGCATAATCTCCAAAACACACAGTCACTACGCTTAACAGTTAATCCTGTGAAGCGCTTTGAGACGTCTCAGAGTTTGTGGAAAGTTTTAAGCACTCCAGGATGCTACTCTGCGTGACGACGCTATTTAAATGCAGGTTGTTGTTGTGGATCTTGAACCCACAACCTTCTGCTCCGGAGACCAACAACTCACATGTATACATTGCTGACCAGGCAGGATAGCGTCCCAGAGCGTTGGGAAGGTCAAGGGTATACTCACGGAGAGGTGCAGTAGCCTGCACTGCACTGTCCACCTGCCTGTCGAGATGGTCATTAAAAAGCTGCCGATGCTATTCAAAAAGAGAAGGGAGTTCCTCCCGGTGTCCTGGCCGACAATCAGAGAATCATACAACCTCACAGCACAGAAGAAGGCCATTTGGCCCATCGTACCTGTCCAGCTCTTTGAAAGAACCTCCCAACTAGTCCCACTCGCTCCCCCGTTCTTTTCCCCCAGAGCCAGCCTTGCAATTGTTTATCTTCTAGGAAATATCCAAAGCTTTTTTTTTTGAAAGTTATTAAATGCTCCGCCTTAAAATTGGGCATTTACCTCCCGGCTATTTGCAGGGACACCTGCTAGGCAGCAAATTGCTGCTGGGTTTCTCTGCGAAAACAGTCACTGCACTTGGCAGCGTGACTTGGTGTGAAGCGTTTTGAGATGTGGCCCAACTTGATGAAAATGCTATAGAATGCACGAGTCTCTCTCTCTCTCTCTCTCTCTCTCTCTCTCTGTCTCACTTTTTCTCCCTCTGTCTCCTTCTCTCTCTCTGTCTCTCTCTGTGTGATGATGCTGCTGCTGCTGATGATGATGATGATGATGATTCTCGCTCTCGGGGTTTCCCGTCAGGTTGATCTGCAGGTCACTCTCGGGGCTGTTTCCCAGTCCGGCTGGGAGTTGGGTAGTGTGACTGCAGGCAGTGCTGTGGGTGGCGGCAGTGTACCACGGAGAGAATGTATTTCAGAGGGACTCTGGATCATTGCCATTTGCCTTCAGAACATTGCCACACCCGGTCGGTCATGTCACAGCAGGCTGCTCTGTGACTGGTGTCGACAGGCCCTGATCAGCAGCTGCTTCACTGGAAACTACACAGAGGGGGAAAGAGTCAACAGCGCAGAGCGAAAGGCAAATAGAGCAAGGGAACGAGAGAGAAAGTAAAAGAGAGCGACCGCGAAAGACAGTGAGCCACGCAGCGAGAAAGGGAGCCGGAGAGATAGTAAGAGAGAGATAGTGGAGGGTCGTGAGCGAGATCAAGAGAGAGGAAGGGAAAAGTAGAAAGAATAAGTTGAGGGAAAGTAAAAGAGAGAGATCGCAAAAGATAGTGGGTGGGAGAGAGAGCGATACAGAGAACAGAAGAGCTGGAGAGGAGAGAAAGATAGTTAGAGAGTAAAAGAGAGAGAGATAAAACGTGAGGCAGAGGGAGAGAAAGTGAGAGAGTGAGTGAGACATAAAGCGTGAGAGAGATAGCGAACAATCTTACAGGTCTGTGACCTCTTCCACTAACACCGTTTTCAGAATATTTTGCATGGAATATGTTGTATAACAGACTGAGAGATGAAACAAATTGTATGTATTCCTGGAAGCGTGACGGCTGGTTGCAACAGGCACAATAATAATAATAATAATAATAACGCTTACGTTTGATAAGAGTGTCTGTAACATCAAAACGTCTCAAAGCGCCTCAAGCTAATTGCTGCCAAGTGCAGTCAGTGACTGTCTGTTTGTGGGCAAACACTGCGCCTGCGTTTGATGGAGCGGTGCCCGCAAACAGCCAGAAAGTGAACTATCCGTCGGAGGATTGTTGAGCGGGAAGAAACTCCTTTCTCTTCTCCCAAACTGCCCTGGTCCGGGATCTCTGGGGGGCAGGCGGACATGATATCGGGTGAACACCTCATCCGAGGCACAGCGACACTGACAATGCAGTATAAAGTCTCCCCACAGCACTGCACTGGAGTGTCAGCCCAGACTGTGACAAAATTATGTCTCCAAGCGCTCTGAGCCGCTACTCTGCGCGGAGGGCGCGATGTAAGCGCAAGCTGTTGTTGTTGTTGTGACCCGGTTGTTTGCTTGAACCCACCACTGTTTGAGCGAGAAGCGAGAGAGAGAGTTACCGAGCGAGTCCGACCTAAAACCGCAGGCTCTTTCTCCTATCTTTCAGTGTGGCGTTGCCCTAGGATCGTCGCTGTCGCCCAGATTCCCAGACTGGATGTGAATGGATCTCCTTCGTGACGGGCTGTGGAGATGCACATTCCCAAAGGCCACGAGATGGAGCTGCTGGAGGAGAGCCTGACGGACGGGCCCTGCTCACCCAACCACGTGGCCGTGTGCAAACAGGAGAGACTCTCGTTCGCTCAGCTGCCGAAGCTCCTACAGAATGGCCGGGGGGAGGGGGAGGGGGATGGGCAGGGGGACAGCTCCGAGTGTCCGGGGGAGCAGGGAGGGCAGGACCCACCCAGGAAGAAAAGCCACACCATTTCCAGGCAGATGGCCTTCAAGTCAAAGTCGGAGCTGCAGAGGCAGGGAGCCGTGTCCCACACAGAGGAGGACCAGGCCCCGTCCAGACTCTCCCACCCGGCCTCCATGGACGGCATGGAGCTGCAGGACGCCGAGGTGGGGGTCGGGAAGGGTATCCCTGTGGGGGGCTCGGCCCCCTCGGGCCGGCAGGTGGTGGGGAAGGCGGACAGCTGGCCGTACAACAGCGTGCTCGGCCACACGTTCTCCGTGACCTCCAAGAGCGATGTCTCCCTCAACACGATGCAGAGGAGAGTGTCCCAGGAGTTTGACCGGGAGAAAACGACACGTGAGTCTGTCCTGATCCGCCCGGGAATCGAACCCGGTTCCTCTCGCTTGCGAGGCGATCGCGCTAACCTCTTGAGCTACGGGACTTCCAGCAACGGAAATGTTTTGCTAATTCCACAGGGAGAAAAATCAGAGTTTACCCGTCGGAGAGTGGGAGCGAGTCGCTGGTCAGCAGCAGCCTGGAGTGCGAGTCCATGTTTATCGGGACCCTGTTCGACGACAACGACTCAAAGAACAGTGACTTCCTGAACTCCAGCTTCTCACTGGACCCAGAGGCCACGAGTGTGGATTGTGCCGATTCCTCGGTGGTGTCGGCAGCCGGGCTGGAGTCTGAGAGTACCGGAGGCCTCAAGCACTGTCTGGGGGTTTCACTCTGCACGGAACAGGAGAAACGGCGCTTCTCAGCCTCCGAGCTGATGAACAGGCTGCAGCTCTCACAGAGAAGGGTGGCTCAGGCCCTCAAACTGCCCAAGTCACTGGCAGCGAGGTCTCCGTCTCGAGAGAAGAGCATCTCGGGCTCTCTCACCTCTGAAGGTACAGCCTGGCCTCACTGGAAAACAAAACCCAAACCCCTCGTTCTTCCCTCCCTCCCTCCCTCCCTTCCTCCTCCCCCCCCCCTCCCTCCCCTTCCAAAACCCCATCTTTTAAGTGCATTTTCAACCTTCCTGCCCCACTCCCTTCCCTCCCACCTCATCTCCCCACTCTCATCTCTCACTCCGTCTCTATGAAGCTTGCAGAGCACAGGGCCGATGGTTCAACACAAGGGGGTGAACTGCTTCATTGTCGGAAATGCCGTCTGACATCCCGTCTGTGCCTGTTCAGATGGACTTTAAATATCCCACGGCACTGCTCAAAAGGAGAAGGGAGTTCTCTAACCCTTCAAGCTGAAGCTCAAATGGGTCGAGTGGTCCTAGCCGGATAAGTAATGGGAAAGCTAGACAGGCAACGCTCTCAATGGGAAACCATGGGGTTTTAGCTGGTTAGACTCCAGCAGGGTCCCCCCAAGCCTTGGCTCTTGCCAACCTGCACCTAATACTCTCTGGAATTAGATAACCAGGATGCGTCCATTCCAACAATCTACCTGGGATTTCCATGTGTAGGTGGGATGCATTGGAATTTTCAGCTTGGTTTGGATACGCTTAAGCAACGGTGATGGGTTTCTGCATGTGTCAGGCACCCAGCTGACCCCACCCCACCCAAAAATCTCCCAGTGTCTAGTCCCACAATCCCCCCCAGATACAATCTCTCATTCGCTTCTTGGCGTTGGTGAGGTGGTGTTGAAGGACACTTCTTCACGTGAACCTCTCTTGCCCTCTTGCCATCTCTAATTGTGTTTCTCTGTAAACAGGTAAACGCAGCATAAAGGAGAAGACTCGTTCCCTGACCTCAGCGGAGTGTCTGGCCTTCCAGCAGCTACAGAGCATTGGGATGATCTCCACAGACAGCTCGCTGTCCGGTCTAGAGAAACCCATCGGCCATTCCAGGTAACCAGGCTCTTCCTTAAAGACAACAACAACTTACATTTATCCAGCACCCTTCATCCCGGACGGCATCTCGGAAACAGTGGCGGAGCTCGAGGCCGAGCCAGGCGGAGGGGGAAGGTGACCGCAGACACAGTTGAAGAGGAAGATCTTCAAGCACGACCCGAAAAAGACCGAGGTGGATAGATATTTGTTAGGTCGCTATAAGGGATACGGAGCAATTGGTCTTGAGGTACAGATCAGCCGTGATCTTATGGAGTCGCGGAACTGGCTCGAGGGACTGAATGGCCTCCTCCTCTTTCTGTGTTTCCATTAAACCTTTGAAAACACTGGCTGCGAACACCATGTTGCTGGTTCAGAACGTTCAAGCTTCTTTTTGTTTTCTTGGTATAATGTGATTTGGAAAAAAAAATAATTGTAAGAAAAACGTTGTCGCTCATATCCACGACTGTTTGTTGGACACTGAGCCGCAGGTCTCCACGGATGGGACTGTGGTTAAACCTGACGGTGATGAGCACTTTTTGATGCGATTTTTAAAAAAGTGTCTGTAAAAAAAAAAAAAAAAAAAATTAATTGTAAATCCTTTCTTTCTCCCAACCCCAGGAAGGAAAAGCCAGAGGAAGACACGAGTGAAATGCAACTGAAAGAGAGGAGACACTCGCGGTTTCTGCAGAACTGTGAGTTCATGTCTGGTCAGTACTCTTCCCCCTTTCCCCCCCCACTTCAAACACAAAGCTTTTTGCCAACAACATACACAGTCACTTCACTTTACAGCATATTCCCGCGAAGCTCTTTGAGGCGTCTCGACAGCGTGATGAGGCGCTGTATCAAATGCGAGGATTGTCATTATTATTTACAGCAGTGACCTCAATGGCCGACGGGTTAACCCCCTGGTTTTATGGGCTGCTCAACCTCGTGCTCCTCGGGTTGTGTTTCCGTAGCGATCCTGTACCAGGAGTACAGCAACGTGGCCAGCGACCGGGAGATTCAGCGTCAGAAGCGGGCGGACACGGTGACTGAGGACGAGGACATGATCCTGGGCAGCAGGTACAGCCTGTCTCCCCACAACTCCTTCCGATCCCAGAGGCCGTCGCGAGGCTCCACCTTCGTCCTGTGGCAGGACATCCCCGGGGTCCGCAGCAGTGGGTTCCTGGACTCCATGGGCAACGAGCAGCGCAAACTACAGGAGGTGAGGAGACACCAACAATCGCAATTGGCCGCCGCATTTCGCCCACAAAATATACATCTCGAAGACGTGATAAGCTGCTGTATCAAACCCGAGGTTATATAATTATTTATTCTTTAAGTCCCGCTTAAAACCCCATCTTTTGACCGCCCCTACGGTCACCTCCTCTCACCCTCCTCCTCCCACTTCTCTGTGTCCGACCCAGTCGTTGTGAGGCGCTCTCCTATGTGAAGGGCTGTATTTCAGTGCAAATTGCTATTGAGGTGTTGTCATTGTTGAGGTGTTGAGTTGTTGTCAAGGGTGTTGTTGATGTGTCGTCGTTGCGATGTCGTTGTTCACATGATAAGATGCTATAAAACCGCTCTTTCGTTCCAGGCCAAGTTTGAGCTGGTGACCTCTGAGGGCTCGTACCTCTGGAGCCTAACTCTGACCGTCGAACATTTTCAGAACTCTAAGGAGCTGCAGGAGTGTCTGAACAGCCAGGAGAAGCAATGGCTCTTCTCCAAACTTCCTGAGGTGAAGGAGGTCAGCGAGAAGTGAGTGTCACAGGGTCGTTGGGGAGATCGAACTTCCCCTGATCACAGGACAGGGTCTGTGGTGAAGGGGTGATGTATTTGGTGGTGTGGCTGGGGGTGGAGGAGGGGAGTTAGTGGCTGGAGAAGCCGTGCCTCAGTTGCCTCTTGTCGGTTGCAGGTTCCTCCAAGAGCTGGAGGACCGAGTGGAGAAGAACATCCTGTGCTTTGATGTGTGTGACATTGTGCTGACTCACTGCCCCGCCTTCCGCAGGGTTTACCTGCCCTACGTCACCAACCAGGCCTATCAGGAGCAGACCTACCAGCGCCTCCTGTAAGTCACTTTCACAACGCGACAGCCTTTCTGACCACACAATACACAGTCAATTCGCTTTACAGTTACTGCAAAACACGAGGATTAAATCGGCTCCTAATTTGGTAGTTGGTTTCCCAGACTAATTTTTTTTAGCATTTAAGAATTGCTGCCGCATTCTCCTACAAACGCACAGTCACTACACCTCACAGCAAAATCCTGGGAAGCGCTTTGAGGCGCCCTCCCAATGTGAAATTCGCTGTGTCAAATGTAAGGAAGAATTCCTGTTATTAGTGGCTCTGAGTGAGGACAGTATCCCGTGAACAAACCTGTGAACAGGTGAATCGAGTTTCAAAACATTTCTCAAATAGGGTTTGGAATGTGTTTAATGAAATCCACAGCTGCTTACCCTGAGTTGTGTTGGTTACACTTTTCCAGACAGGAAAATCCCAAGTTTCCCGGAGTCCTGGCAAAGCTGGAGGAGCATCCCGTGTGCCAGCGTCTGCCGCTCACTTCCTTCCTCATCCTCCCGTTCCAACGCATCATGAGGCTCAAGATGCTGGTGGAGGTAAGGACAGGGTTCCTCACACCACAAACCACAATCGGCCGACTCCGCCCGATCATCAGATTATTATCGTATTTACTAACCAGTTGTCCTGCGTAGCGTTAGTCACACGTTTACCCTCTTGTACCATTGAAGACGTTGAATCCAATGAGGAAACGCACCTTCGGTTATCTTTTACCACCCCCCCACCTCTCCGCCCGGCTCCCACCCATAGCCCGGCTGCCAAACCCAGACGCCCCACTCATTTGGGACGTCCTCCCGACACGAAAGACCCCGTGCGTAAATGCTTCGGTTCATTCGTGTTGCGTCGAATCAAAAAAAGAACATAAATAAAAACACCCCCCTCCCACCTGGAGATTTGGCTGCCCAGTGACTCGAGTCAGTCTCCGTTACAGAACATCTTGAAACGCACGGCCCAGGGCTCGCGGGACGAAGATGCAGCAACAAAGGCCTTCAATGAGCTGAAGAAGGTAAGAAACAACTTGAGAATATTTACAAATTGCAGCCCAGGAGGAAGTCACTCAGCCCATCAAACCTGAACGGGTGCCGCCTCTCCTCCCCACTGGAGACAGTGACTCCCATTTAGCTGTCGGCCCGACTCAGTCGGTAACTCTCGCCTCAGACTCGGAAGGTTGTGGGTTCAAGCCCCACATCGGGATTTTGAGCTCACGGTCCAGGCTGATGCTCTACTGCTGGGAGCAGCGCTTTGAGACGTCGCGAAGACATGAATAAGGCGCTATAGCAAATGCAAGGATTATTATTATTGCTGTTATTATTACTATGACAGGTGACAGAGGAGTGTAACTGCAGCGTGCAGTCAATGAAGAGAACCGAGGAACTCATTCACCTCAACAAGAAGATCCATTTTGAAAGTAAGGTAGGCGGCAGTGAACACAAGAGAGATGGGGCGATTCCCGTGGTGTGCCGTGCTGGGTGAGGCCGAGGGGGTGGTCGCTTATGGACAAGGCTGTAAGGAAGTTGTGGAACTCTGGTCCCAAAAGGTTGTGGTCACAGTTGTGAAAGTTGTGGCTTTTGGTGCGGTCAGTTCAAGTTCAAGTCTCTACAGTGGGTCCACACTTCCCATAGGAACATCCAAGTGTCCATCAACCCACAAGGCAGACGCACTAGTCATTAAAGGTTGTGGTAATTATAGCAAGTGACCAAATAAAATTGGTCACTCGATCCATCACTGTTTGAGGGACGCTGCTGTGTGCAAAAATTGGCTGCCGTGTTTTGCCTACAAACTACACAGTCACTACACTTTACAGTATATATGATCCTGCAAAGGGCTTTGAGACAACCTGATAAGGCGCCGTATCAAATGCAAGGATTGTTATCATTATTATCAAGCCGCGGGATGTGTTAAATGATTTTCTTACAGCTTTAGTGATAGAGGATTCTTTAGCCGAGTCTGAGATTCTGAGCTCACTGCCCTTTCTCTCTCTCTCTCTCTCTCTCTGCAGATTTTCCCTCTCATCTCCCAGTCTCGGTGGCTGGTTAAGCACGGAGAGCTGACTGAGGTCGACACTCAGACAAACAATATGTCAGGATCAAAGTTCAAGCTGTCCACCAAGCCCATATACCTGCATCTGTTCAACGACTGTCTCCTGCTCTCTCGCAAAAAGGAGTAAGGACATGATTATTCCTGAATCCGCTTTAATAATCACTCCCGTTCTCTCTCTTCTCTCCGTAACTCTATTGTTAACTCTCTCTCACTATCTCTCGCACTCAGACAACCTCTTTCTCATGCTCTTCCTTCTCAATCTCATTTTTTCTCTCGCTCTTTCTCTACAGCATCTTGTCTTCACATAGCGCCCGTCATATACAGTAGCATCTCAGTGTGGAGCTTTCTCTCTCTCTTGCTCTATCTCTCGTAACTCTTTCGCTATCTGTTATTCTTCCTGACCCTCCAACTTTTTCTCTCTCCATGTCTCTCCCATTCTCTACTCTCTCTACCTCATTCCCTAAGGCAAGTTCCTTACTCCACATGACTGTTTATCTAGCAGTAGGTAGGAACCCGGTTGTTAGTTGATTGGCGGATCACTTTCCGGGCATAATAATCCCTCCAAGAAAATGATAATAAATTTGGCCACTCAATCCACGGCTGTTGTGGGACACTGCTGTGCGCAATTGGCTGCCCATTCGCTCATAAAACACACAGTTATTACACTTTACAGCACTTTATGTGCTTTGGGAAATCTCAATGACGTGATAAGGCTCCATGTATAAAATGCAAGGATCATTATTATTATTAGCCTGCTGCAGGGCTTGTGACCGGATAAACTGCTGACTGACTGGATTGTCTCTCTCTCTGTCTCCCTCTCTCCCTCTGTCTCTCTCTCAGCACAGGGAAGTTTGCGGTGTTTGTCCACGCTAAGATCCAGGAGCTGAAAGCCAAGGATCTGAACGTCAAGGTCCACGGAATCCCAGGCCACGTTTTCCACCTGCAGCTGTTTGAGAAACAGCAACTGAAACAGCAGATTTTGCTCCGAGCTCGGACCGAGTGAGTGAAGGATAATCTGCGCCGGGCAGCACGTCACAGCCAACAACAACACATCACATGAACACAGCGTCCTTCATGTCGGGAGGACATCCCAAGGAGTTGGACAGTCAGGGGTTTGGACCCGAGCTGCGGGTTGGGATCAGGAGGGGTGGAGGGTAGGGGTAGGAGGGTGGCTGAAGGTGTGGTCGCAGAGAAGGGTCTTGAGACAGGTCTTGAAGGAGGCGAGGGAGAGGGCGCGGCGAAGGGACTGTGGTATGGAGTTCTAAAGGGTGGGGGCAAAGAGGCTGAAGGCCCGAATGCCAATGGTGGGGTGTGGGGCAGGGGACATGACCAGAGGCAGAGCTGTGAGGGTGGGTGGGGGAAAGGAAAGATGGTGGTAAGTACATTTGGATCTTTACAGGTGGGGAGGGTAAGGATTGACGGACAAACTCATTCAATAACAAAATATTGACCGAGCAATTTTTTAAAAAAAAAGAATTAGAAGAATCTTTTTTCTCTTCTGGCAAAAGTTAAGTAATCCTCAGTAATAATCCGCGGATTTACGTTCATTTTCATGCAAAAAACTTATGGTTTTTTTTTTCGGTGATGAATAATTTTGAGCGGTTTAATTCTCTTTAAGGCAACGTGTGGTGCAATACTCCAACCTCACCACACGAGGGCAATAGATCCTCACAATACACAAGATGAGGCAATAATAATTATGGCTTTCGCCGCAGCTCTCATAATAATAATAATAATAATAATAATAATCCTTACATTTGATATAGCGCTTTTCACGTCAGGAGGACGTCCCAAAGCGCTTCACAGAACACACTGTAAAGTGAATTGACTGTATATTTGTGGGCGAACGCGGCAGCCAATTGCGCACAGCAATGTCCCACAAACAGTCGTAGATTGAAAATGACCAATTTATTATTGTTTTTGGTTTTGGAGGGATTATTATTAGGCTCTGTGTGGAGTAAGGAAACTTGCCCAAGGTTTCGCCCTCTGCCTGGAATTGAACTCAGGTCTCTCGCTTGCAAAGCGAGTGCTCTAACTACTGAGCTACAGGACTCCACAAGCGTGGAGTCCACAAGCATCATCGTGCGGACACTTCCCAAAGCGCTTCGATTGATATTGAGGATTTGATCCCAGAGAGTGTGGGGCAGCCACTCGTTATGTACCAGCTCTGAGCTGCTTCCCTTGATCTTGTTCCCCAGGAGTGAGAAGCAGCGATGGATAACGGCCACCTTACTGACGCACCAGGACACAGACAGCGAGCTGACCGAGGTGGAGAAAGAAGGTAAGAGTCTGGCCGGCTTGGCTTGTGTTGAGTCTCAGACGGAATATTGCTTAACAACAACTTTTTTTTTGGTCGACTGACCCGTGCATGAACCTGCCACCTGTTTAAGAGTCTCCAAACCCAACTGAGAATTCCAGGCATCCCATCTACAAATCCCAGAGATAGATTGTTGGAAAGGAATGGAAGGCGCTCTCTCTCTCTCTCTCTCTCTCTTTCCCTGGAGCGATGCATCCTGCTTATCTAATTCCAGAAAGTATTAGGCACAGGTTGGGAAGAGCCAAGGCTTGGGGGTCCCCAGAATGTACGTTGGGGTAACTGTTGGCATCGAACCAGCTAAAACTGCATAGCATCTTGGATTATTATTATTATTATTATAAAGTCCTGTGACTCGCCTCGCTGGTCAGTTGATGTTTTTTTTGTCCCAACAAGACTCTCCTCAGGTTCAGTGTATCAAGGCTTACAAAGCACAGGAGCCCGATGAGCTGACCCTGGAGAAAGCTGACGTCTTCCAAGTCAAGACCAAAACAAAGGATGGTAAGAACATCAGTGACTGAGGGGAGAGCGACCACGTACCCAGGCCTTGGCCCTTCCTGGGTTTTTATCCCGAGTCCATGGATGGGATTTGGGGGAGTCGTGAGTTCTCGAGCACTAGGAGGAATTCGGTGGGTGGGGAAGACAGGGGGGAAGAAGGATTCAGGGAAATATCCATCCCCTCAGCATAATAATACTGACCCTTACATTTACATCAAAGATGTCAAGTTTTCATTATGAAATGCCTGGAGTGATAGACATGGGGGTGGGGCGGGGGGGTGGGTGTTTAAGGACCAAGGACGGACGTGTCTAACTACTCGGAGATGCTCCCCAGTGTGAAGGGCGCTATTATACATACAAGTGGTTCTTGTAGTGACATCATGGCGTGAATCTGTTGGCAGGCTGGATAGAGGGCATTCGCCTGAGTGACGGGGACAAGGGTTGGTTTCCAACGAGTCACGTGGAGGAGATCAGAAACCGGCACGCCAGGATGCGAAATCTCCGGGACAAGAATCGCATCAAATGCGCCACCCAGAAACTCCAGGGGCAAAGCTTGTAACCTGCGGCCACTAACTGTCGGCTAAGCTGCCAGTGACCGACCGGGAATCCCAACCAGGTTCCCAACTCCAGGCCCTCAGTCGCCTGATGGAGTGGAATTGAGCTTCTCGGGCAGTGCATTAGAGTGTGGAGTCACCCAAGTGGATGGGACAACAACATTAACAACAAATGACATTTACACGGAGCCTTTCACGATGGGATGACGTCCCAAGGAGCTGGACAGTCAGGGATTTGGACCCAAGCTGGGGGTTGGGATCAGGAGGGGTGGAGGGTAGGGGGTTAGGAGGGTGGCCGAAGGGGGCTTCATTCCCCAGTTATGGGTGGGAAGGTGGGGGGAGACTTCATTTGGAAGAGGAAAGACTTGGACAAGCTGCCTGAACATGAAGTGAAGGGATAAAGAATGATAAAAAAAGGATTTGGATGCATTTATAGTAACTCCCCGAGTCTCTCGAGCGGACAGACAGACTTGCTCTTGTCTCTACACGGATCCGTCACTGCTGCTTACTGAACCCGCCCGCCCAGCGCCGGCCATTCCCGTCAATGGGGAATTGCGGACGGACTTCCTGAGATCCCCGGGGAAGGGGAAATGTTACAGTTCCCACGGACCACGGGACAGAGGAAGGGGAGTTTCTCCCGATGAGCGGGTCTCCAGGCTATCCTGTCCCTCACCTCATGGCCGGTTGATTGTGGACTGTGTTGGCATAAATGGCCATTTGCCTACAGAAACAACTACAACAACAAATGACATTTGTCTAGCGCCTTTCAGGTCAGAAGGACGTCCCAAGGCTCTGGGACTGTGTAAATGGCCATTTGCCTACAAAAACACAGTGACTGCACTTGGCAGTAGTGATCTGTGAAGCTCTTTTAAGACCTTGTCAAGTGTACAAATGCCCTGTTGAGGGGTAACTCGCACCCAGAGGTGATGCCAGAGGCTGTGGGGTTCACTTACAGCACCAGGGTTTGGTTCCAACCCGGAACAATCAGATTCTCTGCCCCGATCTCCTTTATCGGGGCTCCTGACATCAGCAAAGCACATCTCCGGAATCTTCCCTCACCCCCACCTGGGTTTGCGACGCTCGCCCTTAAAAACGTCAAGATGCTGCGGAATTTTGGACGAGTCTTAAAGATGAGCCTTAATTGGAAAGCTGTTTCCCTCCCTCCCCGCCCCCCCCACCCCACCACACTTTACCCTCTCTCCCCCACCCCTCCCTCATCCACCCCACCAACCACCCACCGCAGTCCTTTCCCGGTCAGTTAATGCGAAAAATCGGCTGGAAAAATTCCCGACACTGGGCGGCAGTGACGGGATGTCTTTCACGGCAGTGTGCGTGAGGATTCCAGACTCGCCGTGGGTTGGGGCAGATTCCCGACCGCTACTCACAGCTGTAAATTATTGTTCTGAAATGGTGTTTCGAGCCCGGAAGCAGTTTACAATGTAAATAGTTTTATTTCTAGTTTTGATACCGGATTTCTTTTCTCTTTCTCTCTCGGTGCGAGAGTTGCCGTGTAAATTTACAAGCGGACAGAACACTGACCTTTCACCCTTCCAACCCGGACTGGAATCCAGGAACGGTTCGGGGGGGGGGGGGGGGGGGGCGGGGGGGTGAAGGTCTCCCCTTCTCTGACGGGGCTGGGTGGTGCAGTCTACTGTGCAACCGTACTAATCTGTGCTTAAGTCTGACTGGCGCAGACTCTTGAGGCTGGGAGTGTGTGGGTCACATCAGGGGAGCTTTGCCCATTGACCCATCGCGACCACAAGTAGCTGGTGAGGCTGTTTCTGTGCCTTGATTAGCAATGTTCCACCCCCAGCACTGCCTCACCCACAGGAGCACTGAATGAACCCTGTATATAATCCTCAACGGCACTGGGATTCAGTGCCCAATGTCGTGCTTTGTTTGTTATAGCGTACCCACTAAGCCAGAGGAAAGGCGTGACGTTTGTGGTGTTCTTCAATGCATTGCTGGGGATAATTAAGTGACACTTAATGTGGTTAAAAAAATACTTCTCCTAATCGCTCCCTTTGTTAAAAAAAAAAATTTTAACCACAATTTCATTTACCGTTTGTTAATTGTCATCGGGATGGGTTTGGGTTCCACAATTTTGACCCACCACCACCACCATGTTTTAGCTCTGAAATTCATAGATGAGGGGCAGTGCCTTAAAAGAATAAAACTATACAAGTGTGTGAGCGCATGAGCACGCGAGCAACCGAACAATCAGAATAAAGACATTTTAATAGAGTGGTTAATTCCTCTCACCACCAAGAGTAGAAACTTTGACAATGTTGGGAGGATTTCTCTACCACAAACCGATTTCACCACCACAAATTGTTAAAGCATAGACTAAACATTGGTGTAAATAAAAAGGAGTTACAAATACACGTGGCCCTCCAAAACCACAGCCACCACACTTCACAGTAAAACCCTGTGGAGCGTTTTGAGACGGGTCAACAACACGAAAAGGCGCAATATATAACACCAAGACTTTTGCTATTAGAACCATTGACATTTATAGCACAGAAGGAGGCCATTCGACCCATCGCTCTTTGGAAGAGCGCTCAGTCCCATTGACCCGCCTTTTCCTCACACCCCATATAATAAAAAAGATTAGAATTGAAGAGATTCTTGGGGGTTTGAATTATTTGCCCGCTGATCCCACGGCACATCTCGGGGACGTTATTCAGGCCAATTATCTGCCAAGTACGTCCATCCAGCCAAGAGCGTTCACATCATTTGCCGTTCTGCCTCAAAGAGTTTCTCTTATGTGAAAGGTGCGAAAACAATGTTAATTAATTGCGAACGGTTAAGGGAGATGAGGGGGGAAAATCTTTACAAGGAGGGTGGTTGGAATGTGGAAGCTTGTCCATCAGCTCTCTCTCAATGGGAAGCTGTATGGTTTTAGCTGGTTAGACTCCCACCGCACCCTCTGGGGTATCCAAGCCTTGGTTCTCGCCAACTTACGCCTAATACTCTCCGGGATTCGGTAAGCAAGGAGCGTGTCCCTCCAGGGAGAGAATTTCCATGTGTGAGTGGGATCCATGGAATTCTCAGTCTGGTTTGGATCCTCTGGAGCTCAGTGATGGGTTCCTGCACGTGTCAGACACCCGGCCGACCAACAACAATGTGGAATCATTTCTCCCAAACCGTAGCTAACGCAGAGCCGGTCAATTATTTTGAATGGAACTTAGAAACCATAAAACCATGGAAATGCACAATACAAAAGGAGTGCATGGTGCCAGCTCTTTAAAACTGCCATCCAACTTGTCCCACTCCCCCACTCTTACCCTAGAGTGCTGCACATCGTTCCTTTTCAAGTACTTATCCAATTCCCTTTTGGAAGTTATCGAACCTGCGTGCAAGCCAGGTGCCATTCCCCCTTCCATTGTCAAAGCCATTGCACTCAGCAGCCAGTGGAAAGCTCACCTCTGTCTTTGATGTGGAACATCAAAGAGAACCTGTGAGAGGTAGGTTTGGTGGTTGGATCAAACGCCCCCTCTATTGAAAGTAATTTGGTATATTACAGCTGTTGATCAGTATTTGATGAATATCACAATGTCGAATCACGCGATTGTTTAATTCCTAGCTTGGCTCAACAGTTATTAAAGGCAATCTCAATGCTGAGCGGATCTGTTTGTTTTTTATAATAATCCTTGTATTTGATATAGCGCTTTATCACATGGTCGAGACATCTCAAAGCCCTTCACTATGAAGTGACTTGACTGTATTTTGTGGGCGAAACGCTGCAGCTAATTGCACACAGCAGTGAACCACAGTCGTGGATTTACAGTAATATCCTGAGATGCCCTCTTGATGTGGTCAGATCCTGTATCAACGGAAAATGCTTATTATTTATCGATGATGTTGACAAAGGTGTTGTAAAGATTTTTTATTGGAATGTCAAGAGTTTCCGCGAAAGTTATCAAAGGGACCGAGGACTGTTTGGCAGTGAGATAACCGTGTGCCAGTTGGCCATTGTACATCAAGTGATACACTGCACATTGGTACTAAATATAACTAAAATAATAGTAGGTCCCAGAGTGAATCATTAACTACAAGCGGAAGCTTTGGGTGGGGCATTGCCCAAACTCTCAATGAGTCACAATTGCATAAAAGTGCAGAGAAAGGTGAGACTGAGCACAAGAGGTGCGAGTGACATTGGTTCGTTTTTCACCCTCGTACACATTTATATCGTAGTGCTTTCCATGTTGGGAGGACATCTCAATGCACTTTATGCTGCTCGTGTGTGGAGAATAGGAACATATTCCATCTTCACCACATAGTTGGTAGTTGGCAGAGTCCCGACCCTAAGCAAAGGAAGCCCCTTCAGATAGACATCAAAAACCCCATGAAACCATTCCAAAACAGAAGCAAGCATTACCCTGGTGTCCTGGCCAACAGACCTCTAAAGAAACTGGACATTTCAGCACAAGACTGTTTGCAGGACTTTGGCTGTGAACAAAAATGGCTCCCGCATTTACCTACAAAAACGGTTAAAACTACACCTTCCAAAAATGACTGAAGCACTTTGAGCTTTCGACGTTGCTGGAAATATACAGTCACTACCCTTCACAGCAAGATCCTGTAAAGCACTTTTAAGATGTCTCGACAACATAAGGTGCGTTAACATTGATTCACAAATGCAAGGCACTGCTTAAACAGGGACAGAGAAGTAAAACCACATTTAGTAAAAGCTAAATTACTTTATTTTTACATTTTCCAAGTGTGTTAATCAGCACTGTTAGTAAGCTCACAGTAATATGAGATTTGTGCGGTGCTATTCAACAGGTCGCCTCTGGTGGAGATGTCTGGCTCTGACACGATTCGGCTGAAACTTTTCCTATGAACAAGGAAGAAATGCAAAGTCCAAAATTTTTAACCAGGTCCTACATCGTAAGACAAGGGTTGTTCGTGTGTCTGCGTTCGTGCGAAGATTTTGTAATTTTATGAATTCAATCAATTTGGAAACCAGTTTTACAGAAACATTTTTTTTATAGAAAAATGGTTTTCACTTTAAGACCTTCGTTCAGAATATTTCATTCAGAACCAAGGAGACCGGTCGTCTTTGGTGTTGCTCATTTGAGGTCTTCAGTGGCAGGAATTGGGAGCGTGCAAGCTTGAGAAAAAAAAAATTAATTGGACGTTTGAAGAAGATTCAGACTCCTCAGTCCAAATCCAGTCACCATTCAACAACCCTCTCAACAACACCTTGCATTTATATAGCACCCGTCACACAGGGTAGTGTCCCACAGCACTTGAGCTCTCCCTCCCCACCATTCCCCAAGGATCCTTCAATGGGCTCTTTATTACTACGCCCCTCTCGTGGAACAACCAAGATGGGGCCTGGAATTCACCTCAGTCTCCACCCGGTGAGACCCGTTTTATCTTCAAAATTGAAGACTTGTGCACAGAACAATTCACAATGTTCTGAAGTTCGGTCTGAAATTGATGCATCCGACATTGACCTGGATTAATGTCAGTGAGAGAGGGATATCAAGCGCTCGCCAGTCTCTGAGTCAAACAAACATGAACCCCACGATGAACGTGTTACTCGAGAATCCTTTACCCAGTCACCGTTTCAATCCTTCAATTTTTATTCGGAGATAACTGATACATGAGGTCAGCGAGGTTTCTATCTGGGCACCGGGGCAGGTTAGCTCCTGCCGTTGCCCATTGCTGCTCACCACCAAGCGCTCAGCAAGTTGGAGTCACACCCGGAGTAGAAATGGCCGTGACCCAGTCCTGCAACTCACACCTGCACAAACCAAACAAGATACAGGAGCAGATCAGAGAGAGAGAGAGAGGCCAAAGTCCCCTTTCCACTGAGACTCTCGTGCTCACTCAATGCGATCCTGATCATTCCTTCTTTTACAACAAAAAATGCTCTGCACTCTCTCACTCCTCACTATAAATATATATATTTATATAAATAAAAGATATATAAATCCTCTGTGCTCCACTATCCTTCCAACACCAAATCTCACACATGAATACTGACTACTTGATGAGCAAAGTAATAATCCTTGCATTTGATTTAGCGCCTCTTCAGGTCATCGAGACGTCTCAAAGCCCTTCACAGGATACACTATGAAGTGTAATGACTGCGTATTTTGTGGGTGAAAATAACCAGCACTCAGAGAACTACACCCGACCACGAAGGAGGAACTAGAAACCCAAACCTGTACAGAAAAGGGCAAGAAATGAAGTTGCCAAAGAACCTTACTGATTATCTGCTCCCAGGATCATTCTTTTGATGTTTCCCTCGTGATTCTCAGACAGTTGGAGAACAAACACCAGCGATTTGGTCTGGAAGCAGATGGCCTTGACCTTCGAGGGCTTGGCATAGTCCACAACAGAAAATGTCCCTTCAGCACTGCAAAAAGATCATCAACCATGAGTGGTTACAGTGCGTTCTTCAATTGGGGTAATCTCAGAGCGCTTCGCAAGGGCTGAGTCAGACATGGAGAGAGAGAGGAAGGGGAAGTGTGTGGTTGAAGAGGTAGGTGTTTAAAGACGGGATTTAAAGACAGATAGAGAAGTTGCGGAGGGAGTTCCACAGGTTAGACGCATAGCAGCCGAGCTCAGACAACCAGGTCGTTAACTTCATACCCAAATAAAACAGTGGCTCTCAGCCATGTACTGACAGGATCAGATTCTCAGACATACCTCACCACAAGGACAGAAATTGATCACTACATTCCAGGCAGCCATAAGCTCCTCCACAGTGATTGCTGCCCGCTCTCTCGCCCAGATACGCTACACAGAGGACATAGCAAAAGCCAGAGTCCTCGTGGTCTCTCTCTCTCAGAATTTGCCAAGACCAAATTGTAGACTTTTGTAACGAAGAATTAGAAATAAAACAGCTTCGGAATTCAGACCCGAGTTTAGAACTTTTGCAAAATTCTCTAAGATCTTACGTGTTGAGTCAGCGCTCGTAAGATGAAGAAGATGACAGATTTGTGGGCTCAGGAGCCTCACAGCTCACATGTAATGGACTGTGCGCAGCGTTCCAACACCAAATATGGTTAAAACAGTCAATAATAATAGTTATATTTGATACAGTGCCTTCAGCACTGCAACAAGATGTCTCAAATTGCTTCACAGGGTTTTACTCTAAAATGTGTTGATGACTGCCTTTTGCCAGCAACATTCAGGTAGAACTGGACATTGGGAGGATGTGGCCCCAGCAGGACTCTCTGGACTTTTCCCCCCAAAGTTGTGAAAGTCAAAGGAACTTTCAAACGCCACACGTACCGTTTCCTGGAGAGCAGCAGCAGATCATTAAAGAGGTGCAGATGGAGGGAGGTGGTGGTGGCTCCAGGTTCCTGTACAAAGATCTCCTTTAGCTCCCCTTCTTTGACCAGCCAACGAGTTTGAGAGATGAGAGGAAGAGACTGGGAAGCGGGGAGGAGGAAGAACTCGCATTGTTATAGCGCCTCATCACTTGGAAGGACAGCAAAGTACTGTCGCGTGTGGTGTCATTTCGGAAGCATCATCCAGCTGCCAGGTCTCACAGACAGTCGGGAAATGAACGACCACTTAACCTGGAGGAACACTTCACCAGGACGAGCTCACTGGTTTGTTTGTTTGTTTTTTTTTTTTTTTGCACGATTTGGTGCCACAGGATTTTCAACGAGCACCTGGACAGCAAAGGGGCCTTAGGGTAACACTTCATCCAAAGGACGGTGTGTCTAACCGTACACCATACTCTTATGTAGGTATTTCCTCATCAGGCGTACATTCCAAAGAGCTTTAGGAGGGCTGGCTAGGCACCCGAGCTGCAGTGTCAGTCTAGACACTTTTATGCAACAAACCATCTCAAAGCATGGGCAGAGCACAAGTCCTGATATGGATCTTGAACCCCCACTAAACCCAGAAGCAAGAGAGCAGCCAACAGAGCCTGGTTGACAGAACCAGGAAGAGAGATCAGGATATGAACGGAGACAGAGTGAATTCTGACAAGCCATCGTCATTCTGTGGACTCTTCTCACAGGGCATTCTGGCCCCTTTCTTACAATCTGCCTGACATGTTGATCCCTTACTGAACTCACCATTCCCCACCCACTCCATTACTCAACACCTCCCTCCACCTCACTACTCAACCCCACACCCTTTCCTCTGGTCTGGGACAATGTGCTCACCTTGGTCTTGGGAAATTCCAGTCGTTTCTCCAGATACACCAGATCCTCGATCTGCTTCATTTTCTTCACGTTCTTGTCACATTCAGACACAATCTGCAGATCATAGATTGTTACAACACGGAAACAACCTATCGCGATCTACACTAAGGTTTTTTCTCGACTTGAGCCACTCATCTAATGCCAATGACGCTCTCCTGCTCAGGCCAATGACCCTAGCGCCTTGGGATGTCTGCCCAATGTGAGAGATGCTATATATTATATATATGCGTAATTTGTTGTTGCCTATTGTTGTTGCCCACCGCGGTAGGTTAGCTTCCCTCAAGCCCTTACTTGGAGCAAAGCCTCTGCTTTGATCTCTTCCACTTTTATGCAACAAACCATCTCAAAGCATGTTAAAGTGCAGTGATATTCCTGTAGGTAAAAGGCATTTAGCTATTCTGCCCACGTTCAAGATCCAACAAACACACCTTGTTCAGGAGGTGAATGACCAATTTGTCTGGAGGATTCCTGACTAGGACACTGTATAGAGCTTCCTTCTCTTGTCAAACACTCTCATCGGATCTCAACTTCCTACAGAGAATCATTCCTTGGTCGAAAGTCTCATCTTAAGCGGGCCCTTACTCAGCCCATCACTGGGGTGTCAGTCCAGGCAACAAGCTCTGGTCCCCATGTGCGACTTAAACCCACAACCTTCTGACCCAGAGAATTACCAACCAAACCAAGTTCAGCCTTGATGATGGGCATCAAAAGGCCAACAGGTAACATTCAGAGACTGACCTCTCCAATTGCTCCCACTGCACTCCTGGCACACTCGCTCATCGACGACTTTGGGGAAGACAATGTCAAGATATTCTGGGGAGAAAAGTCACTATTAACTAAACCATTGTATTATACAGCGGCTCTCGCCGAGGAACAAATTGTGAGTAGTTGTTACCTCGAGCAGAATCTTCAGCCGTGTGATTCTCTGGAAAGGTAGGATCAGAAAGGACTTGAGTGGCTGTCGCTGGCACATGCTGTTTGCCTCCAGTTCCCTCAGCACCTGGGTAAACTTCTCATTCCCACTGACAGAGTCAAGGCAAGAGTCAAGGCGGAGGACCATAAGCAGAGGACCCAAGGCAGAGGGCTATTACCCCAAATGCCCTGCAAATCCCTCATCCCCTTCCATACACCCTGCCCCACACACACAATCCTATCCATCCCACCTCATGCATCTCACCAATACCCTCCACATTCAGTGCTGCATACACACACATATCCCCCTCCGATGTTGATGGAGTGCTGACTTACACCAGCTGCTGCATCATGGACTCCTGGTACATCTGGTTGGTGACGTAGGGGACATAAACCTTCCGGAAGGCAGCGCAGTGTTTGAGAACGATGTCACCGATGTTGGTAACGAGCACTTTCTCCTCCAGACGGTCCTCCAGCTCCAAGAGGAACCTGTCCACAAACCACATGTGGGGCTCAGAGCAAGGCTAGGGGCGGGGCAAAGTGTGCGGGGCACTGTTTGTGAGGTGAACCCCTACACACAAAACACAGTGACTACATTCGACAGTAAATCCTGTCTGTGAGACGCTTCCTGATGTGAAAGTCACCGTATCAAATGCAAGGATTATTTAGAGATTCAAACAGGCAGGAGGGGATGAGGCGACTTGCGAGGCAGCACGGACACTGAACAGACCCACCTCTCGCTGGCTTCCCGGACACCCAGCAGGTTGGAAAAGAGAGTGTGGACCTCGGTGGGAGTCAGGGTGTCCAGCAGCTCCCGGCACTTACTGAAGTGATTGACGGCCACCGTCAAACTGCGCAAGTAGGAGGCCTCAGAGGTAATGACTTCAAACATAGCCTGAGAGAGAAAACAACAACACCAACACGTTACATTTACACAGCGCCTTTCCGGTCAGGAGGACGTCCCAAGTTGCTGGAAATTTTACAGCGCAGAATGAGGTAATTCGGCTCCTCGTACCTAAGCTGGCTCTTTTGCGAGACCAATTCTTTCAGTCGCATTTACCTTCCCTTTCCCCGTAGCCCTGTAGATTGCTCTTTTCTGAAGCTGAAGAAATAAGTCTGCACAAGCAAAGACTGGGTGGAATTGAAGGCCACCCAAATCTCCATCCCCACGTGGGGCTTGAACCCACAGTGAGAGAGCTACCACGTGGGGCAGAGCAACAAGACAGACTCCATCACACTGCAACAACGACTTGTATTGATATAGCGCCCTTCACGCAGGGTAGCGTCCCAGAGCGCCTGATGGACTCCAGCAACGAGCACTTACTTCCTGCAGCGTGCATTCCTGGGCGGTGATGGAGGCCAGCACTCCGCTGGCTTTCACCTCGGGAATCTCCCGCCAGAAGGTGAAGCTGGAATCTTTAGGGGACAGCTGTGAGGAGGAGGAGTTGAGGATGGAGGAAGAGACGAGACCAGCCAGGGACAGTGTAGTATCTAACACAGAGCAGTCTTTCCTCAGCTTCCCTTGGTCTCCTCCCAGTTTTTGGAGCCAGTAATTCTGGTAGAGTGGTTCTGGAACCAATAGTAGTAATAATAATACTAAATAATCCTTGCCTTTGATTTAGCGCCTTATTACATCATTGAGACGTCAAAGCGCGTCACAGGATATATTGTAAAGTGTAGCGACTGTGTATTTTGTGGGTGAAACACGGCAGCCAATGGTGCACAGCGGTGTCCCACAAAGTCGTGGATTGAGTGACCAAATTATTATTATGAAGGGATTATTACCCCCGGAAAGCGATCCACCAATCGACTAACAACTGGGTTCCTACTTACTGCTGCGTAAACAGAGGTGTGCGTGCGGAGTAAGGAAACTTGTCTAATGCTTCGCCCTGACCCGCCTGGATTGGGTTATTCATCCCATGGTACCTATTGGTTGCCACAATTACCTATGACACCAGGAAACTTGTCATCAGATTTAATAGTAATTCCTGGAAACCACTTAAGACATTTTGACGTGACAAGGAGCTGCAAGACATAAAGATTTATTTATTTGCTCGATGTTCCCGAGCTACCCTACTTACGGGTGTCGATGTACTTGGATTCCCGACTCCTCAGAGACTCCATTTGTTGAGAATTTTTTCCCATTTCCATCAACGCAGATTTTCCTGGAGCTGTAAACACAAACACATGGACACCACCACTTTCAGCCGCGTATCCAACATAAGGTCCAAATGACCACTACAATTTAGGCAATCTGAACCAAACTGCCAGTGGCCATCTAATAATGTAGATACCAATTCAAGTGTGTGGGACACTGTTGGGTGCAAATTGGCCACTGTGTTTGCTCACAAAACACACTTTACAGTAAATCACACACACACACACTCTAGGGCAACTCTTTAACTAATCACAAACACTCATACAGTACCAGTGAGCTAACCAGGCAAGTTGTCCTCCTGTTAGTCACCACTGGGAACCGTCTGGAATTAACTACTGTCCTTAAATAAAGATAGAGCTGTATTTAAAGTCCCCACAGACCATCCGATCTGTGAGCACACATCACAAAAAAGAGCTCCTTGACCCAGTGTTTCCAAATAAATGCCCCACAACAACACTGAACAGGACTAACAGAACCTATTAATCATAGCCTCCGGGTACCTGAGTCCTCGGTTGACACCAAGCAGGGACTTGCCTTGTGGATCCTTGGGAAGGGGTTCTGAGCTGGGAGTTGTTGGGAGTTTGGGGCCAGTAATCAGCCCATTCCAGTAAAAACAAGTCAACAGCCAATTGGGAATCAATAATGCAATCTATCTACAAGCAGCAATGAAACTTCTCCTGATCAGAGTGATCTGAAGGACAGCCTTCCATTAGCTTGTCAACTAATTAGTTGGAAGCACCTCTCTCTCTCTTTCTCTCTCCCCCACGTGGGCTGTCCTCACAACCAAACATGTCCCACATGTGGTCAGCACATTCCATCAACATGATGCCATCATTTATTCCAAATGTGCTATGAGGAAAAGTGGTCACCTTATCCTCTGCTGTTTCTCTCTCTCTCTCTCTCTCTCCCTGACCCTGGACATTTACCATTTACCGACAACAGTAACACAGGCGCATCTCATGTTCCAACCCGTGTCCAATCAGAAGTAGACCCATGATTTCAGCCCCAAAATCCAATTAACTCCACTGCCTCTCCTTTGGGCGAAAATAGGGTCCAGCGATGATTAGATAAGTGCATGTCTGTGTGTGTGTGTGTATATGTGTGTATGCGCTGTGACCATCACAGAGCTGGAGATTTAATCCATATGGATAAATTCAGTGCCTCATAGCAAAGGTGACTCAGAACAATAACAATGGGGTGAAATTCCTACCAGCTTCCAGGTTTAATCTATTTATGTAAAATTTCAGTTCAGCCAGAATTTGGCAAATTGTTGCAGGTTTGGTTCAGAGTCATTCCAACAAGGGAAAGGGTGGGGCGGGAAGTCTTCAAGAGAGAAAAGTGGATATTGTCTAAATCTTTGCAAACCCTCCCTTCAGATGATAAGATGTTAACTCGAGCCCCTTCTGCCGTTCCAAGTAAATGGTAATGATCTCATGACGCTATTCAAAAAGAGAAGAGTTTCTCCATCCCAGAATCTTGGGCAATAATCCACTGGATAAAACGGGTCATTCACTTCATGGCTTGTCTGTGGCACATTACTGTGTGGATGTTGGCGTTGGCCTACAAAACACACAGTCACTACTCTTCCCGTCCACTCCCGTGAGACGCTTTGAGGTGACCTCCTGAAGCGGGAGACTTTACATTTCAAAGGTAAGGGTTATTATTATTATGCGTTATTTAGAAAGGAGACGTTTTAATCTTATTAAGAGAGGAACTCCTTTTAATCTCACATATACCCATCCCAAGCAGACGGACACTGTGTAAAAGTTAATCTTTTACCATGGTTTAGCCATTAAGCACTCCGGGACGCTACTTTGCGTGAGGGGCGCTATATAAATGCAAGTTGTTGATGTTGTAATCTCTGTGCCATCTGAATTATACAGATTTCTGGCCCATTGTTTGAATAGATCCCCAGCTCAGCGGATTTCTTTTCAAGTGGTGCTTTCATTAATCCCTTTAGATCTCACTAACATATACCACAGTGAATCAGTGACTAGAACAGACTAGGTAAGAAGCAGTTAAATAAATCTTTTCACACTGAGTGGCAGAGTTCTATGTTCTACTGTAATTACCATCTATTGGGCAGGACAGCCAACATACCCAGGAGCCAATGAATATCATCAAATGTGCAGAAGTCATGTCGAAACACTAATCAGTACACCAATTTTCAGAGCAATTGGTGGTAATGTGTCATTTCTTGCAATGGCGAAGAAACGCCCTCAAGTGAAACCGTTTAATTCCGAATTTACCTGAAATTCCATGAACCCACATTTTCTGGGAACAATTTAATCTTGTGAAATGCTCTTCTTTTGGGGAGGATCGCGGGGTCTATCCCGCAGTTTTTACAGTTCTACCCAATTAAACAAAATACCCAATTAACTCCAGTCTGGTGACCTGCCCGTTGTCTGTCTAGCTCTAGCCCATCTGCTTAATTGCTCCCGACCTGTAGAATTGGGTGAATTTGTGCAATGGGCCAATTAGATGCTCTCTTTCCCCTTCTTCAATGGATGTTCCACAGTCTCACCAAACAGGTAATTAACACAGACTTACTTTCCTAAAGCTGTTTGCCCCCTGAGTGGAGCAGCAATGGCACAGCATTGGGGAGAGACAATTTTTACAGTTCGTGCCGCAATTACGACACTTTCTACCAAACCCTGGGAAGGGCTTTTAAATGCTTCTCTATCACGAGAAGCGCTAACAGTTTGCATTTACACAGTGCCCTTCATGCAGGACTGTGCCTCGGAGCGCTTAACAGTGGCGGAGCCCCACGCTAAGCCGGGGGGAGGGAAGAGGTGACTGTAAGCACAGTCGAAGAGTAAGGTCTTCAGTTGTGATCTAAAGGAGGGGAGAAAGGCGGAGGGATTGGGGGGAGAGAGTTCCAAAGCTTCGGGGCGCAGTGGCTGAAAGAACGGGTAACGACAAATGCAAGAATTATTAGATTTTTAGTGTGACTCTTGATTTATTAGAGAACGGTGAGTTGTCCGGTCAGGACAACCCTCTTACGCGGCACTGGCAGTATTGCAATGGTGTCAGTGGAACATCTCTGCCTTGGCCCATTTTAGACCCTTGTCCATTTCCTGAGAGCAGCACAATATGGAAATGTGCTGAGGAGGAGGTTTCTCTGTATAACACACACGTTTGTTTGAGAGTGGAAAGGCCGGACCAGTTTTGTTTTCTACAGCAGAAACAGGAGATGGAAAGGTCAAATAGGATCAGGATCCTTGTGACTCATATTCAAAATATATTCAATGCCCATCACACGTTAATCTATCTGTGTATTCTATCTGCGCAACAGGTGTGTCTCTCTGCTTCTCTGTCCGTGTGGCCTCCCCCTTGCTTTCTGTCGTAATAATACAACAAGATTCCATTTATAGAGCGCCTTTCACGTTGGGAGGACGTCCCAAGGCGCTGGACAGTTGGGTCGGGACCCGAGCAGGGGGGAAATGGTCAGGGTGGGGGGAGGGAAGGGAGGGAGCGAGGAGGGGGTAGAGAGTCGAGAGGGGAGGTGAAGGCACGGTTGAAGAGAAAAATAATCCTTGCATTTGATACAGTACCTTATCACGTCGTTGAGATTTAGTTCATGGGCCATTGATCACTCAATCTACGACTGTGTGTGGGAACACTGCGGTGTGCAATTGGCTGCTGTGTTTCTCCCACAAAATATGCGGTTCATTGACTTTACAGTATATGCTGTGAAGCGTTTTGAGCGTCTCAAAGACGTGATTATTATCATTACAGTGTTATTATTGCTGTCCGTGACCTGGGCGTGCTGGATGGGACAATGTAGGGAGAGTTATACTCTGCAGCCAGCTTGTGTAGCTTACCTGGTTGTGCTGAATGAACATAAGAACATAAGAATTAGGAGCAGGAGTCGGTCATTCAGCTCCTCGAGCCTTTGATAAGATCATGGCTGATCTTCAGACCTAACTCTAATCACCTGCCCTATCCCCATATCCCCTAATCCCTCTATTTTTAAAAAAAATTAAAAAAATATATTTCTCTGAACCTAACCTGTAGCCGTACCTGTTCTTGACAATTTGTGGGGGAAAAGAAACAATTATAAAATGGCTGCAATTTGCCTGCGGCCACAGGAATGAGAGTTTTATTGTGGTTTTGGCTGCGAGACTGAGAGATGCAGTGAGTTATTGAGTGAGGTGCGCTCACAAGAAAAGGCAAAGCTTTTTTTTTCTAAATTCAGGAATATGTGATGTTGTCACCGCGCTGTGACTCAAAGGGTGTGTGTGTGTGTGTCTGTGATCTGCACAGTGCCCATTCCCAGGCTCACTGGGGTGGGGGGTGGGGGTGGGAGTTTGGGAGAGGGAGTTGGGGGTGCAGACGCCAGCCATACTGGGCGCACAGCCACGTGCAAGTGATCAGCAGGCCCTGGGAGTTGACGATTCCACGCGGTGATTGCGTCCTCGCTGCTCGCCACAAATCTGTCTTCAGCGGTTGTAAAGCTTTCCTGTGGAGCATGTTGACATTCTGATCTGCTCTGCTCTGCTCTCTCTCCCCACGTCAATCTCACGGCATCAGCAGATTCCTGCAACGTGACTCTATCTGGTTCACGCATTCAGTGTGAATTCAAAGTGCTCCGCGGATTGTTCCAGAAACCGTGGCCTCCTGCTGCCCCCTCTCCTTGCCTATTGTGGAGCAGTTTCTACTACTCCTCACATTCAGGTTGTGTCTCTCCCTCCCCTCCCACTACTTGTGGCAGCGAGGCGGCTTCCTGTCACACTGATGGATTGAACCGTAAAATAATCTTTGCAGGTCATATTGTGTCTTCGATGTCGCGTTGTCAAAGGGATCCCAAGCGTTTCACAGGAGCTGTCTGCACTCCTGGGGACATCCGGAGTCCATGTATTTTGCAGGTAAACGCAACAGCCAGTTTGCACACAGCAATGTCCCACAATTAAGCCATGGAGCGAGGGACCCACTATATCTGGAAGATTATCTGCCAGGATATCGGAGAAGACTCCTTTCTCTTTTTGAATAGGGCCATGGGTGCTTTAATGAAGGACAGCACCTCCAGCAATGCAACACATCCCCCGCCAGCTCTGCATTGGAGCGTCAGCTTAGACTACGTGATTCCAATTCCTGACTTGGGGGTTATGTTAGAATACATTAGAATATATAGCGCAGAAACAGGCCATTCAGCTCAACTGGTTATGCCGGTGTTTATGCTCCTCTTCCCCTTCCTCAACTAAGCCTTCAAGCAGAACCTTCTATTCCTTTCTTCCTCATGTACCCATCCAGCTTTCCCTTAAATGCATCTGTGCTATTTGCCTCAACAACTCTTTGTGGTAGCAAGTTCCACATTCCCACTACTCTCTGTGTGAAGACATTTCTTCTAACTTCCCTGTTTGATCTATTTGCGACTATTTTATGTTGATGGCTCGAACCCACAACCTTCTATAATAATAATAATCCTTGCATTTGATGTAGCGCTTTTCACATCTTCTGGACGTCTCAAAGCACTTCGCAGAATAGACTGTAAAGTGAATTGTATATTTGTGGGCGAAACGCGGCAGCCAATTGCGCACAGCAGTGTCCCACAAACAGTCGTGGATTGAAATGACCAGTCATTATTGTTTTTTTGAGGGATTATTATCAGGCGTGTGGAGTAAGGAAACTTGCCCAAGGTTTCGTTCTGCCGGCAATTGAACCCAGGTCTCTCGCTTACAAAGCGAGTGCTCTAACCACTGAGCTACAAGGACTCCTTCTGACTCAGAGGCGAGAAGTGCCAGCAATGTGCCAGGGTACTCTTGTAATTTAAAGACTTAAAGGATCTCTCAATGTTCCAAACGTAGCGAGCTGGGGTTGGGGGAAGGGCTGATGAGACATGCAGCCACGTTCTGATCTGATAGAAATAGGAAGATGCAGTCAGTAACAAAGTCATCTCAAGTCTGTCCGGGTGGAGTTTGACCTCAGCACAGAGTTCTATTCAGCCTGAATTAGTTGCCCTCAGCACATTGCTTGGCTGAGGCAGTGAGTTTGACTCAGATCCGGTCCCACGTTCTGATGATGTCCCCACCATCAGTGGATGTTGCTAAACACAAAGATAATGCAGCAGGTGGAGCAGGAGCGAGATTGGCTGTCAACGTCATCCTTTCTCTATTTGATGAGAATGTATAGGGCTGCTCCCATTTCCTCCCTCACAGTTGTGCCAGTCTTTAATCACTAGGTTGTGGGTTCCAGCCCTGACACTGTAACTCGAGTTCCTGCAAGCTGAGGCTCCAGTGCAGTAGTGAGGGAGTGCTGCGCTGCTGGAGGCGATGTCTTTTGGTTGAGGATTTACACCAAAGTCTTGTCTCTCGCCCTGACCAACAATTCATTAGCCATTTGTCTCATTGTTGTGTGAGGGACTCTGCTGTGTGCACAGTGACTGTTGCACTCACTGCCTGCAGGCATCACACGTGACAGTAATTACTGTCAAGAGATTTGACATGGTTTACTGCAACCGGGGAATAAAAAGTAATTTCTCAAGGCACTGACTCATGCTGAGAGTCCTGTCCAAAGGTGTCCTCCACACTCACAATGGCAAACTACTGGTATATAATTGCTTAAACGCCAACAGTTACCCCAATGCATTCTCCGGGTTCCCCCAAATGTTGACTCTCACCAATGCTGCACTTTCCATAATTAAGCAGAGTGTGTCCCTATAGGAAGAACATGACATGCACACTCGATCCCAGACATGGGGAAATATTCTTGCATAGGGGGGGTATACCTATGTAGATCTCTCGTCTATTTGCCACCAGGTGACTTGTACCTGAAGAATAGGCAGTGAGGACCTCGGTTTAAAGCTCTCTTGAAGGAGCAGTGGTTCTAATGATAACGCAGTCCAGGCTGACAAGCTGAAACATATCGAGCATGAAAGGTGCAGTGAGAAACAATTCAGTTACTATTTAAAAAGAGAACATGTTTGTGCCTGTGTAGCACATGTTCCTCCCCGCTTTATCAATGGAGATGGGAGGCTCACATTTGCTCACATGTGTTCGATTGCATAATTTGGCAGCAAAGCGCTACTGAGAAAAGGTTAATCCAATCGTGCCTTATTCCAGGTTTGGAAATCTCTGCTCAGCCTCCCCCACATTGTCTTTGTGTTACATGCCTTCAGCTCAGGTGTGGCATTCTGGCTCAGTCAGTAGCTCTTGTGTCTCTGCAGTCAGACTGTTGGTGGAGGTGGGGGGGGGGGTGTGGGGTTGTGTGTGCTTCCTTCTCATGAGATGTTATTTAAAGATCCCATTGGTGCTATTCAAAAAGAGAAGGGAATCACAATCCCCTACAGATGCAATTGGTCACTGGGTTCAAGCTCTTTGTGGGACATTCCCAGGGAGGAGAATTGGCTGCACACTTGCCAAAAAATTACATAGTCACTGGACTTTATAATCCCTCCAAAATAATCCTTCCAAAAAATAAATCAGAATTTGGTCACTCAATCCACGACTATTTGTGGGAGACTGTTGTGTGCAATTGGCTGCCGCCTTTCACCCACAAAATATACAGTCACTACACTCTAATAGTATATCCTGAGCAGCACTTTGAGATGTCTCAATGACATGATAAGCGTTATATCAAATGCAAGGATTATTATTACTGTCGTTATTTAGCGTATATTTTATGAAGTCCTTTGAGCCCTACAGTGGATGTGAAAGGTGTAACATTAAATGCTAGGATTTGTAACAGGAAGCCTTGGGTTCCTGTGGAGCAAGGCAAGATTAGGGCAGACACTAGGAAGTATTTCTTTACATAGAGTTTAATTAACAGCTGAAAAGGCGATACTAGGAAGGGAGATGGAGGCCAGGATTTCTGACTCATTCACAAAAATCAGTCTGATACTGCAATGGGGACTTTGGAAGAACAATTAAACAGAGCGATGTGGAACTGGGAAATAGAGCAATTAGAAGCCGCCAAATATAGAAATAAGATAAACCATAATTAAAGACTTATCTTGCACTTGCTGTAGTGCCTTTCACAACATGTGGGCGTTCCAAAGCACTTCACAGGAGTAAGTGATCAATTTTATTTGGGGGATTGAGACCGAGAGAGAGAAACTCCCTTCTCTTTTCAAATAGTGCCATGGGATCTTTAACGTCCACCTGAACAGGCAGACGGGACCCAGGTTTAAGGTCTCATCTGAAGGATGGCACCTCCAACAATGCAGCCCCCCCCCCCCCACCCCCAGCACTGCATTGGAGCTTAGACGATGTGTGCTCCCTCGCTAGGTGGGGCTTGAAGCTACAACCTTCTGACCCAAGGCAAAGGTACCACCACTGAGCCAGGCTGACATACAAAGATCGAAACAAATCTGATCCATTTCATTGCTGGTGACTGTGGTGAATGATTAATCTATTTGATTTGCCCTGAGAGCCATTTCAGCAAGATGTGGGCTGATAATAACGCTTTACACAGAGGCTTCATTGATGTGTCTGGAGCAGTGCATTCTGCAATCATTTTAAGCACTTAATCCCTATGTCTCTGAGCTTCTGCTGTCCCGAGTCTGCATGGTATCGTGGTGATGTGTTCATATAGCGCTCAAACACTTTCTCTTGCATTATACAGTTCCCTTTCTCCAGGTGACTCTGCCTCCGCAGGACTTCAATAAAGAACGCTTCTTAATCCTTGACACCAAGAGGTGGAGGACACTTTAATGCTCTGATTTTGGTAACAGAAGCTTCTGCAACCCTATCGCCCCAACAGTCTCTTGGCTCAGCGAACACTGGGCTGCTTCATGTCCCCAGCGCCCTGCCCTGCCCCACCATCAGCGGGTGAGGTTTCAGCCATTCTGCCCCTGCATTCAGGAACTCTATCCTAGAATCCCCCTGTCCCCGTTCCACCCCCCCCCACCCACACGCGCACACCTTTAAAACCAGTCTTAAGACCTTTCCTTTCGACCACATTTTTTGGCCACCTCTTCCAGCTCCTCCACCCCAATAGTCCTCCAGATAAAGTGATATTAATAATCATTACCTTGCACTTGACAAACCATCTGAGCGCGACATCAAAATATCTCAAACGCATCAGAGCATTTACCGTAAAGTTTAGTTTCAACTTTATTAAAGACTGTAAAGTGTTTATTTTGTTGACAAGATGCAGCAGCGGCAAAATCCTGCAAACAGCGAAGCCCGGACGTGAATGACCAATTCTATCTGGAGCAAAAATTAATTATTCACCTCGTGGATCCCACAGACACATGGAAATTCTTGTGTATTGGAATGGAATGTGCACTCTCCCTTTTTTTTAATTCATTCCGGAGAGTATTAAGTGCAGGCTGGCAGGAGCCAAGGCTGGTGCGTGTTGGAGTAACTGCTGGAGTCTAACCAGCTTAATCCACATAGTTTACCTTACATTGATTTTACTTTATATTGAGAGCACTATCTGGCCAGCTTCCCACTGCTTGTCCATCTAAAGCCATTCTACCCGTAAGGGCTTTGGCTTGCACTACATAACACACTCACTTCACCTGACAGTAATTCCCGAAGAAGCATTGTGAGATGTTCTGATGCGATTCAAAATGCCAGTTCTTTCTTCATCCTTTCACTCTGCGTACAGCTAAAGGGAGGTTCCACGGTGCAGGGATTACAGCAAAAGGCTGCTGTTGCTTCGAGAAGTGTCAATCATTTTAAATCCTAATTAAAGAGCAAATTTCAAGCTCAAAAGGACTTCCGTCGTGCGAGGGAGGCTTACTGCAGCCTGGCATGGCTCAGTACTCCCGTGCCTTGGAAAGATCAGATCATCTCAAATCCACCCAATTGTTCTCAGTTGAAGGATGCTATCAAGCACTCTGAGACACCGCCCAGTGCGGAGGGCGCTATGCAAGTGCAAGTCGTTGTTGTTGTTGCTATCAAATGCTCATTCGCACCGGCACACGCGCTGATGTGAGTGTCATTGCCATAATAGGAAAAATATTCCCTGCATTTGATACAGCGCCTTATCACGTCATCGAGACGTCTCAAAGCGCTTCACAGAATATATTGTGCAGTGTATTGACTGTACATTTTGTGGGTGAAACGTGGCAGCCAATTGAGCACGACAGCGTCCCAAAACAATCTTGCATTGAGCGACCCGATTTTTTTTTTAGGAGGGATTATTACCCTCCGGAAAGTGATCCACCAATCGACTGACAACTGGGTTCCTACTTACTGCTAGTTAAACAGAGGCGTGTGGAGGAGTAAGGAAACCTGCCTAACATTTTGCCCTGCGTGGGAACCAAACCCAGGTCCTCTTGTGTGCGAGACAAGTGATCTAACCAATATGCTACAGGACTAAATGCACACTCATTCCTGCTCATACGCTGCTGGATGCGCCCATTCTGATCTCAAGCGGGTGCATTAACCCCATGACTCTCTTGTAGGACTTTGCCCTTATGCAAACAGTTGCCAGGTGAGCGTCCAAAATGAACGGTCACTACACTTGACAGCAATTGCTCGGCAAAGAGCTTTTGAAACGTTGACTCATATATGTACTGTCATTCGATACGAAGGGCCAATAATAAAAAAAAATGCAATATAATTTTCGAAGGCGCCACAAAATTACGAAATCCTCGTTCACCGGGGCAGGACAGGACAATGCAATGGATTGTACTTGCAAAGGTAGAAGAAGTGAAACTGGCTGCGAACTGCTCCTGGTGAAATGGAGCCAGGTCCAGCTTTTGTTCTGAGCTGCTGGGTGTGATCCTGTCTTTCTTTTAAACCGACTGACCTGTGAGAACAACCTGACTCACTCCTCCGAACAGGGTGACTCAGGTAAAATTTTCAATGGTTTCCCCGACACCCTGCCATCGGGATGTCGCTCACTTCCTTTTTAGGAAAGCTTTTACCCTGTGCTTGCACATTCCAGTAGATAGGAGCCAGCGTTTGCAACACGGACGGCGGAGACCATAAACCGAGCATTAAATGCGGTAAAAAGTCTCGTAAGTCTGATCCGTGTAAATCGGATAATCGCCCAAATCGTTCCACCTGCCCAAGTCCCCCGTTCAGGAGTCCAGATTCTACGCGAGTTTGCCACGACCCGTACCGAGTCCTGTGAAATGTCTGACCCCCCCAACTGAAAATAACAACAACAGTCTTGCGCTCGACGCCGCGCACGCCGTCGAGACCGCCTCGAAGCGCTGCGCGGGATAGACCGCGGAGGTGGAGCGACTTATAATAATAATAATAATCCTTGCATTTGATATAGCGCTTTTCACGTCGGGAGGACGTCCCAAAGCGCTTCACAGAAACACACTGTAAAGTGAATTGACTGTATATTTGTGGGCGAAAAGCTAACGGCGCGACAGGTTAGGAACCCGATGGGGGGGGTCGGGAGAGCGGTTCGCGCGGCTGTGATACCCTCAGAGGGGATAAAGGAGACTTGACACACACACACAGAGAGAGAGAGAGAGAGAGAGAGTCTGTGGAGGTCGAGCAGCTGTGTGCAATATTTAAGATGATAAAACATCTGCAATTACAGGGCGCAGCTGGAGGATGGGTTACCTGCCCCGACTTGTTGTCTGGGCTGATGTGGGTCTGCGATGAAGGGAGGAATGTGAGGGAATTGGGGGAAGTTCTGACAAAATGTGGTTAATGTCAGGGTTGGGGAATGTGAGCTGTGATTGGGGTTCTCCAACCGACTGGTACCTCCCCACAGGGAGGGAGGGGGGAGGGAGGGGAGGGGGGGGCTGACAGGGATGGGAGGGAGAGAGAGGGAGACAGAGAGTCAGTGAGTTGGGAACAAGTGAGAGAGTGAGTGAGTGTGAGAGAGAGAGAGAGAGAGAAAGTTAGTGAGAAAGAGTGAGTGTGAGAGAGAGAGAGAGAGAGAGAAAGTCAGTGTGTGAGAGAGTGAGTGTGAGAGAGAGAAAGAAAGAGTTAGTGAGAAAGAGTGAGTGTGAGAGAGAGAGAGAGAGAGAGAGAGAAAGAAAGTCAGTGTGTGAGAGAGTGAGTGTGAGAGAGAGAAAGAAAGAGTTAGTGAGAAATAGTGAGTGTGTGAGAGAGAGAGAGAGAGAGAGAGAGAGAAAGTCAGTGTGTGAGAGAGTGAGTGTGTCAGTGTGTGTGAGAGAGAGAGAGGGAGAGCTTTGTCACCAGTTCATCTCCAGTATTTGCTGTGGCCCCGAGAGACCAGAAGAAGACCATCAATGGAGCCTCATCGCCCTCCACTCGCTCTCCTCTCTCTGCTGCTGCTCTCCGGCTTCCCCCCCGGACTGCAGTCAGACGAAGGTAAGAGCTCAGTCCCGTGTGTTCCCCCTCATCCCCTCTCTCCCCCTCATCCTCCCCTCTCCCCCTCCCCTCTCCCCCTCCTCTCTCCCTCATTCTCCCCCTCTCCCCCTCCTCTCTCCCCCTCATTCTCTCCCTCTCCCCCTCCTCTCTCCCCCTCATTCTCCCCCTCCTCTCTCCCCTCATTCTCCCCCTCATCCCTCTCTCCCCTTCATTCTCCCCCTCTCCCCCTCCTCTCTCTCCCTCATTCTCCCCCTCTCCCCCTCCTCTCTCCCCCTCATTCTCTCCCTCTCCCCCTCCTCTCTCCCCCTCATTCTCCCCCTCCTCTCTCCCCCTCCTCTCTTCCCCCTCCTCTCCCCTCCTCTCTCCCCCTCATTCTCCCCCTCCTCTCTCCCCCTCCTCTCTCCCCCTCATCCTCCCCTCTCCCCCTCATTCCCCCCTCTTCCCCCCTCTCCCCCTCTTCTCTCCCCCTCTTCTCTCCCCCTCATTCTCCCCTCTCTCCCCCTCCTCTCTCCCCCTCATTCTCCCCCTCTCCCCCTCCTCTCTCCCCCTCATCCTCCCCTCTCTCCCCCTCTCCCCGGGGTTTAGGGTCACTTTACCTCTCGCGCTGCGCTTTCAACTTCTGAAACTTGTTGCAAAAGTTTGCGTCCGAGAGAAACATCGCGGCCCTGAGAGTGTCTCTCCCCTCCTCTCCCCTCTCCCCTCTGCCCTCCTCTCCCCTCTGCCCTCCTCTCCCCTCTCCCCTCTGCCCTCCTCTCCCCTCTCCCCTCCTCTCCCCCTCTGCCCTCCTCTCCCCCTCTCCCCCTCTCCCCTCTGCCCTCCTCTCCCCTCTCCCCTCTGCCCTCCTCTCCCCTCTCCCCTCTGCCCTCCTCTCCCCTCTCCCCTCCTCTCCCCTCTCCCCTCCTCTCCCCTCTGCCCTCCTCTCCCCTCTGCCCTCCTCTCCCCTCTGCCCTCCTCTCCCCTCTGCCCTCCTCTCCCCTCTCCCCTCTCCCCTCTCCCCTCTGCCCTCCTCTCCCCTCTCCCCTCTGCCCTCCTCTCCCCTCTCCCCTCTGCCCTCCTCTCCCCTCTCCCCTCTGCCCTCCTCTCCCCTCTCCCCTCTGCCCTCCTCTCCCCTCTGCCCTCCTACTATATATATATATACACACACGCAGAGTGACCAAAAAGGCGCAATACCATTTATTTTAATATTTATTACTAATTCATTAATTATCATCACTTCTTTAGTCCTTCTTAGATGTTATGATGGCATCACCCTGTGTGTGTGTGTGTGTGTGTAATATCGTATATATATATACACACAACACTGTATGTATTCACTATATATATAGAATAATCCTCGTATTTGATACTTTCGATTTAAATCCCAGATTTAAAACGTGCAAAAAAATTTCCAGTGAAAGGGAAAGGCAACGCGTTCAGTCTGATCCCAAGTAAAATCTGGCTCAACGGTTTCCTCCCGAGGAAAAAAAAATATCTTCCAAGTGGTTTCTATGGGAAGCAGAGAGAGAGAGAGAGAGAGAGGGGAAAAAAAGCCATTAAATAGTTTGTAAAAATGAAAAAAAAATTGGGAACAACTTTGGAGCGTGTGCGAAAGAGAGAGTAAGAGGGTACTACAGGTATTTGCCTGATTTTGCTGACGTCTGGAGAGATTTAAGAGGTGTTTTTGGTGTAATTCTGCCCCCACCCCGCGTTACCCTTTCCTCCATCCCTTTCCTGTTGATCTCAGTTGAAACGTTTACCCCCAAAAAGCGCCTTATCGTGTTGTTGAGACGTATCAAAGATGCTTCACAGGATATACTGTAAAGTGTAGTGACCGTGCATCTTGCAGGCAACATGTGGCATCAGGTTGTGCACAGCAGCGTCCCACAAAGCAGTCGGGAATCGAGTGACCAAATATTTTGTTGAGGATTTATTACACCCCCCCCCCCACCCCGGAAAGCGATCTGCCAATCGACTGAATTCTTGGATTGAGGCTCTTTTCTCCCCCCAAAAATGTCAGTGAGCTTGTGCGGAGGTTTGGGAAACGGGATTAACTCCGGGCTCGGCTTAGGAGCTGCTTCGCTCGCCACCGCGCGCTCACGCAGTTGAGTGGCAGAGTGTGGGAAACGGGTAAAGCAGGTGTGGTACAGCGAGCGCAGAACACATCAGCACAGAGAGACTTCCCACCTCACAAAGTCCAGTGGCTGCTAAGTGCCTTCTTGCAGAAATAACTAACTCTCCTCTCCCTCCTTCGCAACTCTTAACCCCCCCCCCCCCTCCACCCCTTCCCCCTCAGCCCCCCAAACACACGCACAACTCCTTCTCCACCCAGTGAAGTCTGACTCCCCACGGTTTGGGTATTTGCACGGCATTAGCATTTGATGCAGCTCCTCATCACAGCCTCCGGCAGGATTTACCGCAAAGTGTAGTGACTGGACTGTGCGCGTCTTGCGGTCGAACGGGGCAGCTGGTTTGCTCCCAGCAACGTCCCCGCAAAACACCCTTTCCCCGGCAGTGACGTACATCGCGCTTAGTGCAAAGCTTTTTTTAATAGAAAGAAAATTTGCAAAGTTTCGCCCACAAAATGTACAGTCAGTTCACTTTATGGTGTATCCTGTGAAGCGCTTTGAGACGTCTCGATGGCTTGGATGAGGCGTTGTATGAAATGCAAGGATTATTAAAGTGCACTCGCAAACATCAACTTAAACTACAGTGTTGGGTTGAAAGTGCCTGTGGTGTTTGTATTTACCTCCTTTTGTTTCATCTCCCATTTATCTGATGTTGGGTGAGCGAGTGAGAAAGGGCTGTTTATATCATTTCAAAGAGATTGTTTAAACCTTTGAATTTTTGATGAGCATTTACTGCGCAGACTGACGCTGACAATCTGAAAAATTAATCCTCCCCATTTCTCTAACGCTCTCGTCAGTCTGTAATTATTGCATTTCTTTTCCCCTCTCGTTAGCGCGGAACGTTTACTCCCGGATTTTCTGCCTGTGCAATTACTTTTCTGGGGGGGGGGGGGGGGCGGATGAAGGAGGATTCGCGCGGATTAAGTGGGGAAAAACTCCTCTTTATTTTCCTCGGGCGGTGATTTTTAATCTCGTTAAATAGCGGGCTTAGCAAATGATATACCCCTTTTAACTGTGTGGTTCCGGAGTCCTGGAATCCGATGGGAAAGTGGGAGGAAAATCACTGCTCGCGTCGTGCCTGTGGCCAACCAGGTCCAGCTCCTGCCCAAACCACCATTATAATAGCTGTGTGTACTGCGTGTGATCCTGACTAACTGTATATGGCAGCGGAAGCTGGGGAGACTTGCCTGAACATTAAACCGCTTAAATCCTGGCTTTCCTTTCTTTCCCTCTTCTTTTCTCCCCTTCCCTCCAACCCCCCCCCCCCCCAAAGCAAATCTGCCCCTGTGGTGGTTGTTGGGGGATCCCCAGAAACTCAGTTAGAGGGGTTAGCATGAAGCCCGAAGCCATTTGATTCCACTCAGTGCCATTCACGACGGCCGCGTCAAAACACGCATTCGCACCGTACTACAGTATATCCCGTGAAGCGCGTCGGGACGTCTCGACGATGTGACGAGGATTATTATTGTCAAACGCCAGGATAATTATTACTGTTGTTATTATTATTGCTGAGGCTGCACGGTGAGAGAGAGACTTTGGAGTCAGGGTCTGGGTGGATTTGGAGCTGTGGGGGGGGAGCAGCCCTTTTATTACATTGCTAGAGTTGCTTCCAGAGTCAAACATGTTGTCTGTCTGTCTGTCTGTCTGTAAAAGTAGCAACGGAAAATAACAAGTATGGATGAGGTTGAAAGGTGGTGGGGGGAGGGGGGAGAGAGGAAAGAAACCTTTTCAACTTGCCCCCTGCTCCAGACCCCAAAACTGTGCCTTTACATCTCAATCCCAACCCCCTGTTGTCACAAAGAAAGGATTTGCGGTTTTTACAACAATTCTCATCACTTTGAAACGTCGCCGAGGGCTTTGCAAGTAATTATCGTCGAGCATCGAGTCCACTCTCTCTCTCTCTCTCATTTAGCAGGCAAATGAGAAGTCTTTTCGCCGTTAATAAAATAAAACGAGGCTTGTTTTCAGGAAACGGAACGTCTAAATCGCAGCTGTCGTCAGTTTCTCTTTTTTTTGTGTTTTTAAGAAAAAAAATCTTTGTGTTTGAAGATCACATCTTCCCGTTTGGCTGCTGAGTGTGTTGTTGAGAGGATGTAAAATGATGTAAAACTTTGTTGCCTTGAGTTGGCTTTCCTCTGTACGCTCGAACAATGACTCCCGGGGGTGGGGGAGAGAGGGGGGGTGGGCTGTTATCCTGTTCCTGGCTGTACAGGTTACTAGGGAGGAAGAGAGAGAGAAGACTTTCTTTCTCTCTTTCAAACTTGTCTCTTACAAAACTGACCATCTAGGGAGTCACCTCGTGTGACTATACTTTTCTATCACTGTATGTGCTCTGGGTCGCTGCCCCACATGACGGGGCACTATTTAAACCCAAGTTGTCGTTCCTTTTTTTTTATTTTGACTTTTAGTTCTCCGTCACTGTTTCTATATGAAATGCAAGTTTCGTCGATTTCCACATCCCCGTCTCTGATTGAGTCATTAATTTCAGTTGCGTTCGCCTCGTGGTTTGAGTGGACTTTCAGGGACGTTTCCTTCCTTTCTCCCCCTCAACCCCCCCTCACCTCCAACTCTGCCTTCTATCCGTGCTATTCCTTCGAGTATTTTTATCCTGGTTTATCATGGAATTCTCCATGATAAATTTTGGTTTGAATACTCTTAAATATAGTGATGTGTTTCCCCACGTGTCAGACACCTGGCTGATCCAATACAACAGAAAGAGAAGGGAGTTTCTTTCCCAATATCCTGGCCAAAAATCCTCTTATAAAATTGGTCATTCACTTCATGCCTGTTTGTGGGACATTGACATGTGCAAATTGGTCTAAAATACAGTCACTGCACATTACAGTATATCCAGGCCTTGACATGTAGTATCGACATGAAAGGTGCTATTATCAGATGTAAGGATAATAATATCATTATTACATTCACTTTTATTGTAAAGTGGTTCGAGACTTTTTTTACACAAAAGATGCTGAACAAATAAAACGCAGCACAATTTACTTTTATATGTAACACCTTTGATGTGGGGAGGACATGTTAGAGTTCTTGTTAAAAGGGGTTTGGGGAAAGGAAAGAATTGCCCTTTAAAAGAGCCAGAACGGACACAATGGGCTGAATGGCTTTCTTCTGTGCTGTAAATTCCTATGGTTTGCATGTAATCTGAAAGCAGTTCAAAAGCAGTTTGTCTTTTGTTCTCATCAAACCTTTTTCGGTGGAACTGCCGAGGACTGAAGGGTGAGATGTTTGAGTAATTCCGTGTACGATTTAATCTCAGTGGCTTCATCATCAAAAAGCTGCTCTCGGGTCAGATAGGGCTGTAGCGGTGCCCAGATCCGCAACTGACTTTGAAACCTAAATCAAAGCTCTCTGTGAGTTTGCTCTTAAGTGCTTTCAAAGCACATTGTCCTCATTAATGCTCTTGTCTTCCTTGCCTGGTGTATGAGAAGCGAGTGTGAGCCATTGTTAGTTATCCACAAGGAGAGAAGAGAGTGTCACAGAGGTTTGTGTGTGGCTGTGAATCCAGTGTGTCTTTCTGAATGAGCGAGTGGGGGGGTGGGGGGGGATGCGGGAAACAGTGCGACAGCAGGGACGAGGCACTGACTGACCTGACCCACCGAGCCTCAGTGAGTTCACTCGCTCTGATCCACTGAGGCTCAGTGAGTTTGCTGTCTCACTCACTCGCTCGCTCGCTACTTGCACAATGAGGTATGAAACTCTGACACATAATGGATTCTGGTTTCCTGGGAGTGCCGTGGAATTCAATGCTGAAGCTACAGTGATCTGGTGCAACATGTTGCTGCTTGACCCAGCGACACAGTGCGAGTCATTGACTTGAGCTCAGTGACTGTAAATCATGTGTAGCAGTGCAGGACAGTCACTGGTGTAAGCTTCACGGAAGAGGAGTCCTTCTGTCGTCTCAGTGGACAACTCGATGTGAAGGTCACAGATTGTGGAGGACAATATCAGTGGCCCATGTCAGCCTTGTTTGTGTCTCGCATCCCCTCTCAGCCCCACCTTCTCCCGTCTCCCACGGATGAATCAATTGTAAAAATCCTTGTATCTGACGGGGCGCCTTTCACTTTCACAAAGTCCTTCACAGGATTAACTGTAAAGTGCAATGACTGTGTGTTTTGTGGGCACAGTGATGTCCCACCAAACAACCATGAAGGGGGGCTTTCCGCAAACACTCCGGACCCCTGGGCTGGGGGGGGAAGGGGAGGTTGTTTCAGCTGCTCATCTCTGCCAAATCCTGGTTAGACCTTTAGGGGTTCAACTCACTTTAACAGAGACTCTGCTAGTGACTCACACTGGTCTTGGGGTCAACTGGATCCTCTGAGTCTACCAACACCAAACCAAGATGCGGAGACACATTGTTTGTGTGTGTGTATTTGTGTTTCGCGGGGGGGGGGGGGGGGCTGGAGGCTGGAGAAAAGGGTGGGGGAGAGAAATCAAATGTCCTTGCGCTGCTGAGTGTCCTTTGTTACTCGGGCCGTGGTCAGTTTGTTGGGTTTTAATTCACTTAATAAATAACTGCGCGGAATTCAACTGACAGGCCGCTGGCATGTTCAAAGGCGGAGTGGGGATTAGAGGCTGATTAGCCCTGACAGCCTGTCTGAACAGCAAGTCAACAGCGATTGAGAGATTGGAGTTTGTAGAATCCTAGCAGTCCACACGGCTCTGACCTGACCCCCCGCTTTCCTGTGGCGCTGATGGTCAGTCTATGTCACGGTTTGCTTTTAAGTGTGTTCTTAAATGAGCTACAGATGTGCGTGTGTGCACACATGGTGTGTGTGTGTGTGTTGTGTGTGTGCTCAGACGGCAGCTCCCCTGTATACAGATGTGTTGCTTGGTGTACACGCGTCTGTAGTAGCATTCTGGTCTAACAGTCTCTCTTTCTCCCACTCTTTTCTCTCCCAGTTGCGTTGCTGGATTTTGCCTCTGCTCACGGTGAGCTTGGCTGGCTGACCAAACCCTACGGCAAGGGGGTAAGTAACGCGCTCTCTCTCCTCTCACTCTCTCCTCACTTGGGACCAATTCCATCCTCGCCATCGCAGCTTCCCCCCCCACCCCCACCGCGCACACCCCGAGCTCAGGGAGCAGGGAGTGGGGGGCAATGAGAGACATTCAGCCGTGTTATTAAATAGCCATTTGAAGGACAAACGATAGGTTCAGGATATAGACTCATCTGTTCCTACTGCTCTAACCTCTGGAGCGCCCCCCTTGCTCCCTTCCACCACTCTGTCGTTCTATCCTTAAGTCCTACCTCTTGTGACCAATCACCGCCTTTGCGCCCTTTTCCCTGTATCTTCACGTCGTTTTCCCCCCCCCCCCCTCCCCAATTCTCTTGCCGTTTCTCCAGCTTCACCTCAGGGGGTGACGAGTCGGGATGACACGTGGAGGGGAAGGGAGGGAGCCGGAGATTTGGGCGAGAACCAAATGGTGGTGGGGGGGTGTGGGGTGGAGGGAGGGTGACGTGGACATTGGACCACAATGGGGTTGAATGATTGTGCGATTGACATTTCAATGACTTTGTTTGTTTGTCTGTCTGAAATAAATAGTGGGATCTGCTCCAGAATGTGCTGCACGACAGCCCCATCTACATGTACAGCGTGTGCAACGTGATCGAGGGCGACCAGGACAACTGGCTGCGGACAAACTGGATCTACCGCGGAGAGGCCAAGCGCATATTCGTGGAGCTGAAGTTCACGGCCAGAGATTGCAACAGCTTCCCCAGCCTGGCCACCTCCTGCAAGGAGACCTTCAACCTCTTCTACGCTGAGTCCGACTTTGACTACGGCACGAACTTCCGCACCAGCCAGTTCAGGAAGATCGACACTATCGCCCCGGACGAGATCACCACCAGAGAGGACATCGAGTTGCGCAAGGTGAAGATCAACCTGGAGGTCCGGCAGGTGGGCTCGCTGCATAAGAAGGGCTTCTACTTGGCCTTCCAGGACGTGGGGGCCTGTGTGGCCCTCATCTCCGTTCGTGTCTACTACAAGAAGTGCTCGGCCCTCAGCCACAACATGGCCATGTTCCCCGAGACCATCGCTGGGGCCGACTCGCAGGAGCTCTCGGAGGTGGAGGGCAGCTGCGTGGCCAACGCCGTCGCTGACGGCCGTCCTAAAATGCACTGCAACTTGGACGGGGAGTGGCTGGTGCCGGTCGGTCAGTGTCAATGCACGGCCGGCTACGAGGTGGTGGACAGCGCCTGTGAGGGTGAGTGGCCTCCGGATCGATAATTATAATCGTCTATTGTTATTATTATTAATAATAATATTTCTAGCATTTCAATCCACCGCTGTGTGTGGGACGCTGCCGTGCGCAGTTATCTGCCGCGTTTCGCCCACGAAATGTGCTGTTGCACGTTACGGTATGTTCTGCGAAGCGCTTTGAGACGTCATGAAGACGTGCTCAGGCGCTGTATACCTCGCGCAATGATGATGATTGCTACTATTATTGTTTGGTTCAGCGCCTCATCAAGTCGGAGGGACGTCTCAAAGCCCTTCGCAGGATTTACCGTGAAATGGAGTGACTGTGTGTCCTGTAGGCAAATAGGCGAACGCAGTTGCGCACAGCAACGTCCCCACAAACAGCCATGAAACAAGTCACCGATTTTTATTCGGGAAGGTTGGCAGGACTTATTGTAAAGCGAAGCAACTGTAAATCCTGCTAATCCTGCAGGTGAATGCATTTGTAGGTTAATTAATTGCAGCATCCGATTCTGCCGCGCCCACTTCAGCAGCCACGAAGCGGATGACCATTCTTTTATTGGGGGATTGTTTTGTGGCCTTTATAATCTGTTCCCTTTTTTTTTTGCAACTGGTTAACACACGGCCTTGAGCCAAAGTATAGCCGGAGAGGAGAATGAAGACCGCTAATCGCTGAGCAGAATTGTGCTTTAACAGCTCAAACATGCACATGAGTGTGTGTCTGTGTGTGTTGGGGGGGGGTGAGGGGGGAGTGGTAGAGAGGGGCCGTGTGTTGGAAGCTGCACTCTATTTCTCAGACAATGGACACTGTTGTACAGAGAGTTTCTTTAATGATGTAAGGCCCACATTACTCCTGACTGATTTATTGGGAGCGTCCTGTTTTTTTTTGCCTGGGCATACGTGAAATTCCTTTCACACAATAAATGCAGGTTCCAGTCCATCTGCCTCTCCCCGACGCAGTTATTTCCAAGGTAACGTTTCACACCCTGTGGTAATGAGTTTTAATCAGGACTGAGAGGATGGGCATTTTTTTTTAACACCCGTTAAAAGCAAAGTGCTTTGCAGTCTTCGCTGTCGAGTGTAGTGACTGTTTAACGTCTCATCCGAAGGACGGCACTTCTGACAGTGCAGTGCTCTTCTCTCCCTTCCACCCCCTCCACACCCCCTTCCCCCAACCCTTCTCCAGTGACCTGGAACTGTGAGCTCTGGTCCTGAGGTGGGGAATGTACCCACAATCTTTTGACTGAGAGGTGAGAGTGCAACTAACTGATGTCTAGCTCACAAGGATCAGGGATTCTTCCAACTCGGCTCCTGTTAACCCTGCAAACCAAAGTCCTAATGGGTAGGATGATCTTCGCTGGACAAGCAACAGGAAAGCTTGGCAGACAGTGCCTTCAATGGCGAGCTGCGTGCTTTTAGCTGGTTGGACTCTAGCACTTAACCCTACGCACACTCTGGGGTCCCCCAAGCCTTGGCTCCATCCACCACGTGCCTCAGACTCTCCAGGTAGGCAGAGTGCGTCCCTCCTGAGGAGAGAGAGCGAGTGCACGTTCGTTTCAGACTGGGGGAAGCTCCGTGTGTACGTGGCTTTGCGTGGAAATCTCGGTCTGGCTTGGGTTTCTGCCGATGGGCTTCTGCATGTCAGACACACGGCTGACAAAAATATATAGCTAAGCTGAGAGTCCCGAACAGGTATGAGTGTGGGCTAACGGCACATCCCCATGGCAATCCTACCTAACATTTACCCGGTTTGAAGCTTTGTGCCTTAAAGTGAATTTCCATCAGTCGCCCTTTGAGCCCCAGCCACCTGCCCTTTTAAAGATCACAAACGGGGGCAGCGGGCGTGAAGTGCAGGGGATCTGTCAATTAGCCGAGCAGACAGAGCGAGGCTGCGGCTTTAAAGCGGCTGGTAAATCATTAATCTGTCTCCCAGGTGTTCAGCGACATCGGAGCCTTTTGAGGAGGGAGGCGGAGTGGCTGTTTGTGGGCAAAGGATCCGAGTGAGTTAGTGTTGGGTGCCTGAGGAGGGGGAGGAGAGTATGTGAAGGAGCTGGAGTAACTGCAGGGAACATTACAGCCTGTTTCCTCTGTCGAGGCCTGAGCTGAGGGTTGCGAGCTATTTGGCTAATTACAGGTCAAGGTGCTGGAACGTTTCCCCGCTGTGAGCAGGAAGCACAGACGTTCTCTCTCTCTCTCTGCAGGGCCTGGCGGAGTTGTCTGCAGAAGATTTGAATTAGTACAAGTTGCTGAAGAATGCCTGTACCCTGTGGGCCTCCCCCCCCCCCAACAACCTTGCCCTCACCCCATGTTAGATCTTTAATGATGCTGTAGCCCTATTGCTGTGTAACTGACCCACCCATAAATGTCAGAATCTGGCCAAATTAAGACCTTCCGTCCACTTAAGACAACCTAATGTCTCTGTGCATTTAACTCGGGGTTTTTCTTAACAAGAGAGTGCATCTGGCGACGGCTCATAAAGCACTTCACAGGATTTTGCCCTAAACTTGCCAATTTGTGCACAGCTGTGTCCCACAAACGGTGTGGAGAGAATGACCCCATTTTTATTGGGGTGGGGAGTAGGGGGGGGGAGGGAGGGATTGTTGGCCAGGACACTGGGAGAATCCCCTTCTCTTTTCTATTAGCGCCGCGGGATCTTTAATGTCCACCTGGAGAGCCAGACGGGTCCTTGGATTAACGTCTGACTCGAAGGAAGGCACCTCTGGCAATGCAATCCCCCCCCCACCCCCCACTCTGCAGTGGAGTTTCAGCCTGGACTATATTATAGTATTATAGTGGGCACAATGCAATAAGTAGAGGAAATTGTCCTTTACCTGGAGAAGCGACGCTAGTGGATGCAGAACAGGAGTGTTGGCAGAGGAATCAGTGGAGTTGATGCTGTGACAGACTGGTTGGCACCAATCAGCCTAATTTATATATCAAAAAAATCTATTAAACGTGTTGGGTTGTGATCTAAATCAACAACCATGTAATTATAAGTGCGATATATAGTTATACGTATTATATAGTTGCGTAAGATTGCTGCAAGGCAGGGTGGAGGGGTTTTCTGCTCTTACCTTTCATAGCTATGTTATCCCTGTAGGTCAGTGGTGAGAACACTCGCTTTGCAAGCGAGAGGCCTGAGTTTGATTTCCGGGCAGGGCAAAAACCTTGGGCAAGTTTCCTTCCTCCACATGTTTGATAATAATCCCTCAAGGAAACAAAAAATAATAAAATTGGTCAATTCAATCCACGACTGTTTGTGGGACGCTGCTGTGCGCAGTTGGCTGCCGCGTTTCGCCCACAAATTATACAGTCAATTTCACTTTACAGTCTATTCTGTGAAGCGCTTTGAGACGTCCAGAAGACATGCAGAGCGCTATATCAAATGCAAGGAATATTACTTGGAGCGTCAGCCCAGACTGTGGGGTTGAACCCTAGACTGATGCGGGGGGTGGCGTATACCCAGAACCTACAGACTTGGAGGCAAGAGTGCGAGTGCCAGGCTGACACTCCCCTGGTTGGGCAAAGTGCCAGTATCTCTAATAAAGTGAGGACAAGTGTGGCAAATGGGAGGGTGTTCCTCGACGTGTGTTCTGCATGTACCTCAGTGGGAATGCTGCTGATAGTTTGTCTCTGTCACTGTGGGTAAACCTGACATCATCAGCAATCCCCTAACTCAAGGTCCTAATAGGACCGTGGGGCCAATGCCAGAAAATGTGTCCGCAGTGTTTGTCTCGGGGCTGGGCAAGTGAAATCTCTCCACAGCCCTACCCCGCAGAGCTGGAATGTGAGGAAGTGCAGGCTGGACCAGAGACCAGCACTTTATAACACAGATTTGGTTCCTGCAAGCTGGCAATGGTATGTGTGCCTGTGTACAGGTCCCCAGAAACTCCACCTACACCCCCCCACCCCCCACCACCACCCCCAATGTTGGACACCAGTGGTCGAGACGTGGGATAGGGGCACAAGGGACCTAATAGCTTGGCCTCTGACAGCAAACATGGCAATGTCTTCAAGATTCTCCTGCAGGAGTGAGCCACCGAGTATCCTGTTGGCTGGACGAGCCCTTCCAGTACCTCCACGACACCTTAAAGTTGCTCAGTTTTATAACTCTTTTAGTCGCTTGTAAAGTGGTCTCGCTCGACTCAAAATCATTCATTCAACTCAGTTGCTGCTCCTGCCATCTCCCCCGCCCTCCCCCTCCGCCCACGCTGTTTCCACCCTCATTTCAAGATTCCAGAATCTGTTCCGGAGGGAGTTTCCTTTCTTCCGTTTCCCATGTAGGAAGCAGTTTAAAACAAACAAATGAAACCCAGTGAATATCCGCCTCACTTCAGATTGAGCCATGTTTACGTTTCTATGGCTCTGGTTCTCCTGGTCCCCTGCCCTAATACTTGAGGCCTGTCTCCTGGAGATGGGTCTTCATTGTGTCTGAGCTTCTTCCTAATTCTTCCTGGTGAGAACGTTCTTCCTGGTCTCTGGCCATTCCCCCACACCCCCCCACTCACTTAATAGTAATAATAATAATCATCCTTGCATTTGGTGTAACGCCTTATCACGTCTTCGAGACGTCGCAAAGCGCTTCACAGGATACACTGTCAATTGGATTGATTGTGTATTTTTGTGCAAAACATGGCAGCCAATTGCGCACAGCAGTGTCCCACAAACAGTTGTGGGTTGAGTGACCATTTTTTTTTGTGTGGAGGGATTATTGCTGCCGGAAAGCAATCTGCTAAATGACTAACAGCCAGGTTCCTACTTACTGTTAGATAAACAGAGGCAAGTGCAGTAAGGAAGCTTTGCCAAGGTTTCGCCCTGCCAGGGAATCGAGCCCAGGTCCTCTCGCTTGCGAGGCGAGTGCTCTAACCATTAAGCTACAGGACTCTACTTGTACTTTGGTTCTTACTGTTGGTGTGTCTGCTGGTAGTGCACTTGCCCCCGAGTCAGAGGATTGGGGTTTCAAACCCCACCAAGTCGGGACTTGAGCTGGCAGTCCAGCCTGACACTCTGATGGAGCTCTGCATTGCTGGACTGCTCTTCAAGTGAATGTCAAGGATCCCTCTTATGTCAGGTTGCCCGGTACAACAACCTCCACAGGCTGTTTGTGGGGACTTTGCTCTGCGCAAATCTTCTTCTCAGCTTGCCTTCCGAAAGTAGGTCTCTATGCTTTGCCTCGTTTTTGAGATGTTTGTGATCGTACAAGCGTGAGAAAAGATAGGACAAGGTTCGCAAGCTGGAGAGCGTTTTCCCCTTGTTAATATTTTTTTTAAAAAAGGGGTCTCCCGAATTCACGACAAGCCAGAGGCAGAGGTCTGTTAAACCTCTGGAGACATTTCACATCCTGTTTTGCCCTTCGAGAGCGAGAGAACGAGCAATGTTGATTTCAGAATCAGTGACGGTTGTTAGTGACCTGATTCCCCCCCACCCTGGGCCCTGGCCCTTGTCTGTTTAGTAATATAAGCGATCGCACAGCTGGCACCAGCTGACTCCAGTTTGGCTACAAGATTAAAATTTGAACGTCTGTTTACTGCATGCGCGATGTTAAAGTGGCGCCCGCAATTTCCATCCACCCCCGCCTTCCGACTCCCAAGTCTGTACATGGGACACACTGGCTCCCTGACCATTCCCTCGCATCAGCAGCGCTCCTCCACGTCCATTCCGCACCTCCCCCCAATCCCACCCACTTTCAGCCACTCTGCCCCCACCCTCCAACCCACCTTGTCGACCCCCCCCCCCGCCCTTTCTCACCCACCGCCCTCAGTGAAGTTGGAATGATGAGTAATAATCCTTCCGTTTGATACAACGCCTTATCACGTCGTCAAGATGTCTCAAAGCGCTTCACGGGATATGCCGTAAAGTGTGGTGACTGTGTGTTTCATGGGCTGAAGTCATGGGAAATCTCTGGAGCTGTGGGTGGGTGGGAAGCAGGTCCTGGCCTGCCCGCCTCGGACAGGTTTGACATGTTTAACTTAGCCACATTCATCGAAGCTGCTGTGTGTCGTTGTGGTGCTTATTGAATTCCTGTGACATTCTTCAACCATTTGCTCACTTCCGTACTTCTGGCCGGAGGTTGATTGTCTGTGTGTGTGTGTGGGTGGGTGTGGGTGGGTGGGTGTGTGTGTCTTTTTGTGTGTATGTGTGTGTGTCTCTCTCTCTCCATGTTTGTGTGTGCGTGTGCATACGTGCGTGCACCCGGGCTCATCTCCTGCTGCCCCTCACACCTTGCCAGCCCAAAAGCTACCTTGTGCTACACACACGCACCCTCCTTCCTCCTCCTTCCTCCTCCCCCCCCCCCCCACCCCCACCACCTCCCCTGCCCCGGATTTAGCCGGTGACCTCACTCTATTAATAGATTCCGGTCGGAATGTAGTCAATGATTCCAGAGGAAGTGCTCAATAGCTCCGGCTGCGACTCTGGCCTAACTTCCTGTGGACTTCCGCTCACTGTTGCATGAGATACGGGAGTACGTGAGGAAGGTGTTGAGCTGCCCTCTTCTGGGATCTGGATGTCCTGGCTTCCTCCCCCACATTCAGCCTATCCTGTCTGATACCTTTCTCATCACTTGGATGGAGTCCCGACACCAACACATTACATTTACACAGAGCCTTTTATGTCGGGAGGATGTCCCAGGGCACTGGACAGCCAGGGATTGGTACCTGAGCTGGAGATTGGGATCGGGTGGGTGGGGGTGGAGGTAGGAGGGTGAAGAGAGGGTGGGCGGGGGGGGCGGGGGGGGGGGCAGATAGTTTGAGGTGCGCTCTTAACTAATCATCCATTTCTATTTGTCATATCCGTGCCCTGATTTTCCAGGTCAAATCCTCGTCAGTAAGTGAGCCAGACCCAGTCACTGGGGCTTTCATTGTCCACCAGGAACTGATGCATTTGTGTTTGTTTTGTTGCTTAATTGAGGGATCACATCGGCGGAACTGTGGGCCTGGCCGGCGCTGACAGCTCGCTCCTAATGACGGGGCCTGTTATCCTCTCCTAAATCCCTTTCCTAAATTCCATGTGCTAAACCCCCGGCTTTCAACCTCCTTTCAGATTCGCTCACTGACAAACACAGGTCAAGAGCCGGTGACCTCTGGCTGTCTGGCTGCTCTTTAACCCGCGGTGCTGGGGAAGGTCCTGGAGCCTCTCCACTCCTGGCAAGAATGTCTCCTGTCACTTGGCTTCTACCGGAATATGGGGGGGGGGGGGAGAGAGAGAATGCATGACGTCAATTGCCACCATTTTCTGCCAAAAAAAATTAAAGGACTGTTTGTGGGACACTTGGTTTCCGCATTTAGCCCCCACCGTCACTGCACTTTCCAGTGTATCCTGTGAAGCACTTTGAGACGTCTCCAAGACACGATAAGGCGTGGTATCAAATGCAAGGATTGTTATCATTATTAAATCTCAAAGCACGAAGATGCTTTCTGGGCTGTGGAGTAAATTAAATGACTGAAGCTTCCCCCCGCCCACCCCCCCCCACCCCACCCTGTTTCCGGTTAATTCAACACCTCCACGGAGGGTAAAAAGGAGGGTCTTGAGTTGTTACCTTGACATTGCATCCTTTGCCCGGTTTGGCCTGGACCTGAGCCAAGATTGGGTTGGGGACAGCCTGACAATTGCATGGTATGGTTAATGTTTAATGAAGGCCTCTTTGATGAACAAAGATTGCTCACCACTTTTCGTCCACACCCAGGTATTGCTGAAGGAGGTAATGGGGGCGGCCATTCCCTGAAATGGTAGAAGCTGACTGACTAACCAACGGAGGGCGGGCTGGGCTGGGGGTGGGGGAGGGAGAGAGAGTAGAGCAGACGACATTGCAAATGGCAAGTTTTCACTTTAAAAAGGGGCTTTGGCTCGCAGTGTGTGTCGACAAGGAAGAAAGAACTTGCATTGCAATCGCTTCTCTAACGCAATAACACAATCGTAATAATAAATAATAAATAATAATCCTTGCCTTGTCTTCGAGACGCCTGAAAGCGCTTCACAAAATACACTGTAAAGTGGAGTGACTGTGTGTTTTGTGGGGGGGAAAATGCTTTGCAGAGAAGCGAGTCGCGGGGAGCAAACCCCTCTCTTGGGTCAACACAGTTGCCTGACAATCGGGCTATTGTAACTCATGAATAGATCGAGTTAATGAAAGGGGAGGGGCAGCGGGGGTGGTGGTGCGGGGGGGGGGGGGGGCTCGGTGCAGCCCGTTCCCAACGCGGCTTTCATCAATAACCCTGTGGGAATTCCTGGGATTTATTCCGCTTTCCCCTCCCGGCACCTGCTCGGCAGCTGAGGACACATGTGCTCCGGCCACAAGGCCCACTCCAGCTGGCCGTACGGAGCACTTCCCGACCTGGTGGGGGTGGGGGCGGAATATAAAAGCTCCTTGTGTCGGGTGGGGCAGCTGAGGCTGTGTGTGTGTGCGGGGTGGGGGGGGGGCACCCAGTCACACAGAGGGCAAACATTCCCAAACCAAAGCCGGGGGTTGAGGTTCAAACGCGAAGGGGTCTTTCACACGACCTCACAACATTCCATCTCTCTTTCCCCCCACCACCAACCCCCACCCCCCCCCCCCACACACACACACACCATCGCACTCCCCCAGGCCGCCAAACGTTCCAGCCAGGAAGGACCGTGTGTGTTTAGATGTACAGTACTGTCTGATCACACACTGCATTGTCGCCAAGAACTTTGAAGCCAACACCAGTCACTGTTTTGGATCTTTTTTGTTGTTCCGGGAAGCCAGCGATAAACCAAGCCCGTTTACCAGATCCATACCCTTCCCACATGCTTTCCCCCCCCTCCCTCCCTCCCTCCCTCCCTTCCTCCCTCCCCCCACACTTCCTACCCTCCACCCCATCTCACTTAAGCGCTTGTGCGAAATGACCGAGCCTCAAAAATAACCAGTGGGGGGGGGGGGGGTTTGACTGAATATCCGGAGGGGGCGGTTGGGGATTTGCGTGTGTGTGTGCGCGGGTGTGTTTGTATGCGCTGAGGTTATGGCAAGGTTACGTTGGCAATGACACACCGGCTGATAATGAAGTGTCACAGCTGCCCAAACGGCACAGCTGCTGATCGGCCCTGGAAACGTGAGAGCGCGAGGGGTGGGGGGTGGGGGGGGGGGGTGAGGCGTTTTCTTTGTTACAGCCGTTGGGCTGGGCTGATAGCGAGTGCAACAGGAACGCCTGCCCTAGCAGTGGAGGCAGTGATGGGGGGATAGGTTTGACCCCAAACCTGCCAAGCGTTTCCTGTGTTGAACCAGTGCTGTGTAGACACCCCTCCAGCCTCTCAAAGGCTTCTTCTCCTTCCATCCCATCTCTACCTCTGGGCTGTGCTCCACACCTGCGGGTCAGAAGGTTGTGAGTCCAAGCCCCATGTTTGGACTTGAGCTCACAGCCTGTGCTGAAACTCCAGGACAGTCCTGGTGGTGGTGGGAGGGGAAACATGGCATTTTCAGAGACTTTAAACCCAGACCCTGTCTGTGCCACCCCTTCAGGTGGACATTAAAGACCACATGATATGGCTGGAAGAGAGCAGGCAGTTTCTCCCCTGGTGCAATGTGTGTAGAGTTACTCAAATGCTTTCACGAGTTGATTGCACTTCAAACTCAGTCGGTAGAACTTCCTCTTCGATGTTGCTGGGGTCACCTTCGCTCTCTCTCTGGCTCAGCTTTTTCCTCGTGACGCACTGTATTGGCTTCTTTCCTGCTGCCACCCTCAAGGTTTACGTACGATGTTAGTAATAATAATAATAATTCTTGCATTCGGTAGCGAGCCTGATCACTACCAGGAGGGCGTCTCAAAGCACTTCACGGGATTCACTACGAACTGGAACGACTGCATGTTCTTCGGCAAAACGCAGCAGCACCATTGCGCACAGCGAAGTCCCACAAACAACAACAAATGGCATTTGTATGGCGCCTTTCACCTCGGGAAACCAAGTGAGCAGTTAGCGCTGAGGAGGGTTGCTCTGTGCTGCGATTTGGGTCCCACAGGACCCTGGAGCCTGATGTGATTTCAGCGGCCACTGAGTTCCCATGTAATGGGGAGATTGGGTTTCTCAGGCTTCTGCGGCCAGAAGGAATTCTAAGAATAACCCAGTTTGTTTACTCGGGGTCAGGAGCGTGTTTCCAGGCTGGAGCCGGATTGAGTCAGATTGAGAAAGTGACATGGCGGGCACTGGCTGCCCTGGGATGTGGCAGATTGTCCTGAATATCAACACGACAACTGTTTGTGGGGACGCTGCTGTGCGCAATCGGCTGCCGTGTTTCACCCTCAAAAGTATACAGTCAACTCACTTTACAGTATATCCTGAGAAGCGCTTTGAGACATGATAAGGCGCGATATCAAATGCAAGGATGATTATTGTAATTATTATTATTCACGTCCCCCTCGAGACGTTTAAACCCAGACCCTGAGCCCTCCGAGACCCTTCCCCTTTTTGTCGGTGACCGGGCGTCTTGCCACCCCCTTCCCCCTCCCCACCCTGAGCTGGTGTACCTAACATGCAGCGTGAAGCGTTTTGAGAAACCCTCCTGATGACGAAAGCCACTGTGAACATGTACAATGCAATGTGTTGGGCACCAGTTGTCACTGAGGCAGTCTTGAAATGTTTGGGCACGATATCAAATGATCAAATGTGCGGATTATTACAGATTGATTAACCTGTGATCTGTGTCTGTTTTTTTTTTACAGAATGCAAAGCGGGTTTCTTCAAATCAGAGGCAGCCAACACTCCGTGCAGAGAGTGTCCCCCCAACACCCAACCCTCTAACCCGGGATCAACCTCCTGCCCTTGTGAGGAAGGCTTCTACCGTGCGCCTGGAGACTCTTCCAGCTCCGCGTGTACCCGTGAGTACGCTTGTATACATTACCTCCTCATCCCTGGAACCCTGCTTCCCTTAGGTCATCAACCCAAATCTCAACTCCCTTCTCAATCGTGTGCCTCTGCCTCTGCCCCTCATGGAGTCCTGCATCGATGAAACGTCTCGCCTCACTGCAATGGTTATTCTAATTATTTTTATTAACAAATCTCTCTGATTTGGGGCTGTGGGGTAAGAGCGGGGGGGAGTGGGACTGGTTGGTGGCTCTTTCAAAGAGCCGGTACAGGCCCGATGGGTTGAATGGCCTCCCTCTGTGCTGTGAGATTCTCCGATTTGATGCGCTCTCTCTCTCTCCCTCTGTAGGGCCACCGTCTGTGCCTCAGGAGCTCAGTGCTGTTGCCATCGGCTCCACAGTGCAGTTGAGATGGAAGCCGCCAGTGGACACGGGGGGCCGGGCCGACGTGACCTACGACGTCTTGTGCGAGCGGTGCGGGTGGGACGCGGGGAGCTGTGTGCCGTGCGAGTCCAGCGTGAGGTTCTCCCCGCGGACGGGCCTGACCGGCACCACCATCACAGTGACAGAGCTGGAGCCACACACTAACTACACGCTCAGGGTGGAGGCCAAGAACGGGGTCTCCTTCCTCAGCTCCACCAGCAGCGTCAGCAGCCTGGACGTCAGCATCAACCAGACCGGTGAGTGGTGGCGTGTGGTGTGTGTGGGGTGTCCGTGTAGCGTGTGCTTGAGTTTGTGCAAATGCTTGTCGCTCTGGAGACGCTGCCCTGCATGTTGTTTGTGTGTGTGCGTCTATTCCCCCTTTCTGCCCCCCCAACCCCCCGCCTGCTACAGATCCCTTTATCACGTGAGTCCGTACTCTCTCCAGCTTCTCATCTCAAAGGTTTGACACTTCTGCTTCCTCAGAACCTCCCAAGATCGACTTGATCACTCTGGACAAGCAGGAAACCGAAAGCCTGACCCTGTCCTGGACCCTGCCCAGGCGACAGATGAACAGCGTGACTGGCTTCGAGGTCATGTACAGAAAGAAGGTGAGAATGGAGTCCTTTGTAACCTTGGCCAGAGGCGTGAGGAGAGAGTGAAAGATCCCGCCGATCTTTGCCTCTCTTTTCCACACCCCACTCCCACACCCATCCGTCCGTCCACCGCCAGACCCTCATCCAGTTGCCGCAGAACATCGCTCACTGAAGAGCCATCTCCTTGAGAGCTGCCGCTTGATCAGTTGACTGCACAGTTTAGCCGTTGTTGCTCTGAGGTCTGAGCGGGAGAGTGGATCGTCGTGTTGTCCGTGTTCAGTGTAACTTTGTGTCGGGACTTTGGAATTGCATAGACATTCCAATACTCTGCTGGCAGAACGTTGCATTTTTGGATGAGACGTTAAACCGAGGTCCTATCTGCCTGTTCAGGTGGATGGTAAAAATCCTGTAGCAATTTAATCTGTGGAAACACTATTTCAGTGAGCGAAAGTTGTAAATCTATGGAACAGGCTGCCTACGGAAACAGTGGAACATTCAAACGCAAACTAGTTAGATTTACAAAAGAATATTTTGCGATACAGTAGATGAGGAATATCTCCATGATTGTAGCAAACGATGGCCAGGGTGGTAGAAGGTGAATGAGGTGGACTTTGGTCCTTTTTCGCCAGGCAATTCCCATGTTCCCAAATTAGCTGTTAGGTGTACGCTTATAAAATACAGTCACTCCATTCCTACGAAGCTCTGTGACGTGAAAGGTGAATCAAATTCAAGGAATGTTGATGTTTATTATTTTAATAGCGCTGAGTAATGTTGGCATCGGCAGGTCACGGGCTTGATAACTGGGGTGAGAACATTCAATTGTCCTTGGTTCCTCTGGTTTCCTTGTTAAACAAACCCAGTAGAGAATGTCACACGTTAGACCTCTCTCTATCTGAACTCCTCGTCTCGATCGCTGATCTCAAATGGTTTACGGGGCTCCAAATCATGCGATTTGGAAAGGGGGAATTTTTCTGGGATTCATTCACTCAAGGCAAGGACTATTATATTATTATTAAAGCTTAGTTAACCAGCTACACAAATGGCACCCTCCAATTTCTTCCACTGTAAAGCGCATTCCAGTTGAGTATCTGACACCTAATACTGTTCACACCTAAAACTGTTCACACGATAATGGTTGAAACTTAGCACCTCTTTAGCAGCATTCCTTGTTGGGATGGAAACTCATTCAAAATAACAATGGGCCAGGTTTCAGGACTTGTCTTTCCCTTTAATGAAAGTACCTCCCGAGGGAGTGTGGCCTCTGTGACAACATTCACTTCGTTCATAATTCATCCCGTCCAACAAAGCGTTTTCCGTGTGAAAAGCACTGTAGCGATGAAGCCCCAAGTGTTTGTTAAGTAGCTTTGCCCGAGCACAGAATGATCCGATGTTCTCTTACACTGATAACAGCGAGAGCGACAGAACCCGTCAGGATACATCACCTTCAAGACTGAGGTGGATAGATATTTGTTAAGTCAGGGTATCAAGGGATACAGGGTAAGGACGTACTAAACCCACACTCCACTCTTATCTATTCAGGGTAACCCAACGGGCTACATCCTCCCCGAAATAAACTAAACCCCCACAAAGGATGTTAATGATAATAATAAACCTTGCATTTGATATAGCGCCTTATCGGGTTCTTTAGACGTATCAAAACGCTTCACAGAATATACTGTAAGTGGATTGAAAATAAAGTGAACCCCAGGGTAAAGGGTTAGAAACCCTCGACGGCTTGGGATTGGTAGGAGTTGGGAGTTAGCAGCTTGCCTCACCCCTTACTTAACAATCTCCCTCCTTGTTGCAGGTGGATGAGAAGAGCTACACGGTGCTGAGGTGTGAGCGAAAGGAGGTCAAGGTCTCCAACCTGCTCCCGGGGACAGTGTACGCATTCCGGGTGCAGGTCCTGACTCCGGAAGGTGCCGGAAGCTTCAGCTCCGAGCAGGAGTTCCAGACTCTCCCAGTAGAAGGTGATGGAGCCTCATGATTTTTCGCTGAGATCGCTCTCTCCCCCCTCTGTTTCCCCCCCCCCACCACCTACAGATCTTTTCAGGCTCTCTTGCTATTCCTCCCTCCCTCCTCCCTCTCTCTGATTTTCACCAGCCTCAGGTTTACTGCACGTCCTCTGTTCCACCATCGCCACCTTCTGTCTGTCATATTATCCCTACCCTCTGGACTGCCTTCCTTCAATGCCTCGGTTTCCCCCCCACCCATCCTCCTCTCTTTCGTCACTAACAAATGGCACATATTGCATAACAGCGAGACAACTTGTATTTCTGAATATCGGGCACTTTGCCTGTGGTGTCAGGGATCACAGGTATCACAGGAGTAAACATAACTCTCTCCTTTTCTTCCAGCAGAGTCTAACGTGACGGTGCTGATTGTGGGGATGCTGGTTGGAGGAGCTATCATGGTGCTGTTGGTGGTGTTTGTGCTGTACATTAGACGCAGGTGAGAGTCCATCACTCGTGTTCATTCATCCCGTTCAGGGCTGAAACCATTATCAGTTTGTCTGCACTTGTCTCAACTCAGCTCAGTTTGTGGCTCTCTTTCTTGTGTCTGAGATCTCATGAAGTAAAGTTTTCCATCTTGTGCGATGCCTGGACTCCAGTCACTGACCCTCTTGTCCCTCCGCTAATTTAATTGTCTTTTTGATCCTCTCATTAGGAAACGCAACCCTCGTGCCCGGCAAGGTCCTGAGGACATTTACTTCACTAAATCGGCTGGTGAGTCTTGACTTGTATGAATACCATTTTGCGGCCAATTGGTCATTGGCTTCAGGGCTGTTTGTGGGGCACTGCTGTGTGCGAATCAGCTGGTGTCTTTGCCCAATAAAGTTCACTTTACGGTACAATCCAGAGCAGCCACCTGTATTGTCCTCGCCCCCAACACCATCTTCTTCTGTTTCTCCAGATCAACTGAAGCCTCTGAAAACCTACGTTGATCCTCACACGTATGAAGATCCGAACCAGGCTGTGCTCAAGTTTGCCGACGAGATCCACCCGTCAGCAGTCAGCAAGCAGAAGGTCATCGGAGCTGGTACGTTTCCCACCAGCCCCGCGCGCTCGTCCCGGAGCGACCACACCAACTCCCCGGTGGGTAGCAAACGCCAGCCATGCCACCAGCTCGTTGTTCAGAGCTGCTCGGCGCTGATCGGGTGGCTGTTGGTGTCGGTTTGAACCCACATCGGTGCCAGCCCTGGGCTCAGTGATGTCTGTCCTCTCCCTGCTCTGGCAGGTTTCCCGGTGCAGCTACATTGGCACAGGTGCCGGTGCTCGAATGAGATGTTAAACTAGACCCCAGATGTCTCAGGACAACATCAGTAACCTCTTAGTCCATCTCTCGCTTCCGCCCACACTAAATCTCTGCTTACAATAACTTATTCTGCTTTTTGCTTGAAACAGGTGAATTTGGGGAAGTGGTCAAAGGGGTTCTGAAGAAAGGGAGGAAGGAGATCAGCGTGGCTATCAAAACACTGAAAGCCGGTTACACTGAGAGCCAACGCATCGACTTCCTGAGTGAGGCCAGCATCATGGGCCAGTTCAGTCACCACAATGTCATCCATCTGGAGGGAGTCATCACCAAGTGTGAGTAACCAACCAGCCCGTGAGCTCCTGTCTTGTGCTAGCTTCCTCCCCCTGCTATCTCTTGACTGTGTCTTTCATCAACATCCTTAACCCCCCCCTCCCTCCACCCAACCATTTCCTCCCTGATCAGCATTGACTTTTTAAAGCTTTTTGATGAGAAATCATAAGATTGGTTTGGATGAAGAAGACTCTTTGGCCCCTTTGATCTCATCCTTCCAGAATACCCATCCCAACTGACCTCATTATACCATTGAGATAAATATATATATATATATATATATATATATATATATATATCCAGCATTCTGGCCTTAACCACCTGGTAAACCCATTCCTGTTAATTACCATCACTAAAACTATCCTTTGTTGAAAGCAACAGTGTTATTGCAAATTTTTGAAAACTTTGGGATTTGTTCAGGAATGGGTCCGTGAATGATTGTCTTACCTCGGTGTCTTCTCTCTCTTGTTTCCTTGCAGACAAACCTCTGATGATTGTTACAGAATACATGGAGAATGGGGCGCTCGACACCTACCTCCGGGTAAGTCAGACTGGAATTGATATTTTCCTGCTTGACCATGGGCACATATCTCTCTCAGCCTTATGGTCAACTTGGCTCAATTGGTAGCCCTGGATCAGAAAGTTGTGAGTTTAAGCCCCCACCCACCTCCCGGGCAGGAATTTGAGGTGCTGTCGTATGGTTAAGATGGGCAACAAATCCTTTGGATAAATCTTTGGAAGGATTGAGACAGAGAATGCCAGAGCCTTGGGGCAAATACAATACAATTAACATTTGTACCACGCCTTTCATGTTGGGAGGATGTCTCAAAAATGTTGGCAAATGCTGAGCGAGCGAGTAATATTCTGAATCTCATTAAAGTCATTTTTTTCTCTCCTGCTCTTCCCCACGCTGCAGAATAACGATGATGAATTCTCTTCCCTCCAATTGGTGGGAATGCTGCGCGGGATCTCGTCCGGGATGAAGTACCTTTCTGACATGAACTACGTGCACCGGGACCTGGCGGCGCGGAACATCCTGGTCAACAGTCAGCTGGTGTGCAAGGTGTCCGACTTTGGACTGTCCCGGGTGCTGGAGGATGAGGATGAGGGCACGTACACAACCAGCGTGAGTTTGCCTTTCCCCGGGGTCATTGGGTTACCTAATCGCAGAGAGTGTTAGGTGCAGGTTGGCAAGTGCCAAGGCTTGGGGGGACCCAGAGGCGTGTGTTGGGGTAACTGCTGGTATGTAACCAGCTAAAACCACGTAGCTTGCCATTGAGGGCTGTCTGGCAAGCTTTCCCACTGCTTAGCCAGTTGCGACCACCTAACCTGTTAGGGTTACTGGAGTTTTGGAGGGGCTGAGAGGGAAGCGATCTGTCCGAGGTGTCAGCCTGGCTCAGTTGGCCGGTGGGTAGCTGGATCTGTGTTTGCGGGATAATAAGCGGGCACTCGGGAAGTGGGAATTTCCAAAGAGAACTCTGAAGAGCAGGTCTAAGCCGGAGGGAGATGCCATGGCAGGGAAATCTCATGGAGAACTGAGAAATGTAACCGAAACGGGTTAAGTTACCCAAGGGGGGGAAATGTGTCAAATGGCCGCCTTCTGTCAATCCCTGTGGTTTTATTAAAATGTTAAGAGTGCACAAGGCCAGTCAGTAAATCCTGTTCGTTGTCACTAGGTACAAGTCCCAGCAAACAGATCGCCAGTAACCCTGGATTCCTTCACGCCCCATTCCATCCTGCCAGTGCCAATTGACTTTGTGGTTTTAGGGATGTTCGAGAAAGTGAATGAAGCTTTTGTCTCGACAAGCATTTTGTTCTGCTCTGTCTTTTGTGGGACGACATCATCGCTTCCTCTCTGGCCGCGAGCGACTTGACTGCCAGAGAGTAGATTTCTCGGAGCTCAGTGGCAGTCTGTCTCGGGGACAGCCGGAGCCCTGTGCCAGCAGCTTCTTTACCGGTTACCCCACACAACAGCCATGCAGTCACTACGCCCCCAAACTGTGGAACTTTCCTTCAAACCCTCCGCGTTGCCCCCTCCCTCCCTCCTTCCCTCCCTCCTTTCCTCCTTACCCGCCTTCAAATCCCACCTGAAAACCTTCCTTTTTGATGGTGCTTACGGTCACCTCCCCCTCCCCCTGGCTCGGTGTCAGACCCCGCTGCTGTCAAGCCTCCAGCACGCCACCCGAGGAGAAGGGCTCTCGGTAAATGCAAGTTGTTGTTGTTGCAGGTTAATGAACGGGCAGCACCCAGTGACCGAGCGAGTGACTCCCCCGGGATTTGCCGCAGTCGCGCTCTAACGTTTCTTTCTTTTCTCTCGTCTCCAGGGAGGAAAGATCCCCATTCGGTGGACGGCTCCGGAGGCCATCGCTTTCCGGAAGTTCACCTCGGCCAGTGACGTGTGGAGTTTCGGCATCGTCATGTGGGAGGTGATGTCCTACGGGGAGAGACCTTACTGGGACATGTCCAACCACGAGGTGAGGGAGGCAGTCGGGCAGAGGATCTCATCTGTGGCTCTCAATTCAGGACCCGTTAACTTTATTAATCAAGTAACAACTAAACCGGAACACACAAAATAATGAGATTGGCATCTCCTCATCCCTGGGTCAGAACATCGTGGCTCCAGGTCCCACCTTAGAAGCTGATCTTTTATAATTCAGGGATTTTCTACATTTCTTTTACATTTTTACATTGCTTTCCGTGGGTAATAATCCCCCCAACACCCCCCACACCCCCCACCCTGAAAAAAAAAGAAGTCACTCAATTCAATCCATGGTTGTGCGTGGGACACTGATGTGCGCAATTGGCTGCTACGTTTTGCCCACAAGTTACAGTCGATCCTCTTTGCAGGATATCCTGTGAAGCGCTTTGAGGCGTCTCAATGACGTGCTAGTCTCTCCGGACACTACCCTATATGTTGTACACCAAATGCGAGTGTTATTATTATTATTATTAGCATTCACTGAGCACGGTTTGTTTGGCAGGTGATGAAATCGATCAATGAAGGGTTCCGGCTGCCAGCCCCCATGGATTGCCCGTCCGCTATCTACCAGCTGATGATGCAGTGCTGGCAGCAGGAGCGTGCCAAGCGACCCAAGTTCTGCGACGTCGTCAATATCCTCGACAAACTGATCCGCAACCCCGAGTCTCTGAAGAATATCGCCGAGTTTGACCCCCGGTAAGTGTGATGCGGGCTGGGCTGGTTGACTTGACAGCTGTGAGTGAGAACCTCCCAGTGAGAACCCTCACCCCCAAAAAAAATAATTGGTCACCCAAGTCACGCCTATTTGTGGGACAATGCTCTGCGCCAGTCGCTGCTGCTTTTCACCTACAAAAATACACAGTCACTACACTTTACAGTATATTCTGCGAAGGGCTTTGAGATGTCACTCTCTCTCTCTCTCGCTCCCTTTATCTCACCGCCTCCCTTATTCTCAGTTTAATCATTACTGATTAATTGTTTCTCTGAACTTTCCTGACTTGCCCTACCCAGACTGCAGGTATGTTGCTCTACACGTCCTGGCTCTTCCCTTGTTCTTATTCTTCTCCAGGGCATTAGATCCCAAGAACACTGTGTGTCTAACCCACCCTGAGACCCACCACCTCAGCACCACTTCCTATATCTCACCTCTTCTCCTCTCTGCACCCTGGGTTTCTTTTCTCAAATCCAGGTTTTTATTGGGGGAGAAAAAAGTTTTGCAATAGTTTCAAACTTCGAATGCGTCTGCACTTTAAAACCCGTGGGCGGTAAAAGGTCATATGTAAAGAGTAGGGCGTTTCTCTACCATCCCTCCTCCTCCTCCCCCGACCCCGTCCAGGCCAACAATCCTCCAGGTAAAATTGCTCGTTCGCCTCACAGCTGTTCGCGGGAAGCGTTATCACTGAGCACAAAATGGTCGCCCAAGTTTTGCCCACAAAAAAAAGTCACCGCAGCGGCCAATTTACTGTAAAGTGCTGTGGGGGAATTTTCACAGAACAAGGAGCTATAAAACTGCTTTCCTTCCCTGCCCCTGGCACGGCTCCAGCGCTGTGTTTGTTGGGCCCGTCAGACCATAGCTGACATTCCTCTGCTCCAGGTGCACGAACAATGGGGAAACCGCAAAAAAGAAAACCTTCTGCAGAATGGCTGGGAGGGGAAATGCCATTGTGGCCCAGCACTCGAAGTCTGTTGGGCTTGTTCAGGACTAGGGGGGAAAAAAAAACCTTAAACGTGCGATTGAAGTGACAGAAAGGACACCCGAACCCTCTCTGGCTCAGATGGACTGATTGTTCCTTTAGCTTCGGGTGTGTGTGTCACTCTGTGCATTGCGCAGACCATTTCCCCCTGGAGTTGTGTTTAGAAGCTGTAAGACTTTTGACAGTTTTTTTTAAATATATCCGTAAATAATAATATAGTATATGATTTTATCGGGGTTCCCTCCCGTTGCGATTGGCTGGTCACTCCCAGCCAGTGCACGGGGGGTGGGGTTGTGTGTGTGTGTGTGTGTGTGACTTTCCCGGGGGGTAATAAGCCATCCAAAAAAATATTATGCTCACTTGATGTACGACTGTTTCTGAGACACCGCGTTTGGCCCACAAAACGCACAGCGAATCCTGTGAAGCGCGTTGAGACGTCTCAACAGCCTGATAAGGTGCTACAACAAATGCAAGGATTGTTACGATTAACGTGTCTCGCGTCTGTCTGCAGAGTCTCGATCCGCCTGCCCAGCACCAGCGGCACAGACGGTATGATCTTCCGCACGGTTAGCGAATGGCTGGACTCCATTAAGATGCAGCAATACCAGGAGAACTTCGTGACCGCGGGATACAGCACCATGGAGCACGTTGTCCAGCTGAGCACAGAGTAAGTGCGTTCGCACGGAGAGACCGGCCGGGAAACCAGAGAACTTGACAGCACAGAAGAAAGCCATTCGGCCCATCGTGTCCGTGCCGGCTCTTTGAAAGGAGCAAATCGCTTTTGTTCCCGTTTTCCTGCCTTCGCCCCTGTACCCCTGAAAACGATAGGCAAAATACCACAATGGCTGGAAATCTGAAATAAAAACAGAAGTGGGTGGGAGCGCTCAGCTGGTCAGACAGCATCTACGCAGAGAGGAAAGTGAAATCTTTCCAAAAAAAACAACAACCCTGGTAATTGCTGAAAGTATGTGGAGGAAGCGGGTTGTGAAGGAAAGGATTCTGATTTTTGTTTGGCGTCTTCTATAATAAAAATTATCCTTGCATTTGATACAGCGCCTTATCACGTCTTCAAGACGTCTTAAAGCGCTTGGCAGGATATACTGTAAAGTGAAGTGGCTACATTTTATGGGCAAAATATCCCATTTCTGATCCCGTTTCGTCCTTTTTCCTCTTCAGGGATGTAAAGAATATTGGGATTCGATTACCCGGACACCAGAAACGGATTGCCTACAGCATCCTCGGATTACAGGAGCAGGCCAGCAGCCTCGGGGTGTATAAAGCATGAAGCTCTACTGTCCACCACAACCCAACAGGAAGATGGCACAAAAAAAACTTCCAACATTTCCCAAAGGACTCGCTATACTTGAATAAGACTTAGGATGACTTACGTGGAGAGAGAGAGAAAGAGAGTACTTTCCAGTGGGACCTAGAGATGTGAAGAAATATCTTTAATAATGTAGAAAGAGAAAAAAAAAAGGGAACGAATGGAATACATTACCTAGTCACTCCTCTTTCCTGTGTTTGGAACTCACGGTGGACGGGTGCAGAAGAGACTGGGGCAGTGGGAGGGAGAAAGAGAAGTACTTGCATGATTTTAAGGCTGCTGTGTTCTCTGTTGTGACACTCGGCTGGTGCAGTGTGTGTGAGTATGTGTGTGGGGAGAGGGAATTCATTCATTCATTAGGTGGAACTTCTATCCATTCCTCTTCGAGTCTGATCAGTAAATAGAGACTAGTCTGGGCTACAGTCCCATCACCAGCCGCAGAGGGTGTTTATGATCATCAACTTCAGTGACTTTCTCTTGTAGGCTCTCACTTCTGCTCACTTTTATTCCCCGTCCGATTTAAAAACTTCTGGAGGACCAACTGATCGATCTACAGAATGTCTCGATGTGAAGCGATGATTACTGACTGCAGTGACTCTCAGTGACGTGCGATTACAGGCAACAAAAACAACATCAAAGAGCCAGACTTGATGGTTGGTGGGACGTCTCCACCAATAACTTATCACCTTCATCTCGGGTGAAGTTTTAGCTCTTTTGGTGCATATTAAATGCCAGTACTGATCTGTGCGAGATGGTAATCCAAGCAACCCATCCCTGGTCAAAGCGTGAACCCGCCCACGTTTCTTGCCTGCCCAAATCCGAACGGCTTTGATTGGATCCCTAATGAGTGAATTCTGTCGTGGTGAGAGTGTTGCCATCTTTGACGCTGGCGGCATACAATTGAATTCCGCCATGTTTGATACTGGCTGTACATAATTCCTTATACTTTTTAGTGGTATTTCATCCAGTTGCACCATCTCTGATATTGGCAATGGCGTTTGCTATGAAGGTAGTTATGGGACACAAGTTAAACCCGTGCATTGGTGGTTGGGTTTGCTGTTGGTTAGTGTGTGATAACGGGTGCATTGCACTGTACTGTCGTGTGTGAGAGATAAACCACTGGCCCATATGTCAACCGGCAATGGCTGAGGAGCCATTGGACAATGTTCTTCCCTTCCACAAATGAGGAGTTTGCTTTCCTCGTTCCAAGCAAAGGTGGCTTGAAATCAAATTGAGTTTGGTGGACGTTTAACCGGCTGGAAGTTCAGCTGCTGGACATTGAATGAGCATTCTGACTGACTGCAGCAGATATTTCCAACAGTGGATGAATCCCAGGGAAATAACATTGAAAATAAATACAATAACAACAACAAATTATACTTGTATATTGCCCTTCAAGTCAGAAAGATGCCCCAGAGCGCTGGACAATGCAGGCGCAGAAAAGAGTATCATGTACCGTACACAATTCTAATCTCCCAAAATATACTGCCAACAACAGTCTGTGTATCAATAGGAAGTCTCACATCTGTCTCATGTTCAAAGGGTCGCCTTAATTACCCGCCCCCCACCCCCCATCTCCCTCCCCCCCCCACCCAACACACCGAGTGCCTGTGCAGTAATATGCCGTGGTGTAACGGCAAGACTAGTGATGCCATAAACCATAAACTAGGAATAAATGTGGTGATGCTCGTTGCCTGGATTATTTTTGCACACAATTGGCATCATACAGCGCATTTTATTCTCCCCCCTCCCCCCCCCCCCAATATAAGGAGAGAAACTCCTTTCTCAAATCCAGGTTTTTATAAAAAACAAATAATGAAAGTGATTTGCACAGCACTGTTTATCTTTGTTATTTTACTGACTTTGAGTCCACACAAATACCTATTTGTAAAATCTTTTAGGTTAGATTTGTCCAATAGAAGACTAGTGTTTTTTTTCTCCTTATTTTTAAGAAAAAATAATTTAAACTCTTTATTTATTCTGCTGTCTCCTACAAAACTTGAGTGTGGTATACCTGTTTTATTTATTTAACTGAATTTCTTTGTTTGCCTTTGACTGCGTGTGATTATTTTTTTTTAGTTGCTGTTTCGTTCTTTTATTTGCTCGTACCTAGAATATGATTTATTTATTCAGTAACAAACATGAACGGTAAACAGCACTTGTAATGAGAAGCTCACTGTGTACTGTAAAATTTTACAATAAAAGCTGGGATCAGCAGTTTTTGAGTTCTGGGTTTTGTTGCTTCGAGTGTTACACTTTACAGTGTATCCTGTGAAGCACTTTGAGACGTTTCAATGACGTAATAAGGCGCTGTATCAAATGCAAAGGTTATTAGTATTAAAATCCTGAAAGGAATCGGAAGCCTGAAAAAGATAAATATTAAAGGACATTAGAGTGTCATTAGATTTAATAAATGATAATTAATCCTTGCATTTGACACAGCGCCTTATCGCATCGTTGAAACATCTCCAAGCGCTGCATAGGAATTATTACTCAGAGGGTAGTGACTGTCTGTAGACGAGGTGACTTGTGTGAAGGAAATCAGCAATCGGTGGGCTGAATGGCCTATGGTTTCCATGTCAGTACAGTCGGGTTTGTCACTGTGATGTGTGCTACACACCTGGAGCAGGTAAGTGACCCTGAGATCTGTGTTCAATGGGTTGGTAGTAGAACTGCTGGCAACAAAACATCTCAAGCCAAATCTTGTTTGAGATCTAAGGGTAAGCTCCAGGCTCAGAGTGCCAAGAGTGAAGGAGGGTTGGGGGGAAGGAATAAGTTCTGCTTTACACTTGTCAGCACGTTGCCAACCCATTCATGTGCTGCCACATTGTACGATTCCCGAGGCCGTGAAACCGCAAGCATTGAATTGGCTGCTAAGTTACTGCATTTGCACAGGTACCAGAGTTGCCCTGTGGTCTTGCCAACAACAACAACACCACCACCAAAAAAAAAAAGCCTTAGAACGTCCTCCCGACGTGAAAGGTGCTATACAAATGTAATCTTGTTGATGCTGTTGCTGTCCCTTCTCCAAGCCATGCTCACTGCCCTGTAAATCCATGACATTTGGCCTTTGTCCCACGCACTCAAGCAGCCTTGTTGTGCGCATAAAACACCCATTGTTCTACATGTGTGTGTGTGTGTGTGTGCGTCGCTCCTTCTGACATCTTAAAGTAATATTGAAGAAACAAATGCTTATCAGTTAAGCCATGATATTGACCCTCCACAGCCAGGCTGGCCAGCTGGCACCATGAGCAAATCATTTTACAAAATACATGTGTTGCTCCCATTTATCACAGGGGCTTCAGTCCTGCACCAAATGGATTAGCTACAAATTGGGATGTTTCAGAAGTGAGATGGATAGAGATCTGGTTCCTCCTTTGGTAAGGGGATACAGCCTGAATTCAGAACCGAATTCTTCACACACAGGCCTGGGAAGAACGGAAAGCTGTAGAAGTGGAATCAATAGGGATGATTAAGAGAGAGAGAGAGACAGACAAATGCTAGAGTCGTAGAGGGATTAGGAAATAAAGGTGTAAAGAGACACGAGGAGAGGGTAGGAAAAGGGATGAAAAGATCTGCCATGATCTAATAAAACACTAAAACCAGGTTCCAAAGGGCTATATGATCTCCAACTGTTACTATTTTGACAGCTGTCGACTTGTTATCCATCCATTTAATCCACCAGACAAGCCACCCGTACACTCAGTGTGGTGCTGGGGGAGTGCAGCAATGACAGATCCTCGGCTGTTATTTAGGTGGGAGTTACAGATCCTGTGTTGTTATTGGAGAGGAGAAGGGAGATTCTCCTACTGTCTTCGAACCCTAGAAAGTCACAGGACAGAAGAAGGTTATTCAGTGCACCATGTCTCCTCCAGATCTGCGTCAAGCTCCGCCACTGTTAAATGCTCCAAGATGCTGCCCTGCGTGAAGGGCGCTAAATAAATGCAAGTTGTTGTTGTTGTTGCCGTTGCTCTCTGGGTCAACAGTTGCCCAGAATAATTTGGTCGTTCACTTCATGGCTGTCATTGATGTGCATAAAATGGTGGCCATGTTCACTACGGTCATTAACTTTGACTGTAATTACTGTGAAGTGCTTTGTGCTGTTACAACGCCAGTCTATAAAAAATAAAGCCCTAACTTCTCAAATTTCCTTTCATAATGAAAACCCGCTGGTACCTGGTAACCGTGCTCCGCTTTTGAGAGCCCTAATTAAACTATACCATCGTGTCTGTTCTGGCATGGATAAAACAGAATAAATAACAAGGTATTTATTGCCATCTTGTCTTTCCTCAAGCAACCTGTTTACACCAATCTTTTAATTCCATTTGGGTAATTACCGACATTAGCAATGTTGGGAGCCGCTGAAACCCAGGAATAAAGACAAATTTTGTTTGTAGTCATGTTTGGCTGGCTCAGTTGGTAGCACTCTTGCCTCTGACTCACAAGGGTGTGGGTTCAAGCCTTGCATTAGAACTTTGAGCTCGCGGTCTAGGCGGACACTCCAGGACAGTTCTGTGGGAGCGTTGCTATGTTGGAGGTGCCGTGCTTCAGTTGGGGTGCTGTACATCTCTTCAGATACACTGAACAATCAGCCCACATCAAATGCCGTGCCTTGCAAGTTACCAAGCCCTGAAGTGATTGATTACCTCATTCCTCAAGTATTCTGGTGAAAGTGACCGTGAGTATTATTTAGTTCCTGCGTTACCTAGCAATGCACTGCTACAATGATATATCCCAGCTCGGTCAAAATCCAGAATGTTTAGATCTAATCATTGATATACATTTCAGTGTAAAGGTGGGGCAGAGCAACTCAATGCTGAAATATCTTCATTCTTTTGAAGTCATTCATTCAAAGGCTGCTTTAGAGTTATGCAGAGTATTAGACGCTGTGCTAGGGGCTGTGTTGAGTTGGGTTATGCACTCATTGAGCTATGTTTTACTCTGTCTTAGCGCTGCATCAAATTGGGTTGTACACTGTGATTAGGCTCTGTTGAATTGGGTTATGCACCGTGTTTTCAGGGGGCTCTGGCCTGCTCCATGTCCACCCCTCCTCTGGCCCGGCCCACCCCGCCATTGGAGTCGGGGCCTTCAGCCTCTCTGCCCCCACCCTCCATCCTCACAGTCCCTGACTGACTGAACATTCTACGGTTCTTTGAACCACGCGATACTGACCACCCAGCCCTTCGGTAGCTTTGCCCAGACACAGGCTGCTAATTGCACAGTGCATGCACAGCCCTGGCTGCTTGTGGCCAACACATATTTCACCGGCCTGATAGTGTGCAATTAGCCTCACCCTTTCCTCCATTCACAACATTCCTGAGCGCAGGTTATCTCTAGCACACAGTCCGGCCCATTACCAACTCTGGCACCTGTTAGGAGACCCGGGTGCTCTGGCCTCGTATCAATAAGACCACCAGTTTTTTGTTGTCTCCCTTCGTAGATCTAGAATCTTTTTTCCCGTATCTGTACTTTGTTGACCACATCTTTAGAAGTTAGGAGCGAGGGAGTGCAATTCACTGACTGCACTTTTTCACAAACTCCTATTTATCGGAGAGATGCTATCTTTAAGTGGTCCAAATGTTAGCGTAGGTCTAACCTGAAGGGAGCGATGTAGATGCATGTTTTTTTTGTTGTAGTAGAAAATATGGGTGAAGAGAGTCTGATGCATTTTGTATCAGCAGGTTTCCATGGACAGTCATGAGGTGAACAGTTAATTTAACTGGAGGGCAGTTGCTAGGACACCGGGAGAAACTTCCTTCTCTTTTCGTATAGTGTTAGACGTGGATTTGGTTTAATATTTCTCAGCGCCTCAAGTAATTGCAACATTACTGATGGGGAGAATGTGGAACTCGCTGCCGGAAGTGGTGATTGAAACAGAAAGCATCAACATATTTAATTAGGAAACTTGATGCATAAATGAGGGAGGGGTAATAGAGGGGTACAAGAGAGGGAATGAGGAATGATGGAGGCTGGTGTTGAGTATACACTCCTACACAGATTAGTTGGGCTGAATGGTCTGTCTGTTTCTGGTGCAGTGTTGTACTTAACTCATTCACGAATCAATGTCAGGAATCTATTTGAACTCTGAGTGTACCTGATCGGAGGAAACTGAATTGTCTGAGAGGCACAGAACGATAAAGAAAAAATGTAACTCTCAATCTTGGCTGACGCACCACCCCCCCACCCCAGGCTAAGCTGGAGGACGCTGCATTATCTTCAGACATTAAACCCGGTCCCCTCTCCCTTATTCAGTTAAAGATTTCATGGCTGTTCGAAAAGAAAAGTTAGTTTCTCCCGGTGTCAAGGCCAACGATCTCCCAAATAAAATTGGTTATTGCTTTAAGGCTGTTTGTGGGATGTTTCTGTCTGCAAATTATTATAATTGAGGTGGAGAACATGATTGGGGCATACTTGACCGGCAAATAATAATACAATCATAGCATTTGGTATATGGATTATCATATTAATCCCCCAGTGCCTTCGCCTTGCTTCCTCCCTCTTCTCCTTCAAGGCCGGTCTCAAAACCTTTCTCTTTGACCGAGCCTTCAGCTCCCCTCTCGACTCTCTTCCCCCTCCTCGCTTCCTCCCTTCCCTCCCCTCACCCTGACCATTTCCCCCTGCTCGGGTCATGACCCAACTGTGCAGCGCCTTGGGACGTCCTCCTGACGTGAAAGGCGCTTTATAAATGGAATCTTGTTGTTGTTGTTGTTGTTAATATTGTCTCAAAACACTTCCCAAGTGATTGTGTATTTGTAGGCAGACATGGCAGCCAATTTGCATCCAAACAGCCATGCTGTAAATGATGAATTTCATCTGCGAGATTATTGGTCAGGAAACCAGGAGAAACTCCCTTTTCTTTTCCAATAATTCCATGGAATCTTTAACATCCACCTGAACGGGCAGATGGAGATCTTGGTTTAATGTCTCATCTGAAGGACGGCACATAAGACAATGTGTCCCACAAACCGTCGGGATTGAGTGACCAAATTATTTTTTAAATTGTCTTTTTTTTAGGGATTATTACGCCCGGAAAACAATCCACCAACCGAGTAACCACCAGCTTCCTACGTACTGCTAGTTAAATAGATGTGTGTGTGTGGAGTAAGGGAACATGCCTAAGATTTCCCCCTGCCCGGGAATCGAACCTGGGGCCTCTCATTTGCGAGGCGGGTGCTCTAACCACTGAGCTACAGGACTCCACGATGCAGGGTTTGAACCCACAACCTTCTGGTTGAGCGAGAAGAATGCCCACCACAGGAGCTAAGTCTGACTAATGGCCAGTTTCCGTGCTGTTAACAGGCTGGGATGGTGTGTGGGTGGGGAGCAGATCACTTTCCGGGGTTGCGGTACTTACAAAGTAATTTAATCATGTGTGTGCTTTACAACTACTCATTAGAATGAAATTGCCAAAGAATGCGGGGATGACATCATGATTTGTGCTCTGGGGGAAAATCAGCAATGCATCAGAATTTGAAACCGCACCTAACATCAAACAATGAGACCACATTCTACCCCGCACCCCAGGACCCAAACCATGCACTCAAATAGCCAGTTTGCCACAAGCATTAATGACATTGGTTCCTCCAGTGCAACCTCACCTGTCGTGCACGCAAGGGGGGAACGCAGAAACCAAAAGAACTTCAAGTGTCACGAATGGAGAGATTAACAATGATATCTATCATCACCCTTTCGTCATCATTCTCTGTCGTTATCGTGCTGAAACCATTAGATCCACCCACCTACCTGCACGCATCCAGGGAATGAATATCAAACATCACCGTAAAACCGGTCAACTGAGTGTCTGACACATGCCAAACCCCATCACCACATTTAACAGAAATAAACCAGACTGAGAGATCCATGTACATCACTTACACCTGGGAATGTCCCTGTAACTGGAATGGAATGTGTACTCTTCTTTGAAGATCACATCCTACTTTCCTAATTCTGAGGAGTATTAGGGCTCCTGGTGGCGAGAGCCAAGGCCCAGCAAGTGCGTTGGGGTAACTGCTGGAATTCTACCCCCCACCCCAGGACCCATGCCATGCACTCAAATAGCCAAGGAGTAGAGTTTCCCACAAGCATTGATGATATCGGTTCCTCCAACGCAACTTCACCTGTCTTTAATCAACGAAGACTGCACAGCTCTCCCATCGTCTGGTAAGCTTTCTATTGCTTGTCCAGCCAGGAGCGTCCCAGAGAGGTGTCAGCCTTCAGATGGCACTGTCTGCCTGTCCAGGTGGATGCTAAAGAATGCATTTGAAAAAAAGAGGTAGTCTTGCCAGCAGTCCCCCTGCTAAATTGTCCAACGAACCCTCCCCTGCCCCCCCCTCCTACGGCTCACCCCCCCCGCCCCACTCCTACTCGGTTGCCCACCCAGCACTGGGCAGCACTTTTTAGGTCTCCTGTGGACGTGAACGGCACCAAACAATTGTAATTGCAACCCACTTCGATTTTATTTGCAGAGCGCCGGAAGTACATTGACAGCAGCATTTGCCAACAATGATACAGTCACTGAACCTGGACAGTGCAGTGCAATGGTTTGGATGTTTAAAGTTCATTATCAAACTGGAGTGGAAATTCCAAAAATGTGATAATGCCACTGGGGATAATTATCACGTCAGGTGTTGGATTGTATCGAACACGCACACACACTACATTGTTAATTGATGTTTAAACCACATCCTTCTGGTTTGAGAGCCAAAGGACCACACACGATGCGGAATAATGATCCTCACTAATACATCTAAAGGCGAGAGGAGCAATAGTGACGAGATAATGAAAAGATCATTTAAGCATTAAACCTCAGTCAGGGAGTGTCGACATCAATGAGCTTTAGGCCCAGCGATCCTTTGGGAAGTTGCTTGGCAAATCAATTGGAAGCTGCTGTGAAGGAGAGCTCTGTGAAGTTAATCTCACCCCAGAGCACTGTGAATTCCTTACCAATCAAACTGAGCCCGAGATGGAAGAGCAACTGTCAGGAAAGCTTATTAAAATGTTCACGTTTTTAGTGTCTGTCGAGCTATTAAGGATTTGCTCAAGGGGAAAGCTCATGTCTATAGCTCAAAGGGTAGGTACATCAGGACAGCAACTGTTCATGCAGATATCTGGGGACTCCGAGCCTCCACACCACGAACAGCTAAAACACTAGGCAGCACACACATAGGATACTCAGCATTGCCAGGCCTGAAACAGGACATATTAATATCATTCATATAATCAATATGCAATATGTCACATTACTATTATTCTTATAATTAAGATTAATATTATAAATATAATTAACATCCTGATTCCCAACCAACCCCCACCCAGCTCGGGTCCAAATCCCTGAAGCCTTGGGACGTGCTCCTGACATGAAAGGCGCTATACAAATGGTAATTGGTGGTTGTTGTAATTATTAAGCCACTCTATCTGTGCTGTGGAATCATTTTCTAATTTGTTGTCCTTGACAGAAAAAAGGCCATCACACGGGAGGGCATAACCTGACTCTCTTGTACGTGTTCTGGTGAGGCACAGGAAGCAGCTTGGAGGAACTTCAATCCATTCTGCATGTGAGTGTAATTGACAAGAGGATGGAGCTGAGGTGCTCTGCAGGTCAGTATAACACACAGGCCCTGAGGCTGGAATACAATCATCTCTGTGTATTGCCTTTGCTGATAGCTGCAATGGTTTGCGCCCTGCGCTACGTGTGGGATTATCAGACATGCGAGATGCTATCCAGATTGGACTCACGGAGGTATGTGACTTGCCCGGTAGCTGTGCTGTGCATTCCATCGCTTACACAGGGGCTTGAAAGACCACAGGAAGGGCAGGGTGCAAGTTCATACTTAGGATTGTGGCAACTCCACACAACACGTGTCTTGAAGGGACAGCAGAACCCAGGTACAATGTATAGGGTGTTCACCAAGTCCTGTTACCCCCTCATGTCTTTGTTTTACACTGCATTCCACATTCAGTGCCCTGAACAACAGAGTTGATGTGTTTTTTCCACGTTTTTTTTTAAAAAAAGGCACCGGCTTTCACATCAAGGCCGAATCGAACAGTTTTCCAAAATTCTACGCAATCCTACATTTTTGAGACAACGGTCTCGGGGGCTAGAAGCCCGGGGGGAATTGCAAGCCTGTAATTCACTGAGCCAAGGCACAGCTGCGCCCTGAAAATATAGCAGGTGTGAGAGCGTTGCTGCTGTGTTAATGGGAAGGGTAGAGCAGCTTGCAACCCACTGCAATATATGCCACTAAACCACTGAGTGTGAATGAGAAAAGGAATTTACCGATGGATCGAGGTTGCCAAATCTCACACCAACTTGAAACGCAAAACAAAAACAGTGTGTGACGCCTCCCCCCACCCACCCCCACCCTCACCCCCACCCCGGAGCCAGAGAATGTGTTTGGGGAGACCTGGGGAGTGATGCATTGTATGGTAGAGAGAGCTTTTTTTGTGGAGGAATATAATAATAATAATTTTTGCATTTGATACTGCACTCGTTATGTTGGGAGGACAACTCTCGACATGTCGTTGTGAGGTAGCGATGCTAGTGGTGCATCATAGTCTGATGTTAGTCATTTTTCTTCGAAAGGGAAGAAAACTTTTACTCCCTCAACCTCCCCCGCCCCCACCCAAAGAAGGGGACTTAATAAGTCAAACCAGGGCCCCACCTAAAGCTCTTCAATGTTGAGATTAGTGAGGGTTGGCCTGGATCCAGGTTCTTCCCTGTCCCTGGAACATCAAACAGCAGCATTCCACATTCAGCAACCCCCAGGCTTCCTGTGCACAGTCTCAAGGTGCACTCGCTCAGTGAGTGAGTATATCAGTCACCCCCACTCTCCATCATGTGGAGCCCGGTAGTGTAGTGGTTAGAGCACTCGCCTCGCAAACGAGGACACTTGGCACAGGGCAAAACCTTAGGCAAGTTTCCTTACTTACACACACGTCTCTATTTACCGAGCAGAAAGTAGGAACCCGGATGTTCGTCGATTATGGGTTGCTTCGCCGGGTAATAATCCCTCCAAAAAAAATTGGTCACTCAATCCATGACTGTTTCTGGGACGCTGCTATGTGCAATCGGCTCAAAATAAGGTCTCGTCCATTGTGAAGGGCAGGTAAACATTACGTGCCACTACTTGAAAAGAGACAAGTGTTTTTCCTGATGCGTGCCCTGAACAATAATCCACGCTAATTAGTCATCCAACTCCTAGCTAATTGTGGTTAAGATCTTGCTCTTTGCAAAACGGCTGCGTGTTCGCTCACTGCACAATTATTACTGAGTCATCATCCTTGCATTTGGTATATCGCTTTTCACATTAGAAGGATGTCTCAAATCACTTCACAGGACTTACTCTGCTGTAAATCGTACGCAAATAGGGCAGCAAACAGGAGCACTGTTTTGCGCAATTGTCTGCCGCATTTCGCTCAGAAAATACACAGTCAATCTGTTTTACAATATATCCTGTGAAGCCCCTTGAGACGTCTCAACGACATGATAAGGCGCTATATCAAATGCAAGGATTATTATTATTATTATTATCAAATACATGGATTAATATTATTATGATTGCTTATTTGACACAGCAACATCCCATAAACAGCTATGAAGTGAGCAAGCAATTTTATCTGGTGAGATTGTCGACCAGGAAACGGGGAGAAATTCCCTTCTCTATTCAGGAAGGTTTGATGTGATAAATGATTCACTTCTATCTCTTCCTTCTCCCAGAGTCAACTGATAAACATGGACGATGCCAAAGGTAAGAGGAAATGTGAAACAACATATTTTTATTTTCTTTCCTGATTTTCCTTCCCCAACACTCCCGTGTTCTTTCTCCAAAGTGCAGACCCGTCGCCTTTGCGAAGCCGGAGACAGAGTTCAAGTGCTTTCGTTTTAATTAAATCATTTCAGTCGCTGGTCTCCACAGCAAAATCCTGCAAAGCGCTTTGAGACGTCTCGACGATGTGAGAAGACTCTGTATCAAATGCGAGGATTGTCACGTAAATACAAGTTGTTGTTGATATATAACAATTATCAGTGTTCGTGCGAATTTTGCCATCCACAAAAATACATTTGGCAACGACAAAGATCGTTTCACTGTTGTTTGGCTCGTGTCCAGCCTCTGTAACAATGTGTTCCTGGAGTTCAAAGAGACTGATTACAAATTGGACATTAATAAAACCATGTTATCACACCCACCCCGAGATTGTATCTGGGGTAAAACTATATAATTAAAGAGCATTGTGCAAAATTAATTACAAATATTAAGGGCGCAGTATCTGATGTTTAACTGATAATTATTGTCACCTGACGTTCTCAGCAACAAATGAAAGATTATCTGGGTTGGGTGTCGCTTGTATAAAAATGATTAACAAATCAACAACGATGACAGGAAAATGATTGTGTAACAGGTGGCAGCGTTTGAAGATCATTTCTCCCTGTGGGGGGAAGCGGATTCACTGTCTGATTCACTGTTTACCGTGTTGATCAGGGTAAACAAACTGAATCAGGTTTGCCTTTCAGCCGAGGCTTTGCTGTCAACCACAGCGTGAGAGGTGCAGCTGTCTGGGAACAGCCGGGTTTCCTGCCACAGGATCCCGAAGCCTCAAGTTCCTTCTAGTCTTAGTCTCGGTTGCTTTTATTAAAAAAGAGGTTGGCTTCCACAGGAAGTCGGCCACTTTAACAAGGAGGTGGGCTTTGGCAGCGGGGAGAGAGGGAGGCAGTCGGAGGGACTCCACTACGAAGGCGGGGGGAGGTGGGGTGGGGACATGAAGAAAGCCAAGTGTTCACTGAGTGAAGGGAAGACATTTATTGCCAGGCTGCAGAAGCAGCGACTTTGCAACTTCACCGATGTCTGGGATCCTCGTCGACCCCCAAAAAACATGGTGGGATAAACCCGGTGAGAGAAACCATGGTCTAGAAGCCCACGGGGTAGGGGCAATGAGGGTTGGGGGGTGGGGGGGCTTCCGATAATGGTTGTTCGGAGCATGTTTTAACCTGATGTTTTTGTCCTGTTGAGGAACGTTATCCTCAGGGGTTATGCGTTTAAGAATGTTGGATCTCCCCCCCTCACGGCACTAACTATTTTCAAGGACTAGAATTCAATCCCAGCCAATGTTTTGCTCAAGGGCCCTGTTGAGGAATGCTGTACACACTGCACCTGCCACCCTCCACTCAATCATTCCAAGTGGACAAGTGGAGGTTAAGCATCGACTCAAAGAAAGTGTCAAAAACGACCTACAACAAGCTGTCGTTCTGTTAAGTGGATCTCGGCTCGGCTCACTCGGGCAGCTCTCTCGCCTCGGTGTCAGAAGCTTGTGGGGGTTTCAAGCCCTCGTGTCGGGACATTGAGCTCACTGTCTAGGCCGACACTCCAATAGCAGCAACAAATTTCATTTACATATTGCCTTTTACGTCAGGAGGATGTCCTGTAAGGGGAGGGGTGAGAGAGACAGGAGACATACCACATGTAAGTGGTGTCCGGTTTGGACACCCTTAAACCTCGGTGATGGGTTTCCTTGTGTGTCAGACCAGTGGCCAGTGGCCTCATGACAGTGCATGGGAAGTTTGTTGGCACGGATCAGACGCAGCATTTGCCTAGACTTCAAAGTAACCCATTGTCTGAAGCCCTGGAGGTGTTTTTATGTCACAAGGAGAACAGATTTGGGTAGAACAATAAACCAGGATCAAATCATGGCAGAAATGTTGAATAGATGTTTTGCTTTGGTCTTCACATTGGAGAGGGAGGATGTGACAATACCAGAGGGACAGGAAAGACTGGATTAGTGAAGGGGAGAAGATTAAAGGGATTAGTGTACACAAAAACATTGTAATGGATAGATTAATGTTCGACACCCGAGGGTACAAAAAGAAGCCGGAGAGGAAATTGTCGGGGAATTAGTCTATGATCTTTCGAAACTTTCAGAATTCAGGGGTATACCGAAGGATTGGAGGCTCCAACAGGAAAAGCGCCATTTTCTAAGAAGAGAGGAAGAAACCAAGCGAGTAACAATGGGGTGCAAAATGAGGTATTGGTCGCAGTATTGGGAGATTCACTCCCTGCGTTCGTCCCACTAAGTAACAGTCACGAAGGCTGTTTGTCAGAATGACTTTGTCGAAAGGGTTTCATCCAAGAGCAAAACCTATTTCGCCCTCAAAACGCACAGTCATTACACTTTACCGTGAATCCTGCAAAGCGCTTTGAGAAGTATGAAACCCGAGGACTTTTAATCAATAGGATAATGGGTCGCCATGAAGTTGTGAAAGACCTAATTCTCCGAACTTGCAATGTGTTAATTTATTGAATGCTGGTGGTCAATTTAACCTCTTTACGATGTTTAACCAGTCAACTATTTATAATGGACAGCAATGCACCGGAATGCCAGCCGAGATTATGAGCTCACATCTCATCATGGGGCTTGAACCCGCATCCTTTTGTTAATAACAATAATCCTTGCATCCGCTCTATGTAGCTCCTTATCATGCCACTGAAACGTCCCAAAGCGCTTCACAGGATGTACTGTAAAGTGGAGTGACTTGTGTATTTTGCGAGCGAGACTTTGAGATAAGACGCCGAGACCGGGTGAAATATCAGACCTCAATTAGCTGCAGAGTTGGGTGTTGGACGGTGTTGGAGACGCAGATCAGAGTGCAATAACCTGGCAGTTCCTCTGGAGAGTGATGTTGTACAACGAGCGATTGAGCGACTGCAGGATCCAGAGCAATATCCCTCCTCACCAGCGAAGCCGTTCCTTCAGGTGGTGGTTGGGTAGGTTCTCACCCGGGCTGGCTCTGCGACGGCGGGAGCGATTGACCGGCAAATTCCTTTTAGATTCCCGTCGATGACTCCGCTCCGCCATTAGATCAGGATGGAGCAGAGTTCCTGCGAGTCGGCTTCAGTCCTCGAGGCAAGGGCGGAGTCCTGTAGCTCAGTGTTTGGAGCCCTCGCCTGGCGAGCGAGAGGGCCCGGGTTCGATTCCCGGGCAGGGGAAACCTTTGGCAAGTTTACTTACTCCGCACTCCGCCGTTTACCTTGCAGTAAGCAGGAGCTCGGTTGTTAGGGGTTAATCGATCCATGGCTGTTTGTGGGGACGCTGCTGTGCGCGATTGGCTGCCGCGTTTCGTCCACAAAATATACAGTCAGTTCACTTTACAGTCTGTTCCGTGAAGCGCTTTGAGACGTCTCGATGAGGTGATCAGGCGCTCTATCAAATGCAAGGATTATTATTGTTATTATAAAAAGAAAAACAGCTGCAAAATAAAAGGCTGGATTTAAGAATTTTCCAACATTCCGCGTGATCCTCGGTTCAAGATAACAACCGATCATTGCATTTGATGCGGAGTCGTAAATCCGGTGCCTCATTGTCAGTGTCGCTGTCCTTCGAGTGCAGTATTAAACCCGTTTTTTCCGGTGTCCTGACCAACAATAGCGACAAGAACTTGCATTTATGTAATAATAATAATAATAATAATCTTTGCATTTGATATAGCGCTCTTCACGTCGGGAGGACGTCCCAAAGCGCTTCACAGAACACACTGTAAAGTGAATTGACTGTATATTTGTGGGCGAACGCGGCAGCCAATTGCGCACAGCAATGTCCCACAGACACTCGTAGATTGAAAATGGCCAATTTATTATTATTATTATTAGGCGTGTGGAGTGTGTCTGTCTGTGTGTATGTCTGTCTGTCTGTCTGTGTGTAGGTTCTGTCTGTGTGTGTGTATGTGTCTGTCTGTGTGTCTGTTTGTCTGTCTGTCTGTGTGTGGGTGTCTGTCTGTGTGTCTGTCTGTGTGTGTCTGTCTGTGTGTGGGTGTCTGTCTGTGTGTGTGTCTGTGTGTCAGTGTCTGTGTGTCAGTGTCTGTCTGTCTCTGTGTGTGTCTGTGTGTCTGTCTGTGTGTCAGTGTCTGTCTGTCTGTGTGTGTGTCTGTGTGTCAGTGTCTGTCTGTCTGTGTGTGTGTGTGTGTGTCTGTGTGTCAGTGTCTGTCTGTCTGTGCGTCAGTGTCTGTCTGTCTGTGTGTGTGTGTGTGTCTGTGTGTCAGTGTCTGTCTGTCTGTCTGTGTCTGTCTGTGTGTCTGTCTGTGTGTGTGTGTGTGTGTCAGTGTCTGTCTGTCTGTGTGTCAGTGTCTGTCTGTGTGTCAGTGTCTGTCTGTCTGTGTGTCAGTGTCTGTCTGTGTGTGTGTCTGTCTGTCTGTCTGTGTGTGTGTGCGTGTGTCTGTCTGTGTGTCAGTGTCTGTCTGTGTGTCAGTGTCTGTGTGTGCGTGTGTGTGTGTCTGTCTGTCTGTGTGTGTGTGTGTGTGTGTCTGTGTGTCAGTGTCTGTCTGTCTGTGTGTGTGTGTGTGTGTGTCTGTGTGTCAGTGTCTGTCTGTCTGTCTGTGTGTCAGTGTCTGTCTGTGTGTCAGTGTCTGTCTGTGTGTCAGTGTCTGTCTGTGTGTCAGTGTCTGTCTGTCTGTCTGTGTGTGTGTGTGTGTGTCTGTCTATCTGTCTGTCTGTCTGTCTGTGTGTCTGTGTGTCTGTGTGTCAGTGTCTGTCTGTCTCCTGTGGTCGCGGACACTGATTTACAACAGACGTCAGTGGCCGCACAAAGGCTTCCGATCAGAATGTGACTGTCGGTCCCCCGGTCCCGGGGCTGCGGTGTGAGCGGCTCTGTGGTACAGAGTGGACCCCCGAGAAGAGACCCCTCTCCCCCCTCCCGCTCGCTATGGGGGGCTGCTGCTCCACAGGTGAGACCTGGAGATCAATCCGACAGGTTCCCTCCCTCCCCATCCCTCCCTCCCTCCCTCTCTCCCTCTCCATCCCTCTCTCTCCCTCTCTCCCTCTCCATCCCTCTCTCTCCCCATCCCTCCCTCCCTCTCTCCCTCTCCATCCCTCTCTCTCCCTCTCTCCCTCTCCATCCCTCTCTCTCCCTCTCCATCCCTCCCTCCCTCTCCCCATCCCTCCCTCTCTCTTCCTCCCCATCCCTCCCTCTCTCTCTCCCTCTCCATCCCTCCCTCTCCCTCTCCATCCCTCTCTCTCCCTCTCCATCCCTCTCCATCCCTCTCTCCCTCCCCATCCCTCCCTCCCTCTCTCCCTCTCCATCCCTCTCTCCCTCTCCATCCCTCTCTCTCCCTCTCCATCCCTCCCTCCCTCTCTCCCTCTCCATCACCTCCATCCCTCTCTCTCCCTCCCCATCCCTCTCTCTCTCCCTCCCCATCCCTCTCTCTCTCCCTCCCCATCCCTCCCTCTCTCTCCCGCCCCATCCCTCCCTCTCCCTCTCCATCCCTCCCTCTCCCTCCCCATCCCTCCCTCTCTCTCCATCCCCATCCCTCTCTCCCTCTCCATCCCTCCCTCCCTCTCCCTCTCCATCCCTCTCTCTCCCTCTCCATCCCTCTCTCCCTCTCCATCCCTCTCTCTCCCTCTCCATCCCTCCCTCTCTCTCCCAATCCCCCCCTCCCTCTCCATCCCTCTCTCTCCCTCTCCATCCCTCTCTCTCCCTCTCCCTCTCCATCTCTCTCTCTCCCTCTCCATCTCTCTCTCCCTCCCCATCCCTCTCTCTCCCTCCCCATCCCTCTCTCTATCCCTCCTCTCCATCCCTCCCTCCCTCCCTCCCTCTCCCCGTCTCCCTCCCTCCCTCCTCTCCATCCCTCCCCATCCCTCTCTCTCTCCCCCTCCCTCACTCCCTCCCTCCCCCTCCCCATCCCTCTCTCTCCCCCTCCCCATCCCTCCCTCCCCATCCCTCCCTCCCCATCCCTGCCTCCCTAACTCCCTCCCTCTCCATCCCTCCCTCTGCCTCCCCATCCTTCCCTCCCTCTCTCCCTCCCTCCCCATCCCTCCCTCACTCCCCATCCCTCTCCCTCCCTCCCTCCCCCTGCCTCCCTCTCTCCCTCCCCCTCCCTCTCGCTGCGTTAATGTTTAATGTGTTAATGGCTGCCTCGGAATTGCCAGCAATGTCTGAATGCAATCAGTGTGGTTTGCTGTTGACATGGTTACTTGCTCCAGTGTGTGTGTGTACCACAAAGCCAGGACTCTTCCCCCCCACCCCTCCCTCCCTCCCTGTATCTGCCTCTTTGCCCAGCAGCAGGTAGACTTGAGCACAAACACAAGGAAAGCCAGTCCCGGTGTCACGTTCATCGGAGGTTTTGTCGGGAATATTCTAGGGCTGCATTTATTTCCGAGATGGCCTGTTCCATCATCTGGCCCCGTTGCCCTCGCTCCCCGTCACTTCCATCCGTCCCGCAGTTGCAGGGGCTCCGGCTACCGTTATATCTGCCACGTTATTACTGACGGTGAAAATTGGACTCGATGGGATGTGGTGACTGAGAATGAAGGCAGTGCGGTCACTGGCCCTCCCTGACACACACCCACACACACACACATATATATATATACACCTTGGGATCATGAAGGAACAGGTCGTGCATCCCAATGGGAAGCAATCAACGGGAATAAAACTGCAGCTCGGTTTACCCTTCAGCAAGAGGAGAAAGTGGGATGGGAGGGATGGGAGGAAACGCAATGAAGAGAGTGAGGATGGAAAAGGACACAGGAGTGTAAGAGAGGAAGCGGTCAGAGCAGATTCATAATATAATCATCCTTGCATTTGATACAATGCCTGATGGCGTGTGTCCTGGCTCCAGAGAGGTTTCCTTGCTCCGCACAGAACCCGTTGTTAGTCGATTGGCGGATCGCTTTCCATGGGTAATAATCCCTCCAAAATATAATCATTTGGTCACTCAATCCATCACTGTTTGTGGGACGCTGCTGTGCGCAATTGGCTGCCTCGTTTTGCCTACAGAATACACAGTCACTCCACTTCACAGCATATTCTGTGAAGCGCTTTCAGATGTGATAAGATGCTGGATCCAACGCTAGTTATTATTATTAAAGTGGCCAATCTAGCCCAAAACCTTTGAGGAGAGGCATTCCCAGCAGTGTCTAACCAGTGAGTTACCAACATCAGTGCTTTATACCCTATGTTGGCAAAGATCCACAGACAAACCAGAAGTGAACTGCGCAAGAGGGGTTTGTTGTCTGGGGCTCGGGATACATTTGTGGGGACATTTCAGGAGGAGACTAGGCTCACAGAACGTCTCATAAACATTTACAGCCAGCTGAGAGTCAAAACACACAGCCATGATTTATTACAGTCTCCGGTTACCATTGAAACATGCTCCTTTGGTTGTAAACCCATGTCCTGAATGGACACGATGCAATGACCTTCCTTGTGCTTTTACAACCACAGATCGCATTAGGAGATGCTGAGGTTCCTGACTGTGATCAGATTAGCTATGCCAGGTCTCCGCCCTGAACTTTTGCCTGATTTCATTACAGGAGGTACCAGACATTCAATTGGCTCAGATTGATATCACAGAGCTTATTACAGACGGCTTCATATCGAACAGGGAACAGTTTACCGGCAGAAATGTGCACTGCTCACTCCCCGGATGTTAAAGATCTTGTGGCACTGATGAAAAACTGAAAGGAGTTTCTCCCAGTGTCCTGGCCAACAATCTACCCAGATAGATAGATTTCTTATTGCAAAAGGGATGAAGGGATACGGGGATAAGGCAGCGTCAGGTTATTAGCTGGAGTTAGATTAGAAGATCAGCCATGATTGAATGGCGGGGCAGAGGCTCGAAGGGCCGAATGGCCTACTCCTGCTCCTACATGTTATGTTATGTTAAACCCATTCATTCACCTCCTAGTTGTTGGCGGGAGATTCTTTGCGTACATAGACTGCACGTAACAATAATGACTGCAAAGCACTGTGAGATGTTCCGACCATATCAAATACAAGGGTTAGAACAATGTGCAAGTCTTTGAAGCAATATTATTTTATCTTCCCCAGAACCTCTGACAAATATTGCTGAGAACCTCCCAGAGACGAGAAGCACTGCTCAGTGTAAGAATCTTGCATCGAGCGAGGAAGAGAAAGAATCTCCAGCGGCCTTTGAAGACCATAAAATCTGCAAGGTAGCAAGTGGCCACGACATGACAGGACTCCGCTCGGGAGCTCCTGTGAAGCTTAGCTTGTTCACAGAATAATTTACTGAGACGTTTGCTCTTATTTCTGAGAACATTGTAGAAACAAGGAGGTGAAATGCTCCTGAAAATGTTTCTTCAATGTCGTTAGCCTGGCTCAGTTGATCAGGCTCTTGCCTCTTGAGTCAGAAGCCTGTGGGTTCAAGCCCCACGTCAGGACTTGGAACCCATATAGTCTCCGCTGACACTCCAATGCAGTGCTGGGGGGAGCATTGCATTTGTGGAGGTGTCGGCCTTCGAATGAGACATGAGGGCTTAAACCGAGGTCTCAACTACCTGTTCAGGTGGATGTTAAAGATACCGTGGCACTATTCAGAAAAAGAAGGGAGTTTCTCCCGGTGTCCTGGCCAACAAATGATCCTTCATGTTGTGGGTGTTTGTGGGACATTGCTGTGCACAGTTTGGTTGCTTTGTTCGGCTACAAAATACAAAAACACTGCAGTTTCCAGGAAATCCTGTGAATTGCTTCGAGACGTCCTCCCCACGTGAGAGACGCTGTATCAAACGTAAGGATTATAATGATTATAAACAAAACCAGACAGACAGAAAGCCCCAGAGACTCCTCACCCCTGGGGAAATTAACCCACGAGCATGTGGTAGACAGGAACACGCAAGCCAATTGGAGGGACAAGTAGTTCTGGTTTTGAGTTCTGACGAAAGGTCTTTGACCTGAAACGTTAACTCGTTTTCCTCTCTCCATGGATGCTACCTGATCTGCTGCGTGTTCCCAGCGGCCTCTGTGTTTATACCAGATTTACAGCATCTGCATTACTTTGCCTTTTGTTTCTGGTTTTATTATCTGCTTTGCTGAGAGTTGGTGCAAAGCTACACTGTGTACTCTTTAGACCAAGGAAGGTCTCTCACTCTCTGGGGAAAAACAACCTCCAGTAGTTCCGTTGATAGATACAGTGACTGATTTTGTCTGATGCTTTGCGTTCCAGCAAGACAGGACCGATTTCTGCTGGGACCCCATTCAGGTCGGTGTCTCATCCATTCTCTTTGCTGCCTGTTACTAACCCACCCTCTGAACACCGGGCGGGCTGAGGGTCCCATTGAAGCGGGGAGGTCGTGTGTGTGGTTGTGGGGGTCATCATAATGTATTAAAGTGGGAAAAAATAGTGGTCATTCAATCCACGACTGTTTGTGGGACACTGCTGTGCGCGATTGACTGTCGCGTTTCGCCCCACACAATACGCAGTCAATTCTGTGAAGCGCTTTGAGATGTCCCAAAGATGTGATAAGGCGCTATATCAACTGCAAGGATTATTTGTTATTATGATTGATATCCTGTATAATGAGGTGTAGGGATTTGCCAGGGTGTTACGTGACAGAACTGGGGACATCAGGGAGTGGTCAGGCCTCTGCGATTTAACAGCGAGTGTGCATTGGTTGCGTGTATACTCACTCTAACACACTCTCCCCAGACCTCTACATTGTGCAGTCCTTACATCCCACATCACTCCCTCCTGTATGTAATTTACAGGCTTTTAAAGCTCAAACTTGGCATCACAAAATATACAGTCAATTCACTTTACAGTGTATTCTGTGAAATACTTTGAGACGTCCCAAAGACATGATAAGGTGCAATATCAAATGCAAGGATTATTATTAATATTATTATATATTATTATTATCACTTGATCCCTACCTCTTGATTTACCTAATCCTTTCCCTTCCCTTTCTCTGATCTCCTCCTAACGGCTTTGCATTTTATACAGCGCCTTATCACATCTTCTAGACGTCTCAAAGCGCTTCACAGAATATACTGTAAAGCGGAGTGAAGGTATATTTTGTAGGCGAAACATGGCAGCCAATTGCATGCAGCAGAATTGGTGTATTCTTTCAAACTTTCACCATGCTCTGGACTCTGGAGCTTGCCCCAAACCCAGATCCCATCAGGAAGAGACCCACCATGTTCAGGCTGTTATAGTAGTCTGTCTGTTTGACATGTTTGATGTATATTATTAATTTACTGTTTCTCTGTTAATTATCTTCTCTGTCGGGCTCAGAATTGCTTTGGCAGCAGCAGTGGAATTTTTTCTGGCTCCAAACAGACTCTGAATGGCTATGACATCAATGCGTTGGCAAGATCCTCACTCGTTGGTAGGTAAATACACGTCATTGATGAACATTTTGGGGTTTCTCGGGCAGATATGTTGCTGAAAAGCCCACCAGCCGTTAACTCGTTTAACTCAATAAACACTATTTTACAAACCAAAGTGCTGTGTATATCGGAAGTACAAACAGGACGGAGGTCCGAAGGTTGTGAGTTCAAGCCGCACGAACAGGACCTTGAACCCACATAGTCTCTGCTGACATTCCACTGCAATACAACAACAACAACTTGCATTTGCATAGCGCCATTCACGCCAGCCGGCGACTTGGAGCACTCCCTAACACTGGGGGAAGCGCTCCCCAGTACTGGGGAGAGAGCTCCCTTGTTGAAGGTGCCGTCCTTTGGATGAGACGGTAAATCGAGGTTAACTTTTCAACTTATTTTTACGCCATTCTCTTCAAAGAAGGTGTGAGAATCCCAATTCACGCTCTCCCAGATCCCAGGGAGGGGCTGGAGGGAGAAACCATTCCGGGGAGACTGGCGTGGGTTAAGGAAAGAGGAGGATGTTCAGTCGCGAACGTGTGGTTTAGAACAGGACACAATATAACCACGTCTTTCTGTCCGTGTAATAATTATCCTCACACATTTGTCCGCCTACTCCTTCCCCCTCCCCCACCTACAACTGTACATATTGCCAGGCAACTGGAGTTTAATGTGATTGTGATAGCAGGCGAGGAGTATAAAGAGTTCTGAAATCAAGTCTATGACCTACAGTGTCTCTTTGAGGGTGACACTCACGAGCGTACGTTGAGAATTTATGTCCTATGAGATCACCTAAGACGAGGCTCACCTCCAGGAGCACGGGATTTTGTAGACTGGGGAATAATCAACTGTGGCTTGTGTAAAATGAATTGACAATCAATTTGAAACAGCTGTCAGAGCCGGATAACCTCCAGCCTCAAATATGTAGAAATGAGTAGAAGTCAGCCAGCAGGCAATTACAGGCCTCATCGAGAGCCTTCGCTATCTCCATAATTGCTATGAACTCATACCTTCAGGAATGGCCATGTGTAGAGCATCAGGACATGAGCTGGAGCCTGAGCTCGTTGCAGGACTCAGGGCCTCACCAATCTATATTCCTTTTTACGTGTGCGGGTCATAATAATAATAATCCTTGTGCCTTTGGTATAGCACCTTGTCAGGCCAGAAAGACATCTCAGAGCGCTTTACGGGATTTACTGTGAAATGGAGTGACTGTATTTGTAGTGTCAGGTTAGACTGTGTGAGTTCAGGTCCGGACGTGGGGCTTGAACCCACAACCTTCCAACTCAGGGGCGAGAGAGAGCGCTGGGACTGAGCCAGACTCAACACAGGTTTTGTGGGTTGTGATGTTTGAGCCTGTGTTCGTGGTGGGGAATGCATTGCATTGTCAGCCACACTATCCTTCAGATGAGACGTTAAACCGAGCTCCCGTCTGCGCCTGTTCAAGTGGACGTAAAGGATCCCGAGGCAAAAGAGAAGGGAGTTCCTTTCTCCCGATGTCCTGACTGACAATCCCGCAAATAAAACTGAGCATTTGTTTCATGGCTGTTTCTGGGACATTTCTGTGGCCAAATTGGATGTTATGTTCACCGACAAATACACAGTCACAATTTATGGTAATTCCTGTGAAGCACTTTGAGACGTCTCGAAGACATGATAGGGCGCTATAACAAAAGCAAGGATTATTATTATTATTATTATCTGCCTGCATCTCTACCTCCTCTGTTGCAGGGCTGGTTCAAACAGTGAAAGATCACATCACAAAGCCTACAGCCATGGCCCGAGGCCGGGTGGCTCATCTGATCGAGTGGAAGGGCTGGAGTGCCCAGCAGAGAGGCTGGAACCGGTCACTGACGGATGAAGACTATTACTCAGACCTCACAGATGAACTGAAAGAAGCTCGGTTTGCGGCAGGTACATCAACAACAACTTACATTTATATATGGCGCCCTTCACGCAGAGTAGTGTCTCAGAGCACTTGAGGTCAATTAGCCCCAGAGGTACAGGGGCTGATTGAACTGCAGATCGGGTCTCACTCCCACTGAATTGTTAAGGATAACTTGGCCCATCCACAGGTGGACGTTAATACATGATGCTATTTCAAAGAGGGGGGGGTGGGGGGAAGGCGGTGGGAGAAGAAGATACGTGCGTTAGCTTTGGGACTGAGTTGCCTCCAAGGTAACGTGCCTGCCAATGAAATACTGGAATCAAGTCAACCGTCTATGGCGGTCTCGATAGTCTAATTCATCTGCAGTATTCCAAGTCACTGTTGATGACAGAACAGCCAATTCATCACGTTAATACTTCAAGCAGCAAAACAGCTACTGGGGGCAGGGAAAGTCACCACATTTAGCAGTAATTGCTGTAAAAGTGCTTTGCAATGTTTCGAGAAGAATAACACGCAATAAAAATGCTTCTTTTTTCCTTCCTTCCGTCTTCCTTCCTTTTCTTCCTTCCTCGGGCAGGTGTGGCTGAACAATTTGCCGTCACTGAGGCCACACTGAGTGCCTGGTCCTCGCTGGATACGGAAGAGGTGGTTGACGGGACCAGCCCGAGTGTAACAGATAACCCTTTTGGTATGTCAACAACATTCTGGGGTAAACAGCGAGCCCGATCACTCACAGTTAGTGTTTAGCTCTGGGAGAGATGTTGTTTTCCAACCTCCAAAACATGTAAACCCCGAGAAAGTGAAATAAAAATTTTAAAAAAAGGCCTTTGTGGAGATGAACACGAAATAAAATAAGATTATTTGCCTCAGGATAAAGACAAAATGGCGAGTCAGAGGTTCTCTGGGATTCTGGGATGGATTTGCAGAGAGCAAGCGCAGGTTGCCTAAAAGCTCCCCCATCAATGGTCGGGCTGAGGTACATGAAGCTCCAGGTGCTCTGGTTAAACCATAACACCCCCCCAACTGCCACCCCCGGGAGGGAAGCGAAGGGAGGGACCGGGTTGGTGGGTTTAAGCGAAGTCTAATGGCGGTATTACTTTTATTTCAAGATACGGAGGAAATAGTTCCCCAAGATCACCCTCTGAGCGGATCCCAAGGCCTTTACTGTCTGAACGTGGAAGGCAGCAGCGCAGAACATGCCACCCCTGGCCTGTCGTGCCCAGCCAGCCTGGCTGAGGAGCCCTCGCAAGGCAAGGCGTTCTCCCCTCTACATTCATCCCAGGAGGCGTCCGTCACAGGAAGTTTACTGACTCACGAGCCTCCCAACTTCTTGTCTCTGCCCGATGCCAACGTGTGTGGCCTGGCATTAAACAGAACACTGGGCCAGAGCACAGACAGTTACCAGCAGCGCTCTCACTCTTACAACAGCATGTCCGGCATTGAGGACGACGTGTTTTATAACTAGACAGGACAAGAAGGTCTTTAAGGTTGCTCTTTAACATAGAGTGTACTTTCAGGCTGCAGTGCCCATCCATCCCACCATCAGCAGAATTCTCCAATTGTCCTTGTGGTTTTNGTGGTTCATTAAGTCCTGGGTTTCTCTGTGTGAATGTATTTTTGTTGGTGTGTTTTTGTTGGTGTGTTTTTGTTGGTGTGTTTTTGTTTGTGTGTTTTTGTTGGTGTGTTTTCATTGGTGTATTTTTGTTGGTGTGTTTTTGTTGGTGTGTTTTTGTTGGTGTGTTTTTGTCGGTGGTGTTTTTGTTGGTGTGTTTTTGTTGGTGCTCATTCAGGCTCAGCTTTTCCTGCAAACTGAACCGTGAAAAATATTTTTGATCAAGGTATTGTCTCTTAAGCCAAACCATATCGGAGGCAAAGGCCTCGGACTGGATCGGTGTTAGGCAGAGCTCTCTCCTTTTTACTGATTAACAAATCCAGTGGGTGAGAAGTTCCGATGGGTGGGAGTGAAGTTCCCCTTCACTTTAGCCCATCCCGTTCCCAAATCGGACCCTCACCCAGATGACACCCGTGCCATGACCCCCCACCCAAAACCGTAACTAGCTCCAAATGCAGTGGAAATGTTTAGTGTGCTGCGGTTTATTCTGCTACTTTCAGCCTTTGACTTGGAGCTCAGCTTGTCTCTCCTGTGTCTTGTCCAGATGAGCTCTTGCTGTTAAATCCTCTCCCTTGAAACCTGGGAGAGGGGGCTGTGAGACATGTTTTAGTCATTTCAAGAGTAAATCATTGTTTTCTGGGGTGGGGCGGGGTGGGGTGGAAATGAGGGGCTGTGATTAACACGTGGAAACCCACCGATTGTCTCCCTTCTTCAATCCGTGTCGTGACCTGTATTCAGAATTCAGTCAGTTACAAGATTAAATATTATTGAAACTTGTGATGGGATTTTTTTCGTAATAATTTTCGAAGCAGATTTCTTGAATTTTTTTTTCCCTCTTGAAGGTCTGTGAACTGGATCACATCTTAATCAGCACAGCCTGACCCGGAAGACCTTAAAAATGGCAGCAAGTTGAAAAATATACAGTTATTCTTAAAATATGAATAAGATAAAATATTCATACAATAAACCTGAGGAAGATGCCTTCGCAGATCAGCATCCAATCTTAATATATCCTGACCAATTGTTCATTAGCACTCTTGCCTCTGAGTCAGAGGTTGTGGGTTCAGGTCCCCCTTGGGCTCACAGTTTAGGCTGACACTCCTTTGCAGTTAGATAACGGAACTAAGCTCCAGTCTCTTTGGGGGAGGCGGGGAGTTCAATTCTCTCTAATGCCCAAAAGGTGTCAGATTGACTCAGTTGATAGCACGCTTACTTCTTGGTCCAAGGGTTGAGGTTCAGGGATATTGAGATCCACCAGTTGACATTGAGTGCAGCGGAGAGTTGGAGGACAGTGCTGCATTGTCAGAGATGTCGGCCTTTCAGGTGAGATGCTGAACCGAGCTCCTGCCTGTATGTTTTAGGATTCCCATCGTAATATTGAAAAAGTTAAACCCTCTAGATGACGTGATCATTCGTGTAATTAGTGTTAGTGGGAACTTGTGTGTGTGACAATCTGAAACATTATCCCGTGTGAAGGGCACTAAATTAATACAAGATGTTATTGTAAACCTGGTGTCAGGTTTACCTACAAATGCACATTGACTACACTTGACAATTGGCAGTGGGGTTTCAAGACGTTATGGCGTTGGTGCAAATTGCTTCCTTCTCTCATTAGGACTTATGACAAAAGTGTGATCGTTAAAACAAACAATTTAGAGAAGAAACTAGTGTTTCAGAAGCATGGTTGGTGTCATCGTGGGAGTGTGTTTAATGCACGTGGGTGGATTGGAAAGGAACACAAAGTTTATTGTGACGGCCAGCTTCTGCACACAACAACAGGTGAAGTGAGGTATCGTTGGTAAATGGAAGTTTCAATGGGAATGGGACGACGATCATTACTCTCCTCTTCGATAACGTTTACAGCTTGACTGGGATCCGACCATTGGCCAGGTCTTCAATCACTTTCTTCAGCTGACGGGGAACACAAGAGAATTGAGTTATTTGCTAATAATAATAATAATATTCCTTGCACTTGATATAATGCCTTAGCATGCGGTCGAGACGTCTCAAGGCAGCGTCCCACAAAATGCCAAAGAAGTGGGTGATCAACTCTATTTTGGGGAACTTTTGGGGGATCAGGACACCAGGAGAGGGAAACTCCCTTCTTTTTGTGAATTGTGCCCACAGGATCTTTAAAGTCCACCTGAACAGGCAGACAGGACCTCAGTTTAACGTCTCACCAGAAACACAAGGCAAAAAGGAAGTTGACCTCCAACACTACATTGGAGTGTCAGCCTAGACTGTGAGTTTAAAGTCCCACAACCTTCTGACTCAGAGGTGAGAGTGGAGCCAGGCTGATAGCTACCTTTCTGATACTCTTCACGTAACATACTCTCTACTCCCACCGCTCGGGTTCTGAATTCTTTGTCTTATTATCTTGTATTTATCTCTCACCTCATTCCTGGTTACGAAGCCAACCACCTTCCCGGCCGAGGTGACAAACATGTGCTGAAGGCCCAGAAGATCAAAGAGTTTGTGAGTCTGAAGAGGGTCAGAAATGAAAGGTCGGTGGTGGCAACTGTGAGGTTGAGATGTTACCAGAACAGTACTGAACTTTCAGACACACCAAGACAGCAGCAGGACCTTGCATATGGTAACCTCCTCCCTCCCTCCTTCCGCGCCCCACACCACCCCCCCACCACCACCTGGCTCGCCATTAGGCCTCGCCCACTGGTAAGCGCTCCGAGAGCACTTTATGTAACGGGTAGGACTGTGGGGCTGGTGTTTTAGCAGTGATCTCGATGGTCTACCTGGTGTAACAAAGTGCTTGGAGACAGCTGGAAAGTCACTGGGTCAATGTGGCACTTTCCCCAAAGATTCTCATCCACTTTCTCCTGCATCAAACAGAATAAATGTTTCATCTCAGCAAACGGTCGCTCCTTATTCGTAATATTAATAATAATAATCCTGGTATTTGATACAACACCTCTTCACCTCTTCGAGACATCTCAAAGCGCTTCACAGGATGCACGTGCAAAGTGTAGCGACTGTTTATTTTGTGAGCAAAACGTGGCAGCCAATTGTGCACAGTAATTAAATGAGTGGAGCTTTTGAGGCCGGATGCAGACAGAACTATAGACAGGGAATCGAGTATTTATATAAATGCAAGTTGTTGTTGTTGTTACTGTGTATCACAGTGCAGCCTGTTATCTGTTGTGCACAGAAACTTACCGGCTTCTTTTCCTCCTCTTTGTGCCTCTCACGGCCTTGACTCTGAAGGAATTTGATCAGTTCCTTCCTTTGAACTGATCCGATGAGCATCATCGAGTCTGTGAGGAGCATTTTAGAAACAGAAGCTTTGGTGTGAAAGGCACTAGATCTTTATATCCATATTTATATTTATATCTGGCACCTCCCAATCTCGCTGACCTGCTTATTCCCCCTGCCAACACCCATTTTAAGATCACGTCTTGTCCTTCGAGACGTTACTCTGCTTGAGGGGTACTCTACAAAAGCAAGTTGTTGTTGTTGTTATATCAAATGTTAACTAGTTTTTATTATAATTGATTATGTGTCGCTAGCAGTTTGGAGAATGGGCTTTTACTGAAAGGAAGTTCTCTAAAATTGTAAATAAAATTACCTGTGCTTTCCACAACGGGATATAAAGAGTGCGAGCTGGAGTTTATCACCTGCAGGATATCAGTGTAGCTGGAAACCTTGGCCAAACACACGAGGCTGGTGTTCATGAACTCTTCCACGGTCACACTGTAAGAGCTAAACCACAAATCAATGTAATTTCCCGACAATAGACAACCTCAACCTGCAGTTTCGGAGAAGCTTCTGTGCTCACGTTTCCAACGTTCTGTTGGCAAGTACATTACCCTGGAGCCATCTCAGCTTCAAAGACTCCACTTACCTCTCCCCCCCCCCCCCCCCGGAGGGTGGCTAACAAGGAATGTAAGTTGTGAGAATGGGCCCCCTCTCCTCCAACACACGCATGCACACATGCACACACACAGAGTTGACCAGAGCACATGTTTCAGTTGTTGGTGAGGGCAATGTAGGAAAACAACATGGGGTGTAACGGGACTTTGTAAACACCCTGTAGTTCCTCCTAAATTCTTCTTTAGTATCAAACCCCTCAGTCGTCATCTGATACTTGAGCCATTGACGGGAAAACATGGAATAGACGGGGAAGGGAGGGGAGGTGGTGAGGTACGTACCCAGTGTTGCTGCTCCGAATCTTGGGCAGATATGGCAGCTTCTTCACAATAATGGTCCCGTCGTAGAAGGAGGGCTGGAATTTCTGGGCAATGGCGTTCGCCACGAGCACGGCCAGCAGGACGGGCAAGAAGTGGGCCATCTGTCCAGTCAGCTCGAATACCAGGAGCGCCGTGGACAGTGTGTGAGTGACCGCACCAGAAAACGCCGCCGCACCTGCCAAACAGAAACAGTCTCTTCATAATATGTTATATCCCACTCCGGGACTTGAGATCACATCATCTAAGCTGACGTTTCAATGTAGTGCTGTGGGGGGCGGTAATTGTCAGAGATGCCGTCCTTTGGATGAGACGTTAAACCGAGGTCCCGTCTGCCTGTTCAGGTGGATGTTAATGATCCCGCGGCGCTATTCAACAAGAGAAGGGAGCTTCTCTCTCCCGGTGTCCTGGTCAACAATCCCCCCAAATAAAATTTGTCACTCGCTAGCTCGGGTGCCCAGCCACCACTGAGATGTCCTGCTGATGTTCAAAGCATCGAATAAATGTAAACTTGTCAATGTATTGTTTTGTTGCATAAAGAAATACGTTTCACGGGCCTGGAACCTGTACTGAAGGCTACATGTCTCATCTCACCCTCGGTTGCAGCCTTTAAGCCCTGTGAGAGGTATTCCTTTATAACTTCTCCCCCAGCACTGTATTGGAATGTCAACCTGGACTGTGATTCCAAGGTGGGGAAATTGTTTTGTGCTTTGCATTATCAGCATAGACTTGCCTGCAAGAGCATATCCTCCAGGGATTATAGGGTTCAAAACTCCTTCTGACCTGATGCCATTGGGGAATATGTAGGCCACGACCTCTCCTACTAACCGACCGATAGCAGCACCTACACAGTACAAAATACATGGCAGACAGTCGGTAGGGAATCAAACCCGAATCCAAACATCCTGCTCGTTGCAGCACTACCAACCCTTTGCTCAGTGAAACCGACCTATTTCATGTCCCCGCCCTATTTGCCCCATCATCGGTGGATGGACCTTCAGCCATTCTGCCCCCACTCTCTGGAACTCCAGCCCGGAGTCCCTCGCCTCTTTCAAAGCATTTTTCAGAACGTACCTCTTTGACCAAGCTTTCGGTCATCTGTCCCCTCCCCACCTCCCACCCTGGTTCAGGTGCCCATCCAGCACTGTGAATGTGCTTTAGCACGTCCTACTGACATACATAAATTGTGTTGTATTACCCACCACAGGAGCCTATATAAATGTAAGTTGTTGGCATGTGTAACCAGGCTATTTATTTATGTTTGCAACAACGTGGAAAATGGTGAGAGTCCAGAATGCTCCTGCAGTATTGCCTGAGGCAGACATTCACGTCACTCAAATCAAAGTCATTGGAGATTTACAGACCCTCACTGAGTACATGTGGGCTTGATTCACAACTAAATTACAGGCACGGACTCGTTTCCAGGACTCACCGTAAATAAGCACGGGCATGAAGTAGCCAGCCGGCATTGGCATTGTTGTCACAAGAATCATCATCCAAAACTGGGGAATAAACAGAGAGATCAATATAGAGTCAATCCTGTCCAAATCCTTTCCTATTACTGGTGTATGTGTGTCCTTGACCAAGTTCCTACTTACTGCCAGATAGATAGAGGCGTGCATGTGGAGAAAGGAAATTTGCCTAAAGTTTTGCCCGACTCGGGAATCGAACCGGGTCTTCTTGCTTGCGAGGCGAGTGCTTTAACCTCTACGCTACGGTTACGAGTCAATGGTCAGGGCTTACCTTCATGACCAGGAAGAACAACAGCGTGCCAAATATGGTGAAGGTTGGGTGACACCATTCGATCCAGAGATTGTCAGGATCCACTTCTGTCCGGTTGCTGAGTGACAAGTTCTGGGAGAGGACATTCCAAGGCCGGTGGTCGAATAGGGAGGAGAGGAGTTCCTTCATAGTGAGCTGTGCAGGCACACATTAACGTTGGTGAGCAAAGTTACCCTTCTTTTCCCTATTTAATTTCTCTTTCATGAACCCTGGGACGGTACTGGTTACGGGCAAGTTTGCAGTGTTTCTAAATAGATTTCTTAATTGAGGTCTCACTTTACTGGTCAGGCTGGAATTGTTCAGTTAGTTCTGGGGAGAGGAAGGTCCAACTCAATCCCATTCAATTATGGGACGTCATTCCGACTCAGTAAGAAGACTCCAGTGGTATTCCATGCAATCATCCAATGCTACTCAGCTCAATGACAATCCAACATGATATTAATTGGAACATTAAAGATCTCCGAGACACCACTCATGCGAAGGGCATTAAATATAAATGCAGGAGGTTTTGTATGGCACCTCTCACGTCGGGAGGACATCCCAAGGTCATCCCAAACAGTCGAGAGTTTGCCCCCGAGCTTCAGTCATTGTAACCATGTTGGGGAGAGTGAGGTGAAGTTGGGGGTGGGGGTACACACCCATAACCAGTCTAGAGTTGTTTCCTGTTGTTAGTTATTGGCTGTCTTGAGCTTTAGACCCTGACCTGCTCTATTCTATACGCAACCTGCAAGCGATGCCGTCACAAGCCTCAAAGTCACAAATCGCTCCCACATTCTCGAGTACTCACCCGGGACGGCATAAACTGCCCCAGACTAGAGGGGAAGGTGATGGAGGCCATGAGTAAAGCCACAAGCCCAGAGTACACTGCCTTCCTACTGAGAGAAAATAAGTCGTCAACCGTTGAATGTCAGCCTGGCTCAGTTGGTAGCACTCTCGCCTTGGAGTCAAAACATTGCTAGTTCAAGCCAACCTCCCCCCACCACACCCCCGTCAGGATTTTGAACTCATAGACTAGGCTGATGCTCTACCACAGTGTCGCATTGTTGGAGGTGATGCTTTCGTTCAGGTGAGATGTTAATCCAACATCACATCTGCCTGTTCAGGTGGCCGTTAAATATTTTAAGTTAAAAAGGGAAGGAATTTTCCTAGTGTCCAGATCAACAAACCCCGAATAAAATTGGTCATTGGCTTTATGGGTGTTTGCAGGAGAAATGTCTCTATGCAGAAAATGGTGAGAAGGTGGAACTCACTGTTGGAATTGGTGGTTGAAGCAAAAAGCATCAATGTGTTTAAGAATAAACTTGATGCAAACATGAGGGAGAAAAGAGAAGAGAGGGTTAGAAGGGTTAGGGTCAGTGTGGGCTGGGGGTCAGTGTGGAGTCTAAGCACAGGCACTGACTAGTTGGGTCACATGGTTTGTTTCTGTGGTGTAATGTTCTATGTGACTTTGCCAACTTGGAAGTTGTGATCCTTTGACCAGGAATTTTGGCACAGATTTTGCAATCTGATATGAACACACCAGAGGTCGCAATTAACACAACAAATGTGGTCTGCAATTTGGCTCCACTGGAAATAGCAACCTATTCACAGTCTGCCTTGTGGCTGTGTATTCATCAGCAATTTCTGTTCTACATCAATAATAATACTGTAATAATAAAACTTGCCTAAGGTTTCGCCCCGCCTGGGAATCAAACCCAGGTCCTCTCGTTTGCGAGGCAATTCCTCTAACCACTACGCTATGGGACTCCACAAGTATCAGGATTGTACTTTAACTTACTTTGTGGCCATGAGCTTCACTATGACCAGGTTCCTCTTGGTGTATCCCAGCACCCAGCGCTGACAGGACAGGTAGAAGCAGCTCAGAGTCCCACAGAGGATCCTAAAATCACCAGCAGGAGAAGAACGTTGATTCACTTTCTGACCCATACAATAAAATGCCCCATGTGAGATATTAACAAGCTCTGTATCACAGATATATTATCATTTACATTTACATAATGCCTTTCACTTTGGAACGAGTCAAAAGTGAAAGGCTCGGTCCGAATGAACAAGGGCATCTATATAGACCACATCATCGCTCTGTGTGACAGCTTCGCTGACACTTCACCACACCCCGGCTGTGTCAGCAGCAGAGGATCCCAGTCGTTTAAAGCGATTTCCATGCTGTACACGAAAAATATATAAAGTAAGAATCTCGCAGGCACCTCACCCAAGGGCAATAAAGATCATAGTTTCCGGCAAATCAAAGGGAAAATCAACTCTGAACTTCGTCTTGAAAAGAGCGGTGATGGTTTCTGGGGAGAAGAGAGAATGAAAAATTGGGCCTCTCAGTTCAATTTAATAATAATAAGAATAATCCTCGCATTTTATATAGAGCCTTATCACGTGGTGGAGAAGTTTCATTAGGACGTTATCTCGCGCTTACCTTGCTCACTGTTGAACACAGCAAGAAGTCGAAACATAAAGGCCCCACAAGTGGCAGCAAAGAATCCTCGCCAGTAGTTGCGGATTGCAAAATGAGAGGACATCACCTCCACACTGAACAGGACACCTGAGAGAAATCACAGTACCATATATATATGTGTACATCGTGCCTGTCTCTTCGGGAGAACAACTCAAATCAGTTTAAAGAGCTGCAGGGCCCCCCCAACTGGATGGGGGGGGGGAGGATGAAGGCCCAGTCAGAAAAGTAAGACTTAAGGCAGGCTTTGAAAGTGGGGAGGAAGGAGGCACGAGTTGGAGGGATGGGGGTGATGGAATTGCGGAGAGTGGGGGCAGAATAGCTGAAAGCTTCCACCCTCACCCATGGTGGGGCAGATAATCACAATAGTAAGAATCTTTACATCTGATACGGCGCTTTTCATTTCAGGAGGACATCTGAAAGCACTTCACTGGGTATATTGTAAAGTGGTGTGACTGTGTATTTGTGCACAGCAATGTCCCACAAACAGCCGTAAAGTGAGTGACCAATTTTTTTCAGCTGTTTGTTGCCCAAGACGCCAGGAGAGAGAAGCTCTCTTCTCTTTTCGAATTGCACCGCGGGATCCTCAACATCCACCTGAACAGGCAGATGGGACCTCGGTTTAAGGTCTCATGCGAAGGCCGGCACCTTCCAGAGGTGCAGCACTCTCTCAGCGCTGCAATGGAAGGTCAGCCCGAGACCGTGAGTTCAAAGTCCCCACGTGACCATGATCTTTCTCCATTGGGACAAGAGTGGGGAGGAGTTGAGGTGAGATTGTTCGAGCAGATGCTTACCACTGATGGGGGCACCAAAACAACTCGTAACTCCCATGGAGTTGAGGTGAGGTTGTTCGAGCAGATGCTTACCACTGATGGGGGCACCAAAACAACTCGCAACTCCCATGGAGTTGAGGTGAGGTTGTTCGAGCAGATGCTTACCACTGATGGGGGCACCAAAACAACTCGCAACTCCCACGGCGGCGGCTGCCACAAGCATCTCATACTGTTTGTTCTTGTTCTGCAGAAAAGGAACAAGGGCTGAGGTCAGATTGGTGCCGTGGGGAGAGTGAGCGTCACTCGGATTCCAGCAGGCGGCGGAATCGCAACAAGTAATTGTCATCTTTATCTCGAAAAATTATTTTTACGGCTGTGAAAAAAAAATTCCCTCCTTCAACCCCCTGATCTGACCACGTCTCCCTTACCTCATAGTCGCCGGTCACTGTAGTTCGGATTCTTCCCAGGTAGGTGGCAATTATACTGGAGACGTGAACAAAGGGACCCTGCAGAGCGGCCAAGAAACAGTGGGGTGAAAATTGCAGCTAATTAACACATCGCTGCAAAAAGCGACCAGTCAAAGTGTTCAATATATTGGCAGATCAGAGTGCCTCCTAGAGGCTGATCTCTCTTCTCCCCACGCCCTTCATTAAACAACAGCAAATGACAGCAGCCCTACTCCCTGATCCTATTAATAAAACATGACAACAATACTTCTTTATATCTAGGCCCAGCTGTTGGGTTGAGTCATGGGGACTTTTGCTGCATTTGTGATCCATGTGATAATTATCCATCTATCGGATGGGACGTTAAACTGTGGTCCCGTCTGCCTGTTCATATGGATGTTAAAGATCCCCTGGCATGATTCGAAAAGACAAGGGAGATTCTCTCTCCGCCACCCCCCAGTGTCCTGGCCAACAATCCCCCAAATAAAATTGGTGGCTCACTCCACGTCTTGTTTGTAGGACACTGTTGTGTGCAAACTGGCTGCCGTGTTTTGCCCACACAGTACAGTCACTCCACTTTACAGAATGTGCTGTGAAGCGCTTGGAGACGTCTCGACGATGTAATAAGGTGCTATATATCAAATGCAAGGAATATTATTATCATCACAACCCAAGTACAATAGCAATCCACCACAACACTCCTCAGTATACTTTGACTTACCACTTTGCCCAAAAAGAGTGTGCTCCCTGCTGCCAAGGTACATGTCATGCCGACCACTTTGGCGCTAAAGTTTTTGATCATCAAGTACTCCTCCAGAAGCACTCCAGTCAAGATGGTCTTTAACTCGGGAATGCCTGAGCCTGGAGGAGAAAGACAGGGCCATCTGGATGAGCCATTTGTACGCGGAGGCAACTCAATAAGTTTAAGTCAAAGAAATAAGTTTCACACCATCATATACAATAAAACATCTCAAAGATGACAGGGCAGCCATTTTGCTCAAAGAAAGGTCACAGCTATGAGGTCAATGATCAATTAACCTGGAGGATTGTTGGTCAGCAAAAAAGGGGAAAGACCCCTTCTCTTTTCCAATAGGATCTTTAATCTCCACCCGAAGAACAGGCAGACGAGATCCCGGATTGATTTCTCATCCTAAGAATAGAGCCTCCAACACTGTGGTGTTTTCTCAGTGGACTTGAGTGTCAGCCTAGACTGTGAGCTAAACTGAGGCTTGAACCCACAACCTTTGGACTCAGTGGGGAGAATGGAGATCTAGGTAAAGCTCAGGTAGAAGCCAAGAGCGGACAGCTGTGTTTTGGGATGTGTTGGCAGTGCAGGTGGTCAGGTGAATATTGTTTGTTGTACAAATCAGCAGCTGTATGAGCCTTACCCCCTGACTGTGATGAGATGCTCTGAGAGAAGCCAGTGGAGAATGTGGTGAGTGCAATGGGGTAGATGGTCCAGCACAGATACTGCAGAACGCTGCTGCCATCTAACTTCTCGTATAGATGTCGATGAGCTGCAGAGAAATAGCAAATATTAGAAACGTACATCCAGAGCATAGTAATCCTTACATTTGATATGGCACCTCTCATGTGAGGAGGACCCATGAACGAGCTTCATAGGATCTGCTGTAAAGTGTAGTGTCTGTGTAATTTGTAAGCAAAAGCCAATTTGAGCACAGTTGAGATATCGGCGGAGATAAGGCGAGATCTTATTTTTAGATGATCAAATCCATTGTTATAATAGTAGTAACACTAATAATCCTTGCAACCTGATACAGCGCCTTATCATGTCTTTTGAGTCATCTCAAAGTGCTTTGCAGGATACACTGTAAATCAAATTGACTGTGTATTTTGTGGGCGAAAATTGTTCTTTGCAAATTGGAAGTGCAGAAGCTCGATATGGGGTCAGAGCAAATTAGCAGAGATAAAGCTCACCCACCCACCCACCCACCCAGAGGCTGAATGCCTTCCTCTCTAAAGGCACAATAATGTCTCAGCCTTTTCTCACCTTTGAGCAGTTTGGACACAGTGAAATCCATGCCGAAGCTGATGAGAGCCATCAATATGCCAAAAATGAAGAGAAAATACCAGTCGTCTCCGACACGGGAGAGCTGCCGCTTGACAAAAGCCAAACATCCTGCAAAACAGAGGTGGAGAGCATGGAACACCAAAGGACAATCCACTGACAGTTCACTGTCTTCCTGCACTCGGTAGCAGCATCCACTGGCCAATACAGAGGAGGGGAGACTTCCCCCCCCTAGCACTGCTCTGGATCTGGGAGCTAAAGTCCTACTGTGGGGCTTGAACCAATAACCTTCTGACCCAGAGGCAAATGTGCTATCAACTAAGCCAAGCTTTTGACCACAGCAGGGAAACTGCCCCCTCACCCTCGGAAGCTCTCGGTCACAAAAGCAGGTCACTAAGATCATAAAGAAGATCAGATGGATCTCCACGTGTTCTGCACTTGTTTCACCAGCTACTCCAAACGGTGTCTGGTTAGTCAGTCACCCGAATGAAGCATCGCATTTGCAGTCGATCAGCAAGGCCAATGACTGTCTTAGACGGCAGAGTGAAAATGAATTACTGCTTTAATAATAGTCCTTACATTTGATATAGCACCTCTCACATCGAGAGGACGTACCAAGGAGTTACCGTGAAGTGCAGTGACCGTGTGTTTGTAGACGAAACGCAGCTGCCAATTTGCGCACAGCAACATCCAATAAACAGCCATGAAATGAGGGACTTATTTTTTACTTGGGAAATGCTACAAATAGGACGAGAAAGAAATATTCTCTCTCTGAATCCCTTTGAATGTACTTTAGTACCTTCCTCAATCAAAGTCTAAAAAGTGATGCAAACGGGAACCCGATAGGCAAAAACTGGAAGGATATTCAGAGAGCGTGGAACATTAAACTCTCATACCGTTCATCCTCCGCCGAGTTTTGATCCCGGGTCTCCACACATTGTCTTGCAACAAATTGCTGTCCTCTGCTCCGAGTCTGTCTTGTTGTCTCCTCATTCCGCTCATTGCGGGCACAGATTGCCACTGAGACCTTGGCCGATACACCTTTACAACTCAACACTGCTCACTCCAAGCCTGACTTAAACAGGTTCCAAATCACCCCCCAACCCCTCCCTCTCTCCCTCCCTCCCCCTCGCACACACAATTACTGCTGCAACCTCCATGCCCTTGGAAAGCGCTTTACGGTACTTTGCAAAAGGGCACAGACTAAGGGCTAGACGTGGACCAGGTTTTGTATAAACATGTTTTGGTCTCTATGGGATTGAATGCAGTCGCTGACCTGAGAGTTTATTGTGGCAATTCCATCTGCCATTCCATGAGAAGTACTGGCAACAGCAGCTGCAATTTAACGCAACTCAAATCCCATCGGCAAAGGCCCATTGGTGAGGACAGACGCCTTCGCTGTGCGTACTGTTGATACGTCCGGTTGTGCCTGAGGCACGTCACTTAGATCCAGCTGACGCAAAGTCAGCTCACTCCCTGTCTGTTCTGTGATTTTCCACACAGCTCTACAGGGCACAGACCTGGATGAAAGCAATTCGAGACACGTAAATTGGGCCCCTTTAGTCACCTGAGGTACGTCACGCTGACCCATTGGAATTCCACTCCGTTACGGCGCACTCTCCTGGAGCAGACTGCCAGATCCTCCTCGAGACGGTTTTCCTGGCCAACGTTCCCCCCCAATTAAATGTGGTCACTCACTTCATGGCTGTTTGCGAGACACTGCTGTGCGCAAATCGCCCACCAACCCACAGTCACCGCACTTCACAGTGAAATCCTGTGAAGGGCTTTAAGACGTCCTCTTGATTTGAAATGTGCTTTATTATTATTATGACGATCATCATTTACTCAACGTTTAATCTGAAGATATATTTTTAGCACTGATCGAACTCTTAGTGTTGATAGATTGTTGGATTGATTAATCGATTGATAATCGTTCGTCCTCAACCCCAGGCAAAATACCTGGCCTGCTCCAGGCCAGTGCGTCCAGTCCATATTTCTCATTTGCATTTGCACTGCTCATGGAGAATCCATGAATCATGAATCAGACAATTAGCACTGTGAGCACATTGCTTCCACTTGCTCTATGTTTCCACTCCATGACCTGGTTAATCAGTATCACATTAGCACAACAGCCAAAGGGGGTAATTGATAGGGAAAGGATGCAAATCACCAAACGATCTGATGTGGTCCTGATATAAATAAATAGCAAGTCAGAGACAGCTGAGGAGAGAGATTCTTTATAGTACCTTAAGCATCAGAGAGTTTCAAGGGGCTTTGCTTTAATTGCTGTCAAGTGTAGCAACTGTTTTTGTTGGCAAACACAACAGCCATTTTGCAGGCGGCAAGGTTTGACCGTGAGAGACCAGGGACCCTTGGCACAGTTGAAAAGGTAGGTTTCCAGTTGGTAGACAGATAAAGAGGGGGGAGAGGTTGGAGGGATAGAGTTAGGGGGTTCTATCAGTTAAGGTATTGTACTGTAGCTGAAAGCAGAGAAAGAATCTGAGGTCTTAAATTGTTCATGTCAAGAACTATTGCCTTAGCGTTGCAAGAATTTGGAGAAATTATTCAATACATTTTGCGAGTTTTCAAAAGTCCTTAAGTTCACAAGAATGTCAGGAGAAATCTTGGGGAGGTTTTGAACCCCACTCTCAGCCTCCAGCTGATTTTCAATCCTTGCTTGATTAACTCGCTGATGTTTAGGTGACCACATGTGGGAGTTGACCTCGAGCACGATTTCATTCCACAGAGGTTAAGGCTAAGCTTGAGCGGAGGCTGCTGTGACTTCCACGGAGCCTCAATGAAGTGTTACAACGTGCCTGGAATGACCAGGGACAATTAATAATTAAACTATTTTAAAATGCAAAGCAAACAGGAGCAAGCATCGTTTGGTAGTGTTTAACCCGTTTACATTGGATGGGGTGGAAAATCCCAGTCGTCTCCAACACGGGAGAGCTGCTGCTCGGTAAACGGAGGCTTGTGTGTGGAGTAAGGAAACTTGCCCAATATTTTGCCCTGCCCGGGAATCGAACCCAGGTCCTCTCGCTTGCGAAGCGAGTGCTCCAAACAATACGGGACTGGATTCCACAAACCCTTGCAGTATCAAATCAAGGATTGTATGAGCATAATGTTTTTAGACTGCGTTAGGGAATTGTATGGTTTCAGTAACAAAGTGGACGTCACAGATAACGGCGTCGGACTATTTAACCTGGTGACTTTCAATCAATCCCTGATACGGGTTCTGTTGCTGTGAAGTCTTTCCTACGAGCTCAGTGTCATCACCAAACAGGTGACGTGTGTGTCCTCTGGTTAGCGTCCAAAATTGATTGGGATAATTATAGACAATATTATACTTTTCTCCTGCAAATATTTCTCCAAATCCAGGCCGACTGCCAATTTAATTAAGGCTGAATTTAAGGCTGGTTTCAAAATTCCACCCAGTCTGGATGTTAGTCTCAGGGAATGGGAAACTTCAAGCCTGGGATTTCTGAACCGCATGATCCAGTTACGGTCTGAGGTGCCAAGAACATTGTGTTCCTGCCCCCAAGCCTTAGGTATGAGATGATCGAATCTGGGGCTTGAACCCACAAACCTTCTGATCCAGAGGCAAGAGTGCTATAAACTGAGCCGGGATGGTACGATACAATGGGATGGAATGGGCTCGACTGGCTGTACAGCCTATTCCCGTTTCCTATGTCAACAAGAACAGAAAGAACAACTTGCATTTATCTAGCGCCCTTCACGTGGGGTAATATCCCCAATCCTTTGCAGTTTTCCTTTCCACTTTGCTGACTGAACTGCCGAGGCCTATGCCCGTTTAGAAGGTCGCAGGTGAAACCTTTCCCCACTCGTCGCAATTGTTCCATTGAGTTCCCTGCATCTAAATAAAGCACGTTTCCAGCTTCTGGGCAGGGGATCTGTGCAGCTTTAACAAGAACTGCGCTGGAGAGGAGTCGGGTTTCTTTTTCAGGCCTCCATTGAGCCAGGCAGGAATGCTTGCGATGAGGACACATTCCTGGATCAGTCCGTTTGTTTGGAGGACTCGGGCGACCTTTCATCTGGGGGAATTTTCACAACTGCATGCCTGATGTGGCCAGAGCTAAAATTAACATCAAGCCTTGACGTCGGCAGTCAGCCGAGTGGGAAGGAGGTTGGTATAAAACCGCAGCATACAATCCCATTAGAGGATACAAAGGAGAGAGTCCTTGGGATCATATCTGTGCACTTAGCAGCTGAGCTCTGCTTGAGAGGTGAATTTGCTACTCGAGTTTAAAGGTTTCGCTGTCATCCATGAGTTTAAAATCCTCCTCTGCTCTCAGATCTGAGCGCAGCTTTCACCAGAACACCACCTCCTCCTCGTCCTCGTCTTCCAGTCCCGCTTTGGATCAGTACATGGATAAGCCAATGGGTCTCTTTGGGGACGAGTTTCACGGGAGCTTCCTGAGGCCACGAAATGAGCAACTCGGATTTTCAGGCAAGTGTGATTAGTCTGCCATAAGAAGTTCAACCCTTGGTCCATACTTGAGAGTCCCATAGCTCAGTCGTTCGATCACTCGCCTCATAAGCAAGAGGACCCGGGTTTGATTCCCAGGTGGGAAATAACCTCAGGCAGGTTTTCTCACTCCTCACACTAGCAGTAGATAAGAACCCAGTTGTCCACCAATTGGCAATTCGCTTTCCAGGGTTAATAATTTCTCCTCCCACCCAAAGGCATTTGATCATTCAATCCAAGACTGTTTGTGGGACGTTGCTGTGCTCAATTGGCTGCCGCGTTTCACCCACAAACTATACAGTCAATCTACTCGATCATATATCCTGTGAAGCGCTTTGAGACGTCTCAGTGGTGTGATAAGGTGCTTTATCAAATGCAAGAATTATTATTATTGTTATCACTGAAGTGCTTTGACTCACTATCACGTGAAGGGCACTATATAAAATGCAAGTTGTTGTTGTCGTCGTCGTTGTCGTCGTCGTAGAAGGATCGAAGCAAAGCCTCATTTTTTCAAATTGTTTTTGCTGTTAAGTATTTGTGTAGGTTTTGGCTTATATTGAGACACTGTGAAATCACACTGAGTTGGATTTGGCTCAGTTGGTAACATGCTCACCGGTGGGTTGGAAGATTGTGGCTTCATTACCCCCCCCCCCCTCCCCAACACAACGTCAGAAGCTGAGCCCACGGACCAGGACTGGCATCCCAGTATGGTGCTGGAATTGTCAGGGAGTGCTGTACTTTGGATGAGATGCTAAGCAGAAATCTTGTCTGCCCGTTCAGGCGGAAGCAATAGCAAGAATCAAAGATCCTGAGATAGTTTTCAAAAAAGAAGGGAACTTCTCTCAGTGTCCTGGCCAACATTCCTCCAGATAACTGGGAAATTCAGTCATGGCTGTTTGTGGCTCACTGCTGTGTGCAGATTAATTGCTTGGTTTGCCTCCTGCCCACATTTAACCACAATCACCTCAAAGCATTTTGAAACGTTTTGCTGTGATAATTGCAGTCAATTCACTGAACAGATTTTAGTTCAACATAAGAAGCGCGCAGTGCCAGGAGCATTATGCGGAGAAATCATAACAGCGCCTTCGGATGTCCTCCCGACGTGAAAGCCGCTAAACAAATGTAATTTGATTCGCCTTCAATCATCCTGGCAGTCACATGCACATGTCATGTCCCAAACTATATGCTGCAGTTAGTGGCTTTACGCACCAGGCAAAATCTTTCCATCTCTAAACGTTAACGAACAAACAATATGAGAAAGCTACGCCTCTTTATTTGACTGGTGCTCTCTCCGTATAGTATTGTATAGAAACCCAGAACAACTCACAGTAATTATATCAATAGATATTTTAATACTGTACGCTCACACTCCAGTAAAGTGGATGCTGATCTCATCCCAATACCACATGACATGTCTGATGGGATTGTCCAATGTGTTTTACTCCAAATAGGGCGTCATGGAAGCACGGGGAATGTGAAGTCCCTGGGACACAACTATCAGTTCACAGTAGATGTGAATGACTTCTCACCGGAAGATATAATAGTTACAACTTCCAACAATCAGATTGAAGTCCACGCTGAGAAGGTGAGTCCGTCACAACCTTCACACCATCACTAGATTAGTTTGGATGAAGAAGGCCCTTCGGCCCATCTGATCTCATCCTTGCAGATTAGCCACCTCTATCCCCATATCAGGTCGCGCCTCAAGATCTTCCTCTTCGACCGTGCCTACGGTCACCTCCCCCTGGCTCGTTATCGTGCTCTGTCTCTGTCAAGCGCCCTGCGTGAGGGACGCTACAGAAATGCACGTTGTTGTGGTTGTTGCTCTGTGGCACTCTGTCCATGGATTGTTGACCTTTAAACATTTTCTGGGGTCCCCCAAGCCTTGGCTCTTGCCGACCCGCGTCTAATAATCCCAGAAAACTGGGTGCATTCCTCCAGGGTGAGAGTGCGCATTCCATTGCAGACATGGGGATTGCTGTGTGTAGATCACCTGCATATGTGGAACACTCAGTCTGGTTTGCGTGCTCTTAAGCACAGTGTTGGGTTTGTCTGTGTGTCAGACTCCAGGCCGACCAAAAATAATCTGCAGCTCAAACTGTCAGGTTTTCTGGTTGTGCTACACCTGGAACTCTCTCCCAATCTCTCCACCTCGACTCCTCCTTCCCCTCTTTTAGATCACGACTGACGACCTTCCTCTTGGACCGTGCTTATGGTCACCTCCTACTTCAGGCTCCGCCATTGTCAAGACACTGCCCCGTGTGAAAGGCGCTATATAAATACAAATTGTTGTTGTTGACAGTCCATTCAAGTAAATGTCTTTTGCTTTCAGCTCGCTGCAGACGGAACGATAATGAACACGTTCACCCACAAATGTCAGCTGCCTGACGACGTTGACCCCACCTCTGTGACTTCCGCCCTAGGTGAGGATGGGACATTGACCATCAAAGCAAAGAGGCACCCAGCCAAGCACACTGAGCACGTTCAACAGACTTTCCGAACCGAGATTAAGATCTGAGCGTGTGGGGGTGCAGGGGAGAGCTTCAAAGGAGTCGGCCGATAATGCCTACGATAGTGTAGTTGGTATGATAGGACAGTGCTAAGATTTCACGCTGGATTGATTGTTTGACACTGTACCCAACCCCTTTGCCGGACTAACACATATCTCAGCTTGTGCCAGCACTGAAACCTCAAGCAGAACCTTGTGTTACCTGTAGTAAGGGGTTTGAAACTTTGCTTTATTTGAGTCATTTCATTTGTCTTATTGGGGCAATAATCCATTTTTTGTGACATTTGTTCATGGGATTAATTAATTAATTAAGAAATCCAAGTAGTGGGGACTCCTTCTAGCCATTGGAACTTTGACACAACTCGAGAGAGAAGCAGCTCTGTCTGAAAACAGATGGAATTGGAGGTGATTCTCGTCAGTTGGAGTCATAGAATTGCAGCTTTCTTGGTTAAGATATATTGCAAAATTGACCAACCCCCCCCCCTCCTCCCCAACCCCCCCCCCCTCCTCCCAGAAGCTTTTGATAGTAGACCTTGCAAAGTCATCTCCAGCCCCACTCGGCTGGGCAGCATCATCATTGCCAGTTAGAGGAAACACGTGAACTTCACTTAGAGTTCTCTTAAAAGAAATATATAAAAATGGAGTCCTCCCCCCTTCTCCCCTTACCTCCACCCCCACTCGCCGCCACGCACCCTGTCATTGCAAAACATATCTACGTTTCTAAGTTTCTCCTCAGTAACCCATTGGAGCCAAACCCATTGGCCTCTAAAACCTGCTCGCAATCAAATCGCAGCGACTTCATCTCAAACCTGGGATCTCGGTGGAGTCGGGGTTTTGTGATCTATAGGAACAGAAGATCCTATGTTCCTGTTATAGTATATCATGCCCCTCAAGCAGGGTAGCGTCTCAGAGCGCTTGATACTCCTGTAACAGCATTGAAACATCATGTGCCAGAAAACTAAAGCCTTTGATCAGAAGCCATTTCTGGCCGGATGTGGCTTTTCCCAGATCAGTTTCGACCCCTTATCTCCTTCTGAATCCAAGTGGTTGCAATATGGAAAGGAAAAAAGGGTTCCTGTGGATTGCCAATAAATTAACAATCTACTCTAGAGCATAGTTATTTTGACCCACACTACACTACGTCTCACCTGTGTCTTTTGGCAGCAACATCTCAGATATTTCTTAATTGTAAGTAAAATCCGTAGAGGACTGTAGCTGGAGCACACTTGTTTGAAATCAAAGACAAGGACTGAGTCTTATCTGGAATGTGAACCAGAGCAAAAAACTAATCCAGGGCTTTGTACAACACGGCTCAACACGGATTTATGGCTAAAATTATTCACTTTAACAGGAACCCATGCCCTGTCTCACCCCTGTTTAAATTCTTATCTCAGTGTGGGCTGGGCACTTGTCTGTGTCAGTGTTAAGTAGTTATTTCCATCCTCTGACTCATTTCTTCCCGGCAGTCTTTCAACACTGGGCCAGGGTAGGAATCCAGCAAAGAGACATACCTCAGCCGCTCGTCCTTTATCTCAAGTGATACGCAGCAAGAAAACCAAAGCGAGAGACAGAGAGAGAGAGAGACACTGAAGTGTCATTTGTAATGTGAGGTAGAACCTCACAATCTCTCTAGGTTGTGAGGTTCTACCCCTCACCTCTCATTGTGGAGTCCTGTAGCGTAGTGGTTAGCATGCCCACCCCGCAAGTGAGAGGACCTGGGTTCGATTCCCAGGCAGGTCAGGGTGAAACCTAAGGCAAGTTTCCTTACTCCACACACAAGCCTCCGTTTACCTAACAGTAAGTAGGAAGCTGCTTTTTAGTTGACTGGTAGATCGCTTTCTGGGGGTTAAAATTTCTCCCCCAAAATAATTTGGTCACTCAATCCAGAACTGTTTGTGGGACACTGCTTACTGTCGCGTTTCGCCCACAAAATACATGGTCAATCCACTTTACAAGTAAATCCTGTGAAGCCCTTTGAGATGTTTCACCTACGACTGTTTGTGGGACATTGCTGTGCGCAATTGGCTGCTGCGTTTGCCCACAAATATACAGTCAATTCACTTCACAGTGTGTCCTGTGAAGCGCTTTGGGACGTCCTCCCGACGTGAAAAGCGCTATATCAAATGCGAGGATTATTATTATATTATTGACGTGATAAGGCGCTGTATCAAATGCAAAATGCAAGGATTTTTGTTATTATTATAAAGAATCCCTTTTGAATTCCCATTGAATCCGAGTCACTTGAAGAGTTATCATAAGATAAAGATAGATGATATCCGCTAGTTTGTAGGTCCAGCAAACAGTCGCCAACAGAAGTAGAACAATTGCAAGATAGAATTAATGATGAGGTTCTAAAATATTCTCCAGGCAGTGGGTGGACCGAAGTCTCTGCCTCCAATCATAGTTGGAGCAAAGCCCACAGATTCTTTTGGAGAGGAATTTCCCTCAGTGTTCCAGGCTGATCCATCACTCACCTCGTGACGATAAACTATGTGTGGTTAGTGCTGGTTAGAGATGAATTGAAAAGGCTAAACTTTAGAACTGCAGTAAAGTAGATAATTTAGCATCTTAATCTCCACCGCTCGTACCCAGAACCATAGAAACATACAGCACAGATTGGCCATTTGGGTTAGAAAGAGAAATCTATTCAGTCCCATTTACCTGCCTTTTCCTTTTATGTCTGCAAATGACTCATTTTTAGATGATAATATTAATAATATTCCTTGCCTTTGATTTGGCGCTTCACAGAATATACCGTAAAGTGAATTGTCTGTGCATTTTGTGGGCCAAACACGGCAGCCAATTGCGCACAGCAGCGTCGCACAAACAGTCATGGATTGAGTGACCAAATTTGTTTTTTATCGCTTTACCTCCTTCTTAAAAGCTAACATAGGTCATGCTTGGACCCTGCAGTGCCCTCCACATCCTATTGAGACTGTGTGTAAAAGAAAATCCTCCCAAACTCCCCCCTTTCCTCTCTTACTAATTATTTTAAAGTACCTACAAGCATTACTCTTGTTTGTACTTCTCTCCCACACTCCTGTCACCATGGAAAAAAAAAAGTCTCTCTGTCGTCCTTTGAGCATTGTCACATTGTGCACACGTTACATTTCTCGCGCCATGTCTAATAACCTGATGACTCGTGACTTATCAGACCTGCCTCACTTCTGGAAATAAACATTGTCTCTCCCTGTGCTTGTGATTATCAATCGCTCCTGAGCCAAGCTCCAGAGCACTCCAGGGTGAGATCGTGGAGGGATTGGATGTGAGGATTATAAATACATGGAACATATTCTGACAGCCTTGCCATCTTGTTGAGGAAGGTCAGACTCTAGCGGCTATTCCTGACGAGTGTACACAGTTACCTAGTAACACGTCACCTAAAAAAAACATTAAGCACACCACTGATTAGAAGGCAGTTTCCATCAGCCAGTCAAGTTGTGTTTAGATCTCAGATGTAAATCTTGCAGCAGGAAAGCCTTTTGGATTAGCTCCCGTCGCTCAAAAAACTGCCTGGCGAAAGGCTGCGTTCAATGCAGCGCCTTATCACATCATTGAGACGTCTCAAAACGCTTCACAGAATATACTGTGAAGTGGATTCACTGTGTATTTTGTGGACCAATCGCGACAGCCAATTGCACACAGCAGCGTCCCCACAAACAGTCGTAGATTGAGTGGCCACATTTTTTTTTGGAGGCGGAATTATTACTCCAACAATCGACTAACAACCAGGTTCCTAAGTACTGCCGGGTAAACAGAGGCGTGTGGAGGAAGGAATCTTGCCCAAAGTTTTGTCCTGCCTGGGAATTGAACCTCTCGCTTGCGAGGCGAGTGCTCTAACCACTGAGCTACAAGACTACACAGAAAATTGGAATCAACCTGAAAAGTGAATCAGACCAAATTAATTCTGTATTTTAAAATGTGATACTTGCAATTGATGCAACGCGTAAAATGCGGAAACATCTCACAGTGCTTCACAGGTGACTTAACAACTTTGATATTTTTAATTAAGATCATCCTGATCATTTTGGTTGCCATTTAGTTTTGCACTCTGACGACACTCTTTTAAGCAACACTCTCAAATCCCTCTTTATCCCTGCAAAATGATTCCCATTGTCTCGATAAAGCACTTTGAGACGTTCATCCCACGTGAAAGGAACTATGTAAGTGAAAGCTGTGGTTAGTGCAGTTAGGGGCTTGCCAGCACCTTACTTCATGCACCCAAATTATCGCCCTTGAGGTCAGTGCTTCTCTGGAGCAATGCCAGTTAATGCCATTACACTGTCAATTCATTCCATTTAGGGCCATAATTTTGACTGTAAAGCCATCAAACAGCATTTACCTAAATATAATTCTTTGTCATAACTCCTCTTACTCATAGCTAAATGCAATGCAATACGGGACGTCATGGTGTAATGGGATTAATGTGTGCAGTGTCACCGATGAGTCATTTTAACACAAGATCACATTTCACACTGTTCCAGCCATGATCTCTGGGAAAGGAACTGGGATGAGGAGTTCTGAGGAAGGGTCGTGGACCCAAAACGTTAACTCACTTTCCTTTCTCCACGGATGCTGCCTGACCCGCTGAGGGTTCCCAGCAACTTCTGTATTTGTTTCACATTACCATTGAGGGTTTGGAAAGATCAGTGGAAAGTCTGTAGGGGCTGATATAAAGTTGATATTCTTAGCAATGTATTTAGTCGCAGCCTATACGTATATTTGTGTATATATGTGTGTATTCACATTATTTGGGGGTAAATGTGATACATCAAATTATCGGTGCATTGTTAGAGGTGTCATCCTTCAACAACAACAACAAGAATATAAGAAAATAAGGAATGAAACAATTTAATGGAGAGTAAAAATGACAATAAAGCTCATATTTTTTGAGGCCTGATGTTCCACATGCTAAATAGTTTTAATCTTAAATTCTGAGGTTGCAGAGAATTATCATAATAATTATAATCCTTACATTTGGTATAACACGCACATTTTTTAAATTGATCTTTAACCTAGAAGCCAGTTTTCCGCAGTTCTTAAACATAAATGATCTTTCAAGATGAAGAGTGAACGGAAGAATCTATTCTGTGCAAAATTGTATTACAGGTTAAGTCCTGCAGCTCAGTGGTTAGAGCACTCGCTTCGCGAGCGAGAGGACCCGGGATTGAATCCCAACAGAGCGAAACCTTGGGCAAGTTTCCTTAATCCACACGCCTGATAATAATCCCTCTAGAAAAAAAAAACAATAATAATTCGGTCACTCAATCCACGACTGTTTGTGGGGACGCTGACGTGCACAATTGGCTGCCGTGTTTTGCCCACAAATATACAGTCGATCCGCTTTACGGTCTATTCTGGGAAGCGCTTTGAGACGTCGAGAAGACATGAAAAGCATTATATCAAATGCCAGGATTATTATTATTATTTTTATTACTAAACCAGATGCCAACAGTTGTTAAAATACTGTATAAACAGCTTAATGGCCCCACCTAGTGGTCATAAATGCCATTACATGGTTTCTGATGCCACCAATTATCTTCACATTAAAACAGAACAAACTCGTATTTTAATAGCATCTTGTCATTAATAATATTCCTTAATTTGTTAAAGCATCTTTCCCGTTGGGAGGACATCACAAAGCGCTTCACGGGATGTACTGTAAACTTCAACGACTGCACATGTTCGATCCGCTCGTGTCAACAGGTCGGATTGTGTAAACACGTCATTTCGCCAGAACAAACTTCCACAAACAGCCCAAGCGAACAGAGGAGTTTGCTCCCCTTTTCTCTTTTAAAAATGGCAGGGCCAGCAGGGTCGGCAAGGTTGGTAGGGTTGGCACGGTTGGCAGGGTTGGTAGGGTTGGCACGGTTGGCGAGGTTGGCAGGGTTGGTAGGGTTGGCAGGGTTGGCGAGGTCGGCAGGGTCGGCGAGGTCGGCAGGGTCGGCAGGATTAGCGAGGTCGGCAAGGTTGGCAGGGTTGGCGAGGTCGGCAGGATTGGCAAGGTCAGCAGGGTTGGCAGGGTTGGCGAGGTTGGCAAGGTCAGCAGGGTTGCCAGGATTGGCAAGATCAGCAGGGTTGGCGAGGTCAGCAGGGTTGGTAAGGTTGGCAGGGTTGGCAGGGTTGGCGAGGTTGGCAGGGTTGGTAGGGTTGGCACGGTTGGCAAGGTCGGCAGGGTTGGCGAGGTTGGCAGGGTTGGTAGGGTTGGTAGGGTTGGTAGGGTTGGCGAGGTTGGTAGGGTTGGTAGGGTTAGCGAGGTTGGCAGGGTCGGCAGGGTTGGTAGGGTTGGCAGGGTTGGCGAGGTTGGCAGGGTTGGTAGGGTTGGCACGGTTGGCGAGGTCGGCAGGGTTGGTAGGGTTGGCAGGGTTGGCGAGGTTGGCAGGGTTGGTAGGGTTGTTAGGGTTGGCGAGGTTGGTAGGGTTGGTAGGGTTAGCGAGGTTGGCAGGGTCGGCAGGGTTGGTAGGGTTGGCAGGGTTGGCAGGGTTGGCGAGGTTGGCAGGGTTGGTAGGGTTGGCACAGTTGGCGAGGTCGGCAGGGTTGGTAGGGTTGGCACAGTTGGCGAGGTCGGCAGGGTTGGTAGGGTTAGCACGATTGGCAGAGTTAGCGAGGTTGGTAGGGTTGGCAGGTTTGGCGAGGTTGGCAGGGTTGGCAGGGTTGGCAGGGTTGTCAGGATTGGTAGGGTTGGCAGGGTTAGCGAGGTTGGCAGGGTTGGTAGGGTTGGTAGGGTTGGCAGGGTTAGCGAGGTTGGCAGGGTTGGCAGGGTTGGTAGGGTTGGCAGGGTCGGCAGGGTTGGTAGGGTTGGCAGGGTTGGTAGGGTCGGCAGGGTTGGTAGGGTTGGCAGGGTCGGCAGGGTTGGTAGGGTTGGCACGGTTGGCGAGGTCGGCAGGGTTGGTAGGGTTGGCAGGGTTGGTAGGGTTAGCACGGTTGGCAGAGTTAGCGAGGTTGGTAGGGTTGGCAGGGTTGGCGAGGTCGGCAGGGTTGGTAGGGTTGGCAGGGTTGGTAGGGTTGGCACGGTTGGTGAGGTCGGCAGGTTTGGTAGGGTTGGCAGGGTTGGTAGGGTTGGCAGGGTTGGTAGGGTTGGCAGGGTTGGTAGGTGGGGCATGGCCACGGAGGGATTTGAACATGAGGATCTTGGACTGGATTCGCCGGGCGAGGACAGAGGCGACGGCCTCGGGAATCCCGGTGCACGAGAGCACATGGGCCGCGGAGGATGGCAGAGTCTCGGAATAGTCCAACACCGACATGAGGAAACCATCAATGGAGAGACAACGCCCCGCCCAGTGATTGACAGATCGACAACCAACGCCCCGCCCAGTGATTGACAGATCGACAACCAACGCCCCGCCCAGTGATTGACAGATCGACAACCAACGCCCCGCCCAGTGATTGACAGATCGACAACCAACGCCCCGCCCAGTGATTGACAGATCGACAACCAACGCCCCGCCCAGTGATTGACAGATCGACAACCAACGCCCCGCCCAGTGATTGACAGATCGACAACCAACGCCCCGCCCAGTGATTGACAGATCGACAACGCCCCGCCCAGTGAGGGGACAATGCCCCGCCCAGTGATTGACAGATCGACAACGCCCCGCCCAGTGAGGGAACAATGCCCCGCCCAGTGATTGATAGCCGGCGGCGGGGGCGGGGGGTGGGGGAGAGAGGAGGAGGCGGTCACGTGCTACACCCGCTGACGACGGGCCGTGACGGCTGCTCACGTGACGTCAGGCGGGCTGGCCCCGGTGTCACGCGGTCGGGGGGCTGTCAGTCTCCGCGGGAGGTGGTGGTGGCGGCGGCGGCGGCCTCGGTTCCTGTCGGTGTCCGGTGGGAGGATGCGGAGGCCGCGGCGAGGATGGAGACGCTGAAAGTGAAGGACCGGATCCTGGAGAACATCTCGCTGTCGGTGAAGAAGGTGAGAGGCCGCGCGCGGCCTTAGCGGGGAGCGCTGGGGAGGGGGGACCGGGGGTGTTGATGAGGGACCGGCGGGGGTTGGGCGGGTGTCTCTCTCCCCTCTTCCCCCCCCACACACACCCCATCCCCCCCTCTCTCTCCCCTCTCCCCTCCCCCCACACACAACCCCCCCTCTCTCCCCTCTCCCCCCCCACACACACCCCCTCTCTCCCCTCTCCCCCCCCCACACACACCCCATCCCCCCCTCTCTCTCCCCTCCCCCCCACACACACCCCCTCTCTCCCCTCTCCCCCCCCCACACACACCCATCCCCCCTCTCTCTCCCCTCCCCCACCCCCCCTCTCTCCCCTCTCCCCTCCCCCCACACACAACCCCCCTCTCTCCCCTCTCCCCCCCCCACACACCCCATCCCCCCTCTCTCCCCTCCCCCACCCCCCTCTCTCCCCTCCCCCCACACACAACCCCCCCTCTCCCCCCCCACACACACCCCACCCCCCCTCTCTCCCCTCCCCCACCCTCCCTCTCTCCCCTCTCCCCTCCCCCCACACACAACCCCCCCTCTCTCCCCTCTCCCCCCCCACACACCCCCCTCTCTCTCCCCCTCTCCCCCCACAGACCCCCCCCCTCTCTCTCCCCCCCTCCCCCCCACACACCACCCCCCCTCTCTCTCCCCTCTCCCCACACACACCCCACCCCCCCTCTCTCTCCCCTCTCCCTCCTCCCCCCCCCCCCACACACCACCCCACCCTCGTCACCCGCTGCAATTTAACAATATAAAAACACACAGTCACTACACTTTACTATAATAATCCTTGCATTGATATCTTGCGTCTTATCACGTCTTCGAGACCCCCCCCCCCACCCCCCCCACTCAAAGCGCTTCACCCCTTTGCAGTATATTCCGCAGAGCGCCTCTGAGATGCGATGAGGCGCACGTGTATCAATTGCTGCAATTATTATTATTATTATGAAATACAGCATTTTTTTTCTTTTGTTGTTCTTCTCCTTCAGTCACCCTCCTATCCCTCCCCTCCCTGCCCTCCACCCCTCCTGATTCCAACCCCCCCCACCCCGCCCGCCCCAGTCTGGGACTGTCCAGAGCACCTTGGGACGTCCTCCCGATGTGAAAGGCGCAGTGTCAACGTAATCCGTTGTCGTTGGTGGCCGTTGATGTCCTCTCCTCGTCCCGGCAGACTCACTCCCAAATTGAAATTTAATTTGCCGCCTCTCCTTGTCGTCGGGACGTCCTCCCGACGTGAAAGGCGCTCTATGAATGCAATCTTGTTGTTGTTGTTGTTTTGCGGGATGTCGCTGGGCCCCTTCAGGACATTTCTTTCACGTATGGAAGGTATGATATAATAAAGAAGTGTAAGTTGTAACTCGTTTACCAGAGGGTTAAACGGGAGTGACATTTCTTTGCAAAGTCCATTAGACCCGTGGCATCGCCCAGGAGAGTTATTAGGTCTGTCCCGAGCCTTGTGTTTACTCGTACATCTCGCTGACCAATATGGGAGGAATTTTGGGACTATGTTAAAGGATTGGCTCCCGTGCAGTTCTCCGTTTAGCCTAATGATCGTAGTGCATCAACAGAGTCGAGTAGAAGGTTGCAAAATAGGTTAGTGCAAAGATGGCTCTTTGGTCCATTAGCTCCTATCTTTCCAGAATATCCAGCCGACCATCTTCCCGTTACAAGTTTTCTTTAACTTCTCTTTTTCTGTGGGCTTCAACTTTCTGCACAATGTAAAGCAGAATTCTCACCAAACACATAATTTTTTCCCTGTTTGTGGCTTCCACTATTACGGGCACTCTACATCGTAGCTAAGAGGATAACTGTTGGTCCTGAACATGATTATGTGCTTTCGTGTTTCTCCTCAGAGCTACATCCAACTGCAGCTCCTCAACTTGGGAAAAGCTGAGTGTCCTTGAATGTGCATTTTACCCTTGTTTTTAGTGCAGACTGATTTCCTCAGCATTATATCATTGCCCTTGGTTCTGTGGGCAGAATAAAATGTCGTGGAAGGTAAAATATTTTGAAATAACTTTCAATGGTTGATATAGTGTTGATTCAGTGCTCTCTTTTAAAGCATAAGTGAGCATTTCAAGAGGAAAGCTTAGTTCCTCGTCAGCTTGACACTTTGACTTGTGATACACCATGGAAATATAGTGCACCAGCACAAAAAAACATTCTTTCAGCCCATTATACTGCTGCTTTTCTCCACAAATCACCTAATCTAATCTTATTTTCCTATCCATACCTTTTAATATAATTCTTCTTCAAGCATCTATGTAATTTCCTTTTAGAAGTCTCTTCCCTCCTGTAGCTGCAGTTTGTGGCAGAGTTCCACATTGCAACTTCTGTGCAAAGAAGTTTTTTTTTCTAACTTCCACCCTTAATTTTGTGAAGTGCCGTCGTCTGAATTTCACAACCCTCTGTTTCCTTGTTTCTGGGTTCTTATCGTACTAGTTTTGTCCGGAAGATGCTGTTCTGTTCTGCTGATATGCGCTTTACGTAAGACCAGTCCCTTAAAGGGACATTCTGTGTTAATGTGAGGAAAAGATAGCATTGATCTGTAGCTATTTTAATTGCTGATTTCTCTGTGTGGTTTGAAATATTCAACAGTCCACAGTGCTAATCACCGTGTAACCCTGGACTGATTCTATACAATGGAGCTCTTTTACTGAGCCAGGTTGGTAAATGCTAGAGTTTCTCATCTATTTTAAATGCTGGAGTTTCTCATCTATTTTTGAACAATGCGCACAATCCAATAGAACATACTGCTCTCTGCACATGTTCAGGTCCTGCAATGGACATAGCACCGAGTGGTTCATGGCTCCTCCCTGTGTAACAAGCTTGGACACTAACTCCAATCCCTGTCGGTTTGGATTCCCGATTATCAGGGATGAAGTTTGTTCAGTTATGAAGCCAGACTTGAGAAGTTAGCGTTGTTTTCACTGGAGCTAAGTGGGTTGAGGGTGACCCGCTGAAGGTCTTCAAGATTATGAAACTTTATGATTGGGTAATTAGTAATAATTATTTTCATTGGCTGACAAGTCAATAAATAGGGGTCGCAAATTTAAGATAATCATAAAATGGGAGCTCAGAAAAAAATCTTTACACGGAGAGTGGTGATAATATGGAAGTCTGTACTACAAACTATTTGAGGCAAAATCCACAAATTGAACAGGTTCTTGAGAAGGACAAATATTATGGGGAACAAGCAGACAAGTTGGAATACTTTGGTTCATGTGACAAACTTAGGGTCCAAATAGTCTGTTTCTATGTTACATCGTTCAATGATGTATCTTACAGAAATGGCAGAGTGATGGGTTCAGCTGAGAGGGGGTTGTTTTAAACTTCGGAAGAAGACGTTCAAGCAAGCTACACAACCGTAGTTTTACAGAGTGGCTGGGGAGGAAATGTGTAACACCTGAGCACCTAAACAAATTAAAGAGGATTTGCTGTCTGAGGCTTTGATAGTACTTGGGTTAGAAAGAGGCTGTGGACATGGATACTGAATACAGTTCTTGACAATTGTACTGAGAGGTCTCCTACAATCCCTGTAGAACTATTGCAGGAGAACCGCTGAGAGGTGGAATAATCCCATTTGACACATTCATAATCACCTCATGTTAGGTTAGGGTTAGGCCATGAAGAAGGATGCATGTATTATGTATTTTTTCAAAAGGATTCTTACCAATAAAAGTCAGAGGTCACCTAGTTATTCAACTGACAATGCAGATCCTGGCTTTCGGGAGCAGGAGGCAGGAGAGTGTTAAGATCTCTGTATGACGGTTGTTCGTCTTCTTCTCCTAGCTCCAGGGTTACTTTGCTGCCTGCGAGGATGAGACGCCAGCAATCCGAAACCATGACAAGGTCCTCCAGAGATTGTGTGAGCACCTGGATCACGCCCTGCTCTATGGGTAAGTTGCAAGCCTTGGAATAGTGCAACTGGTTAGAAATTGTAAATAATAATCATCTTGATTTGCTTGTTTAATATTCTGGTCTAGTTGCTCTCATCTTTTAAGTCCTCACCCTCAGAACTTGCATTTGGACCCAGGTTCCAGATTTTGGATATTTAAGGAAGAAACTTTGGAGCGTGCTGCTACATAACGTCTGTAACATTTGCTTGTTCAGTTTGCAGGACATCTCCTCTGGATACTGGGTGCTGGTTGTCCACTTCACACGCAGTGAGGCAGTGAAACAGATTGAGGTGCAGCAGCATGTCGCCACAAACCTTGGTCGCAGTGAGTATCACACTCTACTCATGCAGTTTACAAGAACAAGATTCAACTCCTTGTAGTTTTGGATATGGCTGTAAAATGTTTGCCACAATTTAATAAACTGGTGGAACAAGATTAATGGATTGAATGGTATCCTCTTCCTATTTTTCTGAGAAGCTCTATATGAGTCTTTGCAGTAGGGGCCCTTCCCTCACATCTTAAAAGCTTTCAGTATCTAAGCATTTTAGTTTGTAGAAGTTAAACATTTGAGACAAATTTAGGATGCAAATCAGCTTGGTGCTACTTGTGGAGTTTTGCACTTTATGGCATAAATGGTGTGTGGTTTGTTTTTCTTGTTCAGGTCGAGCCTGGCTATACCTGGCATTAAATGAAAATTCTCTGGAGAGCTACCTGAGGTTGTTCTGGGAAAACCAGACTCTGCTTCACAAGTACTACTTCAAGTAAGTCATATTATTCCATTCAAATGGCAACGTGACGAGCTTCCTTGCCAATGCAGTGTGTCTCTGTGACTTCGGTAAAGAGGATTTGTTTTTGCACAAAATGTAAAGTAGTTTTTTTTGTATATTTGTAGCCAGGCATATGTATATTCGGACATCACCATTATATTGCAGTTGGAGGATCCAATGTGTAACTTGTATTAGCGCACATCCTCAGAGTTCTGGATCATCATGTTGCCACTGACGGCATTTCCTGCATATTGAATGCTGTGCGCATCTGATCTAGAAGTCGGCCAGGTTTCAGCACAGGGAGCGGGGTGTACTGTGCTTCTAGTGGTAGGGGATGGGTGTCCCACATTATAAGCGAGGGAGCATTATATCAAAGGGAGGTATAACAGGGTTCCCTGGATTTTTAAAAATGTAACTTTATAAATGTACAGCTGAGGCTTTGTGGAACTATTATTTCCAACTTTCTCTTTTTTTTCTGATTCCCAAAGGAATGCCCTGGTCTGTAGTGATGATCACCTGACCTTGTTCCTCACACTGGTCTCAGGACTGGAGTTTATCCGATTTGAATTGGACCTGGTAAGGATCCTGACTCTTCTAAACTGCACATTTATACTGTTTTGTATTTGCAAGAATATTTGTACCTTTCTGGAGATCTAGTTTCTCTTGGTTACAAGATGCCAGCTGAGCTCAATAGGCAACACCCTCATCTTTGTGTCAGCAGTCTGTTGGTTCAAGAGCTAATTGAGTAATTAACTTCAAACTCTAGGCTAGAGTTTGTTGGAGGGGCCACCCTAAAGATGAGACACAGAACTGAGCTCATGGTTTGTTGCTGCCCTCTTGTGTTTCAACGTTTCCTTAACCGTCTGCTTGTAGGATGTTCCCTACCTGGATGTGGCTCCATACATGCCCGAGTATTACAAGCCACACAACCTGCTGGATTTTGAAGAGCGTCTGCCCAACTCGGTGCAGGGCTCCGACAGCCTTTCTCTGAACTCCTTCAACTCGGTCACCTCCACTAATCTGGAATGGGATGACAGCGCCATTGCCCCCTCCAGTGAGGGTAAGTGCTAGGATTTTTCGGTGTCCAAATAATTCAGTCAAGCCTTGTACAGTAGAGAGCCCAATATCTACAGTAATTGGACTGGGTCCGTTTGGATGTGAAAATAGTCTGGTTATCAGGCCAGCGTGCAAAACAGAATGTACTTTGTAAATCAAAACCTTTGATCACACTGTGGCAGCCCTTCTCGTTTTCTCTCTCCCTGTCTCTCTAACCCTATATCAGATCAACAAGCTATTTCCCGTTGCCAGTCACACAGATCACACAAATCCGACTGCTGGGTTTGATGCATACGTACGTAATTAAATATATTCCTTTAAAATTTAAGCCTGAATTTACTGCTGGGGTTTCAGCCACTGTACATTTAAGTAGATTTGTAGTTATCTGGCTGATTGGGTGTGGGGCCGCTCTCTTGTGTTACACATTCTCTCGTCAGGAGTTTTGTTTATCAGGCTGGTAGCTGCTGAATTGAATCTAATCGAGATTCAGAAAAGACAAGTGGCCTCCATGAATCACTCCCATCTTTTCATTGATTTTCAACTGCTGTTTAATCTCCTGAGTATTACTGTATATGCTGGGGGCATGTTGGTCAGTGCAAACGTCCCCTTTCTGGTTTCTGTACTGCGGTGCACCTTTCCTTTGAGGAGGGAGTTCAAGGCCAGTGACCTATAGGCTACATTGTACTCTGAGGAGCCCTGACTTTGGACTTAAAATGTTTTTTTTTAAAGGCAGCCTTTGTCCTTTCTTCCCACATAGGAAATGTACTGTTCGTACCTAAATTCTGGCACTCTGAGCCAAATGTACATGGGAAGCAAATTGTCTTGTAGCATTTCAGAGATTGTGTGAAAAAGCATTCTATGCAAATGAATAGTGCAGCTTAATCACAGCGCTGTCAATGGGCACTGGAGCCAAGACATTGCTGAGGTCTAAAACTCAGCACATTACCTTTAAGAAGGAGGAGATAAATGACGTTATTTCAACTGACTGCTTTAGCATCTGGACTTGACCTCACAGTTTCCGATGACACTACGGTGTTGAGGAGAGAGCTGCATTGTTGGAAGTATAATCCTTTGAATGAAACCTTAAATCAAGGGCCTGTCTTTGGAGTCCTGTAGCTCAGTGGTTAGAGCACTCGCTTTGCAAGCGAGAGATCTGGGTTCGATTCCCAGTAGGGAGAAACCTTCAGCAAGTTTCCTTACTCCACACAGAGCCTAATAATAATCCCTCCAAAACAAAACAATAATAAATTGGTCATTTTCAATCTACGACTGTTTGTGGGACATTGCTGTGCGCAATTGGCTGCCGCGTTCGCCCACAAATACACAGTCAATTCACTTTACAGTATATTCTGCGAAGCGCTTTGAGACGTCCTCCCGACGTGAAAAACGCTATATCAAATGCAAGGATTATTACAATTATTATTTCAAGTGCAAGATTCTGTGGGACTATTTCAAAAGAGAAGATAGTTTCCCCAGTGTCCTGGTCAATAATCCTCCAAGTTAGTCAGTTATTCTCAAGACTTCTTTGACCATGCTTTCGGTCCTTCTTTCCCTCTCCCTGCTCCCACCCACCCCCCAATCCCCGGCTTCCATCCCCAGCTCAGATGCCACCCCAGTATTGTTAAGTGCTTCAGGACATTCTCCCGCTGGGAAAGGCTCTTAAAAATGCAATCTTGTATTGTGTATCTCACAGCTGTTTTCGAGACTTTGCTGTGTTCAAAGTGGCTGCTGCATTTGCCTACAAAAGCAGTCACTTATGTTTAACAATAATTCATATAAAGCACTTTGAAATGTTTGATGTGCAAGTGATATAAAAATGCAAGTCTTTTTTCACATAACGGCTCTGCACAAACTCACATTCAGGCCGGCAATATATACAGTATTTTTTTAAATGATATTTTTAAAAGCAAAGTTGCAACCTTCATCTTGTGTTGATCTTCCCCATCCACCAAAATAAAAGGTCTGGACCAAGATGCAGAAAGCTCAGTACAAATGGGCACTGGCATCCTTGGGGAAATGTACAAAATGGCATACATAGTACATGACTAATCGCTAATCTGAACATGTATCAGTCTCCCACTCGGGACAAAAGGTTGTCCAAATGTATGGGAGATATGACTGTTATGAGTTGTTGAAAAGTGAATACTTCACCAGCTTGAGCTGTCCTCTCAAATAGTCATTGCTCTGCTATAGAAGAGAATATTCATTATCAATAGTATCCAACCCTGTTTGTAGAGTGCGTGTGCAAGTAACTGCCGCTTAGTTACCGCATTTCGCCCACAAAATAATCAGTTCACTTTACAGTATATTCTGTAAAGCGCTTTGAGACTTCTCAACAACGTGACAAGGAACCATATCAAATGCAAGGATTATTATTGACATACTATCTTGTGTGAAAATCTCTAGTTGTTGTTGAATAAGAAGCTGTTGGAATTTTCCAATTGTAATCTGGTCACCGTGACATTGTCCACCCCCGCCTCCAACCACTGCAAGGATTGCAAACGTTCAAACATTGGATTCATCGTTATATCTAGTCCTTCTCTGGGAAGAAATTATATTGAAGATGGTTGAAGTGAGCCTGTTAAGGTGCTATAAAAATGCAAGTTTCTCATCTGCTGACCTTGTTGCAGAGATTTAAGAGTTGAGAGTATGTTAGGCAGTAGATCTTATCATTGGTATTGAAGATTACTTTCTCGAAATCACAAGAGCGAGAGGTTAACTCTTACACACGTGTAGCCACAGCTGACTTGCCTGGATCACCACTGCCTTCACTTGTGGCTGTTGCGTCTCGCGATAACTGGTCCAACAGCTCATTCATTCAGTGCATTGAGTTTGTGCTAAAATGAATAAGGTAACTTAGTTGTCAGTGTGAGGGTGCAGTGTGAATGTTTTTATGTTTGTTCCTGCAGTGCGTTGGAGGAACAGCAAACTGCCAGCTTCGCTCCTAGGTACGGAATATTCTCCAATTGCAATTCTCAAGCAACTAAAACTTTTTGTGCCTTTTGCTCTGTAGTGTTAGGAGTCGGTGTTTGGTTACAGGGGCTTTAGCTTCGCTCCCACATCAAAAGCTATGATCGGCCTCCGTCTCTAGATTTTATATAACCCTCAGCAAAGGGGAGTGTGAGGAATATTACTGATTGAGTTTTTGCTAGGTTGTCAATCTTGTATCTGGGAATAGTCATTGTTTCGGCCATGTAGCTGAGGATGTCACATTGCCCTTTTATTGCCCCAGATGTGTTACTAGTGTACAATTCCCCCGATATACCAACCAAAAGAGTGCATAGAACGTATTATATGAAAATCTTTTTACTGCAACGTCAATAAATTGATCACTCATTCTCAGGCTGTTTGCGAGACTTTGCTGTGTGCACGATGGTTGCTATTTTGCCTACAAAAAAAGAATCCTTATGCTTGGTATTAATTGGTGTCATGCACTCTGAAACGTTTCAACATTATAGGTGCTGCAACAGGGGTTGTTCATACTCAGCAGAAAGCAACATTAACAGCAGCAATGGGTGGCATTGCACGTATAATCATTCCTGCGCCAGCTCTCTGAAAGAGCCATTAGTTTACACTCACTTCCATGCTCTTTCCCTGGATCTCACTAATGTTTTTATATTCTTCTTTTTCAAATATTTGTCTAATTCCTTTTTATTTAAAAAAAAGCTGTTCCGGATTCCGTTCAACCACTATTTTTGTAGAACATTTTAGAACATTTAATTGTTATCCTCTGTTACAAAAAAAAACCTCCTAACTTCTCCCTTTGATTTTAGTCATAATGTCAAATTTATGTCCGCTAGTTACCGATGTACCAACCAATGAATTGGATCATGTGAGGTGCAGCAAGAGTCTGGCTCACGGATTTATTCGTACTCTTCATCACACGCAAAAGGAGTTTGGAGGACATTATGGGAATATTTGCAGTTACAGCAAAATAATAAAAAAAAGATCTGTGCTCTATCCAGCATGTAGGGCAGGTTTCGTCTTGTGCTGTTTGTATATTTGTGAACATGACTGTCATTGTTACCCATTTGTGTTTTTTTTCTCTTCACTGTAGATTATGATTTTGGAGATGTATTTCCAGCAGCACATTCCATGCCCAGCACAGACTGGGAAGGTGGGACTTGTATTTCACACTCTGTCTCTACCTGCTGCATGCTCTGTCCCTAACCGTGTCTGATTCAACTCACACACTGCATTGCATGCCTGCCAGGGCTATGGGTATGTACGTGTGTGTTTGGTGAGGTGAAGTAATGTCAATATTTGAGAATGAAATGCAATTCATGGACTGAAATTTAGCATGATTCTTGCTCAATCCCATGAGTTAGAATTGTATTCAGATCTGAAAGGAAACTGGTCAGACTGGCGGACTGGATCCTGTGATAATCTCTACAGTGATCATGTTTTCATAGTTCTAGTTGCCTATATATTGATATATTGACCTATGACATTCAGCATTTGTCACTAATTTCATTAGATGCATCTCTCAAAGTACAAAGGAGAGCTACTGAAAGGTCAAGGTCAATAGCTGCCAAGGATAAAAGGCACAGGAAAGAGAGGAAGTGATAAATCAAGAAGTGGGAGCCAAACTTCAGGTTTAAACATCTAAAACAAAGGTACATAAGATAGCGAGTAGGAGAATTTAGGAGGAACTGTTACACAGGGAGTAAAATTGTGGAACTCACTGCCCGAAGTGATGGTTGAATCAGATGCTACAGATGCATTTAGGAGGAAGCTGTTGTTTCACTTCAGAGAGGAGAATAGAAGGATATGGAATGGAGTAAAGAGTGGATGGGTGGAGACTTGTGTGCAGTATAAGCACTGGCACAGACTGGTTGGGCTGAGTGGCCTGTTTTCATGCTGTACATTCTTTGTAAATCTTTGTAAACAAAGGAGTTAGAATTTTGTTACACAATTTATAGGGACAATGTCCTTCCAAAAATAGTGGTTGAAGCAGAAACTATTATCACTTTTAAAAAGGAATTGGACCGATATTTGAAATCAAAATATAAAAGGTTTTGGGTACAGGGGACTAAATGAATGCATGGCTCAGTGAACTAACACAAACACAATGAGCTGATTGGCCTCTGCATGTGCTGTAAGGTTTTGTGTAAGCCTATAACTATTAGCTTTGCCTAGTCCCTGCATTATCTAGCAGAGATCACCAAAAAAGTAATGGCAATTCATGTATTATACAAATATTTTGATGCCATCCAATACTTACAAATGATGTGGATATGTCCAAACTCACCAGGCCCACCCATTCCAACTCTAACTTCAATATCGTGTTCCAATTGTCTATATTCAGAGGCAGTGGGAGATGTGACATAAAGTTGGGTCTTGCCTGTTCTGGGCAGAGTAAAGCAGCCATTTTACATTACTAGTTGCCTCTGTTACTTCCTCACTTATAACGATGATGTCCTGTGGATCTGGTTTCTAGCACTGACTAGCTAACTTCCCACGCTACAAAATGACCACCTTTTGGCTTGGATGCTGCTGAGGCCACTGTGCACTGTACATATGCACAAAAGTCACTTCCTGCAAACTGTGCATAAGCGCAAAGGTGATCCAAAAGACGGCCTTTTCATTAGCACCTCGCTTATCTTGTGGCCTCTGAGTTACTGTATCCAGAGAACCAGGCTGTAATCAGTTTCTCCTGTAGTTGTGTAAATGTGCTTTTAGGTGTGTGAGAAAGCTGTCAGTGCATCGAGAAAAGTTTCCAAGATTTGTCGGTCACGAGATACTATCTTAGACAAGTTGCTAAAACAAATTGCGCCTTTCACGTCAGGAGGATATAACAGCATATTTGGAGGTCAGACGAGATCCGTTTCTTCTGAATCTGTGCTGTCTTCTATTTATTTGGCTGTTTTTATCAAGGCTTCAATGATCCATCTCTCTTTTTATGATACAGTAGTTCTACTTGCTGATAATAGGACTTTCTTTTGCTTTTTTGCATAATTTACCCCAGTTCTTGCTCAGGAATGGCACTCTTTTGTTATGTGACTGAAAATTCACTACAGTTCTGAATTTTGCAACAATTCCGGCTCAATAACAGGTTTTGGTGTAAACTTACACTTTGGCTTAAGCTTGATCTCCGTGTTGTCTGTCCCATAACAATTTTTTTTAAAGGTCTCTCTTGAACTGCCATCCACGTCCTAGTTTCCCTTGATTGCGGTAAGTAATCTGGGTTGTCTGAGTTCTGAGTAGGAAGAAGAGAATGCTTTCCAGCATCACTCATACGCTGGCATTGATGGTCTGCGTTGAGACTCTGCAGGCAGGTCGTACCCTCTTAGAGGATGGAATAGATGTGGAGCGGAGAGAAGCATTCACAAGTCGGAAATTGTACCTGAAAGCACCAGCCACCAAACGACACTGCTTGAAGGATGCAATGTCACTTGTGGCCATTGTTTACTTCTGCAAAGAAGATTAGAGTGGGGTTTCTCTGACCGAGAGCGTGAATGGGGTTCAGAACTTGGTCCTTCGGGGGTTCCTTTAAATCTGGAGGATGTTCACTTTGTTATATTTGCCTTTCCACTGCCACATGGCCCAGACCAATTCAGCTACATAAAGGCCTCTACAGGTTTATAGAACATTGTCAGTGTGCTTCACACTTGCCCCTATATTGCATTGAAACATGATTGAACCCTGTGAAGTCTACTTTTGGGGGTAAGATCCCCTTTCCTCCCAAAGAAGGAATGGAAATGGCTGGATTTCTACAACAACAGATCTTTGAGAAGCGTTAATGTGATTACATGCAGTGTGAGCAGCGTTGTGCTAGTGAACAGCTGCATTCTAGAGTTTGACAGATGAATACTGTAGCTTCATTGAAAGGAAATAAAATTTCAGTTAAAACGTCTGAATTATAGCATCAGTTTAGTGAATTTATTTTCCTCTCAGATCTGCAGTTATGCTGGAATAAAGACAAAAAGTTTGTGTAGAAGAAAATAACTGCTGACCTCTTGCCCATTGTACTTCTTTGCATTTGTCGGCAGAGGGTGAACTGACGGATACAATCAGCAGCTGCCCCAGATCTGGGACTTCTGAGAGTTTAAACAAAAGCAATGGGAAGAGCCCCACTTTACGCCACAATCCTTTCAACACCGAGAAGGTGGAGGCACGGAGCATGCCGGAGCTCAGCACGGTGCCCAGCACCGAGTGTGAAAGAGAGGAGAGCAATGGAAATCTGCAGGATTCTGCAGAGCTTGAGCTGGAGCTTGAAGTGATTAGGTAAATCACTGTAAATGGAGCTGAGTTCAGGAAAGAAGAACTTGCATTTTTATATTGCCTTGTGTGTCAGTGTCTCAAAGCACTTCACAATGTCTCTATACTGCGGGCAATTGGGAAGTTGGGAAAATTGGGGTGGGGGTGGGAGTGTTGAGTAAAGGTGGGGAGGGAAGGCACAAGATGAAGGGAATGTGGGTGAGCATTCCAGAGAGCTGAAGAGGCTAGCTAGCGGTGGTAGAAAGGAGTGAATAAGGAATGAGTAGTGGACCAGAAACCATAGACAGGAGAATTGGGCTGTAGGAGATGGCAGGGATTGGGTGGGCAGGAATGTGAAGTGATTTGTAATGTTGATCTGCTCGAGTACGGAAAACCAGTGAAACCTGATGAAGATACAGTCCATCCACAGGCATTGTAGTCCTTAGCTGTACTTCACATGCAAGTGGTTCTGATTCTTTATATGGTTTCGATTTCTCAGATTGGCGAAAAGGAAAAAAAACACAAAGAAGAAGAGGGCAAAATCCGAGGAACGAGTTCTTGAGGACAAAACTCTAGTGGTGCTGCTGCCAAAGGAGGAAGCAAAGTCCGAGCAGGATTTCACCAGCCGTTTGGCAAAAGATCAGAACAATTCACTGTATTTGCAGAATTGCAAAGAGGCCTCAGGTGGGGAGGAGGGCAGCAGGCCCCGGGACAAGCCACGTTATGCAACCCGTCGCATGTCTGAGGCAGATAGCCAGCCGGGCCTGCTTATACCACAGATGAAGGACACCTCAATGAACAGTGTAGGGAATCCTTTAAGTGAGGTGATTGAACGGCTGAATGGAACACTAGATGACAACAGCTGGACTGCGGATAATGATCAGCCTGAGCAGCCCTTTCGGACCGGTATCCCGGGGGACACCCCGGATGAACCACCCTATCGGGGGTATAGTGAGCGGAAGCCACCTACCATGGACTTCTACAGGTTTGCACTCGAGAGTCCAGGTGCTGGTGCAACAAGTGGCAGCGACCATGACACTTCAGGGGATGGTCAACAAGCGCATGTTTTTAGTAGCTATGAGAGTGCTGACTCGGAAGCGTGCAAAAGGGAGGAAATCTCTGGGACCGTAGAGGAGGCTGCTACCCCACGGAGCGATGGAGTGGAGACGACAGGGACACAGCGGCTCTCTGGGCAAGATGATCTGATGGAGGTTTGCGGTCCCAGCCAGGAACAGTCTGTCATGCAGCCTGGAGAACCTGAGAATCCCAACACGGAGGGAGCTGGCAGTAGATCATCAGAGAAAGAAGTTGCTAGTAGTAGCCCTGTAGAGGGAAAGGGGGCTGGAATTAGCCACTTGGAGCTTGAGGAACCTGGCAATAACACCTCGGAGCTAGAGGGAGCTCGAAATAGTCCCTCAGAGTTGACTCATTCAGCAGAATTCAGGTAAGATGCTCTGATTATTATACTTGAAACCTCATCCCTTCTCTATATGTGTTGATGTTGGAGCTATTTACGTACCTTGGAATGGTTTTAATCTTGCTGGAGCGATTTTGAAAAGTGCACAGGAAATTCACTTCACCTGTTTAAATAATATCCCAACAGAGGTGCTGTGTTACGTGATGACCCTTACTTGTATTTGAGCAGTAGGTTACGCAGCATCAGCCAGAAGTCTGGCAACAGCCAGAATGCTGCACTTTACCTGGGGCAGGAACATATCTGTTCATGTCTTCTGTCCTCATCACTTTAGGGTGGACAACAACCTCCTGCTTCTGTTGATGATTCATGTCTTCCGAGAGAACGAAGAACAACTCTACAAGGTAAGAGATCCTCAAAGAGAAATTCCCCAAACAAAAGTAATGGGAGTCTCTCTAATAAATGGTTTAAATGTAGAGATGTGTAACATATTAATGAACTAGCAGTATGTGCTTTTCCTTTTGTATGAAATGCAATGTATATTGATGCATGTTGTTGTTTTCCCTTTGTGAACCACCATGAGGGAGTAGAGTGGAGTAGCTACCACACAAAAACACTGTGACATATATCTGAATTCAGGTTTGATTGTAGCTTTTGACCTTAATACGAGGAATTATTGTAAAAGGGAACGGAGAACGGAGAAGCTTGGGGTCTTTGCAAATTGCCTACATGCTTCTATATCTTTCAGATGATGCGGATGTGGTCTGGTCACATGGAGGGGAACCTGCAGTTGCTGTATGTGCTTCTGACAGACTGTTACATCTACCTGCTGAGAAAAGGTATTTCCTACCCACCAAACATTGACTGGGACTTCACTATCAGAGGAATAATTGTGTACACCTGCGTATTTCAGCAATTTTAGAATTTTCAGTTGTGTTAATATGGTATTAACGCACATTGTTGTAACCTAATTGCTTTTAAAATAGTACCGATGTGTTGGGAGAGCACTGTTGTGAATTTCTTTGGAGTACAGTATCTGTATTTCATTCCTTGTCTTGTCCTGAGCAGGAGTTGCTGACAAGCCCTATAATGTGGAAGAAGCGGTGTCTTACAATGAACTTGACTACATCTCAGTGAGTTATTCATGATTTAGTTACACTGGTTCTTCATATTTAAATGGGTTTAGACAGACACGGTGGAGGTTAAATACATTCAATTGAGAGATGCATCAAGGCTCCAAGGTTAAGTAGGGGAGAGTAGAACAAAAGTAAGGTTTAAGAAAGTAACGTATGATGAATGAATCGTATAGAATGAAATTATAAGACACAAAGTTTACAAAAAAGATTAGAAAGGTAGGGGAAAAAGAGTGGCCGTTATTACAGAGAAATAGAAAAGGCTTTAATACGCAGACAAGAAGTTAGGGGATAGTAAAAGAAGGGCTACAGCCCATTGCAGAGTAATTGCTGTTCTGTACCGTGTCCTTGAGATGGACACAGGCAAGTGTAGGTCCTGTACGTCCCGTCCGCACCACTAGGGGGACACTTCACCCTTCAGAGTAAACTGGAAGAGGCTTCAAAGAAAACAAAAAACCTTCATTTGACTCTGTGCATATCTGTTTTGAAAGAATTATACATTGCGTGTAGTTTTCAGACCTAACTAGTGGATATAAGTCCTGTAGCTCAGTGGTTAGAGCACTCGCTTTGCAAGTGAGAGACCTGAGTTCAATTCCAGGCAGAGGGCGAGACCTTGGGCAAGTTTCCTTACTCCACACAGTCAGAGCCTAATAATAATCCCTCCAAAACCAAAACCAATAATAAATTGGTCATTTTCAATCTACGACTGTCTGTGGGACATTGCTGTGCGCAATTGGCTGCCGCGTTCCCCCACAAATATACAGTCAATTCACTTTACAGTGTGTTCTGTGAAGCGCTTTGGGACGTCCTCCCGACGTGAAAAGCGCTATATCAAATGCAAGGATTATTATTATAAGGCCATCCGCTAAGTTAAAGATAAGGAATTATTCCAAGATGCTTTAGAATGCAGGTGTAGCTGTTGAAGCGTGTGTCCAGTATGCTGTACTCGGGTTGACTGATTTCTGTATCACGCCTGTAGGTGGGGCTGGGCCAGCAGACCGTCCAGCTTGTCTGCACTAATCGACGCCGGCAGTTCCTGCTGGACACGGCAGATGAGACCCTCACAGAGTAAGTAGAATGCAGAGAGTCCTGCAGCGTTATCAGTTACAGCATTTGCGAGAGGACCTGGGTTCAATTCCTGGCAGGGTGAAAAGTTAGGCGTGTTTCCTTAGTCTGCGCGCCTCTGTTTACCTAGAAGTAAGTAGTTGTTAGTCGCTTTACCGGGGGTAATAATTCCTTCAAAAATAAAATTAAAAAAAAAGATGATTAATAACAGGTAACCTTTTTATTCTAAAGAAATAATTTTGACTAATTTCTACCAATTTCATATTCTCTAGGTTTTTCCTCAGTGCTTTGAAGTCAGCCATGATTAAAGGCTGTCGAGAGCCACCGTACCCCAGCATCCTGACTGATGCCACTATGCAGAGGCTGGCACTGACCAAGTTTGTGGCCCAGGAGTCCAAATGTGAGGTAAGGTTTACATCATGGTGTAAGTACTTATTCCTGCCAGTGTTCATTTACTGGGAATACTCGTTGATTACTTGGTCTCGCCTTTCATCCATCACACAGACCAATGGGAAGCCAGCGTTGCTTGTATTCTGGAAAAACTCCTTGGCAATGGGGAAAGAGAATGTCCTTCAAGTGTTGTTTATTTAAAAAGTTCAATGGGAAATGTTTTGTGGTGTCTTTGTTGGCTTGGGCCCTCACACTACGTTTGTGCCTGACTGCAATGCAAAAGCATGTGTAACTCTGGAACACTCTTCCTCTATACCTCCGCCTTGCCTCCTCCTTCTCTATCGTCGCGCCTGAAGACCTTCCTCTTCGACCGTGCCTATGGTCACCTCTCCCCAGCTCGGCGTCGTGCTCTGCCACTGTCGAGCGCTCTGGGACTCTACCCTGTGTGAGGGATGTTACATCAATGCAAGTTGTTGTTGTGTTTACAGCCGTCGGAAGTCACCATCCACCTGTACAGTCTGATTCACTGGGAAGACCCTCTGGATATAACTGCAGGACCCCAGGGGAGCCTCTACATGCCTGGTGCAAATTCAGTCACCAAGGAGGGATTGTTGCATTACAAGGCTGGGACCACCTACTTAGGGTCACCCATCTGGAAATCCTCCTATGTCGTGCTCAGGTGAGACTCTGACTCCTATCCTGTCACTTCAATCAACCAATCTGACACATGTGTCATGTCATGTTGGCTCAGTTGCTAGCACTCTCTAGCTCAGAAGGTCGTGGGTTCCAGCTTCATGTTGGGACTTAAACGCATGATCGATGTTTACATTCCAGTGCACTACTGGAAGAGCGTTATATGGTCGGAAGTGACAGCCTTCAGATAAGACGTTGAGCCAAGGTCCCATCTACCATCTACGTTAAGGAACCCATGTCACTGTTCAAAAAGAGATGGGACTTTTGCCTTCAAAAATAGTTATTACATTTGACAATGATTACTGCATTGAGATATTTTGACATATAAAATCCTTTAAAAAAATGGATTGGTCACTCGGAGTGAGGTTTTAAAGGCTTTCAGGATTGTTTCTTCAATCTGCTACATGCTTCAGATGATTGACCCCAAGATAGAAATAACACCTTACTCTCTTTGTCGCTGTTCTGGCCATGCGTGAAACTTTGTTAACAGAAGTGCTTTGTTTCGGCAGCAATGGGATCCTTTATCAGTACCCCGACAGGACAGACATGATGCCAATCATTTCGATAAACTTGGCGTAAGTTCCTTTATAAAATGTATGCACTTGAATACCTATTGTCTGGCTCTCTCTCTCTCTAACCCAGTACTGTATGTACATTAGATTGCTGAGTGACTCTATTCTTGGTTAAATTTGCACTCAAATTCCCAGATTACTCAGATTATAATTTAGGTTTTTAGCCTTTGTATGATGCAGTGTCATTTATGAATTATGCCAACTCACCCATCTCATTGCCTCACTTCCTCAGTCTCATTGCCTCATGTCCTCTCTCCTTCCCTTCAAACCCTTTGGCCACGCTTTTGGTCAACAGCCTTGCTTTTCCCTCTCTCCTCCCTCCCTCTTGATTATATCTGTTTAGCGGTTTGAGACTTTCCTACCTGAAATATGCTGTTTATGTGCCCGTTGTTACAGGGGAGAGCAGTGTGGTGGTTGTCGGAGATCCAGCATTACGGAACGGCCGCACACATTCCATGTGATCCTGACTGAGCGCCCTGCCCTGGAGCTGAGTGCCGAGAGTGAGAAGGAGATGGCTGACTGGATGCAGCACCTCTGTCAAGCCGTGTCTAAAGGGGTAAGTGAGTACCTGGAGCAGTGTCTGTCTGCCTTTGCTCAGGCTAATAAGGCATAGCAAAGCTTTTCCTGATATTAAAGGGAATGTGTTCGCTCTGCTTTCAGTGACGAGTGTTCATTATTTTTACATTACACCTAATGAGATTGTTTAGTGTAGTAACCGTTCTTTTGTGTTGGCAGATTATTCCTCAGGGTGTGGCACCCTCGCCATGTATCCCCTGCTGCCTTGTAGTAACTGAAAGGCTGGTCATTACATGTCACGAGGACTCCCAGACAAGCTTCTTCCGATCGCTGGGAAGTGCTGAGCTAATCAGTGTGAGCAGCATCTCCATAGACCCCAATGGAGAGTACTGCCTGATGGTGAGTATGATTAGAGATGGTCTTCAGTTTGACCACTAATAGCTTACACGAGATGAGGACTTGGCAGGGCTTTGGAGCTCCCACTCACAGAGGCACATCTCACAAGCTGAGTTAGCTCTCTCAGTGTCTGTTAATGTGTGAGCTTTGACCATGAGAGTTGGCTGGCTGTTCAGTTGTGGGTGGGGTGTAGGGAAGGGTGAGTAGCCTGGGTAGCAGCGTAACTTAGTGGCCCACTTTCTGCTGCGGATAGGGAATAGTATCGCAAGTAAAGAGAAAGGGAAGGGTAAGTAGTATTAAAAAAAAGTTGATAAGGAGCTGAATTACCTTTGCCTTAAACCTTCCTCTCTTTCTAACTATCCAAGAAGGCAGCGATTCCCAGATTCCATCGAGAGCTGAAAACTATAATCTAATAATCCTTGCATTTGATACAGAGCCTTATCACATCTTCGAGATGTCTCAAAGCACTTCACACAGAATACACTGTAAAGTGTATTGATTGTATTTTGTGAGCGAAAATTCTACACGTGCTGCTGCCACACTGCTTCATTATTGATCTTAAGTGTTCTGTATAAAAAGACATCTACCCTCAGGAATGTTTGGTAGCTCTTCAGAAACTTGTTGTTTTTGTCGCTTGCTTTCATGAAATGGTTTGCTTTTGCACATCTCGTTGTCTATTCGCTTTTATGAAGCTGCGTTTTAACCTCTACAGGAGTTTTCTGAGGATCAGAAGCAGACTTCGCCTCCTTGGTTTCTGTACTTCAGCTGTGCTGCAGAATTGGAACGTTTCATTACTGCGCTTAACGTAGCCTGGAGAAGCATCTATCAGGTGAGCAAGGAATGCATGGTATTGACACGCCAAAATTGCCTGATCAGTCACTCCAATAAATTTCATTTGTATAGCGTCTTTCACGTCAGGAGGACGTCCAAAACGCTGGGACTCCACAGCTGTACTGGCACTCAAGCTGACTTGCTCTCGATCGATTTTGTACTTTGCACATCAGTAGGAAGAGTGTAAAAATGTGTTACCCATGTCCCAATAACTGATTGCTTCTCGCACACTCTGGCAGTACTTTTTGAAATGTGTCCAGAACCCCAGTGACTCTGCGAGTAGTTGCTTGTGCAGCGTTCTGTTCTGACTCTCTGTAGCTCTGTTCTGACTCTCTGTATCTGTTGTTCAGGTGGATCTGCCTCAGAAGCAGTTACAGGAGCCCTGTGTTCAGAGGAAGTGTGAAGATGCCGTGCTGCTGATCCGCACCACGTGGCAGCGCAGTGACAGTCTGCACCGAGGTCGCTCCGAGCGAGATCCCTGGTGCTGAACCCCAGAGAATTGCACCTTCAGGGCTGGACTGAACATCATGGAGAACTGTCATGCTGGCAATTGCGTGTGGCCCACAGAGCACAAAGTTATTGAGGTGCACGGAGGAGAATTCTGGTAGCAACACAATGGGGTATGCGGGAAATCGGATTTGCCATGACAAAAATCTCTTGCCCAACAGAACACTGATCAACCACCCATCAAGCCTTTAGGAAATACTTCATCAACAGTGTCAGGGATACCCGATGGTCTTTGAACATAGACCTGCTTGTTTAGCTGGGTATCAGGTGAGTGCCTCCGTCTATCCTGACGTGTGCATTGAATTCCCCCACTGGGCCGAGTTGACATTTTACAACTGCTGAAGTTCTCAGCCTCTCACTGGCAACAAGCACTAGCCTGTGTGGCCTCCAATGATAATAGCACCTTCAATATGGTGGGTAAATCTAGTTTTGGCTGCCTGTCTCTTCCTCTCAGAAAAGAAAGGCATAAGGTCGATGTGCCGTAACCGAGCCCGTTTATATAACGCTGCACAGTGATTGTCTCTTGTGCTCAGAAGCTGGTTTGTTCCGGTGACACGGAGGAATGCTATCTTGTTGCTTCCATCACTTCCCAGCCTCTGAAAGCAGCTGTCAGCTCCACTCGGCGAATTTCCTTGATGGTTTTAATGAAGGTTTTATTTTCAGAGTACCCACAGGAGGAGCACTTGGTGCGGGCGTCTCCATGGTTACTAAAACGATAGTTAGTCTCAGTGACTGATGCAAAGCTGTCTGCACATAGTATATATATATATATATCCTTGCTAGAATTTTAGGAAATACCATTTTATAAAGAATGCTTTTACTGATCAATTGTTGCTTTGATTTGGACTGCACACATCCTGTTTCCTGATGAGGCTGTTTGTGGAAAAAAAAAGGCACTTGAGGCTGTGCCTGACATCCGCCCTGAGATTGGTGTAGGTAGAGTAGCTGGTTTGTGGGAATCTTGTCCAGCGCTGGGTGCTGGGGACCTGATGGAATGTGTGCTGCTGACTTGCAGTTTTTAAGTTTTGTTTTTGTGTCTGTGTGACCTCCTTCTCTTCAGATTGTAGAACGCAACCCACACTGCTGTTATTTAAATGCAAATGTGGAGTGGGATTTTCAGCCTGCAAAGAGGATTTATTACGAGAAAACATTGGCTCCATTCAGTAATGCCTCTCAGTTCTGAACACTGTTTGGTTCATCAGTCCATTGAAAGGGACTGAATTTTCCCAGCCACTCACCAGCTGCTGCCTGTAGAGAGGTGTAGGTGAGGGACCTGCAGGGAAAGGCTCTTGTACTCCTACAGGGAAGGGGAGTTGAGAGGAATGTCCCTTATTCCTGCAGTCTTTGGATCAGCAAGTCAACCTCCTGAAATTCCTCAATGTCTTAGTTTTCAAATGACAAGCTCAAAATTTAAGATCATGCAGAATTTTTGGAACATTCTTAAATTCAGTCCTTTTAGAAAACGGTTTCTGCCTTTCTTACAAAGAAATAACACCTTATCGTGCCGTTGAGACGTCTCAGAAAGTGCTTTTTAGGATCTGCTCTTCAGTAGCAGAGAATAAACTTTCATTGTGCCATTTATTGCTGCTGTACAATCCAATCCATAAATCACACCATCGCATATATTAATACCTTCTATCATGTGAGATGTGATTTGTGCAATTTATATTCATAAGATTTACACAAAGTAACTTAGACAAGCTGCGTATTGGACTGTTTTACCAGCAGAAGAGAGAGGCATGTTTCCAAAGAGACGGTAGCAAAGCTTCTAGTGAAGAAACTTTGTGCCGCTTGATGTGAATCTTTCTGCCTGAAATAGAATGCAGCAACACATTAACATTGTGTAAACTAGCGAATGTGATTCCTGTTAAGTGCTAACAGCCCGTGCATGGTCTGTTAGTATAACGTGCTGCAGATTCAAGGCATCATTATTGCACATGAGAAGATCCATTCAAGCAGTCACTGGAAGGATCACCCCCTCCTCCTGTGTCCATGACAACCTGAGCTGTGTTCCAGTGTAGTTTATATTACATCGCTGATACTGCAAATACTCTTCTATAGATTCTGGGCAGTGTGTGTTTTTCTTTGCAAAGTTGGAATATTGGGGTGGCATGTCTGGGATTTTTTTTTTTATCTCTTACTTTTTTTTTCCCCCCAATTCATTTGTCAAATACATATGAGCTTGTAAATGACCTTCTGAGGGGATATGGGGCATGACTTGAATAATGAACCATTCATTAGTGTAGCTGCAGCTTTTGACAGAGTGTCAAAAAATGGCCCAGTGTTCATTTTAAAAATGGCTTAGTGATCACGGAACAATACAAGGTGGGGCGTGAACCCATTTCAGCTTGTATTCAAGCAAGTGAAATTTCTATGAAATGATGGGATTAATGAAAGGTGATTTTATAGTAAATAGTAGATACAGTTGTGTTGAGGGATTGAAACAGCTGGAAGCAACTGATATACATGTTTTTACTGAACTGAAGAGTCGGTGAAGTGGGAGTGAGAGTTATATACATGATGTGTGCACACAGTGTCTGGAGTTATAAGGGCTACAGGCTTAAATCTGCCTTGTTTCGGTACTATAGAGATGTAAAGCCTGATGTTACACTAATAGACTAAAATGGGACCCGGTGCAATGAGACAATTTATACTGAAAACCTCACTCTAGAAAACAAATGTGTGTAGGGCACAGCACACAGTTTCTTACTTCTGCTGACTAACAATCCTACAGATAAAATGAGTCGTTCATCTAAAGGTTGTTTATGGAAATTTTCTGTACACTAAATGTTTTTTAAATCAAGAACTGCTGAAAACTGACTTCTAAATTTGAGAAATGCCCTAAAATTTTGCCTGATCTTAAATATTACTACAGTACCTTGGTCTTAAGGCTAAGAGCATGGAGAATGTTGTACTTCTGGGGTCAAACTGGCCTTTATGGTTCAACTCGCACCAGGTAGTGGCTTTTTATCTTTATTTAAAATGAGTAACTTGCCTTTTCTATTAACTTTCAACAATTTTGTCAGACTGTTACATACCACTTCATGCCCTCTATCTGGTTTGTTTTGTAGGCCTGTTTTACCACTAGTAATTGAAGGAATCATCATTATTTCCATTAGGAACCGGCTGCACAATCCCAGTTCAGCAGGGAAAATTTTTTTTTTTTTAAACAGTGTTTCATTCAAATTAGTTTCTTGCCAACAATTTAGCGAATTTGGAAAAGAAAGTAACTGTAATGAGTTAAGCAAACCAAATAGCAGTTGTTTATTCAGTGATGCTATTAAAGAAGACAACAACAACTAATTACATTTGTATAGCGCCTTTCACGTGGTTGAGAATTTAAATAGATTTATTTTGCCATTGTATAATGAGATGTTTTAAATGGGTTGCATAGTTAGACACTCTTCTCTCTTGGCTATGAATTCAGCCTGCACTGATGGGATGGAATTCTTCTCCCTCCCTCTCTCGCGAGAGGGGCTTGCATTGGGACAGTGCAAACTAGTTTTTAACAAACTATAAATGTCACACCAAAGGTGGAATGGTGCAGGCAATGGCCACTTAGTTTTTTGCTGTGCAGATGGAGCTTTATTTTGCATCCAGCCTATTCTGTTCCTGTGTTGGAAAAATAATCCAAATATACCATTCTCCACCATCGGCATCCTTTAAAATATCGACGAGCGCAAAATTAACTCCAGTCTAGGAGTTTGCTTGTTTGAAAATTACAGCGAAATGTTCAACTAATGTCAGTGCCTTCCATCAACCACAACAGCTGTTTGTGCGAGGCACAAGTGTTGCTCGGGGTTGTGGTTGGCACCGGCGTTCTTCACAATGGGCAGTGAGTGCAGTGTGACAATTTGTCTGTTCACTGAGTTGAGTAAGTGGTTGTTGGTGCTCTCTTTATGCCTTTGCTTTAGATCGGATTATGTTTTAGATTTGACCCTTTATTTTGACTGAGGGCCCAAGTACGATAGTTTGTTCTGGAGGCTTTATTGTTGGATGTAGTGTTTCTTCAAAAAAAAAGTGTTATTGCTAGGTTCCCAACAGCATTGTCTGACTGGTTTGTGTGTACACCACTCAGTGACTGTCGTGGAACTCCTTTTACAAACTATTCGCTGAATCGTACAAATCCCTGTCTTGTGAGAGCAATGTCTTTGCTCATCAAAATACCTCATAATAACACACCAAGATTTTTGTAAGGAGAAAGTTACATTTGCCTAAGCAATTAACTGGAAATAATGAAATAAGTGATGTTGGTTACAAATAGTGCTGGGTTCTCTTGACCCAAGGCTAGTGGTAATGAATGGGGAGATGGGGCTAGTTTTCTATTGTCAGCGTGTTTTGAATTAAACTATATTGGCACAAGCTAGATTTCATAACCTAAGCAAACTTACTGTTTTTATTGAGTAAGAATTCGCTCTCCATGCATGCACATAGGTAGTCAGTTCATGTGAGGTATGTTTTATCAATGTCAATAATTAGCAGTGTTTTACTTTATACTCTTGCCATCCCTGTAAAGTCATGTGGTCAGTGTGGGTTTAGTTCCAAACTGGAGCCTTGCAATAGGGGTTTTGGGCTATAATTCCTGGAAGATGTGGTTCTCGCGCGCGCACACACACACACTAAAGTAACTTATACTAAGGATTTTTCCAGGATGGAGCATGTTTGTGAGTTACAATACAAGGCATTGCAATACAAACTGCCTAATCTATCATTTCGATAAGATTTTGTTTGCACTGTAATATTTTGCTACCAGTCAGACTTGACCTGCAGAATTTGTACATTATAGAAATGGGGATAACTCCACAATGGAAGTGGTCTGTAGTCTAAACACTTCAGATTATTGGTACGTTGCAAAATACTATTTTTAAAGACCGTGGGAAATTAAATGGTCCTGGTGATTTTTAAATGTGTGTGACAGAAACTAGACGTAGGAGTTTGTTGTAGAGAGTGACTATTTATTCTGTTGTGTGTTCCATGTTCAAAGTCACGTTATAAATAATTCTTACCTTTGACACCAGGGAGACGTTTCGACGTGTTTCGCAGGATGTCCTGTACTGTAAAGCACAATGACTGTGTGTTTTGCATGTGAACATCTAGGAGGAGTGACTGCTGCAGACCTGAAATGTTTCTGGTTGTTGTGATCCGGATTGTATCATGATCCACATTACATGAATATCTACCATTGTTTCTAGAACTTCTCTCCCCCCCCCCTCCACCCCGGTTTTGCTGGTCCCTAAAATAGCTTAAGACTTTTTTTTAATAAATAAAAGGGTGGGGGGGGTGTATTGAAATTATCTTAACGGCTTCAGAATGACATCTAAGCACAGGTCCAAATGAATCCTGTGCAATTTTACTCCGTCTACCCAAAAAGGACAACTGCTACAGTATAATATATACCGGTTGTCAAATCAAATAATGCAGTCAGTTTGCACCTCAAAGCCATTTGGTACCTGCACGTGTAAACGCGTAGCTTCCACCCAGAATTTCTGCTGGAACCTTTCAGTACCTTAAAAGATCTCTGGCGAGCTGCGAGTAATGGGAGGTCCAAAAATCAGACGGCCCAGCTTCTCTCTCCTCTGGCCCTTTCAACACAACGTCATTTCATTTCTTCGGAGCGATTATTCGATTGTACCAATACCGGGTACCCGGGTACTTCCAAGAGTTTTGGGGGCCAGAACCGAACAGTTAATCCTGTCCATGAATTGATCGCTATTATTATTGACTGCTAGCAATATTGATTCCTGAAGCATGATCAACCCTGAAGTTTCTTCTGGAGAAATTTCACAGTTCATACAATAATCTAATGTAATGGTGTATATCTTATACCAATGCGTTGTTAGGAACCCAAGATAGATGGATGGATAGATGGATGGATGGATGGACGGATGGACGGATGGACGGATAGATGGATGGATAGATAGATGGATAGATAGATAGATGGATAGATAGATAGATGGATAGATAGATGGATAGATGGATAGATAGATGGATAGATAGATAGATAGATAGATAGATAGATAGATAGATAGATAGATAGATAGATAGATAGATAGATAGATAGATAGATAGATAGATAGATAGATAGATAGATAGATAGATAGATAGATAGATAGATAGATAGATAGATAGATAGATAGATAGATAGATAGATAGATAGATAGATAGATAGATAGATAGATAATCGCTGTTACAAGTGCATGTGTTTTGTGTTCACTTCACAATGTAAATGCTGTGTTTATTGTACATAACAAATTGGTGTAAATAGGACGGAAGATTAATTAAAAAAAAAAGTCACGGCCTTTCCTTTGTGCCGCCGGTGTCCGATCAGTGAGGCTGTAAACTCTCTACGCTGACGCTGGTTTAACCCTTTGGAGACCAAATTGACCCTCGCAGCGTGGAATTCCACTCGTCTGGAACCCAGCGCACACACTCTCTCTCTCTCTCTCTCTGTCCCTGTCCCTGTCCGCTGAGCTGCGGCTGGTGTTCGGCTCAGGCGGGTGAGAGAGAGAGAGAGAGAGCGCGAGGGTGGGGGGGTGGGGGGGGGAGTGCATGGGGAGCAGCTGGTGGGGGGGGCGGTGCGGGGGGGGGGGGGTGCATGGGGAGCAGTGGGTGGGGGAGCAGCCGGTGGGTGGGTGGTGTGGGGGGAGCAGCCGGTGTGGGGGGGGGGTGCGGTGCGGGGGGGGGGGGTGCATGGGGAGCAGTGGGTGGGGAGCAGCCGGTGGGTGGGTGGTGTGGGGGGAGCAGCGGTGTGGGGGGGGGGTGCGGTGCGGGGGGGGGGGGTGCATGGGGAGCAGTGGGTGGGGGAGCAGCCGGTGGTGGGTGGTGTGGGGGGAGCAGCCGGTGTGGGGGGGGGTGCGGTGCGGGGGGGGGGGGCATGGGGAGCAGTGGGTGGGGTGCAGCAGTGGTGGGGGGGGTAGCAGTGGGTGGGGGGGGCGGGGGGGGGGGCGGGGCCGAGGGGGGGGGGGGGCGGGGCCGAGGGGGCTCGCGCTGCCCATTGGTTGGCGCTGCGGTGGAGGCGGAGCCCTCGCGGCTCCCGGTTGCACAGTCGCCGGGAGTGTCCCTCAGTAAACAGCTCCACACCGGGAGGGACACCGGGACACGGAGAGGGACGGCCCCGGGAGGTCACTGCGCTGTACCGGCGGCGGCGGCGGAGGCGGAGGAGGAGAGTTGCCGGTGACCCTGACTGACCGCCTCCCCCCGGGGGGGGGGGGTCTCGGGCGGCGATGCGGGACCCCCCGCAGGGGCTGGACTTCGCGCTGGGCGGCGCGGCGGCGGCGGGGGCCTGTGTGCTGAGCCACCCGCTGGAGGTGGTGAAGACGCGGATGCAGCTGCAGGGCGAGCTCCGGGCCCCGGGCACCTACCGGCGCCACTACCGGAACGCCTTCCACGCGCTGCTGGTGATCGGGCGGCAGGACGGGCTGGTCGGGCTGCAGCGGGGCCTGGGGGCCGGGCTGCTGTACCAGGGCCTCATGAACGGCGTCCGCCTCGGCTTCTACTCGCAGCTCGAGTCGCTGGGCCTGACCCGGGACCGGGACCGGGGCGGGAGGGTCTGCGCCGCCCGCAGCGTGGCGGCCGGAGCCGTGGCCGGAGCCCTGGGGGCCGTGGTGGGCAGCCCCGCCTATCTGGTGAGTAATCGATAATCAATCGATAATCGATCGATAATCGATCGGTCGATCGATCGGTAATCAATCATTGGCTCCGATCGACGCAGTGGTTTATTGTCGTCGTCGTTCGTGCCCCCAATTGATCCGGAGTCGTCGTCGTCGTCGCCTTATTATTATATTGATATCTGATCGATAAGTCGTCGATCGACAGTCGCCCGTCGGCTCCGGGTTGACCCTCGTGGCTGTGGATCGTGACCGTGACGACGAGGGGAGCGACCGTCGTGATCAATGGTGACCAATCGGGTATCAGTAGTCGGTCACCGGCGTTCGCCGTTCGCGTGGAACCGGATCCGGATAACCGACGATCAATCGGCGTCGTCGCATTTGTTAAGAGCGACGGCGGCGGTAACCGTAACAGCGGTAACGATGGTAATGGTATAATGATGACGATGTGGTAATGATAATGTCACAGTGATAATGCGATGATGATAATGTAACGATAATAATAATAATAATAATAGTAATCGTCTTTGGTTTTATTTGACATCGCGTCGTTGAGACGTCTCAAAGCGCTGCGCGGGACGTACCATCGAGTGCCGAGGCCGCCCAGCGCGGGGGCCGCTGGATAAATGCGACGCTGCTGTTGTTGTAGTGACTCTACTTTTGTGGGTGGAATGAGAAATGAGTAAAGGTGCAATTGTTTGTGTGAGAGCCTCCCCTCTCCCCCCCCCCCCCTCTCCCCCCCCCCATCGCCGCCGCCGCCCCACCACCGCCGGCCTTTCTTCTTCTTTTTTTTTTGCACGAACCTAACCTTTGAGAGTCGTCACGTAACAATAATATAATAATAACACTAATCGTCGTGACCGGCCTCGCCTTTCGTACGGCCACTTTCGCGCCTCAAAAGCTTTCGTGCGAGCAGTGCAGTGCAGTGCAGTCGGTCGTTTGGGTTAATTTGACGGACGCGCTCCGTTTGTGTCGACGGCGAAACCCCACAAAAAGCGGTGAAGCGAAGGACTGATTACATGTGGGTGCGTGGGGGTGTGTGTGTGTGTGGTCGGGGGGGGGGGGGGTCATTGTCAGCCAAGACACCGGGAGAGAATCCCATTCTCTTTTTGACTTCTGCCGCGCGCGGGATCTTTAACGTCCGCCTGGACCGGGTGCAGACGGGACCTCGGTTTAACCTGAGTTTTCACCCACAAAATACACAGACACTACGCTTCACGGTACAGGCCGTGAAGCACTTTTGAGACGTCTCGAAGAACTGATAAGGCGCTATGTCAAATGCTGGGATTATTATTATTATTATTATTAGGATTATTATAAACTGATCCCCTGCACACGGAGGCAATGGGAGATACGACTCCGAGTTGGATCCTGGGAGAGAACCGGACGTCTGGAACACCAGTCGTTTTACACCATTCGCTGTAGAAACAGCATTAACCTCTTTCCCTCAGGTTCGAATTATGTTTATGGGCCGATTGAGCTTTGCTCTTCAGAATGATCCTGTTTGTTATGTTACTGGCTTGGATTTGCACCCGAGCTGGGGGTCGGGATCAGGAAGGGTGGAAGGCGGGGAGGGTGGGGGTAGGAGGGTGACCGAAGGCGCGGTCGAAGAGGAGGGTCTTGAGATGGGCCTTGAGGGGGCCGAGGGATAGGAGCGAGACGAAGGGACTGTGAGATGGAGTTCCCAAGGCTGAAGGTCCGACCTCGATGGTGGGGCGGGCGGGGGACGTGGAGCGAGCCGGAGCCCGATGAGCAGAGGGAGCTGACAGGCTGGTTATGGGGTTAGAAGGTCTCAGGGCTAAGGAGGAACCAGGCCGTGGAGGGCTTTGAAGGCGCGGATGAAGATTTGGGGAGCCCAAATGTGGGATGGGGAGCCAGTGGAGCCGTGCGAGGATGGGTTCATGAGGAGGTTGAGATGAATGTCACTGTAACCTGCCGGTTTGTGGAAACTCAGCCCACCCAGCCCTGCCCACTGAGATTTGCACAGTCATTGGACCCATTTAGTTGCAGGAAAAGCTCCGACGTGTTTACATGTGGGAGAAAAACAACAGCTGCAGCCCTTCGACTGCTAAAGTGTAAAGCTCTCACTTTGCACTCCTCACCCTGCGAGGCAGAAGCAGCTTGTGTCCTCGGGTGGGGGGGGGGGGGATTGCAGATACGTAGAACTTTCTCTTCATCGGGAATATCAAATGCAAGGATCACTGGTATTAAAGGAGTGCGCGCAGACCCTCTCCCTGGAGGCAAAGATCCAATTGTGGAAAGTATTCAAATCCTCAGTGTCCAGAACACGATTGGCCGAGAGACGAGAGTTTAGCTTCTTGTCCTGGCCGTCAAATTGGTTATTTTTCTCGCGGGATCTGTGTACTGCCATTGTTTGTCTGAGATCAGTGGGCTTCATATTGCCTGGTTATCCATTCTGCCCTCGCTCTCTGGAACTCCAACCTCGTCCTCCTCACATTCCAGACTGAGCTCGACAAGAGGCTTTCTAGACACGAAGACGGGTCACCAGTTTAGGGTCACAAGAGCATTGCATTGTTCTGTGGAACTGTCATTAATGTTGTTTAAATTATACGCCCACCGCAAATCCCTCTCAAATCGGGGCCGGGCGAAACCTTAGGCAAGTTTCCTCACTCCGCGTGCCTCCCATTTGCCGAGCAGTAAGTTAGGAACCCGGGTGTTAGTTGATTGACTTTCCGGGGGTAATAATCCCGATGAACAAATAAAGTTGGTGTAATGTTTTGGGGAGTTAGCGTTCATGTTTTACGTGTGATTTTTTTTCTCTGAAGGAGTGTTTTCCAGGTAGTCAAAGCCCTTTAAACATCCGATTCATTTTCTGACAGGTAAAGACTCGTCTCCAGGTACAGTCGGCAGCAGCCATCGCTGTGGGATACCAGCACAATCACCAGGTACACCTCAGCCACGAGAGAGTGGTAGATAGATGTTTTATGACTTAATAGCTCAGCAGATTTCTGAAGGCAGAGTGCACACCTGAAGGAGAGAGTAATCCGGGTTCTTTAACCACAACAGTTTGCATATACAAAACATCCCTCAAGCGGAGCAGCTTCTCAGAGCGCTTAACAGTGGCGGAGCCCAATGCCAATCCGGGGGGAAGGAGGAAGGTAACCGTAACTGCCCTTCCACAAGGATAATTTGCTATTGAATTGGAGCTTCTGTCGCCGCTCATCACTACACCAGTCTCCAGAGAGTATGTTTGAGTTATGAAAAGAGGAGGGTCTCTCCCCGGGTTGATCCACTATCACCCAGGTAAATGTGTGTGAGACCTTGTACTGAGCAATATGGCTTGTGCATACAAAAACACGGCCACAAAAATACTGTAAAGCGCTTGTAAATGTCGAGACACGATAAGGTGTCATAAACATCACAAGATCTTTGCCTAACGAACGGCGAATGTGCACTGTTCACTGAGGGGCTGAGCGCTTGTTATGCTGTGATGTTTAAATCAGTTTAGGCTGAGCCATTAAGCTGGGGATGTCTCTGTGTTGCTTTATACAGCTACAGATCCAGGACACTCCACATTTCAGTGATAGCTGTGCGGAGGGTGGGGGGAGGTTGCATTTATCCAGCGATTTGTGTTCCTTTCCTCCCCTGACATTCTCTGGCAGCAACAACAACAACAGCTTGCACTTATATGGCACCCTCCACCCAGGATAGCGTCTCGGAGAGCTTTGAAACAAACATAGGGACAGGAGGAGGCCATTCAGACCCTCGACGAACCTTGTTGATAGTCGACTGGCAGATCCCTTTCCGTGGTTATTATGCCTTCAAAAAAAATAATGATAAAAATTGGATCCCTCAATCCGTGACCATTTGTGGGACACTGCTGTGCGCAGTTGGCTGCCGCGTCTCGCCCGTAAAGTATACAGTCAACTACACTTTACAGTATATTCCTGTGAAGGGCTCTCAGACGTCTTGACGAAGTGAGGAGGCGCTATATCAAATGGAAGGATTATTATTATTTATTATTATTATTCCTCTCCTTACAATTGAGGTTCTGTGAGTCGTGGCCCATTCATTGCTTCAGCCTTCTCTCGCAGGGAGTGCTGATGGCCTTCGTGACTATCTACCGGCAGCACGGGGTGCTGGGGCTGTGGAGGGGGGTCAATGGGGCCATCCCCAGGACCATGGTGGGGTCCTCCGCACAGCTTGCCACCTTCACCTCCGCCAAGGAGCTGGTCAACGACCAACAGGTGAGCAGTGTTTGAGAACCGTAATCCTCCGTCTTTGAGCACGTCGATTGACTAGCGATTGATCATCCACTCAAACCCAAGTAAAGACAGCAAGTTACTGACCCCTCACTCATGTGCTGGTCACTGTTATACCATAGAAACAGAAGGAGGCCATTCAGCCCCTCGAGCCTGTTCCGCAATTCTCTAAGATCATTGCTGATCTGTTCCTCAACTCCAATTACCCGCCCTTGTTACTGGTAAACTGCCGCTGGTTAGCGACCCACTGGCACCGCTCACTCACTAACTCGCGTTCGTCTGTACGTGTTGCCATCGGTTACTGACATGTCATCGCTGGTCACCACTGGTCCCTAACGCGTCACCGCTGCCCAGTCATGTATCAACGCCGGGCACCAACCTTGTGCCGCCCCTGGTTAGCCGTGCACCGCGGTGGCTGGTGGGATCCGTCTGAGGTGAGTGAGCGAGTCTAACCAAACCGGTGTTTGCTTTGCTCGGTAACCAGTGGTTCAGCAGAGACAGCTGGCTGGTCAGTCTCGCCAGCAGCATGATCAGCAGTGTGGCCGTCGTCATCGCCATGACGCCCTTCGACGTGATCAGCACCAGACTCTACAACCAGCCCGTGGATGAACGTGACAAGGTCAGTCAGTGACTACCCACCTGAACCAACCCACTGCCTTAAAGTGGAGTCCTGCAGCTCAGTGGTTAGAGCCCTCGCCTCGCAAGGGAGAGGACCTGGGTCTGATTCCCGGGCGGGTAAACACCTTAGGCAAGTTTCCTTACTCCACATGCGGCGCTTCTATTTACCTCGCAGTAAGTAGGAACCCGTAAATCGATTGGCGGATCGCTTTCTGGGGGTAATAGTCCCTTTTTTAAAAAAAATACAGTATTAATTTGCTCCCTCAATCCATGACTGTTTGTGGGGACGCTGCTGTGTGCAATTGGCTGCCACGTTTTGCCCACAAGGTATACAGTCAATTAACTTTATGGTATATTCTGTGAAGTGCTTTCTCATGCCTTTCCCCACTGCCCCCCAAACCAGCGATCCTCCAGGTTAATGGGTTGTCCCTCTCATTGGCAGACCAGGGAATTGCAAGTTCTCTCTTCTCTTCACTGCTTTGCTTTTTGCAGGGAAAACTTTACAAAGGATTTTGGGATTGCTTCATAAAGATCTCTCGGACGGAGGGACTCTGGGGTCTGTACAAGGGGATTGGCCCTTCCTACTTCCGCCTGGGCCCACATACAGTCTTCAGCTTGCTGTTCTGGGACGAACTCAGGAAATTGGCTCAATCAGACTACTGGGGGAAAACATAACCGAGCCCTCAACAGTGCCTCTGGCCTTTGAAATCCCAGCACCAACTCGTGCTACGATCAGAGACTTGATAGTCAACCAGATATTGTGGGGACACCTCCTTAACTCGTGCCATACGGACAAGAAAGACCTGAGTGTTCACTGGTGACCGTGGATTAACATTACACTGACTGTAGGGTTTAGCTGCCGCGGTGCAAGCGAGAAACCTCATCCCCCCCCCCCCAACGTTAGTGGCTTGCCTCCCATCTCAACTGCCTCACTCAGTGCCTACTAAAGGGTATGATATTCAGCTCAAGTTTGCACAGTAACACAGGAGCTAAAGAAACACCACCACCGAGTTTATTGGACGTGAATTAACACAGGATTTCTCCCCCACTCCCCACACCCTCCATATCAAGTGGAAACAAACCCCTACGTTGATATTGGTGCAGACTAGTTGGGCTGAATGGTCTGTTTCCGTGCTGTACGATTTAATGTAAAGGAGCGTCCAACCTCTCGTTGTACAGACTGAACCGATGTTTCAGATCCTCGAGACTGAAATGAGAACAGGCACTCACTAACTCTGCCATTCACAAGCAGCTCTGTCCATTTGTAAAGTCCTTCAAGCTTTGCGATGAGTGTACACTCTGGCTTTTTCAACGTTTCAAGGCACTGTTAGAGAACAACGCACTTTAAAGAGTAGAGTAAAGGGCAGCAGAGAGCCAGTACTAAGAAGGAGATGCACCACACTGTATGAGAGCTTGTGAAGAGGGACTCGATCAGTCCCGCATTCCTGAAAGTCGTGAGTTTATTTTTCCAACTTCAATTTGCTCCTTTCCTAGAGTCATTGGCATCAGTTTCCTCCTTCCTCAGGTTCTTCCTGTGCATAGGACGTAACACACAGGAAGTAACATCAGTGGGGATCTGACTGACTGGAAATCAGCCATTTGGTGCTGGAAGCTGGGTCCACGGGAGACCTAAAGAGCGATGTAGATCGTGACATTTCCCTTTTGGGTGTAAAACACGCTCACTCTCATTGACCATACTTAGGAACCTGTCAGTGAAGAAATCAGGGGAAGACTTGAATTGTCTCTTATAGGGGCGATTAGAAGAGGGTTTTTATAAGAGAACATTTTGGCACAAGACTGAGATCTGAACAATGCTGAAAGGGGAATTGAATAAATGTTCTAAGTGGGAGCTGGCGTCAGGTTAGGCTCGACACGCTGATTGATGCCTGTTATACTGGAAATTGCTCTAAACCTAACGAGGAACCCATAGAATTTCTCCTGTTCTCTCAGTATCTTTCTAAATGTGCCTTTCACTCTGGTGCCTTATCAAATTGTAGTGAGATGCTTGGAACCTTTATTTCCGTCTGCAGGGAGGAGCAGCTGATTACTTTCCTGCGTCTTAGGACTGATGTTATTGCACTACGGACAGTCTGGAACTGCCCGGCACAGTTAGCTGCCTTTGTTATCACACTGTGCCTTCGATTGCATCTCTGTATTACTAATCTGAAAGAAAAATAAAACTCAAAACAAAACAAAAAAAAGCAAGACATTTCTATTTGCTTGGATATCTTATATTTAAACCCGATTCCGCTTGGGCTGGATAAGATGTTTCTTCACTGAATGTTTCTTGATTTACGGCATAAGTCTATGCTATTTTGTTCTTTCTATTATTATGTTGTTGGCCAACCCAAAAAGGTTTGGCTTATACAGCAATGGGAATGGGTTAGTGAGTGGAAAAGAATGGGTTGAGTTACAGCCAGTGGGTTGGGTTTGTAGGGAGGTGGGTGGAGTCCAGCTCAGTGATTGCCTCTGGTGGACTTTGTTCCTTGATCCTTACATGGTCTCCTGGGAGCGGTCAATCAGCCCTGGAGCCTGGGCTCAGACCGGGCCTGAAGGACACTCGCTGACAGACACACAGACACACACACACACACACATGCACATCCCTAACCCCTCACATGATGTTGGGCTTTTTCCGATCGTGGACTTTGGGCTTTGGGTGGATTTCGCTGAGCACCAGCCTTGTGGACAGCCTTCTACAGGGTGAGAAACCTCCAGGGGCTGAGCGAGCGTGACGGACAGAGAGACATGTATTGAGGGAGACAGCAGGATATTGGGGGTGGTGGGGGGGGGGGAGAGAGAGAGTGTGTATTGGGGGAGAGAGGGTATAAGTGCGGATAGCCAGGGTTTGGGGAGAGAGCTGGGGAATCGGGGCTGAGAGCCAGGGTATGAGGGTTTCTGACGGTCCCTCTCTCTGTGCCCTCAGGTGTTATCGGGGCCTGTGCTGTCTGTGTGCTGTGTAACCTGCTGCGGATGCACCTTTACATCTTGTGTTTAAAGTAAGGTCTTTATGAGAAGCGCCTGAACCGTTAACTGTGCCTCTGGGATCCTGACCCACAATGCTATCTTTAATTCAGGTTTCCAGACCGTCTCCAAGCCACGGGCCGAGAGAGTTCGGGGTGGGGTGGGGTTCGTCTGCAGGGACAACCCTTGTTCCCTTGGGGAACGCGATTCGGTCTAATTCGGCTTAAGGGGTGGGGGGAGTAAAGACGAGTCTAAAGTTGTTCACTATTAAATAAACTCAAGTCTGTCCCACCTGTTTCCTCTTGCCCCGAGTCTCTGGAACTCCCTCCGTCTCGCCCCCTTCCATCCCCATCAAGCGCTCGGGTGCACTGCCCCGCACGAAGGGTGCTATATAAACGCAAGTTGTTGTCTCAGCCCCTCTATAACTGTCTTCATGTTTCGACGCGATGAGAAGCGACGGAAATGCTCATTCTTTTCCTCTCTCCGCCTCGTGGTTGCAGTGGACCCTCCCATCTCCGGAGGGAAGCCTCCAAACTGCGCGCCCAGTCACAGCTGCTGGAGTTCCTGCACCTGGTGATCATGTCTGGCCTGTTCTCGGTGGTGGGCGCCCGGGTCTCCTCCCTGGTGGTGCTGGAATTCTCCCTCCGGACAGTCTCCATGTTGCTCTCCGCTAAACAGGTGTGTTTTGTTGCTGGCGCTGGTCAGAGACAGAGCTCCACGCCGACTGGACTTGGAAGAAAACACAAGGCATCTCTGTCCAGGGGATTCTAGGTTCCTGCTGTTTGGCTCAGCAACACTTGGCAGTTCCCCCCCGCCCCCCCACCCAACATCTCTGATGGCTCTTGAGGCTAAAATAATCATTGTAATTGCTGTGCGCAATTGGCCGCCATGTTTCACCCATGAAATACGCACTCAATTCATTTGACAGTAGATTCTGTGAAGCGCTTTGAGACGTCTCGACCACGTGATGAGGCTCTATACCAAATGCAGGGATTGTTATTCTGATCATAACACGGGGAAGCGACTGCCAGGACGGTGGAAGGCGAACTGGACGGGCCTCGGTCTTTTGTTATGTAGCTTTCCCGGTGTTGATATGTTCCTCACCCACTAAACATGATTGTGCGTGTGCTTCCCAGGAGGCGTGTGGTGCCCAGGCCTTCCTGCTGTGTCAGTATTCCCTGGGTTGTGGCATGACAGCCAGCCTGAGCTACCTGAACGAGAGTGCCCCCCACTCCACGTGCAGCCTGGCGCTGAGCACGGGCCTGGCCGGGCTGCTGGCCTGGTCCCTGGAGAAGCTGGTGAGACACGTGACCACCATGTACCAGCTCCACAGCACCGAGCGTTACTGCGGGGCCTGCCTCTCGCTCCTCACCACCTGGCACCAAGTCCCCGCGCTGCTCGGACACGCCATGAAGATCGCCTTCGCTGTGGCCGACGTGGCCGCCATCTTCCTCATCAACAGAGACTTCCTCACGGCCTCCGAGGCCCTGCGCTTCTGGACACCATTGACCATCTGCTACACCCTCTTGGTCATCTACATGCAAGGTGGGGCTCCCTCCCTCCCTCCCTCACTCTGGAACGTTCTGTGGTTGGGTTGTGGGGGGGGCGGCCTGCGGGAGGGTTGGGGCATTTAGAGTGGGGGGTAGGGGGGAGGAGGGCGAGGGTTGGGGGTGGTTGGGTTGTGGTGGGGGAAGAGATACGAACAAGGCTCTTTGTCCTTCTTGCAGAGGAGCAGAAACAGAAGTCGAGTGAGCAGAGCTGTATCCAGACAGTGTGTGTGAGGATGGGGGGCCTTTTGATCCTCACCCTGACTGTGGGCCGTTGGGTGGATGTGCTCCACGTCCTCCTCTCCCTCCTGGGGGAGCTGTGGTGTCTGATCCGGGTGGCCAACATGCTGGAGGTCTGCAGACTGCAGGTGAGAGAGGGAGGGGGGGAATTACATTCTTTTCTACAAAAAAATAAGCACTGCTGTAAGCTACAGTGATAGTATCTGGGGATACAATATAGTTTGGGACACGGCCTGTGTAAGTGACTGCCAGGCTGGTGGAAGGCGAACTAGATGGACCTCGGTCTTCTTTCACCAAGAAATTCTTAATGTTCTTATGTTTGGAGACAGTCGGATGTTGTGGGCGTGCTATACAAATTCCAAGTTCTTTCATTCTGTATAACAGGAGGCCATCGAGCTCCAAGGTCGAGGTGGGACAAGACAGCTGTCAACGGAGAGGAGATCCAGGGTCTCAAACACCCCAAAGCCTGGAGCATTAGGAGACAGCGACTGATGGAAGAGAGGACAGCCCCCCACCCCACCGGCCTCAACACGTACTCTGTTGGACATCCTGCATTGAGGCCCCTTCCCCCTGCAAACGCCCACTGCTCACACCTACTGCTCACACCCGTTTGTAAACCGTTGAGATGTGGAATGGGATCCGGGTGTTTCCCACAAGCTCTAATTCTCTATGTGGTGCTCGTACTCACGAAGGTGTATGAACATTGTGGAATGAGTTCTATAATGATTGCTTTGATTTTTGATACAGCGCCTTATCGTCGTCGTCGAGACGTCTCAAAGCGCATCACAAGTTTTTAATGTGAATTGTCGTGACAGTGCACCTTCTGAGCAAACGCGGCAGCCAAGTTGCCCGCAAACAATGTCCCACAAACAGCCGCGGTTTTTTTTTTCTTTTCGAATCGTGCCGTGGGGACCCTTCACGTCCATCTGAACAGGACCTCGGTTTACCATCTCATTGAAAGGACGGCATCTCTGACGAGGCAGCACGCCCCCAGCCCTGCCAGTTCGGTACGAGTTCCAAGTTCCGATACGGGTCTCGACCCACAACCTCCTGACGTTGAGGTGAGAGTGTTACCAATTGAGCCAAGCTGGCACCCAAACAGAAAGATCTTGCATTTATAAATCACTTTATTTCACTGAAATGTTTTGCGGTAATTACTGTTCAGGGCACGTGCTGCTTTATTGGGAAACGCAACACGACATTTGCGTACAGTTGGGTCCCACGATCAGCCACGTGGTGAATGGAGGAGGATTCAAGACTGAAGTGGATAGATATTTGTCAGGTCAGGGTATTAAAGTATTCAGGGCAGGTAATTGGACTTGAGGTACAGATCAGCAGTGATCTTATAGAATAGTGGAATATGCTCAAGGGGCTGAATGGCCTCCTCCTGTTTCTGTTTGTATGATTGTTGGTTGGATTCCTCTTTAGCAATTCACCTCCAGGACCTGGGTTTAACATCTCGTCCAAAGGACAGCACTTCAGATAATGCAGAGTCCCTCTTCCACCCCCCACCACCACCACCACCACCACCACCGTACCGCACTGGAGCATCAGCCTAGACTGTGAGCCTAAGCCTTAACGCAGGACTTGAACCCACAGCCCAGCGAACTCAGTGATAAAGAGAGAAGTCCTTTCAGTCCCGGTGACATGCCGTTTCCCCACCTTAGACTGATAATAATAATAATAATAATAATAATAATAATCCTTGCATTTGACACAGCGCCTTTATCACGCCGTCGGGACGTCTCAAAGCGCTTCACAGGATACACTGTAACGTGGAGGGACAGTAATGTTGTGGGCGGAAAAAGGGGAACGCGTCTGAACTCAACGCCGCTCACGAGCGGACGGTCGGGTACTGTCGGGGCTGTTGGGATCAGACCTGCGCAGTCGTGTTGACTTGTGCCCAGTAGGTGGCAGCGCTGAGCTGTGGATGGCCTCAGGCTCCCAAACCTCTGCCAAACGCTTTGGGCTGAAAATCCGCGGCATTGGGTGCGTCCAATTCTCACGTTGTCGAAATTTCCACTTCTGCGTTGTCGGAGTCCGTGTCGTGGAGGGGCGATGGCGGAGCCTGACTCCGGGGGGGGGGGGGGGGGTAAAGCAGAGGGATTGGGTCCAAGAGGGCCAAAGCTTCGGGGCGTAGTGGCTGAAAGCGCGGATGCCTAAGGTGGGGCGGATGGGACGAGAGGAGCAACAACAAAATTACATTGGCATATAGGGCCTTTTCACGTGGGGAGGGCGACAACGAGCAGGAGGCCAGAGCCAGCCAGCCGAGCGGAGGCAGCGGAGCGGAGCGCGGAAGAGAGGCGGCCAGAGAGGTCGGGAGGTGTCGGGACGTGAAGGGACTTGTAGACGTGTGAGTGGGAGGATTTTGAAATCGAGTGGTGGGACGTGGAGTGAACTTTACGGTGTGGCGCCTCTCGCCCGGCGGGACACACGCTGAGATACGCTGAGTAAGCGGGCAGTGGACTGAGCTACAGCCGAGCTGCCCGTCCAAACCCACTGGGAGCCGCCACCCAGTGCGGCGTCAGTGTCCGCAGGTATCCGTGAACGTCTCTCCTTGTTGTTGCCGCTGTCCCCTCTCCCCTCAGCACAAGCGTTTCCTGTAGACGTAGTAAGCGAGCAAGCCAGCGCTCAGCAACAGCAGCGTGCCGCAGCACCCACGGGCCACCGACTGCTCCGCATTCTCTTTCTTAGTGTATCGCTCGACGAAGCCGGACTGAGAAACAAAAAGAGACACCGGGAGCGGGTCTGAGCCAGTGTGAACCGAGCCTAGAGCAGGGCTAGTGGGTCAGTCAGGGCTCCCCGGCCTTTTTACAGCCCGCTATAACAACACCAACAACAACAACAAATTTCATTTATATTTAGAAAAATCCTCGCATTTGATACAGCTCCTTATCCGTCGTCGAGACGTCTCAAAGCGCTTCACAGGATATACAGTGAAGCGCAGTGACTGCGTGTTTTTGCGGGCGAAACACAGCAGCCAATTGCGCCCAGCGACGTCCCCACAAACAGTTGTTTTGAAGGAGTATTACCCCAGAAAGCCGTCCGCCAATCGGCCATCAAAGGTAAACAAATGCCTGCGGGGTAAGTAAACATGCCCCACCCGGGAATCGAACCAGGGTCCTCTCGTTTGCGAGGCGAGCTCGCTAACCACTACCCGGTGGGACTCCAAAAATAATTCCACCAAACACAGCTGTGCTGCTCAAATTGAAATGGCGCTGACAGACCTCTCACCAACGAAATGATTTGTACGCGGCAACATTGAGTCAAAGCTGCTAAATGTGTAACGCGGTGGACACGCGGGCTGACAAAATAACTTTGCTCAACTCTAGCGTCAAAGAGAGTGTTACTGTGCAGAGTGCAGGCGTGTGGGGGGGGGGAGTGCGGTGGAAATGAGTGGGGTCTAAAATGTAAGGTTTCTAGTAGGTTTCCTTACTCCGCACGCCTCTGTTTGCCGAGCAGTAAGTATGAACCCAGTTGTTAGTCGATTGGCGCCGAACGCTTTCCAGGGGTGTAATAAATCCCTTCAAAAAAAAAACGATGATAATAATTTGGTCACTCAATCCACGACCGTTTGTGGGGACGCTGCTGTGCGCAGTTGAGCGCTTTGAGACGTGCCAATGGCGTGATAAGGCGCTGTATCGATTGCAAGGATTATTATATTATTCCCTGTGTTACAAATTCCTGTGCAACTCCAGAACAGACGGACAGACAGACAGACAGAGAGCTTTCCAGCAGTCGCAGCCTGTGAATTGTGAGCGCTGTTTCCCAGAAGATATTTACGGGTTCACTTTGGCGACAGCCGGTGTGTTGTGAGTGACTGTTGCACAGCTGAGTTGCTGGGTTCGCTGATGTGTACTGAGCCACAAATAGTCCAGTCCAGTCCAGCTTGGAAGACGGCCAAGGCTGCCTGCCTGAGAGGCAAGCAGATAGGGCCAGCTCCCCTCAACCTCGCTGTCCAACGATCACTCGCCAGCCATCACTCACTTGCCTTTATATATCGTGGCCTTCACGTGGGGGCAACATCTTGTGGCTCTTAACAGTGACGGAGCCTGACACGTAGTAGCCGGAGGAGGGGAGAGGGAGAAAGGAACTGACCGGAAGCACGGTCGAAGAGGAAGGTCCTCAGGCGAAGGAAAGCAAGAGGGGAAAACGCAAGGGGATTGAGAGAGAAACTCCCCAGATTTCTGGGCATTAGTGCATTGAGACGAGGAGTGAGTCAGCGAGTGACGTTTTATTGCCCAACTTTGGGGCTTGTGTCCTGTTACTCACCCATCCTCCCTTATCTACGATGTCCGGACACACCTTGGCTTCCACGTACTGTCCCACCCTCACCTCGAGCTCCTCCAGCACCGACCCCATCCCGTTCTCCTGGCAGTAAATGGCCATCTGTCCGGCCAGCACGTAGATGGAGAGGATCCCACTCCAGGTCAGTCGCTTGCGCTGCCAGGACTCCTCCGGCTGAAAATGCTCGTCCAGGATCTTGATCAGGAAGTCGCAGGCGTTGTCCAGCCGGACGTCCCTGAAGATCCGTGGCCAGCGCTTGAAGAAGATGGGATATTTCCCCATCAGGTCGGTGCCAGCGTGGCGGAGCGCTGCGGAGGCTGGGCTGGGAGCTGCCTTCGTGGTCCTGCCCGTCACAAAGCTGATGTAATCCCTCGACATGACATGGGCTTCCGTCACCACAGGGTCCTCACACGGACCCCCGGACACCTGAGCAGGGAACAGCCTCAAGAACATTGACCCCTCTTGTCGCTCTCTCTTCTCTCTCTCGCTCTCGTGCTTGTGTGGCAACCGGACCCACGAACAACTGACCCACAACTCACTGAAGGGTCTAAAAATAACCTGGACATTGAGCATCGAGGCGACAGGACTGTATAAATACCTTTGGCCTAATATCAGGATCTGGGTTTCAGAGACGGTCAATGACAAACACTGCAATGTGTCAGGAAAAGAACTTGCTTTTTTTTTTAAAAATAGAGCCAATAAATCTCACAAGGGCTTTACAGGCATTCCCTTGACATCTCGTGACCAGGAGGGTGGGGCGGGGGGGGTTGTACACAAACACACAGAACATATATTGTAAAGTGGATTGACTGTGTATTTTGTGGGCGAAATGTGCGCAGAGTCGTGGATTGAAGTGATTATTACCCCCGGTAAAGTGATCCGCCAATCGACTCACAACCGGGTTCCTACTTACTGCCGGGTGAACAGAGGCGTGTGGAGTGAGGAAACTTGCCTAAGGTTTCACCCTGACTCGGGTATCGAACCCGGGTCCTCTCGCTTGCGAGGCGAGCGCTCTAACCATTGCACAACAGGACTCCATCTTAGCGAGTTCAAAATCCCGAGGTGGGGGCTTGAACCCACCTTCTGACCCAGAGGTGAGCGAGCCGGGCTGACACACACACACACACACACACACACGCGTGTATATCTGAACGTAGAGAGCGAGGTCTTCACAGTTTCATCTGCCACCGAGGCCTGGGAAAGTCAGGCCTTGTTTATACTCTTGATCCCAGAGATTAGGGAGGAAAAATGTGTCTTGTAAACGCGATAATGATCACAATTTGCTTTAGACGCGGCCATTGGCCCATCTGCTGCGATGCTGCAGTGACAGAACATGAGAATGGCCACAGCCCACACACATACACACGATATCTCAGGTTTGTTTTTCCATCCAGCGCGTCGTCGCTCTAACGTGAGACCGTCTGTCGCGGCACCAGCTCCTGAGGACAATCAGACTCTCGGACCGGAGCTTAGTAATCCTGGCTTTCGATACAGGCCTTATCGCGTCTTCCAAGACGTCTCCCAGCGCAGCACAGGACACACCGGAAAGGGAATCGACTGTATGTTTCTTCATCAGCTTCACTGATACAGACAGTGGCTGACGTGAGGGTCATCCTGCAAGTGGTTGATAATATAAGACTGTTGTTGCACACGGAACAGCCCTGACCAGAGATCGCAGACAGCCTGGGCTGGGGGGGGGGGGGGGGGGGGTAGGGGCTGGAACATACTGTATTTCTGACTTTTTTTTACCCCCCCCCACCCCCCTGGCGTTTATTCTCCCTCCCGCCCACCATCCCCCCGTCCTGCCCTTTAACATAAACCGTCTGTTTGTGCAGGTTTCGCAGTGAGGACAAAGGAATCGTCAGTGTATTTAAACAAATGCAAGTTGCAGTGTCAGAGAGATTAATGCAAAACACACACACAGGAACAGGCTGCTTCTTGTCAAGGGCACGTAAGGTAATTACCTCACTTGGAAAGAACTGAGCTTATCTGAGAATCTGCACACTGCCCCTGACAGTGATATGACAAACTGACTGACTGACTGAGTGAGTGAGTGAGTGAGACACTGGAGCCTGTGCACAGGGGGCAGGTTAGTCTCTGAGCAGCTTCCTGTTTCGGTACTAATGCCCCAGGAATTCATTTTCCTTTTATGGTAAAAAGCAAAGTCGAGGCAGCCAGAGAGATTGACCTGAGCGCGAGGAGTCATATCCCAGGAGCCGCTCTGAGGCACTGCCTGCTGAATGCTGGGGCTTTCAGGGGAGGCACGTTAGTGCAACACAGCTTCACGGCTATGGACAGACCTCTGAATGCGCAGCACTGAGCTCAGCAACAAAGACAGGTAAGAGGGAGGGTGGGAGGCCGTCTAATGGATTGGGTTAATGGGTGACAAGGTTTAAGCCAATACAGATAATGCACGGCATGGCGTTCCCGCCAGTAAACACGGGTTACTTGCGGCCAGCATTGATGGAGATTGGCAGCCAATCGCACACAATAGTGTCCCCCAAACAGTTATGGATTGAGTGACCAAATTATTATAATTTTGGTTTTTGGAGAGATTATTACCCCCGGAAAGCGATCTGCCGTTCGACTAACAACCGGGTTCCTACTTACTGCGAGGTAAGCAGAGGCGTGCGTGTGGAGTAAGGAAATTTGCCTAAGATTTCGCCCTGACTTGCCCAGGAGTCGAACCCGGTTCCTCTCGCTTGTGAGGTGAGTGCTCTAACCACTATGCTGCGGGACTCCAGTTCAGAGCAAGTAATAGAACAGACCCATAAGGGCAGAAGGTTCAAGATGGGAATATAGAGTTGGGAAGATCACATTGTTGGGTGAAGTGAGACTGGAGGGATTTAAAGACTGGAACAAAAAGAGTTTAAACATAATCCTCTGACGCACTGGGAGCTATTGGCACTTGGGATGTTTGGGAGTGATGTGATGGGCATGTGAAGACTTGTGCAGGAGAGAATCTGAGAACCTGGGCTGCAGAGGTTCTGCACCACTGGAGACTGGAGCTGAAGAGGAAGTCAGAGGAGAGCATTGGGAAAATGAATCCTTGAAATGACAGGAGAATAATGATCCTTGTGTTGGATATAGCATCTTATCACGTCTTCAAGACGTCTTAAAAGTGCTTCGCGCAATATACTGTAAAGTGAATTAACTCTGTGTTTTGTGGGCGAAACCCGGCAGCCAATTGCGCACAGCAGTGCCCTACACACAGTCGTGGGTTGAGTAACCACATTTTAAAAAAAAATTTTCTTTGGAGAGATTATTACCCCAGAAAAACAATCCGCCGATCGACTAATAACCAACCGGGTTCTTACTTACTTCTGATAAACGAGGGTTGCCTAGCAATATAAGCAAGGGTTTCTGCAATGGGTGGGTGGGGAGAGGGAAGTCAGGTTAATATTTAACTGAAGGGACCCATGGAATCTGAGCCAATTGCTGACACCCAATTAAGGCTGGATTTGAGAACGTTCCAAAGTTGTGCACAATTTTAACACAATGGCCTTAAGGCTGAGACGTGAGAATTTCGAATGAGGAGCAGGAAACCCGGTTGATTTTCCACGTCTCTAACCCCTCTGCTGCAGCCCAAGCCATTGCCCAGGCTGACTCAGCACAGAGCAGGAATTGAACCTGCCACCTCACCTGGGTGGCCTGTGTATTCACCAGCTCCACGCCCTTTGAACACAATCTTCTGCAGCTCCAGGGTTTGTCTCATGACTTGGTAATTACTGCCCATAAGTGAGAGTTTATTGCAGATCAAATGACATAGACTGTATTAAGCCGATTAATGCCTTCGGGGCTGAAGGAAGGTTTCCGTGCCTGAATCAACTCCTTTGAAGTGAAATAGGCTGCACATCGGCAATAGCTGTCTGCGTGTATGTGAAAGTTTGTGTGTATGAAGAAATCAGTGTCTGTATGTGTGTAAATGAATGAGTGTGTGTGAGAGATCGTATGTTTGTGTGAGCGAGTTTACACAGCGCCCGTCATGTAAATTGGACCTGGGAGTACTTTACAATGGTGGGGGGTGGATGGCAAACGGGTGGGGGGAGGAGGGGGGGAGTGATAGGTCAGAGCCATAAGTTTTCAAAAATTACAGTCGCTACACTTCACAATATTTAGAGGCATAGAAACAGGAGGCCATTCAGCCCCTCGAGCCTGTTCCCCCATTCTATGAGATTGCGGCTGATCTGTACCTCAACTCCAATTACCGGCTCTTGCCCCTGAACTAACAAATATCTATCCACCTCAGTTTTGAAAGTCATTTACCATGAAGCCTTCTGAGCCTTTCGAAGTTGGCTTTGGAGCGTCTGAAATTAGGTAAAACAATCGCTCCGAGTCGCCGTTCGGCTTGAAGTTGTTGCTGTATTTCGGGCGCTGCAAAGGTTTGTCTATGTCACATTTTCGGGATTGGTGATCGGTTTACTTGCTGAACGAGTGTAGTGGGAAGCTGATCAGCCGACTGACCCTGACCCCCCCCCCCCCCCCCTCTACCTGTTTTGCCTGATTTCAGACATTCCAAAGTCAAGATGTCTCAGACAAGGAAAGTCAGCTCGGTTTACATCCGGCTCGTGACTCCTGGCACAATCTGTGCCTCAAAGACATACAGCTCTCTCGAGGCTTCAAAGGCAGACTATAAGCCAGGCTCCTCCGCATCCGAGGACAAGGTCTACACCAATGGACACGGAAGCAGGGCAACAGCAACCAGAGCGGCCTCCACCCCAACAGCCTTTAAAGCTGCTAACGGAGGTAAGAAACAACAACAACAAATTACATTTGTATAGTGCCTTCACATCGGGAGGACATCCTAAGGCACTGGACAGTCAGGGATTTGGACCCGAGTTAGGGGTTGGGATCAGGAGGGGTGAAGGGCTGGGAGGGTAGGGGTAGGAGGGTGCCTGAAGGCGCGGTTGAAGAGGAGGGTCTTGAAACGAGCCTTGGAGGAGGTAAGGGAGGCAAAAAGATTTGCAGGCATCTCAAAGCGCTTCACAGAATATTCACGGGAGTGACGGGTGTGGATCCACGTGGAGATACATAAAGAGGCAGCGAATCAAAAGAAGCAAAGTTGTGTGTTCACTTCTCATTCCGTGTGTGCCCTTTATTTGCAGATTTTTTGCCCCTTCCTCCTCCTCCCCCTCCTCCTCCTCCTCCCCCTCCCCCTCCAGTGAACGAATGGAATGCTCTCCAGCCTGGGGAGCTGCCACTTCCTCCCCCACCCTCTCCCTACCGCAGGGAGGTGCAGGCACCCTTCGGACTCGACTATACTCCCACCAGACTGAAGGCCCCGGGGCTCGGAACATCTCCAGCCGAGCAGGTAGGACACAGATTAACAATAAATTACACTTGTGCAGTGCCCTTCACGTCGGAAAGACGTCCCAGGGCGCTGGATAATCAGGGGTTTTGTCCCCGAGCTGGGAGTTGGGGTCAGAAGGGGAGGAGGGCGTTGTGGGGTAAGAGGGTGGCCGAAGGCACAATCGAAGTGGAAGGTCTTCAGACGGGACTTGAAAGAGGCAAGAGAGGGAGTGAGGTGGAGGGATTGCGGGATAAGAGTTCCAGAGTGTGGGGACAGAGATGCTGAATGCCCGACTGTCAATGGTGGGAAGGGAAGTGCGGGGGACCTGAAGCAGCTGGTGTCAGCCGAGCGGAGGGAGCGGACAAGCTGATATGGGGTTATGAGGTCGGGGAGGTGGGGGGAACAAGACCGTGGAGGGCCTTGAAGGTAAGAATGAGGGTTTTGTTCTCGATTCCCTAAGGAACGGGTAGCAAGTGAAGCGGGGAATAACGGGGGTGATAGGTTCCCGGAGCCTGGTGCGGGAGAGGACACGAGCTGCAGGGTTCTGAATAATCTGCAGTTTGTGGAGGGAAGAGTTGGGAAGTCCAATGAACAGGCAAAACTGTGAGTTAATTCACTTTGCTCTCTCCTTAGATGCTGCCTGACCTGCTGAGTGTTGCCAGCGACTTCTCATCCCATTCCTGTTCTCTTTCCTCTAGCCTCGCTCTGCAGCCTCTGAGCCTGAGGGATATCGAGCTCGGACTGCGGACCACACACCAGGGAATTCTCCGTCACTGAAACCAGAGAGCAGCTTGAATGGATTACCCCAGCCAGGTATGGACCAGCAAAAAATGCCCGAAATATGAAATATGGGTGCGATAGTTTTTAAGACTGTGTTGGGGGAGAATAATTCTCAAGATGGTGTGTGGGAATCTGTAGTGTGGAGTCCCCGTAGCGTAATGGTTAGCCCACTCGCCTCGCAAGCTAAAGGACCTGGGTTTGATTCCCGGGCGGGGCGAAACGTTAGGCAAGTTTTGTTACTCCACACACTTCTTTACCCAGCAAAGGAACCCGGTTGTTAAGCCGATTGGCAGATCGCTTTCCGGGGGTAATAATCCCTTCAATCCACGACTGAGTGCAATTGGCTGCTGCGTTTGATCCACAAAGTACAGTCAAATCCATTTTACAGTATATTCTGTGAAGCGCTTTGAGACATCCCAACACCATGATAAGGCACTATATCAAGCGCAAGGATTATTATTATTATTATTAACCTGGCTGGTTGTGAGGAGGGGGTTTCTTGCGTGTGGGTATGTGTGTGTCCATGTGCATGTGTGGGGTAGTTGGTTGGTTGAAGCCGCTCTCTGTAAATTCTCTTGGGTTTTGTCTCCTAGAGATCTGTGGCTATTGCCAGCAGGTGATTCCACTGATCGTCCCCGCTGTCCAGGCTATGGGCCAGTTGTTTCACGAGGATTGTCTGAAGTGTGGGAAATGCCAATGCAGACTCATTGGCAAGACTTACTACAACTTGAAAGGCATTCCTCACTGTGATCCCTGCTATCAGGTACTGTTCATCCTCACCCCTCGGGCATGAAAACCCTTGAGTTTGCATTAACTTTTTACATCCCCCCCTCCTCCTGACGTGAAAGGCCCTGTGTAGATATAATTTGTTGTTGTCGTTAAACCATAGGACACTCTGGAGAAATGTGGGAAATGCGGGAAGAAGCTGGTGAATGAAATCATGAGAGCCCTGAACATGGCCTTCCACCCCGAGTGTTTCACGTGTGTCGTGTGTCACAGACCCATCGGGAATGAGCGTTTTGGACTGAACGAGGCTAACGAGATCCATTGCATCCGAGATTTTCAGAGGTACGTATGTACGTCACATGTCATTGGAGCTCAAGGACCTGCAGTTGTGATCCACGGGGCCCTGGTTTAATGCGCGACATTGGTATGTGACGGTGCTTGGTGTCATGGTGGACACACGGAACCTAGTGCAGGAGACAATACAAGTTGCAGAATTCTGCAATGGTGTTTGGAAATTCAGTGAGGAGAATTTGACCACTCTAGAGGTGTATTTATATAGCGTTTTTCATGCTTGATAACGTCTCAGAGCATTTAAATATAAATCTAGATAAAGACGCGAATGAGGGATTCAGTTGTGTTGCGGGTGAGTTCGGGATGGAGGTCGAAGGAATTGCAGAGGGAAAACGAGCATTTGTTGTTGTTGCTATAAAGCGGTGGCTTAGGGTTTGAAAGAGAACAGGTCAATAGGACAATCAAGGTTGCACCCTGCCTTTGGACCTCGCTGCGTGTAAAAATGGCGGCTGATTTTGCTTACACAAACAGCCACTATGCTTGACAATAATCACTGTAAAGCGCCGGGACCTGTCGGGCTGCACAAAAATAAAAGTTAAGTTCTTGTATTTATTCCGCTACGGTATAAAGATGGTATGGGGCTGCGATACCATTTGCTGACAGCATGTGGGACTGTTGTGCTACCGAAAGATACTGAGCTGGTTATAAATTGGCTTCCTCTGAGCATCAGGTTTGACAGAAGAACACAGTATCGAGAAGAGCTTCCTGTTTGTTGCATTGTTATTGCTTCCGACAATCTATCTGCAGGCTCTCCGCAATATGTATTATTTTTATTCACGCAAACTTGCCTTTTTTTTCTAACAAAGACAATTCACGAAATGTAGCGCGAAGGTTGGTTTTATCCAATAAATGGAGCAGCCATTTTGAACGCAGCAAGGTCCCACAAACAGCCGACCTTTTCCCCACCTTATAATAATAATAATCCTTGCATTTCATACAACGTCTTATCACATCTTCCAAGACACCTGGAAACGCTTCGCAGGATATACTGTAAAGTGGATTGACTGCATTTTGTGGGAGAAAATTAATATTTATCACGTGTACAAAATCCTGACGTTTGTCCCTTTTGTTGCTACAGGAGATATGCCCCACAGTGCTCAGTCTGTAACCAACCAATTATGTCTGAGACTGAGGCAGAAGAATGCATGAACATTGAGCTGTTTGATCGGCACTTTCACATCAACTGCTACAAATGTGAGGTAAGGAGGGTCCTGTTATCTGAACTTATGTACCTGCCATCTTTCAAGCATGATGCAGTCTATGCGGGACAGAACTCATCGGGATGAATTTGTAACTTGTGGCATGTGAAGCTACGGAGACTGGTGAGGAAACAGTTACCAGGTCCGGGTGCTAAATTGTCATTGATTCACTGCAGTAAAAATACTATTTTTGGATGGTATTAACCAATTGGATGCTTATAGATGTTGACTTTAGACTTGCAACATCCGATGTAATCCTAAAGCAAATCAATACACTCCACAAGGCAAATTCAAGCACTCTGTGAAACCAGTTTCAGAATCATTCTGGCAATATGGTTTGACCACTGGATCCTGGGAGGAGTTAGCGTGGTGAGAACAGGAAGGGTTCAGCAGGGAAACCTTTACAGTCCAGGAAGCACACAATCTGACAGGAAACCCATGAGGACATCAACACACTCCAGGTGGTGAGTTGTGTTCCCGAGATACACAATGGGTGTCACCTCTCTGTGAAAAGGACAGTCCTCCCGTACACAGGCACTGATGTGTGGAGAGAAGTTTAAAACTGCTTAGGTTGAAAGGCAGGTGGCACCCACTAGACAGCCCATTGCCCAGGAGGAAGAGAATCTGATCCTCTCACTCCCAGACTCACATCCATCTTTCAGTTAAACTAAGTGAAGCTATACCGCAGGCCTCACCGTCAGTCAAAGTGAAACGCCAGTCCACAGGTGTTTTAAAGAACGACGGAAAACCCGATTGCAAATTAAGGCTGAATTTAAGAATTTTCCAAGGCCTTGCTCAGTGTTACATTTTAAGGCAACGGTTGGTCTGAAGGCTAAGATTGTAAGGATTTGAATCTCTACATTGTAAACAAGATATTAAATGTGCAAAAATAATCCATGTGACCTTGAACAATAGGCTGATGGAGCAGCCATTTATATCATGTGCTGTCACAAGCGGCCGATTCCTACACTGCGTGCATTGTTTACACAGGCCAACGTTAATAGTGCATCTATTTAGTTCTATTTTGAAGGATTTACTGTTAGTATTTTGAGTAGATGCTGGTTTCTTTAGTCCCAAATTTGCCTGTACTTCATGCGAAACAGGTGATACAGTGGTGTGTGCAGGTGCTGCTCAGGTTAGCCTGCGAGCATGGCTTCAGCACATAGTTTCAAAACTTTCTCTAGTGTTAAAATCAGGGTCCTACAGCTCCATCAGAATTAATGGGGCCTAATTTATGGTGTATTGTAACAGGTTTCCTTACTAAGGAATAAGATTGGATTTCCAGTTGACGTGGAGGTGAGGGCATGGGGAAAGAATCTGCACCACAAATAGATCTTGGCCGTGCAAGGTTCCCACGAGCGGTTTGCCTGGACATATTTCTGGGAAAGGGAAGGAGTCCCCATTTGTGATGTTCTTTATTAGGGAATCCCATTAGAATTGCAAGTTAGACCCAGGTAACACCTGCCTGCTGGACTCTGACTATTACCACGTGTTCTCAGCAAAAGTAATACTGACAGTGCAGACGCTCTTTGTTTGCTACCATTATAGCACTAAGCTCCAAATAATTTGACTGTCTTAATGGTGGGCAGTTGTGTGGGGAAAAACATACAGTAAAAATTCATTTTGTTCATATTTGACCAGTTCCTACGCACATCTCTATTAATCCATCTGAAGAATTACCTCTCACCCAGGTTTATTTCGAGAAAAGTGAATAAAAAGGGGGAAAAAAAATGATATATAGCAACCTAATCTGTTTATTTTCCCACGGAGATAATCCTGATTGTGACCTGACTGTGGCTTCTCCTTTTATACTTAATCTCCTGGAGGAGGTAAGTGACTGCAGGGAAAACTCCCAAACACTTATGAAATCCTTCCTCACCCCAAAGGCAATTGAGTTAATATGTGGAGTATTAATCTAACATCAACACCTGTGTTTTTAGGCCAGTTCCCTCTCCGCCCTCAATGCAACCACAGTGAGGTCAGACTACCCAAAGCCCTCGCTGTTAAATTTCACCCTCACATGACCAACAAATTCACAAAAATAAGCTTTAGCTTCTTTGGTTTAATTCTCGTCCCTAAGTCAGGAGCTTGTGGATCTAAGCCTCTCATTGCAACTTTGAACACAAAATCTGAGCTGACACTTCAGCACAAGTTGGGAGGTGGATGTTAAAGTTCCCACAGCTCTATTCAGAGTTTCTCGCAGTGTCCTGGCCAACAAACCATCAGATAAATTGTTAAATTTATAACTGTTTAATGGGACCTTGTGATGTGCAAAATGGCTGCCATGTTATCCTACAGAAAACACATGAGAATAATTACTTTAAAGAGCTATAGATACTATAAACATACAAGTTCTTTCCTTTTTCTTCTAAATCTAAACCTTTCATTCCTACCAATTACTGTAAATCAGGCTAAATTTGCTAACTGAATCAGGCAGTTTATCTGAACGCCTCCAACATCACTGTAAAGTTGAAGCTTCACTACTTCCTCCTAACATGTCTCTTGGTGGATGAGTCATCTTTTGTTCAGGAACCAGTGTTTCCAGCTGCACCAGAAAGGCAGCTCTTAAAGAAACACTGTAACTGCTCTTTAAAGCACTGTATAGATTAGCTAGGCCTCCGCAGGGGGAAACCGCTAGCCTCAGTGACTTGGACAACCTTCCCTGTACCATGGGTTTAAAACTGTGGTATTTCTCAGCCTAATTCCTCAATAAGGAACCTCAGTGTTACAAAGTGAGGACTCCTATTAACCAGAGATGCCACACGTCAGACCAGTCCTGTGAGAAACTCTACCTCAATGCAATCTACTTTCAAATCAGTGTTCCAACTGGTTGTCAAGCAGGAATTCCTTGTTAAACTGGCTGAGAAATGCCACTACACAGGCTCCGATATTAACCAAATAAGTGGAGTCCTGTAGCTCAGTGGTTAGATTGGAAGTAGATTGCATTGAGGTAGAGTTTCTCACAGGACTGGTACGACGTATGGCAAGTGAGAGACCTGTGTTTGATTCCCGGCAGGGGGTGAAACCTTGGGCAAGTTTCCTTACTCCACTCGCCTGATAATAATCCCTCAAGAAAAAAAACAATAATAAATTAGTCACTTCAATCTACGACTGTTTGTGGGACACTGCTGTGCTCAATTTGCTGCCGCATTTCACCCACAATTTTTTTTATCAATTCACTTTACAGTCTATTCTGTGAACTGCTTTAAGACCTCTAGAAGACGTGAAAAAGTTCTATATCAAGTGCAAGGATTATTGTTACCAAGCGAAGTCTCTACAAACAATGACACCTCTCTTTACACACATCACTTTGAAGTTTCAGTTTGCTCCAGTCTTGAAATGATGGATCTCTGAAGCTTGTCTGTGACAGGCTTTGGACAGAAGCTGTTGTACTTTCAGTGTGGCCTTGCTGTCAAGATCCCTCCTAACTGAAACCTACCAGGGTGAAATGTTTTAAGACTCACTGGTTCTATTACTGAAATGGTCAAGTGTTGCAATCCTCAAGCAAATTGCAACAGACTTAACGTTGCTACACTAAAGCTGCTAAAAGCAACTTCCACCTTGGAGGAAAGTGCAATAGTCAAGTCATAGAAGGAAACAGGCAATGCAGGTCAGACAATAAGGCTGTAGGCGGAGATTGCAAAAAGTAGGGAGGTTGGGCAAGGTTTGTGAGATCATGAACACAATCCATTGGGAAACGGAGCCACTGGAACTTGGCAAGGGCGAATGGGCACAGTGTGGAAGAGGATACTGTCTGCAGATTTCTGTATGAGCTCAAGCTTATGAAGGGTGGAGCAAGGACAGCCAACAAGGAACGGATTAAATTATTTTTGATGTACAGTAGGTATGAGTGATTAATGTGAAGAGGAGAGACTTAACATTTAGTCAGAGCATTTAGTGAAAAGCAGTGTGCTAAACAGGGGCTGATCAAATATCTGTGTGGTGACAGAACAGAACATGATAATTGGCATATTACTAACCAAAACTTCAGAGAATGCTTTTTCTAGTAAATTTTTATGTTGTCTTGTTTACAGAAATGTGGAATTCTCCTGTCTCCTGATCCTACAGATGAAGGGTGCTTTCCACTGGGCAATCAAATTCTCTGCAAGACTTGCAATTGTCAGTGTGCCAGAGGTGAAGTTCCATACTCATGATTCGAGTGGAGTTGAAGTGGAACACAACCTGTGAACTGCTGGAGAATTTGATACCATTTGCGCACTTCATACATCTCAACTGCACCATTTTGCTTCATTCCAAAGGTTTACATTATAACAATTCCAGCAGAGCTTCACCATCCAGCTACTCATTTAAGCTTCTCACAAAATCCTTTAATAGAATATTTTGCTTTAGTCAGCCACATGGAAACCCCACCCGTTTAAGGTTATCTGAACCAGACACGAGTTCAAGCCCACATAAGCATGTGTGTGGATTCTATAGAATCAGTGAAAAGGGAACTGGGTGAGTGAGTACCTGAGAAGTAAAAACATGAGGGTAGTTGTGGAAAGAGTTGGAAAATGAAATTTATAAAAAAAACTTAAGAAGATATGCAGGACAGGCCAAGTGACCTCCTACAGGGCCAAAAATTTCTATATCTCCACCTGTAAATCCCATAACATGAATTATTTTAGTTGATAGGAACTTGTTGAATTGCTTTATAAAGCCATTTGTGGTTCCATTGCTTGCGTGGTACTTTGTTCCTGTGACATGACTATGGCTTTGACTATATCTGTGTCTGGGCTGGTCTTTTTTCCTTCCTCAATTTTAATTTCACTCGGTTGTTTGTGAGACTTTATTGGTGTTATGTTGTTATGAATGTTATGTTTCCTTGGGTTTGCATGCATAACATTCTATATTTTATACAATTTTATTATTTCCAGATCATCATCCCATTTTTTGACTTGTTTCATTTGGGTTCCGTCTGCCTTGCCATTCTGTCTGACTCCTGGTTATCCTGTGTTATATTCCCCTTCCAACCCAAAGTGACCCCAAATATCAAATAAATTGTCTGCTCATCCCATTGTTGCTTATGAGACTGGTGCTGATTAGCTGCCATGTTTGCCTATGTACTGTAAAACATTCACTGCATCTCTAATGAATTATACTTTGGAAAGCACTTCAAAATGTTTGGTTTTATGTGAAAGTTACTACTGTATATAAATGCAAATTAACATCCTTTTGACTAAATATTTCTCTGGCATTTCCTATTTTTATGTTGTTATTTTGAATTTTAACAACAGAAAACATATTTGAAACAACATTTCCAACCCTGGAAATCTGGAACTCTCTCCCCCAAAAGGATGTGGATGCTGGTTCCATTCACATCTTCAAGACTGAGGTGGATAGATATTTATTAGGTCAGGGTATCAAGGGATAGGGGGCAAAGGTGGATAATTGGAGTTGAGGTACAGATCAGCCATGAATTGCGGAATAGACTCGAGGGGCTAAATGGCCTACTCCTGTTCCTATGTTTCTCCCCATACTCATGATATTAAATGTGTAAACATGTAAATGTGCCAATAGCTTGGTGTGTGACTGCCATTTAATTTGGTAATGAACTTTATAAACTAGAAAGATCTGTTCTATCAGGACATTCTCAGCTAGGATCGTGATGACCATTGGCCACAGCAACTCCCAAGATTTGGTGATTGAGAGAAGGGTGAGTTTCAGTCAGAGTTTGCTAACTATTCAATAACCATTAAAGGAGTTCATCTGTATCCTAGATGAATATAATATGGCAGGCTTGGCTGAGACTACAGCTCAGAGATTATTCCCATTCCCATAAAACAATGCCCATCCCAACCAATAAAACAACTTATTCACTAGAAAAGTTAAGGGAGGAGAATAAAGTTATTAACTGTAATATGTTTAATACAGTCAAACATCTAGACCAAGGAAGACACAGCAAGATGAACTGCAATGCTAATTTTTGATCATGTATATTACTATGTAACCCAAAATCCTCACACAGAAATACACACTCACAAAGCAACCTTCTTCCCAACCAATTTTCCAATAAGTCCCTCCAGAAAGATTCAATTCCAAAAACACCAATGGTACAATCAATTGATACCTAACTGGAGGGGAATATATAGTAAAATGTTATTCAGTTCCGCTCATGTGTGGGATGAATTCTGTATTTAACTCTATAATATACAAACAAAATTAGATTACAGTATTTATCACATGATCAAGCTTATTCTTCCAGGTACGAAACTACATAAGTGTTTACAAAAGTTTACTCTCTATATCATTTGCTTCTACTGCTACATAAATTACAGAAATATTACTTATATACCTTCACAATACTGTACACAATGCCACAACTATCTGCTCACAAGATGCCCTCTATACGTTGCTACCAAATTAAACGTTTACAATACGTTAAGTAAAAGACAAACATAAACATTTACTAGTTTCAACAAATTACTTTGATACATTTTTTATGATCTTCAAAAATTTTGTTTCCCATAGACATAAGGCTATTAAAAGTGGTCAGATTGAACAATTGCCAGAATAAACTAGTGTAACCATAGCAAGTGAGGCATTATATTGTCTTAGCACAAAAATGGCACTACACCAAGCAAGAAGTAGTATCCTTGAATTTTAAATAGTTATTATTGATCACGTCCTCACCATGCTATCTTCCACCTTTTCCCCACATACTCAAAGGAAGCAAATATGTGATGAAAGGAAATCCCTTATAAATCATACCAATTTCAAATCATGAAGCTTGATGCTCAAAGACAATGTTTATAGACTAATGTTCCGAAATACAGATGGTTCTAAGCATCTATCATTATGAAGGGATCCTGCAGACAAATATAAGGAAATCCTGTATTAAGTTTGTGTTTTAAATTATTGAATGATTTTGGCAGTAGAATTTGTTTTCAAATAAGGAACAACACACCAAAGGCAATGCCTGTTTTGGATCCAAGGGAACCAGAAGTACTTTCGTCAGGTAGGAGTGAATTTAAGTGCTTTCAGAAGAATAACATTAAGTATTCTGAGCACAGCAGGTTTTGTAACTTGGTATCTGATGGGTGGAGCTGTTAAAAGGCAATAGGCTGCACTTTTCAAGGTTGAAATCTCAAGAAGCATGTTTAAGCTACTGAGGTGAAATTGGTTTTAGGCAAAAAACGTTACTAGGGCAAGTTGTGAAAATTGTCTAAAATTATCCCAAGGTCTAGTTCTGTTGAACAACCCGTTTCCCTGCTGTTTTCCTGTGTTGTATCATTCTATGTCATTGTTGAGTATAGGGATATAGAAAATTTTAGTCTAGCTGAAGAATCAATAGGTTACCTTATTTGCCCCATTCATCCATGTCTGTTATTTTAGTTACAGCTACAATGCAATTAATAAAATTATTCCAAAATACAGCACTCAGAAACATTGTGAGGGTAGCAAATTATCAAATCATTCATGGGCCAGTCAGAATACCAGTCTAGCAAATGATCACACCTTAAATACTATGTAATGAAACTGCCAATTATTTTACAGTAATAGACATGTATAAAACAGCACAAAAACGTGTAACCAGAAACGTATTAAATTTATTTTTTAGAACTGAACAGTATTTTCCTATTAAATAATGTATTCCTATAAATTATGACAAATCTTGGGGCTACCTAGCATCAGTACTCCCTTTGCTGAGAGAGCAAGTAGCATTATCCAAGACTACCAAAAATTCCTACCGACTACCAGTCACAACTGTACATCTGATCTTTTCTCCCCTACAACCTTCATTCGATGCCGCTCAGGTTAGGAATGGAATCTACATCGATCTCCAAGTGTACAAGCAAGTTCTAGAGCACTAATGCTGGAACCCTTCACTGGCTCCATTTCTATCACCTTTCCGAGATAGCACACTGAGCAGGACAAACACATGATTTTGAGCATGTCATTTTGAGCAATATAACTTCAGGTGCCACCAGAAGATCTCAAAGCAGGATTTAGACACATAACAGAAAAGAGTAATTTCTCATCCTAAATGGCATATTACGCTTTATTCTGTGGAATAATAGCTGACTTAAAAGTATAAGCAGGTGAGAACAAATTAGTTAATCAGATCATGAAGCAGGTTTCTTCATGTCAATTACAAGTCTAGCAAACACTTCCTCTTTACTCTGGTCATATAACCAAAGAGTTGTTTACTCTTAAAACATAATCCATTAACATTCTTGGATCTCATTACCCCTCTATTAAAACAATTCCACGAAACTTGTTTTCCTCTCTTTACCAAATAATTTATTTTCTTAGCAACTTAACTTTGAATAGGGGAGGGTTGGGTTCTGTCAACATTTGAATCCTGCTTCCATATCAGCCCTTCTTGCGTTCATTGATAATATTACAAGGTCAGGAAGCTCTTACTCCATTTTATTGAAACCATTATGCTCATTGCTCTCCAAAATTCCTTTCTTTTTCTTCCCAAGTTCCAAATAAGTTGTTTTACATTTGCTGTATTCTGCGTTGCAATAAAAAAATGCACCATCTCGTCTAACCTTTCCCAAGACCTGCAGTGTGAAACTCCTCGTCTCCTGCAGTCTTCCCTTTTTCTACAATCTACAGGATTTCTTAAACGTACTCCGCTTTTCTTCAATTTTGGTAGACTGTCCCCTTCCAACCTTCAATAAATGTTAGCTATGATTTAATAAATATTCAGTTGAACCACATACCCAAGAAACTCTTAAAACTGATCTTATTGGTTTTTGTAATCTCTGCATCACACTTATTGGAAAAGATTGATAATGGGTTCCATGGACATGACCATCAGTTAATTGTACAGATGTATTAGGTTTTAGGGTTTACATTTCTAGGTAGAGACTATTATTTGCTTTATCTCTTAGTAAATAGAACATGTTAAAAACAAAGCTTTGTAAGAATGAGACTTTACAATTCAGATGAATGCTTGCGGCTGCCTCATTTCAGCAATATTTTTATTCATGGTTTTGTAAGTGTGTACACACACAGAGTTGCAATTAAAAGGCAAAACAACCCCATTTACAATTATATAACAAATGAAACCATTTCGATATATATATACATAAAAAACTTGAAAGCTAGCAACCAGTTGGTCTCCAATTTCAGAAGAAATGCATCCAGTGCATTTGCTTTCACTCGATCGCAAGTTTAAAACAAGTTATCTAACGCAAACCAAGTATTATTATTATATCTGAGGAGTAGACAGAATCCACTTGTGGCAGGGTTATTACGAATGGAGACTTCAGGCGTACTAAGCATTTTTCCAGATACGCCAAAATAAAGATGGCATATCGCTTCGGTTTGTATTCTTGGAAACGCCCAAAACAATAATTTGGGACACGTTAAATTCTAGCCGCAACGTAGTTCTGTCGAATCAACTGGATTGCTATCCAGTGGTACAGAAACATGTAGGCAGCACCTCGCAGAATTCAGATCTGTAGTTTCAGCCCAGACAAAAGCACGATGCGTATGGTTCCAGCCTCGTACACAGAGCTACTCGACAGAAATACGGAGCCATTACGGACATTTTTTTTCGCAACTTACTGCAGCAATGATATCATTTCTGTGTCTAATAAAACACCCGATTTTACAACACCAAGAAACATGAAAGCACGTGTGACCCATAGCCCATGTGGGCATTTGGGGTTGCAGATGTATGTTTGGATCTCGAAGTCAGATATCTCGTAACACAACGTTTAATGAAAATATTTTTGCTATATATATATATAGAGAGATATATGCCCTTTTTGAAGCACTTACTGTACAGTTGTATCACTACCCATCATTCTTTTGTTGTTCTTTTCCCCCAAAGAATCCTCTCGTTCTCTCCAAACTGACAAGTAATTTTTGTTTTTTTAAAAAAAACCGTAGCCTATTTTTATCGAGCTTGTGAAAAAAAAACAGTCTGTGACAGGCTGGACCCGAAGCCCGTTGATTTATTTAGCGCTCAGAAATTTTTTTTTTGGGGGGGGGGGGGGAAAGAAAACCAAACGACGAAAAAAAAACACGAAAATGGCATCTTCCAAGATGAGGCCAATTTAGCTGTGGACCGCGTGGCTTTAATTGGCTGTTACCTCCGCTATCATTTTAAGCCATAAAGTCGCGTGCATCGCTCTGATTCTCCAGCAGCGTGTGTACCCGGCGCCTCCCGGTCAAACAGACCCAAGAGCACCGCAGAGCACAAAATGGTGGACCTTTCCGTCAGCTTAAAATGGCGCCCGAGCGGACGAGGAGAAAGGGTGGTGGCGGGAAGACGGAGAAAGGGACAAAAGAGGCCCTGGAAAAAATGGTGGGAATGACGATATTCCTGTCAGGGGAGCGGGGGGGGGGGGGGGGTGAGGTTAAAAAAAAAAGGACCCATTTCTGAACGGCGGTTTTCTGGTTCTGATAGCAAAAAAAAAGAGAAAAAGGAAGAGACAAAAAAAGTTATTGGCCACAAACAAAAAGAAAGGTTTCGTTCGAAGTCCGCCATCTCCTCGGTCTCGGTCATTTCGTCGCCCCCAAAAGAGCATTTATAATCTTCCCATAATCGGTTCCTACTAAGTATTCCGGCAATTTTGTTTTGTTGTTGTTTTTTTTTAGTATGAAAAGAGGTCGAAGGTGGGGGGCGAGGGGGGAGGTGGGGTGGAAGGAGTGGGGTTTCAAAAAAAAGATACATACACACAAAAAAACCCGAAAAAAAAACCCCACACAGGTCTGTTCTTTAAGAGTGAAAACTAGTGGAAATTCCTGAGGTCGCTATACATTGCTCAGATTCCTTCCTCCTCTCTTTATTCATCCCGCTCCTGCACCGACAGCAGCTTTTTTCCAGAACTTTCCTCCCTCAGACCGACCACGGCGGGGTCTCGAGCTCGGCGCCTGCGCACTCGCCAAACTCCCAACGACTCCGCTCACTCTCTTGTGTGCCGACGCTGCAGCTTTGTCCTCGGCGGCGGCGGCGCCGGCGCTCGGGATGCCTTGCGCCTGCGCAGTTCACCGCCTCGTCGAGCCAGCGCGCGAGAGAAAAAAAAACACACGCACACGCGCGCGCACTCCCAACCGCCGCCGATCGACGCGGGTGCCGCATTTTCCGCGCGTGCGCAGTCAGCTCAGACGAGCTGGCTTTGCTGAGCCGTTTTTTTTTGGGTGGGAGGGGTCGTAACCCACGTCTGCGCAGTCGCGCGGCTCGAACATCTCCCCACCCCCCACCGCCCACGCACCCCCCCCCCTCTCCTCTCCACTCCCACCCGCACCCGCCCCCTCCGGCAGCGAGGGTGGAGCGGAGGGTTCGCCTCCGCGCGCATGCGCGCCCCGCCGAGCCGGGGCTGGCAGCGAACGCGGGGTTTTCGTGGCGCCTGCGCTCGCGCGCGGGGAGAGCCAGCGGCTTCCGCGCAGGCGCAGTGCCCGCCTGTGGTCCGCCTGGACGAACTGTGAAGCGTCTCGAGGAAAAAAAAAGCCCCGCGTCAGGTCGGGCGGCGCGAGCGAGCGAGTGTGCGTTACCTAATGGTGGGAATTTTTACCTCAAGGATTAACCCCGGACCGGACTGAGAGGAGTTTGTACCCCCTTCTTTCCTTCCTTCCTCCCTCCCTCCCTCCCTCCCCCCCATCTCCACCACCACCAACACCCCCCCCCCCGCCCGCCCGCCCCAGACTTTCACTGACAAAAGGAAGCCCCGATGACTCGCTAAAGGATGGCACGAGAGACCAGGCACCTCTGGGTGGGGAATTTACCGGAAAATGTGCGCGAAGATAAAATTATCGAGCATTTTAAACGGTGAGTCCCACACGGCGAGGTCGGTCTGTGGGTGTGTGTGTGTGTGGGGGGAAGTCTGGGGCTGTTATTGTGAGAGCGCGGCTGTGCGGGTCGGGCAGGGCCGCCCGCTCGGGGCTGACCGAAACCCGAGAAAGTGCCAGTTCCTGCTTTACTGCGAGAAAAGCTCCGCTCATTGTGTGTGTGTGTGTGTGTGAGAGAGATGAGGAGCTGTTTTCACCCTCCACCTCCCCCCACCCTCCCCAACCCACCCCTAACCCACCCCCCAGCTCACACACGCTGCTGCTTAAACTTCACATCGCTCCTTTACTCCGTCGGAGGGAAAGGGGGTCACTGGCTGACTTAACAAATATTCCTATTGTTGTGTGGTGTTGCTGCAATCTCGGGGACTTGTTCTGCTCCGACAGTCGCTTCCATACGAACCACTGAAGGGTGTGGGGGGGGAGAGAGAGAAGGAGAAGTGGAGAGAATTAAATGCAAAGCAATTAAATCGCAAACGCATTGCCCCGTTTTATTTTTTTTTGGCCTCGAGCTGATTGAGTTGGGTCCAGATTTGATCCGATTCCCAGCGCTACCTAAACGTGCCATCGCGACTTATTTATTTTTTTGGTGCGTGTGTGTTGTGTGTGTTTTTTTTTGTGTTTTTTTAAAAAAAAAGCCGTAAAGTTTGTGATGATTTGCGCGTGCGATCGTCGTAGCGGTTTGCAAGCCCGGCCCCCGGAGAGAGAGAGAGAGAGAGAGAGGGGGGGATGTGAAGGTCTGAGTGTGTTTTAGACACATGGGAGCTGTAATGGAGGACCGAGCTGTCTGTGGGAAACGGGGGAGAGAGGGGGGGGGGAGCACAACACAACACGTTCACTGATAACCAAAGGGGCCAAACTGGGCGCTAATTTGGGATCGGAGCACCGAAACCGCATGTTCTTCGCGTTGGGGAGAAGGGGGGGAGAGAAAAAAAAAATAGATGCACTGTTGTAGGCAACGCTTCTCCGGCCACGCGAACACGCTCGCGTGTGGGGTTAAACCCACTGCCCTCGGGAGTGATGTGTGATGTGAGTGAGTGAGTGAGAGAGAGAGAGAGAGAGTTGCCGGAAAAAAAACCCCACCGGTCTTTTGAAATACGACGACTGTTGGGTTGGCATGGAGTTGCGTTTTCACACGCGTTGTTTATCCGTTCCGGGGAATGCAGAGACCCCGACGGGGCCCGAAGCTTCTCGCCTGAAGTGAGATTTTTTTTTTGGGGGTATAAAACATCTTTTGTGGGGTTTTTTTTCCCCACAAAAAATTCATATCGACGCCACCCACCAGTGGCTGAATTTCGAAAAGTTTTTATGGGGTTTTTTTAAAGATTATTTTTCGAGTACCGTTCAGTAGAGGCCGATAGACGGGGTGGGTGGTGGTGGGGGGAGGGTGTGTGTGTGTGTGGGGGGGGGGTTAGAATTACAGGATTAAAAAATAGAGAGAGACAGAGAGAGAGATGTTGTACCGAAGCCACAAGAATATTGAGATAGAAAGAGATGCTGAGCGTGGCGTGTGCTGATCAGCGTGAGTAAAATGGCGGATCCCATTCCCAGCAGCAACCCTCAAGATTTGGTATTAGAAACATGTATTTTACCCACCTGTCAAAGGGATATATGCCACCGTTCAATCCGCCACGCATTTCTGGATTTTTTTTAAAAAAAAAGAATCAGCATTTTTTTTTTGGTGGGTACGACATGCAGCTCGACCTCTTGGGCTGTTTAAAAAAAAGATACTCTTTTAATTGTACGTCAGCGTTTGTTGGTGCCTCATGACATTTTAAATCCCATGTGTTATCAACATTATACCCCGTTCGGTGGAAGATGTCCTGACATTTATGCAAGGGAGAAACTCAGTTCGTGAAATTATACTTTTTGTTTTTGAATTAATCGACCAGTTATGTTGCCAGCCACACCGAAAACTCATATTATGGTTCTCGAAGCAGGTGGCAATGTGACCGGGATGTTTTTCTCATATTCAGATGTTGACGAAGGATAGATAATTATTAATTCAGGGAAAGTATCAGGACTCCCCCCCCCCCCCCGCACAAACACAGAAATGAGCCTTCAGATTGCGTCATTTGTTTAAATGTAGTTGCAATATTGCGATTCAACGGTTTAGGGGTGGTGTCGTTTATTTAATGTAATCCATCTGATTTTGTTCTGTTAAAAAAGAGAATCCATTTGGATTCCAGTTCACTTACTTAACAGAGCAAGACTAGGTTTTACATGTCGAGGATTGGAGCAGCAGACAACCTTTTGCATCCAGTATTTGAAAGTCGTACTATTTTTATGGGATGAAAAATAAATGGTAACATGGAGACGAAGTATATTTTGGCAGCTCTCCATGTTTATAAAGGTTTTCAATAAGGGACTCCTATCTTTCAGGCTGTGCTGAAGTTGCCTGGTTACGGTTGCTTGGTAATCTGCGGAGAAAAGCTGTTAATAAAATGTCAGCCTTTTCTTAAACGAGCTGTAGATTTGCAGTTATTGAAAACGCATGTAAAGCTAGGCATCGTTGTTCATTTAATGACGATCAGTGAGAGAAAACTCCTTCTTTATGTCTCTTTCTCTCCGAAGCATTTTTTTAATTATTCTATAATTCAACGTTTCTAATTCATTTTGTTTCTGCTTCCAGTGCAGCCTTTGCTTAACAATAACCCTTTATACGTGCATGTTCAGATGGTTATCACAGTGAGGTTTACAATGTTTGTATTGTGGTTTGTTTCCTACATTCTCTCGATGGCAATGTTTTCACTAGTGTTTAGGGTAAAAACAATTCCGTAAATACTTAGAAATACAAACAAATCATAAAACAATTAATTGAAGATTTTAATATAAAACGTCACCGGCATTAGTGTTTTATTAAGCTGGTGATGTGGGAGCCACCGATAATCAAGTGTTGTTGTTTATCATTTGCTATTTTATAGCACATCTACCATGGTTATACAGTGTGGAATATGAAAGTACTTGCGGTGGGCAGAGTATTGTGTCTTTTCCATATTTAATGCTGAAAACGTATGTTAATACCAGCTTGAAATGCAAATAAGCCAGTTCCCACCCCTCCCCCACCAGAGAACGAGATGAACACACACACAGGGGGAGGGGACAAAAGGGTTTGAAGATAGAAAAGATCTAGAACCTTAACACGCTTCAGGGGGAAAACAGGCCAAGGAGAGCAACGGGTTGTGAAACAAAGGGCAGATCATGGAGATAATTCACCTGGTACTGCAATATTCATGGGGCGTGTTTACATTATGTGTCAGAATATCTTTAAATTGGGACTATTTTTGTAACGGCGTAGGATTTGTTCGGAAGGCGTTGAGAGAGATCGAACTACATCGCTGTGTGTTTACTGTACTGAAACGATGGATTTTTTTTTGGTGTGTATTTGGGGAAACTAAAATTAGGAGATTGCAATCGGAGCCATTACAGAGGCGTCGTTAAAAGATACGACGTCAGCAGCAGGAGTCGGATTGCAGTCGGAGGCAGGAGGAAGGGAAAATATGGCGTTAGCGTTTCAAGTCCCTTCAGTTCACGTATTTGTCCGCAGTGTTTTCGGCATTTTTGCTCGGGAACGGTGTTTAGAGTTTAAGGGAAGGGTGTGGTTTCTTTACGCTCTTTATATTTTACCAAACTCGGCCGCTTATTCGAAATTAATGAAGAATAGCTAAACTGTACTTGCAGACTAATACATTACTTTAGTGTTTTTTCTTCAAGATTGAACCGCCTTGTTATCACTGTATTGTCATCGACATAAGGATTTCCTGTTTTTTTAAAAAATAATGTGAGCATCGACACCCTACATTAAAGTTACAAAAACAAATCATGTAGTAAATACGGAGTATCGTGTAGCCTCAAATGGAATGTTCTAATCAGAAATCTGCCCAAATTTGACCTCTGTTACAATAGGTTGAATTCTAAATTGGTCCCATCGTTAAATGCTAATTGGCATAGGCTTCGTATTGGGACCAATACATGCGTAGCTTAGGACAAATGGTGCCTGGTCTGCAGCTGCCAATTCCACTTTGCATCTTCTATTCTGTACTCTCATGTTTATCTGTAGTGTAGGAATTGCTCTATCTCTTCCACAAAAAAAGTGCATTTGCAGGGAACGGTTAAGGCTGTGGAACTAACCTTTGATATCCATGGAATAAATAGAAGAAAGAACAGTACTTTTGATTACAAAAACATAAAGGAATATTTTCAACTGTTAAAAGGACACACTGGTACATTGATGTGATGCCTGCTTAGTGTCCTAGAGCACATGACTTGACCAGAATAAGCAATCAGTGGTAATGCTTTTAATAAACGTTTTATCATTATTCCCAGTATTGTGCGTTCATTCAGCTTTATTTTTAGTACAGTGCAGATAGTTTAGAAGCACATAGTGCTGGATCAGGGTTGTCTATGGGTTTGGCTTCACTTCCTGTGTGTTATATACCTTTAACTATATCCTTAAGATCTCGCTTACACTCTTTACTGCTGATGAATACTGTGCTGATGCTCACAATGATCTAGTCACTAGTGACCCCAAATTCCTCTTGTGCGTTGCAATTTGTAGACTATTTGCTTTAGAAATTTACATTACAGAACACAGATATTTGGTCCATCGTATCATATTCTCACTATTTAGTATCATATTCTCACTGGTAATCTCATTGTCCTTTGGAGTGCTGTCATTTAGCTTATGTGCCTAGCGTTTCCCTTTTCACTCTGCATTTGTCTATATTAAATGACAATTGCCTCATGTCAGCCCAATTCTTTAGTCAGCCAGTTTGCAGCTCACTCTCCATTAGTATCACTATTGAACTACTTCAATGCAGTGCTGGAAAAGTTCTGCTTTGTCAGAAGTTTCATCCTCGTGATGAAATGTTAAGACAAAGTCAGTCTGCCTGTTGAGGTAGACTTTAAAGATCCCATTACATTATTCAAACAGAGAATGAGGTTTACCCTAGTTAACATTTCTAGATAAAATAGCCATTTACTTCATGGCTCTTTGTAGGACAATACTGTATGAAATGGTTGCCAAGTTCACTTACAAATACTCAGCCACAACACTTTATCGAGCTTTGTGAAGAACCATTTTTGACATTATAGGTACTGTATCAGATGAAAGTATCATTAAAAGCAAGGAATGAGTGAATGTAATTTGAGAGTTGTTCACTACCCTGCCTGACCTTCATCAGACTTTGATGACTTCATGCTTGGTTTTCTCCATTTGAAAATATTAAATATTTGGCATTTTAGATGGAGAATAATTGCCTGGTAGGAATTTTCATTCCTTGACTTCTAGAAAATGCATTTCAAAGGGGTGTGCTTGGAATGACTGGCACTGAACTTCATTTTAAACATTTATTATCATTGCCAAGGTTTTAATGTTTTATCTTTTAATTATTTATCAAGAAAATGTCAGTTGGCTGTGTCAGTTATTGTGTACAAAGATTCTCAACCTTGAAACCATTAAATATCTATATATTTAATGAAGGTGGATCAATACAAAATTACATTTGATTAGCCTTTCACGTTGGGAGGACGTCCCAAGAGGTTCTGATTGCTTTATCAACTGCGTGATTTTCACTCAACCTTGTTTCAGTGTTGTAACTATCTCTAAGCTATCTATTCTATTTGTATTTTTTCAAGCAATTCTGGTTTAGGAAGTTAATTTGTTCTTAAACATTTAATTTCTACTTTAGCCAAATTTGGTCTTTTGCCAAAGTATAGGAGGTACGGTATATGGTTCCCTCATATAATAATAATGTAATACTACTGTATTGAGCATTGTAGTTTTCATAGTCTTGGAAAGCAATATTTCAGTAGTTATACAATGAAAGTCACATAAGTCATATCAGTCAGGACCATAACATTTAATAAGACTTGCTGAAAGTCCTGAGTTACAGGCCAACTTTCGTAAATCGTACAGAAATCTGATTTAATCAATAATCTGCGTAATTATGCTTGCATAATTCAATGCAGCCGATAGGTATGCATGCAGTACTTCGTCAGTGAAGCTGGTGAATGCACAGGCGGTGATGGATGAAGACGACGTTTCCCGCGCTTCAATATTTCGACCCTTCTCCGCATGCAGACTTACTGACAAGTATTGGAATCGCATTGAATCGTGGGAAATGAAGTTCTGCGCTCCACCTCTTGATCTCTTGTGGTCCTACTACCCTGCCCACTCCTTCCGTTTTGCAGTAAGGCCATGCATTCCTTTAAACCTCAGAGATAACTCATATTTACTCTGCAATCTGACACACTTCTAAATTCTAATACCGTAGGTTTAATTTGGGTAATACCAATTGTGTGAAGAATCGAGGCATGAACAATTTGGGGCCCTGGTTTAGTATTTGAAAGATGTCACTTCAAACAATGCAGCACACCCCGAACCGTGCATTGGAGTGTCAGTTTTGACCAAAACGATGAGACTTGAACCTGCAATATTCTGACTCAGAAGCGAGAGTGCTACCAATTGAACCATGCTGACACCTTAATCCCATGGTTCACTGTGATTGTGGGCTATTAAACCTTCATGTTTTGGCTTAAGGATAAAAAGAAACCCCATGATTTCTGGAAATCTGAAATTGACTGATGTATAGCAGATGGTCAGGACAGCACTTGAAGGAGAAAAATAAGTTAATGTTTCCAATAACACCTTCAAACAGAACTACTGAAAGATCCCACGAGACATTAACCTATCCCCCCCCCCCCTCCCGGAGATGCTGCTCGACCAATTCTACGTTTTTTTTATTATCCAAAAAAAAAGTCAGGTCCAAACAAGTCGCTGTTTTGCATCTTTGTGTATAACGTACGCTTAGGTTCTAAAATGGTGGAGAACATCTATGAATAAATGCGCCCACCCACCCCCCCCCCCTCCCCCGTGCCACAAACTATATATAAATATTTGTGGAAAAAACGGGTTGAGTTGCCGTAGAAATGCACTCGATCGTTCTTGCATGTTTTTTTTCTCTCTCTCTCTCTCGCCATTAGCCGCTCCTCCTCCTCCTCCTCCTCCCTCTCACCGCACCGAGTCTCTGCGCTGCACTGGTTCAGATTGGTTGCCGGTGGCTGTGTTATTGCACACCGTGACCTCCGCCACGTGACGTGAGGTTTAAAATAATTTCCAGAAATACGTCAGGGCGAAGGAGGCAGGAACTCCTCTCCAATGTGGGCGCGCGTGTATATATATATATATATATCTCTGTGTAGAATAAAATCCCGAGGAATATTTATTGATGGGGTATTAGGCTCGGGAGAGGAAGGAACGGAGCCAAGCGCACACTTGGTTTTTTAATAAGCGGTGGCAGCAGTCGAGTGGGGAGGAGGAGGGGTGGGGGGTGGGGGGGGAACCTGCTGTGAGGTTGTTTGTGATTCCGCAATTATATTGTGTAAGTGTCGGTGTGGCAACGGCTCTCCCTCTCTCTCTCTCTCCCTCCCTCCCTCCCTCTCGCAAGAGCAGTTCACTGATATGTGTGCGACCGGTTCCAAAGCCCAATGTCACGCCAACGCTGTCAACCCCCACCCCCCTCCCCTCCCTCCCTCCCTCCCCTCTCCCTCCGCACAACGGATTAAATCTTAATTTCGAGATCACCGCAATGTACGGCGCCGCACATGGCCCGCGCGGTGTATCAGGAAAGGAGAGGCAGACCCCCCCCCCCCCCCACCAGGGGTTTGATTGGTGCCGGACCGAAAACTCCAGAAAAAAACAAGGAGGTGCCGCATTGAAATTGAAATCCTGCGGCAATGCTGACAGATCATCTGACACTCCGAAAATGTACGCCCAGCGGATCCGCAAAGCGAGACTAATTCACGGCTTAATTATTCAAAAAACGCGATTTATTTATTTTTTTTTAAATAAAAAAAGGAAACGGCTGAGTACGGTCTCCAGACGGAACAAGAGAGGGGAAATTCAGTTCTGCTTTAGTACCGATTTTAGGGGGTGGTGGGGGGGGGGGATGTGTGTTTCAAACGGGGTCACCCTTTGTTCTGCATTGTTTGGAGGCGTGAGACAGTGCGTCCTGCCGGTAGCATCGCCTTACTAGGCAAACGCTATTTAAAGCCAGTTTTGTCGTATCTCCCGCCATTATAGGGTTTGTCAGATCGCTGTGGGCTCGTCCCGCCATTTTACAGCATTGCACCGCCAGTCGGCAGAGAGACTGCTGCAACCAGAGAGAGGTTAGGTTGGACATCAGCCACTAGGTGTGTCCGTGCATCCAGTTCAGCTCCTCGTTGCCGAGGGAAAGCTCTACACGCTCGCTGCCGCTCTCAAATGTTTGTTTAAAGTCCGATCGTTTGTTTAAACGGCCTTGACTTTAGGAGAATCCACAAGCCTGTGCATAGGAGAGAGGAGCGGTCATGTTTGGACGGGGTTGTAATAACAGCATATTACCGATTGTCGTAACACTGCAGTCGCTGCGTAGAAGAGACGTGACATCTTGTTCCTGGCGGTTTTCACAATCTCGATTTAAACCCCCCCCCCCCCCCCCAAAAAAAAAGCTTTGCAACCGTAAATTGTTTACAGTTTGCCTGCTTGGCTGCACAGCTTTAGAATAAGCAAATTGTTAATTTGCAAAAAAAGATAAACATTTCAACCACAAAATACACAGCTACTACACTTTACAGTAAATCTTGTGAAGCCCTATGAGGCGCTTCTTGACGTGAAATGTGCTATGTCACATGTGAGCATTATTAAATCCAGATTAAATCACATGCATGAGGGAGAAGGGGATAGAGGAGGTAAGGGAGTAGGATAGATGGCACTCTTGGAGTATAAACACTTTCATGGACTAATTGGGCTTAATGGCTTGTTTCAGTGCTGCAGATTTTATGTAATTTTGTTACATAGGAACTGGTAAAATGTTCAGTGCTATTTAGAAATTGGATCCTTGCCTAATGTGTCTTGAAAACTTAGAGCATAGTACAGTATTAAGCAACAGTTTGCAATCAAAGTAAGGTTGGAATGTTTCTGTGGAGTTGCAAAGGTTAGCTGTGGTTCCCTGTGATTGCACACTTTTTGAAATGCCCTTTCAAAGTCCTTTTCTTTTGTCAATAAGATAGTGTGTTGTACTATAGATTAGCACTTGTGAATCTTTGAGTAGTTCACACTAAACGTTGGACTTTATTTTTAAAACAAGAATGCCTAGGCATGTGGCAGTACAGACATAAAAGCGGCTGTAACACCGTAACTTGAAATATAGGGATGGAAATTAGTTTCTCTTATTGGAAAACCAAATTGTGGAAGGAAAATTAGTTTTTTTTAAACTGTTTGGTTAGGTATTCTAATTAGGAATGTATTCAGTCTAATTACCTGTTCTTCAGAAGCCTACATCTTAACATTGCTGGATATCTCCAGGCAACCAGAACGATGTGCAAACAAGAATCCAGCTGCTGTTTTTGATTTTGATTGTCTAATTTCATGCTGTCCAAATCTTCATACTGGGTAACCTGTTTTTCATAGGGGTACATCATAGTCAGGTGCAGATTTGTGCTTTTATACAGTGGTACGTGGAATAAATTGCAATCGGAAGGGTTTACTCTATAGAATTCCTTATCTGACTTGAATACAGTATAAAGATTTCAGATAATAAAAGCTCTTGACTTGGAAGAAATCTGTTCCATTGGCAGGAATCTGCCCAGTCATCTTTTTGTAGTGCAACAATGTGAATTAGTTGTAAATTAGGTGTTCACCCATTTTAAAATCACAGTGTCAGATCTGTGCAGATTAATATACATTAATATACCCTGCTGATATGAAATATTTACAATTTTTTCCAAAGATACAGTAAACCCTTATGCCCAGGATCAATCTGATAACCATTGGTATTCCAAGTCAGGTTGTATGGGTCAAATTCAGGCAAAGATCTGCTACAGTAATGTAGCTTAATCCCAACCTCTGAAAAGCACACCATTGCACCAGTGTGAATGCTTCTGCATGTCATATGAGATATCCTTATTTCCAAAATATGATTGTTTTGTGCTAGTTTTGTGTCTAGTAAGATCGGGTTGAACATATGTGAATCTATAGCAATCCTCCTATTTAGTTGCTAGGAAAATATTTTTAAAAAAATTTAAAGTTTTGAAATAAATCTCAGACAAAGACACTTAATGAGAGTGGCCGTTTCAAAGAGATTATTTGGTTTAATATGCACAATGGATAAAGGGATACCAAACTCCTGGAATAAGTAGGTAAAGAATTAGTAAATGAAAATTTTATTTTCTTCTCTCTTTTGGAGAATTAATACAGTGTAAATAACAGATTTTAAGCACTATTGATGATTGCATGAGAATGTCCATTTATGTCCAGGGTAGTTATAAGAGATGATGAAAATGTTTACACTGAGATAATTATTTCCCCTACAGCATGAAGCTGATTTAAATATGTTGATTTGAATTTGGTGATTTCTACATTGATACTACAATTGTTATATGTGGAGAAATGGAGGTGCTCACCGTGTAGTACCCACAAGTATGAATGTGGTGTTTAATACAGAATGCGTTGTATCGATGGGCTATGGATTAAAGAACAATTATTAAAATGGAAATCTTATTTGACTGGCAATACATTTTAAATTTACGTTCTAGATTTTTTTTAAAAATTAAACTTTTAACCTCAGTGCCTGTTCAGTGCAAGAATCTTTTATTGGCTTGTCCACATTCTTGTACTGTATCTTTCAACATTGACCACCTGATTCACAGAATAATTTAGTCCAACTAATGTAAATAACATTTCAGTTTCTAGACAAAGCATAATGCCCACTATTGGCGGGTGGACCTTCCACCACTCTGCCCCCACTCTCTGGAACTTTACAAATGTAATTTTGTTGTTGTTGTAATAGTTTAATGCTGTGTATCTAGATAGAGTTTTAGTGCTGGATGAATAAATATAAATTATTTGAATCGTTGAGCTAAATATTTTTTTCTTTTTTTCCCCTTCCAGATATGGCCGTGTGGAAAGTGTCAAAATTCTTCCCAAAAGGGGCTCAGAGGGTGGAGTGGCAGCCTTTGTGGATTTTGTGGACATCAAAAGTGCACAGAAAGCACACAATTCTGTCAACAAAATGGGCGACAGAGATCTACGGACGGATTACAATGAGCCTGCCACTATTCCCAGTGCTGCTCGGGGATTAGATGATACCGTTCCCATAGGAACTCGTACTAGAGAGGTTTCAGGGTTCAGGGGAGGTGGTGGGGGGCCAACATATGGACCACCACCATCACTACATGGACGGGAAGGACGTTATGAACGGAGACTTGATGGGTAAGTTCCAAGATTTCTCTACAACAACAACAACAAATTGCATTTATATAGCACCTTTCACGTCGGGAGGACGTAGGCAGGGTTTTGGTAAATAGTGTGGTGAGAAACAGCAACTCATGTTATAGGGTCCCCAGACGGATTTATTGAGAAAATCTATACATTCGTGCCGTATTGGATGTGGAAGAGAAGTGAAACCAGTAGCAGCTCTGGCCTATTCGCAGTGGATCTATCCTGCAGCTGGCTGGATGACTACTCCTGGGATAAGCTGGTTAGTTTGATGGAAGGTTTCTATCAGTTAATACCAGTATGTGGAGTTATCTCTCGTAATAAGGTTCCCTTTTTTCCCTGGATTGCAAGCAGTTCCCTCTGGATGTATCCCCTCGACCAAGTGGCTATAATATGGTGCAACTATCCCAGGGAATACTATGGAATTACCAGACCGACTATTTGAAATGACGCTGAGGGGCACTGAGGACTTTCTACAGTGTTGCATTTGGCTTCTGTTTAAATGTACAGTATTACTACCCATTATTTGGATATGAAAGATTTCTATGAAGGTACAGTACATTTTCCTGGAAGGATATTACAGCCAACAATTTCCAACAGGAATACGTGCAGAGGAATACTGAAGACTGAGGACGTAACTGATACAGTTGCCAAGGGTCTACAAATCTGTACTATTTTTTCTCCCACATTGGATCGTGTGGATATTTATGGGCTAAACTTAAACGATTAGACTTTTGAACATTTGGAGTTTTTTTCCCCCCATATAATGGATTAGAGCTCATTATCTCCTCATCAAGGGATTATATACATCTGAAGTAGTGTTTGGCAGAGTGGATTACTTGGTTTGTGTTTGACACACTTCTCGATTCTACCTTATTGTAACAAGTGGACAAATGAACAAAGCCAAAATGTTAGTGGATATATCATATTTAACTTTGATAAAAACATGAAAACATGCTTTAACTATTGGACTGAATGGCTGCTGACTGCTAGCAAATGGATCAGTGATGCCTTCTGCTAAAAGAAAGCACTGTGCTCTGGGAGTAATTGGTATAGTTGCTTAATATGGACTCAAGAATTGGAATTATATATGTCTACCGACATACGTCCATCTCAGAGAGGTCTGGGGGTTTGGGAGTTACTGTTTAACTTTGGAAGCTGTTTTCAGGCGAATATACTTAACAATGGCAATGGAAGCTTATCTTTTTTGGGTGCTCGCTCAGTTTTTCTTGTTGATGCTATCCCCAAAAACAATACGTCATTAGCACTATCCGAAGTTGGATTACCCCTTAAAGAGGGGCCAAATTGGGGATGTTTTGTACACTTTTCTCTCCCTAGATTTAATTGGGATTTAGGTCGTGTTTACTGCAGTCTTAAAAAAGGTTGGTATGCCCTGCCATGTGTATCTTAGCCCCTTTGCTAACCCAGTCAACCCTTCCTTTCCACTAACTCCAATAGTCATTAGTATTGCTAGAGAACCAAAAACACTGTAGCCAATAGAAACTCACAGCCTTGCAGCTCTGTTAGCTCTTGTGCCTGTCTTCTGTGTCTTTTATGGAATAGGACTTTGTGTTTTTGTATGTCAGCTGACAGCAGTAACCCTTGGAATCAGCTTGCTGCTCCTGATTGCTGAAAGGTCAGTGTAAAATGATTCCACAGTAGAGCCCAAAGTTTTGTAGTTCTAGCTCATAATTGAAGTAGAATTGAAATTTACTGTGCATAGTTCAATAGTTTCAATAAAAAAACTTTTTAACAGCAGACTAAATTTAAGTTTCATTTTTTTAAAAAATGCTGAATGAGATTGCAAATATTGTAACATCAGGGAGGACTGAATATTACACAGGTAAAATAAGGTCATGCTAAAAGTTTTATGTTTGTGCTTTTCAGTGCCCACATATCTAATTATAATAAAGCAAATATATATAGTGCTTAGAATGTATCTACTGAGCTAAATACAGTATTTGAACTTTAATCTTTTGTCGAGCAGTAATGGTTGAGAGTTAGGAATATAGTGAATTGCAATGAATAATGCATCAATGGATATCTGTATCAAGATATAGGTAAAGTAAAGTGGAACAGCAACCATTTTAGTCGCAAAGGAGAACATTGGAAGAAAGCAGTGGATTTTTTTAAAAAAAGAAAACCAAATGCTGGTAGTTTTGTGGATTTCACTGTTCTTGTCTTGGATATATGGAGTTGAAGTATGGCCATGATTTTTTTCGGCGATGATCCAGGCCAGCTTTTATTTAATCTTCTATCTGCATGATCAATATTGGACAGATAAGCCTTCAGAAACCTCCAAAATTACCATCAACTTCACCTACTTAATGTCTGATACAACTCCCTTAAGGTTCTGCCAGGTACATGGCTAGAAGACCTCACTTCGAAGTATGGACACAGAGGTCTCTTTCTACACTTGCCTTCTAATTATGCCTTTCAGAATGGAGACATTGATGCACAAGGTTAGCCAATAGGGATATTTCTTCATACATAATAATATATTGGGTTATCTTCTATGGATAACCAGCAATAAACTCAGCTTTATTCATTTCTGCTTTCTTCCAATTATGAGTTTCCTGGCAAATGCTTGATGCAAATGGCTTACCTTTACTGTTTTGAAATATGATGGTTTCACATCCTTAATGCCCTTGTTAGTTCTTTAATTTTGTGTACAATATAATGTAAGAAGTTTCTGAGAAGTTTTAAAAAAACAATTGTACAATTTAGATTGAGTAAAATTGGGGATAGAGAGAGGGGCTAATGTGACATAGTTCCTGCTGTAAAAAGATGAGAAAGCTTTAATGGAGTTTGGCAGATATTCACACATCAGCATCTGGAGTATAGAGTAAGCATTCCTTCTGACCCGCACCTAGAAATTTAAAAAAAAATCAAATCAATGAGAAATCCGATGGCAACCATTGTAGATCTACTGAACACAGCTGCTATTGCTAATTTCTTTATTCTGTCTACTCTATAGTTAAGATTTAAGTGCTTATTGTCTCAGACCTTAGAAGGGGCAGGTGGGAAACTTTTTACTATGTTGCTGATGCTTGACAGATTCTTTTTTTTCCTTTCCCTCTTCCCCACCCCCAAAAATCCCCCACAGGGCTTCTGATAACAGGGAGCGTACTTATGATCACAGTGCCTATGGACACCACGATCGTACAGCGGCAGGGTTTGATCGTCCCAGACATTATGAACAGGATTATTTTAGAGACCCTCGGGATCGAACTATACAACACAGAGTTTACTATGGGTCAAGAAGTCGAAGCCCAAGTCGATTTGAAGCTCATGATCCACGATATGAACAAAGAGGGAGGGAACAGTTTGCAATATCGAGTGTAGTGCACCGGGACCTCTACAGGGAAAATATTACACGGGAAGTACGAGGAAGGCGACAGGAAAAAAATTATCAGCACAGTAGGAGTCGATCCCCACATTCTTCACGGTCAGGAAACCAGTCCCCACAGCGATCAAGCCAAGCATCAAGGTCACGTCGGTCTCCCAGTGGTAGTGGGTCTCGGAGTAGGTCATCAAGCAGTGATTCAGTGAGCAGCAGCAGTAGTACCAGCAGTGACAGGTAGGTGGAGAAGAAAATATCACCATTGGTTCCCACCAGCTACTTCTCATTTGACATCTCAACAAAGGAGATCCTTTGATGACCATTGTATCCCCCGGTGATTGGAACAGCTGAAATGCACAGCAGTGGGTAGCTCCACACCTCAATTCTGAACGTTATGAAGGTCATTTTTTGCAGGTAGCACACACTGACACATTCTTGCTTTAATCATCTTCCTGTAAGTTTCTTTAAAATTGTTTTCTCCATTCAAAATAAAAATTGTAGAACAGCTGTTCTTTTATTTAACAATATTTGTACTTTCCCTGTCTAATACATGAGCGAATGTTTGAATATGGGGCCTCAATGCAACTGATCTGATTTTTGTAAACCCTGCCCTGTGATTAATGCATTTGATGTGTCCACATAGTTCTTTTGTGTTTTAGAACATTGATGTTTGCATTCCCTAAAACCGGTTTTGCAGAATACAGGTTTAAAAATAATGTGCTCTATTGACAAGGGATGAATCTATCCATCTCTGAAGGAAGAAAACAACTCATTGTTTTTCTGTTCTCACACTGTTGACTCTTGCTCCTTTGCTTTTGTATTGCTGCCAATCCGCATTGGGAGAAGAGAGCATTGATCAGTGGGATGGGTACTAAATTAGGTACTTGTATCAGACAGTGGGGGAGGGGGATTGGAGTGGGTTTGGTCTGACTCTTCACTGCAGAAATGTAAATAGCTTTACAATGGATGGTGTGAGGAGCATAACCTTTTGAGAAGTGGAAATTTGAGCCTCTTTCTGTATGTGAGCAACGTTTTACACTGAGGGTCATGGTGAATCTTAAGTAGCCTCCTATGCAGATTAGTTCTTCTGGGGAAACTACATGTAATTTTTGTTTTGAGGAAGTGGTATAATTTCAGACCTCCTTTGTCTTTATTGTCTTTGTATCTATATTATCCAGATGATTCCCAATGCTCATAACCTTTTAAAATGCTGGTAGGAAATGTGTTTACAAGATCATCTATATTCTGATTAAGCTAAATCTGTTTTGGAATTGATACAAGTCTGCATCTTTTTTTAAATGCATAGATATATTACCATTTTTGGATGTAAGAAAAGATGAAAGTAAGTCTGTAACCCCTTGGGACATAATTCATTTGGTCACTTCAATCCACGACTGTTTGGGGGATACTGCTGTGTGCAACTGACTACTGCGCTTCGCACACGAAATATGCAGTCAATTTACTTCACAGTATATTCTGTGAACCACTTTGAGAAGTCTAGAAGATGTGAAAAGCGCTATATCAAATACAGGGATTATTATTATTTCTATTGTACAATTAAAATATTGTTTTTAAGTGCATGTTTCTGACTGACCTTCAGATTTCCCCAGAATAAGCTGTGGTCCAGGATTTTGTTAGTAAGACTGAGTAGCATGACAGCTGTTGCAGGCCTTTCGGTGGCATTTGGAAGTGCTGTGTCATAGTTACCAGACTAAATAAGCTTGTTAGAAAGAATTTTAACGTTCTCAACAATTCTCTGTTGTGCAGTGCTGCCCAGTACCAGTGCAAATTACAATATGATGGGCCATTTTACAACTTTGCTCATTCAGCTCTGTATCGACCATGTCCAATGGATAAAGTTACATATGCTATTGAAGTTCTATTCTAGCAATCAGCAACAACAAATAGCATTTATATAGCACCTTTCACGTCGGTAAGGATGTCCCAAAGTGCTGAAATCAAATTCCTGAATGAGCCCTTATAACATTTTGCATGTTTTATCACCAAACAGCTGTGAGTTTATAATTTTAATTGGTGTATTTTATTAGGTTAATTTTAGGTTCAGCTGTATTCACTTGCCTCCTGTTCTTCCAGATGATTCCTAACTCCCTTGTTACACAAAAAACCTGATGTTCATCAGTAAAATGACTGAATTTTGTTGTATTCAAAAACCAGACCTTGCTTTCTCCACGAAAATAATTTAGTGCCGCTATCCTCTCTATTTTGCCAGATATCGTCCAAATGTTTTAATAAGTATAGTGAAACTACAATTTAGCTTACAAGAATCTGAACCATGTTTCAATGGTTGATTTATGGGGAAAGAAAGCATGGAGGTGCAATAAAATCGTGGCGTTCCAAAAGTCGAATAATATACAATTAGGCTCCTTGAAAGGTGAACAAATTTTCTCTCTTGAACAAATTGTGACCATTAGTTGGTGTGGAGTGTACTGGTGGAATTTTTTTAATGTGGTCAAGGCAGAATCCATATTAGCTTTCAAGAGGGAACTAAACAAATACTATCGTAGATAAAAGGATACTTAGATCCCATTGATCTACGTACCTAAAAAGGAGTAATTTGCAGGGGTAAGGGGGGAACAGCAGATAAATGAGATTGTATGGATTGTTCATTTAAAGAGCCAGCACAGGCACAATTGGTTGATTGACCTTATTCTATGCTGGAAATTCCTGTTTCTATAGGTCTCAGAACACTTGAGCTCACTATTCTGCATCTCACAGCTTTAAATGAAAAAAAATTGTAAATTACTTTGCCTTATTAGGGACCTTCTTCCAGAGAATTTATACATAATCTTAGCTAAGAAAGCTCAAGTTATGCTCAATGGAAAGGATCACCAAAATCAATTTTCAAAGATGGGCATGTCTGAAGATTATTCAGCATTGAGATTGAGGCTCCTGAGCTGTGTGTGTGAACCTGGTCTCTTGTCTGTGTTTTTTACACACATGACTAATTTATTTGGGCAGGTGGCAAGGGTGAATATGTCGGCTGGTAAACAAGTCCATGGAGCAAACGTTCACCCTAGCATGTAATAAGGTCTTCCGTCACCATTTAAAAGCCCAAATCCATGCTTTGTAATTTTATTCAGGAATCTAATAAATTAAATTTATTAATTCAAATTAAAGCAAATAAAATTTTACTTTTATTTTTAAATATTTTACTGATGCTGGATCTTTTGTTAGAATGTGCAGCTTATGCAAAATTTGAATGGGTGTATACGTTTGAATAGCGGATTCAAAATTTGCCTTAATATAATTGTAGCAAATATCCTTTCAAGTTGTAAGCTTTTGGGATTGACCTTAATATGAGATGAAATGCTTTCAAAAAGTTACTTTATATAATAATAAGGAATATTTGCATTTGTTATACCATCTATAATTTTAAAAATATTTTAGAGTGTTTCGCAGGTAGTGTAAAGTGTAGTGTATTTGTAGGCAAATAATATGTGACCTATCCTTTTTGATAGAATTTGAACTACCACCAGCTTTTGTCCTGATTGTACTCTATGCCAAAACTGCACTGTTTTTAGAGCCAAGCAGCTGAGGGTCAGGGAATAGGAATTGAGGCCAATCATAAAGCATTGAATCTTAACACAGTCATGTTAAATGAAAAGCTTTGCACAGAAATGGGACATGCTCACAGGCCCAGACAGAGATTTTTGCTGAGATGACAGACATTATGACATTGAAAATAGGATGCAAGTGGGATGCATTTCTGTGGAGTGAATTTGCTCCTGTTAATATAATGTGTTCTGACTTTTTCCACTGGATCAGCATCTTGAGTTGTTTGTGAATACTGTAATGTCACTTGCAATGACCGATGGAATGTGGCAGAATTTTAGACGTGCCAAGCAAGTATTGTCAGTGAAACAGTAGGCAATGTAGAGGTGAAGTGCATTGATTGTACAGATTTTTGAAAAACATCGATGATGATAATGGGAAATGGATGTAAACATTCCTGAATGTTCTCTGACCATTCCCATTCAAGTTCAGATATGTTTCTGTCCCAACAGCTTTCACTTGTATACATGTTCACATGTCTCGAAGGACTTTAGAAGGGCAATGTGGATCACTGCACAGGGTTAGAAGAAGGGGGAGTTTGAGGGTGTTGACCAATGGCACAGTCGTACAGAAGTTTTCAAGAGGGTTTTGAAGGCAGGGAGAAAGAGTGCAAATTGTTTCTAGTTAAGCCTAATCTCTGCAATCCTATCCTCTGAAAGTAAACTGCCTATCAAATGTGGTCACTATATTTAATGAGGATCACTCTAAAGCACTTTGAACCTTTTGATGTACAAGGCCATATAAAAATGCAAGTCTTTCAGTTTCTATGCTCGTGGAGCACATGAAGTGGCAGTTAACCCTTTAAAGACAAAGTTTTTTTAAAAAAAGCTTGGCATTTCATGAATATTATAATGTTCTGCCTATAGGAAGCATTTAACTGAATTCGGGATAAACTACAATGGTAACATGATGATGACTCAGATCTGCCTGACCTCATTTGATTCTCTGACTGCAGGTTGGCCTAACGCCTACTCACTGGTAGATTGAAGTGTCAAATCACTCTGGAATTTGACCCCATAACTGTGGCAAATGTGACCAAATGACTGAAGAACTTTTGTCTCTTTTGATGAAATGTTTAGTCTAATTTGGCTATTCAGATTGGTAATATGCCATTAAATGTTGGCAGCATGAAGAAAAACGCATCTAATTTTAAATACGGTAAAGTGCATTGAGATTCAGTTAGACACTAAGCGTGAATAAGAGTCCTGGAGATGACACAAAATTTAGCATTCTGTTTCGAAGTAATTTATTGCATGTTTTATATTTGTTGGATTGCTGATATCCAAATTTAAAGTGAGAAAATATTTCTGAATGATAAAATATTGAGCCGACTCTCCGACAAAGGGGAGGCGCTGATATTCAGAGAACAATAGCTCTCTGTTCCTGTTGAGAACTGCATTTTACGGTGAAATGAAAGCGAATGTAATTATGTTTGATTGCTAGTCTGAAGCTTATGTGAGCAAAAAGGGGATTCTACCTCATTGCGGAAAATAGTGGTAACATGGAATCATTTTGAGCAGGTTTTTTGACCATCGGAGCTGGTGGTGTACGAGTTAAAACGTCTGCATCTGAATATAGCAAAACCAAGAACTGCTTGTTTGGCTTCTTGGAGCTAGTTTGAACTGGAAATATCCAGTTTGACTTGGCAGTCCGCCATGTCATAGTGGTAATATGAGCTTCACTTCCTTCTCAGTTGGAGCTTTTGTGGGTGGAGGGTGAAAGGGTAGAGGGGAGGAGGCATGTGAGTGGCAGGAGTCTGCGGTTAACCTAACCCGGCGGTGGGGGCGGAGAGTGTGCATTCTCAGCTAGTGGACCGTGAAGTGGCTGTCGATTAACCTGGAGATGTTGCTAAGCCACCCCGGTGGATCAGATATTGGGGAGAGCTTTTAGCTGTTCTCTGGGAACGGCTGAGAGATTAAAAGAGAAATGTCTGCCTTAGTGAGGGATTTCTAACCGCATGCTTTAATGTAGAAAACAGCCTTCCATCTGCAACGTACAATCTTACATGGTAGTTTTTGAGTTTGAGTGTTTCTTTTGAAACGCATATTTGGCTGAAAGATGTATAAATTCTTGTAATGTGTTTAATGTGGTATTATATTGGATATGTAATATTTGGTGAGTCACGTTAAATGATATACAGTAAAAGCATATTAATACTTTTTCTCCAAATAAATTGACATTCCATTAATCTTGCTGCGTTTTATAGTGGAAGTCTTCCTTTGTTTGAATATTGAAGATCCTTTTGACAGCCAATGAAAAGTTGTGCAAGAGGAAAGGGTAATGTTTTGTTGACTAGAATTATAGTTTCCTGTGGCCCTTTACGTGTATTCCTAGCTCTGTACAGACATTCCTAATATATTACAATATGTGTGTATATATATATAAAACAAAATATGCAGTCAATTCACTTTACAGTATACTCTGTGAAATGTTTGAGATGTTTCAAAGATGTGATAAGGCACTATATTAAATGCAACGATTATTCTGTTCCATCAAAGCCTCTAGGCTACTGTGAGCCTTTCTGTTGTGTGTAGTACCTTTGGAAATATTAAAACAGCTGGTAAAGTAGACTGTAGTTGCTACTGTAATCATAAAATCAGAAAAGGATAAGTAGTTAGATTGAATTTGGTGAGATGAATAATTCAGTGGTTAGAATGGTGGGCTTGCTACATAATCACTGGCTGTGTATCATTTACACAGGATTTACAAACTTTTCCATGACCTAAGTAGCCATTAGTCTTGAGCTCTGCAGAATGTTGTTTGGCCTGATCCCAAGTGACATTGTTTTGAGGCTTTGCTTAGGCAAAACAGTTACCTACAGCATAGGAAAATCAAGAGGATTTCTTTTCTAAAGCTATTTACTTGCTGAGTTACATCTGTTATCTGGACATTTTGTGAATAGAAAGGTTTCTACAATTCTAAACTCTGTGTGCATATATTTAGTTGAGCAAGAAATAAATTTATTTTGGAAGAAGTTCAAATGCATCTAACCTCCAAACTTATTTAAAAAGACATACTAATACATTTTAATATGCTTGAAAATGTTACTGAAAAGATTGACTGGAAAAATACAAACCACGAGGCACAAAAAGTGACCATTAAAATAAGAAGATTAACTCTGAGATTGTATTGTAATTGATTTTTGGATCCAATAGATCCAGATGGTCGCTTAACTGCAAGTTATATATCTCATGCACACAACTAACATTATTAGTGCATATGTATAATACAAAACATTGTGAAATTATCTTGTTTGCTGCTTATGACCGACTATAGTAAACAAAAATAGAAAAAGCTAGTAGTTTTTCCTCTCAATTGGTAATAGCTGAGATGTTAGATTTTCCAACTAGGTTAATTAGCTGTTTATAAGATTCCTTGAACTGCATTTGTTGCCTGCCTGTCAATTTCTATATTAGCAGATACTTAATTCATCTCCTGTAGGAATTCAGGGTAGTCTCACAGGCCATATGGTGTCAGGCAATTGCTTGTCTTTTTAAGCATTTGATGTTGAAAACTTCATTAACCCAAACTGGAAAATCAAACCATTTATTTTTTACACCTTGAGAGTTCCTAATAACTATCAATTATAAATTAATTTTAAACGTTATGGCATCACCCAAGATTGTATTGTTCACAACTCTATTTATGTATGTTGTCCTACTCTGGATCATGTTAAACACCCTTATTTTCTTCCAAAATCTAGCAGTTTTAGAGACTGCAATAATCTAAAAATGTGCTTCCACATTTTGCATCGTATACATTAACTGTGTAATTATAAATCTTTTTCCCTACCCTTGGCAGAAAGTTCCATCATGCAGTAGCTCTCTGAGGAGTTCTACTTGATACGAGCAACTTGTCTCTGTGAATTTGTAATAGTGAGCTTTAACTGTATTGTGCATTGTGCTTTTGTTTAATTGTTTAATTCAGTACATTTTAGCCTTGTTTTCCTTGCTGCAGGATAGAATTAACTCAGTTTAGCTCTACAAAATACGTCCAATGCATTGGAAATGGAAAAAGTCCCAGACAATCTTAACAACTAGGAACAAAGCCTGCTAATAGTGTTGAATTTTTAAAATATTATTCCAATTACTACTAAAGATAAGCGGTGAACTGGAAATGCAAGAAGCCATTTGCTTTGGGAACTATTACACTACTGATTTTCAGAACAAAAGAAATCAATGGTGTTTTTTAAAAAACGATGTGGTTCCTTATCCCCTTTCAATGCTGATCTATATCCATTCTTATCTGTAATTGCTTCTCATTTGTTTTGCACTTGATCTTAATTTTATTCATGTATTAATTTTAGAATAGATCAAATCTGTGTTTTGGGTAAAAAATTAGTTGTATTTTTTTAACTAGCTGCGCCACCTAGCTTTGAAGTTTGCATATAATGCCAGTTGTGTAATGCTGTATTAAACTTTTTTTNAGGAACACTTGTAATTAAGTGCATTGATGTGGTAAACACATTTATTTGACATAGTTGGGAAATGTTCAACTTGCTGTAAGTCTTTTTATCTATTTTTGTTTCCTTAAGTAGTTTTAATGACTGCCAAGAATTTTGTGTACTGTCAGAAATGCTTTCACTGCTGAAGACGCCAGGTTATTTATTCGTAGGTTTAAATTTCCTCCATATTTGGGATCAAATTTAGTTGCTCCTTGAGAATCTTAGTGTGGGTGGATGTTAGTGGTTTGTAAAGAAGATTACTTTGATAAACTAAGTTTGAGTGTTTGTGTATTTTTTCACTGATGTAGGTTAAACAGATTCTACTGTACAGCTAATTCTGAAAGGTACATCATAGGCAAAACATGTAATCCATAAATTTACCGCTGGTAGTGTTTTGTGTTTTTTTGGGGGAGGCGGGGGGCAATATGTTGATCCACCCCCCTGCTGCTTTTCTGGTGGCTAAGAGATCACCAGTTATTTAATATAGTATTACAGTTGTATGGAAACTGAGTATGTACAAAGTCCAGCTCAGTTTTTACTGCCCACTAGTTTGTTGTTGGATTTTTTACTTTTGGACCTATGCAGATATAAAGTTCCCTGAGCTAATCAATTTGATTCAGTGCCTATAGTTGTGCGCAACATAGCCTTGTGTTAAGATTTTCATGAAGAGTGAAGTATTTCTAAAAGGCATCAGGGGTACTGCTGATATCATGTGCCTATGATGTTTTGGAAGGAGCCTTTTCATTTAAGTTAATAAGTACTGTACTTATTTGTGAGACTTGAGATTGCTAATGTTCCTGGGACACTTTGAAAAACATTCCTCCAGGTTAATTGTGCACTATTCTGCCGTTCACCTAGTGTTGTTCGTGGGGCCCTGGTGGCGTAAATGTCTGCCTTGTTTATCTGAAAAAACATGTTACTACACTTGACACTAATTATTTGTGAAATAATGCAATGAGATGCTATATACATTGCACATTTTGTGTTAATTGTGGTGTTGTACCCAAATAAATAGAGGCAAGAGTTTTAGCTGAAAATTAATGTTATAATATTACTACATTTAGCTTTTTGAGTTTTATACTGATCAATTGCAAATTGCTACAGAAATACAGTAACTAATTTTTTAATAAAAAAAGCCTGCTGCACAGGGTATTGTAATAAAGGTCAACATCTTTTCAAATAGAATTGGCTGCAGACAATTGTTGAATTAAACTGTGTTGCTAATAATAGCCTTGACTTGGTGGTTCCCTGCAGCGCTATCCTGGATGAAGGAACCAAATCTGATTTGAGACATTGGTAACTGTTCTGTCTCAGCATGGAGCGGGGTTGAGGGCAAAGCAGTTTGAGAGCCAGGTTCTAATCAGCTTGTCGTTTTCAATTAAAACTTTTCAAGGTCAATCCTTCATGGCATTGTAAAAGGCCATGTCAGTGTTCAGTGGGTCAGAAATGTCAGTATTACAGATACTATCGTAAACCCACTCAATTGACAAAGACAAAACATGGACATTTTTACAGTTAATGAGTAGCTGATCTCATCTTGTGGCACGTTGCTGGCAGAGATTGTATTTGCTCTCATAATATTCTATTTTAAATGCAAGTTAATTTCCATTTTTTTGGTTGAGTCATGAATTTAGGTTTGCCTCCGCTCTTTCCCTCTCTCTCTCCCTCCCACTTCAAAGAGATGTTGAGTTTTTTCTCAGTAGTCTTTACTTATATTCCCTCCTCATCCAAATTTACCCCAAATTCAAATTAATTTGCCGCTCATCTCATTATATGTAGGATGTTACTGGTGCAATTTAGCTGTTGTACTTGCCTACATCATTACATTCATTTAATTTCTGATTTATCTGATGCCAATAAGATTTGGCTTTCACCAGCAAATGCTGTTCAGCCTCATAGATCTCTTTAAGTGCATGTATAATTCTAATGATAACGCTTTTAAAACAAATCGGTTATTTCCTTAACTTATTTGAATCTGTTTATTAAAGATATCTAAAGATAAATAGAAGCATGACATTTCAACACCAAAGTGTCTCTAAACTATTGTCTTATCAGATTTTTGTCACACTTTATATTAGTCAGTTTCCAGCTCTCCTTATACAATAAAACTGCATAAATCGTATAATCGACTAAGTCATATGTCTTCCCAAGTCCCATTGAATTTCCTATTCTTTAAGTTTCACGTAACTCATACTTTGCATAAGTCATATTATATGTATAGACCCAACTGATACAACTCGTGTGAGGTTTACTGTATCTCTTAATGTTTTAGCTGCTTATCCAGTTACTGCTGTATTTACACCAGCGCTCAGCACTGTTTACAATTCATCATTCTTCATCAGTTGTAAAGTTCTTCGAGCAGTTGATTTTTACGCGAAATGCTCTATATAAATGTAAGTTTGTGTAGTTGTGAGGTTAGATTCTTTCCCGGCTTTGAATGAGTCAGTTAGGATCCAGAGTTCATACCTAGAGTTCTTCAGTAGTGGCTGACCCAATTTACATTATGTCTCAGTGCATACCTTTTGCCTCTGCAATGCTCCTTCTTCATTGGAGCAGATTATGAGGCTGCAGAGTGTGAAATCCTTCAAATAAATCTTGGCATAAGCATGGCCTGGTTAAATTCTCTAGTTAAAGTGTACCTTTGGTCAGATGCGTTAATACAGAAGTCCCAAATTATAATGTAAATGTGGTGTTTCAAGTTCCAGCAGTAAGTTCAGTAGGCAGTTGTGTAACAGCAGAAGTGTGCTTTTGACCAGATTAATGATTTGGGACTGAGCTAACATAACAATCCTAGATTTGACGTATCAAATTATTGAAACATCTCAAAGTACTCTGATTTTACTGTAAAGTGTATTTACAGTATTTTTGTATGTGAGTGTGACAGCCAGTTTGTGCACTGCAGGGTCCCATAAATAACTATGAAGTGGATGACCACTTTTATTTGGAAGATTGTTGTTTGGGAAAATTCCTTCCCTTTTCAGATAGTGCCACGGGGGATCTTTAACATCCACCTCTTGATCTTTTCAGTCACCCTTTGAATTGGCCCGGGTTTCCAACACTTTCCTATATCATAATGTTATTTTTCAGGTGCTTAACTAGTCCCTGTTTGCACCAGACCTGAGCAGGTTTTGCAACCAGTCATTCTTGGTCTCCAATTCCTACACCCTGACTTTCTGCCAATCCATTTAGATCACAACAAAAATCGAAAATCAATGTCTTGGGACGCAGCTTGAAAGCCATGTAGTAAAACTGCTGAGGCTATTCCACTAACAGCATTTCAGTTCAGAAGGTAGTTTACTCATGTGAAGTCATTGATCCAGTTACTTAACTACTTTGGGATTGATTCACTACACTGCTTGCTCAATGTGAAGCCATTCTTCGAGCTGTATCAGTACTGTACTACCTTATAGCTACATTATTTGCTGCAATTTAAAATGTGTGCTTCTTAAATCTTCACCCTGTTCATTCCAAGCCGTACAGATGGGAAATGTAATGTCAAACTTGCCATTTTTTTTCTGTTTTGGAAATGAATGATGTGATGGTCCCTTAGGATTATTCAGTAAACAAGATGCAGCCGCACTCTTGTGTGTTTGGTTCACATGCTTCAGGATTTGTGGTGCGACCACGTTAACCAATGAGCGAGGTCATGTATCTGACTTTGATTTCATAAGAGAGTTTGTGTTCAGAGCAGAAAGGGCTGTAATTAGCAATCCTAATGAACTGGATTTGCAGAGCTAAGAATTCTTCCTGCCTTAAGGCAAGGGGAGAGAGGTTGATTGCAGCTTATTATGCAAAGGTTACTCCACTTAAACTGAGATCCTCCATTGTAAAAGGGGGAAAAACAGCATATCAGAAAGGGGAAAGTAGAATGCTGCAGTAAACCGCACGTTCACTGTAAAAATTAGATTCCTGCTGATGTTATTTGTAGGAGGTTTGAAAATAAGTTGATGGGAATCCCCGTACCTAGGGACAGCTTAACCTACCTCATGTCGAGAATTATCTGACCTGATATTTTGGATGTTTGTGAAGAATTAGTTTCGATAACAAGTTGATTTATTTATCTCTTACTTAAGGCTTTCTTAATGTAATTTCATTCACATTCTCAGCAACATAATTTAATTTTAGACAATGTTCTTATTAGGAATAGTAAGTGCCTAACTGGTGTGACTCATAATATGATCCTTCAGTACAGATAAAAACCTGGTAAATGTACAAGTTTGTCAACAGCAATGCTGCTTTTTCTTTGAGAAGCTTGGTGTTTTGGATGGGGTACGTGTTTATGTCTGAATTCAATACAGTTTGGGCTCTACAGCACTGTAGCAGCCGTTTGTCATTCCATGTAATGCTGATTCAGCAACTAAATCAATTCCCTGATTCAGCTGCTTAAATACTCTGAAGTGTGAGGTTTTGGAAAGGGCAGCTTGATCCCAGACTCCAGATACAATTCGCCAGACTCCTGAATCAGCAGAGTTCAACAGGCGGCCACCAGCAGGCATTTTTTTTACTGTGTTCATTTGTTTTGAATACTGCTTTGATCATTGTTTGGAACATATAAAATGCTTCACTTCCTGCTGGGTGCTCCAAACCTGATTTTACATTCATTTGGAAAGCAGATTGTTCTCGTCTGATCATGACTGCTGGTGAAATCTTGTAATGCTTTTTAAAGTTTAAAAAAAACACGGCAACCCAACTGCAATATATGAGGGTTTAGGATTCTGTGTGTGTGTTCCTCTCTATCTTGGTGATGGCCCTGGGAGCCAATCGCCCCTATTTTTGATAAGCGCCCTGTTTCTAGTTTTGCCCACAAAATATATAGTCAATTCAGTTTACAGTAAAATTTGTGTGAAGCTCTTCGAGACATTTTGGAAACGTGATTCGGCAGTATATCAAGTGCAAGCATTATTATTATTACTATCAGCTTTTCTTCTCTTACTTTCAATTATCTCCACAGCCTCGTCCTTTAATTCTGCTATCTACTGTGTTCTTCTCTGCTCGCTCCCTTTGATCCACACCACCAACACTGTGTTGCTTAATATCCTTCTGTCAGTTACTTTGGCCCCGCTCTCTGGAACTCTCTCAAAATTCTTCCACCATCTCTCTGTCCCCCCTTTCTCTGGGGGAAAAAAAAGAAAAAATATTATTTGATATTGTCTTTGAATTATTTTAATGAATTAAGTAGAGTTCAGAAGATATATTTTGGAACTATATGAATTCTATTTTGAAGGTTTAATCTTTAGGTTCCTTATTGTTTAGGAAGTCGATTAGAAAGAACATGACCTGCTTAGAGAAGCAGATCACTTGCAGCAATTTAGTGTGCATCCTGAAAAGGTTTGCAGTTCTAACATAGATATGATCTGATTCAAATAGGGGATACTGCATGCTGAAAGTTTCTAAACAAATGGATTAACATTAAAACCCTAATGGAGACTGTTTTCACCCAGAGATCGATGACAACTTGGATAACCTCAACAGGGGAGTCTCAAAGCTGAAATGTATTATAAATTCCTAGCTGCACATCTTTAACCAGTAGTTTCTCTTCTGTCTGCAGCAGTGATTCCAGCAGCAGTTCCAGTGATGAGTCTCCAGCACGATCAGTACAATCTGCTGCTGTACCCGCACCACCAACCCAGCTCGCACCCTCGATGGAAAAGGATGAACCACGAAAGAGCTATGGCATCAAAGTTCAAAATCTGCCGGTCCGTTCTACTGGTGAGTAAAGTACACATTTTAAAAAGGGTCTCTCACTGCTGTCAAGGATTGGAACAGTTGTTACAACAGGTACTTGTACGATTTATTCAGATTGCCATGGCAGTCAGTTTCTGAAATGTATTACTACAACTTGAAGGAACTATCATCTCGCAGGCAACTTCAAGACTGTTTCTTTTTAAGGTTAGAATATTGGATTTTAGGTATGCTAGAAACTCACTTACATAAAACCACTTTGATCCAATATTATGTTGATGTTTAAGATGTGGAAATGTGGTATTGAATTGAAGACATCATCGCGTGATGCAGAGTAATTGACTTCAGTTTATGAACCTTTGACTTCTCTGGCCCCAGCTCCAAATAAATGACGGCAACTTTTCATTTTTATTCAGCGAGATCTTCACATATCTAGGCCTGAAAATTGGAAAAAATCGTTTTGAATATACTTTCAAAAGCAATTTGTGTTTTTCTATTGTGCATTGAAATTTGTGCACGTAACTCTGTTGAGATCAAGCTGAATAAAATAATCCAATGTCCTCAACAGTTAATTCTGCTTTCAAACTCAATTGCAAATAGAGAACAGGACCTTCTTTGTTCAATCTGAATATTTATTTATAAAAAAAAAGCCCAATTCATGCACAAAAATGTTGCTTATGAGCTTACTGGACACTTCTCTGGAAAGTGCAATCAAAAGTAATGCAGTAATGTACCATTTGAAGCTATAATTACAACTAGTTTAGGCATAGCACACTCCAGAAAAATTGCCCTTTTTTACTTCCTGTTTCCTGTCTCCATTCATTTCAGTGGGACTAACTACAGCTGATTTTACAAAACTGAAAGCAGGTATGGAACAAAATTGCTTAGGATTTGAGATTACTTAATGCTGAAGCTTTTGTGAATATTCGAAAAAACCCAGTATTCTAACCTTAAGATGGTCATTATTTAGGGGAGCACTGTATCATTTTAACTTCACAAAATTCACTGCTTTGCTTGTTTGTCTTTATTTTTAACTTTTCTTTTCACATAGTTTGGGCTGCAAGATGCCTACATTGTGTATCATTGCTGGTGAAACATTTTCTTGAGAAAAATGGAAGTATTACAAATATACTGGCAATGGACAATAATTTACTTAGTGTGACAACTTGTTATAGCTCTACATAGGAGTCCGAACTAGTGATTTGGACATAAGTGAAAGAAATGTCTGCTTCCTTCAAACGTTTAAGGGTATGGGTGTGTATTTATTCAAGGAATGCCACGGACACGATCTTTTACATCATCGGTTTGGATTATATTTTATGTAAATTATAAAACAAATTTGGGCTTGGGAAGTTCTGATTCCCCTAAATGATTGACCCCTTGTTTCTAATTGTACAATGGGTCGTGACCCTTCAAGAGTTGGGAGAGGAAAAACTGTCTGGGTTCCTGCTCCTGGTCCCTCTTCAGCACCCTCCACTGGGGTGGGGGAGATCAGGCTTGGTCACAATGCCCTGCCGAGTGGCCTGATAATGCTCACTGCCAAGACTGACACATGAATGATGGCTACTTGGATAGGCTATCAGAAAGCAGCCATTGGAACTGGAGCCAAGAGCAGAGAGGCTTGCGCCAGTATAGAGAAAATTAGAAAAAAATGTGTGGAATGACAGTATTCAAGTTGAGTAAGTAAGATTGTCTTCTGTAAAAGGAATGCGAGAGATAGATAGATATTGAAATAACACAATCTAGCTCTCTCTCCTATTGGGCTTCACGTAGTTAGTAACATTGGTTCACTGCCTTGCATAACGCTGCTCCCACTGGTAGCTCTCATCTAAGAACGTCCTCCCACCACAAATCAGAAGAATATTGAGCTATATTGCAACAATGAGATTGGAAAAGAAAAATTGTAAATTACTATTTGAATAATAACTGGTTTGAAACAATTACTCTGAGTTATTTAAATTGGATTGCACTGAAAGTTCTTATTTCGTATCTAGACACAAGCCTTAAAGATGGCCTTTTCCATGAATTTAAGAAGTATGGTAAAGTAACATCTGTGCAGATTCATGGTGCATCTGAAGATCGCTATGGACTAGTGTTTTTTCGACAACAAGAAGACCAGGAGAAAGCTATGAATGCATCAAAGGGGAAGTTATTCTTTGGCATGCAGATTGAAGTGACTGCCTGGACAGGCCCAGGTAGGTTTTTATTGAGTTCTGCTGGGCAGATTTGCCACAAGATTTAAGAATAAAAATGTTATAATGCAGTACAAATCACTTCACAATGAATACTTTGTGAGATCACAAGGTGTTTCTGGGCTTCAAAAGATTAACCTTCTAAAAAATGTTTTTGATTTAAGGAGCAACTGCAGTGCATTAGCTGTGACCTTGCTAAATAAACTTAGAGGTTCAGCTGCTTAAATTGACTTGTGCTGTTAATGTTAAATCCCCTGAAAGTGACTAAATCCTGAGCCAGATTTGGTAATATCCGATTGATAAATAGAAGTAGTTAGCGCTGCGAAACGCTGCCCCAAGTGAATGCAGCGATATAAATGCAAATTATTGTTGTAGTTCAACTTCTTGTACTTGTGAAGATACGATTTAGAAAAAGGAGATTGTAATGGCTGAGCAACAACTTGGATACACTGAATGTTAAATAATTTGGTCACTCAATCCATGACTGTTTGTGGGACACTGCTGTGCGCAATTAGCTGCTGCGTTTCATCCACAAAATATATAGTCAATTAACTTTACAGTATATTCTGTGAAGCACTTTCAGATATCTCAAAGACTTGATAAGGCGCTATATCAAATAGAATGGTTGTTATCTTGTTAGGTGATGTGGGCAGACAGCAAACAATATTCAGGTGCTGGTGACATAATATTTTTGAATTTTCTTGGTTTGGGTCCCCTTGCAGAAACGGAAAGTGAAAATGAATTTCGACCTCTGGATGACCGAATAGATGAGTTTCATCCGAAAGCTACAAGGACACTATTTATTGGAAACTTGGAGAAAACCACAACCTATGGAGACCTTCGAAATATTTTCGAGCGATTTGGGGAGATTGTGGTGTGTACATTGCTTTGGGCTGGCCAATACTGCAAAGAGGGGATGTTTGTGTAATGCCTTGTTTAGAACACAAATGGTTTCAAGTTGTGCACTTTTTAATAGTTCCAAGCATGGAGATTGTATAGTTTGTAGCAGTTTTTTTATTTCCTAAAATCTTGTAAGTTTACAGTCCTTTGAGAAAAATGAATCAAGGGAATGTTCTTTGGAGAGGAGACATTTTAAACGTAAGTACTCCTGACTACTCTCCAAAAGACGCGGAGAGAAAAGGCTGGTTATTATTTACTAGAGCCTATTCCTGAGAAAAGAGATTTTTGTTGATGGAGGTTCAAAACTTTGGGTTAAATTTATTATGTTGTGTCTCCTGATTGAGAGGGATCCTATCGGATGATGTACCCAGAGGATCTCTCTTTAGCTGATCACTAGTCATTTGAGCTTCAAGCATTTCATTTGGGTTCAAGTGGTTGCTCTTTCAGCTCCATGCAAAAATGTTGTGACTTCAAACCTCACAATGGTACTTTAACTCCTATTCTAGATCTACTAGAAGAATGCTGCATTGTCAGAGAAATTATAATCTGAATGAGATGTTAAGTGATTGGTTTAGAACAAAAAAAAGAGATTGAGATGAAAAACACACCAGTTTGTGAAACTGTTTCTAATAACTGTATAGAAGAGTTAAAATTATCTATTTTGTCTTTTTAAATGACAGGACATTGACATCAAGAAGGTAAATGGAGTTCCTCAATACGCTTTCCTACAGTACTGCGACATTGCAAGTGTCTGCAAAGCCATCAAGAAAATGGACGGCGAGTACCTAGGAAATAACCGGCTCAAGGTCAGCAAGGAGAAATACAGTCATTTGCTTATCAGGAATATTCACTTATCAGGAGTTCACAGTGAAATATTAGTAAGAATTTTCTGTTGCACACTTTTCTTGTATACTGTTTTTTGTTGTAAGTTTACTTTTGTAATGTTCCCTTCTTGTTTTCTTAAATTACGTGCTCTTTTCCTTCCCCACTTTTGCACTGCCCTAGGTGTGGGATTGGGCTGGAGTGTCCAGCCCGCATTTTCTTTCAATATCATCATTGATGCCTTTGGTCAAAGTACCAGAGGTGTGATTGAGTGCTATGTGAAAATCCACCTTTCTAGTCGTTTGTTACTCCTCCCTCACACCCAGCCAAGCCCAAGTGCAAATGAGACCGAAACTGGATTTGAGCTCTCCTTTTCTAGTTGAGAATTCATTGCTTCGGGTTTTACCTACTGGGCTGCCTTACATTTATCCCAGACTTTAGTTCCTCGGCATTATCTTTGACTGGAGTGAGTGACTTGGCACCTTGTTTCCAAGCCTCTGCTGCTCTTAAGGCAGGTAATAGAGGATGCTTGAAAGCGGTGCCTTTTTCGGGCGTGCAGGCAAGATTGCTGAGATTGGGATTTCACTGTTTAAGGAATCCTGGAACCCATGTCCTACCAAATGGTGCAGTACATTCATACACCATGGTGCTGTGCCACTAGACTGCCCATCCTTCCATATTTTTAATTGTAATTGTTGTTTGCTTACCTGTTTTGTGCTGTTACTTTAACTGCTGAACCTAGATAGAATGTGCGAATAAACTTAATGCATTATATTGTAGAGAAGATGACTAAGTTAGAAATAATTGTAGTTACATGGAAATTCCAAGAACATTTACTGACTTGGGAATTTTCTATTAAAATTATTCAGTGAAGGTGGAAGTATACTATGAGAGTAAATTGTAGAGCAAGTATTTTATTTTATCTCTAAAATAGCTACTCAAAATATCACATCAAGTGGTATTCCCAGAACAAACTGTAGTTACAAAAGCAATTTAACACTCTTTCCCCCCCTGCCCCCCAACACCCCCAACCCAAATCTGGCAGTATCGTTTTCTCATGCAAATATGAGCACGATCAAGTAGCCATTAATACAGTTTTTAATTCTGACCCACAATCTTCAGGAATGTACTATAAGCAGTAACCTGATGCACCAACATACAATGCAGAGGAGGGTATGTAGGAGTTTTGATTTTACTTCCCAAGTACTTCCCTTTTAAATGAATTTCACACCCTAACAGACCTTGTCGTGGAGAAATTCTTTCCATCTTCTCCCCGATCGTTCCACCATGTCTTCTGAGACTATATCTCCTCGTTACTGATTTTCCCCCCCAACTAAAAGAATACTTTTGCCCTATTTACCTTGTGGAGCAAAGTGCTGCAGGTTAGGGCTTGAGCACATCAACGCACGAGAGAAAGTCCGAGTGAATCAACCCCTGTACCGTTTAATCTAGAATAGCAGACAGAATAGCATAGACAGAGATGTAAAAAAAACCTCAACAATGAGAAGGTACATATCATACAGAGAACCCTGAGAAAATAATTGGAACAAAAAGGAAAACAATATCTCCCCAAAACAGGAAACGAGAAGCTACCATAACATTAATTCTCAAATGTTTTCCATTTTAATTTTGTCAAAGAACCCTTCCATATAATGGTCCATGATGTGATGTAAATCAGCAGTAAGGTTTAGAGAATAGAAGATTAGAGAATAGAAGATTGTAGGGGAAGGCAGAATAAAAACATTTACTACTATTGTAAATGGAATTGTTAGTTCAGGCATAATATTGTGCACAAGTCAGAGAGTTGTGTTACAGTTCAAATGTACCTGTTTTCTCTTTCTCTCACTTTCTAGCTGGGATTTGGAAAGAGTATGCCCACTAACTGTGTCTGGCTGGATGGTTTGTCTTCAAACATCACTGAACAATACTTATCCAGACATTTCTGTCGTTATGGACCCGTGCTCAAGGTGGGAGCTTTGTTGAAGTTATTTATTTATATTTAGCCACTTTTTGGGAGCTGGCAGCAAAATAATTATTTCTCCAGTTTACTTTGACAACTCTGTAAATAAGAGGGTTCAGGTCAAGATATTGATGTAATTTACCCATCAAAACCTGCCTGATTAAAGTTGTAGCTATGCTTTTCATGTTCTGACAAAAGTGAAGGACATACGGTGGACAGCTATTAACACAATCAATTGCCTTCCCGTTACCATACAGACTGCACTGATGAACATTGTTTTAAATATGGGCCTTAAGTATAATCTTTGTGCCAGGCAAACGACTGGTTCTCTGAATCATAATTGAAGCTGGCTACTGGAAATAAAAATACTTGCATAATGGCTCTAAATTTTAAAAACGGGATATTTAATCAAATGACGATTATTTTAAGTCCTGTAATTTCGCAATTCTATTTTGCGTTTAATTCCGCAAAATTTGAAAGTTTAAAAAAACAAATTAAACCAGTCAATGTAGTACACTGTTGAAACTTTCATATCTGCAACCCTCATTGTTCCTGTTGCCCTTCACTAGACTATTTCTTTATGTGACAAATAGCAGTACACTCTTTACAGCTCACCAATCAGTATGTTATCTAAGTCAAAAACAACTTGCATTTATATACTGCGCTTCACACAGGATAGCATCATGGAGCACTGTACTGATCCTCTGATATATAACCCATTATATTTTGGGCTTTCTCAATAATAGACAAATTATATCACACTTCATCTCTGTAATGTTTTCCTTAGCGGTTAGAGACAGTGTCCTAGAGAGCCAAGAGGGTATACTGTATATCAGAGACTTACCATACCTGTTCAGGGATCCAGCTGACCTCTTTGTTTGCCTCCTGGGACAGATTGTATTGGACCGACAGAAAGGAATGGCTTTGGTGTTATATGATGAAATTGAATGTGCCCAAACAGCAGTGCAGGAGACCAAGGGCAGGAAGATTGGCGGAAATAGAATAAAGGTTAGTATGAGAGAATTTATGGGGATGTTTCTTCCTCTCGCATGTTTTCTCTCATGCACACTACTCTCTGTACATAGAACCTATGAGAGACATACATACTATCTCACTCTCACTCACACGCACACGCATACACAATTCCTTCTCCGTGTACACACCCCCATTTCTATGCACGAGTCCAACAGAAAAGTTCATTGTATGCAAAACTAGAGTATGAGATGGCAGAAGGTATTGATAGGGATGGTGAATTTAAAATTTGACTGGTATTGAGCAAGTTAAAATAATTGGCAATTTGCAAGCTTAAAAAAAACTTTGCATTTTGCGGTCCAAAATGGAACTGTAGTTGGCAAGCAAACTGGAAAAACAGTTTAATGCTTTGGAAGACCAAAATCAAGTAAAATAACATGGTTTGCTGCCAGTTTTAACTTAATTATTTCCAGTCAAGTATTCAATTGTCATTGGCCACATATTTCCTTGGTATTGAAATGATCACTGGTGCTTTTAATGTTTAATAAGTGCTCCGAGACCTACCCCAGGTGAAGGGCGCAGTATAAATGCACGTTGTTGTAATAAGACCTCTGTTTCCTTCTAGGTGGATTTTGCTAATCGTGAGAGTCAGCTAGCTTTCTACCGATCCATGGAAGTTTCCGGGCAGGACATGCGGGATTTATATGAAATCTTTGCTGAGAGAAGGCAAGTGATTGAACCCCTCCACTCCCCACCACCCTTCTCCAACACACATACACACACCTATTGTTTCATTTCAAAATACTAAGGAGCTTTAAATTAATGTAGACTTTTTTTGTTTAACTTTCAGGGAGGAACGAAGGGGATCTTTCCATGAATATCCAGCAGATCGTCCTTACTTTGAAGCTGTCAGGGGGCCTGCTGCTGTATTCCCTGAAGACCCACGCAGAGATTATCGTGCACGGAGTAGAGATTTTTATGAGTGGGATCCTTATCAGGCTGAATACTATGATCCTCGATATTATGAAGATCCCCGGGATTATAGAGATTACAGAGACCCTTACGAGCAGGATATAAGAGAGTACAGTTACAGACAGCGGGAACGGGAAAGAGAGCGAGAACGTTATGAAACGGATCGCGATCACGAAAGACGAACCTGTGAGCGGAGTCAAAGCCCAACGCACTCACGGAGAGCCCAGAGTCGCAGTGCGTCACCAACACAGTCTGAGAGACATCAAAGTGATAGTGTAGACTCTGAACGCAGACTGTACAGTCGCTCTTCGGATCACAGTGGTAGCTGCAGCTCTCTATCACCACCTCGATACGAGAAGACTGATAAACCAGACAAAATTCGAGTCGAGCGTTACGACAAAAATGAAAAGGATCGGCTGTTTGAACCTGAGAGAACTGACAAACGAGCCCCAAGAAAGGAGAAAGTGGAGAAAGTGGACAGGTCCAAACAAAAACCTGAAAAGCCTGAAGTAGAGAAATTAGACAAGAAAGAGAAAAATGAAAAGCCCAAAATCCGCAAAGTAAAAGCCCCGTCTCCAAGCTCCCCCTCGTCTGAAACCGATCAAGATTTGGACAAGGATCTCAGCCCCGATGCTCAAAAAAGTAAAACAAAACCAGGGAAAGAAAAGGTAGAGAAAGAAGGAACGTCAAAGAATCGTTTGGATTTAAATCCATGTGTGGTTTTAACCCGAGTAAAGGAGAAGGAAGCAAAGGTGGTTGAACCACCTGTTTTAGAGAAACCAAGAGGAAAGCCAGAGAATGATGCAGTTAAATCTCCTTCTGTGGAGCAGAATAAGGTACAGTTAACTCGACTAGATCAGACCAAACCTGAGCTGTCAAAATTGGAACCGATCAGGCCCAAAGTGCCAAAAGACAAACCACTAGCCAGCCAAATTGAGATTGTGGATAAGGAAGTGAAACTGAAACACAAAAAGAATCTTAAACCAGAACAGTCTGCTGAAGCACCGAATGCAATGGACATCGACAAACTGGAGGCCAGGAAAAGACGTTTTGCAGATTCAACTTTAAGAACAGACCGACAGAAGTTGGAGGTTAAACGGGGCAGTCAGGAGGAAGAGGAGCTGCGTCTAGGCCTAAAAAAACATCCTGAGTTGCCGCCTTCAATGAGTAAAGAAGGAGATTTGGATCGTAGACCTCTGCGGAAAGAATTGCTCAAAAGAGACCATAGAAAAGTTAAGCAAGAGAAAATGATTCCAGCATTCACTCCCAGAGAAGGACAAGAGTCTGCCTGTGTTCCTCTGGGGTTTGGCTTGCGGCCCAGCACAGATGCACAGTCCAGATTAGGTGAGCCAAATGAAGAACCAATTGAGGCTCAAGAAATTGGATTGAGGAAATTAAATACAGCAAAGGCTCAGAATAAGGCAGTCGTTCAGCCTTCACCGATTGATGAGATGCTAGGAGAAGGGGATGTTAAAAGGGAAGAACGGAATAGAAAATACAGTGGTACATCCGAAGAGACAATTGATCACAAGTCTGCCCATGAGAAATTGCAGCCATCGGATATGGACGAGAAAGTTGGGATTGATATTGATTATACTCAAAGCTATAGGAAGCAGATGGAGCAGAGCCGGAGGCTTAAACAGCAACAGGAAATCGAGATGGCAAAATCAGAAAAATACACCAGCCCTAGGAAAGAAAATGCTGATGAATTTGAGAAAAGAAGCTTGGTTCATGAAGTGGGTAAGCCTCCTCAGGACGTAACTGATGATTCTCCCCCGGTGAAACGAAGAAAAACTGACCAGTTTGATTTTGAAATTACCATGAAAAGAGAGAGAAATTACAGAAGCTCTCGTCAGCTAAGTGAGGATTCAGAGAAAACCGTTCTCTCTCCTGGATTTCGACACATTCTGTCATATCAGGATGAGGAAGAAAACGCCACTGACTCTCCACGTCAGCCATTGCTACCAAAGGAACCTAAAGATTCTCCCAAACTGGACCCTACAGTTCACATTTCCATGAGAGAAGAGCCACCGAAATGCAATGCTCATGAACCGAGCAAGCGAGAGCAAACCTTGGAGTTATCCAGAATGAAACTAACATCGCAGAGCTCAGAAGAAGAGACTCCGAGGTGGGAAACGCGTCTAAAACTAGATGCGAATCGCCTTGACGTTAGCTTTCCCAGTAGTATTATAAAACGAGATGGAATTCGGAAGCGCTCTGTCCGTGAGCTGGAACCAGGAGAGGTACCGTCGGATTCTGACGAGGATAATGACAAATCTCACTCACCTAAAGCTTCAACGTCTTTTGAAGGTTCTCGATTACCCTTCTTTCTGCGGAACAGAGATGACAGACTATCGGACCTAAAACCACCCAGTTCACTAGAAAGGAATAAATTCTACTCGTTTGCACTTGACAAGACAATCACACCAGACACCAAGGCACTGCTCGAAAGGGCAAAGTCACTTTCTTCATCCCGAGAAGAGAACTGGTCGTTCCTGGATCGGGATTCAAGGTTTGCCAGCTTTCGGAAAGACAAAGACAAGGAAAAGGTTGAGTCGGCGCCAAGGCCAATCCCATCTTGGTACATGAAGAAGAAGAAAATCCGAACGGATTCTGAAGGCAAAATAGATGAAAAGAAAGATGATCATAAGGAGGAGGAACAGGAGCGACAAGAACTATTTGCTTCCCGTTTCCTGCACAGTTCAATTTTTGAACAAGATTCAAGGCGCCTGCAACATCTTGAAAGGAAGGATGACGATCTGGACATCATTTCGGGTCGATCTTTTGGGAGGCAAGGGTCCTTTGATGGTTCCAGCAATACACCGGAGATGGTGCAAGAGCCTGTTGTCTTGTTTCACAGCCGATTCATTGAATTGACCCGTATGCAGCAGAAAGAAAAAGAAAAGGATCAGAAACCAAAGGAACTGGAGCGACGAGAAATTGAGAATGAAGTTCAGCCGAGAACACCAGAGGGTCTACCTGAGTTGAAAGAACCTGAATTAAAGATTATAATGCCTCATCCGAGGCCTCTAGCACCACCACCTCCTACCACAAGTTCCCAAATGATTGAACAGCATGAAACTACTCAGGATAAATTAGCAAGTGAAACATTAGTGACTGAAAAGCTAGCTACTAGTTCAGGGGAGAGTCGTACAGAATCAGCCCCTGTGGCTGATGCACCTAAACCTGTCATTGTTAATGTTAGTCCCTGTGAAGAAATTGAACCTATTCTTAACAAGCAAATACCGGTAGATGTAAATATTACTGCAGATCCAGTGGTTACTGAGCAAGAACGTGCAGTTCGAGAACATCCTTCTTATTTGGACACTAAACCACCAACTCCAGGAGGGACAAATCTACAAGATCTCTGCCCTGATCCAGAGCCTGAAGTACTAGAGTGTAACACTGACTTTTCCAAACCTGTCCAGAGAGAGATGGGATCAGATGACCACAAAGGTGACAAGAATCCTGCCAGCAGTGTGAATCAGAGAGAAGAGAATTCCGAGGTCCATCCGCACATTTCTGACAATGAAGTAGATGCAGAACCTTGCCTCATTTTAAAAGAAAAAAGAACTTCCAAAAGTAAACGAACAAAGACTCCAGTGCAGGCAATCACTGTGAGTGTCACCGAAAAACCTGCCACCAGGAAGAGCGAGAGAATCGACCGTGAAAAACTGAAGAGATCATCATCCCCACGCGGTGAAAGTCAGAGACTCCAGGAACAGAAGCTGGAAACCGAAAAGGTCTCCAGAAATACAGCAAAATCTCCGAGTTCTGCCCCTGAGTCTGAGACGTCAGACACACCTCTGCCATTAGGTAGAACAAGACGCAGGAATGTGCGTTCTGTTTATGCCACTGTTGAGGAAGGCCCGTCTGTAAATAAAGAATCGACAGATGCCTCGCGTTCAACTAGGAAAAGAGGTGAAAAGGAAATTCAAGATTCTCCAAACGTACAAACTCCACCACGAAGAGGAAGGCCTCCAAAATCCAGGCGTAGACCGGGTGACGAGACTTCTCCTATTAAAGCTGAACCAGTGAAACAAGAAGTTGAGGAAGTAGAACATAAAGATGTCATCGAAAGTCCCAAACCTGCTGAGGGATGGAAGTCACCGAGGTCACAGAAAGCAGCCCAGAGTTACTCTTCAGCTACACTGAGCAGCCACGCGGGAAAGAAAGGTGTCAAAATGGAAGCCCGAATCCCAGAGATTTGTGTTGAACCTGTTGTGGATGTTGCAGAGTCTGTAAATCAACAAATGTCAACAGGTGAGCACATCAGAAAAGCCTCAGTAGATGGAGGTAATGTACTAAGTGATCAGAAACTTGACAAAAATGATGGAGAGTTGGAGAAATGCCCAGCAGATAGCAGTTCCAGTGAGTTGGTAGAAAAAAAGTCTACAGTGGAGAAAGGGTCAAAGTCAAAGGGCGGCAGAGGAAGAAATGCAAAGCTCAGTGAAGACAAGATGTGTCTAAGAAATCTGGAAATCAGACTCAACACTGAGGAAGTAAAAGGTGTTCTTCAGGCAGGTGATGGAGAGGCGTCTATGACGAAGAGCAAAGACACCCTGAAAGAGGACAATCCATCACTCAAACTCAAAGATGAAACTGAGCATCCTTTTTCAGAAACACCCAAATCACCAGAAAATAAGCCTGAATGCTCACCAGAGGCTGTACAGCGTGCGAAACAGATAGAACTTGAAAGAGCAGTGGAGAATATCGCAAAATTAACAGAAATTCCAACCTTACATCCTTACAAAGAGCCTTCAGATGACTCAGATGTTAGAACAGAAGAAGAGGTAGAAAAGCCTGCCCATCTGGCCAGTGAAACTGAGCTTGCAGCAGCAATTGACTCCATCATTGCAGATGAATCGGCAGAAGCAGATGGCTTTCCATCTGCTCCAAGGTACCCTGCTGAACCAGCGGTAGCGGGTATTTCAGAAGAGCAGATAGCACTGTCCACACCTCCAGAAAGTGTACAACCAGAAACTGATCAGGCAATTGCCAACATATTGGAGGCTGATGCAGATGCTGGTGTCTCAGCCCGTTCACTTTCTAAGGCGTCATCCTCTGGCCGCTCGATGTCTAAGTCCTCAGCTTCAAGCCGTTTGTCCAAAGCCCCAATCCGCTCAGTTTCTAAAAGTCCCACCTCAATGGACCATCCATTTCCTGAAAATTCTGCCTCAATAGACACTGTTTCTGAAACTGGCCAACTGGTTGATGGTATAATTTCTGAAGATCTCCCTTCAAAAGAGAAATCGAGTTCTGAGGCTCCTGTCTTCGTGGACTCGGCCTCATCAGAAAGCGTCATTTCAAAAGCTGCTTCTTCCTCGGACACTTCCAATTCTAAAGCTTCGTCAGACAATGTGATTGCTAAAGCTTCTTCAGCCGACAATGTCATTGCTAAAGCTGCTCCCTCTTCAGACACTGTAATTACTAAACCTTCATCGGACAGTGTAATTACTAAACCTTCATCGGACAGTGTAATTACTAAACCTTCATCGGACAGTGTAATTACTAAACCTTCATCAGACAGTGTAATTACTAAACCTTCTTCAGACGGTGTAATTTCTAAAGCTTCTTCAGAGAGTGTAATTACTAAATCTTCATCGGACAGTGTAATTTCTAAAGCTTCTTCAGAGAGTGTAATTACTAAATCTTCATCGGACAGTGTAATTTCTAAAGCTTCTTCATTGGATAATGTTGTTTCTAAAGCTTCTTCATCAGACAGTGTCATTTCTAAGGTTTCTTCATCGGATAGAGTCATTTCTAAAACTACTTCAACAGAGAGCATCATATCTAAAGCTTCATCGGACACCGTCATTTCTAAAGCCTCATCAGAAACTGTAATTTCTAAAGCTTTATCATCAGAGACTGTCATTTCTAAAGCCTCTTTGTCGGAGACTGTCATTTCTAAAGCTTCTACCTCTTCAGAAAGCGTGATTTCTAAAGTTTCGGCCTTGTCAAAGATTTCTGAAGCTGTTGTCTCGGTGGATAGCATCTCAGTAAGTAGTGTTGTCTCTCAAGCGCCTGCATCAAAAGGTGGCGTTTCCCAAGTTCCAGTCTTGGAAAATTTGGTTTCAAAAGCTGCAGTCTCAGTTGATTCGATTTCAAAAGCTGCTCCAGTGCTGACGGCAGTGACTGAAGCGAACGATGCTGATGTGTGCCCCCAACAAAAAGATGCAGATGCACGTCTCCAGCAGTCTGCAACCACAGCCCAGGGGACGGAAAAACTTCCATTGCCAGAGCCCATTGAGGTCCCACGGACTCCTGGTCGCAGAGGACGCCCAAAACCTAGAAACACTCGGCGCAATAAGAGAACCAGCGCCAGCAGGAAGGGAGATCCAACCGACAGCAATAATTCAGAACCTGAAATCGTGCAGGTTTCTACAGATTTAAAACAGAATAGTGTTGCAAATACAGTGGAGACAATCTTAGAAAAACCTTTCAAGGAACCCTCAAACAAAAAAGTGGTAGAGCCACTTTGTGCTGCTCCCAGGAGTGATGTTGAGAATCTGACCAGAGTAGAATTGGGCAAACCTGAACATGTAAGAGCCACTGAACCAGATAAGGAGCCAGCAGCTGAAGCCGTTTCACCTCATGAGCCACTACTTTCATCGCGTTGCGAAGAGAGTAAGAGTCCTTCGTATTTCAAATTAAAGCAACCCACTGATCATATGCCTGAAATACAACCAAAACCAAATCTGCCACGTGTGGCCATTACTGCTCTCCCTACTACAGTTGCTGCAAAGATCCCAGTAACTGTAACTTCTGGCTTGGTGTCTACGCATGCTAGTTCTGGGATTGTGCCAGAGTCCTGGTTGTCTAGGCATGAAGCTGCCCGTACGTGCTCCACCCCACCCCCAGCTCCCCCTCCAGATACTAAAGCTTCTGACCTTGACACCAACTCCAGTACCTTGAGGAAAATTTTAATGGAGCCAAAATATGTGTCCGCTACCAATGCCCCAACTACGTTTGTTACCACGTCTATAAGTGAGCCACTATCTGCAGTTCGATCAGAGGAAGGTTTTCCTACAAGTGAGAGTAAAAAGCTGGTCCTGGATGAGAAGCCTGCAGTTCCACCAAGCAGTGTTGGAGGACCACATGCACCAGAGGTGTTTTTTAATGAAAAAGAAAACCTTGTCAGTTCTCTAATTGCACCCAAAGTCACGTCCGTGATCAGCAGAATGCCACTAATTGTAGACCACGAGGAAATGCCAAAAGTGGCTGTCAACAGTCGTGGCCCTGCCAACCTTCCATCTCTGTCATCTACTCTACAAGCCATGCCATTGACCAAACAGAAATACAGACCAAACTTGACTGAAAACAGCAGGTATCAGCTTGGAACAGTGGGATTCATTGGGGACGAGTCCAGGCCAGTGGATAGCGTCCCATTAAACCAAGGGTCAAGTCTGGGTTTGAGAGTGAATACATCTGAAGGGGTGGTTGTTTTGAGTTACTCGGGCCAGAAGACGGAAGGTCCTCAGCGCATAAGTGCTCCAATCAGCCAGATACCGCCAGCGAGTGCAGTTGATATAGAATTTCAGCAATCTGTATCCAAGTCTCAAATCAAACAAGAGCAAGTCACGCAGGCCCAGCCGATGGTAAAAAGTTCACAAACTGCAACAGGCTACAGCAATGTCATTAGTACCCATTCTTCAAGTGCACTCACTGGGCATATGAGCTCTCAGCCTTATAATACGTCACCTGTGATTTCTTCTATTAAACAGGAACACCAAATCCAAGACAAATCTGAAGCTGCTCTCCATTCGGGTCCCTTGCCTGCTTCTCAATCAGGGGCAAGTAAGATTGTCCCTGGATCTGTCTCTCAGGTCCTTGTCTACAATCTTATGCAAACGCAGAATCTTGTAGCTGCTGGCAAAAAATCTGGAGAGCCTATTGCCCCCAAAGTTGAAGCTGGCAAAGTACCACAGTCCACTCTGAGTCCAGGGATAAGCCCACATCATGTTGCTGCTATGCCAAGTAAAATGCAGTCTGATACGAACCACATCAGTTCTGGCCATGGCACCCCAAGTGATCGAACCCTCCCTCTACCCGTTTCTATAAAACAGGAACCCCATTCTCCACGCACATGTGTTCATTCTCCCTCTCCATTTCCTAAAGTATGTCAGCCCAATAACACCTCGGCCACTTCCCAGTCTATAAATGCTAGCACGGTTCTCAATGCAGGTCTCTCTATGTCACAGTACGTTCCCAGTGTCCATTTACCCGAACAGTCAGTCATTATGCCCCCTCATAGTGTGACACAGGCCCAGGGGGTCGGTTTAGGTCATCTTTCTCAGGGTGATGCGCGAATGAATGCTTCTTCAGTATCGAGTATTCCATATGGGATACGTCCTGAGGCACACCATCCCTCACCCAGGGCTGTGCTGCAACCTCAAATGGAACTCCGTTCTCCGCGATCAAACACGCCACAGTCATCTGTTATCAGGGACCTGTGCATGCCTCCATTAAATAATCAGCATCAACCAGATGATGAGTTAATGCATTATGGACTTCGAAGAGGATCAGGTCCTTTGCAACCAGATGTCCTTGTTATGCAGCCAGACTACAGACTACGACTGGACCAATACAACGTACCACAAGAGATGTTGCTGCACCATGATGTTCGGATGATGTACCCACCTATGTCTGCTGTAGGAGATGTTCATACAGAGGCCAGACAAGCCAGGACTCCTGAAGGATCTGTTAAAACTCCTCCTGTTAGCAAAACCCCTCAACCAGTGAAAGAGGTCTCCAAACAATCTGAGGTAAAAATGGCACATTCTCCTCGCAGTGAAGCCCGATTGATTGGTGTCCCTCCAGGATTGCCCATGTCCCAGTCTGTTATGGTCTCTCATGGGGTTCAGCTCATGCACCCAGTCCCTGCTTCCTTCCACGACTTTCCACGTGTGTATGGAGAACTGCGGAACTTTCACCCTCCTCAGCTTAGTCATCAACAGTTTGCTGGTGTGTCTCCAATAGGAATAAATTTGCCACCTCGCAGCATGACTCCTCAGGTAAATATTATCTAATTCTTCATTTAGATACGATTAGAAGTTTCAGGTGCCACACTGGGACGTGAGCCCCTAATCTACCCTGGCACTTTGGTGAGGTATCAGGGTTATTTTAACATTCTTTCTCTACAATAATCTGTCCAATTCTCTTTTAAAACAATGTATTTCTGCTTCAAGAAAGATTTGTGAGAAAGGCTTCTACAATCCCAGTCTCCCATTGTGTAAAGAACTGTTTTTTTAATCAGCTCTTTAATTCATTTTGTGACTATTTTAAATTTGGGTTCTCTTGTTACGGACTCAACAATCTGTGGAAAAAATTACAGCACAACTTACATTTTTTTTAAGAAAAATGGAAAACCAACTCTTAAAGACTTGAGTTTTAAGAATTTTCCATTGTGTAGAATTTCAGGAACTAGAAATAATAAATTCTATTTTTAAATTGATACGGGAATTGCAAACAGAACCAACCTTTATGTTTAAACTAATGATAAGATGAGTTGAGAAATATTCAATCTGAAACTTTTTTTTCGTACAGGGCATTTCAGAGGGGGAACATACACATCCCAGCCAGAGAAGTAAAACTCCACAGATATCGCAGGAGTTAAAGGTGCCTGCTGCCTCTGAACATTCTCATCATGTACCTATGAACAGACTATCTGCACAGGTGGAGCTACAGTCTCCTCACCTACCACATCTGCAGCGAGAGAGGGTACAACCAGAGGTCAACCCTACTTCCTATCCTTCTCCAACTGGCGTGTCAATCAAACATGAATTGTCGTCCTCCCACCAACCCCTAACCCCAAAACAGCCATCTTTTATTTCAACACCTTCCTCAACACTGGGAGCGGCCCCAACGTCTGTGATGTGTAGGACAGATCCCCAGAGCCTGACCAAACAGGAGCCACAGCAACCCACCAGCTCACAAAGACCCATGGACATGGTACAGCTTCTAACGGTAACTATTGAATGTATAGCTTCAGCTAAAAAAATAAATTGGCTTCAATTTGTCAGCCTACCTAAAATCAAAGTCTTTTACAGTATTTTCTTACCAAGTAGAAAATGCAGGTTCTGGAGCTGTGTAGATTCACAACTACAAGATTCAGCTTTTTATGTAAATGGTCGGGTTATCCCCTCTTATGAAGAGGCATTCTTTTTGGCTGTAGATTCTTTGTTTGTTCAGTGTTGCCATTACCTCTCTCACCTCGTGAGCTGGAATTAACCTAGAACCTTTAAGTGGTTCGAACTGAGCCTTACAATGTCAGACCCCTCCCAGAAATACAAAACTAAGGCATCAGTTGTGGAAACCACCCCTTAAGACTCTTAAGTTTAATTTCAGGTCTTGATGTGACCCAAATGAAGTTGTCCCAGAATGTGGGTGGTTTTGTCAAAGCAGCAACAACACAGACAGACCCACCGATAGGGATTTGAACTCTAGACTGATGCAGATATTCAACCCAAGGTTTCAAGAATAAACCCCTGAAATGTAAAGTGTGTATGTGTGAAACAGTACCTACAATCCTGTTTCTTGTGAGCATCTTAACTATATTATGAATGTGTAACCTGCTTGGTTAAGGGACTAGTCCTATACTTGTGGAAATGTTTCATGAAAGGTGTGTGTATTTGCAATGGCTCCCGTGTTAATTGTGAACGCTATCATTTCAGAAATATCCGATCGTATGGCAGGGTCTGCTGGCACTGAAAAATGACACAGCAGCTGTGCAACTACATTTTGTGTCTGGCAACAATGTGCTGGCCCATCGGTCCCTGCCAGCGCCCGAAGGTGGCCCACCTCTCCGAATTGCTCAACGCATGCGGCTGGAGGTTACACAGCTGGAGGGTGTGGCGCGACGAATGACGGTACGATGTTTTGGAAGCCCACTCAGAGCATTGATTTGCTATCCACACTTCTTCACAGTGTTTGTTTGAGAACTTAGGTTTAAATGTTTTCAGTGCAGCTCAGACAATCTGTTGAACTGCTTTAAATTGCAGTTTAGTTATAAGAGTTGAGCTTTTTAGTTATAAATATTGTAATTAAAATAAATGTTTGCTTTGCAGGTGGAGACTGATTACTGCTTGTTGCTGGCATTGCCGTGTGGCCGTGATCAGGAGGATGTTGTGAGTCAGACGGAGTCGCTGAAGGCTGGTTTTATCAGCTACCTGCAGCTCAAACAAGCTGCTGGGATCATCAATGTTCCAAACCCTGGCTCCAATCAGGTACAGTGGCCAGACCAATCCAGCAGCCGTTTTCATTGCCCATTATGAGCCAGAGCAGGGGTCATGGGATGGAAATAACATAATCCACCCAGGATTTATCAATTAATCCTGGTTCTGTCTACGTACCTTATCATCAGTGCTGTCATGTAGAAATAGTTGAATGTTAGCAGATGGAAACACCCTTCTTCCCCAAGTGGTTGAGGGGGATTGTGGAAAGCAGCCAAGCAGTGTAATAGTTCAATCTTTTTTCCATTGAGCAGTGAAGACAAGTATTTCCACAACAGAGGCCTGAAATTCCTCCTGGCCTTAGTCTTGCAATTAAAATCAGGCTTAATTTTGGAAAATGATTAAGTGCAATCTTAATTTGAAAGCCAAGTATCCATATTGTTTGCTTGTTTAGTAATCATGTTCCTTGGGTTTTGGGAGATGAAGTATTTTGCTTTGCTCAAAGGAGGTTTTGCAATCATATTGCTGTCCAGATACAGAATCCTTGGAATACTGCAGTCAAACTTCATTAAAATTAAAAAACGTACTATTTTATCTGTGCCAAAATGCATTTTCAGGGAAACTTATCTTCATATACAGACTTTGTACTGTGTGCAGATGTTGGGGGGGGGGCAGTGGGAGGTGGCTGATGTTTTGGAATCTGCATTCACACACTGACCTGTCTGTATGCCTTTCTCTCTCTGCAGCCTGCTTATGTTCTCCAAATATTCCCGCCCTGTGAATTCTCCGAGAGTCATCTCTCTCGCCTAGCTCCAGATTTGCTTGCCAGCATATCCAATATTTCCCCTCATCTGATGATCGTCATTGCTTCAGTGTGAGCATTTGTTTGGTCTTTTTTAAAAAAAAACCTTGGACTCCGTTACACTGCCAATCTTCTTCCAAGCAGCGCCCGACTTGGACTATGGGCAACTTTGTGTTTACAATATTTCCAGCCCTGGGTGAACTGATGGGCTCCGGTGGCAGAGCGGAAAACCCTCTCTGGGCTCCTGCACTCTTGGCGATTCCTGTTTATGTGAATTGGGATTACCATTGCACTATATTAGTGACTTGGTGACTGTATGGCAGTAGATTGCTATGGACACTTATCATGGTGGCGTCCTGAAGTTTCTCTGATGGACTTGAAGGCAGGACCTTGGAAAAACCCTCCCTGTATCAGCAGCAGGGCGTGAGCGGGACATCTTTCACCCTCACCTTCAGTTGTAATTATCAACTTCTTTCTTCCTTTTGTAAATCTCCCTTTCTTCAAGAGGAAATCAAATGAGCTGATTGCTGAGAGAAAGAGGGATGAACAGTTTAAACAGAAAAGGGAAATACACCTGATGGGATATGCAGAATCCTTGGAAACCATGCATTCAAACTTTACCGAAATTAAAAACCGTACAATTTTATCTGTGCCAAAATGCATTTTCAGAGAAAACTTATTTTCATATGCAGACTTTGTACTTTCATTCATTCTTAAGTGCGCTTCACTGCTCCCTTAACGCTGCCCTTCAAGATGTGAGAGTATTTTATGCTTGTCAGGACATCTGTTCAGTCTCATTAATTTATAAATTCTTTCCACAGTCTGTTCTTTGTTTTTTTTTTATCCTTTCTGTTGTTTGGAGCGTTTCTAGTCTTGATTTAAGCCAATGTGGCAAACCCTGGTCTCCAATAATAAGCAAAAACTGGTACTGAGTGAATGAGCCCCCACCCACCGATATTACAAGGGGACGGACATGAGGGGACCAGGCTCCCACAGAATGGGGTATCGCTGTCTGAGCCAGCCATGAACGCTGTAACTACCTACTGACAGCAAGCAGTCTCCTTGTGCTTTTTAAATGGCGTTTGTATATAGTACTTTTGGAATTCTGTGCTTTGGTCTCTGATCTGATTGATTTGTGTAAAAAAAACAAAAGCCCAGACTTGAACCGTGTTACGCAGTGCTGTAAATATTTGTAAAACTCAAAAAAAAAACAATTTCATGGTAATGTTGAAGGCACTTATAATTTTGATACACAGAATAAAAATCTTAGCACATTATAGAAGATATAGCGGTGTTCTCTCTGTATCAAGCACATTAAGAGCCCACATTTTCAAGCGGGTTATAAGGATGTTTCTGTATCATCTTTTTGCCGACTCGTTGATTGTCTGTGTGTTTACCACTGCACTGCTACAAACATTGCTTAACGGGAGTGAGGTTTGACGAGACACCGCATCAGAAGCACAGGACGTGGAGGATTTCCCGTTTCACTTCACTTCACAGCATCTTGTCAGGCCCAACGTCTGCCCTGCGCATCAGCAGCCTGGGAATGCTCCTTCAACTCTTGTCGAGGTGGTCGAAGTAATAAACAGATTAATTCTAACACCACTGACTTTGAGGGAAGGGCAGAGTCACTTAATTCATTGCAGAGATTTGAGAAAAGCATAGCCAAGAGCAAACGGAAAATATCCTCTTCGTTTTTAAGTCGACTTTTTTTTTTCCTTTTCACGTCATTCTATCTCCCCTTTCCTTTTACTCTGGCATGATGTTATCGAAGAGAGCTAGATGGCAAGATTATCGAGCTTTTTAACATAGGCTGGTGTAGTGGAGTTTTGTCATGTGGACAGTTGTTTTTAACGGATCTAGTTACCAGCAACTGTCCAAAGGCTACACCTCATACTATGTCCAGTGTATCTCAACGACTGAATAAAGGATAAAATACCCTTTTGTGAATAACTGGGGCCATTAAAAATAATTATGCTGTGGTCGTTGAGTATTGATATGGAAAGCGAGACCTTGATTTTTATATTGTCTTCATACATTATAACTTCCCTATGTGTACTTCCTGTCAAGTGAAGTGACTGTTTTTGCAGTCAAATGTGCTTCTGTTTTGCACACAAGTAGCCGGGAGGTGAAGGTAGTTTGATTTGGAGCATTGCTGATCGGGATACCCTTTTTTTTGAAGGGACTTTCATGTCCACCTGAAGAACAGGTAGATGGGAATTAAGCTTAACATCGCATCTGAAGGGTGGCAGCTCTCGACAGTTCAGTGCTCCCAACACTGCACTCGACTGAGCTCAACCCCCTGACTCGCAGGGGGTACTACAGCCTGATGTCACAATGTCAAAGCATATGTAACGTGAATCCTTTAAGACCAAGAACAAAGTAAATATCTTGAATGGTTACAAGTTCATTAGTTGCCACAGCAGGAGCAAGCTGTTAATCAGGCTCTGACCTCCCTTACCCTTACCCCCCCCCCCACTGTCAACCCCATTCTTCTAACTCCGGCCTGCTCCACGTTCCCCGACCCACCCGCCCCAGCATTGGCGGGAGAGCCTTCAGCCACTCTGTCCCCAACCTCTGGAACTCCATCCCCCAATCACTCCGCCTCGCCTCCTCCTCAGACCCTCTTTGACCATGCCATCGGCTCGGGTCTGAAATGCTGTACACTGTCCAGCACCTTGGGAAGTCCTCCTGACGTGAAAGGCGCTATACAAATGTAATTTTGTTGTTGTTTAATCCTTTGCTAATTTAAGTCACTGCATAAGTCTTGCTCTCAGTCAGGTATCAATCCAGGTACTGCATATTCTAATGTTTAGCTGTAGCTCTAATCCCCGAGATAGCCAAGAAGGAGATAATAGGAAAACCCTAAATTCTGCAGTAACAATAACTTCAGTCATTGGACCTGTGTTATGCTTACCAGTGAGATGACCTTTAGCACAAGCAGCGCAATCCAGATTGATTATTAGGACCTAAGACATGAGCAAATATGCAGATAAAAATTTGCTGATGAAATAAGATCAAGGTCCATCCAGTTTGCCTTCCGCCATCCTGGCAGCCACATGACATGTTGTGTCCCAAACTATACCCCAGATATTATTTCCTAACAGAAATCTATTTAATTTGTACTTGGAATGAATCAACACTTCCTGCTTTCATCGTCTCCCGAGGGAGCCTGTTCCATACGTTTACTACTCTTTGGAGATTTGAAGCTCGGTTGCTTGTATTTAAAAAAATTCTAAAGAAATATTTAGAGAGAAAGCAGCAGGGAGGGATGGCGTGATGAAAGACTTGAGATCAGGAATGAGAGATCAGATCAGAATAAATATATGCAAGAGACATGGAACACCCAAATGATGATAACTATAGAGTGGAGGGTTGGAGATTTGAGAATAGAGTTGAAAAATTGGATTTTGCCTTTTATAGGCTTGATCATAGCAGCCAGACATTGCTGAAAGCACATGAATAAAAGCATTAAATCTTGTCATGTAATAATAATTTTTGCTTTTGATACAGTACCTTGCATGTCTAGAGGATATTTCAAAGGGTTTCACAAGATTTACTGTAAAGTGGGGCCAATGTGGCAGGCAATTTGCACAGCAGTGTGCCACAAGCAGCCATGTAGATGCACTCTTTGTGAAAATGTAGGATTTCCATAAAGCAATCGTGTGACCATATCTGGCTATCCCTGCCCAAGAGACCCAGTCGTCGGGAGCTCAGTGGGTCAGTTTTCTTGCATGCATTCCAGTAAGGTTAATGCTTTTATGAATTGGGCGCTAAAAAGGATGTGTTGTCTATTAAGAACAGTACATGTTTGCAGTGAGAATGTCTCAATAAAAGGAAATTCTCATTAAAAGAATGCCTTGCATTCCAGAAATTCCTGAATTTAAACAACCGTCCTGCCTTTCATGATGATTAGCAGAATCTAGGATTCCTATCAATAGAAATATTCATCACAGGGTCCTTGCAGATTTCCCCCCAGGAGATTGAGGTGTGGGTTGGAGTCTATAATAGGGGAATTGAGACCTGCTCTGTGAAAGCAGATGGGCTGCATTGATTCTGTGCTTGTTTTACAATTATCAGGGTTACCCTTTGGGGGATGTGTCTAAGAATATTTCGTTGCTTATTTCTAAGACTTTAAGTTGTTCTGATGAGACGATCACAGCAGGATTGTTGTTTGGTGTATTGCAGTAGTTGATTGTGATTCACAAGATTTTAAAAGAAATATAAAAATAATACATCACAAAGTTTGGGCTCGGAGAGCCACTAAGCACACAGCAAGCCACACAAATAGCAATGAGCTGAATGGCTGATTAAGCTGTTTTCCTGCTGCTTCTCCAACCTCGATGACGACAGCTCTTTAAAAGTGGTTGAACTGTTCACCGCAGCTGGATCCACTCTGGAATCGCTTCGGTACAAAGAATGCTGTATATTTGGGCTCTTGGCACATTGCCTCTTGAGTGGCCTGAAGACAATATGCAGCTTGTAGTCACTCAGACATTGCACAAGCAATGGAACAGTGAACTGTTAACAGCTTCCAAAGACAGTGAATTGTGCAGCGGAGATACTCATGTGGTGTATTTCAATCAAAAAGGTGATTGAGCAAAATGAATCCTGGATCAGACTCCCTCTGTTTTGCCTGGGATAATAGTTACAGCTTCAAGGGTGATGATGTAAACGACAGAACCAAATTCCTGTCTCCCAATCAACTACCTACCAGCCTTCGATGAGGTCTGTTGATCTATTCAGCCTTCGATGAGGTCTGTTGATCTATTCAGCCTTCGATGAGGTCTGTTGATCAGTCTCAATGCTAAATTTGGTTGCTGCAGTCTTGTAATTTGGTGGTGTTTGAGGAAAACCATTGAATGGGTGCATCCCACATTCGTGAAAATAGTGTGGAATTAATATTTCTTGCTATGTCCTTACCTATCTAGATCACTGTCATGGTTACCTTTGCGAATGCAGGTAGTCAGATAATCTGTTCCTATGCTTAGGACACTATTCTACCAATCTGCCAGTGCCAGCTGTATCGACTCTAGGAGTGTTCGGCTTGAACACGATTGCTGGGAGCCAACCTCCTGCTACATTTATCTTCCGGAGGGGGGTGTGTAGGGGATGGATTTTTTAAAAAAAAAAAAATCTGTGAATTTTATGTGGCAGTAAAATATCTCCTGAATCTGTGAATTTCAATAAGGGTTTCGATTCTTAGCACCAGTACTCGAGTCACACTTTGTTCTATAATCAGAGAGAAAGGCATTTAATGTAATTCTGTTCTACTTTTGTACAGCATCGTAAGTGGGAGTTCTCCGCAGTGGTGATAGTCAGAGGTGTGATCATAGATTCTATTTGAATCAGTGAGAAGCAATCTGTAATCCACCCACGTGGCAAGGCTTACTATGCAGTTTATTGCCACATTGTGCATGTTTTTCCACTCGGTACCAGAAGCCTCCAACACGTGACCAAAGTGGCCATTTTTTTATTATAATGCAGGCCCACAGTTCAACCTGACGCACGTACATTAATTGGCACATGTAACCATTGCTCAGGTGAGATCATGGCTTAATTTTAGGAACACTGCCTTGATTTCACCTTCCCAGAGCTCTAAGGTCAATCGTAGTCCCTCAAAGTCTGTGTTGGGTTAGCCGAGAGCGGGCATTGATCCTCGGATCTTCGAGGCTTTTGCCTTCGCCCATCGGTTACAACACGCTCCTAAGTTACCTGGTAGAAACAGCAACTGTCATAGTTAAAGAGCCCTGTTGCCAACTGTGGAGTAAATCACCTCTGCTCTACTCTGGACTGTGGAACCAGTTAAAGGACCAACGACTTCAGTCCATGATGTAGTTCGGTCGCCACAGAAATAGGATCAAATCCTGTCTGACTGCGCCCTCTGGTGTAGGGAAACCGGGAACGTCAGGAAGGGAGGGAGGGAGGGAATGAGCACCGTGAAGCTGTTCTCCGGTCTTGAGATTCCTGAGACTTTTCTTCTATTTAAGAATTGATGAAATCCGACTTTCAGATCAGGACTGGATTTACGATTTCCCCCCAGAATTTGCACAACCTTCAGGCTGTGGCTTTCGTGTAAACCCGTGAGAAATGCGGGGCCTCTGATATTTGGCATAGCTGACCTTTTTTCTATGAGTTACGTTCATCTCGCTGTACTGTTAAAATATAACTCCTGTACCTCTACGCAGGTAATCAACAATCTGGATCTGGGAACACATCAATTTACAGCATAGAAAAAGGTCATTCCGCTGGTTCGCTCTCTGGTCTTTCGCATCCTGTTGAAAGACCATAGAACTCAGCTGCCAAAAAAAAAACCAAGACTCAAATCAATATGAACATGGCGGGACACAGCCAGCAAGTCTAACACCCGAACCCTTAGCAAATCAAGCTGTGGAGCCAAGTGCTTAATTATATTTAAAATGCAAGATTCAGTCTACCGTAGCAGCACTGCTAAAATCAACCATCATTTATTTTCTTATTATAAATAATTAACAGGACATATTCCAACTTGAGGAGGGGGGTGGGGTGGGGGGAAGGTACAATCCAGATCCAATTGTACTGAAATGCTCCTGAAGGACTTTGTGTTTCCGAGTCCTGCACTGACTGGCAGTGGAGTCCTGGCCTCTGTATGTATGTGCTCAGCAGGTTCCCTGTTCTCAGTAGTTGCCAGTGTTGCGTTGAAGGGAGAATAAGCTGCCACTTGTCCTTATTACTAGCTCGCTGAGCAGAGAGGAACCGTAATGGGGGAAGCCGAGGCAACCCATCAGACTTCCACCCGGTCTTGATTCCAACGTGTTTGCATTCAGACTGACTGGGAGCGTGTGCATGCTGCTTGCTCCTCAGGTTGGCAGTAATGGGTTTAATTCCTGGGGTGCTGCAGCCACTCAATCTGACCATGCTGAGTAACCGTGGGAGGGAGGGAGGGGACGAGAGTGCAGCAAGCAGAGTATCTCCTTGCAACCACCGCAGAGTACCATGAGTTCACTGAGATCCTGCCTTTAACAGAGGCCTTTGGGCCTGAATCCTCAGCCGTTCTCAGCACATTCACCTCGGTCTCACAATGTGACGATCTACACGGAAAGAGCTCTCGCCTTTCCTCCGGGTGGTGTAGAATCCTTCGCCTTCGCTGAGGGCCAGAGGCCGCGGCTTTTATCCCAACGTCGCTGAAGCGACGTCTGTGCGACTGGGCGTGGCCCTCACTGCGAGGGGTTCTGGCAGCTCAGGACCGGAGTCTGCTCGGCTCCGTTGGGCTGGAGCTCGGCTCCGTCGCGTGTCCGAAAGAGCAGCTCCGCTGGCTGGATGACATGCTCTGCCTGCCAAGTGCCGTTGCTGTATTGCTGGTAAAAGTCTGTGTCCGCCTGAAACATAACCAGGGCCTGAGCTGTGTGAATCCGCACGTGCTGAGCCAGGCTGTTGGCGTCCAGGAACTTCTCCCCACAGGAGTCGCAGGCGTATAGGATGTGCGCGTTGGGATCTGAGCAGAGAAACATGCACGTTAGAAATGTAATAGCCTGCCACGCTCGGCCACAAAACACCACCCCAAATACAGCAACAGACTACATTTGTATTAGCGCCTTCCACGTGGTGTGGGAGGGGGAAGTCCCAAGGCACTGGGACATAGCACAGGGTTGACGGGCTAAAAGGTCTTCTGTTCCGTAATGCCCGAGACCGTGCATTTTTAATGCTCACGCAAAAACAGGACAGTTTGGCAAAAAAGTGGGATAGAGTATTGCTTTCAAACCCAGTCACCTGCTTCCTGAACCTGTTCCACGGCCTTTGTGATCTCTGCCTTCAGCACCTCCGTCTCGTCCGCAGTCACTGCTGTCGCCACAGGCACCACTGTGCAGCCAAACACAACGAAATCAGCCGTTAACACCGTGCAGCCAACTCACTCCGGTTCACCCACTGACGAATAGAACCCCGCACCCGGTGTACACCCAGAGCCACCCACAGCCGCAGAGTGACGCACCTGTCAGCTGGGTGACCGCAGTCGCAGCCAATGCCTCCGCGGCTAGAGTAACCATGGTGTCGGTCGTCACGGTGACCACGTTCCTCTCCTCTTCCTCTTCCTCATCATCGTCATCTTTGCCTTTGAGCTTTTTGAGGACGGTTTTCCCCTGGTGCACGGTTTTGACGTGCGAGCGCAGATTGTCCACACGGTTGAAGCCCCGGCCACACGTGTCGCAGAGATAGGGCTTTTCACCTTCGTGCAGAAATCACACGACGATAACCAATGACTAACTGTCTAGCGCCTCTCACGTCGGGAGGGCGTCCCGAGGCGCTAATTTAAATGGGGAGCGCTCAATACGTGATCTGCACAACAGGCTCCGTATGAGGATCAGATGTAATGACTGTGTTTGATTCTGCAGCTCTAACGTCAACGCTCCCTCCTCTCTTTCAACACCCCTGTCCCCTCCCACCCAGCCCCCCCAGGCCCGAGGCCGAGTGTGTGCGAGGGAGGGGGGAGAGGAGACGCAGGCCGGTACTGCTCGCTGCTCACCGGTGTGAATGATGACGTGTTTGGCCAGGTCTCCGGCGTTGACAAAGGCTTTGTTGCAGATGTGACACTGATGCGGTCGGATGTTGTCGTGGTGCCGGATGTGGTTGGCTAACTGACTGGACTGAGTGAACCTGAGAAGAGAGAACAAGCCAGAGCCAAGTGAGTAGGATGGCAGCCTCCAAGCCTCGCCCTCCCACAGTGACAGACTTGGGACTTGCGCCCTCAATTCTCCTCGAGGTTCAGTTCCACCCTCCTTCTGGAAATGTTGAGCACCTTTGGATCGCCTCTCTTTGACTCCATCACAGTTATCATCCAAGTGGGAGAGGGGGCTGCTGCTTCTGATTACATGTGCTCGAGCCTGTTCTCGTCCACGAACGTTTACCTGAGTTGCTTGGGTTTTGGTATATGATAAAGATCTTTGTTTTGCACAGGGTCAGTGGCTATTAGTTGCTGACTGTATAAGAACTGAGTCTCTCCCTATTTTGCCTTTGAGGTTTTATCAACGCAACATCTCGGGTCCCCAAGCCTTGGCTCTTGCCAACCTGCGCCTGATACCTTCCAGAATGAGGCAAACAAGAGGCGTCTCTCCAGCAGAGAGAGAGAGAAAACACGCATCCCATTTGAACAATGTATCTCTGGGATTTCGGTGTGCAGGTGGAAGGCCTGGATCCTCAGCTTGGTTTGGGGGCTCTGAAGCCTTGGTGATGGGTGTCTATGTGTTTCAGACACCCGTCTGAGCAAAAGGAAAATGAGGACCGTATTTGGAAAACATAAAGCTGACGAAGGTTCCCCTCGAGGGTTTGAGCAAAGGCTGAACTCACCGTTTCCCGCAGCGATCACAGACGTACGGTTTCTCTCCTGTGTGCTGCCGCACATGTGCAATGAGCGAGCTGGCCTGAGTAAAGCTTTTCCCACAGATGATGCAGATACAGGGCTTCTCACCTGCAAGACAGCGTGCGTTAGTGAGCACGGAGCAGCTGGAGAGAGAAAGAGAAGAGAAAGACAGGGTGTCTGGCCTTTCAATCACCATGCGGCGTCGTCATTCACCCCAAGTACAAGGAAGAACCCCCCCCCCACCACTGTCTGTCCTACACACCTACTGCCACGTGGAACTATGCACCGTTACAGGAGCTGCTGTTGGGCTTGTGTGCGATTTCTGGTGCCTGAATTCCCCCGTTTCGATGTAACGGCTCCTGGCACGCACTTCGCCAGGGAGAGAGGGAGGGAACTCGAGGAGTGGTGATGGTAAAGGTAAACAACACCTTAGTTTTCGGAATCTGGAAGGTGGGAGGTGGGGGGATCACATATTACACCAGGGCTCCCTGGGGCCTTGTTTCAACAACAACAGCTTGCATTTACTCCCCTCACGTAGGGGAGCGTCCCAGAGCACTTGTCAGTGGCAGAGCGCAATATCGAGCCGGGGGGTTGGGGGGAGAGTGGAGGTGACCGTAGGCACTGGTCGAAGAGTAAGGTCTTCAAGAGCGACCTGAAGATCAGGAAGCAGGGATCATGGTGGAGGGAGGGATAGAGGAAGAGTTTCGGGGCGTAGTGGGTGTTTTGTCACTTGGGGTAGGGGGTCAGTGAGGGGGAGAGAGAGAGGAGGAGCCAGGCCTTGGCTGCTACCTGTGTGAATGCGGACGTGCCGCTGCAAGGCTCCGGGGTCGGAGAACGCTCGCTGGCAGTGTGGGCACACGTAGGGCTTCTCCCCGCTGTGAATCCGCAGGTGACGTTTCAGATTCCCTGTAAAACATGTCACAGCAGATTCAGGTCAACTTCACAGAGTTAATAATAATAATAATCCGGAGGTGTTAAAATAGACTCTTCCCGCCACCCCATCCCCCACACCCCCAACCCCTTTCTGTGCCAGATCCTTTAAAATCAACCCTTTCCTGCTCTTCCTCCAGGACCCTCACAGCTGACACCTTGTAAGCTAGGGAGCTGCGTCAGGAATTCCTATCAGCTTCGGACGACTCTGATCTCCGTTGGCGCCCCCCCCCCGGTGTTATTGTAGCAGTAACAACCCGCTTGTGACCGAGGTGATGACACGGTCCATCCTCACCTGAGGTGGTGAATTGCTTCCCGCATTCCCTGCACTTCAGGGGTCCGTCGATGATGTGGATCTTGAGGTGGGCCTTCAGGTTCCCCAGCTACAGGACATAAACACCACGTGCGTTAGCAGGCGGACGAGCGCAAAGTGCACCGACCGGCCTCTGCTTGTGGGAAGCACGTTTCCAAGCCAGGCAAGCGCGGCTCAGCTCAGCTCAGGGACGAGAGGTGCCATTTCCTACCTGGTTGAACCGCTTCTCGCAGTGCGGGCACTTGTGGACTTTGTCGGCGTCGTGCGTCTCCAGGTGCCGCATCTTGGCGGTGGGATCGGAGAATGAACGAGTGCAGTAGTCACACTGGTACGGCTTCTCGCCGCTGTGCACCAGCTGATGACGCTTCAGGTTGCCGGACGTGGTGAACATCTTCCCGCAGTCATCGCAGCTGTACTTGGCTTCGCCCGTGTGCCGCTTCTTGTGCAGGTTCAGCAAACTGATCAGCCGGTAGCTCTTCCCGCACTCCTCACAGGAGTGCGGCTTCACTGGGCTGTTGGGGGTGGGGGAGCAGCGATAATCACAGCAGGAACCCAACAACAACTTGTAGTTATATCGTGCCCCTCATGCAGGGCAGGTCCTGTACTCAGCCACACTCGGCAACCTCCTCCCTCCTCCCCCCACCACCCAGATCTCAGTCTCGGCGACAAGAGAAGGCGCTATGTCCAAGGCAAGACTTATTATTTGTTGATGATCTACGGCATTTAAGCAGTTTTGAGACGGCCGTCCTCCCGATGTGAAAGGTCAGTAGGAAGTACAAATGTAAACTCAAGAGTTGTATAAGTTACAACAAAAACAAAATTACATTTACAGAGACCGCCTTTCACGTCGGGAGGACGTCCCGAAGCTCTGGCCAGCACAGCAATAGCGCAGGTAATGCGGGGAGCTCCGCTTCCCGGGAAGACATCAGAAACGGGGCTCTGATCCCTGCAATCGCTCTCACGCAATCGTTTGGGCTTCGATCAGTAGCCGGTCCTTTAAAACGTCAGCTCAGGGGATCCCTCCGGTGGCCGAGGTGGTAAATATAAAGACAGCCCTGTGCAGGGTGACCGAAAAGTCCCGATACCCTTCTACAATGTGCAATAAAAGTCTTTAAAGAAATGACGATATTTCTGTTTGTTTTCAGATGATCGGGAAGTTATCGCGACTTTTTGGCCACCCCTGTATACAGTATACGGCCCAGTCCCCTGAGAGTTTGCTGAAGAACAGGTTTGACTGTGTTTGGAAACCGTTCGCTAATCACAGGCTTTCCCCCGCTTCTAAAGGGCCAGGGGATCGACCGGGAGAAGTGCTGTACCTGTGGGTCTTCTCGTGCGCTTTGCAGGCCGCGGGGTCGGAGAAGGCTTTGTTACATTCCCGACAGGAAAAGGGTTTCTCCCCCGTGTGTATCCGCACGTGCCGCTTGTAATTCCCCGTGTGAGTGAACTCCTTCCCGCAATCCTGTGACGAAGCACACACACACAGGCAATCGCTGAGAACGGCGAGAGACAGCGAGCAAAGCCACGCGGAACAACTCAAGACAATTTCCACCCCCACCCCTTTCTTCTTCCAAAAGCACTGAGCTGCTGGGGTACAGTGTACAGCCGCCCTCAGGTAATAATAATCATCTTCCGCTTGAAGGGACCGCGGAAGGAAACCATCTGGTGGAATTCAACGCGTTGTGTTGAGACGTTACCTCGCACTTGTGCGTGATGGATCCATACGGCCTGGACTCGGTGCGGTCGATGTAGGGGCCGAAACGTCTCCGCCTGGTGTCGTGGACCCCGTCCTGATCGTCCAGCGCGGCATCGGACTCCGTGGCCGGGTCTTGCTTCTCGCTGTCCTCAGACCGAGTAAGGCTGTCCCTGCGGATCCGCCGCGGCCGCTCCCCGTCCTCCTCCTCCTCATCTTCCTCTTCCTCTTCATCTTCCTCGCTGCCGTCACTGGGATCTGCCTCAGGCTCCTTCTTGGACTCGCTTTCCTCTGTGGCTGTGGAGGTGAGAACCAAACGTCAAACTCTGGGTTTTGGGGAACGTGATTCTTTTTTCAACTATATTGGGGTTAAGTTAACGTGACCAAAACCCACGTGATATTTAACACACCAGATGTGTGTGTGTTTGTGTTGCATCCTCTATCCCCAGCTGTTGTCGATTAGATTACCCCTTAATCTTCTCTGTCGATTAAAGAGAGACCAAACCATGATATTATCAGATATTACTGAAACGGTATTCTTTATATCTACATGTCTCTCCACACACCGGCCTTCTCCCTCCTTCCCCCACTCCCAGCTTTTCTTGGGAATAATACGCAACAAGCCTGTGACTGACTCGTCCAGCCCTCGAATATATAGCGACTAATCACAGCTGTCAGGCTACCTTGATTGAGATTCTCTGACACGTCGTTGCTGTCTTTGGCGTCGCTCAACGTGCTTTTCCTGGCAGGGATGTGGCGTCGTTTGCCGTAGGTCTTCGAGATCGCGTCTTTCACACTGTCTCCTGGAGAAACACGACCAGGGAGGATGCAACAACAACTTGCATTTATATAGCGTCCCTCACACAGGGTCCCCCCGAGGCACCCTCCTACATGTTCAGTTTGTGCCTCATTGTTGAGACCTGGGCCTGGCAATAGGCTCCTGTCCTAATGCTCCCGCCAGCCACTTCGCAACCAGACAGAGCTTAAAGAACGTGGGCAACCCGTAAGGAAAAGCGTGAGATAGCAAGTCGCTGGCGATACAAACTGAAGAGCAAACGCTGACCTGGTTTGTAATCTTCGTCTTCATCGTCTTCAAACTCCATTGCCGCTTCATCATCTTCCGACTCCACTCCTCCTTCGTCCTTCAAGTCTCCTTTCCCCTCTCCCCCCCCTCCTCCTGCTCCGCCTCCTGCTCCTTCTCCTCCTCCGTCCAACTCCTCTTTCTCAGGCTGTTCTGATGGCAGCTTACTTTCCTCCTTCTCCTCCTTACTCTGAGACTCGGCGCCTGCGTCTGAGACAGGCGCAAAGAATAGGGAACTAGAATGTCAAGGCATTTTAAAGCTCTTCAGGAACGATAACCACAATGAAACAGCCATGATCTTGGTTGGTGCTGCCGTTAATACTCCACACCACCTCCCACTCCCCTGCCCTGTATCCCTTTATCCCCTTCTCTCTTGTAGGAAATCCCAGCTATAAAACTGCATGATTGACAGCCGAAGGACACAGTAACTACAGACAGATTTTGGCCAGTCTCCACGTCCCGCCCAATGGTCAACTTCTTTGTGCCCTGCTCCTCACAGCACACTTTCTGCTATTTAATCATTTCTATCCCCAGGTCTCTGGAATAATAGAAGGAACAGAGATCCAAACACAAAGCTTCTTGTGAACCTCACTTTCACTCACACATACCAGTGTTTGGCGGGGGTGGCTCCTCCTTGTTGACGGGTGTTGGTAAAGTGCAGGGTTTACTATCGATGAATGTCTCGCAGGCCTTCACAATGTCATGCATCTGCAGGAAGCCAGCCACCGCCTGCACATCCAGCACATTCTCTGAGGTCAGGTTCAGTTTGGCCGTGTACATGAACTCCAACACCTGGCCCAGGCCTGAGAGACAGAGACAGAGAGTCAGTCAGTCAGTAAGTCACTGCACTTGACAGACAGAATAAGAGAGAGACAGTCACTGCACTCAATAGTATTTACCTGTGAAACTCTTTTGAGACATTTCAATGTGGTAATTCAATCTCAATTGGAATCTCGGTACTCTTTGAGTCCTGTGGAAACCGGTTTCCAAGTAAGAAGGCACTGACTCACCGGCCGCATTGCTGATGTCCAGATGAACGACGTCTTTCTGGTCCAGGAACAAGGTTCGGAAATACTCGCTGCACGCAGCCAGAACTGCCTTGTGGGCCTTGAAGTCGATGCCGTCCACCACGAAGGTGCAGTCACAGAGCAGCCCCAGGTGTCGCTGCTGGTTCAGCTGCTCCAGTACTTGCCGGCTGTGCTGCGGGAAGTCCATCCCTGGAGGGGGAAGCGAGAAGCCATTGAGCCACAGTCGCACAGCCATGACTGTGCAACATCTCATGTAGGGCCACATTTCTCAGTGCTTTCAGCCTTGAAACCCACCACACTTATTGTTGAAGATCCCATGAAATGGTTTCAAAAGGAAATGAGAATTTCTGCGCATTGTTTGGTGCAGCCGTTTTTGCTCATCGCCTCACGGCTGTTTGTGGGACTTTGCAATGCGCTGTGAGCTACTATGAAAATGCAATCTCCTGTCTTTGTCTATTGCTGTGAAGCTGCCGTTGACCATTCTCCATCGTTTCCCACAACGGATTAGCCAGCACGAGGCATGCACTGCAAATTGAGTCAAGCTTGGCTCGCCACCCCAATTCACATATGGAAGTAATAATAATAATAATAATCCTTGCATTTGATATAGCGCTTTTCACGTCGGGAGGACGTCCCAAAGCGCTTCACAGAACACACTGTAAAGTGAACTGACTGTATATTTGTGCGCGAACGCGGCAGCCAATTGCGCACAGCAATGTCCCACAAACAGTCGTAGATTGAAAATGACCAATTTAATTATTGTTTTTGGTTTTTTGGAGGGATTATTATTAGGCTCTGTGTGGAGTAAGGAAACTTGCCCAAGGTTTCGCCCTCTGCCTGGAATTGAACTCAGGTCTCTCGCTTGCAAAGCGAGTGCTCTAACCACTGAGCTACAGGACTCCACAGTCCTGTACACAGAAGTACTAACACGCAAGTTACAGATTACAGGATAGATCATAATAGTATATCTCTCGGGATGACAAGTTGCAATGCCTCAGAATCTCCTGTCAGTACCTGTGTTTGCTATGAAACAACTCCGCAAGCTGAACTAACTTTAGCCTGTTGTGTTCCCCTGCCTGACAGCAGCTGGGGATTCCAGTGGGACAATGGTGTCCCCTTGTGTATATAATCATGGAAAGCAGCTCTGCTGGAAGAAGAAATATTTACACTTCAAAGAAAAGTGAACATTTTGGTTAGCTAAAGATCTCTGTCAAATTCTTGGTCAATGGCCACCAAAGGCAGGTAGACAGGGAGAGAGGGAGAAGTGTTGTGGAGGGTACTCAGGGATGCCACCCTGCGTGAAGGGCGCAATATAAGCACAAATTGTTGTTGTTATCAGACCAGGGTTGCATTGCGGAGATGGGTGAAAATTGAGGTTTTGCTTGATTACGTTTAGTATTAGTTAAAGTATTTTTATTGCACCTATAATTCCCAAACACCTCAACACACTCTTGTGTCTCAAAGTAATTCTTTTGCAAGTGCAGTGAACGTCTTGGTGAGCAAATGTGGCAGAATACAGCAAGATCCTAAGAAATAAGCATGAGGTGAATGACTGATTAATCTGGAGGATTGTTGGGTAGGATACTGAGATAATCTGTCCTCTTTTCCAATTGTGTCATGAGATCTGTGACATGCTCCCGAGAACTGGCAGATGGAACGCTGGTTTAACCAATGGACGTTAAAGATCATACGACCCTGCACTTGTGTTCTAAAACGGCACTAAACTGAACGGTAAATACTTGTGAACCACTTTGCAACTTTTCACATGATAATGTACTATGAAAATGCAGGGATTCTTAGCATAACAACAGCAATGCAATAAGCCTTGCATCTGATATTGCCCTTAGCCAGGGTGAAACCCCGGGCAAGTTTCCTTACTCCACACAGAGCCTAATAATAATCCCCTCCAACAAACAAAACAATAATAAATTAGTCATTTTCAATCCACGACTGTTTGTGGGACATTGCTGTGCGCAATTGGCTGCCGCGTTCGCCCACAAATATAGTCAATTCACTTTACAGTCTATTCTGTGAAGCGCTTTGGGACGTCGAGAAGACGTGAAAAGCGCTATATCAAACGCGAGGATTATTATTATCATCATCATCTCAAACGCTTTTCATGGGATTCACTGTAAATCCTGTGACAGTGCGTGTGTGTATACTTTGGGTATAAATATATACGCAGGTGCCAATTTGAGCTCCGCAACGTCCCACAAACAACCTCCTGAACATCTATCTTCCTGAGCAGCAGTGAAACAATCTCCGAGGCACTCCTTCAGAGCGTTGGGCCCGGCTTCGAACCTGGCCGTGTGTTTGGTGCATCACTAAGCTGTTGCCCCTGTGTCCTGTACTGTGATCCCGTGTTCCTCCCACCCCCCCGTCCCGTGTTCCTCTGACCCCCCCCCCCGTCCCGTGTTCCTCTGACCCCCCGTCCCGTGTTCCTCTGACCCCCCCGTACCGTGTTCCTCTGACCCCCCCCCCGTCCCGTGTTCCTCTGACCCCCCCGTCCCGTGTTCCTCTGACCCCCCGTCCCGTGTTCCTCTGACCCCCCCCGTCCCGTGTTCCTCTGACCCCCCGTCCCGTGTTCCTCTGACCCCCCCCGCGACTCGTGTACCTCTGACCCCCCGTCCCGTGTTCCTCTGACCCCCCCCGTCCCGTGTTCCTCTGACCCCCCCGTCCCGTGTTCCTCTGACCCCCCCGTCCCGTGTTGCTCTGACCCCCCGTCCCGTGTTCCTCTGACCCCCCGTCCCGTGTTCCTCTGACCCCCCCCCGTCCCGTGTTCCTCTGACCCCCCCCGTCCCGTGTTCCTCTGACCCCCCGTCCCGTGTTCCTCTGACCCCCGTCCCGTGTTCCTCTGACCCCCCCCCGTCCCGTGTTCCTCTGACCCCCCGTCCCGTGTTCCTCTGACCCCCCCGTCCCGTGTTGCTCTGACCCCCCGTCCCGTGTTCCTCTGACCCCCGTCCCGTGTTCCTCTGACCCCCCCCCCGTCCCGTGTTCCTCTGACCCCCCCCGTCCCGTGTTCCTCTGACCCCCCGTCCCGTGTTCCTGCTGCGCTCTGCTCCTGGCTGCTCCCCTGGGGGTCTGCAGTAACAGCCCCGCAGATGGGTGGGTGTTTGTGACTCTCTGCTCAGACCCCCCCTCACCACCCTCACCCGCTGTGTGTGTGTGTGTGTGTGTGTGTGTGGGGGGAGAGGGGCATCACTCCCCCCTCCCCCCACCCCCGCGCCGGGCGCAGTGTGTAAGTCACTCTGTGCCTATCGATCAGTGTGTATTGGTGTCTCTGTGCTCCATTCACCCCCTCTGTATCTATCGATCGGGGTATTGTTTGAGCGCGCCTGGCGGGCGGGGGCTCGGCCCTCAGCTCCCGGTCATGGCGGCCGGAGCCCGGGGCGCGCGGCCCTGCGAGCCCTGAGCCCTGACAGCGCGCGCGCGCGCCCCGGTCTGCCATCCCCACCGGAGCGGCCCAACCCCCCCCTCACACCCCCCCCCCCACACACACCCCCTCCCCACACCCCCCACACACACACACTAACACAGCTCTCACCTCCCGGTCCCCCTCCGAGCGCGGGGCTGGTGCTGGTGGTGGTGGGGTGGGGGGGGGTGTTGTCCGGCTTGACGGCCTCACCTGAGGGGAGGGGAAGAAGGGGTGTGTGTGTGTGTGGGGGGAGGGGGGGCGCTCTGCTATCGAGGTTGGCTGCCGCTCGCCGAGCCGCTGCTTCGGGCTTAGCTGGGCCCAGCCGCCGCCGCCGCCGCCTCCGCCGCCGCCATCTTGCCCAGGCGCTCTCGGATCGATTGCTATGGCTATGCCGCGGCCGGGGCCTGGGCGCCCGCCCAGCCGCGAGGTGCGCACGCGCGCCGCGGCCGTCGGGGGGGGGGGGGGGAGAGGTCGCGCGGGGGGGGGGGGGAGAGGGGCGCATGCGCGCTGCCCATACGCGCGCGGGAGTTGGCGCGTGCGCAGCGCCGCCAGTACTACCAGCAGCAGCGGCGGCGGCGGCGGGAGGGAGGGAGGAGGCGGCGGCGGCGGAGGAGGAGGGCGGGAGCGGGAGGCGAGGTCGCCCCGGGGCTGGCGGGCGGGGGTTGGGGGTGGGGGGGGAGAGTGTGCGAGCAGCTAAGATGGAAGATGAGGAAATCGCGGATAACTGGGAGGAAGCGGCCGACAGTGGGGTAAGGAGCCGAGGCGGCGCGGGCGGGCGGGAGAGCGCTACCGCCAGGAGGCCGGGCTGCACTGTACCGCAAGCGGCCTAAGGCCCCGCACCGCGACCCCCTTCCCCCTTCTCTCTCCCCCCGCACCGCGACCCCCTCCTCCCCCACTCGGGTCCATTACAGCAGCTCGAAGGGGTTCCCCTCTCAGCTCTTTACACGGCCTGAGAGGGAGAGGGAGGGAGGGAGAGTGAGTGTGTGTGTGTGTGCAACAGTTAAAGGGGTCCGACTGCGCGTCGCCTCGGCCACAAGTGTGGTGTGGTTTGGGTTGGGGGGGAGGAAGGAAGATGGCCGGGGAAAATGGAGTGGGACCTTGGGACTCAGCGGGGGGAGGGGATGGGGTGTGGGGGGTGACCAGGAGAAGCTGCAACAGCCCCTCATTTATTGAGATGAACAGCGACAGCATGGAATAGCCACATGTAGTACACACACACACACAGACAGACACACAGACAGACAGACACACACACAGACAGACACACACACACACACACAGAGACAGACAGACAGACACACAGACAGACAGACACACACACAGACAGACACACACACACACACACAGAGACAGACAGACACACACACGCACACAGACGGTGGTGGCTGTGGCTGTGACTGACAGAAATAAAGTCAATAGCGTGACCAGAAAAGGTATTGGCAACGAGTGGTGCGGATTCCAGAGAGATGGAGGTAATGTATCCCACTGCACTGGGATGCACAAGCCGAAAGAAGCCCTGCCTCAGTTCGCCAAGTTCCTGTCCTGGGCTGTGTGTGTGTGTGTGTGTGTGTGTGTTTTTGGTGGGGGGGGAGGAAAGGAAACAAAATTATTATTTTCCACTCCGTTTGGGATGATTGGGCGTTTGTTTCATCAGGTGGCCGGACATTCCTGGCCTCGCTCACCTCCCACGCCAAAGTTGTTCGTGCGTTGCTTCTTTCTTTTTTTTAAAATATATATATTTTTTAAAAAAAGCCCCCAAACACGAGGCAGCAGGTTCAAATATCAATTGGGGCACAATTTACAATTCAGTTGGTATTTATTATGTCACATTTATATATATATATATATATATACGTGTGTGTGTGTGTGTAGTATATATATGTGTATAAAAAAGCAAAGCAAGAATCCAGTGCGACTTTCTGGCCTGGTCGCTTTAAGTCAACACTTTCCTGGGCTTGAGGCCAATTTTCTGGAAAGCTCTCCACCTCCAGTGTAGCTGTAATTTAAATGTTGTAAATGGTTGGCAATGTTTTTTTCAAGGCGGTAGGATTGTGGCAATGGAAGAAGCGTAGCAAAGGAAGTGTGGCTTTATTTGAAAAAAAATAATCCGTATTCAAAGAAGACCCTATCCTTCGGTTGTACGAACATCGAATGAAGAGGGAGAGGGTCAGGAAAAGCTTTGAAACCATGGATCAGTTGCATATTAAAGTCAAAGTGGCAAACTTGCTGTTTGGAGAGCTATGTCATTTCTCTTGTGTGTTTAAATGTATATGTAAGTTTCTGTGCTTTGTGAATGAAAAATATTTCATACTTATGTAAGTTGTGCCATTTAATGATATTTAAGTCTATTACCAATAACAAAAAGGAGACAAGCTGATGATTTGAGGTATTGATTAAAACCTATCCAGGTACTTTGTAGTTGGGACACTCTTTAGAAATCACGCATTTTTTTTAAAAAACATTTTTGCAATTTTTCCCCCTGCGGAACCCCAATGCAGAAAAGGACAGAAAGTTTTTTTTTCTAAATGACAGACATAGCTGTTTTGCAAATGGGTTGCCCACAAATCCACAGTCACTGCACGATACAGTAGACCCTGTGAATTGCTTTGACACGTCCTGGTGTGAAAGGCGCACACTCTAAATTCTAATGGTTGTCTACGTGAGAACATCGATATTCGGAAGCTGTTTTGCACGTACGGGAATGTAATTTGCCGTAGGTTAGCTCAGGAGGCTGTGTGTAAGCATTGTGTCATGGCTTCGGATCTCTAGAAACGGAAGGTAAAAGTGGTCGATACCCTTCTGTGGAGAGTACTTTCTAAATTCTGTGGTAGTTTTTTTTTAGCTTTTTGTGGGCAAGACTCTAAGCCTCTTGTGCTGTGCACACTCTCGCCAATAGATAACAGATGAGCTATCAATTGATCTTCAGACACTTTGTGGCAAGTTTAGCTGATAGTTTTCACCCACCACTTTGTGTGTTAGATTTCTGTGTTGTGTCATCCTGCAGGCCTGAGCAGTTTAAGGTTACTTCATGCTTTATAACTGTGCCTTTATTATCCTGAGCATTTTACTTGCATTAAGCTAAGAAGTGGTTTAATGGTTCGTCATTTCCTGTCCCGCACATAGAACAGCGACCTGTGATTGTCGCTCACGCGTTCGATTGGCTTGGTCTCAGGCCAGTAATGCAATTGAAGTTGTTCCAGTCCAGGATACTCAGCCAACACCTAGGAATTTAATTTTTTTATTTAAGCATGTGCTCTCGGGGCGCCTCTTTTGCTGCGTGTGCTGGTTCGATCGATTGATTGTCAGACATCAAGTCCAGGATGGGTTCTAAGTTTCTACAAGATTAAGTCTGTATGGCTCCCATCCATGCAAAGCACTGACTGATGAGCTTAAATATAGTAATCCAGGTAGGATAGGCCTACTTGTTGGTGCTTTGACTGACAGGGAAGAGGACAATTCCAATCTCGCTGAAGAGCCAGAGAGGTCTGTCAACCATCAAAAGAACTTTGAGCTGTCTGGCATGACCGCTTGAAGCCAGTTCAACACCAGGAATGGCCCCATTTTACTGTTGACTATTGAGGTGATTTGATCACAGTCCAACTTCTGATGTAGAAATTAAATCCACTTTGAGATGAACGTTTGCTTTTTAAAAGAAGGTTCACTGCCTCTTCACAAGCTTCACTGCCCTTCAACCAGCCCAATGGGAGTTACCTTCTCACCACTCCCATTACTTTTTTTATTTTCTGTGGTAAAACAGGTTTTCATTAAGGTAATTTTGTCTGATTGCCAATATTTGCAACTACAGGACTGAATGAAGATGGACTGTGCTGTATTGTACTGGCTCAGAATGATGGGTGGAAATAAGATGGTGCTGCCAACATCCCAATTCTTCCAACTGGCTTCATTTGGGGCAATTGATTTTTCATGCAGCTGTTATATTTTTCTAACACTGTTGTATTGAGGTTCGAGTTACCTAGATTTTTTAGCTATTTCAAATCTGATTAATGCAGTTGCTTGATTATTGGACAGAGTTGAGCTCATCCCAGGCCGGACATTTGACGTGTTGTTGAGTATGAGTGCTTACAGTGTATTATAAAATGTGTATTTACATCTGTAATAAAATGTGTATTTGTATCTTTCTTGCAGGAAATTGATCGAAGGCTGGAAGCGAAATTAAAGATTCAACAGAAGGAAAAGTAAGGACCGGCATTGCTTTGGAATGTCACTAAAACTGCGTCTCAACTTCCCAGCGCCGGTCAGCAGGCAGAGGAATGCTGATGCTAGATTCCTGGCAGATAGTGTGATTGAGCATCCTGACTGAGCTTTGTGGTGTCTTATCTGCTGGATCCACATAGTTCAATCTGACGTGATTCACTTGAAAGGTTGGAAGATCTAGACCATGCAGGCTGGTAAGCTACTTTCAAGTTCATCTTGGAGGAGCTTGCCAGTCTTCATTGTCTGATGTTCCATTAAAGAGTAGACAGCTGGGCAAAATAACGCTGAGCACCTGCCCGGTGCTATAGGGGGTTTCGGTGGGTGGGGGGTGGGCAAATGCTTTTAATCTGTCTAATTTGAATTAAAGAGTTTGAGACCAAACTCTTTTTAACCTCACTTGATCCTTACTAACTATCCTCCTTTCCCGCTCAGCATCCAACCCCACCCCCTGTATATTAGCTCTTGAGACATTGCCCTATGTCAAGGGCATTATTATAAATGCAAGTTGTTGTTGACCTTGTGTCCATGAAGTGAATCCAATTGTCAATTATTTGATGCACTTTCGTTTTACGAAGAAAATCGAAACTGGGGCCCAAGGTTCCTATCGTCATTCAGGACGACTCGCACCCGACGCCCTGCGCTCCACAGATCCGCATTTTAAAGAGACCCACGAGCAACGGTGTGATCAGTACGCCGCACTCTGCCAACCGGCCGCCACCACATGTCAAATCTCTGGCCCAGAGAGAAGCGGAATACGCTGAGGCGAGGAAACGGATCCTGGGGAGTGCGAGTCCCGAAGAAGAAGAAGATAAAAGCACCGCAGAGAGGTAAACATAAGTGACTAAAGCCCTGATACCCGAGAGCCAATTCAAATAACATCCTGATCAATCAGTGTCGTGGTCCATCTCAAGGACTGGTCTTGGTAATGAGTTGAGGCCAATGATTTGGGGAAACTCTTTTAAAGTGGGGTACCCAGGTGAGATGAAGTCCGTGGCCACGTTTTGGCATTGGCAGAGTCCTGGAAACAGGTTGTTTATAGAGGGTGACCAAAAAGTTATGATATTTAACCTATTATCTAAAAAAAAAATTTCTTTAAGCCTTATTAGACATTGTAATGGTATTGCATCTTGTTGGTCATCCTGTATTATCAGAGGTTCTGTTGTTTGGTTCAAGCGATGACCTGAGATCCCAATCTGCCTGTTTTCTGATGGATGTTAAAGATCTCACAACACAATCTGTAAAGAGAAAGGAGTTTCTCCTGCTGGCCTGGCCAACTATACTAATCCTAGAGATAAAATTAGTGTCTCAAGTTAACAAAAGAGTTGGTGGAGGCTCGTGTCCTCTACAACAACAAATTACACCTGTGCAGCTCCCTTCACGTCGGAAAGACGTCCCAGGGTGCTGGAAAATCAGGTTTTGGACCTGAGTTGGGGTCAGAAGGGGCAGAGGGTGGGGGTGAGAGGGTGGCTGAAGGCACGATCGAAGAGGAAGGTCTTCAGACAAGACTTGAAGGAGGCAAGAGAGGGAGTGAGCTGGAGGGATTGTGGGATAGAGTTCCAGAGTGTGGGGACAGAGATGCTGAATGCCCGACTATCAATGGTGGGGCGGGAAGTGCGGGGGACCTGAAGCAGCTGGTGTCAGCTGAGCAGACAGGCTGATATGGGGTTATGAGGTCAGGGAGGTAGTGGGGGAGCAAGACCGTGGAAGGCCTTGAAAGTAAGAACGAGAGTTTTGTACTCAATTCCCTGAGGAACGGGGAGCCATTGAAGCTGGGCAAGAACGGGGGTGATAGGTTCCCGGAGCCTGGTGCGGGAAAGGACATGAGCTGCAGGGTTCTGAATAATCTGCAGTTTGTGGAGGGAAGAGTTGGGAAGTCCAGTAGGTGCTCTCCTTTTTTGATCAAATGATGGGGAATATGTTGAGACTTATCCAAGTACAACGGGAGGCCTAAGAGCAGTTGGCTTTCCAATTCAAAACTATGGAAAAGGTTGGAAGTGCAGGTTAAAATACCAGCTATATTACTGCACACTTACAAAATATATTTAATCATCTCCTTCGATTGACAAAATGTGCTAAAAGCATTTGGGGAGCGAGGGAGGGAGATTTTCATAACCGCTGCATCAATGTGTGTGATAATATTGACAAAACTGTCTAGTTTTGAGCCCTTTTTTTTGGCGTCACCTTGACTCCTGAAATGTCTGGATCATAGCTTTCAAAATCCATTCCCCGAGTTCTTTAGGATAACTTAACATTTCACAGACCCTGAGAGTCGCTTTGCTGCCTTTGTTTTCAAAGGTGACAGTGAAAGAGGGAAATAGGTCCCAACACAGAATGGGCTTCAATCGCTCCTGTATTTTAAATAAATAAATTAATAATAATTTGGTCACTCAATCCACGACTGTTTGCGGAATTGTTTGCCGTGTTTCGCGCACAAAGCACGCAGTCACTGCACTTTACAGTGTATCCTGTGAAGGGCTTTGAGACGTCCCGCAGACGTGATAAGGCGCTGCACCAAATGCACGGATTATTATTATTATTATTATTATTTTGCAGGCCAGCCAGGATCACACAGTTGGAGGAGAGCAAGCAGCAGAGCGGGATCATCCGGCAACCCCTGGGCCCCGATGGTACACAAGGCTTCAAGCAGCGCAGATAAACGGGCAGTGAGCGCGCTTTGTAGAACAGAACTCTCCGTGACCGAGCGCGCAGTGTTGGACAGAGATAACGGACTCGAGCAGAGGAACTGAGCTGCTTCTCTTGCACTGTGATCCCCTTTGCTCCGCTCACTGTGACCCTTGCTGCGCACTGTGACCCCCCCTGCTCCGCCCACTGTGATTGGCCCACTGCTGTGAGCTCTCCGAGGAAACCGTGAAGGGGGAAGGTTTCCTGCTATCAGACTGGCCAAGAATCTATTGTGTGCCATTTCTTAAGCAGAAATTCGCTCCAGCAATAATACTGTTCGAGAATGTTCAGTAGTTTGTCTTTTAATTTCAGAAGAGATTATGACTATGTATCAGTGATGGGTGCTCTTCTCTCCTCATGCCACACTTCACAGGTTTATTCGGGTTCTTTCCCATTCAGTCTATTCCCGCAGATCGTAAACTTTAGAATAATCCTCTTGTTCTGTGACATACAGCAAAACCTCCAGAAATGCGCCCATCTTACGTTTGGCTTGTCTTTAGCTATTTATTATTTCTATTTCAAGTAATTTTTCCCCCACAAAAAAACACCTGACTGGAGTAACAGAGCGGAACAAAAAAGCTCTAGGAGAGAAATGCGGACAGTAGACGTGGGCTGTGTAGCACCCCAGACTGGGAGAGGCACGTCAGTGGTGCCAGTGGTCTGTTGTGCAGCTGGTTCCTCTAAGGCTACCATCCTCGTGCTTGTTAGTCAATGGCAATCTGGCCCTGCGTGGGCAGAATTGAGGAAGTGGAACAATAAAATTCTGCCGGTGGCCATGAATGTGACTTATCTCACCGGCCTGAAGTGGCTGCATAGCTGCAGATGACCAGAATGTTGTTTTATCCAAAACTGATAAAGCAGTGAGAGAGAGAAAATATATATCGGGCAGATTAGGGTGGCATTGAGGTGATCGTTGCACATTGCTGTGGCTGTGAGAGATGCGGCCCCACCACTGCCTTAGGCTCCAATCCACTAGCCACGCTTTGTGGCGCCCGGTTGGGTTTTGACTTAACAATGTGCTGGATGGGTGCTTCCCGCCCAGGTGGAGGGTTATTCTTTCTACGGAGGAATTGGCCAAAGCCCTTTCCCACGTTAACACCTCCCTCAGCTGGGTATATGCAGAGCAGCATTGCCGACAGAAGCCGGTAGGGCTTGCAGCTGGGTCCTCGCCCCCTATTGCATGGATGTGCACTCTGATGGTGGCGAGAAGGGGGGCGGGGGATAGGGGGATGTGGAGGGAAGGAAGTGTGAGGCAGGAGAGGATAGGAAATAAATGTAAATTAAGAAGTATTTCTGTTAGATTCTAGGTCGTCTCGAGACGCTGAAAGGGTCGAGACTAGCCATTCGAAAGCCAGCATTTTGTTCTTTTATAATGTTTCCCCTTCTGCTCACTTGATGGCCTGCAAGTACTTTTAGAAATGTGGATTCTTTATCCTCGTAAACTGCTGGAGCAAGGCGTCGCCCATCGCTAGTACATACTCTATTTTTCAAGGCGATGCCTTTGTTTTCTAGAATTTCAAAAACAAACCTTTTTCGGTCCATCATTAATTAAAGGGCATGTCTGTAATTTCCTTTTTGTGTGTGTGTATGCTGCTCACACACGTAAGCTGAAGCAGTCATCTGTCTCTCGTGTCTGTGTGTGTGTGCGTGCGTACCCGTGCGCATGTATACGTGTCTGTGTACATGTATGTTTTTATGTGTCTGCCTGCGAACAAAGGTATGAATTTCCTTTTTTTAAAAAAGATTGAAGCTCGGTACACTTCGACCAGTGCTTGAGGGGGTGGGGGGAGGTGGTGGAAACAACTAGCCTCTGTGCCCCTAACCAGCTGCTGGCATAGCCTCGAAACACACAAGCCATCCGGTTCGTTTTGACTTTGTGCCGTGACAAGTGTTGTGATTGACGCGAACTGGATTCAAACGCTATTAGCAGTGGTTGTGATGAGGCCCGCGAGATTGTCCGCATCGAAGAGTTCTTTAGTATTTTAACCTTTAACAAGCAATTTAAGGCGCTCATCTAGCAGCTGTTGTAAGACTTAAGCTAACGCCAAATAGAATTCGCTTACAAAAAAATTACCGTTTTATTATATAAAAAAAACTTGCATAACTTCCCACTGATTTGCTATTGGGTCAGTTGGCTATTGAGATGCTTCCTCCATGCCTGTCATGACGGTTGCTTTGCTGACTGAACCTGATCTCAAATTGTCTTTGAACTTCCACCATGAAAATAATCGGTTGAGAGTTTCTTTCTTTCAAAAAAAAAAAATTGTTCTTCAATACTAAGTGGTTGGCTCGGTGTATAAATGCTTTAATGCACTCCCAGGTACTCAGCCACACAGACTGGAATGGTCCCAGTTACACAGACCCTCGTCTCTGCTAAGTCAGCCAAGCTGGAGGCTGCTGTGGTTGGCCTCAGTCCTAGGGAAGGAAAAGAGGCTGAATTGCCTGCTCCCAATCAATGTGTAATGACCACTGCGAGAGGTGGCATTGGGGTGAGGGCAGGATTGCATTCAGCTGGAATCTCTTCCCCAGCGTCTCCTGTTCAGGATTGTTCATCAAAAATGACCACATGGGAAGGGTTCTTGAGGATTGATGGCCTCAGCTTTTTGAGTGAAAGTCTTCACAAGTAGAGGAAGGAGTTAAGGGGAAAACATTTTGGGAGAAACCAGTTATACTGTATAAAAAAATTGGAGGTGGGGGAATTTATGTCTTTACAAAAGAGAAAGGGAAACTGTATATTTATGTACATAGAGATCTAGTTCATTTAATTGAACCAGTAATGCAGTTTTATAATTACCTGTCAGATTGCAACCAGGTGGCTAGTTTTTTTTCCCCCAAGCGCATCTCTATTGCTGGTATTAACTTCAAAACCCTTCTGTCTAACAGTAAGCCAAAAGAAGTGATGATTTTACAAGTTAGATCACAGCAGAACATTAGCCCTGGCATGTTATGCATTGTATGAAGTTCAAGTGTTTGTGTGTGTTTGCGCGAGGACCATGGAGTCTCTTGGACCTGAGGATTTTTGATGGGAGAAATGTTTCAAAAACTTTGGAATGCTATAGATTCAATGAAATCGAGTAGAAAATGTCTAAAGGAGTCTTTGTGAGCAAGAATGCAGAGATTGCATTGAGACTGGAGATGTTGACCACTGTACCCATTTATCTGCATTTTAACACTGGCAAAACCTAGATAGCAACTGCAGACACAGAATATGGGCCATTGAATACACTAGAATATCATGTAATGTGCACTGCAAGCGCAATTGTACTGTAGGTGCAGTTCTGGACTAGTTATATCTCTCGGTTGCTAGGTTTTGTGGCTTGGATATAATTGCCTGTTTCTTTGGAAGAAGGAAATTGTAATGATCTTGTCTTCTAGTGCTCCGTGTGTGTGTGTAGTTACTGGGTAACAGTAGTTAGCTCAATTTTGGGAAGGTTTGGCAAACGGTGGCAATCAGCTAATAGCCCCCTAAGTTAATGTTGAAAAAGCTGTGGAGTTTCAGACTGGATCCAGATCGGAATTAGAGGAAACGGTCCATTTATTGGCTACGTAACGGGGAGTGTGATTGAATTTCTCTGTGATCCATTGCAAACTTTGTGAAAGTAAAATCATAAAAGAGACCGAATGCCTTTCTGGTCATCATTATGCTGCACCTGAATGAATGTGTGAACAAAACCATTGAACTGTACACCAGAAGCTGCACTTGCAGATCATTGACCATCTTGAGCTTCAGAGGACATTTATAAACAACCTCGCGCTTTCAGTAAAACTTCAGAAGAACCCTAGATTAGACTGCAGGCTGGTAACTCCCAAACATGTTTATTTTATTCTCTGTCAACTCGCTTTAACGTGTTACAGGAGTATCCTGCTGGACAAGTGAAGGAGTGGGTGCCTTATCCATGTTAGCTGAGAAAGGCCTTAGTTTCTAAGACTGAATTTGTATGTAATTCAACATTAATTTCAATCTCTCACCCCCCCAATCTCATCAATATTAGGCCACTGTAATTAGTAATAGTTAGAGGAGTCAGGGACAGTCCAGCCCAAACCCTTCTCAACACATCAACTACTCTGGTTGATGAGCACACTTATGCTTTTCTGCTACACTTTCATGGGACCTTTTTGTGGAACCTGGAATTTGGCCTCTGAGTTCTGGAGCCCAACATGACCTGCCTGGGCTGCCGATTCTGAATGTAAGATCTGAAGTAGCAGCTGGTAAGATTACCATTTCCCTTTTCAGTGCACAATACTTACCAGCCAAATGCTAGCTGTTATATTGGGTTTGCAGCTTATTAAACCAGTCTTGATTCTGCAATTTGCACAATGTTAAAATATCCTATTGAATATGGAATTATGGTTTATGCAGTTCACCAACAAATGTTTTGAATGTTTCCTTTTACACTGCAGATGGCTGTTGTACTCTGCTCTGTAGGAAACAGCATCAACACTAAAACACAGGACTCTTGCACTGCAAGGTGTTAGGGGGTTGGGGTCTCAGTCTGATTGTGCTTCTTCTGTGTGTATGTGGGGGAGAGGGTGGTGGGGGCTGTTGCCACTCTTTATCTGCAGGAAACTTGCCAGCAAGTCCCACACCACTCACAGAACCTCCTGTTGAATCAACTTCAGTTACACAAAGTCACCATAATAGAAATGGCTGGACTGTACCATCCTGACCAATTACAGTAGGAAAGAGCAGAGAAATAAATGAAAGTGGGGTGGGGGGATAATAGAAGGTTCACAACTGGTTTGCTACAAATGGTGGGGACACTACTTTTCCCACAACTTGGGTTTCATTCAGTCTCTAATGTACAAATGCCTCCTGTGTTCAGGTTTATGCTGCTATCTTAGTGCAATCATAATGTCTGTTAGTTTCTGTGAATAAACACGTGAAACCATCTGCTTTCGGTTTGATCATCTGTCCCTTTAAATACTGGGTTCCCTAACGCAAGAAAGTGCGGCAACTTTTTTTTTTTACAAATTCAAAATTGGCACACAGGTCCCTCTCAAATCCTCGAATCACATGCGTATTTCCAGCACAGAGGAGGCCATTTAGCCCATCGTGTCTGTTAGCTGTTATTTCTTCTTTTAAATCTCACTTTCCGCATCTTTCCCCTTATTCCTTCATGTTTTTACATATGAATGAAAACGAGGATATGTGTTAACTGCTCTGTTACTGATTTGATAGATATGTTAAGGAATTTTCCTTTTTTTTTGCTTTAAATGGGTTTCTTCACTTTACCAGTACAAATCCATTTCTTCCCTCTCACTTACTGAACGTGTTTATTAAAATGCATTTTCAGCCTTCCATGTTTTGAGAGCCCTAATTGTTTTTTTGGGAAGCACAGGGTTCTGACATCAAACCTCACTGGGTTCCCTCAGTCACCTGCCCTTTCAAGTTGAAAAAACAAGCACCAAGTAAATAGCTGGAGCCACAAATCCCAGTCGATGCTATAGCTTGCACCCATCCACCCAGAATCCTGTTAGCACACAAATCTGTGAACCCTAGAGAGCTTTGAGGATCCAATGACTTACTGGATGCAGATGTGTGCTTTTCACTACTGATCTCCTCAGGGAGCAGAGACAGTAGTTGATATGGACACAGACTGGCATAGAGCCTGCACATTGCATTTGGAGAGAAAGCAAAATTGCACAGTGGAGAGATTAGAGTGGTTTTGAGCTCTAAACTGAAATGCCTTACGCTTATTGTTGCCATTTGTCATGTGAGTTTGTGGGGGGAGAGTCGAGGAGAAAATCTTTCTCTAGAAACTTGTTTTGGGTAAAGTAGTTTGTTTAGGTGCAAAGCTTGTTTGTATGTGGTTTTCTGTTCATTGCCCCCATTTTCCCCCTTCCTTCACCTCCAAGGAAAAAATTCCTCTTCATAAAGACTGCTTTTGAAATGCAGGTTTCATCACTAGAAGTTGTATGCCTTGTCCTTTCTTCCTCACCCCCTGGAAGTGATAAGATTGTCTTGTTCTATTTGGTTGGTGATGTAAACAGATGCAAGTTACCAATCACGTTAGCTCAATATAAGCAAACCTAAATTCTCGATCGTGTTTAGCGGGTAGTAACGGAAATCTCGTTCATCACTGTATTCTGTGTTCATATGTTGGTCATGTTTCCATAACCTGTAACTTGTAGGGTTCAGTGTTCCATCTGCCATTTCTGATTAAAAATTTCTAATCCTTTTATATTCACGAGAAAGCTGAGAAATGTTTTTAAGTGTCTTGATAGCTTGTGTAACCTCTTTCAACAAAAGGATGCTACTGCTTTTCTTTGTTTTCTTTTAAAACTAATCCTGAAGCAGTGTTCAAAACTCTTTTGAAACCACATCTTGTTCCAGCGCTCAGAAAAGGGAACCCCAAGGCTCTCCAAGGCTGAGCATGATCTGTACTTCTGTTTATAATTGACTGGCAGAGTTAACTATATTTTGAGTAAAATTTTATAAGTTTGGCGTCGACAGTTTGGTTTTGTTTTTTCACGTGAGACCTGATGTGTTTTGCTCGATTTTTTTTTTTTGAAGGAAGCATTTAAGCCAACAAAAACCTTGTTGTGAACTGTCAAGTCGAATGTTCTTTTGGAAGAAAAGATTGGGAGTCGTACACTTGGAAATTTAGAATGTCAGCAAGGTGGAGGAGGCTGAAAGTTGGCTGAATAGTTTTGAAAGAGAAACGATGGATGAACAAGACCTCTTTCTCCAAATTCCCTTTTTTTTAATCTCTTCCCATCTTGAGAATCTCTGCAATTGGGCTGTTTCTCCAACCATTTAAGGGCATGCAGCAACCTAATTATTCTGTCCCATCTGTCCATGTTTATTGTGGATTAACAGCTATCCTGCTTAACTTGTTCAGTGAGGCTTTAAACAACAAGAAAACTCTGCAACGCACCCGGCTTTAGGCTGTGAGATCTAATCTCTTGTACATTATACTGGATAGGTTTCTTGCGATTAGTATTTAGATCTCGTGGCACAATGTGAAAAGCCTACTTTCTCCCAACGAGGTCCATTTGGTTCAGCTTGGGCCACATTACAAATTATCCAGATTTCATTTGCCAGGACTCCGGCTGGTGTGGTGAAGTGATAGACAGAGCTTGGCTCGATTGGCAGCTATCTCACCTCTCAGTCAGAAGGTTGTGGGTTCAAGTCCTACAGTTGGAGGCTTTCGCACATCTGTAGGCTGTGAAGCACTGGGTGAAGTTCTGCATTGATGGAGTTGCTGTCCTTGGGAATGAAATGTGAAACTGAAGTCCTGTCTGCCTGTCTTCAGGTGGATGTCAAAGATACATTGCTATTATTTCCCAACAATCCTCCAGATTGTTCACTGAGGGCAGTATGTGGGACTTTGCTGGCACATTTGCCTACAGAAACATGCACTACGCTTGACAATTGCTGTTAAGCTCTTTGAGCTGTTTCCACGTATACCATAAGGCACTATAAAAATGCTAAAAGTTTTCTTCCTGCGTCATAACATAAATCACTCAAAACTTGAGTGGGTGAGTGAGAGCAATGAGAAAATAACCCAGAAATTCAGGTGCGATGGAGCATTTGAGTCTCGGCCCCAATACGATTTCTCTCTCTCTCTCTCTCTTGAAATCACTTTATAAATAACGCTGCATTTTATAAATGCTCAAACACAGACGCGCGAAATGACCACGTAACGTGCCTTAGTGTGAGGAGAAGGAAACAAAAGACCAAACACTTGGGTCTGGGGTGGGGGGGGGCACAGCTCTCTAGAAAGAGATTTTTTTTTAAAAAAATTTTTTTTGCATTTCACATCATGTTTTTCCTCTCAACTGGACAAGGTTACATCACTCACTCGATCATGATCTGCAACCACAAAATAAAATGCTTTTCCTGTGATTTGCTTCTGTGAATTTCTCGAGGAACAGGAGGCAGAGAACATAGCCCAATCGCCTGTAATGTCAACCAAACAGTAGCCCAAAAGTAGCCCAATGGCATCATTCGCCTCCGCTGAACGTCACGTGGTGCGGCGGGGGGTGGGGGGCCTGGGACTGCGAACGGCCTGTCGGTCCTCCAGTATCCCATGGTGCTGCGGGGGAGTGGGCCGGTCCTCCAGTATCCCATGGTGCCGCGGGGAGAGTGGGCGGGTCCTCCAGTATCCCGTGGTGCCGCGGGCGGTAAGATGGCGAACAGTGACTACGAGTCGGTGCTGTGTGTGAAGCCGGAGCTTCATGTCTTCAGGATCCCGCCGCGGGCCACGAACCGGGGATACAGGTACAGGCGGAGGGGTCCGGGGCGCGTCCTCTCCCGGGAGGCGGTGTTTAGGGGCGTCACTGGCAATGAACCCCGGAGGGAAGGGCGGGTCCTGGGGGGTGATGATCAGTCCGGTTCCCCGGGGCCCGGAGAGCCGCCGTGGCTTTCCCTCCCGCTCGGTTACCTCAGTGGCGGCTCCGCTCGCAGCGCGTACACCCGCAGCGGATACGAATCCCATCCCCAACGCCGCAAGAGACGGGGCCTCGTCATTGAGATCTGGCAGTTGGCGGCTTTCATGTGTGTGTGTATATATATATATATATGTGTGTATATAATATATATATGTGTGTGTATATATTATATATGTGTGTATATATATTACATATGTGTGTGTATATATATTATATATGTGTGTGTATATATATTATATATGTGTGTATATATATTATGTGTGTGTACATACATATTATATATGTGTGTTTGTGGCTTCCGCTGACATCGTATGTCATGTTCTTCTATCGTGAGCTTCGGGGTAATCGGGGTCTCGAAACCCGCCACGGGCACCTCTCCGATCTTGCCTGGTCAAAGGACGCTCAGGGATCCAAGGGGGGGGGATATCTCCCAACAGATGCACCGACGCAAGATCATCGCGGCTGTGGCTGGCTCTGCGGCTACCAGCCGGCCGCGCTGGCTGTTTGCTGGGGTCACTTGAATGAAGCCCTCGACTGAGAGCGTGTCATTTGGTGGGTGATCTGATCTCCAACGCTCCACACTCGCTCAAGAGCCAAATGTGTCGTTGAGACGTTTCTTTCAAAGAAACCACACCCGGATTTCAGTATTTGGTGGGAATTAATTGCGTTGAGAGTGGCTTTCAAGTTGTGGAGGGTTTACTGCTTCGTATGTACAGGGAGATTCTAGTGGAAAAGTAGCGACGAGCAGAGGGCAGGTTGTCGTAGTCACTGTTCGTATCTGCATGACATGATCAAGCGCTATATCTTTGAGGCTGTGAATGCAAGGAGGATTATTATTATTATTAAACATATGACTCAAATCAGTTCCATCAGTTGTTTAACTCTCGCATCTTCCAACAAAGCTGGCTGACTGTAGAGAGAGGACGTGACTAATTAGCTCATTTTAAAAATCTCAAGATTTTGGTGCAAACATTTCCTTTTTATTGGTCTGGAGCGGGTGGGTTAGAGGGACACTGAAAGGATCAGAGTGGGCTTGTTTAGGGGGTTGGAAGGAGGTGCTCCAGTATGGGTTACAGAGGTGAACTGGTGTAGGGGTCCACTGGAGAGATAGGAAACGAACTTGCTGTCCGTCAGAGAGAGGAAGCTTCTGTATACACTTGATTTTTAAAAAATATTTACTAGTGAACCCAGAATTTGACCTTGAGCCCTTTATCAACCCTGATACATTGTCAGTCAGGAGGTGATTCCTGCAGAATGTCTGACTGAAGTTTGTAACTTTGTTCCTGGCCATTCTGGGTGTGTACAGTATTTCGAGAGATGTCATTTCTAAGTGGCATTCGTCAGATCCTCCAGGTATTAGGCAAGTATCGTATTTAGAGTTTGACCCTATTCAGAGCCCACTAAAATGGAAAAAAACAAACTCAAAATAAACTGCCTCATGGAGCCCTTTTTTGTTTTGGTTATGCTTAAGGGTATCGACACCAGATTGAGAGTTTGACATACGCACACCACCTCTGATAGATAGAATGCTGGAATGGATTTCACACTCTGGTGGGTTAGCTCACCTCCGTCAGTTGGGATGCTACAATTTCAAAATGTCATTGTAAGAAACTGCCTTAGGCTCAGGAAAAAAAAATGCCGATGGCTATGAGCAAAAGCTGAGCAGTTTCAACTGCTCAACTCCAGCAGCATCAACGTTTGTGTTGACGTTGAATGAGGACAGAATCACTCTCAACTATGATACATCTCATTCTCCTGTAATGTGTCGTTCACCCTCTGGGATCATTTGAGGAATGGTCACTCGGCTGACCTTGGTAAGTACCGTAGCCATTGCCTTCGAGAGCGGAATGGAGAAAGTAGCAAGGTCTTGCGATGTTCAAGTGTAATGTTTCAAGTGCTTGACCTCCTCAGGAGCACCACATGGTGATATTGAGCAAGGAGGATTCTCTGTGTGTGGATACAAGCACAGAGCAGATGCTGGATTGTTCATGAGCTGCATTGTGTCAGCCTAACATAGGAAATAGTTCATAAAACAGTTACAAAGATTGTTGTGAAGAGTCAGACACGTTACAATCAGAAGCTAACAGAATGAAACTACAGTAGCTTTGAGACTCTTCCCCCTATTATTTATTAATGTTGCAGCCGATGGGTTGTTTATTTGATTTCATCCTCCTGTAAGGTATGTGATCTGCAGTGGTTTCCCTCTTCACGTCAGTCTCCCGGTTACACATCATTGTTCTTCTTACAAAGGACATCTGAGCTGTTGTTGTGCAGTTCGTGCTGCCGGATGAATGGTTCACATCAGGTGGCAGATTAAGAGCATCTGTAGACAAGAGTGATGCCTTTTACAAATGCTCCGGTCAAGAGCAGTTTGGTAACTCAAGTCTGTTCTCTTATCTGCTGGCTTTCACATGATCCAGGAGGAAAAACAGGAACCAACACAGGAAGAAAATGTTGACAAGGAATTCACTGCACAAAGTACTTTTTGACAGACCCCTTTCCAACAACAAACCAAAGGAACCAATTATACCAAAGATAAGTTAGGCCACAATGTGGTATCCAATTTTGTGCACCCCATTAGAGGAAGATTGCGTAGATACCGTACAATAGAGAGGGCAGGAAAACACCCAGAGGCTAATGGAATCCACCCTCTGAGAAGATTATGCCCCCGCGCCCAATATTCTAACTGCAATTCTCTCCCAGTGCTCGTCACTCAACCCTCCCAGGGGAAGCAGGAAAAAGTCCAGAAAAATTCAATTTGGAGAGAAGAAAACTGCCCTCCTGACTTCTCTGCTTCACAAGTGAAAGCCTTTACTTGAATCAACGGAGGAGCTGAAACAAGCTGTCAGAGAGGCATTTGGCCTCCTCACTCCATCCATGTTACTGAAAATGTGCCGAACATGGCGACGGATCATTATCTGCCATGAAAATGATGGCGCTCACACACACACCGATCCTCTGGACGTCTAAATACAGTTAAACACTTGTATTGAATACAATTAAGTACTTCTAAATACAATTATTATCATTCTTCCATACACTTCAGTTGTTGGTCAATGCACTGTAGGAAAACAACATGGGGGTAACAGGGCTTTGTGAACGCCGTGTACTTGTTTCGTTGAAAGACACTTCAGCAGTCGTTGCTCTGTGTGTGAGGGCCAATGGTTGCTCCTGAACGAAGCAGAGAGTGACCGGCTGCAATCTGACTCCCGTTTATCGAATTACTAAATTATTCTTCAGGTAGTTTGTTGTTTTGATGTTTTTATTTCACCTGGGACTCTTGTTAATGACTCAGGGCTGTGCTGGATTCGAAGTCTTAACTTCTTGTGAGGGTGGGAGGTTGGCTTCCTTTGAAGCTCCCTTGTTGTGAATTTTTCTGTTAGAAAAAGGGAAGTCAAACCACGTGAGAGCCTGTCTATTCTGTGGAGCAACATTTTATTGCGCCCTGTTTGTTTCTTAAAGTGCTTGTGTCTGGAGTAGTTAGTTTTTTTTTCACTGATTTTGCTCTTATTGGAGCAAGAGCTGCCAACACCGGACCTGATTTTTTTTAAGGAAGATAACACTGTTGAGTTATTAAACAATGAACATTCAGCCACCTCTGGAGCAAGTTGGGGCCAGTTTAGACTATTGTTTCTCAACCTGTTCTTATTTGGTGTTTTGCAAAATCAGGGAAACGACCATTCAGCCCATAAATCCTGCTCTGATGTATTTCCCCACGTGAGCCACATAATCTAAACCCTCTCTCCCCGTGCTGTCCTTTCTTTTAATCCTTTCATTTAATCTTTTTTTTAAAAGCATTTTTCACATTTCAAATGATTTATGATTGCTTCTTTACAGTTTGCAGCAGAGAATTCCAGATTTGCACGTTTGTGTCTGTGTTTCTGCTTGGGCTGGTCTCATTCTTCCATATCTGCTCTTGTAGGCGTGTCTGATTAACACCACATCTCCTCCCCGCCCATTACTGCTGTGGAGCTGGGAATGATAAGCTGGTCTTTGCCTCACCCTGGTCTGTCGTGGATAAGGCTGTGCTCCTCCTTTGGCTGCTAAGCTTCAAAAATGTAAGTTGGAAAGTTTTGTTCTTCGAGAAGCGTCATTGTAAACTCTTTCTCTGCTCAGAGCTGCCGATTGGAAACTGGACCAGCCTGACTGGACCGGGAGACTCCGGATAACAGCAAAGGGCAATAACGCTTACATTAAATTAGAAGACAAAAATTCTGGTAAGTCTTATCTGGGTGAATGCTAGCCAGCCTGAAAATTCCCTTTGCATATACTGTACCAGATGATAAAACTGTTTCTGAAATTGAAAGGCCAACCTCACCCCCCAAAATATTCAACAGCAACAACAACAAGATTTCATTTATAGAGCGCCTTTCACGTCAGGAGGACGCCCCAAGGCGCTGGAGAGTTGGGTCGGGACCCGAGCAAGGGGGAAATGGTCAGGGTGAGGGGAGGGAAGGAAGGGAGCGAGGAGGGGGTAGAGAGTCGAGAGGGGAGCTGAAGGCACGGTTGGAGAGAAAGGTCTTGAGACCGGCCTTGAAGGAGGAAAGGGAGGAGAAGGCGAAGGCACTGGGGAATAGAGTTCCAGAGGCTGAGAGGCTGAAAGCCCGGCCACCGATGGTAGGGCGGTTAAGGCGGGGGATGTGGAGCAGACCGGAGTCAGAGGAACGGAGGGTACAGGCAGGTAAGTAGGGGTTTAGTAGGTCGGAGGGTTAGGAGGGAGCGAGGCCGTGAATGGCCTTGTAGGTGAGGATGAGGATCTTGAATTCCTGTAAACACACAAGTTATCGGGCCACAGGACGCTCCCACAGTGCTGCTCATACTGGAGCTGTTTAATTCTGCCTCATGCTGCCTGGCCCTGGCTGTTCTTTTCCACGTGTACACAAAGGCTTATGGCTGTGCAGTCCACATGCTCCAGATCCTTCCTGCCTATGAATAGCAGCAGTCAGTCTGTTGTTAACTTGCCAACAAAGTGGTTTTAGTTGTTGTAAAGCTACAGATTACTGCAGCATAGAAACAGGCCATTCGAACCTCATCTCCACTGGTATTTTAAATGGTCTTTTGTTCATCTTCACAAACTGCTGTAATTGTAACGTGGTGCAGTTGGTGTGTTACATTGTCAGCGGTACCGTCCTTCAGATAAGCTGTTAAACTGGGGTTCACCCCTCACGCCGCTGAAACCCTGGTTCACGCCTTTGTCACCTCAAGGCTGGACTATGGGAACTCTCTCCTCGCCGGCCTTCCCGGCACCTCCCTCCACACTGCAGGTCATTCAGAACTCTGCAGCTCGTGTACTGTCCCGCACCAGGCTTCGGGACCACATCACTCCTACCCTCGCTCGCCTCCACTGGCTCCCCATCCCCCAGAGGATTGATTTCAAGATCCTCATCCTCACCTACAAGGCCATTCACGGCCTTGCTCCCTCCTACCTCTCCAACCTACTATCCCCCTACCTACCTGCCCGTACCCTCCGTTCCTCTGGCTCCGGTCTGCTCCACGTCCCCCGCCCCAACCGCCCTACTATCGGTGGTCGGGCCTTCAGCCTCTCAGCCCCGAGGCTCTGGAACTCCATCCCCCAGTGCCTTCGCCGCTTCCTCCCTTTCCTCCTTCAAGGCCGGTCTCAAAACCTTTCTCTTTGACCGTGCCTTCAGCTCCCCTCTCGACTCTCTTCCTCCTCCTCGCTCCCTCCCTTCCCTCCCTCACCCTGACCATTTCCCCCTCCTCTCTCCCTCCCTTCCCTCCCCTCACCCTGACCATTTCCCCCTGCTCGGGTCATGACCCAACTGTGCAGCGCCTTGGGACGTCCTCCTGACGTGAAAGGCGCTCTATAAATGGAATCTTGTTGTTGTTGTTGTTGTTGTTCCGTCTACTTCCCCAAGTAGATGTTAAAAATCCCACGATTCTCCTCCTCCCCGCCCCCTCCCCCAATAAAATCACTCATTCATTTCATGGCTGTTTGGAGGACATTGCTGTGAGCAAATTGGCTGCATTGCCTACAAAATACACCATCATACATCAGACAGGCACTAAACTCAATGTAAGTGATATGATTATAAGATACTATATAAGTGTTTGTTGACACTAGCCTGATTGAAATGCCCAGTTGATGTCTAGTGATATCTAGTTATTTGATATCTATGATGCTGTTTTCCTGACCCTCAGGCGAGCTGTTTGCACAGGCACCTGTAGACCAGTTTCCAGGCGTCGCTGTGGAGAGTGTCGTTGACTCCAGCCGATACTTTGTCATTCGCATTGAAGATGGAAATGGTAATTGTACCTTGAGGTTGGAATTTTGGTTTCTTCAGCTGTTAATATTTCTGCTGGGCCATTAATCTTCCTTGCTTTAAAGCATTTCAAAGAATTGTTTTCTTCCTTTAATTTGCAGCCATCAGGCCACCTTCCTCCTAACACAATACCGTCACATAGACTAGGTACCCTCTCCTTCCTTACCCATGTGTTTAAGTGTGAACCTTGAGTGTCAGCGGGCTGTACAGCCATGAGGATAGTCATTTTCCTTTGCCCTGCCCCATGCTGAAGCTCTTGGGTGTATTACCTGGTCAACAGATAAGCTTGCTGAGACATCAGGATGTAATTTGAAAAGTTTTGTTCTTCAAGAAGCTCCATTGTAAAATCTTGACGTGCGCTAAGTTTTTAAATGTTACATTTGAAAGAGAAATGTTTTGTGTTTGTAAAGCTTTTGTCAGAAAGGAAATTGTGATCGAATGAATCAGAATCTGATTTACTATTTGACTGGAGCTTGTGTTTCCCTTGCTGTTTGCTGTCAAAACAAAGTTAAATGACGGTGTTGTTTGCATTAGTGTCGATCGTAGAATTCTTTCATTATATAGGTTGAGACACAGGGCTTGGAAATGTAAACGGGAAGTGGTGATTGTAGCCTAAGAAGGCTGGTGTAGATTCGTTGTATTGCATAGCAGCCCTCAGCGCATTGGAATGTCCTCCTGACGTGAAAGGTGCTATACAAATGTAATCTTGTTGTTGTTGTGAGCCTTGAACAATGTCTAGGCTCACACTGCAGTACTGTACTGGAGAAGCCTTACATTTTCAGAGTTGCCATCCGTCAGACAAGATATTAAAACCCAAGTCTGTTTGCCTGTTCTTCTGATACTTTTTGAAAAGGGAAGAGAATTTCTCCCTGACCAACAATCCTGAGCAATAGTCATGCACCTCACCTTTGTACCATTCCTGCCACAAGGGAACTGCCTATAGTTGCCTACAAAAATAATCACTAAATTTAATGTAGTTCTGACCACTTTGAGATAGTTACACATAAAGCTGTATAAAAATGCAAATTTCCTTTGTGCACACAAACCAAGTGTTTATATTAAATCTGAAGCTCTCCTAATGTACAGGGGCAATATCAGCATTGATTCTCGTCAGCTGGCATCAATTTCTCTGTTGAATCAGCAGTCGCCCAGTAATAATGGTGGAGGGAGCCATAGACTGGATGCAGACCCACAAGTGTTAAAGAGTTACCAGCCGGCAAAGGAATTTGTAAAATCTGAAAGGAAATGATACGATGTGATATTTGACATTAAAATGTCTGTCTGCGTTCCCAGGGCGCCGAGCATTTATTGGAATTGGCTTTGTTGACCGAGGAGACGCCTTTGACTTTAACGTCGCCCTCCAGGACCACTTCAAGTAAGTGTTCAGCTTCAGGCCACCTCCAATCTGTGTTGAGTGAATTGATGTGGCCAAAAAGTCTTTGAGACGCGTTAGAAACACAGGTCTCCAAGACGGGGCTGGTGAGTGGCAGGCGTGAGCTGGGGTTTTTTTTGTGGGGGGGGGTGGGGGGGGGGCTAGAACCGTCTGCTGCCACTAGAGGGAGCCGGAATCCACTGGCACAAACTGGGACCAGAATCTGACCTGTTCTTACCCGTTGTTCTGGAGGAATCAATCCCTGAGGAAAAAGGCATTTCTCTGTTTCCCTACATTCATTGTGAAGTCTGATTTTCACCACAGAATTCTGGGATTCTGGGGTAAGTGTGATTTATTCGCCACCTTTTCTCTTACTCCCTCCCCTCGAAGCCCTCCTGAAACCATGCTTTTCAGTCAACATTCCCATCTCTCTCCCTTTCTTCCTGCTCGATGCTCCCTGTCATACTTGGCACGTGTTTCCAGATGTTTATTAAGTCACTCATCTCAGGGTCAGAAGGTTGTGGGTTGAAACCTGCGCTGGGACTTGAGCCACAGAGTCTAGTCCTCCTCACTCTGTATTGTTGGAGGTCCATCTGCCTGTTCTTCAGGTGAACATAAAGGTCCAGTGTCCTTATTTGAAATGAGAAGAGGGTTCTCCCCGTGTCCTGGCCTTCAGATAAATTGATCATTTATGTCGTGATTGTTGGTCAGATCTTGAAGTGATTAAAATGGTGGCTGCGTTGGTCCACAGAATTAATCACAACATTGGACTAATTACTGTGGAATGTTTTGAGAACTTTCTAAGGAGCTGCAAAACGTTTTGCTTTTTCAAGTTATTTTCTTTTATCATGCAGGTGGGTCAAACAGCAAACTGAGCTCGCCAAACAGGCTCAGAACCCAGACACTGGACCCAAACTGGATTTAGGATTTAAAGAGGGACAAACCATCAAGCTTAATATTGGGGTGAGGCATTTCCTTCCCATCATTCTAACATAACATAACATAACACGTAAGAGCAGGAGTAGGCCATTCGGCCCTTCGAGCCTGTTCCGCCATTCAATCATGGCTGATCTTCTAATTAATTCTCAATCTCATCCTCTCCACTACATTCCTTGCCACCTTGAAACTGGTGTCATCACCACTTCCCCTCCACCTTCTCAACAAGTCTATCCTTGGTCTTCACTACCTCTTAAACTACTCCCAATCTCTTGGTTAGCGAATCGTTAAGATAAAGTTGGCCATTCACCTCTTGATTATTCGTGGGCTCTTGTGTGGTTGTTTACCTACAAAAATCTACACTTGAAAATAATTATCGTAAAGGTCTGAGACATTTCAGCATAAGGTGCTTTGAAAGTTCGATTTCTTTCTATGATTCCCGTTGCCTGTTTTCAGCATGTGAAGAAGAAGGAAAGTTCGTCGGCCAAGCCTCGATCTTCGAGTGGTGGTGGAATCGCCCTGCTCCCCCCTCCCCCGGGGGGCAAGACCCCAGTCCTGCTCCCTCCTCCAGGGTCACAGGTCATCCAGAACCCAGTGAACTCACAGCTGGCTCAGCCAACCACTACAGGTAGGGAGGGCACTGACTGCAAATCACAGCTGCCACTGAGCCCAGAAAACTACAGTTGTCTTGCCTTTATTTAAGTGTGGTTTATAATCAGAAGGCCTGGTAATGTGCAGAGGTGCTGCATTGCAGCAGGTCTAGTTTTGTGTTGTGTCCAGTGTATCAGTCGGATATTGAAGCCTCATGTCGATGCACTTTGCACTGTCGTTGGTTTCATTGATTGATCTTGTACTCACTTTTTATTGATGAATCTACAGTCTCGGATGAATTACTGGGAGACATGGACAGCTTTGCTCCAGACCCTCCCCAGCCCCTGGCCCCCACAGGAGATCTCTGGGGAGACTTCGCCACGGCACCCAGGTCAGTCAGATGTGCTCTTTAAACCTTGTGCCGTTTGTGAAAAAAATATGTGAATGAGAAAGACAGAATGACTCTCCAACCAAATACAGAATTTGTTTAAGGCACAAGTTTAAGGTTTATCACCAAAATAAGTGAAGGGGAGATTAGAATGTTGAATTCTCTGGTTGAAGCAGAGGTTAAATGGAATTGGGTGAATGCTTAAAGAAGAGGTATGTTGAGAATGCGGAGCAAGTGGAAGAGTGGGATTAGATGAAGCATTAGGCACAGGTTGGAGAGAGTCAGGGCTTGCGGAATGTGCATGGGGGATACTGCTAGGGTTTAACCAGCTAAAACCACGTAACTTGCCATTGAAACTCTACTCCAACTTCTGTGCACGTGGTCTATCACTGATGATCTGGAGCATTTAACTGTATTTCTTGTTTCTTCAGCTCTGCTCCGAGCCAAGTGCCCAACAGCACTAAGTGGGTTCAGTTCTGAGTTTGGTTCTTTTCCTTCTCCTCGTTTCGAAATGACAAACCATGAGCGAGTGACGCTTCTTCTCCCGACCCGGCTGGGCGAGATCTTGGGAGACGAGACCCTCTTGGGGGAGAGTCCGTGGCTCCTGGACCCGGGAGGACAGTAACCCTCGGATTATATAGCCTTGAAATATCTTCATTTCTATTCAACTGTGCACTCGTACAGAGACATCCATTCCATCCTTGTGCCCATGGTGTTTCTGTCTGGAAACCATAGTGTTCGTTACTGTAACCACAGGGTTTTTTTTTTGTCCCTCAGTGATCAGACTTTTTAATTTCATAAGGGCAAAATGGATCACAAATGCATATCGTCAAACAAACAACAAACAAACAAACAAAAAAAAAGGAATCCTGTCTTCAAATTCTTTGTGCTCGTCATAGAGTAAAAGTGTTAATAAATAATGGTCTTAACTCTGGAATATTTCTTATATAAAAAAAAACACATCAACTGTTGGTTCAGCGGTGTGTTCGGTAGATTGTCATTCCATTTGGTGTATCTTCAATCATGCAGCGCGGGGGTGGGGGGGGGAGGGGGGGAATGGGAAAGGGGGGCTGAGCGGCTGGGAGATGAGCCACGCGACAAGTAATAGTTGTGATAACTCGCTGGAGCCCTGCAAATTCACACACGACCAATCAGTTGTTGTGTTTCTGACTAGGGCCCAGTTAATGTGGATTTATTGCGGAGTGACTGCCCCGGTAATGGAAGGACGGGGATTTAAAACAATCTCAAGCTTTTCCCCCCTGAAATGTTTTGGTCTGTTTCAGAAGCTGACCTTTAAAACTTTGGGGCTAACCTGTGAACTTTCTGTGTCTGTAAATAAGAGTTTGTCTATTATTACAGTATTTATACAGGTCTGTAGGCTCCCGTGTGACATCGTTTTGGGAGGGGAGGGGGATTATGTTTTAGGGTAATTTCTGGAAGCTGTAAATTTGTGCTGGGTTTAAAATCTGGGCTTTTTTTTTAGATTTGGAAGACGTTTAAAATGTACACAATCAATAAAAATGTCTATCGAAATCATTTGGGTTTATGTGTCGCAAGCTTTCTGTGGGTGATCACGGCAGGGTGGGGTCTTGGAGGAGGGGGGGTGAGGCCGGTGACTGGAAAAGAAGTGCTGTTCCCTGGCACCCGGGGTCCCGTCCCTGTGACTTGAGGCTGCGACCAAGACACGACCCTCTGCAGATCAGGGACTTCACGAAAGAGAAACCTCCGTGCATTCCAAAAGCCACAGACTTTGCACACTGCCCTGGGGGGAGTGGGTCTACTGGTCCAAAGGGTTAATGGAAATTACAGTGGTTTCCGTGTACCCTGATTCACCGTGTCACTTACACAGTAAAACTCGCATAATTCTGATCTGTATAAATTGTATAATTGCCTAAATCGTACATCTGCTCAAGTCCTGTTCAAGAGTTTATATTCTATGCAAGTTTGACATAACTCACACTTTGTAGAAGGCACATTAAATGTATGGTCCCGACTGATTAAATGTATGATCCTTTAAGTGAGGTTTACTGTAATAATAAGCCTTGCATTTGATATAGTGCCTTATAGAGTCGTCGAGACATCTCAAAGAGATTCACAGGATATCCTGTAAAGTGGATTGACTGTATTTTGTGGGTGAAACGTGGCAACCAGTTGCACAGGGCAGTGTTCCACACACAGCCATGGAGTGAGTGACCAATATTCATTTGGGGGATTGTTGGAGAAACTTACCCTCTCTACCCCCGAATAGCGCCACGGGATCTTTAACGTCTGCCTGAACAGTATCTCGGTTTAACGTCTCATCTAAACGATGGAAAATTCTCAAAACGCTGAAATCCAGCCATTTTATAAAGATTCCCGTCAGTTAAAACGAATGTGGAACTTACTTATCGTTTCTCATTTACCGGCACAAGAGAACAAATTGTCAGGACACGGCTGATTCGGCTTCTCTCCGTCACTATAAACATTGCAATTTTAGACCATTAAACCCAGGTGTAGTTCACTGGTGCCAAATTCCAGCCGTTACAATGCTGGAGGGCTCTGCCATCACATTAGCAGAGGGAGCTTTTTGTGCGCGGCAGTATTTTGCGTGCAGCAAAGTCCCCAAACAGCCATGATTGAACCTTGGGACGTCCTCCCAACGTGAAAGGCACTGTACAAATGTAATGTGTTGTTGATGTGAATGACAGATTGATCTGGAAGATCGGTGGTCAGGACACCAGAAGAAACTCCCTTTTCTTTTCAAGTAGTATTCCGAGATCTTTAATGTCTCCTGAGGACGTAGCAGATTGGAACTTAGTTTAATTTCTCCGACACCATAAGGCGCACCTCGTCATTGCCCTGGAGTGTCAGTCCCAGGCTGTGAACTCAATTCCCAAATTGAGTCTTAAAACCACAACTTAACTGACCCGAGGGCGAGAGTGATTCTATTCCAAGCTGTATTGGACACCTGTGTTGAAGCGATCACACAGAGGCCAGGTGTGTTGCAATGTCATTGACTGTAACGTTTAACAAAACACAAAAGACCCCCCCCGACTGCTGGGATCTCAGGGTCTTCCTCGTTGAATGCGCCGAGAAGAGAAGAGAAACGCAACCGTCACCGTGGTAATGTACCTCCCTGAGGATCCCCGGTTTGTTTAGCAGCACAATGTGACGGAAGGACATAACAAATAATTGTTTGCTAAATCTTTTGGTGCTGTTTAAGCAAAGGGCGTGTTGCAATTCAAGCGTCATGGGAGTAGTTCTCCCGTCGGTTACCTAGCACCGAAGTGAAAGGATAAAGCCGCCAGCCACCTCGAGCCAAGTCTGACCCCCACGTTGGCTCAGGTGACGAGGCCTGAATAAAGCAGAGGGATCAGGCAGAGCCGTGAAGGACGCGCAGGGAGATTGCTGCTGTCGGCTGCTCCGGCCAGGCACTGCCCACTGCTTGTCGCCTGAGGAGGTGAGTACTGCTGCTCTCTACCTGGTCTACGGTTAATGTTTTTTATGGCTACAATGGCATTCTTTAAGACAAAAGTTTTATTGAATGATTTTTTTTGCACTTGGAAGAATCAGCCTCGAATAACTGAACTGACCCCAATGCAGTGATTTTCCCCTCCCCTTTCATTGGTTGCCAATGGAATCTATTCATCAAAATCGCCTCATAAACCCGGTGACTATTGTCTTGTCGTTCATAGATGTGTAAAATATTACTTTCCCTTTAGACTTCTCCCTTTGTCAATCCGATCGATGTTGGTCACATTCCAACACCCGACCTTCTGTTCACACCTCAGCACTCTCCCGGCACACTGAAGTGTCAAATTCAACCCATTATAATGTAGATCATCGCGCTCAGCCCTTGGTACAGAATCCTTAACCTCGGGACACTGATTAGCTAATGGATTTGGTTTCAACCTTCTCAAAGATCTCTTATTCTCAGATTTCCTTCCCCCATTAATGAATGGCCCCGACTTGAGCTCAACCTGCAATTTCGCCTGGAAAATACACAGTCACCACACAGTACAGGTGTGTCGGCCTGGCTCAGTGGTAGCACACTCGCTGAATCAGAAGGCTGTGGGTTCAAGCCCCATGTCGGGACTTGGAATCATGTCACCTCAGCTGACTCTCCCAACGTGGCATTGGGTGTGTTGCATTGTCAGAGGTGCCGTCCTTCGGAGGAGACGTTAAACCAAGGTCCCATCTGCCTGTTCAGGTGGATGTTATTTGAAAAGAGCTGCCACGTTTCACCCACTGGATATTCACTTTACAGTATATCCTGTGAAGCGCTTTGAGATGTGGTGATGACGTGATAAAGAGCTATTATCAAATCCAAGGATTATTATGATGATTAAATCCAGTCCATAATCTTGCCACCGCTCGCCATTGCTGTCTCCTTCCAATGCCCTCTCAGCAGTCAACCAATTGCTTGTTCCTCGCTCCCTCCATCCGTGCCTGCCCTCTCAGTCACTACACCCTACCCTCTCCCCCACCCTGCCCTTGCTCCCTTCTCTGCTGCCTTGAAAATCCCTCTTGAAAACACCTTTTGGACTGTGCATTTGGTCAACACCCTTAAATTCCTCTACCTCCCCCACCCCACCACACACACTCCTCCTACTACTGCTCAGGAATCCCCACTGTTATTTGTGCAACGCTTTGACTGGTGCATCCTACGTGAAAAAGCACAAATGTAAGTCTTGCTTGTTGCTCATTCAACTGCAAATGATTTCCCCTGCCCTCCCTATAAGAGCACTGTGGGTTTTTTTTGCCCCGCATCTCCCTTCACTGTGTGCGTGGATGCAATGCAAAACGATCTCACTCAACTCTTAACGTAAGTGTGTATCTGTGTGTGTGTGGGTGTGTGTAGGGTCGAGATTTAGTGGCAAAAGCCCAATTCCAGCCAGAGCTTGAGACAGACCAACCTCCACCCCCCTCCCTCCCGGGAGAAAGGCAGGAAATAGCTGGGATTAAACACAACTGGGAAGAAAACATACGGCTAACTGACCATCAGAGCCTCGCAGCCTCTTACCCCCCCCACACCACCCCGAATGAAGGCAACATCGCAGGGCTACTCCTAGCCACGCAGCAGTAGGAAAAGAGCCTTCACTTAAACCTCCTGAAAACCAAACGCAAGTGACCTGGAAACAGTAAGTTGTTTTGCAATTGGAGAAACGACCTGAAAAATCAGTGAGCAGGAAGGGGGGGAGGGAGGGAGCAGAGAGAAAGAGAGAGACGAACAGTATTTCTCTGTGTTGAATGTCAGCCTTGACTCAGTTGGTTGCACTCTGTTGCCCCTGCAGGCCTGTGAGGATTGAAGGTTGTGGGTTCAAGCCCCCAAGGGTAGGAACTTTGAGTTCGTGGCTCTATACTGACTCACTGAGTTCTGCAGCACTGAAGGGAACTGTTAAGTTTAACTGTTGAACTAATAATACTTGCATTTAATATAACGCCTTTTCAAATCTTCGAGACGTCTCAAAGCCCTTCGCAGTACATACCGTAAAGTGAATTGACTGTCTACTTTGTGGGCGAAACGCGGCAGCCAATTGCGCACGGTAGCGTCCCACGAACAGTCGTGGATTGAGTGACCCAATTCTTTTCCTACGGCATTATTACCCTCGGAAAAGCCGACCCGCCAATCGACTAACAACCGGGTTCCTACATGTTCTGACAAAGGGTCGTGGACCCGAAACGTTGACTCACTTTTCTTTCTCCATAGATGCTGCCTGACCTGCTGACTGTTCCCGGTGACTTCTGTTTTTGTTTGCTGTATACTGCTGGGTGAACAGAGGCCTGCGGAGTAAGGAAACTTGCCCAACGTTTCGCCCTGCCCAGGAATCGAACCCAGGTCCTCTTGCTTGCGAGGCGAGTATGCTAACCACTAAGCTACGCGACTCCACACGCTTAACAGCTACAGTAGCTAGTAAGCGCTACGAGATGCTGCGCTGGGTCGAAGGGTGCTATATAAATACAAGTTGTTGTTGTCGGGGGAGCTCTGTCTGACAAAACTGAGATCCTTTTCTGCCTCGTTCTGTCTGGTGGAGGTTTACGATAATAATAATAATACGTGCGTTTGATACCAGGGCCTTATCGCAGCTTTGAGACCTCTCGCAGGATTTTACTGTGAAGTGCAGTTACTGTGGGTCTTGTGGGTGAATGCGGCAGCCGATTTGCGCACAGCAATGCCGCACAAGCAGCAGGGAAGTGAGCTTTTTTTGTTTGGTCCCCGGAAGATAAAAGGGAAAATGGGAAAAGTTAAAGTCAATGGCACTTTGGAAACTTAGAGTCACAGGAAGGAAGGAAGACTTTACATTTATATAGCGCCTTTCATATTGGGAGGATGTCTTAACGTGCTTCCACAGTGCTGAATGGGCACCCAACTGGGGGAGAGAGCCGAGAGGGGTGGGGAGAGGTTTTGAGATGTCTCTCAAAGCACTTCGCAGGAAATACTGCAAAGCGTAGTGACTGTATTTTGTGGGAGAAACACGGCAGCCAATTGAGGCGATAAGGCGCTACATCAAATGCAAGGATTATTATTATTATAAATATTATTATTATTCTAGAGCCCCTATTGTTAACGGTAGCAGTCGCTGTTGGTAACGGGCAACACAGCGCATGCTGACTGACTGCTACCATAAAGTCCGGGGTGACCTCGCTCTGGGATATCAAACATCCTCCACATGTACATAGAATTACTTCATCAATATATCACCAGAAACTGTAGGAGTCTTTGATAAAGAAGCCTCAGTAATCTACCTCAGGGCGAATGTTTGGGGGAGGCGGGGAGGAGAGCTTGACTGAGATCCAAGGTAAGAGAACATCGAAGAGAGGTTTCTTCATGTAGGTACTGAAATCCAAATGATCTGTAAATCACGGTAGACAGAATACATAAAGATAAATAACCCTTGTGTTTGATGTAGCGTCTTATCATGTCTTCCAGACGTCTCAAAGGGACTCCACAGAATATACTGTGCAGTGAATCGACGGTGTATTTTGTGGGCGAAATGCTTCATCTGCCTTTGCAGAGTTTCGGGACAAATCTCCTGGAGTTAGGAAGCTGTTCCATCCGAACAATGCCATACGCCATCACCGGGGGTGTCCCCGTCCACCTGACAGTAACAGTGAGGGCTGCAGTTGGCAGGAAGCGAGGAACATTATGGAGTAGGGTTACCAAGGAGACAGATGCATGAGGTTGTTGGGGCGAGGGAGGGAGGTACAAGTGGCATGTCTCTCTCTCTCGCCTCTCAACCAGGGTCCTAATGCTCATTGAAAGCGCGGACGAAGAACTAAGTGGGAGCTTGGGGATATTTGGGTGGAAGTGGGGGGGGAATATTTGTGTTTTTACAGCTCGGTTTTGCCAGGTGTGTAGCGACTAGTGCCCATCCCCAGAGCCACAGAAACAAAAGAGTCTGTGCGTCTGGTATATCCGTGTGTGTATATCGTGGAGTCCCGTTGTGCAGTGGTTAACACGCTTACCTCGCAAGCGAGAGGACCCTGGGTTTGATTCCTGGGCACGGCGAAACCCTCAGCAAGTTTCCTACCTCCACACACCTGTTTGCTCCAGCAGTACCTAGGAACCTGGATGTTAGTCGATTGGCGGGTTGCTTTTCCGGGGTAATAATCCCTCATAAAAATATATTTTTAAAATCGGGTCACTCAATCCACGACTGTTTGTGGGGCTCTGCAGTGCGCGGTTCACTGCTGCGACTCGCCCACAAAATGTACAGTGAATTCGCTTTGCAATATACTCTGTGAAGCTCTTTGAGACGTCTCAACAACAACAACAAAAAAATTACATTTGTTATAGCGCCTTTCACGTCGGGAGGACGCCTCGAGGCGTTGGACAGGCACAGTGTCTGACCTATCACGTCTCAAAGACATGATGGGGCGCTATATCAAATGCAAGGATTATTATATAAATTCAGAACAAAATCTGTGGAAACACAACTTCAGTGAGTGAGTGTGTGGAACAGACAGTGGGAGCAAAAAGTGTTGTTTGTTTCAAGAACCAAATTACATAGAATTCTGCTAGAAAATAATATCCGGGGATACAGTGTATAGTTTGGGCCACATGTCAAGTGACTGCCAGGATGGTGGAAGGCAAACTAGGTGGACCTTGGTCTTCTTTCACCAGCAAATGCTTACGTTATCTGAGCTGGTAAGCAATGAGCACTAGGACCCCGCAAATTGCAAGAGGACAGGGTCTTGTATCTCCCTTCTGCTCTGGGGGGATTTAAGTTAATCCTTGGTGAAGTGGGCGAGTCAGAGAAAGAGAAAGAGCGAGAGAGAGAGAGTGCTGAAGGAGGGGAGGATTTCTCCGTCTCTTGCCTCCTGCAGGCTGAGCAGCTGCAATCAGGAGTGGGGAGAAGGAGAGGGTCAGAAAGAGAAAGGAACAAAAGGCAGAGAAGAAGGGAACTTCTGCAACTAGCAGATCTGATACAACAACGCCGACAAATTGCATTTGTATAGCACCTTTCACGGCGGGAGGACAGCCCAAGGCGCTGGGTCCTGATGAGGAGAGAGAGAGCGAGAGTACAGACAGACAGACAGGGAGATAAGGCATAAGGATGTGCATTTTTACAGTCCTATAACATCGAACTGTCTCAAAGCGCTTCTCGGTTACTGCAAAATGTACTTTTGGAGGCACCTGACCAAGTTGTGGTCGGTCAAAGTGTATTGATCCCTGGAGGAGCTGATCGATTGCTGGTGGGGCTGCTCGGAGAGAGATACCTCCGTTGGCTGTGTTTCCCCTCCGCCCGTCAATGGTTTCGCGATGAGCTCTTCAGGGGAGATTGCGGCTGAGGGCGAGGGCAAGCTGGAAGCCGTGATCCAGGTAAAAGCACCAGTGCCAAACGGCTTTATAGTCATAGTCATTGCACCCCATCGCCCCAGAGAATGGACTGAATGGAATTTAGGGCATTTGAGCAATTAAAATCTTTCATCCTTTCCCAGGTCATCGTCTCCATATACCACAAGGGTGGTCCTAGCTGGACAAGCAATGGATAGCTTGCCAGGCAGTACTCTCAATAATAATAATAATAATAATAATAATAATCCTTGCATTTGATATAGCGCTTTTCACGTCGGGAGGACGTCCCAAAGCGCTTCACAGTACACACTGTAAAGTGAATTGACTGTATATTTGTGGGCGAACGCGGCAGCCAATTGCGCACAGCAATGTCCCACAAACAGTCGTAGATTGAAAATGACCAATTTATTATTGTTTTTGGTTTTGGAGGGATTATTATTAGGCTCTGTGTGGAGTAAGGAAACTTGCCCAAGGTTTCGCCCTCTGCCTGGAATGGCCTCAATGGCAAGCTACGCGGTTTTAGCTGGTTAGCCTCCAGCAATTCTCCCTAACGCACACTCTGGGGTACCCCCGCCCCGAGCCTTGGCTCTCGCCGACTTGCGCTTTTATAATCTCCGAAACCCGGTAAGCAGGGTGCATCCCTCCGGGGGGAGAGAGTGCGCATTCCGTTTCCAGGTACGGGGCAATTTCTACACACTAATCTGGAGCGAGGACCCAGGAGTAAGTCAGGGGAAACCGGAGGCCGTTGTGCAAACACGGGATGTATTATGCTCCATGTGTAATCTTGTGCGTACAAACAAAATAACAGGTGCCTTTGATTGCGCCATTAATCAGTGAGAGGGATCGGTTGTCAATAACTTGATTAATAAATCCCTTTACTGGGTTGTTAATTACATAATTCAAACCACCTGGAGTTCCTTCCTAACACACGCGTTTACACAACGGTTCACAATTCAACTCTGTTGGCGCACATTTTCCACGTGATGTATGATTAATCCCCCAAATCAGATTTTTTTTTTAATCCTTTCTCCGTGGTTCGGGTGATGGGGAAGGGGGAACGACCCAGGTCTTAAAGGGTTAAATTCTGAGGACAAGTAGCGTAAACTTGGCTTCTATTCCCTTGAGTTTAGAAGGCTGAGGGTGATCTGATTTGAGGTGGTTAACATGATAACGAGATTCCATAGGGTACCTACAGAGAAACTATTTCCTCTGGTGGGGGAATCCAGAACAAGGGGGCATCACCTTAACCTCGGAGCCAGGCCATTTAGGAATGAAATCAGGAGGCAGTTTTTCACACAAAGGTCAGTGGAAATCTGGAACTCCTTCCCCCAAAAGGCTGTGGATGCTGAATCCATTCAAATGTTCAAGAACTGAGGTGGATAGATATTTGTTAGGTCAGGGTATCCAGGGATACATACGGTGGGTATTTATATTTAAGGTACAGATCAACCATGATATCGCAGAGTGGTGGAACAGGCTCGAGGTCCTGAATGGCCAATTCCTGTTCCTATGAATTGGCGCAGAATCAATACAGCGACAGATCTGAGATGGAAGCTGGCCGGCACTGGGGAGGGAACCAGTGTCTGTTGGGAAGGTGGGAGATTTTGGAAAGGACCAGGGCTCTGGCGTTCCAATCTGCGGGGAAGACACTGAGCTTGGAATTGATTTGCGTCTCTCGCTTTCTCTCTCTCCCCCGACAGACGCTAGAGGAGACGGTGAGGAGTGCGGGCAGCCAGGGGGGCTTCAGGATTCGTGGTGACGCTGAGGATTCGACACCGACCTGTCTCTCCGCCAAAATCCGAGAAATCGTCACCAGGAACTTAACAGAGGATCAAAGCACAGGTGAGGGGGAGCATGGGGTGGGAGCGTGGGGTTGGGGGAGCTTGGGATAGGAGGGGGAGTATGGAGGGAAGGGGAAGAGGAGCGGAGTGTGGTGGAGGGGAGAGTAAGTAAGTAGACATAAGACAAGGACCTCCTATTTCAGATGACTGAAAAATAGCCATTGGTCATTCATATATATGACGATATTGGGGGTGGGGAAAGGACATTACGCCCAGTGTCCTGGCCGGCAATCCTCCCGTCACAACAACAACTTGCATTTCTATAGCCCCCTCCCTCACTCAGGGTAGCTTTGAGCGAAGTGTCTGTTGCCTTTGCTTACAGAATCTCTGGTAGTGATCACTTGGCAATAATTGTCTATGAAACAATGTAAACGGTTGCAGTTCGTATCGCTTCTACGATGTCAGAACTTTCTGATGTTGTGGGAGCCGCGAGGATTGTAAGTTCTTTTCTCCTCTCTCGCTGAACTCGGGCAGTTAAGTTGTTGACATCTTCCCGTGTTCACAGCCTCGTCTCCGAATATGACGTCCGTGCTGCCACTTCAGGAAGAGAATCGGATCCTGCAGCAGGAGCTCTCTCGGGTCGAGGACCTTCTGGCTCAAAGCCGAGCCGAGAGAGATGAGCTCGCCATTAAATACAACGCCATCAGTGAGCGGGTAGGTGATTCCCCTCTCCTTCTCCTCCTTCCCCGCTCCCCTCCCCTTCATGGAAATCCCAGAGATGGACTGTTGGAATGGAATTTGCACTCTCTCCCCTGGAGGGACACATTAATTCCAGAAAGCATTAGGCACAGGTTGGCAAAAGCCAAGGTTTGGAGACCCCAGAGTGTGTGTTGACGTAACTGTTGGAGTCATTGTTTTCTGGACGACGTGATGGGAGGGTGTTAGGGTGGCTGTGTCTGGAAGGATGAGAACAAATGGGCAGAAGGACCTTCTTCATCCAAGCTCTCTTGGGAGCAAATGTTGACATTTGTCCCGTGTTCACAGCCTCGTCCCCGGACATGATGTCTCACAGTGGGGTGAGATACACAGGCTGTGTGTAACAGGAGGCGCAGATAAAGAAAGCATTGAGAACAAACTAGCAAGAGCCTGAGAGGATAACTGTGTGTTGGGAGACTTTGTGAGAATGGCAACTAACATGGTTTTATCCTTTGCTAATCCTGTGTGAAGGGCACTGTGTTTAATGGGAGTAGTTGTTGTTGTGATGGTGTTGGTGAGGATCACTCTCTGGCTCACTGTTTAGCACTGGACCTTGTTGGGCTGAGCTTACAAATTCAACCGAGCAGAAGGAAGGGGCAGGAGAGCTGAGTGGAGGAGTGGAGGGTCCGGGCAGGAGATGATGGAGGGCATTGCTGAGGCAGTAGAGGTGCTGCGCTGCTCTCCGCACGTCATTGCCAAGAGAACCTTCCAACAGCGACTGTCCCAGGAGCCGACTGCAGGCACACACGGGCAGAGTCCAACACTGTGGTCAAGACACGGTGGGGATTCACAAAGGCTCAGCTTCAGTGACAAAGGAAGTGGTGGCAGGCGCCCAAAGAGCTGTGTCCAAACACGTCCCGGATTAGCATTGTGCGCTAACGTGTTCCAACCTGCCCTGAAATCGAGTTAAGCTGCGGGGTCCTAGGGATTACTTACCTCCTGGGTCTGAGGCGTCGGACGTGTAGGTATCAGCTTGGCTCAGTCAGCCGTGCTCTCGCTTGGCGGGTCAGGTGAGATCGCTGGTTCACGTGGCGTATTGTGAAGCAGGGCTGACAGGTTAGGCTGACGCTCCAGTGCAGCACTGGGGGAGGCAGAGGTGCTGTCCCTCGGGCGAGATTTTAAACCGAGCTTCCGTCAAGGCTGCTCAGGTGGACATTAAAGATCCAGCGGCACGATTTTGAAAAGAGAAGGGAGTGTCTTCCGCCCGGTGTCCAGGCCGTTGGCTTTGACATAGTTTGGCGGTCGCTTGACATGTCGTGTCCCAAACTATATGCTGCTTCCCCAGATATTATTTTCTAGTAGAAATCTATCTAAATTGTTCTTGAAACAAACAATATATAAACCTGTGTACCTCTCTCTCTCTCTCTCTCTGTCTCTCCACTATGGGGCCTGTGTCCTCCTGTCCACCCAAACCGCAGCTCACGTTAACCAGTGGAATTTTGGCCGCTATGACTACAGTTGCTAGGGTCAGTTATGTTATAGCAGAGGCATTGTAACTGTGGGGGTGGGGGGGAAGGCCTGAGGCAAGGGGTGGGGGGTGAAATGGGAAGCAGGACTAGACATGGAGACAACAGTAACAATAACAGTAAGGACCCCATTATTTTCCTCTCCAGATTTCTCCGTCGGTGCCTCTTTGTTGTGTGGGGCTCCTCGGGTGTACGTTGCTTTCTATACATGCCGGAGAGTTAGAGCGGGCTTATAGTTAAGTATTAAGCTGGTGAATGGGCTTCTCACACGTGTTTGAGCGGAGAACAAAAGTGATGAGTGTCTGCAGGAGGCCAGGCTTGATCTCGCTCTCTCATGTGTCTCCTCCCTGCACAGCCAACCCTCTCACTCGCTCGCTGCTTACTTCACGTATTCATTTCTTTTCTCCTCCTCCCACTGCGCTCTCTCTCTTTTCTCTATCGGAGCTTTTCTGTTGTTGGCCTCAATTTTTGATAACTATCAAAGGGGAGCCTCCATTGAGGAGCAGTGTTTATCTTACAAACTGAGAGTTGTTAGGATGCGGAATGCCCTGCCCTCAACATCCTTCAAGAACGCACTAGATAAATATCCAAAAAGGAGCCATTTGCAAGTGTACGGAGAGCGGGAAGGGAGGGGGGGGGGGGGGGGGGGGTGGAGAGGGAGGGGGGAGGTAGGTAACCAGGTCTGAATGGATTCCTCCATTTCAAAAAAAATTATAAATAAATAATAAATATTAATGATTTAGTCAATCCACGACTGTTTGTGGGACGCTGCTGTACGCAATTTGCTGTTGCACTTCGGCCACAAAATACACAGTCAATCCACTTTACAGTAGATATTTTGTGAAGGGCTTTGAGACTTGCAGACGTGATAAGGAGCTGTATCAAATGCAAGGATTATTAGTATTATTAATAAACTCTGTGAGGCACTGTGAGATGTCTCGACGACGTGATGAGACGCTGTGTCAGATGCAAGCATTCTTCCTATTATTATTGTAATGAGCTGGACTGGGCAGGTTTAGACTCAGGCCAGTGGGACAGTCAGAGGCTGTGGGCAAGTCTGGCCCTACACTGGGGCTGTCAGCTGCTCTTGGCTACCAGCTTCTCTGAGTGTCCAGTGTGGGACGCTTTCCCATTGCCACGGAGACTCCCGGAGTTTGCTCAAGTTATAAACGAGACCCAGGAAACGCGCAAAGTTACAACATGTCGGCTGCCCCCAAGCATGGCCTTGATCAGCCTCCCGGCAAGATTGGGGACTTTGTGAAGAGGAGAGTGGAGCGGGCAAGTCGCCAGGGGTGGGGGAAGGGATGGAGGTTAGATGGGTGTTCGGGGTGGGTGGGGGGGGGCTGGGTCCTGGGAACGGAGAATGTGTTGATGAATGTTGCCATGGAAATCGGGAGTTTGCTGGAATGAGGACGTCAAGACAAAGAGACTGGAAGGAAGCCTGACTGGAATGAACTCCCCCTCCGACCAACCAACAACCTCCTATTGTAGCATTTGCCTCTTTTAAGTAGAAAAGGCTGGAATGTGCAGTGAATTCAGCCTCATAAAGTTCACTGAGGGGGGAAGGGGGAGGAAGGGGGAGGGGAACTTTCTTTCAGTCTTCCTTCGCCCCGAGGCTGTCTCTTGTCTTAAGATTTAAGAAGATGGCGCAGGATTTGGGGGGAAAGTTTCCTAATTCCGTCTTAATTTGGAAAACTTCCTGGTCTCTTTTGAAGGACTCGCCGGAGAACTTCCGAACTGAGGCTGAATTGAAAATTTTTCCCAATCTTGAACTTCAAGGCTTTGGTCTTAAATCCGAATTCGGACCCCAGTAAAGTCCGAATTTTGTTTCGGTGGCTGGTGTGCAGCGGGTACGGGGGGGGGGGAGGGAGGCTGTTTAACGAAAACAAGAACAACAAATTACATTTACACAGCGCCTTTCATGTTGGGAGGACGTCCCAAGGCGTTGGACAGTCAGGGATTTGGACCCGAGCTGCGGGTTGGGATCAGGAGGGGTGGAGGGCAGGGAGGGTGGGGGTAGGAAGGTGACCAAAGGCGCGGTCGAAGAAGAGGGTCTTGAGACGGGCCTTGAAGGAGGCGAGGGAGGGGGCGAGGCGAAGGGGCAGTGGGATGGAGTTCCAAAGGGTGGGGGCAGAGGTTGAAGGCTCTCTGTGTTAAACTCCCTCTGACCTCCCTCTCGTTTCTCTGTCACAGTTGGAGGAGTCCCTGCGCGTGAAGGGCAAAGAGGCCGTGACCAACACTGATGTGGGTATTCTCCCCGCCTCCCTCCCCCCCCCCCCCCCTGTCTGCCAATGCCCCACCCTTGAGTATTATTGTAATACCGCCACACAGCGCCTCCTGCTGGTGAAATGTGCTGCCACAGCGGCCATTGTCACTGCTGTCGCACTTGCCGGCACTTCTATTGATCCTGCAGTCGGGGTGGGGGGGGGGGGGTATACTCAGTTGCACACAACTGCTGTGCGTGCACTGCCTGGCCCGGAGAAGGCGCCGCAATGGGATTTGTGCTGAAATTTACCGAAAAATGGGACAAATTGTGACGTTCGATTGAACAACAGATCAGCTTTGTCGACGTGCATCGACTTTTGTCGCCTTGTCCCGTTGCGATAAACATCCCAAGTCGCTTCACAGGATTTCAGTAATAATAATAATAATAATAATAATGATAGTAAATCCTTACATTTGATATAGCGCCTTATCACGTGATTGACACGTCTCAAAAGCGCTTCACAGGACATCCTGTAAAGTTGAGTGACTGTATATTATTTTGTAGGCGGAATATACGGTATATATAAATATATATTATATATATATATATATAATGTATATTCAATATATTGGTGCCCAGTGGCCAATTGGTTGAGTTAACGTTGAGTGTTTCTTTGGCACAAGCTGGAACAGCCTATCAGCTGGAGCCCTGAGGGGTCCGATGGCATACACGTGAGCGAGGCGGAGCTCAGGAGGAGGTGTCAGCTGGTAAGCAATGTCTCAGTCAGTGTCAGGGGTTGTCCGCAGCTTCCTATTCAGTTCAAGGTTCAAGGACTGATTCCGCACCTCTAGTTACAGCAACGTGCTCTGTGCCTGGTATTGCATACAGGAGATTCCCAAAGCGCGGTGGTTGGAGAGCTCGTCTCGCAAGCGACATCTTCCGTAACGTGGACGGAGTGACCGAGGAGGCAGGTGTCGGACATTGTTGCGGTCGACTCACCTGCAACAGAAAATAAAATAGAAAGTTATTGTAAGAAAGAAAACACAGGGTGGGTGGGATGGGGGGGGTGTGTAACAGGACTTTGTGAACCACACCCTGTAGAAGGAGGGAGTAGGAAGTTGTTGGAGACTCAAGTGGAGGAGTACAAACATCACCAGGGGTTAATTGGGCTAAAGGGCTGTTTCCGTGCTGTACGTTCTTTGTAAATATTAATAATAATCCTTGCATTTGATAAAGCGCCTTGTCACGTCTCCGTGACGTCTCAAGCACTTCACAGGATATACTGTAAAGCGAAGTGACTGGGTATTTTGTGTGGGCGAAACGCCACATCTACTTGTCGGGGTGTTTTTCTCGAGTCTGTGCTGCGTGGCTGTCCCCGGTCACCCGGCACTGATCACCTCTGCCCACAGCTGGAACAGGCGCTGAGGCTGGAGACGGGAGAGAGGGAGCGAGAATGTCTGGAGAACAAGAGCCTGGGCCAGCAGAACGTGGAGCTGAGGCGGAGGCTGGAGGAGGAGCAGTCGTCGTACAAGCGCAAACTCCAGGCCTATCAGGAGGGCCAGCAGCGCCAGGCGCAGCTCGTGCAGAAGCTTCAAGCCAAGGTAACAGTCCTCAGCCTCAACCGGGGTAGTAATAATAATAATAATATTAATAATAAAATAATTATCCTTGCATTTGATACAGCGCCTTATTACATCACCGAGACGTCTCAAAGTGCTTGACAGGATACACTGTGAAGTGAATTGACTGTATTTTGTGGGCAGAACGGGGCAGCCGATTGTGCACAGCAGTTGTCGAGGCGACGCAACGTGCTTCACAGGACTTAACGTGGAGTGTAGTGACTGTGATTTGTAGGTGAACTGGGAGAGGGGTGGATTACACTCGGAACCTTCTTGTGAGGCAGTTGTTGGGGGTGATGGCAAGAAGGCTGAGTGAGTGAGTTGGCTGGGTGAGTGGGTGAATGCGGGACTCACGCTGTGGCTCTGCTCTGAATGGCAGGTTATTCAGTACAAAAAGAAATGTGGAGAGGTGGAGCAGCAGCTGATAGAGAAGGCCACGGAGCTGGAGGAGCACCGGCTGTCGGTAAGTGAGGGGCTGGCGTGCGCTCAGTGCTCAGACGGTGACCCAGGTAAGAGGCGCTGTATGCGGGTAAGTTATTGTTGCTTTTGTAACGTCATATCACGTGGACGAGTTACCCGACATTTGGACGTGCTTGTCTGCGCGCGAGTGCGAGCGAGCAAGAGTGCGAACCGCCGTGAAGCGTCTGCGCCTTACTGCGGGAGGGAGCTCGGCCTTAATGGCTCATCTCTGACAAAGCAGCGCTCCCACTGAAACACCAGCAAAGGACTGCAACCGTGATCGTTGTGTCCACAGAGCTCACTGGACCTCACTGACTCCCGAGACCGGCACTTGGACCAAGAACAAAGCAACGACCTGGAGAATGCCCTCATCCGGCTGGAAGAGGAACAACAGAGGTACATCGTAATCCTAATCGTCCCTGCATTCGGTACAGAGCCTTGTCACGTCACCGAGACGTCTCAAAGCACTTCACTGAAGTTTATTGTTAAGTGGTTCTGACTTTTGTGGATGAAATGGGAAGCTCAACATCACGGTAACGCAAATGGCCCCTCATCCCTGCTTTGTTAGGGGGGTGGGAAGTGGGGAATAATTGACACTTTAAGAACTAATTATGCCGCTCGTCCATCTCCCCCCCATGATGTGTGTGGGTGGGGGACGGCGACCGTGGTTGGGTTGTGTGTGGGTGGGTTGGTCAGTGACTGTACCTTACAGCGCTGTGTGTGTGTGTGTGGCAGGAGTACGGGGCTGGCCCAGGTGAACGCGATGCTGAGAGAGCAACTGGACCAGGCCAACTCCGCCAACCAGGCGCTGAGCGAGGATATCCGCAAGCTCTCCACCGACTGGACCAAAGCCAGGGATGAGCTGGAGCAGAAGGAGGTGGAATGGCGGCGAGAGGAGGAGGTAACGGTCTGATATAACTCCCACCCCCTCCCTATAATACTGAGACAGCCCACACCCCTCCTCGTAACTGATATACCCTCTCTGGAATGCTCTGATACACTCCGTGCCGTGACACTATTTTTAATGTACATTGGCTTTTTGTGTTCTTGTAGGTTTTTTCAGCAGAGAAACAATATTTCGTTTCTTTGAATAGATATCTTGTTTGTTCTCAATCTAAACTTTTAATTCCCTCTCGCCCCCTCTACCTGCCCCCTCCCTCGCTCCTCCCCCGAACCCCACCCCAACCCCACCCCACCCCCCCAACCACAGTCCTTCAACACATACTTCAGCCACGAACACAGTCGGCTGCTGAGCCTTTGGAGGCAAGTGGTGGGATTCCGACGGCAATTCTGTGAGATGAAGACGGCCAGTGAGCGGTGAGTCCTGGGGAGGGGCTGCACGGCTTCGGGGTGGGTGGGGGGTGGGGGAGAGAGATCAGAAGGGAGTGGAGTCCTGTAGTATAGTGGTAAGAGCACTCGCCTCACAAGCGAGAGGATCCGGGTTCGATCCCGGGCAGGGAGAAACGTTAGGTAAGTCTCCTTGCTTCACACGCACGCCTCTGTTTACCCAGCAGTAAGTAGGAACCCGGTTGTTAGTCGACTGGCGGATTGCTTCGGGGAATTTTTTTTAATAATAATAATAATAATTTGGTCACTCAATCCACGACTGTTTGTGGGACACTGCTCTGCACAATTGGCTGTTGCTTTTCGCCCACAAAATCTGCCGTCAATTCACTTTACAGTATGTTCTGTGAAGCGCTTTGAGACGTCTCAACAACTTGATAAGGCGCTGTATCAAATGCAAGGATTATTATCATTATTGTCTGTGTTTTTCCAGGGACCTATCGGTGATGCGCAGTGATCTGGCCAAGTCGTCGCGCACCATCCACGCTTCGTTGGTGACGCTGGGCTCTCACCTGCGGGTGACGGAGAGCAGCTCAGTGATGTCGCTGGGGCAGCAGGCAGCCGAGCGGGAGCGGCTGGAGGAGCAGCTTCGGCACCAGGTGCGGGACATGCTGCGGCTTCAGGCCCAGGCTGACCGCGAGAAGGCAGAGCACGCCGCCAGGTAAGGCCCGCTCTCTGCCCCCTCTCCCCTCTTGTGCTCTCACACCCCAAGGCTCGTGCCGTCAGCCCCATGCCTGCTCTCTTGGCCCCTCCCGGGCGGGCAGGCGGGGAGAGAGGAGGGGAGGGGTTATTTCACTGTGTGGTAGACCAACCCCTCGCAGAATGAATTGCCATCATTACTGTATCACGCGACTAACAGGATGGCAGAAGGCAAACTTGGTCTTTTTTCTCGTGCAATTCCTGTATTGTTATATATTACCACACCTGGCCTGTGGGGGGAGCCAGAGGGCTGTCTGTGTGTGTGCGTGTGTGCGTGTATGTGTGCGTGTGTGTGTGCGTGTATGCGTGTGTGTGCGTGCTTGTGTGTGTGTGCGTGCTTGTGTGTGTGTGCGTGTATGTGTGTGTGTGTGCGTACGTGCGTGTGTGTGCGTGTGTCGCTCCCTCTCCCAGCTCTTGTCGGTGCCCAAACTCACTGCTCCTCATTCAGAGAAAGGTCAAAACTGCACAATTTGTGCAATAAATCATCATCATCATCATAACAGTAATAATAATAATAATAACCTTTGCATTCGGTAGAGTGTCTTTTTACACACCGTCGCGACGTCTCCAAGGGCTCTGACGCCCCCGCTCGCAAATCTCGCGTCCGCCTCGCTTAGCAGCAGTTGTTGGTGACGAGTTTGAGCCGTTCCGACGTGATTCGCCCGCGGTGAAGATGCGAGTGGTAACTCTGGAACTCTCCCCACCCCCCCACCCCACCCCACCACCACCCACCAACTCCCCACTTTCAAGTCCCGCCTAAAGACCTTCTGTGTTGATCGTCCCTACGGTCACCTCCCCCATCCCTCTCCCCCCTGGCTCGGTGTCAAGACTCTGACATTGTCAAGGGATCCGCGCGAATGGGGGGGGGGGTGTGGGCGCTGTGTAAATGCAAGTCGTTGTTTCCAGCTCTGTGTTTCTACCCCGGCAGGATTGTGGAGGTGACGGGGGAGATGGAGCGGCTGAGAGCTCAGCACAGGGAGAAGGAGCAGGCGGTGGCCAACCTGACCCAGACCCTGGTGGGTGAGGGGGTGGGGGCTGGTTAGCGTGACACTCACCCCCAACCCTGAGCTGCTGTGAGGGAGTGGGAGAAGTTGAGTGCTGGGAATAAGGGGCGGGGGTTGGGAAAATGGGGGTGTGAGGGCTGGGAATGGGGGGCTGGGGGGGAGTGAGGGTGGGGGGATTATAGCAGGAGCTGGTGCCCTGAGCTGGCTGCCGGTGACCGGCTGTCTTGTTGTGCAGGAGTCTAGCCGTGCAGAGGGACAGGACCGGCCGGAGATGGAGACACTGATAGCGGAGCTGGAATCCATGCAGCAAGCACTGAGAGAGATCACACAGGTACATAGTCTAGGCTAGCGCTCCAGTGGGACGCCTGGGGCGGGTGGGGGGGGATGCGGTGGGTGGGTGGGTGGGGGGGCTGCATTGTCAGAGGTTCCGTCCTTCAGATGAGACTTTAAACCGAGCTCCCGGTCTGCCTGTTCACGTGGACGTTAAAGATCCCATGGCGCTATTAGAAAAGAAAAGGGAGTTTCTCTCTCTCTCTCTCTCTGTCTCTCCTGGCCAACGATCCCCTCATGTAAAAAATTGGTGACTCATTTCACGACCGTTTGTGGGACGTTGCTGTGCGCAATTGTGCTGCCGCGTTTGCCTACAAATACAGTCAATGTCTTCCTCTCTGCACTGACTGACACTCACTCTCTCGCCCTGACTCTCTGCCTCATTCGCTCACTCTCTCTGGCTCTCTCTATCTGTCTGTCTAATGGTCTGTCTGTCTCTCTCTCACTCACTCACTCACTCACTTTCTCTTTCTGTGCACTGACTCTACACTGACTCTCTCTCCCCTCCCGCAGGTTGTGCTGTGGGACGCTAACAGCGAGGGGCAGCTCACGTCCCCGGAGCAGACGGGGGAGGGGGACTGCTCCGTGTTCAGCTGCGGGGGGCTCTCGGCCAGCTTGCGGCCGCCGTCACCACGACGCCGGATATCCCCGCGACGCAGCCGGTCTCCGGGCCGTGCTCTGTCTCCCGGCGTCACCGACTCCATGCGCTCGGCCGTGCAGGGCGCTGTGCAGAGCCGGCAGCTACTCATCCAGGTACAGAGCCTGTCTGACACCGCGGAAAGCGTGTGCGTGTGTGAGCGAGTGAGTGTGAGTGCGTGCGCGAGTGAGTGAGTGGGTGAGTGTGCAGGGGTAGGAGGTGGTGGGGGGGGTGTGCAAGTGTGTGAGCGTGCAGAGTGGGGGCAGGGAAGATGCCGGGATCCGGTGTGATACCTGGGGCTGTGTGGTGTTGCATTCCAGGATCTCCGAGCCAAGTACGGAGCAAGCCAGGAGCTGTTGGCCGCGATCAAGAAGCGGCTGGTGGAGAGCGAGAGCGAGCGACACGCGCTGGAGAGACGCCTCCAGCAGCTGAAGGAGGAGTTCGGCCGCTCGGCCCGAGCCGAGCAGGACGCCAAGCGCAGCGCCAGCCGCCTCCAGGCCTCCGCGGACTTGATGAGCGGGTCAGTGGACACGTTACTTACCCGTCCTGTTCATCGCTCTTGCTCTCCCTCCCTCGCTCCCTCTCTCTCACTTTCCCTCTCTTGCTCTTTTTCTTTCTCACGTCCGCTCTCACTCTATTTCACTCTCCCTTTTTTTCTCTGTTTGTCCCTTCCCCTTCTTTTGCTCCTGCTGTGTGTCTGTCTCTGACGTTCTTTCACCCTTTATCTCTCTCTTTCGCTCTGTGTGTGTGTGTGTGTGTGCGTGTGTGTCTCTCTCTCTCTCTCTCTCTCTGTGTCTTACGCTCTCCCCCTCCCCAGTGAACGGCTGACCCTGGAGAAGCTGACGGAATCGCAGCAGCAGCAACTGGAGACGTTGCAGCAGGAGATCGAGAAGGTCCGAGGGGCCAATAGCGACCTGCAGCGACAGAGCCACAAGCTGGCAGCCGAGAGAGAGGACACGGCCAAGGACAAGGAGCGAGCACAGCGAGAAGTGGAGCGGGGGTGAGTGGTGGTGGGGCGGAGGGTGGGGTTGACACCTTGCCCTCTTCCTTCCCCCATCTTGGGGTCACACCTGAAGACCTTCCTCTTCGACGGTGCTTACCGTCACCGTCGTCCCCCGCACTCCCGGCTCTGTGTGTGTGTGCAGCCCGGTGACGAATCCTCTCCGTTTCTATCCATCAGCCACAAGGTCACCAAGCAGCTGGAGACCAAGAACTCGAGCCTGAAGAAGGAGCTGGTGTTGACGAAGGAGGCGCTGAGCAAAGCCTGGCTGGACAAGGAAGTGCTGGAGACCGAGAGAGCTGGTATACAGGAGGCTCTGTGCAAGGTACCCCCCTCCCCCCTTCCCCCCCCCCACACCCCCCTCCCCAGCCCCCCACATACACTCCACACGCACACAGGCCCAACCCCACCGATATAGGGTGTAATATAAATTTAAGTTGTTGTTGTTGGGGACGGGAAGAAACACTTCAGTGAGATCGGGCCGCTCTGTTACTGCCGTTTCTCTTCCTGTTCTTCCTCCTCTCCCCCACCCACCACACCCCCCTCCCACTCCCCCTACCTCCCACTCCCCCCCCCCCAATACCACCACCACCACCAGGCGGAGAGCGGGAATGCGGAGATGGAGCTGATGCTGAACAAACTGAGGACGGAGGAAGCGTCACTGAGGGACACCCTGACCAAGCTGAGCGCCTTCAATGAGGGTCTGGCTCAGGACAAGGCCCAACTCAATAAGATCATCCTGCAGGTAACGCGGGCTTTTACAAATACCCTCCCCGTAGCCAGTTAATAATCCACACCTGCGTCTAACTCGTGATGCCCACTGACATCAGTTCAGCCGAGGGACCTCTCGTGAATTACTTCATCGAAGGTCGCGTCGGAGCTGCTTCTCTTCCCTGCGGTGTGTGTTGCAGCTGGAGGAGGAGCACGGGGGTCTGCTGGGGCAGAAGAAGGAGTGGAGCTGGAGAAGAGCTCGATCCGCGACGAGTTGGTGCGTCTGGAGCAGGAGAAGCTGGACCTGGGGGCGGAGCGAGACGGGCTGGAGCGATCGCTGCACGGCTCCGAGACCAGCCGCGACAGGCTGGAGCAGGAGCTCCTGACCAGCCAGCGGGACAAGGCAGAGCTTCAGGAACAGCTGGGCCAGGTATAGAGCCTCCTGCAGCGGACGCTGCGCGTCAGTCAGTCTGGCCCAGTTGGTAGGGTTCTCGCCTCTGGACGCTCTCACCTTGTGGAATCCTGTAGCTCAGCGGTCAGAGCACTTGCCTCTCAAGCGATTCGATCCCCGGCAGAGAGAAACGCTGGGCAAGTGTCCTTACTCCACACGCACGCCTCTGTTTACTTGGTAGTAAGTAGGAAACCGGTTGTTAGTCAATTGGCGGATGGCATTTCCGGGGATAAGAATCCCTTCAAAAAAAAAGAATCATACAACTGTGCGCAATTGGCTGCCACGTTTCGTCCACAAATACAGTCAACTCACTGTACAGTGTATCCTGTGAAACGCTTAGAGACGTCTTAAAGACGTGATAAGGCACTGTATCAAATGCCAGGATTATTAGTATTATTGTTGTTGTTGTTGTTGTTGTTCTCCCTGCAGGCCACGAGACACAAGAACAGTCTGACCGAGGAGCTGAGCGCCTGCCGGCTCGAGGCTGGCCGGCACGGTGATTCCCTGCTCAGGGCCGGCAAAGAGAAGGAGGAGCTGGCCAAGGAGAAGGCGGGTCTCGAGGTGCAGCTGACGGCGGCCGAGCGGGCCAGCCGGACCCTGGGAGAGGAGAGCGCGAGGCTCAGGTAGGAACCCACCAGGAGACACGGCGTCGTACTCCAGCCAGCACCTGGTCATAACAGCACTCACTGATACACCTTACTGCGCCCACCAACCCCCTCCCGCCTGTGCCAGCTCTTTGGAAGAGCTACCCAATCAGTCCCACTCGCCCGCTCTATAGAATCATCGACGCTCTCCAGCTACACTAATTATTGCTTTGTGCTTGAAATGCTTTGAATGTGACCGGCACCTCCCTCCCTCTCTCTCTCCCTCTCTCTCTCTCGGCTGTGCCAGGTCGGAGAGGGAAGCCCTGGAGACCAGCCTGTTTGACACCCAGCAGTTGATCACTCAGCTGGAGACACGGAAGGAGCAGCTAGAGGCAGAGAACCAGACACTGCTTCTGGCCAGAGAGACGCTGCAGGGTGAGAGCGTCAGTGTGGGGAAGGGAAAGGGGAAAAGGAGCAATCGGCATCTCAGAAAAATGGTGGGGTGCGGGGTGGGGGGGTGGGGGAGAATATAATGGTGTTCCCTTCCACCTCACATATGTACCAAGGGTAATAATCCCTTCAAAAGATTTTTACCAGTTAGTAGGAACCGCTTGTCAGTCGATTGGGGGATCGCTCTCCGAGGATAATAATCCCTCAAAAGAAATGGTCGCTCAATCCACGACTGTTTGTGGGGACCCAGCTGTGCGCAATTGGCTGCCGCATTTCGCCCACAAAATACACAGTCACTGTACTTTACAGTGTATCCTGTGAAGCGCTTTGAGACGTCTCGAAGACGTGATGAGGCGCTGTATCAAACGCAAAGGATTGTTATTATTATAATAAAGGTGAACCTTCTCTTCGCAGCCGAGGTTTCCCGGGCTCAGAGGGAGCTGGAGACCGGGCTGGGCCGGGCGGAGCGGGACAGGGAGCAGCTGACACAGAGGCTGTCGCAGGCGGAGCGTGAGGCTCAGGTGTCGCTGAGGAACGAACAGGCAGCGCACGAGGAGGACGTGGATCGCCTGCAGCGGGAGAAGGTACCAGGGGCAGGGGGTGAAGGAGATAGAGTTGGGTGTCATCCGCATACATGTGGAAGTGAGCCTCACGTTTGCGGATAACAACAACAACTTGCGTTTACTCAGCGCCCCTCATGCAGGGTAGCGTCCCAGAGCACTTGACAGTGGAGGAGCACAACATCGAGCTGGGGGGAAGGAGCGAGGTGGGAGGGGGGGGGGAAGGTGGAAGGTGACCGTAGGCATGGTCGAAGAAGAAGGTGGGGAAGGAAGGGGACAAGCCGGATATTGCCGAGCGGGAGCGTGTGGATGTCAGTGATGGACGTCGTGGCTCTCTTGCGGCAGGAGAGCTTGCGGATGGGGCTGGAGGACGAGAGGGCAGAACTGCTACACCAGCTGACGCAGGAGCGGGAGGAGCTGCTCGCTCGCTCCGAGGCCGAGAAGGAAGAGCTGAGCGAGGCCATCGCCTGCCTCCAGCAGGAGCGCGACCACAGCCTGCTGCTGGCCGAGAACCAGAAACAGCAGGTACCCCGATCCCCATACCTCAACCGCACCCCCTTCTGTATCCCAACTCCCTTCCCCCGTCCTCTCCTGTACCCCAACCACACCAGCCATCCACACCTTCTCGGCCCAGACACCACCTCACCCACCCTTCCCCATGCTCTCTCGCTCTCTTGCACCCAACAACAACGACGACAACAAATTACATTTGTATAGCGCCTTTCACGTCTGGAGGACGTCCACACGCACCTCCTGTGGGTACTGGCAACACCCCCACCTCCTGCACCCCCCACACACCCCCCCCCCCCCCGATAATAAATATTTTATCTCTTTGTCTCTCTGCCTGTGTGTGTGTGTGTGTCACAGGCTCTGTCACTAAAGGAATCCGAGAAGGCGATCCTGGGGGAGAAGCTGGCGAACGCTCAGCGGGAGATGGTCAATATGTCCATGGAAACCGAGCAGCTGCGGCGCGACACCGCCACCAAACACGAGCAGGACAGAGTGTGTAACTCCCCCCTCCCCAAACAATCTACCCCCCCACCACCACCCCCCCACCGCCACCCACCCCCACCCCATCCCCCAACCGATAGGTTCCGGCGTCCGGGCAAGGTCTGTACACGCACAGCCTAGAGAGAGATCACACGCACAACAACAACAACTTGCATTTATATGGGGGTGGGGGTAGGATCCCAGGGCGCTTCGAGCCCGCGTGTTGTCGCCCACTCACACTCGCTGGGTGTGGGTGGTGGGGGGGGGGGACGGTTATCACGACGGCTGGGTGGGGTGGGTGAGTGAGGATGGCGGGGAGGTCACCGGTGGGCGGGGAGGTGATGGGGTGGGAGATCAGTTGCCGCTGTTTTGACGCGAGCCGCGCGGTGTCGTCTCGGCAGAACCAAATTAACGAGTTGGCGTCAGAGCTGAAGAATTTCCGAGCTGAGTTCGAGGAGAGCGTCGCCACCCACGAGCGGGAAGTGAAGAGCCAGAACGAGCAGCTCCGCGACCTGACCAAACAGCGGGAAGGGGCGCTCCGAGAGGTCAGTGTGGTGGGGAGCAGTAGTTATGGGTCCTTTAGTTCGGCCTTTCTGGAAACGTGCAGATGTATGTGAGTTCTGGTGTGCACGTGAGTGACTAAGAGTGCGTAGGAAAGTGTGTGTGTGTGTGTGTGCGAAAACGGGTATCTTGAGAGAATGTCTGTGTTAAGTGCGTGTGTGTGTGTGTGCTACCGGGTCCTTGCGCGTTCGTGTAAGTGAGTGTGTGTTAAGTGAGTGTGTATAAGCAGGTGTGTAGGTACACCCGTGTATGGAAGTGTATGTAAGTGCGCGTGCAACCGTGTGGGTGGTGGTTGTATAAGTGCGCGGTGTCTGCGGTGTGTGTGTTGAGTGCCTGAGTGTGCGAGAGTGACTGTGAAATGTGGTTCAGTCGCGGTCTGACGCTGGTGCCGCCGGTGTGAATGACGGCAACGGACGGCAGCGCTGTGGCGTGAGTAACAGAGAGACCGACCCTGAGGGGAGTGAGTGTTAATGAGAGGCGCTGAGCTGAGGGGAACGAACGGCCCGTTGCAGGTGGAGGAGCTGAAGGTCGGGCTGCGGGTGGCGGAGGACGACCGTGACGCTGTCCGTAGGGACCTGATCGAGGCTCATCGCGAGGTCCGGGAGAACCAGGAGGCCCAGGAGCTGCAGCGGAAGGAGATGCTGGAGCTGAAACGGATGCTGAGCGACGAGGTGAAGGAGAAGGAAGAGGTTCAGAAATCCAACGAGGAGCTCAGAGCCGGTATCAAGAGAGTCGAGGGCGAAAGAATCAGGTGCGGGGGATTGGGGAGAGTCAGTGGGGGTGGTGGGGGGGTGGTAGAGACTGGAGAGGTTAGAGGCACGCGGTGGGTGGCGGGGGTGTCAGTGAGGGAGAGAGTTCCAGAGTTTCGGGGTGAAGTGGCTGAAGGTGAGCAAGCAGCACTAGGAGAGGAGGGGAGGCGGGTGAGTGTGCTGTTCCTTCCGTGTCTTCCTGTCTTCCCCGCCCCCCACCCCCCACCCACTCCCCCACTGCCCGGGGGCCCTGTGTCCCACTGATCGGCTCCGTCACTCTGTCGCCCCTCAGCCTGAAGCGAGCGAGCGAGGAGAAGGAGCAGCGGCTGAGTGTGCTGGAGGAGGCCAGGTCGGCCAGTGAGAAGGAGTCGTCTGACCTGAGGGCGAGTCTGCGCGAGGTCGAGAAATCCCGACTGGACGCCCGCCGTGAGCTGCAAGACCTGCGACGCCAGGTAACATGGGGGAACGATGATTGCGGCAATGTATAATGTCCGACAACATGTCCCCCTTCCCCCCAGGCCCGCCCGCACAGTGCACTCTGTAATAATAATAATAACAACAATAATAATCGTTCCACTTGAGATAGCGCCTTACCGCGTCGTTGATAACGTCAAGCTCTCCGGGACGCTACCCTGCGTGAAGGGCGCTATAAATAAATGCAAGTTGTTGTTGTTGTTGCTGCTGCTGCTGACGTGTGGCAGGTGAAGACGCTGGATGATGAGAACAGGAAGAAGAGTAAGGAGGTGGCTGGGCTGCAGACTCGTGTGGAGCTGAATGAGCAGAGAGAGGAGGAAGGTCGGCGCGAGGCGTTCGGACTCAAACAGAGAGTAATGGAGACGGAAGCCGAAAGGGAGGCCACTCGGAAAGAGGTGAACAAAGGGTTTTCATCCCGGTCCACAGCTTGGCGGCGGTGGTGGTAGTGGTTGGTTGGGGGAGGGGAGGGGTCGGGGGTGGGGGTTCGAGAGAATGGGTTCAATATTTCAGGCTGTAATTCCACTCCTTGGAAAAGAGGCGATTGAGAAGTGATATGATTGCGGCCTAAGATTGTAGAGGGGTTAGACAATGTGGATGATGACAGGCTGTTTCAACTCGTCGGAAATAGAGAAATCAGAGGACACGGCCTGCGATTGAAGGCGGGTAAATTCAGAACAAATCTACAGAAACACTATTTCAGTGAGCGAATAATAGACCTGTGGAACAGGCTCTCCAGGGAGACGGTTTAAGTAGGAAGTGTTGATTCCTTCAAACACAGATCAGCTTTTCTTTTAGGAAATAACATCATGGGATATAGTGTACAGGTAATTTGGGACATATGTGCAAGTGACCACCAGGAAGGTGGAAGGCGAACTAGATGGACCTTGGTCTTTTTGTCGTCTAGCATTTCTTGTTTTGTTTCTCATCCCCCCCGCGGTTGCTGGGACGAGGGGGGAGTTGGCTTCCGGGGTGTCTGGGAGCGACAGTCTCTCACGGCTGAATGTCTGGTGCATTGGCAGTTGGTGAGCCTCCGGCGGAAGCTGACGGAGATGGAGGGCGGATGGCGATTGCAAGAGAAGGAGCTGTTGGGCGGCCTGGAGGAGGCTCACGGCAACGAAAAGAAGCTGCTGGACAACACCCGCAACCTGGAGCTGAAGCTGGAGAGCGCCCGGCTGGAGACCCAGGCCCTGGGCCTGAGTCTGAGCGCTGCCGAGGGCCGGCTGGACGGGCTGGAGGCCGAGCTGGCCCGAGTGGAGGGGCTGAAGCGAGACACGGAGTTCAAGCTGGGCAGCCTGCACTCCGCGCTGCGACGCACCCTGGGTATCAGCCGAGCCGGACGTACACCCAGCCCAGCCGGGCGTGGCCGCAGCATCTCCCCCCAGCTCCCCCGGTCCCCGGCTAAAGGTAGGGAAAAGCTCCACGTTCTCACGTGCGTTTCTTTTTTTTTACACGATTTCATTCACTTTTCCGGGGGAGATAATCCCTTCAATAAATAAATAAATAAATTATAGTCATTTGGTCGCTCAATCCACGGCTGTTTGTGGGACACTGCCGTGTGCAATTGGCTGCTGTGTTTCTCCCACAAAACACACAGTCTCCACACTTTACAGTATATTCCGTAAAGCGCTTTCAGACGACATGATAAAGCGCTGTATTCAAACGCAGGGATTATTATTTATTATTACTGTCATCAATTGTGGCCGTGTTCATTCCAGGCTTGGACACCAGCTTCGCCACTGGGACCGAAGGCCAGGGTAGCCCGATCCCAGCGACGGCAACACCGGAGGGTGGGCTGGGGTCACGCACCGCCTCGCCTGACCGCGCCTTCTCCCCGTCCCGCAGCGAGCAGGGCGTGGCCGACATTGACCCGGAGGTGGTTCGATTAGCGCTCCGCAACTTCCTTCAGGAACTGAGAGATGCTCAGAGAGCGCGGGTGAGTGATGTCACCAATAACTGATGTTGTTTCCCCACAGCAGCTGAGCGAGGGCAGAAGTAAAGAAGAATATCCTCTTCTATAGCATCCTAGCGCGTGTGTGTGTTGCGGATGGACGGGGGTTGTAGGGGGGGTTCAGTGGCGGACAGGTGGGGGGTGAGTGGCTGGGTGGTGGAGGGGTGGGGGTGTGGGGTGAGTGGGCGGCTGGTGGGGCTAGGGATAGGATGGGGTAAGGAAGCTCAGCGCTGAGGCTCTCCATGGAATTCTGCCATCTTCCCATCAGGATGAAACCCGCGTTCAGGTCACCAACCTGTGCCGACGACTGGGCGAGGTGGAGGGCGAGAGGGACAGCGCCAACAGCCGGCTGGAGCAGCTCCAGAAGTCACTGGCTGAGTGTGAGGAGGGTAAGTCAAACCTGGGTCCTGTGGTGGGATGGAGAATGCGATGGCTAGTGGGCTACTTGCAAGTCCCCCCTCTGTGCGGCCTGTGCTGACTCCAAACCATCCTTGGTGTTGCCAGGCAAGCGGGACGTTGGTGGGCGGCTCAGCGGGGCTCAGACGTCGCTAATGCTGCAGGAGGAGACGATGCGCCGGGGGGAGAGAGAGCGCAAGACCCTGCTGGACAAGGTGGCCGCCCTGGAGAGAGGCCTGCAGTCGGCCGAAGGCGACAAGAGGACGATGCAGGTCAGAACGGCGCTGAGCCTTTGCCAGCTTCAGTCTAAAAGAGGGGAAGGATGGGGGAGTAACATCCCGCTAACACAGGCACAGGAGGTTGTAACGCACGCGTTGTGTCTCCTCGCTATGCATTTACGCCCCGTCTTTCCACTCCAGGACAAGATAAACAAGATGAAAGTGAACGAGGCCAAGCTGGAGACGGACAAGCGGAGACTGCGGGAGAGCCTGGAGGCCGCTGACACGCGGGGCACCAAGCTGGAGCTGTCCCGGCGCTCGCTGGAGGGGGAGCTACAGCGCGCCAGGCTGGCGCTGGGAGACCGCGAGGTGGAGATCCAGGCGCTGCGGGAACGCGCCGAGACCCTGCAGAGGCAAGTGGCCGACGGTCAGACTCGAGCCAACAGCCTGCAGCTCAGCACGGACCGGCTGAGCGACTCGCTGGCCAAGGCCGAGGAGGAGGAGAGCCAGCTGAAGGACAAGGTGCAGAACCTGTCGGTGACGCTGTCCAGCCGGAACGCCAGCTGCTCCACCCTCCAGGACAAGCTGCTCCAGCTGCAGAAGGCGCTGACCTCCAGCGAGCACGACCGCCGCATCCTTCAGGTCAGCCTGCAGCCCGGGCCCCGCTCACTCACACCTTTATAAGCAACGATCGCAGTAATAATAATCCTTGCATTTGATAACAGCGCTTTTTATCGCGTCTTCAAGACGTCTCAAAGCTCTTGACAGTATATACCGTGAAGTGTGGTGACTGCGTGCGCGCTTTGCGGGCAAAACGCGACGGACAAATTGTGCACAGCAGCGTCCTCGAACACAGTCTTGGATTGAGTGACCAGTGAAAGCAGAAGATCTTGTTCGTTTCAGGAACAAATTAGATTTCTGCTGGAACATAATATCTGGGCATACAGTATATAGACACAGACACACACAGATATAGTATATAGTTTGGGACACAACATGTCAAGCGATTGCCAGGATGGTGGAAGGCGAACCAGATGGACTTTGGTGTACCTTCGCCATTATTATTATTATTATTATGTTATTATGAGAGTCGGGGTTACAGCGGGAGCCTGGTCAAAGGCTAATGTCTCTCTCTTCTAACCGTGGCAGGAGCGGCTGGATGTGGCCCGCCAGGCCGTCGTCGAGGCCAAGAAGCAGAGCTCGGGGCTGGCCGAGCGGCTCCAGGGATTGCAGAACGAGCAGCAGGACCTGGAGCTGCACCGAGCCGAGGCCCAGGGGCAACTGAGGAAACACCAGGAGGTGAGCGGCCGGGCTCAGTAAATACCCACTCCTACTAAGCGCTCCGAGACGCTCTCCTGCGATGAAGGGCGCTAGGTGAATGCAAGTTGTCGTCGTCGTCGTTGACTGTCAGTCTGGTCGATATTGGGGGAGGTGGGGAGGGAAAAATCCGTGGGGGTGGGGAGCCTGATGCGGTACAGAAGCCTTTCACTTCACCTAGCGAACAGCCCACCTCGCCTCCTCTATCGTTGGTTCTGTCTGACTCACTCGCCATATCTTCTCCCCGCAACCCCCCACCCCCATCCCAAACCCCCCCCCCCCCAGATGTTACGCCAGCGACAGGAAGGAGACGAGTTCGCGCTCCGCAACATTCAGAAGCTGCAGGAAGAGAAGGCGGGGGCACAGGAGCGCATGGCTGCCCTGCAGCGAGCCGTCGCACAGCTGGAGAACGAGAAGCGGGAAGCAGAGCGCTCGGCCGTGCGCCTGGAGAAGGACAAAAATGCTTTGAAGAAGACGCTGGACAGAGTGGGTCGGGCGCTCCTGGACCGCGAACCCCTTTCCCCGATGCCAGCTCCGTGTCGGCGGTTGTAGGGTGGGGTGGGGGAGAGGTTGGGTGCGTGGTGGGAGGTTCCCAGCTGTGTCCCGGCCTCGGTGTTGCTGTTCACTTGGGTGTGCTGAGCACAAGGGAGTGTGATTCCGTGAGAACTGTACAGTGCTGTTGAGCCCCCGCCTCTCCGCCCCCCACCCTCCCGTTTGCCGACCTTAAGAGTCGCCACACTTCATAAGTGTGAAGCACTGTGACGTTCTGATGCTATAAGAAGCTGCAGCATAGAGACCCTTGAGCATTACAGCGCAGAAGAAGGCCATTTTGAAGTGCTGTGTAACACACTCCATTGTGTCTTGCTACAGTGCTACCGATGGCAAGTTATATGGTTTTAGCTGCTTAGATTCCAACAGTTACCCCAACGCACACTCCCCGAGCTTTGACTCATTGCCAACCTGCGCCTAACACCGTGTATTCTGTGGGCTTATATTGTTGCGTAAAGATGACGGCCACCAAGGGCCTCTGCTGGTTTGCAGGTGGAGCGCGAGAAGCTGAGATCTGAGGAGGATTCGATGCGTCTGTCCGCGGAGAAAGCCCGCCTGGACCGTTCCCTCACCACAGTGGAGCAGGAGCTGGTGGAGGCCCAGAGGCAGACACAGCAGCTGCAGGTGAGACTCAATATCTGGAGCTCAATCCTCAACATGTGGTCCCACTATCGTCCAACGCCAGGACTTACCCTTGGCACGCACCCTTCTCAATACCCTCCCCCCCACCCCCCACTCACACACGCAAATATACACACACGCGCACTGACACACACATCCCCCCCTACACACCGCACACACACGTACGACTGTATATCTTGTTTGTTGGACATTAATTCTATATGATTTGAAAGTTTATTATTTATCATTCATATTTCCAAATCATCAAAACAAAATACGTTTGAGTCATTCATTTAAGCCCTAAGGTTCAGTGGACATTTGGGGAACCTGCTCTTTCCACCCAAACTGTCATTCCTGAGGTTTCTCTCATCCAGAATTCAGTACAATTCCCAATGAATTGGCATCTGGTCTCAGTGTTTGTTTGTAGGGGTGTTTCTTGCTGAGGCAAATTAGCTGCCGCGTTTGCAACAACAGCATTCAATTCATTTCTAATTCATCCCATTCTCTAAAGCGCTTCAAGATGTTTCTTTTCTGTGAAAGGCGTTGGAACAAATGTTTTGTTGTTCAGACATTGCTCCAGCGCTGTTCCTTGTTCCGCCCTCCCTCATTCCGCCCTTCAAAAATCTCCAGCTCCGAGAGACTTCCTCAGGCTGGTTCCTCTTCTGTCCTGCACGCCCATTCCCCCACTGCTCACCATTCCCCTCCTGCTTGCCAGGCCCCCCACTGACACCCAGCTCTCAGGCAAATCGACTTAAGTGGCATCTTCGTAGCGTAGTGGTTAGAGCACTGGCCTCACAAGCGATTCGATTCCTGGGCAGGGCGAAACCTTAGGCAAGTTTCCTCACTCCACACACACGCCTGCTTACCTAGCAGTAAGTAAGAACCTGGTTGTTAGTCGATTGGCAGATCGCTTTCTGGGGGTTGACTAACAACCGGGTTCCTACATACTGCTGGTAAACAGAGGCATGTAGAGCAAGGAAACTTGCCCAACGTTTCGCCCTGCCCGGGAATCGAACCCAGATCCTCTCGCCTGCACGGCAAGTGCTCTAACCACTAAGCTGCAGGACTCCACTCCATTCAGCTGAATGGTTGTCTGGTTGAGTCACTGAGGAAGTGGAGCTGGGAATCTCTGGGAGAGCGATGTCCCTTTCCTGCCAAATGGGAAATGTCATCCAGATGTGGCACTGAGTCCGTCAGTACAGTACTCGCTACTGTAACCAGCTTTAATCGCTAGGTTAAATCTAAGCTGAATTCCGTTGGCTGTAAACAGTGTGATTTATGAGGTTTCAGTTATCTTGTAACTGAGCGGCGTGTGGAGCTGAGCCTGATGTGGAACATCCCTTTTCGGAGCAAAGCTGGTGCTCAGCGTGGCCTGTCCTCTGCAGTAAACTGCCACGCACTCTAGCTTGTCTAGTGTAGTGTGATTTATGTACTATAATAATAATAATAATATAGCATTTGGTTGCCTTTCTCTCTTCCCCCACCCCCTCTCTTCCACAACAACCTCCGCCTCACACCCCACCCCTCCTGTAAAGAGATTCAGCAGCTTAGACAGTTTCAACGTACCTGAATAGACAACTTCTCCTGTAATAATCATAAGAAAGATTTCTTTCATTTGATGTGGTGCCTCAGTAGATAGATTTCCACACCGTTCTCTGAGCAGTCAGATTAAATCTTTGTTGCCCTTTCCTCCTCCTCTACCCGCCGTCCCCCCCCACCAGCCACCAGCCCCTGTTGACTGTTGTTCCTCCTCAGGCACAGATGGCGGAGCTGGAGCAGAGTCAGGAGCAGAGCCTGATTGAGGCGACCGCCCGCCATCGCCAGCAGCTGCTGTTGGAGACGGAGAGGCTTCGGTCCGGTCAGTCACAGACGGAGCGCACGCTGGAGGCCCGTGAGAAGGCTCATCGTCAGCGAGTGAAGGGACTGGAGGAGCAGGTAAGCCGTCGCCGTCATCAGCGCTGACCAGCGGCTGGTCCCAGCAGGGTAGAATGCTTCTATCCCTGGTTCTGGCCTCCTGCTTGTCCCTCATCCCCTCCACCATTGGGGCGCTGTATAAATGAAAGTTGTTGTTGTTGTTGTTGCTTTGCGTTCCCAGAGGTGACGCAAGGTTTTCTGACCGGAGCAGCTTCTTGTAAACAAATACAATAATATTAATAATCCTTGCATTTGATGTAGCGCTTTTCACGTCTTCTCGACGTCTCAAAGCGCTTCACAGAATAGACTGTAAAGTGAATTGAGCGTATATTTGTGGGCGAAACGCGGCAGCCAATTGTGCACAGCAGCGTCCCACAAACAGTCGTGGAATGAAAATGACCAATTTATTATTGTTTTCTTTTGGAGGGATTATTATTTGGCTCTGTGTGGAGTAAGGAAACTTGCCCAAGGTTTCGCCCTCTGCCTGGAGTTGAACCCAGGTGTCTCGCTTGCAAGGCGAGTGCTCTAATCACTGAGTTACAGGACTCCAATAGCTACAAATAGTGTGTATAAACGATCAATCTTAATAATAATAATAATCCTTGCATTTGATTTAGTGCCTCATCACATCGTCGAGACATCTCAAAGCGCTTCACTGAATATACTGTAAAGTGGAGTGACTGTGAGTGTATTTTGTGGGCATAGCATGGCAGGCCCCCTCCACCCCGATTGCGCACTCGGCAGCGTCCCCCGCCCCCGTGTGGTTGTTGACTCCATGCGTCTGCCCGCCCAGCAGGTATCTACGTTGAAGGATCAGCTGCAGCAGGAGCTGCGGAGACACCAGCCTCAGTACAACCGTTCCGTCATTTCGGGGAACTAGTCCGGGTGACGGCAGGACATTGAAGATCGGCCTGTGCGGTGTGGCCTTCCTCAGCACCCATCAACTGCTACGTGTATCTGATCCCATCCGACAATGCAGCTCCCGAGCCTGGGGTCTGGATGCAGCCGGCGGAACGGGCCAAACACTAACCTTCTCCGTCCTACTGCATCCCTCAGGTGTGGGCTGTCTCCCAGACTTTCCTCCTTTGCAAGTCTTTTGTCCCTTTCGCACATTGCCGGCACTTTATACCTTGGGGGATGGCAGTGGGGAGGGGAGAGATTTGCTGAGTTGCTGAAAGAGTCCCAACTTTTCCCCGAATTATTGCAGCCGAACCAGGCTTCAGATTAACGATCTCGGTCCTCGCTTTGGTTCCCCTCGTTTCTGAGATTCCTTGTATTCGTCAGCAGCAAAAATAAGCGGAGTTTCAGAAGTTGTCCCTTTAGATGTCACGTTGTCAGCTTTGCAGCCCCCCAAAATATATTAGATGAAATAGGTTAGAGAGCTCCCTCCTCCCCCCCCACCTCCACACCCAAGTGCAGGTGTGAGAAGGTTAGATAGAGTCTCACCCTTCACCTTGCTGGAGTGTTGGTTCTTTCTGGGTACCCCTTGCTGTTTCTCCCCTGCTGTGGTAGTGGTGTGGTGGGGGGAAGCCAATGGGGACCGTTGAAAGAATCGCCACATTTCAGCTGGTGGTTAATACACAAACACCTTTCCAGTATCTCGATTGCACGCGTTGTGTGTGTGTGTGTGTGTGACAGTGATTGTGTGCTGTGTGACACATGGGAAGGCCGCTATATCAATGCAAGTTGTTGTTGATTATGCGCGTGTGTGACAGTGATTGCACACTGTGGTACATGGCAGTGATTGCACGTGAACCACAGTGACCGACGCAGGTGATGCCGCACAATACTGGAAAGGGCCATGTTTTTTCGAGCCGGCGGATCCTTTGGTCTTTAACAAGCAAGCAAGTTTGAGGAGGACATTAATGCTTTTAACAGCAGCAGTGAGCATCCCTGGGAAAGTTGTTGTGCAAAACAAAAGTAATGATAATGAGTTATTGGCGGGGGTGGAAAATCCCATCTGTTAAAGCTGTGGATACCAGGAGCCTGGACAGTCCTGTAAACAAGAAATAATGAATCATCTCCCAGCGCTAATTAAGCAGAGCAGAAACTGAGCTTTCTTGCTAGGACTGTTGTTTGTTTGTGCCATTCTTTTTGTACTTTGCTGCTCGTGAATCACTTGTCGGAGCCAAGCCACCCGGCTGGAGAGATTTGGCAGTGTCCAGTGAATCCAAGGCTCATGGCTTTCTATAGTATCAGGAGACGGCTGGCAACAGGGAGACTCACTCCACCCGGGTCTGGACTGACGTTATTTCCTTAGGGTTTCGGAGAGTGTGCAAAATTAAGTCTCAACTCCGAAGCCACCCCTCTCCCGCCCCAACAGTCCTTACAGAAACAAAACAGCTCGAAAATTAAGACTGCGGTTGGTTCAACAATTTGCCAAATTCTGTACACTCCGAAATGGTAGTAAAGTAACCCTAGACCCAGGTAGAATTTCCCAATCTTAATTCAACGTGTCGTGATAACAGCCCGGTTGATGAGACCAAACAAACAGTCACCGTGGGCGGTGTTTAGGCAGCTAATTAGTCTTTTGACAACTTTTACCGTGTACAATGATTATTTTTTATATATATAACATCAAAAACGTAGGCCAGGTTACATCAACCTTCCCTTGGAGGCCTCCTGCTTGAAGTAACAGCTTTTAAGTTGTGTCAGGATTGTGATTGTGTACGAATGTGTGCGTAAGATATGTGCACAAGCTTTAATGTGTCTCCTGCTCAGCAACTCACCCCACCCAGCAATCATTTTGTGTTTCAGAAATAGCTGAAGTCTTAATTTTTTTTAAATAAGTCTTTTAATCATAGTAAAGAAGAAATCAAACTGGGCTTAAAAGTAACCACTTTGTTTCTGAGTGTGCGCGTGTGTGTTTTATGATGTTTGGTTCCAGCTGTTCTTTTTCATAGAGCCCAGTGGATCCTCGTCCAGTTGCCCAGATCACTCCAAAAGTTTTTTTTTTGTCATTTTGTACGTTTGTGGCGCTTTTCCCCTGGGCCTTGGCAGGTGCTATGTGGATTTAACTGTCCTAGATCCGCGCAGGCGGGTGGACTCTGACGAGTTGTTCCGGAGCATCACAGGACTGCTGTTCTGGCACCTCATGTGCAGCCGTTCTGGATTCACGCAGGGTTTTTCTACCGAGTTGTTCTCGAGACCTCCCCCCCCCACCCATGGGGATTAATCGCCGTTCTGAAAGTGCGGGCGAAACTCACCAACAATAGCAATACCTGCCAGCATCGCAACAGCAACAGTGACGAGCCTGGAGACTTGGAAACCGTTATCTTGTGTGATATTGATTTATCAGCTGTTTGGGAGGGGAGGGGTAGAGGGAGGTAATGCGGGAACCCTCAAATGCGTGGCAGCTACAGGTGTGAAGTCCTTCCGCCCCCGAGCAGTCACCTCTCCCCTTTATCGTCCTGTTCTATGTCCAATGTTGCAAAACCCATTCTGGCCTCATTTTTGTATTTGTTTCCTCGAGCGTTTGCCGTGTCTGAGCCGTGTGATATATTTGCAATAATCCGTGTGGCAGATGTGATTCCAATAGATATTTTTGTAGGTGTATCAATGTGTTTTAAAAAAGAAAACTCTTACTTCTCTTTGCAATTTCCTGCATTTTCACCTGTTACGTGCAACAGCTCAGTATTATTTTTCTACTGAAGTTTATGTTATTAACCACTGAGAGAGCAACGGCATTGGGCAGCAGGTACTTCACGGTGTGTGATACGAAGTGTTTTGTGGTACAGAGAGAATAAAGGATCAAAAGAAAGCGGAGTGACCATTTGTATCGTAAGTGAATTCTTGTTTTTTTCAAATTTGGGGTTCATCCCACCTGTGTACAAAAATAATTTCCCCTCATAAACACAACATTCAAATTGCTTTCCAACACAAAAAAGTAGATGAAAAGACGAGCTAATGAATGGTTAACACCCTTCACACTCAAGCACTTGGAGCTGTATCAGTAATGCACTGTGCAATCGAGATGTAATAATAATAATCCTTGCATTTGATATAGTGCTTTTCACGACTTCTATACGTCCCAAAGCGCTTCACAGAATATTCTGTAAAGTGAATTGACTGTATATTTGTGGGCGAACGCGGCAGCCAATTGCGCACAGCAGTGTCCCACAAACAGTCGTAGATTGAAAATGACCAATTTATTATTGTTTTTTGTTTTGGAGGGATTACTCTTAGGCTCTGTGTGGAGTATGGATGGATGGACAGACAGAGCTCTCTGCCAGTCTGAATGTTTCCAAACTGGCGAAATTATTGTTGAGCGCTGAGGCGCAAGACAAAAAAATCTGGCAGATTCTTCTTGCTCAATGAATCTTGCCGAAGGAAGTTAGTAACTAAAACAACAGCTTTTTTTTTAAAAGTTTAAGTGCACTTTATTCCTTTGTTAAAAAAAAACAGAATATATTGATTAGAGTAACGAAGCACACAGCTGCAGATTACACAGAAATATGGTGCTCAGCGGCTAATTCAAGCGAATTTCAGTTGGAAATTCTGAGCAAAGCAACATCTCAAGTCTCTTCAGTTTTTCTCTTTGTTTAGTTAACGTTTATTGCCAACATCACCCAGATGTACAGGGCAGAATTAAATCTATCACTTAGACTGGCAAGGAATGGTTTAAAAAGGTATCCTTGTTTGTTCATGGAAAGCTGCCCAAGAATGAGTTTTGAGGTTACAGACTTACTGGAGTTCAGAGACTGAAAATAAAAATGGAAACTTAGGGGTAAGCACCAGCGCCTTGAGACATCCTCCTGACATGAAAGGGGCGCTCTACAGTATAAATTCAATTTGACGTTGTTTGCAAAGTGATCATGACTCTGTTAAGGCAACAGCAAAGTTCCAGCAATTTGTCAACATCTGAACCTCAGGATGATATTTCTCAAGTATTTGTCCTTCATGTAGAATTTGCACCATATTTATTTGAAGTGTGTGTGTGTGTGTGTGTGTGTGTGTGTTTTTGACCACTTTCAACCAGGCTTATATTGTCCGTGTGTCAAAGATACTACCAGTGCTAGGTGGTACTGTGTGGTTGTACGACTAAAGGCTATCAGTACCTTGTGAGTAGGTTAGTTAATATTACAGCTTATCTAACGCAATGAGTGACAGCAAAAGTTACAGGTTTGCTTCACTAATTGTCACTGGCGCCACAACTACATTCCACTATGTAAGACGGCTGGAATGGATTGGGCTTCGAATGTAATCCAAAGATTTTGCCCCCCCCCCCCCCCAAAAAGACGTGTTATAATGTATTCCTCCACCCGCTCCATACAGTAATAGTCCAGTACATTGTGTGCACATCTTATCTCGAGGTTTATACGGATAATCCCTCAGCACCATCAATTATGGGAATAACAAAAAAAATCCCTCTACATTGCTTAATGCAAATACTGTTGATATATGTGGAGATTCCCCATCTCCCTCCCACACCATATGCTCCTCACGTTCCCCCTCTGATCTCCCCTCAACATGATCCACAACTCTTGACACACGATGAGGCCATCTGTGTACACAATCCACTACTGGCCATCACACCGCATTTGGAGTACTTATCCCGGCACAGGTCAGCTGCAGGAGATAGGAGAGAGAGGAAACACGGCATTGGATACAGCTCCCAAACCAAGGACTTAATAATAATTCTTGTATTTGATATAGCGCCTTATCACGGCATTGAGATGTCTCAAAGCGCTTCACAGAATATATTGCAAAGTGGATCGACTGTATTTTGTGGGTGAAATGCAGCAGCTGATTGTACACAGCAATGTCCCACTATTGTATTATAAATTAGTATTTTCTGAAGGAATTATTACCCTTGGAAAAGCAACCGGGTTCGTACTCACTGCTAGATAAACAGAGGGTAATAACAAGACAGTGAACTCTCCACACTGCAACATGTAACCCCAGGAGACAGGCAGAGGCAAGCTTGACTGACCTCTGTTTTAATATATACTTATTTTAAAAATTGCTGGCTGATAAAATTCAGGAACCTGTTTACATAGCTATTGTATAATTGGCCTCAGGTGACTCCAAGCTGTTAAGACTCACCTCTCATTAATTCCTCATGTGCACAGACAGTGCGGATACAGACCTCCTTGTTAATCACATAGACCCTGCGAAGGCTGCAAGCACAGATCATTGTGATTAATGACCAAAAAAGCTTCAGAACAGCAAATAATAATAATAATAATCCTTGCATTTGATATAGCGCTTTTCACGTCTTGTAGACATCCCAAAGCACTTCACAGAATATACTGTAAAGTGAATTGACTGTAGATTTGTTGGCGAACGTGGCAGCCAATTGCGCACAGCAGTGTCCCATAAACAGTCATGGATTGAAAATGACCAATTTATTATTGTTTTGTTTTTTGGAGGGATTATTAGCAAAGTGCTCCCTTATCTACCATTTTAGTCCACCTTAAAAATATCAGTTACTTATGATACTTGGCCTAACTTGAGGTGAGGAGCCTTCACTCTGACACACAGACTTGCGGCCCAACACAGAATAAGAAGCCTGAAGCTCCTACGTTACATATAGCTGAGGCCTATCACAGGGTAACAAGTCTGCACATAGACTCGTCACTTCTGGCCCAGTATAGGGGGAGGGAGATTTCATGAAACATCTCTGGCATTAAATGCCTCACTACCCCAGACGTAGGAGATGTTCCAATAGACGATGAAGTAAAGGTATTTTGACTTTTTTTTAAAAAAAAAGATTGTGCACAAAAGTTGAATGACAATGGGGGTGGTCAGAGGTTACCTGTAAAAACAGAGGCTCTTGAGGCACTGTTTGCATGGTTTGTGTACAGAGTACAGTCTGGTGCACGGATACTGCTCCTCTCGACAATCTGAAAGACACAGTGGAGAGCAAACATTACCAGGCTATGGCATTAGACCCACGTTGCGTAGCCCGGTTTCAACATTAACGTTCATTATTTCATTGATAAATTACTACGGGTTTAAAAGCTTGCTCTTCCAGATCATGTTCCTTAATTATTGCTGGTGATAATCACGTCAATCATCTCAAAACTGCCTGAATACAACAGCAGGATTGGGACTGAACAGTCCAATTACTAGGCCATGGGTTCAAATTCAGGTCAGGTTGACAGACCCTACCCTTTGGAACACCCTCCGTTTCACTGCCCCCCCCACCCCCAACCCCTCACCTCATTAATGAGACATTGCTTTGAATCCGACTACTTGAAAAACAAAACTTGACAAGTAACAAAGAAGTAAAAAAAAACTCAGCTGTGTGGGAGATTTGAGATGTCTTGGCGACACAATAAGCCATTAAATCAAATACAAGAATGATTATTTTGTGGGCGGCGACTATCATTAGCATACTGCAAATTAGGTTTGTGAAACATTGACTGCTGGCAGGCTCAAGTGTCTTTGAGGGCCAGTGGGACAAGATGGCTGTGATGGTGGGACAGACGGACAGTCAGACACATTGTCCCAGGTCAGGCCTGGGCCAAACCTTCAGCTATGCCAGGAACAACATTACACCAGAATAGGCCAGGTGACTAGACTTGTTAATTCCAAGGCCAAACTGAAGGCATTTCTTTACACAAGGCTCCTGTCCAAAGCACAAGGAGCCAAATTATACAAGTTATGAGTAAGGAGTGAAATATAGAAAGCAGCTGTTTAAACATCATAAATCCAGCAAGCTAAGTGGCTGGCTCCACACACCCCTGGCAAACCCTTCCATTTAAACTGTGCTCACTTATCCAGAATGCATGCCTCCCATTTCAATCGGAGAGAGAGTCAAACAAATGACAAATGTGACAAATGTGTGTAAGCGAGATAATAATACTTGCAAATGATACAGTGCCTTATTACATCATTGAGACATCTGAAAGCACTTCACAGAATACACTGTGAAGTGAATTGACTGTATTGTGTGGGAGCAACACAACAGCCAATTGCGCACAGCATGTTCCACAAACAGACTGACGCTCTTTTCTCTGTCTACGTTTCTCTTCTTGCTTGACAATCCTAGCCTGTTCAAAATAGCTTACTCGTTGCCTACGTATAGACCTCCACAGTTTGTGGTCTTTGGAGCTTTCCTCCCATGTATTGATGTCAATAACACATTTCTTCAGTTGGATTTCAGAGAATCTTTCCATCTCTTTATTATCTCAGCTTTCAGGAAGGTGAATAAGGGTGCAGTTGATTATACCAATGAAAACACAACCATATAAAACAAAGAACTTGTGCATTTATAGCTATAGGAATTTACTATACAGAAGAAGGCCATTTGGCTCATTGTGTGTCTGTTATCTCTCTGAAAGAGCAATCCATTCTGTTCCTTTTGCAATGTTTTATAGCGCCATAGAAATGCCTCAAAGTGTTTCAGAGTAATTATTGTTGTGCGTAGTGACTTATTTTTTGTGGGCAAAAGGAGCAGCAATATTGCACTCCCAAAGAAGTCCCACATAGAGTGATGAGGTGAGTGTTCAGTTTTATTTGGGGGATTGTTGGACAGGAATGATAATTATAAATCACTTACCAAGAGGGCCAGGCTCTGTTGGTTCTGTCAGGTCTGATGGAGGATTTGTTTCTGACAAAACAGGAAACAATTTTAGTCATCACAGTTGGAGCAGCACCTGCAGCCCTCAAACAGGAAGCCCCTGTGTTATACACACCAGATGAAAGCTATTTTAATTGCACGATTGCCTTCATAAAGAGACTTGCAGTTAATAGTTCCTCAACACATTCCCAACATTTAGAAGTTAATTGCTGTCAAGTGTAGCGACTGTTTTGTAGAGAAGATGGCAGCTATTTACACCCACAAGACATCACAAATGGCCAGTTAATGTAGAGGATTATTTACCAGGCATTGGGAGAAACTACATTCTCCTTTTGAAAAGTGACCACCTAAAAAGCCTGACGGGACCTCAGTCTAATGTCTCATCTGAAAGTTAATGAGCTCAAGTTTCAACGTGGGGTTTGAATCCACGTTAAGGCAGGAGTGCTTCCAAACCAAGCCAATTGGCAGGCTATTTATTGTGTTACTAACATATGCACAATGCACATAACGTTGTATCAAGTCACTTTATAGATTGTATAGAATATACCAGGGCACTGCTGATGACAGCACAGCCAGCCTGGCTCACTGACAGGACCTGGAAAGGCAGATCAGTCACTGAGGGCAGGGAGTCAGCCCACTCAGGGTTTTATTTTGCAATGTTAACAGGGGTTAACGGGTAAGGTGCTACCTGGACAAGTAGTAGGAAAGCTTGCCAGCCAGCGATACCAATGGCAAGCTATGCGGTTTTAGCTGGTTAAACTCCAGCAGTACCCCAACGCACACTCTGGGTGCCTCGACTCTTGCCAACCTGTGCCTTATACTTTCTGGAATCAGGTAAGCAGGATGTGTGTCCCCAGGCAGAGAGTGCGCATTCCATTCCAATAATCTACCTCTGGATTTTCCATGTGTGGAAGTCTCGGTTGGGTTTGGATAGCTTTAACCACGGTGGGTGGGTTTCCACATGTGTCATGTGGCTGAGCAAAAAAAAATATAGAATATAAATGTGGATGTATCAAATGTGACAATGTACAGTTATACAACACTTTATTACCTAAATCGGGTTGGAAGTTTGATGGATCTGTAACAGAACAAGAGCAAATCAGTTGCACAGAATCAATAAGGTAATTGGTGGCGGGAGGGGTTAATCAGATTATCAGAGTGGTAGTGGGGAATGTGAGATCAGAAGCACCACCACCAATTCTGCCCTGGCTGCACAGATTGGGAATTTGAGATTGATTAGAAATCATTTGAAGCATTCAAGTGAGAGATAGATTAATCCGTGGGAAGCAGAATTATTAATGAATGCGACGGTATAGCAGGAAAACAGGATTGGGGAAAGGTAGTGATGCGTAGAGTGCCATGGTGGTCGTGATATTTTTCTGGCTTTGTGAACAAAAATGGTCTTCCAATATACAGAGTGACCAAAAGTTTGTGATATCTACCCCATTAGCTTAAAAGAAATAAAAAAATATTACGACCACCTTTGCCTCTTCTCAGCACAATCCTGAAGGACAGCGTCCAGCCAGGTACAAATCAAAGAGAGCAAGAGCAATAAAGAAACTCACCGTTGTAGTTATAATCTATACCTGGGGGAGCAGAAAAGCAACAATCTTCAGTTGCAGACTTTTGACATGTTAAAACACTGGTTTAAAAAAAAGTATCTAAAATTGTATTATAATAATAATAATCCTTGCATTTCATATAGCCCCATGTCATGTCGCTGAGACATCTCAAAGCGCTTCACAGAATATATTGCAAAGCAGGTTGACTGTGTATTTTGTGGGTGAAATGCGGCAACCACAAACAATCGTGGATTGCGGTCTCAGCTATAGATCATCGAGGCATTCTATTTTAATTTTGTTATTTCATTACGAGACTCGATAAGATCAGGTCCGTGTTTCAGCTGTGCCGAGGTGAAGATGCAGATGAATGAATAAATGCTGGGATTTCAATACTGTGGGGAGTCTAGTCTATAGGTTAACTGCAAGCTGAAACCTCTACTTATCTGATAAATGGATTCAATAGGGTAGATACAGAGAAACTATTTCCTCTGGTGGTGGAATCCAGAACAAGGAGGCATCATCTTAACATCAGAGCTAGGCCATTTAGGAGTGAAATCGGGAAGCATTTTTTCATGAAAATGATAGTGGAAATCCGGAACTCTCTCCCCCAAAAGGCTGTGGATGCTGGATTCATTCACATCTTCAAAACTGAGGTAGGTAGATAGATATTTGTGAAGTCAGGATATCAAGCGGGTAATTGGAGTTGAGGCAGATCAGCCATAAAAGAATGGTGGAACGGGCTCAAGGGGCTGAATGGTCTACTCCTTTTCCTACCTACAGTGGTGTGGGACCTACCATCAGGATTTTCATACTGTGCGTATTGTGATTGCTCTTGGTAGAAGTTCCCATATTGACCTTCGAGCAAAGCTGCAAACAGAAAAGACGAGTGAGCCAACGACCATATCAACCTTATACACATTTACACAGCGCCTTTACCACGACAATTAGAATGTCTCAAACTCTTTACCTACAATAAGATTATTTAGAATTTTTTGGGGGGTTTGGGTCAACTGGGTATCTGATACACGTGGAAATACTTGACAATGCTTAAGCGTATCCAAACATCCGGTGTGAAGGGTATTATACAAATACAAGTTGTTGTTGATATAGTGCCTTATCAAATCGTTGGGATTTCTTAATGCACTTCACAGAATATATTGTAAAGTGTAGTGACTGTAGTTTGGAGTTTGGAGTTTGGAGTCCTGTAGCTCAGTGGTTAGAGCACTCGCTTTGCAAGCGAGAGACCTGAGTTCAATTCCAGGCAGAGGGCGAAACCTTGGGCAAGTTTCCTTACTCCACACAAAGCCTAATAATAATCCCTCCAAAACCAAACAATAATAAATTGGTCATTTTCAATCTACGACTGTTTGTGGGACATTGCTGTGCGCAATTGGCTGCCGCGTTCGCCCACAAATATACAGTCAATTCACTTTACAGTGTCTTCTGTGAAGCGCTTTGGGACGTCCTCCCGACGTGAAAAGCGCTATAACAAATGCAAAGGATTATTATTATTATTATTTGTGGGTGAAACGCAGCAGCATAATTGCACACAACAGTGTCCCACAAACAGTCGTGGATTCAGTGACTAATTTTTTTTGGGGGGGGCGCGGGAAGGAAGCAGAGATTATTTCCCCTGGAAAGTGATCCACCAATTGACGAACAACCAGGTTCCTACTTACTGCTAGGTAAACAGAGGCACGTGGAGTAAAGTAACTTGCCTAAGCTTTTGCCCGCATGGGAATCAAACCCGGGTCCACTCGCTTGCGAGGCAAGCACGCTAAGCACTATGCGACCGGGCCTCCATAGAGAGCCAGGATTAATTAACAAGATTACAAAGTCTCTGTCCCAAGGGCCAGCCGGCTCTCGCAGCTTCGTACTCACCAGGTAGACAGAGCAGGATGAGGCATACGGCTCTGACAGCCATGGCTAGAACCCAGACGTGTTCGGGGAAGTTACAAACAAACCTACAGAACAAACAGACTCCAATTAGTAAAAAATATCTGAAAGCACAAGGTTCAGATCAGATCGCACAATGAGGCCTCGAGGCTAATGGTTTTCACAGACACAATAGCCGCTGGGGGATGTGCAGGGTTTGGGGGGGATGGTGTGGGCAGGCAATCTATTGAATTGGACACCAGGGGTGGCAGAAATTCTTCGTGGTGTTAGCCTCTAAACCAATGGCTTAAAAAATTTAAGATGAGCAAAAGTATTTTTGAAAATTCCTGAATGTGGAAGCCAGCCACAAGATCCCTTTTTAAAGAACTGAAGTAAAACAGCTTCCAAATCAAGACTGAGCAATTCCAGATCTCTGGGATTCCTCACACGGCAGACAAGGAAGATAATCATTAAGTAAACTAATAGGAGCTGGAGCCTCCCTGCTCCCTGCTCTGAAATGAAGAGTTTTGGGGCCTTGGGACGTCCTCCTGCTGTGAAAGGCGCTATACAAATGTAATTTGTTGTTAATTGTTTATAAACTTACTCCATGTCCTCCGCCCAGCCTGCCCCACCATCAATAGTCGGGCCTTCAGCTTCTCTGCCCCTGGCCTTTGGAACTCCATCCCACAGTCCCTTCGCCTCGCTTCTTCCCTTGCCTCCTTCAAGCCCTTCCTCTTCAACCCCACCTTCGGTCACCCTCCTACCAGTAGTCTCCACCTCTCCTGATTCCAACCCCCTGCTCGGGTCCAAATCCCTGACTGTCCAGTGCCTTGGGCCATCCTCCTGACACGAAAGGCACTGTGTAAATGTCATTTATTATTGTAGTTAGTTGTGAGATGTCAGCGGCACGTTTTGTCAGCCCGCCAGGCAGCTCAGTTAGGACAGGAGCTGGAATTGCTCCCAAACGCACATTGCCCAATTTCTTGTTCTCTTTTAATTAGTCTGTCAAACATCCGAGCTTGTCGAGACGCTGTACTTTCCTCTCGGAGAGAGGGGAGGCTGAGCTGCTGAGTTGGATCAATGTAAGCCAGAGTGGGAGACCTTCTGATGCATGACCAACAGACCAGGGCATGCTGAGCCCAACTAATAACACATTCATAAGGAACAGTCACAAGTCTGCAGTGAATTCATATGAATGGGTAATGCACTACCTACATACAGAGACACATATATACACGGAGATAGTTGTGACAGTTCTGTTGATGTATACTCTCACGGGAGCACTTTCATGATGATGCCATTCGATCCATAGAAATCTATGGTACAGTAGGAGGCCATTTGACTCGTCAGTGTTTGCTCCTTGAATCATCCAAATTCCCTGGTCTTTAGCCCTCGCTCTAGCTTCATTGTCCTCCAGTCAGTGCCCTAGAACAGTGGCAGCCAACCTGTCTGGCCGACTGACAAAATACATTTATGTCATAAATCAAGAAATAATAATCCTTGCATTTGATATAGCCCTTTTCACGTCTTCTCGACGTCTCAAAGCACTTCACAGAATATACTGTAAAGTGAATTGACCATATATTTGTGGGCGAAACGCAGCAGCCAATTGCGCACAGCAGTGTCCCACAAACAGTCATGGATTGAAAATGACCAATTTATTATCGTTTTTTGTTTTTGGAGGGATTATTATCAGGCGTGTGGAGTAAGGAAACTTGCCCAAGGTTTCGTCCTGCCTGCAATTGAACCCAGGTGTCTCGCTTGCAAGCGAGTGCTCTAACCACTGAGCTACAGGACTCCACAATATTCAATCAAGTAAATTTATTTTATTGGCCAACCAAAAAGATTGACCACCGACCGCTGAGCTAACACAACGTAGACCTGGGACCGTCCTCTTCTGGTGGCTCAGCTGCTAGGAGCCATTGGGGTGATCCTTCACAAAGCTCCAAGATAATGTCAGTAACCCTGCGATTATATCACAATATCTTAGACAGAGTGAAGGGTTTACTGTGTGCCCATAAACTGTTCATTTACATTATACAAGCAGTGAAATCCCTTCAGGATCCAAGAAGAGATGAGACATAATGTTCCTGCTTTCATGGTTTCCGTTGGTTGTGGTTACAGCCTGCTGTAAATGCAGTCAGTGGGAACATGGCTCTGTCCCCAGCTCCATCTTCTAAGCGCTCGGAGATGCTACCCTGTGTGGAGGGTGCTATATAAGTACAACTTGTCATTGTATCTTCAGTCCAGTTCCATCCTCATGGATTGAGTTTGTGGTGCAGTGCGCGGGGGATGATTGCAGTGTAGAGGGTACTTTTAATTAGTTTGAGAGTCTGAAATGTAGTACACAATTGGCTGATCCGTTTCACCAACAAACCACATGGTCACTACACTTTACAGTATATTTATAATGTCAGCCTTAATGAGGGAGCTATTTTTCTTTTTAAGACCTCACATATCTAAATAAGAATTTTTCACAATTCTATAATACTTGCATTTGATATAGCACTTTATCACATCTTCAAGACATCTCAAAGCGCTTCACAGAATATACAATAAAGTGAATTGACTATTTGTGGGCAAAACGTAGCAGCCAATTGTGTACAGCAGTATCCTACAGACAGACATGGATTGAGTGACCAAATTATTAGTGATATTTATACAGTGATCTTGAATTTCTAAGACCAAACGGTGTGTCTCAGAGGCCAAAACAAAGTGAAATTTCGAGTTATAACTGGTGCCCCTCTTTCTTTTCAGGAGCCCCTTCCCCTCAGTAGACAGACAGCAGTGAGGCACATCACAATTCAGGGTTAGAGGAAGTTTCAGATCGGTCAGTGGCTGCATTGGCAAAGTCTAAGCTGGTCCTGTGGGGTTGGTGGCTTGGCTGAGGTCCCAGTCCTTTCAGGCTACAAGCCAGTCCTTTTGCAAACCTTCTCTGCTGGTGCTCGGGTTGGAAGTGTGCATGTAGTTGCTCCAATCTAACCCAGACATCTGGGTGTAATTAAACCCTCCCAACACCTCCCCCACTGCTCTCGTCTCCAAGAATCAAACTCTGGAGAACAAAGGGTTTTCTTACACCACCACCCACCCCCCCCCCCCACCACCCCCTACCCCACCAAGCACAAGAGACTAGCTTTAGAATTTTTAAGGTACAATTAACATTACTTCATACATTAAGAGAAAAAAAAAGTTTTGTTCCAAGAGTAAACAGAGATGATTCACAGTAAACAGAGATTAAAATTGCTCCAAGTATGTGGTTCTGGGATTTTCCCTGAAGGAATATTCACTGGAACATGAACAATAAGGCTGCTTGGCTGATTGTTATTTGAACCACATGGCTTCTGCTGTTGGAGGCCACTCTTCATACTTTCCACTCAGTACAGTATTTAGGGTAAAGTGCACATTTTCTAAATGCACACTTTCTCTCTCTCTTTCTCTGTCTCACTTTCTCTCCCTCTCTCTAATAATCCAATGCTCCTCCGTGCATCAGTCTAATGTCTCACCTCTACAGCCCTACAATCTCTTGCCAGAAGCAACTGAAGGCAAGTCACAGATTACCTTCCAGTTTACAATCCTTTGAGAGTCTTTACATTTAAAACAAAGTATATATTTTACATATGCATTAAACGTACATATAAAAATCACACTTTAAAGTTGTTAGGAGAAGCTCAGACGGGTTTCAGGGTTAGAGAATGCTGGAGTCCCTTCGTAACGGATTTGTACGCACGGAAAATTGAATAGATATTTGTTCTTACCAGATTCTTCAGTGGAACTTGCTGAACTGCTCTCCAGCAACTGCTCTTGAAACTAACTCCAGATGGTAACGAACTGGCTGCTCTGGAGCTATAGCTCTACTGGGTCTTAAAGCCTGGGTATTCCAGGAGGAAGATAATAATAATATTCCTTGCATTTATCACGTCTTCGAGATGTTTCAAAGCTTTTCACAGAATATATCGCAAAAATCAATCGACTGTATATTTTGTGGGTGAAATGCGGCACCTGATTGCGCATAACAGTGTGGATTAAGTGACCAAATCATTTTTTAATTTATTTATAAATTTGTATCTTTTTAAGGGATTATTCAGATAACTGCTGAAAAACTTATTAGACCACAAGTTAACTTTTAGTAACTTTATGCGAAGCTCCATCCCGGAGTCCCTCCAACTCAACTCCCCTCCCTCACCTCATTTAAAGTCGGTCTCAATACCTTCCTCTTTGACTGAGCCCTCAATCATCTTACTCCTTCCCCACCCCAGCTCAGGTGCCAAGCAAGGACACCAGAGCTTCGCCTCAAATATGTTCGGTTGCTGAGTGCATTTCCCCCACCTAGTGTTGGTCCAGCTCTGGGTGTAGAAAGGTGCAGGAGAGGATAAAGATGGCACTAGCTTACTTTGGTATTAGCTTATGTTGGCAGAGTAAGGTTTCCGCTAGTAATTACCAATCCTCCCTTTAGATGTTTTCTTTTATTGACCTTGGTCCGGCAAGGTTCAGTCAACAAGTTGCAGTTTCAAACCCCGTATCACAACCGGGGGGAAAACTCCGCACAGCCAGACAACCCGGCTGTGGAAAGAAATCGACAGGACTAGCTTACGTTGACATCGTAAGGTTTCCACTGTTACCTGCTAGTCCTACCTTTAGACGTCTCTTTCTTTTAGTTGGTCCTTCACTCCTATTGCTGAGCCCTTTCCTGGACGGTGCTGTCATTCCAGTTTCCACTGAGACCTTAGTCAGAAGATTGCGGTTTCAAACCCTGTTTCAACAATTTGGTTGACCATTCAGTCCAGAACTGGGGGGGGGGGTGGGGGGAAACTTTGCATGGGCAGACAATCCAACCTTCAGACGACTCGTCATAAAAAACAAGATCAAGTAGTTTGTTTCCGGGTAGACATTGTAGATCCCACAATACAGACACGTTTGGAGAATTGGACCGATGATCCATATGCAATCACAAGTGGAGAATGTAGCTTCTCTTGATGTTCTGGCGGATGCTCCTCTGGAGTGAATCTCTCGCCTCACGGCTGTTTTGCTGGTGAATGTGGTGATGAAGCTCCCTCGTGCGTAAGCCCGTCCACAATCAACCTCAGAGACATGAGAAATAGATTATAAACTGGACTCAGAACCAACTGTCGCACATTCACACAAGTGACTGATGGGCAGCCCTAACCTAACCTGATACCTACAAAACTAATACTTAACTCACTTACCTGCTTTACTCACCTTATACAGTCAGTCCATAGTGAACTTACCTGGAACTTGACAAATGTAGCTCGAATTTGAAGGCTGCAACAAAACCAGAGCTTGGGCAAGCCACATAGTGTTGGTCCTGCTCTGGGTGTGGAAAGGTGCAGGAGAGGAAAAAGATGGCACTAGCTTACGTTGACACCGTAAGGTTTCCGCTAGTACCTGCCAGTCCAACCTTTAGACGTCTTCTTTCTTTTAGTCGTTCCTTCACTCCCATTGCCGAACCCTTTCCTGGACAATGCTGAACTCTTAGTCAGAAGGCTGTGGTTTCAAACCCCGTGTCAGCACTTTGGCTGACAGTCCAGAACTATCACGTCAAACCAAGATCAAATCGTTTGTTTCCAGGTAGACATTATAGATCCCACAAGACTGGACGAGAAGGCCGATACCCCCGACATTCAGTCTGAAAATCCTCTGCAGAAAATCTCACTTTATTCTTCTTTGGAAACTGAAAATAAACCATTTTTTTCTACTTGGACAAGGTGCTCTTCCTTCCTTTGCTGGCTCCATCTGTCCTTCACTCCAGTCACTGACCCTCTTTGACGTCCATTTGCTGGACTTTGCTACGTTTTGGTGGCTAATTTCTTCTTTGGAGGCTGAAAGGAAACGTTAGTCTACCTCTAGGTAATCAGCCCAACTCTGGAACTCCATCCTGGAGTCCTTCCAACTCACCTCTCCCTCACCTCTTTCAAGGTCTGTCTCAATACCTTTCTTGTTCACTATGCTTTAGTCACCTTGCCCTCCCTGCTCTCAGCTCAGGTGCCAAGCAAAAACACCTCAAACACCTTGAAATGTCCTCCCAACATGAAAGACACTATATAAATGTAAATTTGTATTGTATCCAACCTCTACAAGATCAGCCCCTCTCTCTAAAGCTCAATCCCTCCAATTTACCCACTCCTCCCTCACCTCATTGAAGGTTCTCTCCAACCATGGCTTCCACCATCTTTCCCCTCCTCACTCCTAGCTCGGGTGCCAAGCAAGGACCCCTCAAACTCCCTGGGACGTCCTCCTGACATCCTCTACCTAGAAGTATATTATTATACAGGACAGAAGGAGTTCATTCGGCCCATCGTGCACTTGCCGGCTCTTTGAAAGAGCTATCCAAATTAAGCCCACTCTTCTGTCCTCTCCCCATAGCCTTACAAATTTGTCCTCCCCAAATATCTATCCACTCTTCTCACACTCATAGAACTCCCCAATTCTAGAACTCTATCTCAGAGTCCTTCAACTCAACCCCTCCACTCCATCACCTCTTTCAAGGTAATCTCCTGAAACCATGCCTTCAGTCATTTTTTTCCCTCCTCATCCCAACTCACGTGCCAAGCAAGGACACCTCAAGCCCTATGAACCGGAGCTCAGCCTACCTTCCCTCTTAGCTATCCCACCTACGACAAGTTAGAGCTTCGCCTCATATGTGTTCGATTGCTGAGCAACCTGCATTTTCTCCACATAGTGTTGATCCAGCTCTGAGCGTGGAAAGGTGCAGGAGAGGATAAAGCTGGTACTAGCTTATGTTGACACCGCCCTTAAAACGTCTTTGTTTCTTTCATTCGGGCAGACAAACCGGAAAGTGGAAGGAAACGGAATGTTCCAGCCAGCGTTTCCACTGACATTCAATCCTGTCTTAGATGTATTCTTTCTTCCCATCCACCTCCAGTCACCGAGTGTTCCCTGGCCAGCTGCCCCTGCGTTATCTCACGAGCTGTTTGTTGGACTGTGCCGAAGGCAAAAATGTCTGCCGCGCCTGCAACGAGGTACATCAAATGCTTCAGAGCAATTTTGACACGGTAGACGCGACAAAAATGTACTTTGCGCTTTCGTCCACACAAAGTGAATCTATTCCAGTGTGGTCCCCGCTAACTCGGTCTCTGTTCACACTATTTCACGTCTCCATCTCTCAAGAGCACAATCCACCTCTTAGGGTATGTGGACACACATGTAAAATGGTCTCCCTCAGGAAAAAAAGTCTCCCTCAGCAAAAAAGTCTTCCTCAGGAGAAAAAAGTCTCCCTCAGGAGAAAAAAGTCTCCCTCAGGAAAAAAAAGTCTCCCTCAGGAGAAAAAGTCTCTCTCAGGAGAAAAAAAGTCTCCCTCAGGAGAAAAAGTCTCTCTCAGGAGAAAAAAAGTCTCCCTCAGGAAAAAAAGTCTCCCTCAGGAAAAAAAAGGTCTCCCTCAGGAGAAAAAATCTCAGTCAGGAAAAAAAAGTCTCCCTCAGGAGAAAAAGTCTCAGTCAGGAAAAAAAAGTCTCCCTCAGGAGAAAAAGTCTCTCTCAGGAGAAAAAAGGTCTCCCTCAGGAGAAAAAGTCTCCCTCAGGAAAAAAAAGGTCTCCCTCAGGAGAAAAAGTCTCAGTCAGGAAAAAAAAGTCTCCCTCAGGAGAAAAAGTCTCTCTCAGGAGAAAAAAGTCTCCCTCAGGAAAAGTCTCCCCAGGAAAGTCTACCTCATGTTACTCAGCCTCTCAGCCCAGCGCGAGCTCCCGGTGTGTCTGTACCTGTCAATCATCACCATTATATACCCCGCCCCCCCCCCCCCCCCCCGCGCGGGAGACCCCGTGGAGCCCCCCCCCCCCACAAACAAACCCGAAAGCTGCCCCACGAATGGACGACTGGGTGGTAGCCCCATCTCAACCCCAACCCCAAAGTCATCCTCCTCAAACCCAACCCCCATCTCAACCCCAACCCCAAAGTCATCCTCCTCAACCCCAACCCCCATCTCAACCCCAACCCCAAAGTCATCCTCCTCAACCCCAACCCCCATCTCAACCCCTACCTCAACGCTCACCTCAACCCCCACCTCAACTCTCATCTCAACCCCACCTCAACCCCTACCCCAACCCTCTTCTCAACTCCAACCCCCATCTCAACCCCTACCTCAACCCAAACCCTCCTCTCAACCCCCACCCCAACCCTCATTTCAACCCCAACCCCCATTTCAACCCCTACCTCAACCCCAACCCCCATCTCAACCCCTACCTCAACCTCAACCCCCATCTCAAACCCAAACCCACCCACCCCAACTCCCAACCTCCCCAACCCAGCCAGCCTTTCCTGCCAAAACTCCCAACTCAACACCAAATCTCTCTCTATTTTTGAAAAAAAGTTGTCCAGTAAACTATCATCGCGGTTAGACCGCTTCAGGTACGACACTCTATTTCTATTTATGCGCATGTTACCCACTCAGCCTCAGCCCCAACTCACTGCTCCCCCCCAAACCCCACCTAGCCCAATTTTCCGCCTAAAACCCTCACCTCAACCCAATCCAACCTTCGACCCCAGCCCTTCCCGCCCAAACACTCAACCCATTGCTAAATGTTTTTCAAATACAACAAATTGCATTTGTATTCAAGGTCAGGCACGGAACAGGGGGGGTGGAGGTGGCCATAGGTGCAGTCAAAGAGAGAGGTCTGTAGGGCGAGGAAAATCGTTTTTATCTTGTGATGCCATGGTTTCCCTCTAGTACCTCAGGGAGTTGCCTTTATTCATGTCTGGGGTCTAACAGTGTGCTGTTTGTCACTGGAGAAGCAAATAGCATCCCCAAAACCGAGAACATGTGTATCACTCCAACTACTGAGGTCTCCTCCAGAGTGTAGCTTCTGCAAATCTGTCAGTTCACTGATAAGTACAAACATTCATGGTTTTGACCATGTTATAACAGAATATGGGAACAGCCCATTCTCTCTACAGACTGGAATCTTGGATTCCACCCAATCCACTCAACCTCCTGAGGAGAGCAACCAACCACAGGCCCGCAAAGCACTGTATGGCTGCATGGATGACGTACTGGTGGCTTGACTGATGGTAATTGTGGAGTCTCTCCCCAACCCATGTTACTTCTTTCAGGAGAGGAGGAGAGAAGAATTAATAGTACAGTATCCCACAGTCCAATCTTTGTCTGCCCACAAGGCTTGGAATCCACTGCTTCGTGCTTAACAGCACCATGCTGTGGTGGTTCTGAGGTACTCTCATCCCCCTCCCATCAAAGCAAAAGCTCTGCGAGAAAAATGAAGCAAAAATCGCCAATAAAATTCTATTCATTCGATGAAGAGACGGGGAGTGAGGTGGTGATTGTCCCCAGTCTGCCCTGCTCTTTCTAATCATTGTTGGAGTTCTGGATCTTTGGATGAAGGTCTCAAGACCTACTTCTTTGACCGCACTTTCGGTCATCTTTCCCCTGCCCACCCCTCTCAGCTCCTACCTTTGACTTAGGTGCTCAGCCAATTGTGTTAAACTCTTTGGGACGTTGTGAAAGTACGACACACTATTTCTATTTATGTGAAAGTAAATGTGAATGTAAATTTGCATGAGATGATATATAAATATATATATATATGATATATGATGATATATAAAAGGCAAACACCTCCGAAAACTCATCACCATGCTTAAGAGTATCCAAACCAAACTGAGACTTCCATGCATCCCACCTACACATGGAAATCCCAGGGATAAATTGTTGGAATGGAATGCGCACTCTCTTCCTGGAGGGACACATCCTGCTTACCTAATTCCGGGAAATATTTGGTGCAGGTTGACAAGAGCCAAGTAGCTATTTTTCTTGGTGCCACACACAGATAGGAGGAGAATGATCAATTTATTTGGGGCCAAAACACTGGACGAAATCTCTCCTCTTTGAGCAACGCTATTTAATGCCCATCTAATAGCCAGATTGGACGTCAACAGTAGCCACAACAACAAAATTACATTTGTAAAGTGCCTTTCAAGTCGGGAGGACATCCCAAGGATTTCAATTTAAGGTTTGATTTGAAATACAGCACCTCCCAACAATGCAGTGCTCCCCGGTGTCAGTCTAGACTCAATGAAAACGGGTCAAAAGGACCAAACCTCCGCACCGCATACAGTTCCAAGATTACCCAACAGAGGGTTCTGTGTGCCGATTCGCCAGCTGATGCCTTGGGAAACAGAACAACAGCGTGAGTCACTCAGCCTTTTCAGAAGAGCAGCCCAACAAATAAACAACACTGTCATCTAGATCAGTGGGGGCCAACCTTTATGGCTGGCCAACAAAATAAGTAAATGTTCTTGATTGAATATTTCTTGATCTATGCAAGAAATCAACAGACTTAGCTAGACTTGTGCGAATGTTCGCGGCGGCGGGGTGGGGGTGGGGGGGGGGGGGGGGGGGGCTGGGGGAGGGGTTTGATGGCTGCTTCTTGATGGCTGTGTGGATCACAAGTTAGCCACCACTGCTCTAGATGTAGAGAGCCATGTCTGTGCCACGAGTCCCAAGCATGCTCCACCCACAATGTTCCTCAGCAGATCATTCTGGCCAGCTCCAGTTTATGAATTTCAGCAGGTTTACAAAAGCCCCTCCACCCATACCAGCAAAGAGCGTGACTTAGCCTGAGGTATTATTACTGATTAATGTCACATGCTTCAGAAAAGATGAGAAGTTGGAAATTACATTTGCTAAAAGAAAAGAAGCAAAACTCAGACAAGGGCAGGAGGAAGAGGAGCTTGGATGAGCTCCAAACTATGTGACTTGTAGTCTCAAGGTCTGTCCTAGTATGCGTGTATCAGACAGAAAGAAAGTCTGCTAACGTGCTTGCCCAAAATCCACTTTCGCATTTGATAACTTCACAGATAATTGTTGTCATGGATGGGTATTTGTATTTAACCATGGCAGCAAATTTATGCACAGGAAGGTCCCATCATCAGATGTTAAAAATCCCCTGGCACGACTAGAAAACAGAAGGGAGTTTCTCCTAGTGTCTGAGCCAACAATTTCCCCAAATAGAATTAGTCATCCACTTCATAATAAAACAACATTTGTGGGATATTGCTATTGTTAAATCTGCTGTGTTTGCCTACAAATACATAGTCACTATAATTTATAATAATAATGATGATAATTCTTGCATTTGATATAGTGCCTTATCACGTCTTCGAGATGTCTCAAAGTATACTGTAAAGTGAATTGACTATATTTTATGGGCGAAACACGAACAGCAGTGTCCCACAGACAGTCGTGGGTTGAGTGACCAAGTTATTATCTTTTTTTTTAAGGAATTATTACCCCCCCCCCACCGGAAAAGCGACCGGCTTCCTGCTTACTTCTAGGTGAACAGAGGAGTGTAGCGCAAGGAAACTTGCCCAACTTTTTGCCCTGCCCGGGAATCGAACCCGGGTCCTCTCGCTTCGCGTGTCGAGCGCTCTAAGCGCTGAGAGCTGCAGGACTCCCACCGTCACCGCACTTGGCAGTGGCGTTTTGTGGAGCGCTTCGAAGACGAGATAAAGCCCTATATCAAATGCAAGTATTATTATTACTTTTATTATGTGTGTATGTATGTAAGGCATGTGGTGAGGGGGGTGGGGGGGGGGAGTCAACACGCTGCACCAGGTAAAGACTACAACTCCCGGGTGACTTTGCGGCCGGCGACGACGCGTGACGCAGCGCGCGGGCCAGCCCTGAGCGCGTGGTGTGCGCGATGACGCAAGTGGGCGGGGCGAAGCGAGGCGAGGGTAACGGCTGTGGACGAGAGCGAGCGAGCGCGCGCGCGGGAGAGAGAGAGAGAGAGAGCGCGCGCGCGAGCGAGCGCGAGAGAGGAATGAGCAGGCGGTCGGGCAACGATGAGCTCAGGTGAGAGCGCGCGCGCCGGAGCGCGAGGCAGAGAGTCGATCAAGTCAGTCAGTCACCGTCAGTCACCATCAGTCCGAGAAAAAAAAGAAAGCGGATCGCAGGGCCGCGCGGGATCCATCCTCCGCACGCGGGGAGTGGGGAGGAGGGGGGGGTCGTCCTCGGCGGCGGCGGCCAACGGTCGTTCGTTCGTTCGTTCCGGCGGCGGCACCACCGCCACCGTCACCGTCGCGCGGCGTGGATTCCTCTCAGCAAAAAAAAAGACCCCCCACCAAACCCGTCCGGCGGGCGGGAGGGAGGGATGGAGCGGGAGGGAGGGAGGGAGGGAGGGATGGGGATTAAATCAAATGCAACCCTCTCCCCACCCCCACACCCCCCCCCCCCCCCCACACACACACAGACAGACACACATGCACACACGCGTGTGTCTTCCAGACGTCTCCCAAGCACTTTGCAGGATGTTCTCCGAAGCGTAAGGGGGTGAGGGCGGGGGTGTGAGGGTGGGGGGGCGGTGGGGGGTGAGGGTGGGTGGCAGTGGGGGTGTGAAGGTGGGGGGTGTGAGGGTGGGGCGGGTGTGGGTGGGGGGGGTGAGGGTGGGGTGTGAGGGGGGGGGGTGTGGGTGGGGGGTGTGAGGGTGGGAGTCGGTGGGGGGCTGAGGGTGGGGGGATCGCGATTACTTGACATCACTTGCCGCTCGTGGTAAGTACACCGTGTGAAGCTCGTGCGTCCGCGGAGAAACTCGAGCCCGTGTGAACGCGGCTGACGATTGCCTCGGCGTGGGCAGCCGGCGGGGGGGGGAGCGGGGGGTTACGCAGCAGTTTTCGCTGCGAAACGGGGCAACGGGCTCTCTTCTGCGGTCGAGAGACCTGCATAACTTAATTCCTGTCGCGGGTCGTTCTGCCGTCCCTTTGCGGGAGGGAATGCTTTCGGCGAACTGTGACCTCTGGTTGAATTCAGGGTCGGTCACGCATTTGTCCCCCAGACCGCGGTTTTTAAGTCTCCACCTCGCAGCGTTTACCCGCGTCGTTTGAACTTGTTTTTGCTTATGAGTAGGTTAGGATAGAGATGGGCTACTTGAGAGAGCAATCTCATTTTGTCCCGTTTACCCGCCGGGTTCCCCCCCCCCCCCCCCACCCGCGTAGCCCCTGCAGATTATTCTTGTTCGATATCTGAACCCTCGTGCCCTCTTGAAAGCGGATAAAGTTCCCACGGCACTGCTCGCAGAGAGAAGGGAGTTTTCTCCCGGCGTAGCGGCCAACATCCTCCCCGAATTCAAAAAGTTGGTCATTTGATTCGTGGCTGTTTTTGTACGGCGTTGCTGTGCATACATTGTCTTTCGTGTTCACCAACTACTACAACAACAACAACAAGATTGCATTTATAGAGCGCCTTTCACGTCGGGAGGACGCCCCAAGGCGCTGGACAGTTGAGTCGGGACCCGAGCATTGGGGGGGAAATGGTCAGGGTGAGGGGAGGGAAGGGATGGAGCGAGGAGGGGGTAGAGAGTCGAGAGGGGAGCTGAAGGTACGGTCGAAGAGAAAGGTCTTGAGACCGGCCTTGAAGGAGGAAAGGGAGGAAGCGGCGAAGGCACTGGGGGATGGAGTTCCAGAGCCTGGGGGCTGTGAGGCTGAAGGCCACCGATGGTAGGGCGGTTGGGGCGGGGGATGTGGAGCAGACTGGAGCCAGAGGAACGGAGGGTACGGGCAGGTATGTAGGGGGATAGTAGGTCAGAGAGGTAGGAGGGAGCGAGGCCGTGAATGGCCTTGTAGGAGAGGATGAGGATCTTGAATTTGAATTCGAACCTACAAATATGCAACACAGGCACTACATTTTACAGTAAAGTACATTCTAATGAGGCGATGAGACACGAGATAAAATGCAAAGACTATTTTTCGGGGCATATTTGGGAAGATTGCAACAATTTTAGTGGCTTTCTATAAGACACAAACAAGCTGCTCCTGACTCTTTGGGTGCTGAGATTTATGCGTGCTGGATGTTCTGAAATCTTTGTATGCATATGGGAAAGGGTTGATGTACTGTATTAACTTTTAATCATTACTGCAAAGAACAGTGCATTCGGCTTTGGGAAATGCTGTCTGTGCAGCAGTAGACTGCAATAAAACGCAGCATTTATTCCATCTGCTTGTGGATGTTAAAGCATTTTATAGCACTATTCAAATAAATGGAGTTTCTCTTGTTCATCTGACCAACATTGCTCCACGTTAGTCAACACCTCAAGATGGGTTAAGAGACATTGCTGCATGGAAAGGTGGTTGCTCTGTTTGCCTTCAAAAACAGTCACTCACTTGACAGCAATCACTGAATTGCAGGAGCCACTATGATCATCCTCCCGACGTGAAAGACGCTTTACAAATGTCATTTGTTGTTGTTATTAAACAAATTTTAGAGTTTTACCAATTGATAACTTGATCTCCAGTCCATAACTCTCCTCTACCTGGTAGATAGAAGAATAACTCAGAGTTCTGTTGTACTAATGACAGAGATTTTGATAGCTTAATAAGGGTCTATTTTATGACCAGTGCCAGTAAACCAAAGTGCTTACAAAACATTGCCCATATGAGGAGTAGTTTACTGGGATCGATCAGCTTGCACCTCTGAGGTACCTTTCAGAATGCCTAGATTCTTGCTGCGGAAGTTTGGATTTGTTAAAAAGTAATTAATCTAAGGATTTATCATTTATTTCCTGTGCAAATCCCCTCTGAATAATATAGCCATTATCTGTTGCATTGGTTTGCAATGAACTAGTTATCTTTTTGCTGTGTGGACAGAAAAGTTTGGGTTGACATGGTGGGAAGTAAATTCAGTTTCAGTTCTGTTGCTGTCAGTTCTTGGGTTATAAGCCCTCACGACCTTATAATAATACATTAAAAACTATTGTATTTAATGTAGCATCTGATCATGTTGTCAAAGTGTTCAAAGCGCTTCACAGGACAAGCACTTTTCTTGCAAAATATAATGCTTGTGTAATTGCAGACCAATGTGGCAGCTAATTTGCATCCAACAATGACCCCCAAACAGTCATGAAGTGAATGATCAATTTTGTTTGAAAGATTATTGCCCAGGTCTTCCATCTCTTTTTGAATAGTGCTCTGTTGTCCACTGGGCAATGGGCAACAGTTTTAACATCTCACCTGAAGAATAACTGCTCGGACAATGTAGAGCTCACTCAGGACGACACTGGAATGTCAGCCTCGACTAGCTCAGAATCCAGATGGGTTTTGCCTTGTATCAGGATTTTTGCCTCAGAGGTGAAAGTGCTGTCAGGCAGATAATTTTCAAATCCATTCAGGAATGTATCCCAAAACTATTGCAAATAAAGTGGATTACCAACATTTTTAAAAAAAAGAATGGAGTGTCAATTTCTTTATTGAGGCATTTTAACCTTTGACTTCCTTGTTTTTTTTAAAAAAAGATTCTCTAATCTGTTTTGAACTCCGAGTGATCTTTGGTGTATCTGTATCCTGTTTGAGAACAACAGATGGTTTACAGCACTAATGCATCAATCTTTTTCTTGCCATTTACACCCTTGTATGAGGAGAAATATATCTGCGCAGTTCTCAGTTTACTCTGTCTTGATTGGTGATTCTCTCTCCTGTTTCCTCATCTTTTTTCCTGCTCTACTCTCTACTCTGTAGTCTTCCTCTACTCTACAACAGAACACTTGAGTGTATGGTGGTGCTATAATGCTTATGTCTGTGTTTTTAACATTTCCCTACATTAGCATGAAACCTAGTCGTGTGCAACTTGAATCAATGTAATATCCTATTGGCATTATGTTAGTCCAATGTCTACCTCTCTACGCATCTGAGTTCATGGGGCCGAGGGAGAGTGGGTGGAGGTGGGAGTTGACTTCATGTTGACATTTCAGTGCATTGTTCTTTATTTTTCCTGCAATTTAGAATTCCAGATTGAGAGATGGCAGGAGAAAACATTGTTGTGTGGTTTGAAACATGGCAAGCTTTTGGAAAGCCATGACTGTTCAGAAGCATTTCGTCCAGTTCAGAGGTCCTCCTTCTGCTTGTATTGTGATCTTTGCTACACAAGTGTGAGTGATGGAAGTAGATGTCCCAGCCACCAGGAACTTAACATTCCTCATGGACTTATTAACCTTGCCATTTGTCTTAAACTTTGAAGTTTTAAGATTGTGCAGAATTTTGGAATTCTTAATTTCGGTTTTAATTCAGAAGACTGAATTTAAGATTTTTTGCAAAACTTGCACAATCTTTGTATTTCATGGCTAAGATTATGAAGGGTTTCAGGTCTCGGGAATTTACCAGATAAAGGAAATGGAATCATCCAAGTAAAGCAAAGCAGGAAATTAAGAGTAGGAAAAATCAACAGGAATCCAATAAAGTGACAACAGATCAGTGTTTGCTATACAGTGAGTTCCCAGTCCCCACTGAATAGGTTGCAGGTGTTATGAGATGACAATAAGCCGGAGGGTATACAGCCTACTCCTGCGCACCACTTTTTAAAATTAATCTGACTAAATAGTTACCAGGGAGTCACGGAGGGAAAGGTCCCTTCAGAATGCTGCGGTGGGCCGAGGGGGGAAGATATGCTTAGTAGTTGGATCACGCTGGAGGTGCCGGAAATGGCGGAGAATTATTTGTGGACGTTCAGTCCCTCTACATATCCATCCCCCACAAGGACGGCCTACAGGGCCTCTGTTCCACCTCAAACAGTGGCCTAACTAGTCTCCATCCACCACTACTCTTCTCCACCTGGCTGAACTTGTTCTGACATTGAACAACTTCACCTTCAACTCCAACCACTTCCTCCAAGTAAAAGGTGTCATTATGGGAACCCGCATGCGTGCCAGCTACGTCTCCCTGTTTGTTGGCCACCTGGAACAGTATTTGTTCCTGGCCTACTCAGGTCGGTTCCCTGACCTATTCCTCAGGTACATGGATGATTGTGTTGCGGCTTCTTCCTGCTCTCGCAGTGAGTCGGAAAAATTCACCAATTTCGCTTCCACCCTTCCATAACATTCACATCTCCACCAACAAATAATTCAGTATTTTGCGTTTTGTTTATATTATCAGTAGAGCTTTTATGAGACATGTAATGAAGAATACTACAATGGGGGCAGTGCATTGCAGTTTTGCACCTGACTTTGTACTTGGTTTATGATAATGTATGGCAGATAGCAGGGCTCACAGCAGCAACAGCCCATGAGCTGATTCTTTGGGGTGTTGAATGAATGAGAGAGCAAACAGAACGGAGAGACCAGCTCTTCCACCAGAGGAACCCTCAGGTGGCCAGACCTAATTGTCCTGACAACTGCAGCACTGGTGCCTGTGTTTACAGTTTTTCCTGCTGCAGATCCTGTCCTCAAACCGTTTGTAAAGGGGTCTGTAAATGAGGGATACAAAGCGGATAATAATGAAATCTTCAAACATTATGCCTCTTCTGACAAGACTTGTCTGGCAGACTGTGAGGTGCTGATAGCTGGGAGGCCTTTTGTGTTGCTGTTGGTGGTCCCTCTCTCCAGAAACTTGATTGTAATACTTGTGTAGTTTCACACACATCACAGTGGTTAAAAACTCAAGCTCTTTATATTTAAAAACACGTATATACAAGTATTGACCCCCACACACACACAATTATTGAGTGCACCAAGGAGTACTTGCAAAGGATCCTAACTTATTGTATTTTGGGAATAGCAGGGATAAATAACTTTGTGACATAACAAATTTGATATAATAATCACATTGAATCTATTATGAAATGAAGCTAACATGTTAGAATTTAATTCTTCCAATAGCAATTAGTTAGTTATTCGTGCAATGTAAACCTATATAAAAGGTGCACTCGTACTTGAAGTCTCACAGGGTCAGAATAACACCTGTCGCCTGTTCAAGCAGGGAGAAGACTAGGCAATGAGGTTTGCAACTATTTAAAGAGTAGGTGTATTCTGATGATGGTCAGATCATGTAAGAATGACTCATCTTAATTTGGGGAATTAAATTCTGACAATGTTTGACTTATGCACAAGGCAAGGTCATGTAATTATAAGTTCAAACCATACTAAAGTAAAATGACTATAATTTCAAAATTACAGTGTGCCCACAGTGGCTAAATTTAGTACTCACGACCAAATCCAGCCTCGATTTTGTTGGAATTATTTTGTTTTTAATTTTTTTTAAACAATGGAATGACTTATCTTAAGGTGCTTTTCTTAAAATCTCTTTTTAAGATGTTTTTATGCACAGTTTATTAATATCTAGTCAAAAAAGTTAGCGGTTCAAGATCCAAGTTGGGATTTGTGAAACTCACAGTTTGCATTCCACTGCTATATTGATGCAGATCCTAAGAAAGAGAAAATAATCCTAACATTAGATACATTGCCTTATCGGGTTGTCAGAGAATTTTGAAGTGCTTCATAGGATTTTACTGTAAAGTTTAATGACTGAATTCTGGAGTGGGAGTCATAGACGACCTAGAAATAGGCCATTTCTACCCATCAATTTTGCACTAGTATGTTTCTCCGTATAAACCACCTAATTTAATCTTACTGTCCTGCTCACTTCCACGCCCTTTAATATTTATTCTCTTCAGAAATGGGAGAAAGAATAGAGGAGTATGAGAGAGGGGATTAGGAGGGGTGAAGGATCATGCTAGTTGGGCTAAATGGCGTGATTCCATGCTGATCCGTTCTATGTAATTATTTAATAGCAGTCAAAGGAGTGGCCTGTTTTTCCCTTAGAGGAAAGTTCCATTGGTGATTTGGGGATGTTGGTTACCACTGGTCTCCAAATACAAAAATAAAACAGACTTAACAAAGGCTTTGATAGTGAGTTGCCCTAACTGCTAAGGTGCCAACAGCTGAGGTTCAACTGGACACCAACTCTAGCAATGACAAAATATGTTCTAGTTCGTGGCATTCAGTCAAGCATTGTCTGTCTCAAAAATCCTATTTTGTCACAGAGATATTTGCTTCAACCCTGTCTGAAAGGAATTCATTGCAATTCAGCCAAAAGTTAAACTATGAAATTTACTGTGGTTTCAGAATTAACTATAATATAAACAAAACTCCCTGCTGGCTTAATACGGAGATGAATCATTTCACACTGCTTTAAATTGATTTATTCAGGAATTAAACCATTTTAAAAGGTGAATGAGGTTAAAATGGAGTTATTAAAGTACGATTGACTTTAAATAGGGAGGGTGTGAGGAGAAGGAGGCAGCTTTGAGATACCTACAGTAATTTCTGCCTTGAAATGCTGAGTTAATGACGATACCAATATACCAATCAGCTTATGAGTTAAGTTTGCTATGTCAAAACAGTGTGAGGCATTAATAAATGAGGCAAACAGGGTGATGGGCTATATTGCTAAAAACAGTTGAGTTTCGATCCCCAGACATTAAACTTGGGCTGTATAATCCTCTGGTCAGGCCACACTAGAGTATTCTGGAGGGATGTGATCAGATGGGTCGAAGGGCCTTCCTTGTTCATCCAAACCAATCTTGTGATATTGTGAAACATTACAATCATTTTATTGTACAGTTTAACTTCAGGAATTTCAATTGAAGTGGTGTTCCTCATTATAATATTTTGTGATGTTTACACAGTGGTAGGAATGTTGATCCCGGTGAAAGATATTTCGTTAAGTTTAGCTTTTGCATGACTGGTGCATTGTGGACAGATTAAAAGACTCTGGAGACTGCATAAAGTATAATCCGGAGCATTGGGTTAATAAACAAATCATTGGTGATAATCTCATTAAGACTGATGGAGTAGAAAGTTTACAACACCATTTGTAACATCTCCGTAACATCGCCCCTCAGCAACAACAACAAGATTGCATTTATAGAGCGCCTTTCACATCGGGAGGACGTCTCAAGGCGCTGGACAGTTGGGTTGGGACCCGAGCAGGGGGGGAAATGGTCAGGGTGAGGGGAGGGAAGGGAGGGAGCGAGGATGGGGTCGAGAGGAGAGCTGAAGGCACGGCTGAAGAGAAAGGTCTTGAGACCGGCCTTGAAGGAGGAAAGGGAGGAAGCGGCGAAGGCACTGGGGGATAGAGTTCCAGAGCCTAGAAACTGAGAGGCTGAAAGCCCGGCCACCGATGGTAGGGCGGTTGGGGCGGGGGATGTGGAGCAGACCGGAGCCAGAGGAACGGAGGGTACGGGCAGGTAAGTAGGGGGATAGTAGGTCGGAGAGGTAGGAGGGAGCGAGGCCGTGAATGGCCTTGTAGGTGAGGATGAGGATCATGCAGGTGAAACACTTGTTCATGCCTTCATCACCTCCAGGCTCGACTATGTAAACGCCCTGCTTGTCGGCCTTCCCAAATCCTCCCTCCAGATAATCCAGAACTCTGCAGCCCGTGTCCTCTCCCACACCAAACTCCGTGACCCCATCTCCCCCATTCTCGCCCGACTCCATTAGCTCCCTTATCCTTCAGAGGATCCAGTTCAAGATCCTGGTCCTCACCTACAAAGCTCTCCATGGCCTCGACCCACCCTACCTCTGTGACCTCCTAACCTCCTACCAACCCGCCCACTCCCTCCCTCCACTCAGCCGGCTCTGGCCTGCTCCACGTCCCCCGACCCACCCCCCCCACCATTGACGGGATAGCCTTCAGCCACTCTGTCCCCAATCTCTGGAATTCCATCCATCCCCCAATCACTCCGCCTCCTTCAAATCCTGCCTCAAGACCCTTCTCTTCGACCATGTCATCGGCACTCCTCGTCCCCTCCCTTCTCCCTCCCTGACCCTTGCTCGGGTCTAAAATGCTGAACACTGTCCAGCGCCTTGGGACGCTCTCCCAACATGAAAGGCGCTATAAAAAATGTAATCTTGTTGTTGTCCTATTGTGCCTGCGCTAGGTCTCCACTGGAGTTTTCGGCTCTGTGACATTCATTAAACATTTTAAAAATATTCTTGGTCAAGTGTCTGACGCATGCAGAAACCCATCACTACGTAAGAGTATCCAACCAGACTGAGGGTGCCATGAATGCCCATTACACACAGAAATTTCTGTATCCGGAATTAATCTTGAAGGAAGTCGCAGTGCAACAGTTTTCTGTGTGTGAGGTCATTGCTCTGGGTGTGGTGGTGAAAGGGTAAATATTCACATTGTAGGCGTGGACGGTTTGTTGATGATGTGGAGCAGGAACAGGATCTATCATTTCTACCTGTTAAACATTTTTGATCATTGCAATCCTGTCTCTCTGTTCATAGAATAAGAGTGACCTGCATTCTATGTTGGATACATATTAAATAGGACTCGTAGGATTCCTGTTTCACATGTATTCAAGAGTTCAATCTTTTTATTCGATAGGTTAACGTGCTGGGTGCAGCAACTAACCTGATTCCCGTGAAACTACTGGGTGGGTTCTGCTGCTTCCTTATATCTGCTTTCGGATATTGATCCATGTAGCAGTTGAAACTTTTTCCCCATGAAATTTGTTTTGGGTTTAATTACAACTTACAGTCGCTCCTGAAAAGCTTCAAGGTATATTTAAATTTATTTTTAAAAAACAATAACTGTTTACATTTATGTATGTAGCACTTTTCACGTCGGGAGGATATCACACAGCTGACTGATGGCATGAGCTGGAAGGAATGCTGAAGGGTGTATGGGGGTGGGGGGTGGGGGGGAAGAAGAGGTGGGTGGGGGAGGTATCCAGAAGCACAATGGAAAAGCTGGGTCTTGAGGTGGTTTTGAATGCTGGGATTGAGGGGCAGAGGATCTTTTAAGTGAAATTCCAGAGAGCAAGCCCACCGATGCTATGTCTCATCTGAAGGACAGCATTTTGATCAGTGGCATTAAAAGAAAGGTTTGGGGTTCTAAATCACAACTTCCGTCTAGAATTATTTATTATGGGGTGGGGCAACTAGTTATATGGGTTAGGAATAGGTTTTGAAGTTGCTGAAGCCTGCATAAGACTGGAATTATGGTAGAACCATCTTATAAGGTGCCTTATTTAAAGGGGATGCACACTGCTTACGAAATCCTGGAGACTTTTAAGTGCAGGTGGGCAAGAGGCACGGTTTGGGGACTCAAACTGTGTGTTGAGGTAGTGCTGAAGACGAACCAGTTAAAACTAAAACAGAGTATTTACAATTCAAGTCCATGCTGAGTTGAGAGCTAACTCAAGTATTCTCTTCTTCCACAGATAGCAGCAAGCTGCTGACTGACCAGCAGTCCTGTTACGGGGCAGTCCCGCACTCGCAGGCTACCCCCTTCATGGTAAGAGTCTGCAATGTCTCTGTAAATTGTTTTGTTCAGAGAATAAGAGCGATGCTAACAGATTGAATGCATCTTGGAACTTCTTGCATTAAAAGTTTTTTTTAAAAAAAGGTATGCTACTTGCGGATTCTTGGGTTTGGGCGACCTCTCATTTTCTCCCTTGAAAAGAAAACATGATTCCTCTACAGCCGCCCCACCCCCCCTACCAAAATCCTTGACTGTCAAGGTTTTGCATACACTTCTACTCTCTTCCTTCACTTCACCCTTGTTTCTCCGTTGTTTTTTGTGATTTCCTTTTACTTAGCAATATTTTTCCCCCATCCAGATTCTCCGCCAAAATTGTCAGGTTAATTGCTTACTTATCTCATTGCTTGTGGGACGTTCCTGGGGCAGATCAGCTGCCATATTTGCCTGTTGAAATTACCTCAATGTAACCTTTTTGTTAAATCTTTTCAATTATTTCAATAAAAACAGTTATATGAAGTAGAATTTTTAATAATTTATTTTTGGAAAAATATTGACTCACTGTGAAGTTGAATTTAGGAACTCAACAACAAATGATTAATTGTTCAGGTGAATGACTTGTGTGGTGCTAATGAGAATGCACTCTTCAGGCTGAGTGCATAACTTTCCCACTGGTGTTGAAATTTCAGTTTACTTTCTGTGCAGGAGGTGAAGGGATACCAGCGAGTGCAATGGCGGGTAAACCTCTGCCACATTTTTACTGTCCTGACGGTTGGGATACTGTGGTTAATCTTTCGTTGGAAGCCGGTGCTCGAAGTGATCGCTAAGGGAAGTCCCTGCCACCTGAGCCAGGCTGACTGGGTCCTCATCAAGGTATTAAAAATGAGTCCTAGAGAAGAGGCGATGCCTCAGAATTGTTTCACTAGGTCTTAGAGTAACCTCCTGTCAAAAGCATTTTAGTAGTCGCATTGCATCTGATGAGTTTTTTTTAGATAGCTGAAAGGCCAGTGATGATTATTGGGTGGAATGTTTTGTTTATTTTGGATATAATGAAGTTTAATCTCAAAGAAATGTCAGTCATACCCAGGTCAAAGTAATTGAGAGGAATTGGACAATCCATTCCTCAGCACTGACACCACTGATGGTTGCCACTTCCTAGCGGATGTTGGAAAGAGATGGGATGGTAGATTCAGGCTGGAAAATGTTGAGGCTTGTCTCTCACACCTCTTAAGATTTACTTTGTTCTTTAACCTTCATCTTGTGTGTTTTAATCTTGTGTTCAGTTTTCTCAGTTATAAGTAATATTATTTGTGAAGCAAATGCTTGTCTCAGCATATTTTGCACCTACCTGAGGAAGTGATTATTTGGTTTGAAGGAGGGAGTCACTTTAATTTGGCCATTTTGTAAGCTATAAACACAAGTTTTTTGTTTTTTTTTGCAAAACATCTGAATGACTGTGGATTTCTAATGTGCTAAAGTGTTGGTATTTACTTGTAGCGTCCGATTAACGAGCAGTTCCCAGCCAGAGTCTGGACCGAGGAGGTGGAAGATGATTAGTAAGTTGGTGTGTTTTGCCCTCGTGTTATTGAATCACTGATGGGAAAGGCATGTTTTGAATCCACAAAACTGCCTGATAGAGCTGTAAAATTGATCTGTAAGTCTCTAAATTGCTATAAAATAAAATTCTAGGATAATGAATTTGAAGGAATGTCTCAATAGTTGTGCTAATATGCTTCCAAAGAAATGGCTCTCTCATGCAGTGTGCAGGCAGTGTATTGTAACCTCTAACTCTATCTTAAAAGGTTGTTCCCACAATATATTCAACCTGCCAGTCACATTTTCGTCCAGGAATAGCAGGCAGTATTTTAGCAAAAACAATGTCTTTAGAATTCAATCACTTCTGTTTCTCCAGTTACTGGAAAGTTGGCATTCTAGTTCTCACAGTAATTCTCTGTCATTTTCCTTGTCTCTTTAAAGTTTTGTTCATCCAGCTGGCTCTGGGGAGGACGAGAATCATATTTGTTTAGCCGTGGGAGTGGCTGAAGATGATTGGAAGGACACTATTCAACTTCAGAAAGAGGAGGAGGTATGAAATCAGCTACTCTTCCATGTACTGCATTGCCAGGTAAATACCAGCTCCAGTCCATCCAGTGGAATTTTAGGGTTGTTCAGATGTAGTTTCTGAGAATACTTGATTTCAGAGGAGATGTGCATGTGTTTGGACTGCATTAAAAGTTGCACCAGTTTACCCACTATGTGTTGTAACTGATTTATCGCCATGGTTTGTCTGAGCATCTGCCACAAATGAGCCTCATCTACAATGTCTTGTGAAGATTTCCAATATAAACTAACTGAGATGTCCAGCAGACTAATTTATTACTCACTAGGTTCCCATCAGTTTCACTAGGCTGTAGAAGAACTACAATGAGAGTTGATGCTTCTCCGCTAACACAGGAGAAGTTAGCCAGGCTTTCTGCTTCTAATTAACTACTGAGCAAGATCAAGCTTGGCTGTGATGCCACCCCACCTCCTAGTTGAACAGATTACCAATAGGGCTCCACAAACGAATAGACACTTGGCTGAGGTAAGGAATGGCACTTGGTACCTGTTGAACTTTACTTTGTGACATTCACCTCGAGGGGGTGGGGTGACAAAAAGTATCGTGGAGGTTAAAAAGGAACTTACCAGATTCTTACCCTCTTCTTCGTATCTCCCCTTCCTCCCCAAACTGGTGAGAAGAGTGTGCTCAGGGGGCTGCTGGGGTTCTTAACCCACAACCTGAATGTAATGCAAGTTTATTATGGGATGGCTGTTCCTGAGGCCTCAAATAATAATAAAAATCATAATAATCCTTGCATTTGACATAGCGCTGTTCATGTTGTGAAGACTCCTCAGAGCACATCACAAGATATACTGGTAAAGTGTAGTATTTTGAGAATTTGTTCTATTAGAAAATTATAACTGAGAAAATCTGAATTTTAGATGACTAGACTTTTCTAAATTGATTTTCGGTTTCAAAATGTAATGTCATACAGTAACTTATTAGAATCTAAAATGACAATTTAGACCAGCTTTTCACAGCTGGTGATTCACTTATTTAAATCCTTTGGTTCAGTGACCTTATGTCTGATCGGGGCTTCCTGGGGTTTATAGCAATACTGCTTAATGCTCTAGATAAACTTAATCCAGCTATTTTTCTTGTGTTTTTCCTTCAAAGAAAAGTGTGATTCGTTACTACATTTCTGAGGGTTTTCGCTACATTTGGAGTGAGAAGAGACAAAACTTCTGTAAAGTCTGGTGAGTGGACGTGTGTAGGACCACTGGGTCAGCTGCAGTCACAGTTAGTGAATATCCTGGAGTTTTGCTTGATTAGCTTCATCTTGATTTGTGGAGAGAATACTGGCAGAATTTCGGATGAAGATTGAAGGCAGAATGTTGGACCATAAGTTAGTTGGCGAGTTAATGTATTTTTATTAAGAGGTCAGTGTTAAAATCTGAATTGTATCTTAGTTGCACGATTTGGTATCAATCCCAATCAAATAGAGACAGATGAATCTCGTGCTTTTTCTGGTAGACAGTTTACAAGTTCAGTTCCAGGTGTATTTTTACATAACTATCATTTACCCTTTTGTTACCTGAATCAACTAGACTAGGCCACTTTGTTGTAATTTTCAAAGCAACCTCGTTTACTATAGATGAGATACCTTCTTGTATTAATATCGCACTCAGGATCACAAAGTTTCCCCCCTTAGATCATTTTTGTTACAAAGCAATATAGACCCCCTGTCAACATTTAGGTGATAAAAATTAAGCCTTGAATGTACTTGAAGGCTTCATTGCTCATACTTTTTGCCTCTGATTTTCCTTGTTCTTGGTGTAATTTATTTATATTTGTCTTTCATAGTGATTTAGATGAGCAACTGACATGTGCAGATATTTACAGGCAAAAGACAGCACTCAGCAGACATGACCAAAACAAAAAGTAAGTACTCGAGGAAACTCAACGTATTGTATTTAAAGGCCAGCATACTTGTCAAAAGTAGTTCAGCAAAACATCTTTGTGGAGCATGCTGTGAAGATGATACAATAATCTCATTAGTGTACAATATACATACACTACATGGTTAGAACCTCAGTGATGGTTTCAAGCAATGTTCTTAGATATTTAAGTGAATTTAAAGTCTGACAAAATGCATTGCATGAACCATTGTGCCAATGTGTATGTGTTTTGCTCACAGGCGGAAGGTGTATGGGCCAAATATCATTGACGTGCCTGTAAAACCCTACTTCACATTGTTAGTGGAGGAGGTGAGTCTAGGCATGTCTGCTTACTTCTTTAGTCAAATGCTTTTAATTCTGTTGCATCCAGGTGCTTATTTCAAGTGAACGCACCAAGAAGTTGTAAAAATCAATTTAGCACCTACATGAAAGTCACTGATCTCAGTCTTATCTCGGCACTTCATTCTGATCTCACCTATGTTCTTAGCTCTGGAAAGGTTAATGAAATCCCAAGAGCTTTCAAAAAAGCAAAGGAGGTAAAGAGTAAAAAGATGATTCCTTGCTCTTTATACTGTTCCTATAAGGCTTCTTAGATGAGTTGTTAGTTGACCTTTTCAGTATTGTAATTGTTGTTTGGTTTTGATGGCGAGTGCTTCAATTTTAATCTTCTTTGTGATTCCAGGTGCTGAATCCCTTCTACATTTTCCAGATATTAAGTATTGCGCTATGGATGGCAGAAACGTATTACTACTATGCAGCATGCATTCTGTTTATTTCATTCATATCCATTGCAGTATCTCTTTACCAGACGCGTAAGGTACTGTATGCAGGAATATTCTACAATATAATAATAGTTGCATTTGATATGGTGCCTTATTTCAAAAAGTAATTCTGTACATAGCATCTTATAGTACGGTTTATATTTATAGCACATTTCACATCTGGAGGGTATCTCATAGCACTTTGCACTGCTAGCTGGACACCTGGGAGGGGGGGCGTGGGAGTTGAAGCTGAAGAGTGTGGGGAGGGGAAAGATTACCGAAAGCAAGGTCAAAAAGTTCGATCTTCCATTGAATGCTGAGGACAATGGAGAGAAGGTGAGAAGCTTCACAATCTTGTCACTAATTGCAACTGTTTTCTCTGGTGTGCAGCAAAGTGTAACCCTGCGGAATATGGTAAAGCTAACTGTCAAAGTGCAAGTCTGCAGAGATACTGGAGGTGAGTGGTGGCTCAAGTTCTAAAGGCCCCTGGCTTGTCTCTGTGCTCAGTTGATGGTGGGCTTCATGGTGGTTTTCATGTTGATTATTGTTTTGCAGAAGAGGAAATGGTGAATTCTCAGGATCTAGTCCCCGGTGACTGCATTGTGATTCCTTCAAATGGGCTTTTAATGCCCTGTGATGCAACGCTTTTAACTGGAGAGTGTATGGTCAATGAGAGCATGCTTACAGGTGAGAGTGGATATTTTATATGAGCTGCAGTGTAATAATAAAATAATGTAATGCTTGCATTTGATATATTGCCTCTCAGAGTTCTTCACAAAATATTCTATAAAGTGTAGTGACTGTATATTTTGTAGGTGAATGTGGTCGTCAATTTGAACATAACAATGCCCTACAATCAGACCTAATGTAAATGACCGATTTTATCTGGAGGATTGTTGGCCAGGAAACCAAGAGAAAATCCCCTTTTTTGTTTCATACGTCTGTACATTTGGGGAGTAAAGCAGCAAGTTGAGTCTCACTGCTGGGGAATCCAAAATGGCGGTTCACTCTATTTCAGCTAACATTTCCATTACTCAGAAGTGGGATTCAAATTGCATTTCAGCTTTGTCATTTAAATAACCAGATGTGTTTGGGACATCACAATCGATTGCTGTGATTCTAGTATTTCTGGATCCTTCATTTTTATCCCAGTGTTTGCTTAAACCATATATATGCATGTTAAGGATGAATAATTTATTGAGGAAACCCGTACACAGTGAAAGGAAACTATGCTGCAGTGTGTTGTTTTTCCAGGTGAGAGTATACCAGTGCTGAAAACCACTCTACCTGACCTGGATTTGACTTATTCTATTGATGAGCACAAGAGACACACGCTCTTCTGTGGAACCCAAGTCATTCAGTCGAAGAATTATATCTCAGAAGATCCTGTGATGGCTGTGGTAATAAGGACAGGTACTGAATGGGTGCCAACGTGGGTAGGGAGTGAAACTGTTCAGATGAAACAGTTATGATAATTTTGCACAGTGCACATTTTTCAGCATCTCTGCATTACATCTCAATGGTTGCTATATTCTGTCAGTAACTTTCCATTGATCCGTTGTAAATTAATTCTAAGTTATTTTAACACAAGGTCAAAGTGTATGTGTGAAAATGGCAGGAAAATCTTTTATCAGTCAGATTCCTGTAATCCTACTCCCATGAGTAGCCATGCATAGCTTCGCTTTTGTAAAGTAAAGTAAAATGCAGCATCTTAGAGCAAGGAAACGGGCCTTCCGGCCCAAATAGTTTGTGTTGCGTGTATACTTCACACCAACGTTCATCTCCCTAATCCTCTCCTATGCCCCTCTATTCCCTGTTCCTTTACAAATGCATCAAGATTCCTTTAAATTCATGAATACTTTCCACTTCAATCACAGCTTCTGGCAGTAAGTTCCACATTCCCTCCAAAGGAATATTGCTTTGGACGCACCAACAAGTCGAAACAATCTATTCACATAATAATAATATCCACCTATTGAATCCTTTCATAATCGTAAACACCTCTATCTCAATCGTCTCATCTCCAGAGAGAAAAGCTATAAGTTGTTTAATCTTTCTTGGTAGTACACTGTGGTAGGAGAGAGATCTTCAATTTGTTTTTCTTCCTGCAGGTTATTGTACTGCTAAAGGAGACCTAGTCAGTTCCATTCTGTACCCCAAACCTCTTGGATTTAAATTCTACAAAGATGCCATTAAATTTATCATCTTCCTAGGACTGCTTGGTAAGTTGGTTTAGAAGATCGGGTGTCCTGTCTTAATATATCTGTCCTATCAGATATCAGAGATCAGCTAAATGCCAACAAAACCTGGCTGTGCCTACTCCACCTCAGGTGCTGACTATATTGACTTGCAAGAATAGTCGCTCCTATTCATGAATCCAATGTTGAACCTCTGAGCCTTTTTTCAATGGCCCTTCCTCTTCAATCAACCATCACTGGCCACCTAACTACTCATGTTCCTGCTCCTGAACTCGCCTTAATTTAACTACATGACAATGGAGTAAAAAGCTGGCGAGATGACTATGATTTGGTGCGAATGCTTCCAAGGAATAACTGCTGGGTTTTTCTTACAGCTCTGATTGGGGACATTTACAGCGTAGTGATTCTGGTCCAAAAGAAGGTAAGAACATAAAGCTCCTCCTGCCTTCTCTCTCTCAAGATGACAGGTGCATTATCACCATTTCCTGGCCTATAGTTTTGATATAGGAATGGAAACGGGTAGATTGAATTCTAGATTCTCACTTTCAAATGCCTATATGGGCTTGCCCCACCCGACCTCTGCATTATCAATGATGTAATACCAGGTCCAGTGCAGTTTGGAAAGTTTCAAATGTGTTCAGATAATCTCAGCTGTTCTCCACTACCTGGGCTGGGCAATTGTTCTAGTACTAGTGCAGGAATTAATTTAGTGTTTACTTAATACTAAGTCTTCAGTGTAGCATACTCGGGCAGACCAAGTAAGGATTTATAAGAATATATGTATGTATACTTTCTGTTTGGTGTCTAAGCAAATATTTTGTCACTTTTGTCACTGATGTGCTCCATCATCACAGCCATACAGTAAGAAATTGTTTTGATGTACCATAAATGTACCTTTTATCCATCACAATAGGTCTGTATATTTCCCCCCATTTTTAATAGGTGCCCGTGTCTCGACTGCTGTTGCGTGCCCTGGATCTCATCACCATCATTGTCCCACCTGCTCTCCCGGCAGCTATGACTGTTGGGACCATCTATGCCCAGAATCGATTGAAGAAAAACGGGATATTCTGCATTAGTCCACCCCGCATTAACCTTTGTGGGAAGCTTAAACTAATTTGCTTTGATAAGGTGAGACTGATGATGAAGCATTGACACTTGAATGCAATTGTAATTGGCTTTGTGTGATACTGTGCCAAATTCATTTACAATTTTCCTTGTGAATTTAGAAAACCTAGATGAGATAATTCAGATGGAACCTTGTTTTTTATTTCTTTTCAACTCTCCAGTTTTCTCCTCTCCTAAAGTTGTCCAATAAAGTACTTTGTCTTTTTTTAAAAAATGTGTATAATTGACGCTAATTACCATTGAGTATAGTAACATTTCTTTTGTAAACAAATGACATGTTGCATAGAGCAAAGTCCGACAAACAGTCGGTGAATGACCAATTAATCTGGAGGATTGTTGGCCAGGACACCACGAGAAACTCTTCTACACTGTAGTCTTATCAATCTCGCCTCAACCTCATTCATCATAAAGAGTAGAACTAACAATTGAAGTATGTTTTGTTTAATAATAGGAGGTATTGAGAGTTTTGACAGACTTTTTCTTAAAGGATTGAAATTATACAATCAAGTCTTGAAAGTTTGCTTCTTTATAGCAGTAACATTTGTTTAATCAAAAATATTTTAGTGGTTTGTGGAATTGTGAATGACAGTTGGGATTAAAATGCTTTGTTTGTTGCAAGGTAGAGGATGGGGTTGTGAGGATTGTTAAGTGAGATGATGTTGCTTTTTCTGCTTAGACAGGAACACTAACAGAGGAAGGACTTGACATCTGGGGGGTTGTACCAGTAGAGAGCAATGTATTTCAGCCAATTATTCATGAGCCTCGCCACCTTCCTGACAATCCATTGCTCCGCACACTAGCTACCTGTCACAGCATCTCACTGATCGGAAATAGCCTTATTGGTGACCCACTCGATCTGAAGATGTTGGAGTCCATTGGATGGGTATGTCCATTCTTTCTGCAGATTTGCTAGTGTTTTACTTGTTATACACTCTACTACAGGAGAGAGATTGAGATATGTCTTATTGTGCCTCTTTCCAGTAAATAGACATGGTAAGTTGGTACCACAGTCTATAGTTGAATTTTCATTTACATTGACATGGTCATCAAAAGCACTGAAGGAGAAATCTTACTTTCCAACAGGAGAACCAAATTTAAATCACGCACTAAAATATCTATATCTAGTGCCTTATGTCGTTGAGACGTCTCAAAACGCTTCACAGAATATATTTTAAAGTAAATTGGCTATGTGTTTGGTGGGAAAAATACTTTTAAACGTATTTTATTTATTGTGACCCATCTTTAATTTTTCTGGTTCTCCGTATCCTCAGTTGGCCTGATACATTGATAGATATAGATATATAATAAAAATAATCCTTGCATTTGATATAATGCCTTGTCACATCTTCGAGACATCTCAAAGCGCTTCACAGAATAAACTGTAAAGTGAATTGACTGTATATTTTGTGGGCGAAGCGCCCATATATAATATCTATATATATATATGAACTCCACTTTCAGGATCTGAAAGAAAACGTTACGGAGGCTGACAGCATTGCAGCGTTTGGGACAAGAGTTCTGGCTGTTATCCAGCCTCCACCAATGGAAGAGCAGCCTTATGATACTGTAAGTATCATAAAATTATGGTTTAAAACTACAATAGAAGTGTTACTGTCTGAGTCATCAACACTGCCTTTGTACTTGAGTCTTGGGTTTGAATCCAGGCTGTGAGCAGACGATTAAACTCACCCACCACTAACGTCCATTGAAAGTGGTAACTAAACTGTGTCTAATAATAGTCTGAGTATCCGACTTACTATGTATCTATAACTTGACTTTTCCTAGAAACAAGAGATAGTTGTGGGAATTCTTCGTCGTTTTCCATTTGCCTCATCACTGCAGAGGATGAGTGTGCTCACCAAGAGACCTGGCAGTTTGCCCACAGAGGCATACTTAAAGGGTGCACCTGAGATGGTGGCCAGCCTTTGTCTGAAGGAATCAGGTAACTAAAAGCTGAAGAAAGACCCTATAACCATTATCAAGGCAAAGCACGTGGAATCCAAAACAAGTGGAGTCGTAATGTGTTGATATGTATTAAATTTGCCCAAATAATGGGAAATAATTGGCTCTCTTGGGATTCTGATTAGTTCAAATGAGCAGAAGGCACTTGTTCGACTGGGAATGTATTATTTCATTGAAATTACATATTTTCATATTTGAAGAACGTTTTGAATTCTCATTCCTTTTCATGTTCCAGTTCCTACTGATTTCTCTGAAATGTTGCGTCACTATGCCAGGGACGGCTACAGAGTTTTGGGGCTTGCATACAAAGTGCTGAGTCCAGACATCGCCTTTGATGCACTACACAAGCTTGAGAGGTAGGTACAGTCAACAGATAGTTTGTGAAAACGCTTCACTGTTTTACCTTCTCTAACTTGATCCATGGTTTGCATTGTCCTCTACAGTGTAAATGATGAGTATGTTTTGCATCTCCCCCAGACTGGGGTGGAATGTCTGGCTCGTGAACATCCCAGTTGCACTGCAATTTTTAAAGTTCATTTTGTTTTCTTTGAACAGGAGTTATGTGGAGAGTGAGATGACATTCCTAGGATTTCTGATTATGCGGAACGTTTTGAAAGCAGAAACAAAGCCTGTGATTATCAGCCTGAAACAAGCCAATTTTCAGACTGTAATGGTGACAGGTATAAAAACAATAATCCTTGCATTTGATATAGCATCTTATCATGTCTGAGGCATCTCAAATATGATCTGATGGGACTGAGGGGTCAAGGAAATATATGAGGTGTGGACTATATGCCGGGTTGAGCAGGATACTTACAAGGCACTAGGCCTGACCTGTGGGAGACAGGGTAAGTAATGGGGAATCGAGTCCATAGCTGAATTGTTTTACTGTTTGTGCCGCTGTAATAGGGTGTTTAATTTGTCTTCTGGTGTTTGTTTCTGATTAAATGTTTATTTATCGCAGTTGTCAAATGTTGATACTTTATATGTTCTTTATTTGTACTGTTTCAGATAACAATTGAATCTTTTGGAATAAGCTATGGTTTCTACTCCAAATATGATAGTATGTTCATGGTCAAAGAGCCCTGGATGCGTTTTCCCTTTTAGATCAAGGTCTGGCCACTGACCTAGCTATCTGTACTCCTGTTTTTCAGGAGACAACATGTTGACAGCCCTGAATGTCGCCAGGAACTGTGGGATGATCGATTTGAAGGACAGAGTCATTTTTGCCAGTGCTTCGCCACCCACTTACGATAAACCTGCCTCTTTGAAGTTCATTTTAGCAGACCCTATTCCAGACCAACAGAATGGGACTGAGGTGGGTACATGCACACTGATCTCTGGCTGTGCTTTACTGACATTACATCAACACTGGATTATACCTTTAAGTCAGCACCAGCAGGACTGGAAATGAACTAGGAAAGATGAAAGCTAAATGTAGTTCCAAAGACTATTACCTAAAACAAGCTGAGAAGTGAAGGCGAGAAAACCCACAGCAAAACCCCGAAGTGCAGCTCTCAGGGTGTCGGGGACAAACAGCAATGTTCCTTACTAGGCACATCTTTGGGGGGAAAGGGGTTGGGGAAGGGGTGAGGAGTAGTGTTGGTGAGTTGAGAAAGGTGAAGGCAGCAGCTGGGTTTAATGAGCATTACTTCATAAAACAAAACTTCCTCTTGTCCACTTTGTTGAGACATTTTCAAGGTGCTGCGAGTTTTTGCTTGCTGACATCTCACCCTGTACTGTGCTTCTGCTTCATACTTCAGATTGTGACCTATCAACAGGAGACTTGGAGCCAGTCTTATCACCTTGCACTAAACGGGAGATCCTTTGCTGTGGTTCTTGAGTATTTCCCAAATCTACTACCAAAGGTAAGCCATCGTGCTTATTTTGCCATGTTCCGTTCATAAACGTAAGAACCAAATTAATATTCAGTAAGGAAAGCTTTGAATAGTGCAACAACTGTAATGCAGTTTTTTCTCATTTATTATTATTCACACCTTTGCCCCCGCACCCTGAGGATATTCCATAATTCCATAGGATTCACTAGTTCTTTCCCACATCGTTCTGAGTAGAGAGATCTGTAAACGCCTAGATATACTACTGTCTGATATCGGGTTAGTACCTTTGTATGAGCTGAGCTTCATCCCTATCAAACTGTGCTGGAACCGATGGCCAGGATTTCAGACCCATTACAACACATCTTAGGAAAACCATACAGGGAGTAACAGCACAGAAATATAATATTGATAGTTACTGTACCTTCAAGCAGGGAGGGACATACATTTTTATGTAATAAGCATTCTGAGATACTTAACTATTTTAAGAGCACCACAGAAGTTGAGTTGTTCTATTACCTGGTACAACATCTGTAGCAGGATACTGTAAGAGTTATTGTTTTGGGGAGGCTGCTTTGTATTTCTTTGGTGGTTTCTCCTAGATCCTGCAGCGAGGCACTATTTATGCTCGAATGGCTCCAGATCAGAAGACTCAACTCGTGGAGAACTTGCAGAAGCTGGGGTAATTGACATGGTTGCTGTTGCGCATAAATGAGGCAAGGAGTTGCAGGCGATTAGAATATGACAGAGCCCTGAACGGTCCCACTGTGGTTAGGCACTGAGCCAGACCCTAACCCTACCTCACGCACCCCCAAATGAAAGGAAGAGAAATCTTTCAGAACGTTTGGTAGTAATGTCAAGCGCAGTGATTGCTTTGTAGGCAAAAACTACAGCCATTTTGCAGCAAGGTTACAAAGCCATAAAATAAATGACCAATTTAGTTGGGAGAATCATTGGTCAGTCACTTTTTCTGATGATTTTGCTGGTGGGAGAATGGTGCACAGTTAGTATTATAAATAATTCTAAGGTGAATTTGTGTATATGAAGCGACACGTAATTGCAGCAGTTGAAAGCCCTGAGCAGAATTCCCATTGCCCCAGTTTTAATGTTTGATCCTAAATCACAAGCTACACCCCAATATTTACACTATCATCACTCAGGATGAGAGCAGTTTCCTGCTTAAACTTGTGAGTGGATGGTGTGCACCACTGGAACGCCGCTTTTATCAAATGTGTTTGAGGAGTGAAACCAGTGGTCCAGGTGCTAATGTATTTGAATATTGTCCTTAGTCTCATGTCCAGTTTAATGTCCACTCTGTCCTTCTAGCTACTGTGTGGGAATGTGTGGAGATGGAGCCAATGACTGTGGAGCTCTGAAAGCTGCTGATGCAGGAATCTCCCTCTCGGAGGCTGAGGCCTCGGTGGCGTCCTCTTTCACCTCGAAAATAAACAACATTGAGTGTGTACCGATATTGATTCGGTGAGGTTTTAAATGTAAACCATTTAATTGCGTTGGAGGTGTGTGTTTGAGATCTTACTTTTTCTGTTGTGGCAGTTTGTGGTGGTACCCAAATCTATTTCCCCACTTCTTCTCTTGATTCCAGGTCCATTGATGTTCTGTCCACTTGCCTGTCAGACATCAGACATGGATGAGCTCAAATCCTATCTCTTTGAATGTGCCTATGGCTCCTACCCCGTCTCCTTTGCTCAACTTCCAACCCTAAGCCAGCAAAACGCTCTGATAGATTACCATACGTGGAGGGCGTTATGTAAATGCAAGTTAGGAGCGTGAGATTGAGATACTGATTGAAGGAATGTAGGATGAAATCAGGAATTACAATGCCTTTGTACAAGAATCAAAAATTTGTGAGGTTCATTCAAAACGGGTTTAAAACCATCACAAAACTTTGGAGGAAAAAAATGAGGTAATTTGATTTTAAAAATGAAGTTAGCTGATCTCAGCCAGGGTAGGAGGGGAGGGGGAGTCACTATAATTTTTCTCAGCACTTTGGGTTTGTAAGGGAACAATCAACCAGCTTAGTTGTTAAGGCTTGGTTCTGGTAACTTATACTAATCCTTGCATTTGACGAAGACCTTCCTCTATTTCTTGCAGGGAAGGACGTGCCTCTCTCGTCACATCCTTTGGAATTTTCAAATACATGGCAATGTACAGCTTGATTCAATTTGTCTGTGTCCTTATATTGTATTCAGTAAGTGATTTAAGCATAAATATTACATTTAGACCCAAAATGGCTGTATTCTGCTGTATACTGTGAGCAATTTAATGCATTGGTCCTGATGATGAGCACCCACTTCATTTTAGTTTTAGGGGTTCTGGTGAACTTACAAGTCGAGGGAGAAAATTGACTGGGAAAAAAAACGTTTTAAAGATATTATGATATAATATATATCTTGATCAGGGGGGGTTTGCTGAAGATGATTTCTATTCTAAAGTTTCACATTAATTCCAGATCAACTCTAACCTCGGAGACTGGCAGTACCTGTTCTTCGATCTGGCAGTCACTACAACCATTGCCATCTTCATGGGGCGAACAGAACCCACCAAAGAACTGGTGCCTCAACGACCCTTGGGAAGTCTGATCAAAGTTCCCATCCTGGGCAGCCTGGTGCTGCAAACCCTGGTGATTGTAATGATTCAAATCCTGACCTTCTTCATCACAACCTCTCAGAGCTGGTGAGTAACTGTGCCTGCGACTGGGTACAACTCTATCCCACAAACAGTCGTAGATTGAGTGCCCAAATTAACATTTTTATTTATTATTTGGACAATGTGTGATGGTCTGAGTATGAGTGAAAGTCTTGGAAGTCAATGCAGTATGATGTGTGGAGCGCCGCTGGGTCAATTTGCTCTGACTTGGTATTATTGAATCAAGTTTCCTGTAGTTGAAGTCACAAGGAAGTGTAACTCAAAGCCTGGCCTTGGAAGATCTGAAACCAGGAAAACTGGCTATTTTGCATGACTTCGGGAAATAGGTTAGCCTCTGGCAACGCACTCGTAGTGTAAAAATGGCTGGGAGTTGCTGTTACTGTCAGTTACTACTGACAGAATGTCTGTTACTTTGGAGAGGTTTATTTTGTGTGTTTGTTTTACTGCCTCCAGGTTTGTTCCTATAAACGTCACATCCACCAATACCAACTATCTCCCAAATTATGAGAACACTGTCTTATTCTGTGTGACTGGATTCCAGTATCTGATCCTTGCAACAGTCCTTTCAAAGGGTCAACCTTTTCGCAAACCACTGTATTCTAATGGTACGTACCTCTGTTTACTGTACTTTTTGAGCTACATTTGTTTAAATGGCCGAATCACTCTGGGTGGACAGATTGTACGATAACCAAACTAATACAGATTTGGATCATGTTTCATCGTTACATTCTCATTATAGTCCCCTGCACTAAGTTCTTCCTGGCTGGGCAGGCCTTATCCAATGGTCACCCGCTGGGTGCAGCAAGGTGTATTTTAATAATTAATAATAAGAACACCTTGCGATCACCTATCTGCTAATCTTCCTTGCCTTGCTCATAATGCCCACAACACTGCCATGCCAGGAATGTGCTATGGGGAAATTGCAGGCACAAACTTGCCTCCTACAATATGGGAGTACTGCATCCCTGTACTGCTCTGGGTTCCTTTCCCTTCATCCTTCCTGCTGTGCTGCTTAGTATTTGCTGATATTTCTATAGTGTTGCATTACAAAGTGTTTAAACGTCTATCTCTATTGTTAGTTCTATTGGTGATAACACCCCTGCTATTGGGAGAGATGCGCTGCAATGGTTGGAGTATATGTAATAGAAGGAATTTTACTTAATGCTCTGATACAATCTCTCTTTACAGTGAGTATCTTTCATTGGGCCTGTGTTTGCATTTTGCTGTGTATCATAAAATGAGTATCTGTTGATCTTTTTGTTCTCTTTTAAACTCTGTTCTTTGATTGTGTTTGCATTCTCTTGTGTGCAAAGAGGGGGCTGGGAGGGCGAGTAGTAATAGTATTGTCATTAACATCACTATTGTATAATCTGGAAGTTTTATATATTACAGACTAACTGATATCCAGGGAAAACGGGGTTTAGACTGGAATCTAATCCAGATTTTTATATGGTTTACATGTAGAGTGCACTGATTGAACTCCAGTTGGGATATTTAAGGCAATTCTGGTTGTGGTATGAGAGTAGGCACATCTTGCAATTGGAGTGGATATGGCAAAGTGCTACTAAATTGATAATTAAAATTAGGCACCTGAGTTACAGGGCAACAGACACTGGAAATGTTCACAAAGGGGAATAAAAGGCTCTGGGAGATCACTGAAGTAAGTCCCTGGATATCAGTTAGTCTCTAATATATTATTGGAGTTCAACTGGTTTGGATACAGTCCAAACCAGTTGAACTCCAACAATATGTTTAACAGTCATGACCTCTATAGCAAGGGGGCAAAGACATGAGCTCACAAGCAGGTGAGAAACTAAAATCAAAGCACAGGATTACTTATAGCAATCTGGTTCCCATGCCAGCAGTTACATTCTGTTCGGATGCTGGTTAAGGCATTGACAACTATGGTAATACAGGAAGAAATTGTAGCTGACTGCCAAATTCTATGAATTTAATGTACAATATATTCATCTATTAGTTCTTCATTCTGCTTTGCTATCTGGCTTTGATCTCAACCCAGGGGAACAGGTAACAGTGTAGGCTGTAACCTTCATATTCAAGGTTACTAGAAGCTGACGAAAAGCTTTTCTGCTTAATACGGTAATGGGGAATCTGTAGAATCTTTGCTGTGCTAATCTTGGCCGTTCTTTAATTTAGCCTTGGCATGTGTTTGGAGTGAAAGAGTGTCCGTTGCATTGCCTTCCTAAACATTCTGGGTTGTATGGAGATTTGCAGAGGAGTTTCCTATCCATTTCTGCTGCCGTTAATGTTCATAAATATATCATAAATAAGAATCCTTGTGTTTGATTTAGCGCCTTTCATGTCAGGAGAATGTCTCAAAACGCCTCAAAGGATTTACTGTAAAGTGCAGTGATTGTAAGTGTTGTGTATTGTAGGTGAATGCACCAATTGATTTGCACATAGCGATATCCCACAAACAGTTATGAAGTGAATAACCAATTTTATTTGGGAGGGATTTTGGGCCAGACTGGGAGAAACTCCCTTTTTTCGAATAGTGTTATGGAATTTTTAATGTCCACACAAACAGGCATACTGGATCTTGTTTAGCAAATGAAAGACAATACTTCCAACGGTGCAGTGCACCCCTTGCACTGCATTGGAGTGTCAGTCGAGACTGTGTATGTTTAAAGTCCCTATATAGGGCTTGAACTCACAGCCTTCTGAGAGATTTCCATCAACTGACCACGCTGATGCCCTATACACGTGATCAGATTATGACTGATTGAACGAGCATTCTGTGTCCTGCAATTTTACTAACAGTGGTTTTGCGTTATTCAGTGTGTGTGTATGCGATTCATTGTGTGTATGGATTGGTGGTAGTGTGTGCGTAGAATCGGGTTTAATTTAGGTATAATTGAACTTAAACTTCTAAAGCAGCAGGAATTGATGGACATTGTAATTTATTCAAAGCACTCCTGTTCCTTGATTTGAATATGGCCCTGGAATCGGAGTTAGTAATACATGCCAGGCTTCATTGACTTGTTTTATGTTCGTGTGTTGATTGTATTTGTGATCATGTGGTGTGTACTGTTAGTGAGTGGTGGGTTGCGATATGCTGAATCATTCGTCTCAGTAACCTCTCATTTTTTTTCCTTCTCTTTTCAGTGTTGTTCCTGTTCACTCTGATCATCCTTTGTGTCCTGATGATGATTTTTACACTGCACCCGTTCACTTTCATGCGCCAAATTCTGCAGCTCATGCCCATTAACGACATAAACTTTAAATTATTACTGCTGGGATTTGCAGCGCTGCATTTTTTCACTTCTTTACTTCTCGAGGTAAGAAATAGTTTACCTTTATTAGGTAAAGGAGCTTGGAGTAACTATGACTCGGCTTCCAAAATTTTCTTCGATGTCAAAGTCACTGGTTTTTGATCAGGGTTTCCTGATGGTTCAGTTTAGATCAGGTATTCAGCACGTAAGCATTAAGGAGCCAATCCTGGGTCAGACCACCCCATGGTACAGTGAATTACAAAACCACAATGCAAATGCACATATCTGGAAAGATATTGGCTCAATATTTCAGCATGGTTTATTAAAAAAAACAGGTTGTAAACCAATATGTTACTCACTTAGTGATATTGGATACCAATACAATATTAAGTACTAGATACAAAGACTGAAATAGACTGATAGTAATGCCTTTAGAGTTAGTTATTGGACTGATCTATTTGGGTCTGGGGCCAGGTAAGAAAGCTGTCTGATCTGCTCAAGGGTAACATTCACTGTACTCTCGGTCTCTTTTTCAGACTGCTATAGACAGTGGAATTTTAACACTATGCCTTCGGATCCTGTACAAGAAAAAGGATAAGAAAGCACTGTACAAGAGACTTGAAAAAGAACTCTCCCACAATTCATCATGGCCTCCACTCAATGAGGTTATTTATGCGGAACAGGAGAGGGCCATCTGTTTTGAATAATGCTTTTCGCAGGATCTGGTGTTCGGCAAAGGAGCTGGAGAAAAGGGACAATTATTTTAACCAAAACAATCCTTATTTTGTACCAAAGATGGTACAAACCGTGAATTCTGTTTGTATATTAGATAGATGGCGTAATTATTTTGTAAGCCAGGTGTCTGACACGCACTGAAACCATCATTGTGTTTAAGAGTTCCAAATATGCGTGCCATCTGTGCATAGAAATTTCCCTTTGTCTGAAATGGAGTGTCCACTCTCCCTGCTTGCTTCATTCCGGAAAGTATTCGGTGCACATTGGCAATAGCCAACTCATTTACCCAGAATGTGTGCAGCCAGTTAAACCACATAGAGTAAACCTCATGTAAGTCGTATCAGTCAGGACCATAACATTTAACATGACTTGCGCGATGTCTGATTTGCAGGCAAACCGTATAAGTCAAATAAAATCAGATGACGGTCAGATTTATGAGAGTTTTACTGTAGTGAATACTGTTTGACAAACTTCCTACTGCTTGTCCGGCTGGGACCGACCTTCCTGTTAGATGGCGTAACAGGGTGAAGCTAAAGAAATCTTTTAGAAACATGAACTGGGGAACAATTTGACCAGGATTTGCATTTCAAAGGTTACCATTCATTTTCTAACATACCAGGGTGACATTTGTGGATTGATGTCTGATATTCACGTGTGTGGGAAACCAGTGAAATTAAGTGTCAGCTGTTTTTTTCCTTTGCCATTATCCCAAGTAAATGAAACATTACTAGGGTTGTTAATATTCAGTCAGAGAGTTTCCCCAGACTGTGGGAAATGAAATCTGAAATAAACTGGTTTGTACGCCAGTTAATGATTTATTTATTTTACTACAATGACATTTTCCAAAGATTGTAATAATTGCTGTAAGTGGAGAAGATAAGTTGGACTTGGGATAAGATGTATGAGATGATGCAGTATAGTCTATAACCAAGTGCTTTGTGATGAATCCGAATCCTTTCACTGACGTGCTCCAATGCAGTCATTTATTGCTTTTCAATAATTTTATTTTGTTCTTTAAACTGCTGGTCTCTGGAGTGTGTTTTACTAGAACAGGACTGATTTGTATTGAACGTGGAGCCAGCTGAGCTGAGCTTTTTTTGCCGGTGAAGGGGTCAAGTTATTTCTGGCTGTAGCCAGAAGATGATGGTAATACGAAATATGTTGGGGTTGGTTTCGATATTTAAACTGAAATCTCTTGGCTGTGAAATTATATCCAGTTACAAAACAAACTGGGAACCAATTAATTACTCGGCCTAATGCAAGATGTTGTACTTTAGCAATGTTAAACAATATTAAATAAACCGACAATTTCTGAATCTGGCAAAGATGCCAGAAACACAAGGGAAAAAAGCTTGCAGATGCTGGAAATCCCTAGGTCAATCAGAGTGAAGATTAGGTATATACTTTGTGTGTTACCCTTCATTAGAACTCAATAATTGTGGATAATAAGAGGACGGATTATTTATAGCACCTTATAACATCGTCAAGATGTCTCAGCGATTCACAGGATTTATTCTGTGAAGAGCAGTGACTGGTTATTTGTAGGTGACTGCCTACAGATTTTTTAATAAAATATGTATTTAAAATATGAAAACTCAAAAGATTTAATCAAGAGGGAAGTGTTGTGAGTGAGGAGAGGGGTGGGATCAGCCATCAACTAATTGTCAAAAGGAATTGGCTGTTGATAACCAACGATAAGCAGTGGTGTGCAAAGAAATTTAGGGGTTTTGGTGATGGGAGACAGAGAGTGTCTAGAGCTGGAGAGGAGGGGTGGGGAGGGGAGGGGGATGAGAGTAAGGGTTGGGGGAAGTGGAAATGGAGTGGAAGAGATTATTGTAAAGCGAAGGGTGGGGGTTTCGCCCACAAATATACAGTCAATTCATTTTACAGTCTATTCTGTGAAGTGCTTTGAGACGTCTCGAAGACGTGATAAGCGCTATATTAAAATGCAAGGATTATTATTAAAAATGGTAACCTTTTCTCGTTGCACTCTGCTTAACCTGTAATCATGACTTCAAATTGCAGCTCCGTGAAATATGTTTTACTACATTTTAAAAAGCAAACACTACTTTGATTATTTTTGGCCATATATTGTAAATAATGAGGGGGGGGGGGGGAAGAGGGAACATTTCCAGGCCTGACTGCAACTGGATGGACTGTTTTTGGTGGGGGGGAGAATCATTTTGTAGAGAAAGAAGCCTGATTAGTACAATGGAGCAAGTGGCAATAAATGAAATTCAGAATTTTTTTAATGTAAAATTTTAATGTGTATAATTAAATAGACCGCAAGGTTCCTCCCCCAATGTAAGTATGTGTTGTGTGAAACAGTCTCTTTCAAACATGTGGGCGAGTGAGAGTTGTGCAGCTCAGTCAGTTGGAGGCGATCCCTCGTGTAACGCAACCTGTCAGCTGTGTGAAAATGTGTCCTTAATGACGTGGTTCAGGCTGAATCCCCTGAATTCTGGAGTCTGTCCGAAACCTGTTAATGGTTTTAAAGGACACGTTTCAACTGCAATTTCTGCAGCATTTTAATTAAGGAGCAGAACGCATTTAGAAAGGCTACAATTTTGACCCAAAAACCTATCGTGAGGCTGAAGAGAACTCATTTATAACACTGTTGACCTAAGTGTGGAGTCATTCCGGATCCCTCAGTTAGTTATAATGGTTTTGCTTTTCTAGTGTTGAGCAAGCAGCTTTATAGCACTCAAGTTGCACTGGAAGCGGACTCTTATATTATATTTTTATTTTACTTTTTAAGAAAACCTATTCCATAGATGCATTTAGCTGTGAACATTTTAGTGAGTCTATTATGTGTACAATATTTTTTCAAGTGTATAAAGGAACCAATTTTGTATTTTAGGTTTTTTATACAGTGTAACGAGACAAGTGGAGATTTATGTAGTTTGCAAGAATGTTTTCTAAGTGCCATTATATTTGACTGCCACTGTCTTACAAGGGGAACTTCACTGTGGTGCAACAATAAAACTTGCACTTGATATAGCGCCATATGTTAATGTCTCAAAGCAGTTTATTATATAATGTGTTAATTTTTAAAGTGTGTTGGTTGTTCAGGAGGCATGGAGTGAATGTTTTGTCTGATTGTACAGCAAGTATATTATATAAAATTAAGATTTTATTTCTTTAGTGTCTGAGATTTTGTGTCAGGTCTTTTAAGATTCTTGATTGAACATCAATTGTGTTTTCAGTTTTAAACAGTTGCCACACAATTAGCCTTCATCTATCTGACCAGAGAACTGCTTTCCACTGCTATACAAAGTGAAGTGGGCCTTCGTGCATTTCTTGGCCCTAAATTAGTAAAAAAAATTCAATAATAAAAACTTACAATGTGAAATTGGCAGTTTCAATTGGAAAAGATTATGTCTTGTCTGCATTCAGATCAATTCATTGATTTGCCCCATAACAAATGAAGCCAATTGTACTATTAAGCTAATCACAGCAAAACATTGCATTTGCGTTCAGGGAATCATTGTGTGGCTGTGTTGTTTAAATATTTGGTGGCATTGAGCTTTATGTAAGGCAAGTGAAGCGTTTTCTTACCACAGATGTCAGTGGATACGCAAATCTAAAGTTAGTGTAGGAAATCTTGCGCAAGGGAAACTAGCTGAAGTCCTGAAACTCAGGAACACTCTTCCTCTCTCCTTTTGCATTGCCCCCTCCCCTCCTTTCCCATTTTCAGATTGCGCCTGAAGAGCTTCCTCTTCGACTGTGCCAACGGTCGCCTGCCCCGGCTCTGTGTCGTTCTCCACCGCTGTCAAGTGGTCTGGGACGTGTGAGGGGCACTATATAAATGCAAGTTGTTGTTAAAGCATACAACAACAGTTGATGCTCATCGTGCAGTGAAATAGACAAATTCACCATAGGGGAAAGAAAAAGTCCTTGAGGCAATTTCTATAAGAACCTTGAAGTGGTTAAAAATCTCAACAGAGGTTCCAAATTTTCTAAACACTTCGTATATTTAAGGTCCTATCAAATCCTCTACCACCACTTTTTAGATGGAAAAGTTTCCTCAAAGCTCTGTTCTGGAATTAATGTAGTACCCCTTTGCAGCATTCCCTCTAACAAATGAATTGCCTTTTAGATTCAGTCCTAGACAAGCACCCTTTGCTCGAGAGTGCCAACATTTTATTGGAGATTTTTGACACTGCAAACATTTACACTATAATTACATTGTAGATACAAGTGTAGAGTGGATGGTGAGAAACAGCAGCTATGCATTTGCAGCCTCGGTCTTGTAAACTACCATCATCTTCTTAATTTCAGCAATTGCTTTCCCTGGGTTCAGACCCTAAAGATAAAACAATAACAGAATTTGAAACAGTTTCACAGCCGTCACGCACACTTACCAGGGATTCAGACATTGCCACTGTTGAGCAAAGAGGTAAGCTCAATTTCAAGAGTGCTGAAGTCAGTGTTATAGCAAAAACAATTGGCCCATCGAGTCTCCATTGGTGTTTTACTCCACAAATCAATCAAGTTCCACCATCCTGCTTGCTCTTCATACCATTTAATATTCCACCTCTTCGTGTGGGTGAGTTTTTAAAAAAAAGTGGTCAATTCATTCTCTAGTGTTTAAAAAAAATACCGAACCCGAAGCAACAAGATATGGTCTAGATATAGGATAACCCACTAGCAACCACAAACCCTCACTGTAAGCCGATTTACCTTGGGGCAAGCCTGTGTGCAATTCATGATAGTGTGACAGCGATAGAGAGAGAAGGGATCCTGCAGCTGAGCCAGACGCTCCTCCGTAAACTCATCTCGGGAGTCGATCATCCAGCGATACGCCTGAAATGTAGATTTTGGTAGATTAAGCAGGTGTAGGAAAAGCCATTGTTGTATTTCAAGTACATCTGGTTCCAAATTTGGGAAACTCCGAAATGCAACAAGCTGTACTTACTGCCCGCTGTCCAAATTAACAGGGCAGAGAGAAAAAAACATCAAACTCAAGACCAGGCAAGGAAGCCCAGCAATGCTGAACTGTTCCCCAGTAATGAGAGCATTTCAATTGCAATGTGAAAAGGAACCAAGTGGCTGTCAATTAACTAAAAGATCGAGCTGATGCAACAACTGCAGCTCGCCTCAACATCTGGAGCTCCAGTGTAGGCTAGTGGTGTTTTTTGTCACTATGATATCTAAATATAATAATACCAGAGAACCTGATCTAGCGCCGCTTGGATTTATTATTTATAAATCCCATTAAGAAATTCTGGAAATAACCAGTTATCTAGGATGACTTCCCAGAGTGACCGAGTGTGCGCTTACGCTCTAAATAAATTACAGATCTAACAGAAAACAATCAGTTTTGATGTTGAATTGGGATCGCTAAACTTTTTTCCCCCCACAATTTAATTTTTCTTAAAGAAAAGCTGAAAATTAAAAATCAATTTAAAAAAATTGATCACAAGAAACAGGTTGAAAAACATGGTTAAAAACGCCTTTTAAGCTTTAACCGCCACCGACTCACTTTTGAGATATCAGCCTCTATAATTACAGGAGCACATTTAGCAAAGTCCATATGATTTTGTTCAACGGACAGAGCCCCAAATTGCCTCATAACTCTTAAAAATTGTGCAGGCTCCAACAGAATTTTAATTTAAAACAGCAGTTTGGATCTGGATAAATCAGAACTGGTTTGTATTTATACATTTATTATATTGGATTTAGTTATAATCATAGTGCATAGCATTTAGCATTTCAGTACTGCAGCAGAAAGTGTCTTTACCTGCATGAGGACGGCAGGCCCTAAGTACTTATCCCCGTTCCACCAATAACTTGGGCAACTGGTGCTGCAGCACGCACAGAGAATACATTCGTACAGGCCATCCTGATGAATGGAGATGAAGCAAGTTTAGTTCAACCACATTAAGTTGATAACAAGGGAGCATCAGCTCAGTACTGTCACTGGAAAAGTTAGGGAGAAGTTTGGAGGAAACTTTCAGTTATCAGAACTCCAGTGACCTCACCAGTTTCTGTCGGTCTTCAATAGATTGCACATATTGCTGCTTTCCCTCCTGTGACTCGTCCTTCTTCTTCAGGTAAGGCTGAATTGACTTGTACTGTGCATAGAAGTTACTCAAGTCCTGGAGTGGAGGGAGAAAAGGGTCAGACATTATTTTGTGTGGTGGATGAGTGCATTCTTACAAAAGTATAATACCACAAGCTGATAAGTGTTAGAAACATTTGCAACTATCTCCAACAACTTTAGAATGATCCGATTCCAGTTTACCAATTGGTTGAGTTAAGTCAATTTATTCAGGTCAAAACAGCAGGTCATACACAAATAAATGAAACAATAATACGCACGACACAAAACAGCACTACCGGATTTCTGTTACAGCACTGTCGTCTCTCGCACTGATCCGCTACCGTTCCGGAGATATATCTAACACACCTTTGTTTAAAGATACTTAAAAACTCCAGCACAGCTGTCTTTTTAAAAAAAACAACTTATATGGTTATATCCATGTTTCAATTCTACTTTCTGTGTCCTTGTACTTCCTGATTTTATCTTGCCATTGTTTTGGGTTCTGACTTGCAGTTTATTTAGCTTTGAGCCTCTGCACTTCTATTTTATATTCTTAAAACACACTTTAACATTAACCCATTAACCCAACAATAACAACAGGATTTGAGAGAATTCCTAGCAAATTACAGATAAGGTATTGTGCCCACACAGTCCATGTGAAGAGTTTGCAGTTTGAGCTGAAGAGTTTCCCACCAGGAAACGTGGAGTGAAATTCAGAATCGCTCCTTGGGCGGCTGCACAACCAAATGATCAGCTGCCAGAAGGTTGCCAACTGGCACGGGGGTTGGGGAGGGTAGTATCCTGAAATCACTCACCGGCACAAGGTCCTTCACCACGTACATATGAGGTAAGGGATAGATCTTTGATACTTTGTTGATGTTGGTGTCAATCTTGCAGGTGCAAGCAAGTGTGTTTCCACCATTGATATTCATGGCACAGGAGCCACAGATGCCTAAAGGGACAAAATTGGACCATTAGCAGAGACTACTCCTTCCGCTTATTTTCACTGAAGCTTCACACCAGCAGCTCTCCAAATCTACACAGTATAAGTTACCTAAACTGTTTCAGTCTTAATTTCCAAGTGAACGCAGCCTAGATTTGAAATGCTGGATTTAGTCCAGACTAGTCTTTCCAAACCTCATTATAACATGCCAGGTAAATAGCTTGTGCATCAAGAGCAGAGATGTGACTCATGAACAAAACATCTATGAGGGAGGATTTCATCCCCTCAAATTAAAACCCAGGTCCTCACTGAAACAATAGTCAGTTTTAGCAAAGCATGAATAAACTAGTTTGCTGATGGTGCAATATCAGTGCTGTAAACACCTTGAATAGGCAAGGAGCATGGCCACATCTCATTTTCATAATTTTGCACAATTAACTCCTTTAAAGTTGCCCTCTCCACCTGACGAGTTCTACTCTGTACCAGTTGTATTCCATTACGCACTTGAATTGCTATTCCTCCCCCCGTTTCTCTGCACTCACCCTCTCTGCACGATCTGCGGAACGTCAGTGTGGAATCCATCTCATTCTTGATCTTAATGAGAGCATCCAGGACCATTGGGCCACACCTACAGGGTGAGACGTGAAAGAATTGAAAGATCCAGGACATTAGTCTTGAAGTGTTTAAAATGGTAGCAGAACCAGTTCTGTGCAGCTGAGCTGTGTTAATGTCTCAAGAAAGCAGCCCTCTTGGTTGCTCAGCACCTTGGGACGTTCTCCCGATGTGAAAGGCACTATATAAATGGTAATCTTGTTGTTAGTGTAGATTGTAATGTTTATCCATAGTCTGCAATTTTTATTATGAAATTTCTCTAATTCTCTGAAGCAAAAGTTCTATCATTGGAAGCTTTTTGTTGTTGTTGTGAATGCTCTTTTGGGGATATTTTGAAATGTTTGATTGTTTGTGTATTGGCCTTTTCTAGTCTTTGCACTGTGTCCTCTGTCCAACAAAATAGTCCAAATCCCTTAATCACTGAAGTTATCCATCCAAACTTAAATACAAAAGATCAATAATTTAGAACTTGCATTTTTACAGTATCTTGTACAACAAAATTTTTCAAAGTGCTTTATAGTAATCGTTTTTCATAGGCACGTGGCAGGTATTTTGTGCAGAGCAAGAGACGGGCAACAATCAGACATGAAATGAACGACTGATTAATCTGGTGGAATGTTAGCCAGGAGACAGGGAGGAACAACCATTTCTTTATGAATAGTGTCATAGGATACTTAATGTCTGCTGCAGGCAGGATTGAAGTTTAACATCTTGATGCAGTGCCCCCCCACCTTGCTATACTACCCTAGAGTGTCGGCCTCGACCGAAGGTCTCATATAGGGCCTGAACCTACAACCTTCTGATTCAGAAACAGTGTTTCTGACAGACACCTAACTGAGTATAACTTAGAACTGGTGTGAAGAGTGCAGGATTTCAGTATTTACACTTACGTGTTCAGATCAATCTCATAGGTCTGCATGCGTGGCTTATCACCTGGTTTGTCTGGATTCCATCTGTAAATTGCAAACTTTTTAATTCGAGTGGCGGGTGCAGCCTCAGTGGCTGCGCTGCGAGATGCCTGTAAGTGAAGTCAGTGATCAGTCAATGAGCTGTGCCATAGGCACATTTACTGAACCTTTCTTGCCTGCTAAATCCATCCTCACCATCAATGCAACAAAATTACACAATTTGTATGTCTTAATTTGCACATTTAGCTTCAGTTACTGCACTGGAAACCAGAGCCATGGCAAGATGAATTCATTTGAGCTATCTCGAGCACATCAAATTGCATTTATATAGTGCCCTTCACATGGGGTAGCGACCTTCTCTCCCCTCTTTCGAGGCATGGCAAGACCTAATTCTTTGACCGCAATTTCAGTCACCTTTTCCCTTCCCCGAGCCACCTCCGTTGCTCACTCTCTCAGTTCGGGTGCCCAGCCAAGGCTTATTACACCCGAGAAAACGATCACCCGATCGACTAACAACCGGGTTCCTACTTACTACGAGGCAAACTGGCGTGGAGTAAGGAAACTTGCCTTATAAGCCTAAGGCTTCGCCCTGACCGGGAGGTGAACATGTTGACCACTACGCTACAGGACTCCTCAAATTATACAAAATGCGAGGATTATTATTATGATAACATAAATCCCCTTGGATCTGATAGATAAGAACGTTAAGAATTTGCTGGCGTAAGAAGACCAAAGTCCACCTGGTTCAACTTCCACCAACCTGGCAGAGTCGCTCGACGGGTCGTGTCCCCAAACTATGCACTGTCCCCCTTCCGTCCCCGTCCCCCGGATATTATTTTCCAGCAGAAACGCCTCTCGTGTGTTCTTGAAACAAACGGCGCTTTCTGCTTCCACCGTCTCCCTCCCTCGGGAGCCTGTTCCCGGGGAGTTTACTACTTGCTCGTGGGACGTAGTGTCTCCGCAGATTTGTTCTGAATTTACCCCCTCCCCACCCATCCCCCCCCACTTCAATCACAGGCCCGTGTCCTCTGGCTCTACTGTTCGGTACAAACGTTATTATGTACAGAGATAAAACATTATCCTTGTGTTGATAAGGCCTCGGGACGTTGGTCGAGTCCTTGAGTTTCCCGGGAACCAAACAAACGGCCGGGGCGGAGGGAGGGGAGTGTGTGGAGCACCTCTCAGAAGCCCCCCACCCCTCTCCCACACCTCTCCCCACCCCACCCCCACACCTCTCCCCACCCCACCCCCCACACCTCTCCCCCCCACCCCCACACCTCTCCCCCCCACCCCACACCTCTCCCCACCCCACCCCCACACCTCTCCCCACCCCACCCCACACCTCTCCCCACCACCCCCCCACCCCCCACACCTCTCCCCACCCCACCCCACACCCCCCACACCTCTCCCCACCCCACCCCCACACCTCTCCCCACCCACCCCCCACACCTAGCCCACACCCCCCATACCTCTCCCCACCCCCCACACCTCTCCCCTCCCCCCCCACACCTCCCCCCACCCCCCCCACCCCCCCCACCTCTCCCCACCCCCCCCCACCTCTCCCAACACCCCCTACACCCACCCCCCACACCTCTCCCTCCCCCCCCCACACCTCCCACCTCTCCCCTACACCCCCCCCCCCCCCGGGGTTCCCTCACCTGCAGCAGACACGCCGCCCTCAGCGGTAACCAGACGCTTCCCTTCCTCCACAAGCAAACGCCCGCCATCTTCGGCGACAAATTCTCTCTCTCTCCCCCAACCCCCACACAGAGGTCAGGGACAGGACCGGAACCGGAAGTCAAGGCAGACTCGGAGCGAGCAGCTTCCCGCCCCCCCCTCCTCCAGGCCCCGCCCCCTCCAGGCCCCGCCCCGCCGGCCCGCGCGGGGGGGGGGGGGTCTGTCTCGCGCCGCGACCGTTGGGAGTCGTCGTCCTCGTCGCCTTGTTTTTTTTCTGACAGCCGACAAAATAATTGCAGCTCGGGAGACTTAAAGGGGGGGGGCGGGGTGGGTGTGGGTGGTGGTGACTCGCGCAGGTCAATGGTACCAGCCCCAGGTCCCGGTTACTGCCCCTTTAATCCTCTTAACTCGCACGCAGGGTTGACTGGACTCCTGCCCCCACTTTGCTGCTCCTCACCCCCCCCACACCCCCAGAGCCTACAGCAGCATGACATATGACGAGCTGGGGGTCGTGGAGGGAGGGAGGGAGGGGGGTACGGGTGGTGGTGGGTGGGGAGGGGGGTACAGGTGGTGGTGGTGGTTGGGGAGGGGGGGTACAGGTGATGGTGGATGGGGAGGGGGGGTACAGGTGGTGGTGGTGGTTGGGGAGGGGGGTACAGGTGGTGGTTGGGGAGGGGGGGTACGGGTGGTGGGTGGGGAGGGGGGGTACGGGTGGTGGTTGGGGAGGGGGGGTACGGGTGGTGGTGGTGGTTGGGGAGGCGGGGTACATGTGGTGGTTGGGGAGGGGGTACGGGTGGTCGATGGGTGGTTGGGGAGGGGGGTACGGGTGGTGGTGGTGGTTGGGGAGGGGGGGTACATGTGGTGGTTGGGGAGGGGGTACGGGTGGTGGGTGGTTGGGAGGTCAAAGCACGGTCGCAGAGGAAAGCCTCGAGAAGGGTCTGGGAGGGGAGGCCAGAGAGGGTCTGTGGGGTGGAGTTCCAGAGCGGTGGTGCGGGTGGGATGGTGGGACGTTAGAGGTGTGGGGGGTGTGGGTGGGGAGCGAGGCCGCGGAGGGCTTTGAAGGTGAACCATGGTCAATTTTAAGCACAGGGGAGCTGTTTGGAAGAACGATCCATTCAGTCCCATTTGCCTGTCTTTCACCCCCCCCCCCCCGCCCCCGCATCGTTTCCCCCAGTATCACACTGACCTGACACAAGCAGAGCCATAACGCTCTTTTTTTTTTTTCTTTCCGCGTGCGAATGAATCTCGGCGGCGCTGGCGGCGGCGGCGGCGACGACAACTTGCACTTGCGCCGGGCCCCTCGGGCAGGGTAGCGTCCCCGGAGGGTCCGCCATTGCCCTGCCGTGTTTGGCCCGCGAATTGCCCGCTGTGCGCGGTGAAATCCCGCGAGCTTCTTCCGTGCATCTCCACGACCGACCTCGCAGGGTGATACTCGACGACGGCGACAAGATCGCATTCGTGGAGCGCCTTTCAACAACAACAACAACAACAAAATTTCATTTATAGAGCGCCTTTCACTTCGGGAGGACGTCCCAAGGCGCTGGACAGTTGGGTCGGGACCCGAGGAGGGGGGAAATGGTCAGGGTGAGGGGAGGGAAGGGAGGGAGCGAGGATGGGGTAGAGTGTCGAGAGGGGAGCTGAAGGCACGGTCAAAGAGAATGCAAGGATTATCATTATTATTTATCAGGATTTGCAATTGCGAGATCTCAGAAAATTCCGCTGACTTTTGTGCTTGGTTTTGCACGTTATGCGTAAATGGATAGGCAATAATCAGGTGGACATAATTGGGCACTAGTTTCCTGTCGTGGTTAGATTTTCTCAAGACTGGCCCCACTGATCAGAAATTAGTTGGTTTACTACCAGAAGAAAAGGAAAGGATAGCAAATAGCTTCTTCATACGTAGTTTCTGTTTTATTTTTTATTTCCAAAGCTGAAGTGCATGTCTTTCAGTATCAGCAGGTTACGGGAGGAGCTCATCAATGAATTGTGGCTGGATTTCATCATTAACAGTGTGAGCAAATGGTCAGTATTGAGCAAAATCACGCTAACCTGCCCAATGAGTCAGAGCTCCAACCCCATTCCTCCTTTTCCCACAAAGTTCATATGTACAGTAATAAGGAACATCATGCTCCTTATTGGTGTCAGAGTCTGGTTAAATCAGTTATGCCAAAAAGATTGTGTCCAAGATGTGTGGCTCATATTAAGATGCCGTGCCAGGTTCTGTCCTTGTCAAATGGTACTGAGGTACAGATCAGCTGCAATCTAAAAAAAAATGGTGAAACAAATGGCCTGCTCTTGTTCCTATAATAATCCTTGTATTTGATATAACATTTTATCATATTGTCGAAATGTTTCAAACTGCTCCATAGCACCTATTGTGAAGTGCGGTGATCATGTACTGTGTCCCTACAGGCAAACGTAGCAGCCGAGCTGTGCAAAGCAGTGCCCCACAAACAGCCACAAAGTAAACAGCCAACAAGGTAAGGGTTAATTTGGTGGTGTGCTAACGAATACCACTGCTTGTGACATTTAGGCAAGTTTTGATCTGTTGAATGCTCCACATTGCATTTTGTTTCACCTGTTTTGCAAAAAAACTGGGAAAGTTATAACTTGTACAGAGTGGAGAGGACAAACAAACTGGAAAAGTTATAATTTGTACAGAAGTGGAGAGAGGTACAGCAGGTTTTCTTAAACAAATAGCCTAATATTTTCTCAGATGTAATGAGGCAGCAGTAGTTACCATTTTGAGGCTTGAAACATGATCCTCTAGTAGTTTTGCTAGTATGATACCTGAGCCAGAGAGTTCTTGCAGACACAGTTACTGATGCAACCAGCTAGTCTGGTGCTTTGGCAGGACTTAGAGGCACAGATCAGCCCATTTATTATAATAATACTAATCTTTGTATTTGATATAGCACTTTTCACGTCTTCTAGATGTCTCGAAGCGCTTCACAGAATACGCTGCAAAGGGAATTGAGTGTATATTTGTGGGAAAATGCAGCAGCCAATTGCACACAACAGCGTCCCACAAACAGTCGTGGATTGAAATGACCAGTTTATTATTTTTTTGAGGGATTATGATCAGGTGTGTAGATTATTATCAGGTGTGGGTAAAGGTTATTAGCTCCAGATAGCAACGTAAGTCAACTTAAGGCAGGGTGACACAATGGTATTTGTTTAATGTTTAATCTTAATTGCCATAAATTTAGCAATATCCACGCACACCTAATTTTTGATTCTTGTTAACCTGCAGTTATGTGTCCTGTGATTAGGCTAGTGTGATGCAGGGGCTAAACTCGCCACTCATATTGGTTTCATTAGTCAACAACAACAACAGCTTGCATTTATATAGCTCCCTCCACGCTGGATTGCATCTCAGAGAGCTCAACAATGCCTGAGGGAGACCTCAGGTGACCGTAGGTGCAGTCGAACAGGAAATTCTTCAGAAATTCTTCCTGAAGTTGGGGGCGAAGGGGGCTAGGTCTAAAGGGGTGAGGGAAGGAGTTCCAGGTATTATATAAACCAACCTATTGGTGATGTGATAGGACTATGTGGTAAAGTGTAGGCGGCTTCTGTTGCACAATACTAAATTGACCAGTGAGAGGTGAGATGCACTGTGAGATCTGAGAGCAACTGTCTACAGCTGCACAGTTAAAAGCCAGTTGTGAAACTACTGAAGAGAAACACTTCTTGTGTGTTAGAAATACAAATCATCTGCTTCACTTCCTGCAAGGTTCGCTGACATCTTACCAAGTCCTGAGACAGGTACAGTAAGAAAATGTTATCCCCTGAACTTGGACTGAGACTGAATTAAACCTAAAGCTTGAGGTAAAACAAACTGTTCAGATCATCATGAATGGGTAAGCAGGATAATTATTTACACTGCATCAGGAAAAGAGAACGAAAAGGGGGGGAAACTTGTCTGCCTGTATTTAACAGAGAAATTGGATGTAATTCCAATACTGATTAATGGATTGATAGATTTAGGTCGGATTTAAGATAGATTTGAGACAGCCTATAATGTGGAAGATTTCCTCACTGCCACAGTCATGGGTGTTGCCTTTAATGAGCTGTGTTTACTGTTAACTGATCTGTACATAATTCTAACAAGAAATAAGTAGCAGCAGATTTATTCATTTGGAACAAAGAACCAGGCAATGAAAAACGCAATATAATAAATGTAAATTGTATTTGTGAATTTTTTTTTATTTCTTCATGCCTGAGACAGCCGAATGAGAAGTGGGAAGATTGTGGGTGTTGGGAGAGTGTGTAGGACTCTATTGAAACCCTTTTGTACTTTGTTACCTAGCAGCAAGTAAAAAGTAGTTGATTTTCGGATTATTTTTCCAGGGATAATATTCCCTTAAAATAAATAATAATAATAATTTGGTCACTCAAGTCACGACTGTTTGTGCGACACTGCTGTACGTAATTGGCTGCTGTGTTCAAATCCATTCACTCCCTGGCAATGCCCTACCTCTCCGATCGATTCAATTCCGAGCAGGGCGAAACCTTGGGCAAGTTTCCTTACTCCACACGCCTAATAATAATCCCTCCAAAAAAACAAAACAATAATAAATTGGTCATTTTCAATCCATGACTGTTTGTGGGACATTGCTGTGCGCAATTGGCTGCCACGGTCGCCCACATATACAGTCAATTCACTTTACAGTGTGTTCTGTGAAGCGCTTCTTGACGTCCTCCCGACGTGAAAAGCGCTATATCAAATGCAAGGATTATTATTATTATTATTAAGTGCAAGTTGTTGTTGCTGCATTTCGCCCACAACATGTACAGTCAATTAATTCACTTTACAATATATTCTGTGAAGCGCTTTGGGGGCACAATCAGTCCAAATGGCTTCTTCCATACAGAAACTTCTATGTTTCTACATTTTATATTACTTTTTATCAGAAATATTCTATTAAATAATCATATTTTTGTTTCACTTGCAAAAATACATAGTCACTCCACTTTACAAATATGTTCTGTGAAGTGCTTTGAGATGACTCAGTGACGTGATGGGGCACTATATCAAATGCAAGGATTATTATTTTTCCACAGAGAAACTCCAGTATAAAACCTAAACACTCATCATGTCTAAGCAAAGGACCATTCGTCTGGATTGTGGGAAAAGCACTTCAGTGATGTACGTCCTGGGGACTGAACTCAGCATTGACTTATACACGTGAGTCAAAGTTATACATGTGTTACAAAATCAAACTGATTTTCTGTTTCAATGTTATATGCTGGTTGAAATGAATATGCTTGTCTATTCCTTAGTTCAATAATAATAACAATCCTGGGTGGGTTCTAACTCACAGTGGTCTCTGCTCCGAAGTCGCTCGCAATGCTGGATATGGTAGTACATGGCAAAACCGATTTAAACTTGTTGCATGCTGCTCTGAACTTGTTGAATTCTTAATTGTTATTCAAGCATGTTTACAGAGCATTGAGCCACTTCACAATACTTTGCGTGAAGGAATGCTTTCCCGAGTGATAAAGGATGGGTTCATTATTGTATTAAGACTTGATTCATACCAATGTTATCTGAACAGCACATCAGATTCAATTTCCCATTTGACTAACGTGAATAATTATCTGGGTATAAATGCTTTTTTCCTCTCTCTTTAGTTCTTCCCCTCCAGGATCCACATCATTTGAAGTACGCTTCAGCCCAGGGACAAAGTGTTCAATTTCAAGTCATGGTTCTGTATTGTCAGACCAACCCAAACTATGGCCCATTGACAGAAGGACCTTTCTCCTGGTCACTGTGGACATACCAAGCAGAGATGTCAATGACAAGAAGGTAACTTCAAGTGTCTCTGCAGATCTGCTGCCACTTTTGAGCACTGTTGAAAAGGCATGTAGAGAATGATGGAGCAGGTTTAAGGAATAAACAGTAGAAAGTTAATTCAATTTATTTTTTCTTCTTCAGCAAGGATTCAGAGAAATATTTTTCTTTGTGTGATTTTTTTTTTTGGTCACCCGGGTGTCTGACACAAGCGGAAACCCGTGCTTAAGAGTATCCAAACCAAAATGAGAGTTCCATGCATCCCACCTATACATGGAAATTCCAGAGATAGATTGTTGGAATGGGATGCGCACTCTCTTCTTGGAGGGACGCATTCCGCTTACCTAATTCTGGAAAGTATTAGGCACAGGTTGGCAAGAGCCAAGACTTGGGAACTCCTGAATGTATGTTGGAATAACTGAACCTCCTAATAAAGAGCACGATTGAAGGTTTAGTTTAGGAAAGTGGAAGGTTCCTTTATTTCTTCCTTTGATCAGTCTTTCCTGGACCTCTCACTCCAGCTGCCAAGAACTCAAACAGATGGCCTGCTCCCAGACCACTGCATATACTTCCTTTGCATGAAATCCTTGGGTTGCCCCCAGGTATAGATCAGTATTCCCATCTTGATTTCGGTTCGCTCTGTAGGGAGATGCCTTTCCTTTCTTCGGTACTCTCTTGTGATTGAGATTGTGAATTGAGTGAGATCGGGATATCAAAACTCGGATCCTCCCTTCCATTGGGTTGCCTGATGGAGACCCAACCCAGATGAAATGTTTTCACATGTATTTTTCTGATAACAATTTTGTTTAGCTTACAGTTGATGTGGGGTCACAATCATGGTAACCAGGACTAGGAATGCCTTGGGGTGATGGGATGCTGGTTTAATTTCCCGAGCACTGCTGGTAGACCTGTCACTGTATAGAAGCACCTAGAACAAACTATGTGGCTCCCTATAAGAAGGAAATTAGGAGCCCAGTGGCTGCTCTTATGTGTTTCAGAGCAGTGGAGAGAGATGGTCTGATTGATACTAACCTTCCATCTGCTTCTTGGATCTGATCCTTCTGTCTATTCTCTTCCTGTAGATCACGGTTACCTATTTTGGAAAGGATGCTACTAAGCCCATAGATAAGATGATGCTGGCGCTCACAGCCGTCTGTAAGTGTTTCACCCTGGCTATTAACGGACTTGTCCATTAATTAGCTCATACTCATGAATCTAGTGTAAAGCTCATGAAGTTTTCAATCATCTTGTTTGTAGTGAGAGATGAATCAATACCTGGAGAGTAAAAATATTAATGGATATAGCATGAAGGGAGAGAGGTTGGATTAGGGGATGTTGTACTGTTGTAAGTAGGCCACATATTGCTTGGATTTCTGTGAGAAATTGACAGTTCTTGAGAAAAGGGATATTAAGGTGCTATTTATCTAATCACCTTTGGAAGCTTTTGAGAAGACAGGGTCATAGTTATCAAACTATGATCCAACTGTCCTGTTGGGTCTAAGTTACTTCTTTGAGCATCAAAATCAAACATTTGGGGAACAAAAATATTATCAATCCTTCAGTAAGGCTAATGTGAGTGGAGTAAAATGTATAATCCGAGAACATCAAGAACAACAATTTACATTTATATTAATGTATGTTCACCTTTCTGTCAAGCAAGAACCAAATTTTTACACTGTGGTGCAGAACCATACTATGCAGGAAGGACTTGAGACGTACCTTGAAGAAGTGCCTGTAGAGCTAATGATTGAAGACACAATCAAATTATCTTCCTACAATTGTATTTGAGAACATGTGAGGGACTTCCCAGCCCACAATCCCTTTGTCTCGCCCTCTCCCTTGGCTCCTTCAATGCACGTCTCAAGACCTTTTTCTTCGACCTTGCCCTTGGTCAGCTCCTACTCCCACCCTCCCTGCCTTCCACCCCTCTGGATCCCAACACCCTGCTCGGGTGCACATCCTTGACTGTCCAGCATCTTGGGACGTCCTCCCGATGTGATAGACACTGTACACATGTAATTTGTTGTTTGTTGTTGTTGGACATTAAGGGAGAGTGGGTATTAGGGGTCGCAGATAATAGGGCACTGGACACACATCTATTCCCTTAATCACTGCCTCCCTTCTTTTACAGACATCTCCCTGGATGTGGATGCAGATCGTGACGGCAAAATTGAAAAGAATAATCCAAATAAGGTCATCACAAAGAATAGGCTGGATGCTATTTTCAATTTAAGAAACAGCTTGTGGCTATATGGGAAGCTGGGTGGAATGGATATTCTGGATGGATGAAATGATATGAACCAAAGGGTCTTCTTGGCATACTTCTTGTCGTTTTATGAGTTTTATACCAATACATTTGGCTTCAACTATTAGCTCCTGTTTTCTGGGGCAGGATGGGGGCTGGGGGGTGGAATAGAAGAGGGTCAAGTGTATTTTCTGGGAGGGGGCTTTTAATGACTACGTTTTTTATACTTGTGTATAACTCCATGAACCAGATGGAAACCTGCCAAGTGAGGAATCACATACACTGCACTCCCCCTGAGCTGCCATTCTTTAGAAGTGCGACTGAATTCAGTTGCTGGAACTGAAAATGTTTTTTTTCTTTTGAAGGCTTCTTGGTCTTGGGGCCCTGATGGACATGGTGCGATTCTTCTTGTGAACTGTGACCGGGATAATCTATCTGCTTCTAAACCAGACAACGAAGACTTAGCAGTGAATAGCTTTAACGGTAACGTGGTATAATAATAATTTATGCATTTGATATTCACATCATTGAGACATTTCAAAGTGCTTCTCAGGATATACTGTAAAGTGGTGCCACTGTGTATTTCTGGGTAAAGAGAAACATCCTGGTGTCCGTCCTGAAATTGCTCTAAGAGCAGATCTAATGAGGATTTAGGAGGAACTCCTTTGTGCCGAGGGTAGTGAGAATTTGGAACTCACTGCCGAAGCTGTGGTTGAATCCGATAGCATGGTATAAATATAAATAGTATATTTAAGAGGCAGCTAGATTTTCACATGAGGGAGAAGCGAATAGAAAGGTAAGGAATAGTGGAAACCATTCAACCAAATTAATCTGTTTCTAGGCTGTACATCTACATAAATCTTTATAAGCTGTAAACGTACATCCTCTTATTTCACTATCTTGATCAGCGCTAAAGTATTGATCTGGGTTTGCTTTTACAATCCTATTTAAAATTGATCTCTCTCAGAGGTCTCCTGAATGTTGAGAAGATGCTCTGGTACCCAGTTTAGATTTCATCTTCCGCCCCACCCACCTCACTCCATCCCAAAAAGGGTGCAGTTTTTCACAACACAACGTGAATGCTGGAAATACACAGCTGTGTGATTTTAAAAAAAAAAACAAGCTCATGTTTTGAGTATGATTTTCCATCATACCAGCGTTTGGTAAGTTGTCTTTGCTGCAACTCATTCCAGCTTGCTTTGTTTTGATAAGTGTGTTTCTGCTTTTGTCTTCTAGATTTGAAAGATATGTCTCGCATTATCCTGAGAACAGAGGGACCCGAGTCTCTGACATCTGGTTACAAACTCCATCTGAGCATTTCAGCCTCTGATAACGACAAAGTCAATGTCTTTTATCATAAGCATAGTGAGTCTTTATTTGTCAGTCTGTCTGTCTCTCTGAGGAATGTTGAGAAGAGCAAGTCCTTGCACATAAGTTCCTAGTCTAAGCACATGGGTGTCTGTTCAACTGCCTGAATGTGCTATGTGTTTGATGGAATCTTCCCTCCTCATTCTCTTCCCCCCCCCCCCCCCCCCACCCAGGAACTAAACCCCCTCGAGGACCTATTGTAGCAGAAACCAACAGATTGACTTACTGCATGTGTGAAATGCGCTGAACGGATCAGGTCTGTCTAGATCCAGATAACAACAACTTGGATACATAGCGCCCTCCACGCCGGACGGTGTCTCAGAGCGCCTTACAGTAACGGATCCCGGGACCGAGCCAGGGGGAGGGAAGGTGACCAAAGGCGCTGTCAAAAAGAAAGGTCTTCAGCAGAGAGCCGAAAATGGGAAGGGAGGGAGCCAGACGAAAGGAGTGAGGCAGGCAGTTCCAGAGCCTCGGGGCATAGTGACGGGGTTGCAAAGAGAGGTGGAAAAATAGAGTTGGGTGTCGTCTGCATACATGTGGAAATGTACCCCATGTCTGCGGATGACATCCCCAAGAGGGAGCTTGTAGATCAGCAAAAGGAGGGGGCCAAGGATAGATCCTTGGGGTACCCCACAGGTGACGGGGTGAGAGCGGGAGGAGAAGCCGTTTATGCAGATGTTCTGCTGGCGGTTTGTGAGGTAGGACTCGACCCAGGCGAGTGAGGTGGATGATGGAAGAAAGGCGGTGGAGGAGGATGGCGTGATCGACTGTATCGAACGCGACGGAGAGGTCCAGGAGGACGAGCAGGCAGAGGGAGCCCTGGTCACAGATAGAGAGGATGCTGATTGAGGAGACCTGAGGGGGGCACGGAGCAGGTAGTGGGTGGTGGGAAAAAGGATTTTAGGTTTGAATTTTAGGGTTAGCCTGGACTTGCTCAAACTTGTTAAATATTTGACTTTTAACTCTGTTTGCAAAACAGCTTTATGTACTCTACATTGACTGAGATTTAGCAAATGTTAGTGGTCGATCAGTATATTAAGGTTCCCCTCCCTTGCCTTGGGCTTTCAGTCAGCACTGTGAAGCAATCTGAGACGATAATAATCCTTGCAATTGTTATAGCGCTTTTCACGTCTTCTCGATGTCCCAAAGCGCTTCACAGAACAGATTTTGATTTGACGTGAAATGTATTATATAAATGTAAATCAATTTACCTGTCAAACACTGTGGGTCTCGCCCTCAATAGGAGCATGTATAGGCAAAGCATTCATTATTCTGATAGCTCGCCAAATGAAAACTTTTTTTAATCTTCCCCTTTAATTCTTCCAGTAACAATCCTGAGTTTGTGCCCCCTTTTTACTGATTTACTAAGCAGCGAGAATAATCTTGCACAATTTACCCTCTTAAAATCTTTCACAATTTTCCATGTTTTATTATTCCGCCTTTAGCCTTCTCTGTAATATAGACAAACATACTTTGTACACTTTCTATGGCTCTGAAACCTGTTCTGTAATGGCACCTTGAACTGCAAGAGGTAGTCCAACTGTGGCCTAACCAATGTCTTGTATAAGCTTAATATTACTATGAGTTTGTATTTAATTAACTCATATATGAATACCCAGGCTGAGATTATGATGAAATTTAAAGGGAATTGGATCACCTTTTAAAAAGGAACAACTTAAAAGTGAACAGGGATAAGAGGAAACAAAAAAGCAAAAAGCAACGAAAAAGCAAAGTTTATAGTACTCGGGTCAGTGGAGGAGTTAACATTAATTAACATAAGTGCGATGTGTGAGTCTGTGTATATGTGTGTTTTGTTTTATTTCTCTCTGTCTTGTTATCTCTCTGTCTCTGCTACCATTTGCCAAGAATGTCTTTTTTACATATTTAAAAGAATTTCACAATTACCCTTGTATCAGATTATTTTTGCTTCAACCATAGCAAGTATCACATCAGTCCTTGGGCCGAAGAAGCTGTCATTTGCTGTTGATTACGCAGTCGGAAGCAGCGACTATGACTTCTATGTGGAAGCTCTTAAGTTTCCAGATGCGGGCATTAACCCCTTTGTGACCATTAACCTCAACTTGCTGGAACCAATGGTAAAAATATTTAACTTACTGCTGTGTGATAATAACAACAATAATAGTCCTTATTGTCAAGTTTTCTCTTAAACACATTGTGGCTTTTTGCTTCAACCACAGCTTCTGGAAGTGAGTTCCAAATGTAAATTAATGGGGTGACTATTGAAGAGCAAGAGAAGGGTTTTGGTGGAATTGTTGACTCTTCACCAAAATTTCTAGAATATGACATTGTTGCCAATATAGCTGATAAAATACTTGGATTTATATCAAGAATATTTGATTATAAGCAAAATAGGTTACTCCAAACTTGTTTGGGTCATGGTGAGGCCACATTTTGAATATCATGCACAATGCATTATGATGGGTTCATCAAAGAGCAACAAAGGGGGATTTTAAAACTGGGATTAATGTCACAATAAGATGCTGACAAAATCTTTTTTTGTCATTGGAAAAGATCGAGAGTGGATTCAATCCAGGTCTTTAAAATAACGAATGGCAGAGATAATATTGATGCGATCAATCCATTCCCAAGTATTTGAAGTGTCAGTATAAATGAGACTATGTTTTTGTAATGTGTTCTTATTGTATTGATATTGTCTGCCTCTTCTCAGACCATTGGCGAGGCTCCTATCTTCACAGACCGGATTGTATTCCGCATTGCTCCATGGATTATGACTCCAAACACTCAGGCCCCGTTGGAAGTATTTGTGTGCAGGATGTTTTCTGACCCAAGGTCTCCAAGGTCAGAATTCTGGTAGACAAACATTGAAAGACAATGTCATTCGGAGGGTTTTGTGGGTATGAGTTACACCAGTTAAGTTGTGCTTACATATTCCAGGATAGGTAATCATCTTTCCTGGAAGCTTCCAGCAAGTGGGAAGAGTGCTGCCAATCCCGGCTTGTGAGGGACTCCCTGTTAGGGTAATTAGGGAGCTCAACAAAGTCACACCAACAGTGTTGATGTTCACAGAGACCCCAGTGTCCACCGCTGCAGTCTATCTGGTTCGGCTTTATGGACCCTGGGTTGATTGACGTATTATCGGGAAAACCTGACACTTGGGCTGTCATATTGCTGAGTGTGTACCACCCTCCCCTCCTCTCCCCCTCCCTCCCCACCCATTGACTAATCCTGAAATTGCTGCCTAGAAAGATCCTGTGACTACATCTGTTGTGCCATCTCAGCAGGAGAAGGCACAGATGGCTGACAAGGACAGGCTGCAGGTGAACTCTCTATAATGTTGACCAATTGATCTGCAGTTGAAGCAAAAATCCAGCTGATGGAATTTGTACAAAGATTTACAATAACAAATCCTATGAAGCTCCAATAACTTAGAATAGGGTGAAAATGATTTAGTAGTGATCATGTGCTCACGCTCACTCGCCTGTCTGTGTGTGAGACACTTGTACGTTGGAGATGAATCACTCAGTGGAATTTGTTTTCTTTTTTCATTAGTTCTGCAGGGAATGAGGATTTCCTGAGGGAATTCCAGGCCTTTGTGCAAAAGGCAAGGTGCAAGCTGACAATTTGTCCTCAGCATGTCAATCGTGGTGATCGTTGGATACAGGTAAATCTCTCAACCTAATTGTAACTATCGAGTCTGAAGCATCAACCAATGACTTGGAGAGCATGAGATGCATTGGCAGTGGTTGTTGTACATGACAACAGTAAAGAGGAAGAATAATCACAGAATGTTACAGCAGAGACGGGCTATCAAGTCCAAGCCCTCAACGCCGCTCTGGTGTTTTTCTTTACCCGATACATCTCGTCTAATCCTACCCTTCTGATCGTTCCCCATACCTATAGGCGCTCTATAAATGCAATCATGTTGTTGTTGTTGTTTCCCTCTTCTTTAAGTATCAAATTCTCTTTTTAAATAATTTATTCATTCAATTCTTGCTGGGTACTTGATCTTTCAGGTCTTTGGTAATGTACGCAATGGAAACACGACAGAATTGTTTCAGAAGTGCAAAAGGATAGAGGAGTTGGCAGGATGTACCAGTAGTAATCCTGCAGTGATCCTTAATTGTTTGTATTCAGACCACTGCATTTAGCAAAGTACATCAATGATTCAGATATTGTGGGGGGGCGGGGAGAGGGACGAGTGATTACATCCAAGTTTGCTGATGAAACTATATTGAGAGGACTGACAAATTGGGAGAATTGCGAGTCACATTCTCTGGACTCTGTCTCGTACTCTACTGTTTTACCTTTGATACCATGACTCGTTGAAATAATACCTTACCTTAACAAAGGCCCTCTGGATGTCCATATGGAACAATGTAAACAGAATTTCCCTCGTCTGCATCGCCATTTCCTCAAAAAATTAAATGAGATTAATTAAATGCAAACTGCTCTTATGTATCCTTGGATTTGTTTGATCTTTTTTAATACAGGATGAAATTGAATTTGGTTACACAGAAGCTCCTTACAAGTACTTACCTGTTGTGTTGGACTCTCCTCGAAATCGTGGCCTACAAGACTTTCCCTATCAACAAATCCTGGTGAGATGCAATATTCTGTTACTGGAATATTACTTTTAGCAATAGACGACAAGTGTGTTAAAATACTAATAGTCCTTGCCCTTGAGGTCACGCCTTATCACATTACTGAAACTTCTCAAAATGCTTCACCGGATTTATTGTGAAATGTAATGACTTTGTATTTTTTAGGCAAATGTGGCAACCAATCTGCACAACAATGTCCCACAAACAGCCATGAAGCCATCCTCCAGTTAGGTTTAAGACCTAGGGTCAAATTTGTTGTGTAAACCATGTGTAGCACAGAGGGAATTGGAGGCGCCCTTAAATATAAAATTAACAGAACCACCAGTCACAGATTATATGCCAATATTGAATGCAGAATCTACCCTACATGTAACTCAGAAAATACCTGCCCAGAGAGTGTTTGTTGAGATTATATAGAAGGCGCTTTAATCTAAATTTGACTTGTGCTATGATCTGACCTGGAAATGGTTGGTGTTGAGAATGAGGCAAAACCACTTGACAAATCCGTTGATCAACAAAAAAAAATCAATAAAAAATCCAAATTTGTTTGGCAACTTCAATCTCATCTTTGCAACCTTCATATCATTCTGTCCAGGGCATTGATTTTGGACACGTAACCCAGAATACTAGTGATGTCAGCAGCCTGGACTCCTTTGGGAATCTGGAGGTCAGCCCACCAGTGACCGTGAACGGAAAAGACTATCCTTTTGGAAGGATCATTATCGGAAATGCTTTCCCAACGTAAGGAGGAAGAAGGGGTTTGGATTTTCAGAACAATCTTATTTTCCAAAACATGGCCTTTTTTGGACCTCTCTGTGATCTTTGCTTATTTGGTTTGGGCACTGAATGAGGGGTTTCAGCTACAAAGAGACACTTGAGAAGTTAGGGCTTTTAATACTATTGCTGGGAAACTTAATGGTGAACCGATCGAGACCTTTAAGATTTTGATGGGATACAACAGGGCAAACAGTAATAGATTATTGCTATTGGTCTGTGTGGTAATATATATTAGAACAAATTTGTTACCTTTTGGAATGTGGAAATCTAGCTCAAGCCATCGGGTGAAGATTACTTCCCAACGTTGTTTAAAAGGGAATTAGATTGATGCTTAAGGAGGCACGGGAAGTGAAATTTTAATGATTAAAGATTCAAAATGTTTTTATTGCTGCAGGACTTATGGCGGGAGAAAGATGACAAAGGTGGTTCGGGAATTCCTGCACGCTCAGAAAGTGCAGTCACCGATTGAGCTCTACTCCGACTGGCTGGCGGTTGGTCATGTAGATGAATTCTTGAGCTTTGTTCCAGCCCCTGACAGAAAGGTAACCAATTGTGTTGTACCATATAACCAAAATAAGGCAGTGGTGGCCCATCATCAGGGACTAAACTCGCTCTACTTCACCGTGACGGAATCTCAATCTCCTCCATTGCCCACGATTGACTGAAATTCGGTCAATTCATAATAGATTCCATGTCATAAAACAATCTAAACTTATGAAATGTTATAAATTCCCTCTTCTCTTCCCCCCCCCCCCCCTCAATGAGTAACTTTGAAAATTAAGGATTGTTACATATTGGCACAGGTGGGAGCTTGGGTTGTAATGTAATACTTACATTTGGTAAAGAGGCTTTTACATCAGGAGGACAGCGTGTTAATGAGCTGTGAAATGGAGTGACTGTGTATTTGTGGATCAACAGAGCAGACAGTTTGTACACAACAATGTTCCACAAATGGCTATGAGTTGAATGACCGAATTTGTTGCATTGTTAGACACGACATTGTTCCTAACTGATAAGAAAGTGATGCCGTGTGTTGTGCAGGGCTTTCGACTTCTCCTGACCTGTCCTGACGCCTGCCTCAGGTTGTTCACAAAGCTGCAGCAAGAGGGTCACGGGGAGCTGAAGATGTTTGAAGGTGAGTGTCCAGCCTGACGCGTTACTTCAATAGTAGGCAGTGGTCCATGAACCACTTGCGCGGCGAATCCAATTCTCCCCATGTACAGAAGTAGGAAAGAGAATTTTTTTTTACAAAATAATAATAATTATCGTCCTTGCATTTGGTACAGTGCTCTGAGATGCTATCTTGCGTGACGTTTTTTTTTAAAATGCAAGGTGTCGTAGTGTCTTTCACGTTGGGAGGAAATCCCATGGGGCAAGAAATAGCGCGTTAATGAGATGATATTAATGGAGGTAGCCAAATCTGAAATTGAAGTGTTCCTTTCTGTCATTTAACCAGGTGTAAGCCCTAACACAATCAAAATTAATGAAATACTTGAGGATAAAAAAATAGTTGAAGATAATGCCTTTGTACAGGTAAGTGGCAATATCCAGTATTGATTAATCAATTTTGCTGTGGAAATTGCAGAATAAACATTACTTATTTATTTTCTGTTTCCCTTTTTGTATCTTATTTAAAAAATTGTCTGATTCCCTCTTTCTTTGTGTTCCCACCTCCCCGTTTCCCCTTCTCTTCCCCCAATGCATTTCTCCTGCCTCTCCCTCAACCTCTCTCTCCTTCCTTCTTCCCTTCCACACTTTCAGGAATGCGTTAATTGGAACCGCGATATCCTAAAGAGGGAATTGGGGTTAGACGAAGAAGACATTATTGATATTCCTGGATTGTTTTTCATGAAAAGTGGTCATGCAAAGGCGTACTTCCCAGATATGGTAAGTATAAAACTATTATATGATCCATTCCATTATCCCTGGGAATATCGTTGGGAATATCCCTGGGAAACCAATGACTTCTCAGAAATTTCAGTTATATTTAGGTATGATGTTTTACCCAATGCCAGTTTAACACAATGCAGTATGTCCTTACCTACTGTCTGTTTTGCACAGACGAATAATGGAGTGGAGTCCCGTAGCTCAGTGGTTAGAGCACTCGCCTTGCAAGTGAGAGACCTGGGTTTGATTCCCGGCAGTGTGAAACCTTGGGCAAGTTTCCTTACTCCACACCCCTGATAATAATTAATCAAGAAAATAACCAATAATAATTTGGTCACTCAATCCACGACTGTTTGTGGGACGCTGCTGTCCGCCAATGACTGCCGTATTTTGCCCACAAATATACAGTCAATTCATTTTACAGTATATTCTGTGAAGCGCTTTGAGACATCTAGAAGACGTGAAAAGCGCAATATCAAATGCAAGGATTATTATTATTGCTGACAACTGTAGTGAGTGTACAAGGTCCCACAAACAACATGGAGATGAATGATCAACTAATTTTTGGCCAGGACATACGGAGACAATTTTTGAGCAAACTTCGAGTAACTTTGTTTGGGGTGGGTGGGGGGGGGGGGTTGTCAGCTGGCCGGCTGACACACGCGGGAACCCGTGCTTAAGAGTATCCAAACCAAGCTGAGAATTCCATGCATCCCACCTACACATGGAAATTCCAGAGATAGATTGTTGGAATGGAATGCACTCTCTCCCTGGAGGGATGCATTCTGCTTGGCTAATTACGGAAGGTATTAGGCACAAGTTGGTAAGAGCCAAGGCTTGGGGACTTCAGAGTGTGTGTTGGGAGTAACTAAAAACACATAGCTTTGCAAGCTTTCCCGCGACTTGTCCAGCTAGGACCACCCTACCCATTAGGGCCCTGGCTCGCAGGCTTAACAGGAGCCAAGTGGGATAACTCCCTGCCCCCGTGACTGGTCTGCCCTTCCAAGTCCTGCCGATGAGCCAAGCTGCCTGTGCTGTCATCAACAGGGCCCTAGAATAGTGCGGACCCGCCAGGCTCAGGAACCAGACTACTGAGGCTGCCACAGAGGGCTGGCTCAATTCTGACTTTCTATTGCCAAGCATGTCACCTTGGAGCCAGTTCAGGAGATCTCTTCCTGTTCCTATGCTACTCTTTATTGATCCATTGATTCATCTTTTGGCTACTCTTTTTATTGGTTAATGTCTCTTTTCTACCTTGTCTTCATGTGTATCTTCCTCTTATTGTTCAGCGCTCCGAGACACTAGCCCATTTGAAGGGCGCTATATCAATGCAAATTGTTGTTCTTGTATTGTCTCCGCTGTTTTTTCTGGCTCTTTTCCATTTGCTGCTGTCAGCCATGAGTGAATAATGGCACCTCTTTCTTCCATCATCTCTTTAGGTCAACATGATTGTCCTCGACAAATACCTGGGCATTCCCAAGCCCTTTGGACCTCTGATCAATAAAAAATGTCCACTGGAATCTGCAGTACGCTCTTTGCTGGAACCACTCGGTCTGCATTGTTACTTCATTGATGACTTTTCTTCCTATCACCTGATGCTTGGTGAAGTTCACTGTGGTTCCAATGTCCGCCGTAAACCATTTCCTTTAAAGTGGTGGAACTTGAAGAAGTAATCACCACTTACTGTTTCCACGGTGAATCTAATTACCTTGGCCTGGAAATTCTGCATGTTGGTATTAATGAACTATATTTTTCCATCTATCCTGAATTGTTCTTACTAGGCGTTTGCCTTCTTCTAATTACTAACGCCTTCTCTGAGAATGTGTAGCCTCTGGTTTCAATGCACAATGTCACATGATGAGATACTGGACCCTGAATTTCTGGTTTCGGTCGGCAGTCTATTGTTTAAAAATGAAACCTGACTCCAGGCCTCAACATGACTCTGACCCTTTTGTTCCAGGTGTGACTCAAAGCTTTGGTTCATTGCTTATGAATGACGCATTGACACCTACCTTCCTGTAGTAGAGCACTTCAATTTCAGAGGCTGTTTTATTTGTTAAGGGCACCTTCTAAAGTTCACATTGTGTGAAATAGGAAGAGTATCAATTTATGCTACTTTTGCGGCTTCTCGGTAACAAGACTACAAAAGACAACATACTTGTTGTGAAAGCTTCACATCTTCTGTTATATAATGATCTTGACGCAATAAAGATTTGATTCAAATAATGACTGCTTTTTGGTTAACTGATTCTTGTCCTCACATTCAAATGCCTCCATGGGCTGTGATTTCCTGGGTACCTTACCCACCTTGGTCACTGCCTCCACTCTACCACTTCTGGACTGTTTCAGCCAGTAATACTGACAAACTACATTTACTCGAGACAGCACTAATAAGAAAGCATTGTGTCGGGTTAGCATAAACTACAGCAACGGAACTGTCCTGGGACAAGAAGTGTTGGTGCTCAGGAATACAATTTGTATTTTTTTCCCCTTCAATTGTCTTGTCTCCGAGAAGAGAAGAGGAATAACTCCTTTAGGAGGAAAAAGCTTTGGTCTTTTTTCTTTGCAGTGCTGACTTAGTCCACAGGATGGCATCAGACATCTACGTTAGCAGAGTCCTGGCAACATTGGCTGTGCCTTTGATGGCTTCATTCCGTAAATACTAATCTAATATTTCTCTGCGCAATGAGAATCATCACCTAATCCTCTGACGCAGAAACAGTTCTAATAAATGCTTTTGTAGGATCTGCAAAGTAAAACGTTCTATTTTAACTCTTATTTTTGTTATTTGGTAGCACTTTGAGACGTCTCGACGACGTGATAAGGAGCGATATCAGATGCAAGTATGATGATTGTCATCTGGGACCACTCAACCTCTTAGGACTGTGGCTTGCAGGGTTATTAAGGACTGAGTAGGACGGTTGTCAGTCCCTCTCAAAGTTAGCCCTAGGTCCCATTTGCACTCAGCCCTGCTCACACTTAGCCACATGTCTAGATTTTTTGCAGGGATATTTTAAAATTCCTGGGCACACCCATGTAACTCAGCACCTTTCAGGTATAGAAGCTGAGCTCAATTTCACACTGGGCTCTGCCTTTAACAATAGCCTTGTGTGTGTCTGTGTGTGTGTGGTAGAAAGGGAAGGAGTATATTGCATTTCGACTGCTAAATGAGGATAAAGGCGGGATTGTGGGATTATCACTTGCGCAGCACGTTGCTGGAGGTAGTTAGAGGAAAACACATTTATATTTACCTTTTTCTTCAGCATCAACTTGCGCTTATGGAACATCTTTCATGTTGAATTAACATCTCACAGCAAAATAATGGGGATTACTGACTGATCAGGGAGAGGAAGATCAGTTTGAGGATCTTGATCAAAGGCACAGCAATATGTCTAACCTGAAGACAAGGTTTGAAGATGATGATGTTTCGGGAAGAGTCGCAGAGAGCAGGGGAGCAATTGTTGCTGTAGGCTTGGCCACCAATGGAAGAGGTGAGGAATTAGCAGGAGACTAGGATTGGAAGAGCAGAGGGCATGGACAGGACTTTGCTGTACATACTCACTCATGCACATTCACAGATACTCAATCCACTAGTCTGGGTATGTCTTCCTGGAGTCGCTTACAGTCCTCTTCAAGGTCAGACTTTGAATTCATAGTCCAGGCTGAAACTACAATACAGTGCTGGGGGTATATCTCAAAAGGTGCCGTCCTTTGAATGAAACATTAAATCAAGGCTCCGTCACTTGTTCAGTGTTTGTGGGGAGATCCTGTATGTAAATTGGTTGCTGTATTCACTCACAAAGATGCAGTCACTACATTTCACAATAAATCCCACAAAGTGCTTTGAGACGTCCTCCCACCATGAAAGATGCCACATGAAATGTAAGGACGGTTATTTTCATTGCTATTGAGGCTTAGATGATACACATTAAAAGGAAATTGTATAAGTCTTTGAAAAGAAACTATAAAGAGGATAAGGGAATGATCTAGAAATTGCGGATGATAGTTCAAATGAATGCAATTAACCCAGCTTAATGGGCTGGATGGCCTTTTCTTGAACTGCCATTTCTATGATTCTGTGTTATTAGCAGATAAAACAAACTCCGATACCAATCGACATTCCTCGGGACGGCCCATTGTAGACTCTCGTGTTGTCGGTGCTGGCTAAACCTGAGAACTGTTAAAATGTTCACGGCAGTGACTTGTCTCAGCCTCTCCCGGAACCTTCATGTTGCCTTCGGTTGGTTGATTGATGATCTCTTTGAGGAGGTAAGTATGTGATAGTTGTGTTTTGCACAAAAAATTGCTTCAAGGTCCAGCTATTCACTTCTTTGCAGGTCACAGAATATAACAGGAGACACAACCTGATAGATGCTTTTCATTGATAGCTTTTGCTCAAACTAAGGATAACAGATAGGATTTTACCCATCAAAGGCTAATGCTTCTTTCCAGTTAAAAGTTAACCTTATCTTCTTTCCTCTTCAAATAAATTACGTATCTACACCACCCAACTGTGTCAATCCTGGCTCGGTTGGTAGCACACTTGCCCCTGGGTCAGAAGGTTGTGGGTTCAAACCCCACATTGAGCTCTTCACTGTTGGATGCGCAGCCCCTTCAGATGAGACGTTAAACCGATGTTGTGTCTCTGCTCTTTCAGTGGACATTAAAGATCCCTCAACTATTCAAAAAGAGAACAGTGTCTCTCTCAATGTCCTGGCCAACTATCACTTCACGGCTGGGTCTGGCACCTTATGCACAAACTGGCTGCCATTTTTGCCCACAGAAAACAGTGATTACACCTGACAATAATTACTATAAAGTGCTTTGGGAGGTGTCACTCTAATTTGGTACTTATAAAAATGGCCCCTTCTGCACGGAAGAGGCCATTGGGCCGATTGTTTCTCTGCACCGTAGCACTGCACAAAACCCGGGAATAAACTCACCTTTCATTTCTGACAGAGGCACCCCACCCCCCCCCCACCACCCCCCAGGACCTGGCTTCAGCATGACATTTACAATTCTGCACCTTAATGAATAACGAGGCATTAAACTGACCCATGTAGATGAAAAACAACAGCTTATTATTTGAAAAGGTGAAAAATACAGCCATTAATCTCCTGACAAAGCATCACCTGGTTCTACTATGTGACTGGGTTTTGAAATTCTGCAGAGATATTTAATCCCAAGTGACTGCTGAATAAATAAACAGGTTCACTTCGTCATCTTGAGAAATTCAGAGCTCAGTGCTCAAAATATACAGTCAATCCACTTTACAGTGTATCCTATGAAGCGCTTTGAGACATCTCGAAGACATGATAAGGCGCTATATCAAATGTAAGGATTATTATTATGGCTATTTGGGACCGCCTTGTGTTCAAAATGGCCAACAGTATTTGGACATTTGACAGTAACTACTTTAATGTAAGACTTCATAAGGATCTGTAAAAGTGCTGGTCTCTTGCTAGAAAATTATTTGGGGAGAACAAGTTTGCAGTGCCATGGAGAGAGCGCGGGGGGAATGGGATTGATTTGGAAAAGCTCTTTTCAAAGAGCCAGCACAGACGCGATGGGCCGAATGGCCTCCCTTCTGTGTTGTAAAATTCTATGGTTCTTTTTTCTATCTATATCGTGAAGCAGCTTCAAAGGCAGAGTGAGTGAATGATCACCTGCTGAAGCAGAGATGTTGGAGTGTGTATGATTCTGGGCTTGTGCCTTGGCACTGGACCGCACGCTCTGTGCTCTCAGCCACCACCAGCTTCTGTTCAGTGACTCCTCTCTCCTTGTAACGCTTGCCTCTGGCAGGCACCTTGATGCTTTATCACCAAATGTATCAAATAAAAAAAGTCCTGTCAACGTCTAAGAATTAAATCACAGTGGAATATGAGCTACTGTGGAGAAAAACACAGATGAAAGGAAACATCTTAAACATCTTAATTTCTCCCTTGCCACCCACTCCCGAAAACGCCAACCATCTTTGGATTCCGTGCTCAATGTCTCTTGTGCGCTCACAGGTACGGAGAGCTGAGAGCCTGGTGGGGTTGGGGGTGAGGGGGAGGAGAATTACGCCACACGCCCTTCTATCGTTATGCAACACCCCCTAGAAATTTACCGCACAGGAGAAGGCCATTCATTCCATCGTGTCTGAGCTTTGTTACTCCATGTCAGAAGGTTGTGGGTTTAAACTCCATGTTGGTAACGGTATTAATACTTGCATTTGATACAGTGCCTTATGTCACACTGACGTATTTAATCCTGTGGAATATTTAATGCCACCTGAACAGGCAGAGAGAACCTTGGTTTAACTGTCTTATCTAAAGGACAGTATCTCTGACTGTGCAGTTGGTGTATCAGTCTGGACTACACTCAAAGTTTCCGACAGATGGCTTGAACCCCTATCCTTCTGACTCAGTGGTGAGCGCTACCAACTGAGACAGGCTGACACCATACGATCACAGGCTAGGCTGACACTCCAATTCGGTATTCAAGGGAGCACTACATTGTTGGATGTGCCGTCCTTTTTTGACGAGTCATTAAACTGAGGTCCTCAATGACACTGAGAAGAGAAAGGTTTCCTGCCCAATAATTCTCCATATAAATTGGTCAGTCTTACCAAGGCTGTTTCTGGGAACTTTGTTCTGTGCCTACCAAAACAATTGCTAACTCGACAGTGATTATCATGAAATGCTTTTGAGTTGTTTTAATGTGATGTGTGGCTTTTAAAGTATAAGATTGTGCAGAATTTGGGAAAATAATTAATTTTCAGTCTTAGTTTGGAAGCCTCTTTATCTGAGATCTGTGATTTATTCTCGAATTCTGCGCAATCTTGAATTTTGGGGCAATGGTCTGAAGGCTACAACTAAGGAATTTCGTTAACTGAGGGCATTAAGCTGAAGCTGGCCAGCTTAGTCAGTTCATCAGCATCAACCTGGTCAGCGCGTGATGTGTCCAAGACAGTGATTCCTGGCATGGGGCCTGGTTGTCCTTAGTAACCATTAAATATTTGAAATAGTTATGAACTTTTGATCCTCGGTGCACCTATTTAACGCATTAGGAATTTCAGTTATTTTCATAACTTCATTGAGGCTGCAATAGTACAGAAAGGCTTAATATGGTTCGCCTCCACCCAAACCTGTGCTCAGCACAGAGTCTCTGCATTGCAGGGCACTCAAACCTGCTCCTGACCTGCCTAGAGCTCAGCACTGATAACTCCATCTCTCACGCTTGCCTGTCTATCCTTTGCCTCAGCTCTTGTAGAGTCAGGGAGGCCGGGGTGGGGGTTGGTGGAGAAAGGGAGAATCTTCGAGGAGCAAATGGCAACACGACAGAATGGGCTGAATGCTCTCTGTCTCTCTCGCTATGAGTTCAACCAAACCTCACCAAAAGGAGCAAAAGTTTAGATATTATATTTGTATGGTAATGCCAAACTTGCAGTTATAGGGTATAACCCGTGTAGGAAAATGTCTGAAAAGGGCTTCAGAGGTTGAGTGGGAGACTGAGCAGGGTGGTACATAGAGCAGGAAGGGTGTGTGGCCGAGGGATTCAGGGATTCAGTCCCACAGAGCGGGGACAAAGTGATTAAAAACCCGACGGAAAAAACAAAGTTGGAGCAGGGAGTGTCCAGCCCAAAACATGTCCTTGTGGAGTCCTGTAGCTCAGTGGTTAGAGCACTCGCTTTGCAAGTGAGAGACCTGAGTTCAATTCCAGGCAGAGGGCGAAACCTTGGGCAAGTTTCCTTACTCCACACAGAGCCTAATAATAATCCCTCCAAAACCAAAAACAATAATAAATTGGTCATTTTCAATCCACGACTGCTTGTGGGACATTGCTGTGCGCAATTGGCTGCCGCGTTCGCCCACAAATATACAGTCAATTCATTTTACAGTGCGTTCTGTGAAGCGCTTTGGGACGTCCCCCCGACGTGAAAAGCGCTATATCAAATGCAAGGATTAAATTAAATTAATGTCATAAAGGACGGCTTCTGGGTCCTGGGGAATGGTCGATCCTGCATTGCAGAGTCAAAATGGGAGGGGTGGGTGTGGAGAACCACCACAACATTGTGCCAGGATGGCTCTGGCTGCTCAGCCCTTTAGTAATTAGGGCACTTTTAGAAGATAAATTAGCATTCCATCCTTGGCTGTCGCAATGAGAAAAACATTTTGTTCATCTTAGAATGGATCATAGGATTGAGACGCATTCTGATTAACGACCCGAGGCAGGGGTGGCTAATGGCTGCCTCTTCCGCAGTCACCTAATTGATGTGCATTAATTAACATATCGATCCCTTCCCAGAATCTTACTGTTCCCTCGATCTGCACTTAAACTGCTTGCTGGCATTTGCTCAATGCGCCGTAATCTAAATGATGAAAAAGAAATCTTATTCTTAATGCTATTGAGATATTATATTGCCTCCGTGGCTTCTCTTGAATTTTAATCTTGCTATAACAGCATGATATATTATCGTTTTTAAAAACAGAAGGATTAATGGCAACAGCTCTGCACAAGGGATCGACAAATAACATTTCATTTCAGCAAAGTGACCTGTGAGTGCAGGCTACCCCACTTAAGAGGAAATTGCACTGACCGTGCACTGTCAGTCTGGCTCTGTTGGCAGCACTCTTGCCTCTGGGTCCGGGTGTTTGTGGGTTCATGCCTCAGGTTGGCACTTTGGTGGTTGAAGCTGACACTCCAGTTGGTGGTGAGGGGCTCCATTGTTGAAGGTGCTACACTTTGAACAACGCACTTAAACCTAGGACCAGACCTCCTGTTCAGGCTGATGCTGAAGATGTGCCAATAAGTAATGAGGCCCTCCTGATTGGCTCGCGCCAGCGCCTCTGCACCTCAGGCTCTGGCAGCATCAACCTCCACGGTTGCACACTTCAACACACCAGCCAGTCAGGAACCTGGGTGTCTTGTTCGACCCTCAACTGTCTTTTCTTCCCCACATCCAAGCCATGACCCACTCTGCCTTCCCTCACCTCCGTAACAGGGCCCGACTCCACCACTACCTCACCCCTCAGGCCGCTGAAACTCTTGTTCATGCCTTCATCACCTCCAGGCTCCACTATGCAAACGTCCTGCTTGTCGGCCTTCCCAACTCCTCCCTCCACAGGCTGCAGATAATCCAGAACTCTGCAGCACCAAACTCCGTGACCCCATCTCCCCCATTCTCACCCGACTCCATTGGCTCCCTATCCTTCAGAGGATCCAGTTCAAAATCCTGGTCCTCACCTACAAAGCCCTCAATGGTCTCGCCCCCACCATACCTCTGTGACCTCCTAACCCCCTACCAACCCGCCCGCTCCCTCCGCTCAGCCGGTTCTGGCCTGCTCCACGTCCCCCGACCCACCCTCCCCACTAGGGGCGGGAGAGCCTTCAGCCACTCTGCCCCCAACCTCTGGAATTCCACCACCCAATCACTCTGCCTCGCTCCCTCCTTAGCCTCCTTCAAGTCCAGTCTCAAAACCCTTCTCTTCGACCATGCCATTGGTCACCCCCCTTCCCCTCCTTTCTCCCCCCTGACCCCAGCTCGGGTCTGAAATGCTGTACACTGTCCAGCACCTTGGGACGTCCTCTCGATGTGAAAGGCGCCTTACAGATGTAATCTTGTTGCTGTTGTTAATGGTACCAGGTTGTGCCATCTTTGTTACACCCAGAGGGTTACTAGCACACAGAACATTCTACCAAACACAGTAGGAAAACATTTAAAGGAGTGGGACTAAATAGTTGGCTCTTTCAGAGAGCCAGTATGGGCATGACGGGCTGAATGTAAAATTCTTTGAGCATCACAAACGTATTCATATCTTACCTCTGTATCATACAGAGTTGACAATTTATGAATAAATCAGGATTAAGGCGCTGTTTGTCAATGGAAATATGGTGAACCCAATTATTTCTGTAATAGTTATTCTCTTAGCAGCCAGGCTATGTGGGGACAGGGGGAGGAGAGTGGTGTCAGCCTGCTTTAGGACCCACACTATTTTTCATAAATTGCACTTGTTAAAGGAACAGTTCAGTGGCACTGGATAATGGTCAAGAGTGGGAATCTCTGTTGATTTAACGCTCACTAACAAACAGAGGTGAATTGTAGCCTACCTGGCCAGTGGTGCCTCTGTTGGGATCAGCTAAACCAAGGCTGGAACCTGGACTCTTATCTGAATGGCTGACCGCTATGATAGTAACACTGGGGCTCTCTGTGTTGAGATCCAGCACATTTATAAGGTAGCCAATAAATGTCACTTATCACATTCCTTACCTGACAGACGGCATGATAAGCTTAACTTTGAAAGTAAATGGAGCAAAATCTGACCTTGTCAAGAAGCTAACAACTTATCTCATGTCGGAGACAGGGCGGTTGATAAAATCAGCACGGCTTGATTTGCACCACACAGACCTGCTTGTTGTTGATCTCTTTAGTCGATCTGAGCAATAACTGATGCTGCTTTCACATTGGAACTTGATAATGCCACCATCCTGGCAGTCGCTTAACATGTCGTGTCCCAAACTATATACTGTATGCCCAGACATTATTTTCTAGCAATATCTATCTAATTTGTTCTTGAAACAAAGAACATTTTCTGCTTCCTCTGTCTCCCTAGGGAGCCTGTACTGCTAACAAACTTGGGTTCATGTCTATTTTATTACCAATTTAGCAAGTAGCAGGAATAACCGCCCTCCCCTGCCCATTTTCAAATCCCGCCTAAAGACCTTCCTTTTTGATCGTGCTTGTGGTCACCTCCGCTTTCCCTCTCCCCCTGGCTCGGGGTCAGACTCTGCAGCTGGCAAGTGCTGGCAAGGACACTATACCTGCGTGAAGGGCGTTATATAAATGCAAGTTGTTGTAATCTTTCACTATTTATTTTCTCAAAAGCTTTCAAGGTTTTGAAGATGTCTATCACATTCCTCTCTTAACCTTCTCCTTGATTGCCATCGAAAAGTTATTTACAAGTAGCTACTTTCACGTTTGTACTCAAAAAGTGGGCAGTGTTTTACATTGATGTGTATCTTCCTCTACCCCCCACCCCCCTCCCCATCCTGTATCACTGCATACATATCTAAAAGTGCCAACATTGCTAGGATTCTTGAGCGTTCAATCATTTTGTTTGTACAGTACGAAATCTGCAGGTGTTTAGTTGACATAACTTGGGTGTGTTTTCATTACAGATTCTTGTTCCTCATTGCCAATGGGCACATGGACAATTACTAACGGACTAACATGTTGGGTTCCAATAGCTGTTTCCTTGACTTGATGCATTCCTTAATGTTGGGTGTGTTCCCTGTGACATTGTCACTCTTAATTCTTTTTTTAGCCATGAATCTTACAACAGAGATACAACAGCCATTTGACCCATCTAGTCTGTACTGTGCTTTTTCTCTAACTGAGTCTATCTAATCCAACCTCACTCTCCTATTTGCTTCATATACACTTTAATATTATTTTTCAAATACTGTACATCAAATTCCTTTTAAAAGGCTTCACGGACCCTACTTGTATCTTTTGCCAGAGAATGGCACATTCTAGCAATGCTTTTCCCTTTAATTGCCGTGTTTCGCCCACAAAATATCTAGTCAATTCACTTTACAGTGTATTCTGCGAAGCGCTTTGAGACGTCTCGAACATTTGGTCAGGCGCTATCTCAAATGCAAGGATTATTATTGATTCCTTTGGTGATTGAATTTGTGCCCCTCTTGTTACTGACACTCTGACCAGTGGAGATGATCTTTACCTTATCATTACACCCTTCATTTTGAAGCCCTCTATCAGGTCGCCCTTTACCTTCTCAGTTGGCATTGGGTACATTGCTGAAACATTTCTAAAAGAACCATCAAATTAGTAACAGCTGATATCGTGACAGATGCTTAACTCTATTTGTTGCTTTGCTCTTGTTTTGAGGTCTTTAGGCCATAGGGTATAAGTGCTCAGGCGTGTCGTAAACCAAGATGGACCTTGAGGCGTTTCCACTGTTTCATTATTTATATCCAAATGTCATAATTATCTAAATTCAATTGTTGTGATCTTTCTGCTGGAAACCGGCTGAGCAGTGAGAGTGATGGGTTAGATCACGGTGGGTGAAGAACAACAACATCGAAACGTCTCGAAGGTTCACAGCAATTGTAGTCAAGTGTAGTGACTATTTCTAGCAGAATATGGCAGTTCTATTGCACACAACACCATGCCACACACATAGTCATGAGATGCTGGATGACCAATTAATTTGGAGGACTGTTGGCATAACAATCTTCCAAATGAAGAAATTCTTCCCATATTCTCTCCTGCTTCTTCAATCTACTGACAGTCCTAAGACTATGCGCTCTTGTCACTGACTTCCCCCTAACTAAAGGAAATGTTTTTTTCCCCCGTTTACCCTGTCGTGCCCATTCAGAATTTGGAAAGCCTCTATCGGACACTCTCAATCTCAATCTCCTCTGTTCCTGTGGAAAAATACTAAATGTAATCAGCGGACTGTATGGCCAGAAGCCATGCTTTAAACTCTATACACGCACAGAATGTTTGTTGCTATCCTTTTTTCCAGTCAGCCAGTTACCTAAATAACCATCCTGGGTTAGGGAAAAAGGTCACTAAAAATGTTCTTGTTGCTGTGACATAAGGGCCCGGGCTCCAGAGGCAGTGCAGAGAGCAAAGAGGACGATAACAGCCTTGCACTTGTTTGCTTTTCCTGTGCCACAAAATATTTACTTTACAGTATATGGAAGCACTTTGAGACGTCACAAAGACGTGATAAGGCGCTATATCAAATGCAAGGATTATCATTATTATTGTGGTTATTATTATTATTATTATGCCGCATGTTGCAATGAAAACATTCTCATTTCCTGAACTCCGGAAGCGGGAAAAGTAAAACCTCAGAAACTGGACCAAAGGTTTTGCTTTTCCTGCGATCCTCTGGGAGAATGGGTTTGTTTTATAAAGGTGCCCACAGAAAGCGTAACATGTGGTTGACCACAAGCCGAACCCTATTATATGAGATGTGTAATAGTGCGCAGGCTTGTAATAAAATAGAGACATAACAATTTACCTTTTTATAGCACTTTTTAAGTCAGGACATCAAAGTGTTTGCCTGCTCGTACAGTATATACATACAGCGACTCTCCCAGATACAGCACATCAGTGATGCTGTGGAGTCCTGCAGCATCTCAGTCAGAGCAATCGCTTTTCAAGCGAGAGAACCCCGTCAGGGCTAAACCTTTCCTTACTACACATGCCTCTGTTTATTGAGCAGTCGGTGGGAAGCGGGTTGTTAGTCGATCCCGGGTTCTCTCGCTTGTGAGGCGAGTGCTCTCATCAATACGCTACAGGACTCCACAAATGCATGTTTGCTCTTATAGCAGTGCCCCTCTGCTAAAGCCACGCGATTATTTCCCATTTTCTACAACATCTGTTTTTGTTTCTTTGGTGTAATGCAGTCTCCAGCAGAATCTGATTAAGTCACAAGACTTGTTTACAACCTGTTCATGGATGCCATGCTCATTAACAACTTAGAATGACATTCAACGCATGTTTCAACATTTGAAACTTAGCCAAACAGACCACCAAATCTGGAATTAAAGTTCTTCATAGCCTGTGAGAGTGGTTTGTGCAGTTATTTGTCTCTGGAATGGTTTGATTCAAGTTCAGCATCTATATTTACAGTAGTACCCAGTAGTACTCCCTTAAGAACATGCCAAAGCAGCAGACCAAGATCATTTTTGCTCTTTGCCCATTTTATTTGCTACTGAGTACTCTGCCAAATGATTTTCTAAGTTGTTAATGAGCATGGCATTCGCTCGACTGGCTCCAGCCTCCTGCTTGTCTCTTGTGACCTTCGTTCCACCATTGGTATCCGCACTTTCAGCCACTTTGCCCTGATGTTTTGAAGTTAGGGCTGCCATATCAAATGCAAGCATTATTACTGTTATTATTTGTTTTTTCAGAAAGCTAAGGCAGGTTTGAAGGGCAAAATGGCTGCCTTACTGGCTGTAAAATGCTGTGATTCTGTTGTGTAAGTGCTGGTTATCTCATTCAACTTAGTCTGAGGGAGGGTGGGACCTACCAAGTCTGCACGGCTCAATTACTCGCTGGATAAACCCACTGCTAATCCAGAGTGTATCTTAATACTGAGATCAGATGATAGGTGTCATAAGGCTACACAACTGTAGAGAGCAGAGTGTTTCCACATACATACACAGTTAGTAAATGAGGACTTACAATTTCTTTAGCGCCTTGAAATGGCTCAAAGTACTTGACAGCCATTCTGTGCAACATCCAAAGAGGAGTTTTGAACGTGTAGATAGACCATTGTTGGCTGTGCTGAGTTGCTGTATTGGGGGATTGTGACTCCCACGGCTTGAGTAGCTGGTGAGGATAACCTTTTGAGGTTCAGACATTTCACCCAGATCGGTTCCGGTCAAACTCATCTCCCGCCCGAAATAATTCAGACATTGTTAACTCTGGAAAAATTTCACAGCCGTAGGAAATGGAAAGAAATGATTGATAGGCTTGTTATCCTAAGAAAAATGGACCCAGTCTATAAATGGTGTTTTCCCCCTTTAACACATCCGTTTCCTGGCACTGTTTCTTTTGGCTGAGATCCATGAAATTACAAAACATCATCTTGCCCTTCAGTTGCTTGAGGCAGAATTAAAACTGCTGGAAATCAAGAAGAATTTTAATCACTGAGGTTTGTCTTAATACTGCATCTGAACTGACACAGTAAGGATGATTGGTGGATCCCTCTAATGGGGTTGTTTGGTATCCAATCTTTACGCTGTCCTGAAAATTCTTAACAAGTTTTATTAAATATTTTCATGAGCGAGAGGACCCATGTTCAATTCCCGGGCAGGGCGAAACCTTAGGCGAGTTTCCTTACTCCACACACATGCTTCTGTTTACCTACCAATAAGTAAGAACCCGTAAATTATTAGTGGATTTGACGGATCACTTTTCTGGAAGTGATAATCCCTTAAAAAAAATTGGTCACTCAATCCACGACTGTCTGTGGGACACTGCTGTGCGCAATTGGCTGCTGCATTTCGCCCACAAAATATACAGCCAATTCATTTTTACAACATTATGTGAAGTGCTTTCTGATGTATCAACGATTTGATAAGTTGCTATATCAAATATAAGTATTATTATTATTTTTGGGTGCCTCTGTTGGTGTGATTTTACAGGGTGCCACAAGCTGGTCTCAACAGCCCTGTGCACAAAATGGCTACTATGTCTGGCCAATAAAACAGTCACTACACTTGACAAAGACCGTAAAACACTTGAGACTTTAATTGTATGAGGCACTGTGAAAATGTAAGGTTCTTTTCCAAAAGGTTTCGGAAACTTTATCTTCCAGGAAATCATCGATGAACCTTGGCTTTCATCTCTATCAGCCCCTCTTTATGATCATACCCCATTGGCCGGGGCTCACCGTCCACTGAGCAGATAACCCAAGTCTTCCCATCCATCACATTGCCAGAGAGTTCTTGTTAAATGAAAATCTAGTTTGTGAGTCAGAACGAGATCCTGAGCCCAGTATTCATGAGGCTTGAGGCTGGATCATCTCCAAAATGCCTGCTAAACCCATTTCCTTAATAATAGTGAGTGCTCCAGATGGCTTTTGGGGATACAGTGCGATCTATTGACTGATCTTGATTCATGAGCTGTGCTCAAGGCTGCTTTAAAATTTTCTCCTGCTGCCAGCGGGAATGAATTGAATTGGAGTTGCTCATGGGGTAACTTTAGTATCAGAACGTCTCAGCTCCTGAAAGAGCTTATGTGTTTAGTCTCACACCCTTTGTTCTTCCACCCGCCACCCCCCCCCCCCCACCCCCCCTCCCACACCCCCACGTTCCCCCCCCACCACCACCCAAGCCCTTTGAATCAAAAGAATCATAAGCTAATATCAGCTATCAAATTTGTTTTGTGGTTGGAAAGATCTTCAGCCGCAGACTGATCCCTGTAAGGATCTGCTCATCACGGCTGAGGTTGTTGATCCTCAGCACAAGCATTAGAGGGAGGGCTTGAGGAGACATGAGTTTGCACCAGAATTTATCCATCAATCTGAAGTTGAATGGGAAGATCTGCTTCTGAGCCTCCGTTAGCTGCCTCGGGAAGATCCTAATAGTGTGACATTGTGGTTGAAAATGTTTCCTCTTTCAAAAGGGAATTGGATATAGACTTGAAAAGGGAAAGTTTGCAAGGCTATAGGGAAAGAGAGGTGGGGGGTGGGCAGTGGGACTGATTGGGCAGCTCTTTCAAAAAGCCGGCACAGGCACGATGGCCGAATGGCTTCCTTTTGTGCTGTAAGATTCTATGATTTTCTTGCGTGGTATTTCCTAGTTTCCGCTGTCCACAGCTCTGTGATAGCACTAATTGGCCTGAGACACAACTCAGTGTTGGAGAAAAAAAACATCCTTCTCCTTGATGGTCCACTGACGCTGAGCATTAACACACTGTGTGCTTCCCTCGGAGACCACACTTGTTTTGTTTTTCTTTCTGGGTTTCTCAATTCCTCTCCTCAAACCTTCGCTGGGGCATCAGTAAGGTTTGCCAGTCGCTCTCTTGTCACTGGGGGTTCTGGGTTCAAGTCTAATATGGGACTTGAGCTCATAGTGTGGGCTGAAACTCCAGGACATGGCTTTAATTCCTATAATTTTGCTGGGTTGATGTCACAAAATTTCAGTGAGACCCCGTCACAGTCAAATTCCTGCCTTCCATAGCCAGCAGCGAGTCACATGTCTGAGTAAACTCCCAAAAAATGGCAGTGACTGCACTTGCGTGAAACATTCTTTTTAAATGCTTCTCACAAGTGATAAGGCACTGTTATCAAATGTTATTTTTTTTAATGACATTCCTGAATCCACAAACAATGGATTTAAAAAAATGGATAAAAGAACCATTTTAGGAGGAAACCATCTAATCTTGGGTTCAGATGGTGAGAAACAGCAGCTTTCTCCCCTTAGCATCTCATATCCCGCCTTTCACAATTAATTTAACAGTGACCCATTCGCTGCCTCTTTGTGTTCAGTTAGTACTCAGTTCATGGTTTAACATGTTGATTGCTTCCTAATATCTTTGGCTTTGTCATCCTGTGTAGGAGTTTCTCGAACATAACTGGAATACTTCTGATAGACACACCTGAAAGCCCCAAGGAACCAATTCATTGATCTGAGGGATTGCTAGTGTCCTGAAGAATGAGCAGACAGTTACCTGGACTCCAAGGTGAATACCCAATTACAATCTTATGATTGAAAATCAAATGAAAGGACTGTGTAGGATTCCAACGCTCACCAACAGAATAGATAGAGGTGATGAGAATGAAGCTCTCTTTCTGTGTGCAAAGACTATCACAGTGACTTGCCTGTATCAGTGTGGGGGTAAGGATTGACTTTTGGTGAAAGAAATGCCTGGATTCATTGCCCCTTGTGCAAGCAAGACTGTCCTCTCCCTTCTTCCATCCACTTCACCCGCAAAATATACAGTCAATTCACTTCACAGTGCATCTTGTGAAGCGCTTCGAGACGTCTCAGAGACGTGATAAGGCGCCGTATCAAATGCCAGGATCACCCACCACTGGAGGTCACGCTTTCAGCCACTACGCCCCGAAGCTCTGGAACACTCTCCCGCAATGCCTCCGCCTCGCCCCCTCGCTCCCCTTTTTCAAGTCCCCATCTGAAAACCTTCCTTTTCGACTGTGCTCGAAGTCACCTCCTACCCACCACCGCCCCCCCCCCCCCCCACCCGCCCCCGCCGCGGCTTGGAATCAGTCTCCGCCACTGTTAAAACAACCTGAGACGCTACCCCAGGCGGAGGTGCAAGTTGTTGTGGTTCTTGTTAACCTTAAATGGCCCGGTGTGGGGGGGGTGGGGTGGGGGGGGGATGAAATGAAGATGAACTAACAGCAAAGCCATAAAAGAGGTGGTGGGTGAAGGAAGCTCCATTTCAACCTGTTCCCTCCACACACACACACATACACAGTACAGTACAGTAACAGTAACAGTAGACACTGGGAGTCTCTGAGAGAGAGTGAGTGAGAGAGTGAGAGAGAGAGAGAGAGAAAAAAAAGGCTGATCTGATCACGTCCGTCTGCGATTATTGATTAACATTGGAGGGGTTTTTTTTTAGCTGCATTTCCGGGGGGTGGCGTTTTAAAACCGTGTCCATGCGATGGGGAAGAGAAGGAAAGGAGAGACAGACACACACACACACACACTGGAGAGACTTATCAGTATTCTGCCATTTGATTATGCAAATCTCTCAGACGAAGGAGAGAGCGACTGAGCAGCTCAGCTTTGTGCATTTGGGCTGAGGTTTCTCCCCAACACAGCACAGCTCAGCACAGCTCAGCTCAGCTCAGCTCCAGGGCAGGATCACCCCCTCCCTCACCCCCTCTCTCACCCCCTCTCTCTCTCTCTCTCCCTCTCTCCCTCTCTCTCTCTCTCCCCCCTTCTGTTCCTCTGTGTTTCTAACAAAGTAGCTCCACAGATGTTGTAGAAAGCCACACAGTCCATTGGAAAGGGACAGAGAGAGTGAGTGAGTGAGTGAGAGAGAGAGAGAGAGAGAGAGAGCATCTGATGTAGTCAGGACTTTTAGAGTACAGTTGGTCCTGTGGTTGGCATCTCCCCCCCTCCTCACTCCCCCTCCTCACTCCCCCCCTCCTCACTCCCCCCTCCTCACTCCCCCCCTCCTCACTCCCCCCTCCTCACTCCCCCCTCCTCACTCCCCCCCCTCCTCACTCCCCCCTCCTCACTCCCCCCCCTCCTCACTCCCCCCTCCTCACTCCCCCCCTCCTCACTCCCCCCTCCTCACTCCCCCCCTCCTCACTCCCCCCCCCTCCTCACTCCCCCCCTCCTCACTCCCCCCCTCCTCACTCCCCCCCTCCTCACTCCCCCCCCCCCCCCTCCTCACTCCCCCCTCCTCACTCCCCCCCTCCTCACTCCCCCCCTCCTCACTCCCCCCCTCCTCACTCCCCCCCTCCTCACTCCCCCCCTCTCCTCCTCCTTTAGGTGCACACTTTTTCCTGTGCCTTTCCCTCTGCACTTCGGTGACAATGGACCCACAGAGGGGAAGCGGTCGGACCTCCCTCCTCCATGTCCTGGTGCTGCTGCCTCTCGCCGCCGACATCTGCTCCTCCGTCTGTCCGGAGCGGCGGCTGCAGTCCCGGGAACAGGCGGCCAATGTGGTCTTAACGGGGACGGTGGAGGAGATCGTCAATCTGGATCCGGTGCTCGATACCTACTCCTGCAAGGTCAGCCCGGGGGGGGGGGGGGGCAGCCCGGGGGGGGGGGGGCAGCCGGGGGGGGGGCGGGGGGGGGGCAGCCCGGGGGGGGGGCAGGGGGCTGGGGGGGGCAGCCCCGGGGGGGCAGCCTGGGGGGGGGGGCAGGGGGAGGGGGGGAGAGTGGGGAGAGGGGGAATGGTGCATTGCAATTCTTGCACTCAATAAACTCATTTAAACGCCTTCAGTGTGAGTGTGTGTGAGGGGGTGGGATTGGGGGGGGGTTAGTGTTGGGTGGGGGTGGGGGTTAGTGTTGGGGTGGGGTTAGTGTTGGGGTGGGGGTTAGTGTTGGGGTGGGGGTTAGTGTTGGGGTGGGGGTTAGTGTTGGGGTGAAGGTGGGGGTTAGTGTTGGGGTTGGGGTTAGTGTTGGGGTTGGTGTTGGGGTTAGTGTTGGGGTTGGGGTTAGTGTTGGGGTTAGTGTTGGGGTGGGGGTTAGTGTTGGGGTGGGGGTTGGGGTTGGTGTTGGGGTGGGGGTGGGGTGTGGGGGTGGGGTTAGTGTTGGGGTTGGTGGGGTGGGGGTTAGTACTGGGGTTAGTGTTGGGGTGGGGGTTAGTGTTGGGGTGGGGGTGAGGGTGGGGGATTAGTGTTGGGGTGGGGTTAGTACTGGGGTTAGTGTTGGGGTGGGGGTTAGTGTTGGGGTGGGGGTGAGGGTGGGGGTTAGTGTTGGGGTGGGGGTTAGTGTTGGGGTGAGGGTGGGGGTGAGGGTTAGTGTTGGGGTGGGGGTTAGTGTTGGGGTGAGGGTTAGTGTTGGGGTGGGGGTGGGGGTGGGGGTGAGGGTGAGGGTGAGGGTGAGGGTTAGTGTTGGGGTGGGGTTAGTGTTGGGGTGAGGGTGGGGGTGGGGGGAGAGCACTTATTGTACCGCTGAATTTAAAACGTGGGGAAAAATGGTTTAGTTTTATTTCATAAAACCCCAACAGAGTATTCAGAGTACAACTGTCTCTCCAGATATGGGTTCTTTTTAAAAAAAATCACAGCGTTGTTCAAAATACATGAAGTTTCTTAACCTTTGATCTTTAAATGCCTTAAGTACTTTTTTTCAGGGGGGAGAGGGGGGGAGAGGGGGGAGAGAAGGGGGGGAAGGGGGAAGAGAGGGAGAGAGGGGGGGGAAGGGGGAAGAGAGGGGGAAAGGGGGGGAGAGGGGTGGGGGTGGTGGGGGAGAGGGGGAGAGGGGTGGGGGGGGGGGAAAGGGGGGGTGTGGGGGTGTGGGAGAGGGGTGGGGGGGAGGGGGAAAGGGGGGGGGGAGAGGGGTGTGGGGGTGTGGAGGTAAGTACACAGATGTTATTGTGGGAAAAACGCTTTATGTGATCAACAGTTGAACCACGTCTTGGGATTCTGTGCGGAAGTGTAGGGTTTAATATCTGCGCTAAATTAGCTCTGTTGGGATTTAGGAACGTTCTGTGTGTGTGAGGGGTGGAGGGTGGGGGGGGATAGGGAGGGTGGGAGGGGGTGATGGGGAGGATGGGGGTTGGGGGGTGATGGTGGGGGGTGGGGGGTAAAGCTTCCAGTGGTGGTGGAGTTTTCAGATCAGTTGTGTGCAGTCGGGATTCCTATCTCAGTCACCACTCCTGGAGGAAGGTCGGTGCTGCAGCTGAAGTGAACGTGGCTCCAGGGCATGAGAGCTCTCACAAAGAAAAGACAAGTCATCAAATACTGTATCAGCAACAGCACTCACCCACCCACCCACCCACTGCCTCCCTCCCTCCCTCCCTCCCAACCCAGTGAGCTGTGCCCCCAGTAAAACCTTGTGGTTCCTCTCCCCCCTCCCACCCACCCACCCACCTAAAACAACTAAAACAACACCGAAAAATAGTTTACAAGTCTTGCAGCTCAGTGGTCAGAGCGCTCGCCTCGCAAGCAACTGGACCTGGGCTCGATTCCCGGGCGCGGCAAAATGTTGGGAAAGTCGCCTTACTCCGTCCGCACTCCTCGGTTTACCGAGCAGCAAACGGGAACCCGGTTGTCAGTCGATTGGCGGGGGTGGCCGCTCCGGGGGTAATAACCCCCTTCAAAATCAATTGGCCATTCGGTTCGTGACCGTTTGTGGGACGCTGCTGCGCTCAATTGGCTGCCGTGTGTCGCCCACAAAATATCCAGTCGATGCGCTTTGCAGCATATCCCGTGGAGCGCTTTGAGGTGCCTCCGAGACTTGATGAGGCTCTGTATCAAATGCAAGGGTTATTATTGCATTGTTAGAACCTGGGTTCCGGCACTCCTTCGGATCGGTTTTAAATTGAATTAGCCATTTTTTTTAAAAAGTCGTCTGTGATTTAAACCGAAGGTCATTCAAATCAAAAACTTTTATTTGTTCTACTGTGGCACTTACAGTACAGTACACTTACCTACTATACCAGCATTCAAAGATCAGGTCTAGGTTGTGGTTTATCCCTCTCTTTTCTCGATGACTGCTTTTTGCCCCCACCCTCCATAGACTCTGTGGATACCATTCCCTCCCTTGACTCCCTTGGAGTCCTGTAGCTCAGTGGTTAGAGCACTCGCTTTGCAAGCGAGAGACCTGAGTTCAATTCCAGGCAGAGGGCGAAACCTTGGGCAAGTTTCCTTACTCCACACAGAGCCTAATAATAATCCCTCCAAAAACCCAAAACAATAATAAATTGGTCATTTTCAATCTACGACTGTTTGTGGGACATTGCTGTGCGCAATTGGCTGCCGCGTTCGCCCACAAATATACAGTCAATTCACTTTACAGTGTGTTCTGTGAAGCGCTTTGGGACGTCCTCCCGACGTGAAAAGCGCTATATCAAATGCAAGGATTATTATTATTATTATTATTGACCGACTGGTGCACCTATTGCTCTCTCTTGAGTGACACTCACTCCTCTCTCCCTTTCTGATAAAACCCTGAATTTTTTTTCTTCTATCCGCCCCAAGACCCCACCACCCCACCCCGCACTCAGGACTGTGTTGGTCATAGTATTGCCCAGTGTGAGACTAAGCCATTCCGAGCTGGAAAGTCCCAGGATTGATGCCGTTTTGCGTTGACTAATTGGCTGTTTATATTACAGGCTACTAGTAGCCTGAGGCTGTTGGTGTTGGATTCCTGACCAGTTTACATTACTGGGGCAGAATCCAAAGCACCAGTGGCAACTTGGAACTGACTGCACGTGTGCTAACCTGTATGTTGGGGTCACAAACTTCATCTGACATAGTTGTTCTATGTTATAAAAATTACAGCCCCGAAGTGAGACGAATCAATGATATTTGGGGGGAGGGAAAATTATATATTTTTTTGCTCTCTCTGGATTTCCTTATCTCCGATAACAGCAAACTGTTTTGCTGACTTGGAGCTGTGAGAATAATAATAATCCTTGCATTTGATATCACGCCTTATCACAACTTTGAGACATCTCTAAGTGCTTTACAGATTATACTGTAAAGTGAATTAACTGTATATTTTATAGGTGAAATTGCTTCCTCCCACTCCACCCATACCTCTTCCATTAGTTTAGTGTGTCGCTGTTTACACGTGAAGGATGGCCAATTTGGTGTACAAGAAGTGCAGATAACAGTGGAAACGTATCTCAGTGTGAGCCAGCACCTCCAGGGAGAAGGTCGGGGGTGGCGGGGAGGAGGGGGCAGAAAGAAGGAGCTTGGATTTTTGTCATTCCATTCCACCTCAGAAGTCTGAAAACTTTACAGAAATGATTACCTGGGGTGGTGACTATTTTGGGCTGGCAAATGCAGCAACATAAAGCAAAGGTGCACACACAGCCATGATTAACGTGTTGGCCAAAGACATTGAGTGAAACTCCCATTCTCTTCTTGAATAGTGCTATGGGATCTTTAATGTCCATCTGAATAGAGAAATGGAACATTTTTGTTTAAACATCTCATCCTGAGGGACAGCACCTCCCTCCCTCCCTCCCTCTCTCTCTCCCCCCCCCCCAGCGCTGCACTGGAATGTGTGCAAGTTCCTGTGTAATGCTTGAATCATAATCTTCTGACCCAGAGGTGAGAGTGCAACCAGTTGAGCCAAGATGACACTGACTGACTGGCATTGGGGCCAGCAGATAAAACGATCGTGCTTCTGTGCAGCTCAAAGGCACAGTGGAAAACTCCTAACCTTCTGTGCAGTCGCCCCCTAAGGAAAATGCTTTGTGCTCGCCCTTTTTATTTCCCCACCTCTCCCAAGGGCAGTGACTCACACTCTGTGGGTGTGAGTAGCCTTCATGTTACTTTGCCCCCAAGGTTTTTGTGATTAATCCTTGATGGTGAGTATCAACAGGGTGTTCGGGCGGGGAGAGAGGTCGTCATCTCACAATCAATTTACAGTTAATTCTGTCCACTTGACATCCACCGATTGCACTTCTCTGAAGCGCTGAAAAGGCAGAGGATCAGGAATAGGAGCTCGAGCTAGTTCATACTTGTAATTTTGTGGTTGTGTTGATTCCACCTCCAACCCAGGGACATGAATCAGTTGTACTTAGAATCTAATCAATCTTCTCATTTCATTGGCACCTTATCAATTCCTTGGGATGCCAGAAGGATTTATTGTAAAATGTAGTGACTGTATTTTATAGGTGAACGTAACAGCCATTTTGCGCACAGCAATGTCCCATAAACAGCCATTGAAGTGAATGACTAATTTTATCTGGTGTATTGCTCCTGCCTGAAGACAAATCAGATAGAATCTGGACCGTGCTAGTCTGTATTTCGATACGTCTTTGAAGGATATATATTATATATATATATAAACTGCGGGAGATGTGACCTGGAGTGACACAGGATTTCTAAACATTGAATCAATGACAACTTGCATTTATATAGGACCCTCCACGCAGGATAGTGTCTCGGAGTGCTGCATAATAGTGGCTGGGGTTGTATCAAGGGATACGGGTCCAGGGCGTGCAATTGAAGTTGTGGTGCAGATCAGCCATGATCTTAAACAATGGCGGAACAGGCTTGAGGGGCCGAATGACCGACTCCTGACTCCATACTGAGCGAGGGAGGAGGGAGAAGTGACCATTGTGGGGGGGGGGGGGGGGGTGAGGTAGGTGGGATTCCTGACAGTCACCGAATTGATCTGCGTTGTGGTCCGAGCAGGTCAGCACGCTCCACATCCCGTTATCAGCATTTAATATTTACCAATACACCATCGATCTAGGTGTGTGTGTGTGTGTGTGTGTATAGATAGATACATGTGTCATCGGTGGCCTCCGATCCACCTTGTAAAGGCAATCCAGGAATGCCAAACATTGCACTAGCCTTTCAGATTGATATTGCAGCAGTGATCTTCCTTTCCCAGAAAGGTTGGAATTGGGCTGCGTTATTTCTTTCGACCGTGGTATTTTATAAACTCCCGGAAGCTAAAACGGGATTCATTTGGAATGGCCGGCAACGTATTGTTCTGGGTGTCATTTTTTTCAGATTTTCCAGTGTTTGTGTTGCTCGCTTGTCTGGCTGCTGCCAACGTGCCCATGTTGTGTGAGTGGGCAGCCGGGATGGAACACTGTGAAGTGGAACTGAAGAAATCAGAAGCCAGTTAGCTCTTATCGGTGGCCTCAGCACTCTTGACCAGTCGGGAGTGACTCTTGGCAGTGAGAAGAAGCATCTTTGGCTTGTTGAGAGACGAATTGAGCCTCCAGCCAGCCGACAGCTGCAGTGCGCCAGGTCACCAGGCAGCCAAAGTGTCCGGACATGACTCTGGTGGGAGCCCTGATCAATGCAGAGTCAACGGATCTTGGCCGGGGCAGTGTAGACAGGAGAAATCAGCTGATGGTCTTCTTTTGTCCACAAAAACCTGGATTCTCTCTGGTTATGTAGCTCAGAACCGAGCTGTGAGCTTTCACGTCTAAACGGCAGGTGTGTGTGACTGGACAACTTGGGATGGAAACTCGGAAGCAGAGTCTCCCACCAAGAATGGATGCTGCTTGTTGAAGCCAGTCGTGGATCCCCTCGGCTGCCTCTGTGAGATCAGCTGATGCAACACAGAACAGGAATGGAACGCAGCCCCCCTTCTGTGACTCGGTAGCTGGTATACACAGACCTATGGGAGGGGAACCGCAAAATAGAATGATTATTTCACAGTTTCCTGTGTGGTAGCGTTTGATTTGGCCTCTACTTTGTGGGAAGAAGATCTTTCACATTTTCTCAAGTCCTCAGCAGTTCTGACCCATCAAACCACAAAGATTAGAGGGAGCAAAGCTTGCATTTTTGGAGTTGCAAGTCTTAGAGGCCTTCAGATTGGAGGAACGTTGCTTTAAAGAGTCCCACCCCCTCCCCAAGCCAACTATCCTCCAGATTAACTTTTATCTCTGCCTGTTTGGTGAAACCTTGTTGTTCTCCGGTGGTTGCTGTGTTTTGCTAGAGCAACGTCCTTTGCTTGTCAGTCGTTAGCACTTTCAGACGGTTCAATGTGCGCTATAAACATACGCTTTGTCACAGGCATTTTCAGTTGTGTACCAAATGACTCAGCGATCCAGGAAAGCGGTGTCAGCTGAGTGTATTGTACTATTGTACTTTCTCCCCCCCACCCTTACCTGTTCAGGCCTTGTACTGAAATGTCTCTGCTAATTTGGCAGATGCACTGTATTTGCTTGGAAGGCACTTGTTTACTCTGGGACCCATGGATAGTGCTTTCCTGTCCTGTGTTTACAAAGATCTGATGACCTGTGAGATTACACAGGCTACACCTCCATTTCATTGCGAGGATGAAACGTTTCATGTGCGATTTGTTGTTTACATGTGACCCCAACCGACCGCGGGGGAGGAGGGATCTGTTTCTGTTCTGATTCAGTTGAATTCAGGGCAATTGACACTGGTGCATTTTCTTATTTTTGCTTCCTGGAGAGTGCGGCAAACCTTCCCGTATCCTTGGCCATGTGGGAGGCTCTTTGTGTAGCTTAGGCTCTAAGTACAGTGCTGGTAGATTGTGTGTATGTGTGCTAGGGAAGGAGAGTAGAGGCCACTGTGATCCTGTCTTCACCCAATATGCAGTCACATGTAGCAAAGGTTACTGAATATCAATTAAGAGCAAAAAAATTGTATTCTCCCTCACCAGTCTCGGTTTGGATTATTGTGTTCAGTTTGGTCGACAAATCAACTCGCCTTGAAGGGTGTCCATCAGTAAATCACTAAATGAATACTTAGGAAGAATGGGGTCTGCTACGGTGAGAGGCAGGGTTAGATTCCTTACAGCTGAGGAGTTTAAGGGGTGTTGTGTACTGAAGGCAGTTGATGAGCTAGAAGATTAACGGATGTCTCGCCTCTACTAGGGAATCCCAAGAAACACAAACTTTGAGCTAAGCCTGTGAGAAACGAGGTTGGAAAAGGTTTCTTCGCACAGAGGCTGTGAGAATGTGGCATGCACTAGAGATGGAATCAATTGAGACGGTTGGGGTGGGGGGTGGGGGATGACAAACATTTGAAGTAAGGATATGCAGAATAAGTGAGGAAATAGGATTGGAAGATGTGCCATGATCTAATCAACTAGTACAACAGGGTTGACTACTGAACAGCCTTTCTGCTCTTTAAGTGGCGAGCCAGCAACAGTAACTTGCATTTATATTCACAGGTTAGCCTTGGAGAGCTTAACTGTGGCGGAAACTTAATCCTGTGGGCCAATATCTTAGGCTATTAAGCAGTAGGAGAAATGGACAATTAAGACAAATTGCTACAGAAACCTCTTTTTGACTGCATTGGCTATGAGACATGTATGCTTCCTGACCTTTACATAGTTTTACAGTACTGGCTGATGGACTGATCATTTGAGATCCAAGTCCATAAACCTACTTGGATTAAATTGTGGTTTTGTCTAGTGATGTTGTGTACTTTGCTCAGTGAAGAGAGCATTAAAGTCTTCTATGACAGCTCAGAGTAATTCAGTGAATATCTTAGACTGGTTTTTGAGACAGCTGATCCCAGCTGGTGTGACATGAGCATGGGAATTGGCTGTTGTCTCGCTGAGCCAGTGAGGGCAAAATCAGACAGGATTCAAACCCATTTGACTCGGAGGCGAGAGTCCTACCACTGACTCTTTTCAAGTGCCTTTAGAAAAGGAGACACAGAAGGGAAGATATTAGTGCGGGAAGGGAAGGAGGATCACAACTGAGCCAAATAAATATTGATGCATTCCTTTCCCTCCCTCTTTTTTTCCCCTCCCTCCCATAATATGATCCTGTAAGTTATTGGTCAGAAACTGGACGGTTTGTGCGTCGGCCGAGAACTGGCCTTAATTTAGATTTTGTTCTGTTTGGCAGGTGCGGGTGTGGAGGTACTTGAAAGGCAAAGAAACCCTGAAGAACGAGCTCCTGTTGGATGGCAACAAGGTGATGATTTGCGGCTTTGGCGATCCCTCAATCTGCGACAACCAGGTGTCCACCGGCGACACGCGGATATTCTTTGTGAACCCGGCTCCAGAGTTCATGTGGCCGGCTCACAAAAACGAGCTGATGCTGAACTCCAGCCTCATGAGGATTACCCTGAGAAACCTGGAGGAGGTGGAGAACTGTGTGGAAGGTAGGTCCTCGCTCTTTTTTTGTGCATTTGTTTCATCAAAACTTTTAAGAGCTCGGGGGTGAACTTCCTCAGCCAAACGCTATATCAGCGTCAATTATATTGTATTAATACAATATAAGACGGTCAGTGTTGTGGTAGCTGATCTCAGCCAGGGCAGCATTCTGGATTGCTGCAGTTGGCCCCAGCTCCCAGTTTAGAGAGGAGAAGCTCCCTGATTGCTATCCAGCGAAATATTTCTCCCTTAGCCTTGTGATATACCAATCCTGGGTGAGCTTCAAGCGGGTTCCCCTGATGTTTCAACACACTTGGATCGCCTGCCTGCCTGCTGGCTAATATCCATGATGGAATAATGAATGCTCAGGTGAGAGTCTCCAGGGCACCTGTGGAACCGCAGCCGGGAAAAGGGAGAAAGGGAGTGAAATGCCTTCAGCCGGGAAAGTAAAAAGCATTGGTTTTCTTTTAAAAAAAATCTTACGCATCTCCTTTTTGTCTGGCAGAATTTGTAGCGCTCTCTGGAGCGAGTGCGTTCCGTGCCAGTGTTTGTACAGAAAGGTGGTTGCAGAGCCTTTCCAATTAGGAGCAGCTCGGCATTGCTCCGAGCTGCTACCCCATGGATTTCACAGAGCTGACAGCAACGGTGGATGTGCTGTACGTGAGCAGTTGTTTCAAAGTCTTGCTTTTGTCCTTTCATCTTCTGGCTACCAGCCACTCAGTGGCTCCTGAGCGCAGTTTATATACAGAACCAACAGTGTGAAACTGCCCCACTGTGCCCAGGAGGGGGTGGAGGTGAAGGTGAAGTTGGGAAGAAACGAGACTCACTTAGTTCCTAGTTTGCAGTTGCCATTCTTTGTTTCAGACGATGGAGGCAGGGTTTGATCAGAATGATGTCTGGTGAAGCTGCACTGAAATGCCACGATTGGCAATTGAAAATAACAGCAATACAATATTTATATAGCGCCACTCACGCAGGATAAAGTCCCAGAGCTTGACAGTAGAGGAGCCTGACCCCGAGGAGGTGGGGGAGGGGGGCGTTGGGGAAGAAGAAGGGGGAATGTGAGTGTCTTCTGTGTCAGGAATCCCTTCTTGGTTAATCATATAATAACAATAATCCTTGCATTTGATACAGCGCCTTATCACGTCTTCAAGACGTCTCAAAGCGCTTCACAGAATATACTGCAAAGTGAATTGACTGTGTATTTTGTGGGCGAAACTCTTAAAGATGGGGCACTGCCATCAATGTCCGTGTTAGCGTTTAGAGAGGAAAAGCCGCAATGTAAATGTGGGAACAGAGTTTGTTCTGAAGGTTTTGCAGTGGCTCTGACCCTGAGGTGGAGAAGCCGGGAAGCCAGAGGGCTATTGATTGATGGGAGGAACAGAGTGGTGTGGACAGGTTATAATTGTGGCAATCGTGCTTGTACTGGCAGAACTATAAGAAATGCTTTTAATAAGGCAACGAAGCACAGTGTATTATTAAAATAAAAAAAAGTAAAGGATGTCATTTAATCTTCTGTTTAGGCTCCAGCCAGTAATGCCATACATTTATAAGCATGTTGTAATTACGTGAGCTACATCTGTTCTGTGTCATCTCTGCTTAAATTGGTTAGGTTGAGAATCGTTCTTTTCATGGAGCAAAGAATTGTAGGATTGATGAAATCCTCAATCTCTGTTTTAAATGTAAGAAGTTACAAAACAAAAAAAATGCCTTCAGCTGGTACTGTAAAAGGCTGTGTCGCTGTTGAGACACAGGCTACGAGTTCTTCTGAAAGGGAATTAGATATTTGAAGAGGAGGCATATTATCGGGTTTGAGGAGTGAGTGGGAGGGTGAGATCACACAGTGCACGTTTTAATGGGCTGTGCGACTTGATTTGTGTTTTGTTCCTTGAATTGGCTTTGAGTTATTCTGGGCTAGGGATGCTCAGTGTATTACTTATTAACTTCACTTAATCAGAAAATGTTACAGGACAGAAATCGCCACTTGATTCATCAAGTTTGCACTGGTATTCTCTACACAAACCACCTAATTTAATGCCGCTGTCCTGCTTACTCCCTTCGCTTTTTAATATATATTCCTTTTCTCTGAGCAACAGTCTAATTCTAAGGAATTTCTGGACTCCGACAACGGTTTGCAGCAGAGAATTCCACATTCCAACCACCTTCTAATCTCCTCTTCACTTCTTTTTGTGACCGTCATAAATTTGTGGCCTGCGGTTGCTGCCTCACTGACCAGTGGAAATAATCCATTACTGTTTACCCTTTGATAACCCTTCAATATCTTGAAGGTCTCTTATCAGATCACCCCTTAACCTTCTCACTCGAGTGAAAAAAGCTTCCACGTCTGACATTGTTCTGGGTAACTGCAATGGTTTGCAATGGTTTGTAATGCCCTCAATTCCGATTGAAAATCAAACGCAGTAAAGCCTGGTTCCTTTCGACAACTCAGTGCCACAACAATGAGCATTTGCATTATGGCTGTTTGCGGGACATGACTGTGTGCAAATCAGCTTCTGTGTTTGCTTACAAAATACAGAATACAAAATACAGTAATTCCTGTGAAGTGCCTTGCAACGTCTCAACGATGTGATGTGCAGTATTAGAATGGAAGGATTATTATACCACAATGCATGGTGCATTTATCCTATGAGTCATCATACAAACCAAGCAATTTAGTTTTTATTTAAATTGACTCATTTGTACGGAGAAGAGTAAAGAGTACAGAGTGCAATAAAAGCCATTAGCTCAATGTAGCTGTGTTTTGGCTGAAAAATTGCTAGGATGTCTTTAATCTGATTAAGTGCATGGCGGTGTATTTCATATTGATGGCTGTGTCTTGTAGAAGGGACAAGGCAGCTTTTCTTGAAATGAGTTTTATATTAACATTTGTTCTTCGTCTCTTGGGGTGTTTAAAGCTCAAACGCATAATTGTGCAAGAGTGACATTAAGCAACACGGTATGTAAGCTGAATTTGATTTGTGACCGTGTGAAGCGAGCTAACACTTCAGGAAATAACTTTCCACATTTGTTTCAGCTCCTTACAGTCCTGTCCAATTTCTTCCTTCTCCTAAAGGCACTGACTTAACTCAAGAGCTTGTCTGTCCCCTGGGTTCTGGTCCCCGACTGGTAGCAGAGGCTAATTAATGATTAATCCTTGCCTTTTGATATAATTAACACCTCTCCTGTCAGAAAGAAATCTTGAAGCAGCAGCCGTTTGAAACTGCAGCAGATTTCAATGTCGCAAAATGGACAGTGGTTCAGGGCATCCTCTCTCTGAGCTGATTATTGTTCCTCACCACTTATTGTTTGCCATGTCGTTCTGTTCTACCACAATGCTCTCCGTTAGTTGGCAAGTGTTCACGTTTGCTGTAAATCCTTTGGTTAGTTGTAATAGAAAGTTTGTTGTCATTATCTAAGGCATTTCTCCTGACTGTGACTGCCGGTGAGGGGGAAATGAGTGCTGTGTCTCGTATAACATAATACTCAGACGAGAAGCGCCAAACATTTAGCTTTTCTCTTTGTGTTTTGGTTCGATGCCATTCTGGCCCAGTCGGTAGCTCTCTCGCCTCTGAGTCAGAAATTTGTGGTTCAGATCCCTCGTAGGGAAGTTTGCACTCACGAGTTTGGACTCACTCCCAGTTCCAGCGCAGCGCTGTACATTGTCAGAGGTGCTGTCCGTCAGATGAGATGTTAAATAAACCTGTTTAGGTGGATGTTAATGTTTTTAACCGTTTTTTGGAAAAAAAGAAGGGAGTCTCTCCCAGTGCTCCTGACTCAAGGTTACCCCAAATTAAAATTGATCATTCACTTCATGGCTGTTTGTGGGACACTGCTGTGTTAAAATTGGCTGCTGCATTTGCTTACAAACAGTTATATTTTACAGTAAAATCCTGTGAAGCGCTTTGAGAGGACTTGATAAGACCCTGTATTGAACGCAAGGATCTGTGAGGGTTTACACCAGAGGCCTGAACATTTTCATGGTTTTATCCTTAAGGGACTTTGTCTTACACTCTTAAGATTGTGCAGAATTTTGGAGAAATTCTCTAATTCAGTCTTAATTTGGAAGCTGTTTTCTTGCAGCTGTTAAAAATTAAACGGACTTGCAAATGAAGGTGGAATTGAAATGCTTCTCCATCGGGTTTTAAGATGATGGTCTTTCATCTTAAGACATGGAGGAATATCAGGTCTCGGGAGAGGGAGTAAAATGGTTTACTGTGGCTGTGTTGGGAGACCTAAATGTTATCTTCCTACCAGAGAGATATGTGCAAGGATAACATGCAGCTTTCACTGCAGGGCGAGCAATATAAAAGCTCTTTAACATCTTTAAAGGGATGTAATGGATACAGGTTTTTTTAATGGGTCACAAAGCTCTCGAGAGTTTCATAGCTCTGTTACACGGAGCTCTTGGCAAATCCTGAGAGGTAAGTTTTTAGTGTTGACCTACAAAAAAGTTTCTACCCTTGAACTGGGGCGACACTTTTCTGCTGGGAAATTCTTAATGTTTGTATCAGAATCGAATGTTTTTTTTTCTTGAATAAATTCATTGATTTTGGAGTTTCTAAATTAAAAGCATATCTATGGAGTGAGAGATGGCTTGGGGGCTTCTAAGGCTTCTCAATATCTGACACTGCGGTGAAGTAAGGACTGACACAAATTCTTCAATCAACACAACGACAACAACGTGCATTTATATAGCGCCCCTCACACCGGACAGTATCTCGGAGCGCTTAAATCGATCAATAATTAATAATCCAAATTAACAAGGTTATGCAAGTTGCATCAGTTAATTAATCAAAAGTAGTGCTTACTTACATTTAGTACAATTCACAACAGTTAAGTATAACAGTTTGGCTGAACCAAATGTTGCGGAAGAGGTGGAGGAGGAGTTGTCTGTCCGATCACCAAAAGGTATTCAGGTCCTGTTGTACCTCTGTTGGCTGGTGAGCATCGATTAGAGAAGTTGACAGTCGTCTAAGCCTTTGTTTTGATCTCCTAAGACTTAGACGACTGTCAGCATCTCTATCGACAAGAAAAATGAAGAACAAGATGAAGTTCTTAGTGGTGGTAATTTTAGGATATTGGTACAAAGGGAATGAGCTAATCGAGAACCGATGACACGAGATGATTATTTTTAAATGACACCCATGGTGTCATGTCTAGTAGATTTGGATATTCATCAATTTGTAAGTGTGGCCGTGTCTGGTGTGTCTCAACTGTTTTTTTCACATTAGGCTCTGGATTAATCCATGAAGCTTTAACCTGTTTCGCCTTCACTTGCCTTTTCTCTTTTAGTTCAGCAAAAGTCCTACTGCAGGTCTCAATAGGAGATTCACTCGTCAATGCCTCCTTGAATAGCTCCTGTTTAGGTAACCTTTTTTCCTAAATAGAGTTTTATTAGAGCCTCCATAATTAGAACACGCCCGTCAATCCTCCAATTATACTAAACGTAACTGGTCAATTTACACAAATACTTAATCTCTAAGCGATATTAAAAATTTGTATTTGTCCGACTTCAACACAAACCGGGTCCCTTACTCGGGCGCCAATTGTAAGGATTCTCAATATCTGAAGTAAGGACCGACACAAATTCTTCAGTCAAATCAAAATTTATTGATACGAATTAGCAAAGTTATGCAAAGTTTACAATCAGTTAGTCAATCAAAAATAATGCTTACGTAGACTTAGTACAATTCACAACAGTTAAGCTCGGCCAAACCAAATGTTGCAGAAGAGGTGGAGGAGAGGTTGTCTGTTCGATCACCGCAAGGTATTCAGGTCGTGCTGTACTGTTGCCGGCTGGTGAGTGTCGATAGTTATGTTGACAGTGGTCTAAGTCTTCGTTTCAATCTCCTCTCTTTAGAAGCTAGAATATGAATCGCGACTCCCAAGTTCCAGCTCCCTGTCTTTTCTGATTCTCTTGCTGTATCGATTTCTTTTTATCTAGTCGGTGGATGACCCTTCACACTCCCTCTTGTGCAATGTGTTTACTGTTTTTCTCAACTTTTTTAACTTCTCCAATTTGACAGAAATCATCTCTGGCCCCATCCTGTTTATCAACACCACGTCAGTCTAGTTAACCTTCTGACCAACAGACTCATGATGAACGATCGCACATACTGACGGTCTGATTTCGGAAGTCAGGACATTGTCTTTTTCAAGGCTTATTATTCGACCTTTGAAAGTTCTCGGTTCCAGTTGGCTGCCGTGTTTCGGCCACAAAATATACAGTCAATTCACTTTACAGCATATCATGCGAAGCGCTTTGAGACGTCTCCCAAGACTCGATAAAGGCTCTATATCAAATGCAAGGAATATTATTATTACTATTATTATTTCTTGTTGGCTGGCAGTTCCCAAAAAAGGTTCACGAAGTATAAACACATTAGTTACAACAACAACTTGCAATTGTATAGTGCCCCTCACACAGGGTAGCGTCCTGGAGCGCCTGACAGTGCTTACACTTATTGCCTTTGTGCACTTTATTGCTGTCTCTGTTTGACAGTGTTGACAATGTGTGTTTGTGGTTTCGGTGGATTTGCTTCTCCGTGTTTTCCTTATATAGAACCTTGGAAATCTAAAGCACAAAGAAAGCTATTCGTCCCATCGTGTCTGTGCTGTCTCTTTTAAGAGCGATAGGTCACAATGCTTGCAGATTAATTCTTCATCTGTGCTGAGTTCAGCCCCAGGCGAGGGAGAGGCAATATCAGCCAGGTGTCCCTACTCCAAAGGCTTTGTTTGGAACGATTCTGTGGCCTTCTGACAGGTCTAGATAGTGCCCAGCTCTGAACTTCTCCCCCACCCCCTCCAACGCATTTCTATTGCCCATTCATCCTTAGCGTCTGGTTATGTGTATAAACAACGGCCACTTGAGTAAATAAGGCACCATCCCAGAAAGTGCAAGTCACTATCTACTGGAGAGGATTTACAAAGTTACATTGAGTGACATAGCACATTGATAGCCAACGTCAGGCCAGCGAGTCGGACACAAGCCCCTATTCCCCTCTCTGTCTCCCTTTAGAATTTTTTTGAGTCAACCATGTGTCTGACAAATAATTTGGGATGGTGGGAGGGATGGGTTGTTTATTCCCTTCATTTCCCCACCCACGCCCACACACACCCCAAATTAGTTATTTATACATTAGTGAAGTAAAATGTTCTTTTCCCTCACCTTTGGCTAATATTGTATTTGTGAGAAGGGGTCTATTCTCTGGAGGAGGGGTACACTCTGACCTCAGTGGTACCATGTTGAATACGTGTGGAATACAATTGCTCTTTGTTTAGGGGATATTATTTACGGTAGTGTGTTGGAAATGCTGTTGTCTTTGTTAAACTGCCTGCCAAAAGGGACGGGAGAGAACAAAACTTGAGGAAAATGAAGTGAAAGCCAAACTTAGTGTTGCCCTCAACAATATGAGGTGAATGAGAGTGTATTAAACTTCTGCCAAATCTGCTGTGGCTGAGTGCAACTTCCTGTAACTGTTTCTAGCAAATCCCCAGGTGCAGTCTCGATCCATCTACCTGTCTGGATTTCCAACTGTCAGAAACGAATGAATTGTGAAGTTGGGGGGGGGGGGGTTGGGGGAGGGATTTGCAGTATGTGGGGGAGGTTTGTGGTATGTGATAATTATATACTGCAAAGTATCTAGTAAGACCATCCTCCTGTTGGATGTGGAATATTCCTTTACTGAAGGCAGTGACTGATACTATTGAGTTCCACGGTGGCTCATGGAGCCTTGCCCAAGTGGCCATGTTTTATGTGCCAGTCGGGGGTGTGTGGGGGGGGGGGGCTGGGGTGGGGGCGCGGCTAGGAGTTCTTGCTATTTAGTAGTTTTGCTCTCGACAGAAAGAATCTCACTGAAATTTGCGTTTTGGCAAGTTGTTTTTAAGTCTACCGACTGGTTCTGTTCTCCTCTTAGATGCAACATTAATGCTGTTTCACTGAATATCTTTCCAGTGGGTAGATCATCTCCGCGCTTGATCCAAGCCCTTTCTCTTGTGCACAAGGAGACAAAAGTCGGCGGAGCTTTTTTCCATCAGCTGACCCGGGGTCTCACGCAGCTGTTTCCTGAGTTTCAACAGGACATGGGGAATCCACGGGGAAGCTCCATTGGCGCTTGTAAGGGAATTCACAAATTAGCGAGAACAGTTTCCATAATACTTTCAACCCTTTGAGTGTTAAATAGAAGCAGTTGTTGATCTCGCTCTTCCTCTCTCCCCCTTCCCCTCTGCTCTCTTTAGCTTCCTTCGCTGGGCTGAGCACAGAAAGATCATCTTCCAAACGAACTCATTATTTCTACTGGTGCAGATGGCACGCATCACGTCAGATGAAGCTTTGAAGCACTTTTTACAAAATTCCCAAACTGTGGGAACTGAGTAAAAACCGCTTTTCCTTTTAATAGATTGGATGAAAGTTTCATGGGCTGAGTCAAATTTAAAGACCGCGGCTCTTCAACCACCGTTATCTGCCCACCACTCGCCCACCTTCCCCCTTGCCCTCCACTCCTCTGACTCCAGCCCGCAGCTCGGGTGCAAACCCTTTGACTGTCCAGTGCTTTAGGACGTCCTCTCGATCTGAAAGGCGCTTTGTAAATGCAGTTTTATTTTAGGTTTTCTTCTATTCCTGGTGTTGTCTTTCCTCCCATCAATCTGTTTTCAAAGCGGCTTGAGGTCACATGAGGCTGTACACATCTCGACCTGCGTGGAATTCTTCTAAGGATGAATTTTTCAAACCAGCCTTAAGATAACATCGGTTCCAGAGTTCAATCATTGTCCGTGCATCCATTTTGTCGTGTTTGTTTTTCTGTTGGTGCTTTTCCCACCATTGTTCTGCTCCTGTGAATCAAGACGGTCCAGACACTGGCCTTTGCTCGTAGAATGTTTATAGCACAGAAGGAAGCCATCCGGCCCATCGAGCCTGTGTTCCTGGCTACTGTTAACATCTGGTTCAGTTGGTAGCACTCTTGCCTCTGGACCAGATGGTTGAGGGCTTAAGGCCCACGTTAGGATTTCAGCTCTTTTGGTCTAGGCTGACACTTCTGGGGATATGTGCTGCATTGTCGAAGCTGCTGTTCTTCGAACGAGATGTTAAACCGACATTTCCTGTCATCCTGTTTCAGCTGTACTTTAAAGCTCCACTGTTTGAATAGAGAAAGCAATATCTCCTGATGTTGTAGCCAACAATCCTCCAGATAAATTGGTCATTCCCCTCATGGCTTTATGTGGGATGTTGCTGTACACAAAATGGCAGATGTACTTGACAATAATTACCATGAAGCACTTTGAGACTTTTTTTTGCTGTGAAAATGCATTTCATTTTTTCCAGTTTCACAAAGAAAACCAATTCGATAGCAATTTACCCCTTTCTTATAACTCCTCGTGACCTTGCATGGTTCTTAGCAGCACAAATGGCACTCTACGTGGGTCTGCATTAATGAGCCGTGGTTCCATACTGTAAATGTTCTGCTTGCTCAGACGTCTGTTGGCTGAATCATGTAGAGCTGGAGCGAGACTGACTCCAGTGCAATGCCACTGCCTGGCATGTTGAGAGATGTTTGGAATACCAGAGCGGCTTTGGCCCATTGGGCTCACAGCCAAGGCTTGAGCCGGCAAATGCAAACAAATTAACTGCATGAGGAACACAATGCAAACCCTCAGCACTTCCGATCCACCTGGTACACAGCTCCTCCGCTGGCTCAGTGAATGAAAAGGCATTTGCTGGGGGTGCGTTTCTGATCAGAGCAGCAGCAGCCCCTTGATGTCACATCAGATAGTCTTTTGGTGCTCCCATGTGAATAATATCCATGGTGGGGGGGGAGGGGGAAAGTAGTCTGCGCCCATGGAATTGTACTCACAATGGAAGCGGGTAGAGAGAGTGGAGAGAGAGTAGATATTGACCATCCTGTTCCTCTCTCTCTGGGGAAGTCTGGGGCAACAATGGCTTTTGTAAAGCAGTCAAAGCCCACGGTAAAGTTGAGCACAATAGAGGCTGAAAGTATAATTGCAGAGCACTAATTTACACACGTGCACAGGAGTGAGATCGGACAGAGCCTGGTTTGAAGCCCTCTATGCCTGCGGTGATCTTACTCTCCATTTAACTTTACTGATCTTCCTGATGCAAGTAGCCACCCTTTTTGTAACCCTTGCAGAGCTGGACACATTCTGAGAAGAAAGGTGTTCAGCATAAAGCGTGAAGTACTGGAATGATACACACCACAGTCGTGGCATGTTTGACAAAAGGCGCGTGAAAGGTTATTGACGGATGAACGGACTCCAGACCACCACAGTGTCAGGGATTTCCTGGACTGTGGCAACAAAGCTGTGCTTTCCTGGATTAAACTGTTTTGACAGCAGCCTACCACAGAGGAGAACCTTGCTCTGTGATTCCAGTGAGATTGAGCAGGACACTTAATAATAAATAATAATCCTTGCATTTGATATAGACGTCTCAAAGCGCTTTACAAAATATACTGTAAAGTAAATTGACTGTTTATTTTGTGGGTGAAACGCGGCAGCCAATTGCGCACAGCAGCGTCCCACAAACAGTCGTGGATTGAGTGACCAAATTATAATTTTTTTTAAAAAAGGTATTGTTTGTGGCACGGGAGGAGAAAGTTTGGGCAATGCAGACCAATGCACTGTTTATTTACCGGGACTTCTGCCCTGTAAAGTTGTTGAAACAGTTCTCTGGAGCCCTGTTCATCAGTGTGACGAGGAAGGATTGTGTGTTATGTCGTGACACTCGGTGATTAAAACAACAGACTGGATCCCTTGACAATTGCTTCGATTTGTTTAAATTGCTGGTTTGAGCTGTCAGATTATTCTGAGATTTAGATCTGGGATGTGAGGGAGAATTAGTTTTGCTTCCCCTAATTAATGACCAATATAGTTAGACCTGCCAGGGTTAACTCCTCTCAAATGGTACAAATAATTAGGGGAACACCCAGTGAGAACACATCACTGTGAAATCAGTGAGCGTTGAACCCCCAGAGTTCCATTTGTGAGCAGTCTTCCTGCCCACTTTTTACCCCTTGTTCTCTCCGATTTCCTCTGCGTCTCTTTTCTTTTGTCTCTTCTTTCTCCCCAGGATCGCAAAGGGGGTGGGAAACTCCCACTTACATGCTGTGTATAAAATTAAGGAAGGAAGTTATCCTGCCTTTCTTTACCTGCTGAGGTTAATGGTCTTGTCCCAGTGAGTGGTGCTTTGTGTGTGTGTGTGTGTTTGTTCAGCACCATGTGAATTTAAACAGCTTTGTATGTTCAGTAATTCTCTCAATTTAATGGTTTTGCTTTCCTCTGACCCTGTTGCAGAATGTGAGGTGTTGTGCCTGTCGGAGCTCAGGGTACCAGCCTTGGCTTGCCTTGCCTTGCACTGATTAGCTGGTCCGCTCTCTGTTGTAAATCAATCAGAAGTGTCGAGTGAGCGCAAATGAAAAGCTTGATCTTCAAGACTTGCTTGGGTTTCCTGTATATTCTTCAGCCCCCGCTCCCTCCAGATGGTGTGGAGAATTCCTATTTCCATGGCAATATCATTGCTGATTTTTAACAAAACGTGGAAATTTATTTATGGAAAATATAGTAAATCACAGGATTTCCGACCCAGTGGGAATAAATACAGCAAATCCCAGTTTAATGCTGCCTGCGCTCTCTCGCCAGGGCTTCAATACAACAACTACAGCTTGCAATTACACAGCGTCCCTCACGCAGGGTAGCGTCCCAGAGCGTTTGACAGTGTGGAGCACGACACCGAGCTGGGGGGAAGGAGTGAGGGGGGAGGTGACCATAGGCACGGTCGAATAGGAAGGTCTTCAGGCGTGACCTGAAGATGGGGAAGGAAGGGGCAAGGCGGAGGGTTACAGGAAGAGTGTTCCAGGTGTTTCGGGGCGTGGTGGCTGAAAGTGCGGTCACCAATGGTGAACCAATAGCAGCCTCTGATGCAATGTTCTGCAATGTCCAATTTTATCTGAAGGATTGTTGGTCAGGACACTGGGAGAAAGTCTCTGCTCTTTTCCAATAGTGCCATGGGATCCGCTTGAACAGGCAAATGGGACCTTGGCTTAACATCTCATCCGAAGGCGCACGTTCTGACATGCAAAACCTTCTGTGACAATTTTCGTTTAAATGAGTGGGATATTGTGCGTAACTCTTGCCCAGCTAGTGTATGTGCTGAAGCTTGTGTACACAAGGATATGTCAAGGACAACATCAAACTGTGTGTGTGTGCCTTGCCTCACCTGACTGCACACCGAAACCTGGTTACCAACACAAGTGAACCAGACAAAGGGTCACACTCACAAAGGCGAGCAAACCAACTGCCTCTGCGGCAAGTCACAACATGCACCCAATTGTGTTGTCCCCATCTGTTCCACGAGGGCTGGCACAGTGTGAATCTTTGCTGTTCAAGGTTGTGTTTGGATGCGCTCTGGCGGCGCTCCTGCCAAGTGCGGTGGTTTCCATGTCAGCCAGAGCAACGTGCTGACCAGCGGATGTGGAGGTGCCCGCCAGCGAGGGAGGTGTCCATTTTAGCAAATAGCGTAGGCGAAGGCGCGATCTTGTTTAAACTGCCAACAATCCTGTCCATTGCTTCCAGGCTACTATGCAGTTGTAACCGGACAATAGCTGGGTTGAGCTGGGTGGAAAGTCTGACTAACCTGGGATAACAACAACAACAAGATTCCATTTATAGAGCGCCTTTCACGTCAGGAGGACGTCCCAAGGCGCTGGACAGTTGGGTCAGGACCTGAGCATTGGGGGGGGAAATGGTCAGGGTGAGGGGAGGGAAGGGAGGGAGCGAGGAGGGGCTAGAGAGCCGAGAGGGGAACTGAAGGACGGTCAAAGAGAAAGGTCTTGAGACCGGCCTTGAAGGAGGAAAGGGAGGCACTGGGAGAGAGAGAGAGGGGGGGGGGAGAAGACGGACCCTGGGAAAATCTCATTGAACAAACCACAGGTCAGCTGGCATCAGAGAGGGAGAGTGGGGTCAGGCATCGGCAACGAGCAGCTGTTACAACCAACAAGTGTCAGCAACAATTATCTTTCCCTTTCACGTGCCAGTTCGGCTGATGCACTAGATTATTTAATCTTGTTTACTTTTTAATCATTGTCGGCGTCTTTCATAGGGAACCTTGGTCCTTCTCCTCTGGGTTCATTTTTAAAATTTAAAGCGAAAAGCGTTTGGAATCTGCGGTCTGGAGTGAGTGGAGGATGTTTTGGTGTTTGAGCCAATTTCCTGACTCAGTATAGTTTTGCTCTTTCATACATCACGAAGGAGGACTTTTCAAGGCTTTTCCATGTCCCTGAACGTAAATGGAGCAAAGCTGCACAAAGCCGGCTGACTCAACCTGTAGCCATGGTCTTTCACGGGCACCTTTCTGACACATCCAAGGTGCTAGCTACCAAGCAGCTGGCTATCGGTCCATATCCTTTAACTGGCTCCGTCCATACTGTACAATAGTGGAATTTAGGATTATGGCCAGCTTTTCCCTTTCGCTCTAATTTGCGACTGAAACGCTCCGCAAGCTTGAAATCCAAGATGTCTTAAGAGTAAAAATGCCAACCACAAAATAGACTCTGGGATCGGGATTTATGTTAACCGTATGTTTAAATTGCGTTTCAAGCCATCGCTCCATCTTTTCAGATTCTGAATGTTTCTCGCATGATGTGTGTCATTTTTTGTTGCTTTTTTCCCCTCCCCGTGTCATATCTGCTGGTACTTTAAACAAAGCTCGCACTAGGCAGAAATCTCTTGAAGTTCACTTGTCCTCAGGCTGTTGTGATAAAAGGCTTTGCTCCTCAGTGCCTGAATTTAACAGTGGCAGCTACTGTACATAGGCAGTGTTTGTTTGGCTGCTGATCTGCTTACAGCTGACATTTCATGACGGTATACAGGAAACGCCAGAACAGGAGGAGGTCATTCAGCCCCTCGAGCCTGTTCCGCCATGCTATTAGATCATGGCTGATCTATACCTCAACTCCAATTACCCGCCTTTGCTCCAGCTCTTGAGTTTGCAACTCTTGAAATGGTAGCGGGACAGAACTCTAAATGTGTGGGGGGTGGGGGCAAAATTCTGACATGCGATGATCACAGATGGCGGAGGGGTTGGGGGGAATTAGTTTTTTCAGTAATAACAATTGACCACTTGATCCTGCGTTTTCACTGATGTGATATTATCACATTCTGCAATTTTGATCTTCTGTCGCCTTAACAAATAAGATGTCGTACTTGGGCTGGTGGTGGGGGGGGGGGGGAGTATTTGATTTGGAATGTGATTGATGGATGCGTTGAAGTGGTCACTCCCTCCGCCGCCCCCCCCCCCCCCCCCCCACAACAACAACAACAACAACAAGATTCCATTTATAAAGCGCCTTTCACGTCAGGAGGACGTCCCAAGGCGCTGCACAGTTGGGTCATGACCCGAGCAGGGGGGAAATGGTCAGGGTGAGGGGAGGGAAGGGAGGGAGCGAGGAGGGGGGGAAATGGTCAGGGTGAGGGGAGGGAAGGGAGGGAGCGAGGAGGGGGAAGAGAGTCGAGAGGGGAGCTGAAGGCTCGGTCAACCGTCCCCCACCCCCCCAACCCCACCCCACCCCACCTCCGCACACTGTTCTCAATGCAAACATTCCAGTAATGGCGTTACTCAGTGAAAATGCCAAGGGCAGCGCCAGGAATGGCTTCACAGAGGCGCAGGTTCAGTGGTGCTGTGTTTGTAAACTGCATAAGAACGAGCAACGGCAACTCCTCGGTTAATGTAAACCTTTTTAAAGACAGATGTCTGTCTGTTTGCGTGTAACCACTCGCCACGGTGCACATAAAAGGGAAGTGGATGGATTTCTTCAAAATGACTTCAACCTTTTCCCCTCCACGTACGAGGAGTGGACTGTATTCTGACACGAATTTGAACACAGATCCTACAGACCAGAGGGGGGCATTCAGGCCTTCGTGTCCACATCAACACGCTGAAGAGGCTCTCATTCCCATTAGTCACATTCCCTGCTCTTGCCCTCAAAACCCTGTTATTGGTTTTCTAATACTTGTCCAATCCCTTTTTAATAGCCATTATAACTGTTTTTTTGATGGGGCATTCCACGTCTTGATAACATTATGCATTTTTCTTTTTTTAAAAAAGCAGCTCTGTAAACACCTCCCTCCCACTTTAAAGATTTGTGTACGTGTTTTATCCGCCTGGTGTTGCGGTTATACTGTGGGCTGCTCTGCTGACTGACTGGGGATTGGAATGTGAATCATGGGCCCCCTCTCATCCCAGCACGTCTCATAAGGAGCCTCATTGTTGCTGTCCACATCCTCACACTGCCCCGTTCGCACCCCCTAAGTGTGAGAGATGCTTTGGATGTTGAGAGCTGCTGGACTCGCTCGCGGAGACTGAATAGAATTGCAAGCTGGGGTTTTAAATGTAGGTTCAAACAAAAGTTTTTTTGTTTGGTGTCAATTTGTCTTCCTTGTGCTGTCCTGCTTATTGCAGACAATGTTTGGTCTGCGGATTCCTGAAGATTATAAGAACAAATGGTTCTCTGTGCAGTTGTGAGCATCATCTCCGGCCCTTGTTGAAATGGTCGATAAACTCCCCAAGAGCTACTCAGCTCTGGCCAAGGGTGAAATACATCAGTTGGGACCCCCCCCGCCCCCAGTATAAAGTTCCCGTTTAGCAAACTTATTCACTGCATGGAAAAGGCGTGTATTGAAGTATATCGGGTATCGGTCAATGCCTTATGTGTCACTGTCTCTGTTACTGTCTTTGTTTGGGGTTGAGTTTTCTAAAAGATTGGAATCGCTCAGTTGCAGGTTGACACTGCAGGAAACAGGAGCGAAAATATTCGTGTGCTTGCGGTCTTAACGGTGATTTGTTTTTAGTGTGCACGCAGCTTTTCTTAATTAAGAAACTGAGTAAATACCGCTGATTCGGGAACGGTTTCTCGGAAATACAGCTTCTGTTTTCGGAGCGGAATTCCCTTAAGTTTGGTGAGACGTGCTTCCAGTTAACAGGAGCCATCCCCGTTTGCGTTTCCTGATTTAAGATCAGCCCAGGCTCTGTCATTGAGTACCTCAATAGCAGTGCTGAGATCTTCAATCTAACTACACCAAAGATGGTGTGTGTGTGTGTATGTGTTGTGTGTTTGCGTGTGTGTGTGTGCAATTTGAAAATTGACCAGCCTTTGAAGTACCGTCAGTTAAAAATGTGTGTTTGCAGTTTGGGAGCCATCACAGCTTTTATGATCATTCAGAAACCTGGTTCAAGCAGCGTAAAGTTATTTGACAACCTAGAGGCAGATCCCGGGGCTGGTGGTACTAGGATGCTGTCTGGTCAGACTCCGCCACTGACAAGCGCTTCGAGGGACGCTTCCCCACGTGAATGGCACTGGGTAAACGCAAGTCGTCGTTGTTGTTGTTGGTTTATTCTGCCCCACTGCTCTTCCAGGCACTCTTGACTGGGTCAGTAGCACTCTCACCTGACTCAGAGGGTTTGCGGTTTCAAGCCCTACATTGAGACTTGAGTTCAGAGTCTAGGCTGTTCCTCCAGTGCCTCACAGGGGGAGAGCAGAGAGTTGCCAGAGGTGCCGTCCATCAGATCAGACAGTGGAAACCGAGGGCCGGTGCTTTGCTAAAAAATGGCTCTCATGTTTGTTTACAAAATGATGAGTCGCTTCACCAGCAGTAATTACTGTGAAACACTTTGACATTCTGATATGTGATGCTATGAAAATGCACGTTCCTCTCCTTTCTTCACAACCCCCCCCTCCTCCCCTCTCCCTTCTCTCTCTCGCTGTCTCTGTGCATCCCTATAAAAACTCCCTGCTATCTGCAGTAGATCAGTGCAGGCCATCAACTCCACTCATAGCCTGAGGGCATTGGCAAACTACACAACTCCCAGCCTGGCTCGAGTTTCCTTGTGCTGTTCACAGCTGCCTCTGAGTAAACCCTTGTGAGAACGTGTGCTCTTAGACTGCCATGATTCCAGCAGTGAAGTGTGTCGCAGGGCTGAGTATTGACTTGTTGAGACATTGATCTTGGCAGTGCTGATGTCTGTATCGGATTGAATTTCATGATCTTGAGATGATTGCTAGGTAATGTGTGGGCACCATAGGTGCACCATAGGGCTGCAACCTTCGACGGATAATTAACATCGCCTTTTGCCGACCACTATAGGAGCCGCTGCATTTGACAGAAATTCCCTGTGAAGCATTTTGAGATAGTTTGAGGACCTGCGTTGTGTCAAATGCACCAATGAGTACAGTTGGCTTGGCTCAACTCATAGGCAGTGCTTTTAATTGTAGGCTATGAAAGCAGTCACTGCAGTAGATAGTAATTACTTGCCAAACATTTTGGAATAGTGCTGTCCAAATGCAATTAACACACTTGTGGTATTGAATCCTGATGTGCAAACAGGAAACGTTGAAAACCCCTCGGTTGGATTATGAATAAGTACCTCATCTCATTTAGGACTTTACCCTAAAGTGAGTGTGGTGAGACACAGTCCTCTGCTCCTCCCTGCTTTACTTTTACCTAACCCTAACCCTTTTCTGAGGGCCCGGCTTTGATAAGTGTAGAAACAAAAGCTTTGCCGAAAATTCATTCAAAAATACAAAGGCACGGGAAGCTGGGAAGTTGTTTAGTCTGGGGAGCCTGGGTGGGTCAAGGGCGCGGACCGGTTCTTGTATTCAAGGGGTAATTTAATAATACTGCGGTCATAAATATCGTGGGTGCGGGTTCTCCTGTGATATTCACAGGCTTGCATCATTTGTTAAGAGGGCAATGAGGGGCACAGTAGTTCAGTGCGTCTAATCAGATTGAACTATCTCCTGTTCTGAGACATAAAGGCAGACTTCCCAGGAATGTGCAGAGATCTGGAAGAACGCCTTTAATGTCTTTGCATCCTCCACCCCTCCCCTCCCCTCCCCCCAGCTTGGCAGGGTTCTCTGTTCCGCAGTGAAAATTGAAGCATCAGCTGGTATGTGCTCCGCATCCTGATTACCTGCATTCTTCTGTCCTCCTCCTGTGTACGGCTTCAGCCATCTCGTTCTTCTCGCACATCTGAAAATCAAAGCAACGGGGACATCAATCGACTTAACCGAGCCTGTGCTTTCAGATCATTGAATTTGTAGCAACAAGTTAGCATGTAACTACGTTATTGTGACAGGAGGTGTGTTTTGATGCAGATTTAAGATTGGCTGAGCTGAAAGTGACTGATTAATTAAAATCAAACCTGCACTCACAAGTCAATTCTTGTGCCCATAGTGTTGGTCTCAAATAACTTTGCAAGGTGTAGTTACTGTGTAATTGGGGCCCAAGCGAGGCTGGCTAACTCCCTTTGTAGGAATAAATATTTGTGCAGCGTGTTTCATATCGGGTGGATATCTCGAAGTGCTCCACAGGATTTACTGTAAGGAAAAGTAACTGTTGTTGTAGGTCAACACAGCAGCCCATTTCTGCGCAGCAATGCCCCACACACAGCCATGAAGTGAATGACTGACTGATTTTATTTGGGCCGATTGGAAGGAAAGGAGAGCAGAGGAGAAATGCCTGATATTGGGATTGTATTACAGGCCCAACCTGTAAATATAATGAGCAGAGACTTGAATTTTACAACTAAAAGCATCAACTCCACAAACTTAAACCCAGTTCAAGAATGTCTTCCAAAGTACTTGAGATGGATATTTAATCTACTTTCTCTGCAAGTATCTTTTATAATAATCCCTGCATTAGATGTTCCTGACCACTTCTCTCCCTCTCTCACCAGTGAAAGGATGACATTACAATTGATTCATGCCTTGTTAAAGTTGCTTTGAAATGAATGAGCTGTGTTTACCCTGTGAATACAGTCCCTGTTTAATTGGCAGAATGAATCTGCCAGGGCCTGCCTTTGGCAATGGCATGTCAGTGGGATCCCTGCTGATCTGTGACTCCCAATTTCCCACGGACAGAACTAACTAAGGTCCCCTGCACTTGTTCTTGACCTGACACGGCAGAACTAGCCTTTTAGAGTTTCTTATACGGTGAAAATCTCGAGTCCGTTCCTACCTCTGGAATTCCATCCCCCAGTCACTCCACCTCATCCCCTCCTTAGCCTCCTTCAAGCCCCGCCTCAAGACCCTCCTCTTCGACCATGCCATCGGCCACCCCCCTTCCCCTCCTCTCCCTTCTTCCCCCCCCTGACCCCACCTCGGGTCTGAAATGCTCTACTCTGTCCAGCGCCTTGGGAAGTCCTCCCAACGTGAAAGGCTCTATACAAATGTAATCTTGTTGTTGCTGGAGTAATTGTTCCCAGTAATTGTAGTTGTGTGTCTTTTCATAAATTTATGGCACACAAGGGTCCCATAGACAGCCAGGAGGAGAATGTCCAATTATTTGTTTTGTCCAGGAGAGCAAGGAGGGCAGGAGAAACTCCCTTCTCTTTTAATAGTAGTGTCACTGACTCTTTATTAACCAACTGAACAAGGACATTAAACCCCTCGGTTGACAGAATCTCAGGTTTAATGTCTCATCTGAAGAACTCCATCTTTTCAGTCAACTCAGTGCTACCGCCAACACAAGGTCATTGCTCACTCTCTCTTTGCGCTCTTCATGCAGTGGACATCTTGGGGCAGATTGGGCTCCCAGTCTGTAGCTGCTGATCCTACTTTAATAAATGTGTCTGTATTGCTCTTGAACAGGTGGATGCTGTTTGCACAGACAGTGTCACATGGGAACCTGTCCCAGATCCCCTGCACCTTCTGGGTCAAGACATGGTTCTTGATGTTCCTTCTCCCTTAACTGCAAACTGCCCAAAGTGCATTATACCACACTTTCCAATATTAACCACATCTTATTAATAAATATTAATCCTTGCATTATAGATACCACGTTTCAGAGCGCTTAAATATTTATGCAAGTGGCTTAACAACTTTGCAAAGGGAATCTGTTCCCAACCTCAAACACAGCTTAAACCCGACCATTTACTTTTCCTTCTCCTTTTGAGTAAAGTATTTTTTCATTATTCTGACATTTCTGTGACTTCCAGTTAACAGAACCCGATATTTAAAAAAATAAACGTTCAATGCTCTTATAACGTGATTTACTGTAAACCCAACAAAAAGTCTTGAAGTAGCTAACGTGGTTTACCATAAAGTGTAGTTTCTGTGGATTGGAGCTGCAAGAAGATTTAACAAAGATCAAACGTTGCTGAACATTGTAGTTCTGAGGGAATTGTCTGTTGATCTTGTAAATCCAAACAGGCTAGATCCTTTCCCACACCATTGTGTAAAGTTGCCTGATCTTCAGGTTACTGTCTGTCGGATTCCGGCATGTTTTATAGTTTGGGGAAAGAGATTGTGCCTGAACATGTGAACCTTTACAATATTTTACTGTCAATTCACATCAAAAACCTTCTTCACTTAACTTCAGTGCCTTGTCAGCCTTTTTATGAAACCACGAATAGACATTTTGGCCCAAGATGAAGGGAATCCTTTCATTTTAATGTAAACCAAATTGCAAGTGGCTTAACAACTTTGCAGAGGGAATCTGTTCCCAACCTCACACACAGCTTAAACCTGACCATTTCCTTTTCCTTCTCCTTTTGATTAAAGTATTTCTTCGTTATTCTGACCATTCTGTGAAACCTCCTTCTCTTCCAGTGACGCTCACAGAGTTGAATGAAAGCGCCTTCACTGTGACGAGTAATTGGTCTCCAGTAGAGGAACCAAATTGTTCATATTTTGGGGAGGGGAGCAAGCGGTAAAAGCTTCCCTCTGAACCGGGGCAGGGAAATAATCACCAGGTTATTAGCTGGAGTTAGATTAGAAGATCAGCTATGATTGAATGGCGGGGCAGACTCGAAGGGCGAATGGCCTACTCCTGCTCCTGTATGTTATGTTATCATCCAGAACCAATTTCGCAATATTTCTTTATTTAGAAATCTGAAAGGAAATGCCGTAAATAATAACCCACCCTCCCCCCCCCAAAAAAAACCCTCTCCACATTAATATCAGACTTATGAATTTCTTCTCACAAGAGATTTACAAGAATGTAAGATTCCTGTGCAGAGAGTCGCAAATGAAAGATGAGTTGAGAAATTTGAGAGAAATGTGGATCGATATTTGAGGACTAAAGATAATGGGGGGTGGGGGGGTGGATATGGTGAGAGCTTACAGTGTGTGGGGCAAGTTGTTTATAGCTCAATAGGATAAATGCCACCTCCCATTGCTGCCTGACCTGCTGAGTGTCCCCAACAATTTCTGTTTTTATTGCGAGGGTTATTATGATGATCTCAGCAGTATGCAACCTTTTCTGCTGAGTACACCTTCCAGAGGAGGTTAACTTTCATAGCACAATTACAGTAGGAACGATTGCACTTGATGTATAAAGCTATCGGCCGTTGCTTACAGTCTTTGTTTTGTGTCATACAAAACTCAGGCTTTTGGTGCAATTTGTCAAGAGCCTTTCAGTGCATTGTACTTGATTGAAATGTTCCATAATTCCTCTTGGAATGGCCTGAAAGCTCGTTACACCATCAAACAGCGATGTCAAGTACCCACAGGATGAATGACCAGAGCTGACACAGCATTCTGCTTTAATCAGGAGTGATCCTATGCTTCAGAAACATGACCAAGTGTGACCCGATCCTACAAACAGAGGCACTTGAAGTTGCTCCCATTTCTTCAGACGCCCACAGAAATTCTCCAGACGCTGTAATTCCTTTTTTTTTCGAAAAACCATTTTGGTCATTTTCATTTTTCGCAAGTTAAAGGGTTTTTGTCAATGAATGAATCCGGCCATTCATTCTTAAATAATGCCTTTCGTTTGACATTGTTTCCAGAATCTTACACATCAAGCTTCAAAAGGCAGAGGAGGGGGAGAAGAGTGAGACCATGCATACATTTAAAGAGTTGCAAGCAAGGTTTCAGTCTTCATGCTGTCCTATTGCTATATGAGCAGTGACACTATGTGCTCTATACAATAGCCTGTATTGTTTCTACTCTTAACAGTTCAAGGTTGTGCTACAGTTGGACTCCACCAGCATTGATTGAAAAGCTTTGTAGCCGAATTAATCTGTGAGAAGAGAGAGAGAGAGAGAGAAGTGAGAAAATAGAACCAGTGGGTCACGATGCTTCCTGTGACTATCCTTCTGAATATCTATTGCGCAGAGTTCTGAATAGCTGGTAAAATGTGCTGGTGTACATAGCATTAGAGGAATTGCACATGATGAGGGTTTTGCTTCTGTAGTTGAACTTGGAAAGACTAGGAAGCTGAGCTGTAGAGGCTTGCTTCCCGGAGCCTCTCAAATTTGTATTTGGGTTTGGTTGTTTGTCTATGTAGCCTGCTGTTTTTTTTTACATATCACCAATCTTTTTCCTCCTGTCTCCTTGTAGTGCCATAAACCTCATGATTCTTTGAATTATCATTCTGAAATCAACTGAAGGATCAGGCCTGGAATGTTTACGTAGGAACATAGGAACAGGAGTAGGCCATTCAACCTCCCAAGTCGGTTACGCCATTCTATTAGATCATGGCTGTACCTCAAAACCAATTGCCCGCCTTTGCCCCAAATTCCTTGGTACCCTGACTAACAAAAATCTATCCAGTCTCGAAAATTTTCAGTGGATCCGTCATCCACAGCCTTTTGGTTGAGAGAGTTCCGGATTTCAAATTTTTCAGAATGGGACTCACTGGAGAAATCTGCTTTAACGGAACCATAGCTGATCTGTTCTGCTCGCAGTATCGTTTGGTAGAGAATGGTCCTGTGGAAGTTAGCTTGAATTCTGCTGCATGAAGTTAATGGATTGATCTGCGAGCTCAGAGAATTTCGCTCTCTTGTCACTGGTGGATTGAGGGTGACGCTGTGGTCATCCATTAGGCAGAGGGATTTTATGCTTTTTATAAATATTATGAAGTCATATCTTTCTCAAAATGTGAGACTTTTGTTTGCAGTCCCTTTGGCAATAAACTTGCTCTTTGCTTTGAATCGCTAGACCGCCACAAGGAGCCATTCAGTGCCTCGCTCTCTCTCTCCTGACAAATGGCACTTGCTGGTTTGTGCTTGACTGCAGCTCACCAGGAGAAAAGGCTGGAAACCACAACAGCCTTTGGGGAGTATCCCATAACTCACAACATGGACAATGCGTTCTTTGTTGGGAAGCTTTGGCAGCGTTTCCAAGGTTCTCTTACAAGACGTGGGAAGGCAACATTGAGTAAAAGGATTGAAATAGCAGGAAGTTTCAACATCATTCTTCCAGTGATCCACCTGCATTGTGAAGGGCAAACGCAGGCTACGGTGAGATAGCCAGTGCCTATTAATAATTGGATATTTTCCAAAAACAAGATAAGTTATTGAAAATAAGCTGTTGCTTGTCATTAAGTATTCTGCCCAATGAAGGTCCAGACTCACTGGGATATGGTTTCTTAGGGCTTGGGGAGTTCTCCAATACATGACCCAACAGGCTGTCCACAAAGCGATGAGTGTTGGCAGGCCATTCATGAAAGGGGAAATACAGACAAAGCTGATCTTCATTGAACATCTGCACTTTTCCAGCAGAGGGGCTGGATAACAGGAACTCCAGCAGGGGTTGTTAGAGAGGAACTGGGAGCAGAAATTCCATCAACTTCCGTATCGCAGTATTCAAGTGAGATCTGCTGATGACAGTGCCGCCTGCGATTTGAGAGGAGTGGAGGAGCAAGCCCCATGAATAAATGTTCCTGTAAAGTTCAAACACAGTGGGACAGTATTCAGATGCCAAACCCATCAGTAAAGCCTGGGTCGCTTTTAAACTCTGTAAATAATTGTGTGTTTTGGATTGAATTTAAAGCGAAGCATTGAATGACATTTCAGCTTGATCAAGTTCACTATAATTAAACTCAGACCGTGTTCCTTTAGTTTGATGAACTGGGGCTAAATTTCCTTAATCCATTCCGTGTGAGGGATATTGGTGTATTAAAGCTTACTGCTTATGCAATAAATTATTACGTTGTTGCCTCAGGAACAGTCATGAGCTTGAAGTTTATTTTTACCACTGGACTTGTGGGAGAGGAAAATCACAGAGCTGTGCTGAGGCCAGAGGATGTCCCTCCAGGGAACTCCTCAACAGCTGATTAATAACTTCCAATTTGCCTTTCCGGTGTTGTGGTTTCTCATTTGCCTCTTGGGACCGGCTTTCTCGCAGATCACAAAATACCTCTCAGACCCTGACTCCTCCACCGTTTGGAGAAAGAAAAGCTCCTGATGTGTTATTTGGGTCTTTTGCAAGGGTCCACTTTTACGAAGCACCAAATTTGTCTGAACACCTGGAAACAATAAGGGATAAGGCTGCACGTCAAGATAGGTTTCTTTTGCAAAGATTATGATCATGAGAAAAAAAATAATTTGGTACTACACTTAAAACCTTGTTCCCACATGTTCAGCCCATATGTTTCTAATCTGCAAATAGTGAAAGTTTAACTGGTTGGATGATTGCTCCTTGCTGGTGTTTCCTCAGAAATAGCACTTGAGGAACTGCCTTTGTTCACTGTAGTTTGTATAACCGCGTTTGTTGCTTCACACAGGGAATAGCGAGGTATAATTTTTAGACAGGGAGCTGACATTTGCCCCTGGCGCTCTGAACCAACATGGCAAGGCACGTTCAACCGATTGCTGGTGTTCATTTTAATAAGAACTTTAGCTCAATGCTGAACGCAATGCACAGGTTGTTGGGGCCGGGATGTAAAAGACCCACCGCAGACCTAACTTGTTGCCAACGCCATCATTGCTGCTGTGCTTCACAGCTGCCTCTTCCAATTACTCCAAACCTGATGGCAAAAATGGCTTGTTGCTCAGCGTGTCAATGAATCTCGCGTTCTTTGAAGTTGGTGTCACTTTAGCATTGCACGCGATTTATCATATGTGACACGCAGAAGTGAATTCTCCCCTGCTCCTCACTAGCGCTGTTTTGAATGAGGAGGAAGTTTGTTCCAGGATGCTGGCCAACAATGCCCTAGTTACAATCAGTTGCTCACGTTATTGCTGTTTGTGGGACCAATTGGCAAATGGTCTGCCTTGTTTACCCTCAAATAAACAGTCACTCCACTTCGCGGCAATTACCTATGCAGTACTTTTGAGACCTTGCAACATTATATGTAGGTGCTGCATCGAATGCATGGGATTATGTTGTACTATTAGGGAGACGCTTGTGATTTCTAGGTTACGGATTGTGGCCTCTGACAAGCAGTCAGAGGGAAATGACAGATTACCCAGACTGTTCTTACCCAGGATGGGAATAGCAACCTGGCCGACCTTTTGTTTCCCAGGCCAGGGGGACTGAGTTCTGTTGTGGTGTCCCAGCTGAGATCATTCATTAGCAAAGCAGGGATTGTCCAATTAGTGTGACCCAATGTTGCTTGGCACACTTACCTCCAGAACCACTGGAGAGCAATATAGCACAACCTCACTTCACTTGGGAGCTGTTTTACTTCCGTTCTTAAACGGCTGGAAAATGGCTCAGAAATTTCACTTGGGTTTGAAGAATTTGCTAACATTCTGCACGATGTGAATTTGTAAGATGATGGTCCTTTAGGCTAAAGCCAGGTGCATTTCAGAGACATTTGATCTCCGTCCCCTCATCCCCACTCCCTCAGCCTCCAGCCCTTGAGGTGCTGTAGTACATTGTCGGCTCGGACACTATCTGACTGAAATCCTCTTACCGTAACTTGCAATTGTTTAATCATTCACAGACATTGACGCTCACATGGACGACGGGGGAGCTCTGATGAAGGATCACAAGGGAAATTGAAGGGAGTTGGCCCAAAGCACAGTCAAAGGGAGATTTCAAAGGAGGTTTGTTTTGAAATCAGGGAGAGAAGGAAAGAAGCAAGGCAAAATGGTCTTGGGTCAAGTGTAGCTCAATAATGATTCCTTCCTTGTCTGATGCTCAGTCCCACTCCTGCCATTGCCCTTTGTCATCGGAGCCATCAAACGAGCAGCATTACTAAAACACAACACATCTTGTATGATTGAAGTCAGGAAAGCTGCTCTCTTTTTAAGATGACCGAGACCAAAGCGATCACTGTGAGTGATGGGCAGGTGCTTGCTGTTGGCTAACTTGACTTTGCAGATGTGCGCCCTGTACCCGCAGTCAACTTCAAAGGTTATGTCGTATTCAGTGTCTGAATGCTGTGGCAGGCTTCACTGGAGATTTGATATCTTCCTTCAGGGTCGTGCATTCAGTGCTTCTGTATGTAGACAGCATACTTGCTACTGTAGCTACTAAAATAAATCCTGTGAGCAAAAGTATGATTAGAAGTTGTGATATTTAGAGACAGGGCTTTTTATCCCTGGTTACTTTGTCTTCTAGGATGTCTCAGGCTCAAACACTAACTGCGGTCCAGCAGGGAGATCTATTTTAATGTCCCCTCTCTGAGCTTTTAAATCTTTCTCAGGATTCGCTAAGACAGCGAGCCAGCTGGGAGATTGTTACCTCACTTAATGCGTGCAATGTGTGAAACAGACGTTTAAATGTGATACTGATACATTCACTAATTAAATGCCCGAAAGAGATTTCCCATTGCAGCAAACTAGGAAAGTTATCCTCAGCTGAACTTTGCCGATAGGACGTGCTTCAGGCTTTATGTTTGTACCCCAAATTTCATCACAGCTGCAGAAACATAGGCTTTAGGACCAACCTGGTCTAGATTGTGTTCCTGTAAGTAGATTCTGGTGTTTTAGCGAGCGCTGTGTGAGTGTGTGTGTGTGTGCGTAAAAAAAAATCAATTGTTACCTACATAATTTGATAGCGTAGAAGGATAGAAGGATAAACTGTTTCCGCTGGTGGGTGAGTCGGTAACCAGAGAACACAGATTCAAGATAATTGGCAAAAGAACCCGAGGGGAGATGAGAATTTTTCTTAACGCCGCGAGTTGTTGCAATTTGGAATGCACTGCCTGAGCGGGTGGTGGAAGCAGATGCAGTAATAACTTTCACAAGAAAATCAGATATTTAGTTGAAAAGAGAAAAATTTTTACAAGGCTGTGGGGAACGAGCTGAGGGGGTGGGACGAACTGTGACTCTAGATTTCTCTTGCCATGGCTTTTTTTTTTGCGCTAACAAAGACGAAGGATAATGTTGCTGGGGAATTAAAGCCTTCGTCCATATCTGTTGTCAGCTGGTCCATGGCTGGATATGTAACACGTGGCTGAGTTTTGGCTGTCACATTTCGCCAACAAAATATACAGTCAATTCACTTTACAGTATATTCTGTGAAGCGGTTTGAGATGTCTCATTGTCGTGATGAGGAGCTATATCAAATACAAGGATTATAATTATTATTCATGTGTGAGGTTTCAGCTCTGGCTCATTATCAACAAAGCCACCGCATGTGGATATGGGTTAAGTTTGCTGTCTTCAATCCCAGGGTACAAATGGCATTGGTTGGGATCGTTGGCTTATCAAAGGGAACTGAACTTGTTTCTGCCTCGAGGGGACGGTCTGGGATGTGAAGGCAAATCTTGGTCAACTTGATCAAAACATCCCAAACAAGCAAGGAGCTAACTCAACTTCTTTTGAAACTCCATCTACAGAGAGTTATCTGATCTTCTTAAGCTACAAACTTCCTCGATTGTGTGTTCTCCTCCTCAGCTAGACTTGGTCACAAGTGTACTTTGAAGTTGTTTGAAATGCTGACATCTGGATTTCCTGACATTAAGCACTTTGTTTGCTGGGAAAACAGTTTTGTTGAAGAGCCAAATAACAGTGTGTAGACGAGAAACTCTCCAACAAGAGGGACTGTAGTAAAGGATGTTGATGAGATTGCTTACGTCAGGGAGAATAATAATACAATAATAATCCTTGTTACAGCGCTTTTCATGTCTTCTAGATATCTCAAAGAGAAAGGAATAGAATGGAACGGGGGGGGATGAGACGGGTGATAGGGTAGTGGAGGTGTGCATGGACTAGTTTGCGGTATTACCCTCTCTCCAGTATATTTGGCTCAGTTAATTAAGATATTTTAGTCCTGTAGATTTCATGTGTCATCAGGATTATACATTCATAAGTCAGAGGATCAAGTTTAAAATCCTCAACCTCACTTTTAAAGCCCTCCAATGTCTTGTTCCTCGTTACCCTCTGCCACCTAATAACACCTTACCAACCTCTCTGCTAGACGGGCACTGGCCTGCTTCATGTCCCTTGCCCTGCCCGCCCCACCATTGGCGGTCAAGTCTTCAGTTTTTCTGCCCCCACCATCTGGAGCTCCATCCTGGAATCCCTCCACAAGTGCAAAGGTTGCTTGCAATGTTCTGCTTGCCAACTGTAGAGCTGGAATACAGCATTAATTTTAGCCGAGAAAATGCAGGTATGGGATTAGTGACCCCAGAAAAGAATTATTAAAAAAGAAGCCTTTTTCGAGATCTCACAAACTGTAGTTGAGCAAGTACTGAAACCAGCTGACATGGCAGTACTGGCGGGGAAACACAGACAGTGGGTATCTGGACTTGCATTCAGCTGCGAATGCTAACTAAAAGCATTAAAACTGGGCTGCTGGGATCTATCCTGACTGGTTGCTTAACGGAGAGGACATTTGGCTGGCAGCCAAGGCTTCTACAAAGAGCTGGAACCATCGTTTTTGGGAGGTGTTTTGCTTCAGGATACACGTTCTGAAGGGATGTGAATTTCATCACTATAGTTGCTGCTTGCCTGATGATGAAAGACTGTCACTTGGGACACACACAGTAATGCTTAAAACAAAGCAAAACCGGTACAAAGTGCTGAAAGAAATTAACCCAAAAAGCGTGGAAATGGGGATGAAAAGTTTACTGGTGGGTCTTTTATTAACTGACCCTGGTCACACATTCTCACTCGTTGCTCAACGAGGCAGAGCTGAATTGATGTAAGAGGCTGAATGCAAAGAGCGTTAAGAAAAATAAAAGGGATTTGAAGAATGTGTGAAAGACGGTGGAAAAATAGATGGAGAAAGGGAATTAAGGACTGAATAAAGGGATATTGGGGGCATAGTTTTCACTGTGGAGTGAATACGCTGCATAACAGCTGGAAAAAGTGCCTGTATATATGTATATTATAATACTATAGGAACATGGGAACAGTATTAGGCAATCCAGGACCTTGAATCTATTACATCATGGCTGATCTGTACCTCATCTCCAATTTCCTGCCGTTATCCCATATTCCTTGATACCCTGTGACCTAATAAAAATCTATCCACCTCAAATTTCGAAGTATCTCTCAAGATGAACTAAGTTTTCTACTTGTTCCTCTGCGGCTCATGCTGGTTAGTGAGGCCTCACTCCAAGCTGAGCTTCCTTTGAATTTAACAGAGTGCCTTCCACATTGGGAGGAAACCTAAAGCAGATTTACTGTGAAGTGTAGTGACTGGATTTTGAAGGCAAACACAGGCAGCGCATGTAAGGTTGTGGTGTTTGAGCTGCAGCAAGTGTATTACACGGAGTCTGACCCAGACATCGTCCATTTTTGTGGTTTAAAATGATTATTTAAAAAAAAAATGTTTTTAAACAACATGTAATGCCAGAATTAATTTTCCTGATTTGGAGAAAATTGGAAAATAAAACAATGATCGCCCAATTTTTACCACTTAAATCGGCAAACGTGATTTATTTTTTGCTTCTAAATAGACTTTGAATAATCCACATATTTGTTGCCTTTATTACCCTATTTGCTAGGTTATTCCAAGCATTCTTCACTGATGAGTGAAGATTTTTTCCCCCAGATATCTGTTCTAAATTTAATCTCCACACCTGGATTTCTGCCACAAATCTGTTGAAGCCCAAATCTCCCAACTACAAATTAGATAAAGGTTGGCCGGCTTTTCCTTCACTCTGTGTTGAACAGGAATGCTGGATAGGTAGGGCTTGTGTTGACAAGCTCACGGAGACTATCATTTGAAAAACAAGAATGTGTCCTATCCCACATTGCAGGTTAAATACCAGATTGAACCATCAGAGATCAGAATACCCTGTATTCCCCCACATTGTGTAAAACCACCTGTTTGCTGTTTGGAAACTTCTCTGGAAGGCTATGGATTCACCTTTATCAATATTTGAAAAGGATTATCCTTGATCCCGTGTAGGACGTCGAAAGAGGAAGTGTTGTGTGGACTTTAGACTTCTTGACCTTCGCTAGATTCACCTTTGACAGCTGTGGAACAGGAGAGATTAGAGGCAAGCGCCATAGCCAGCAATGACCAAACCAAGATCTTTCCTTTCTTCGTTTTCCTCCTCTCTCTCCGCTCTGCTGTTTCAGGCTGCCTCTGACAAACGACAAGCTGATTGTAATTTACGTAGAAATACCAAGTCTGGGCAGGTTAACTGCAGTGACAGAAATGCATAAATAACTATAGCTGATTTGGCCTATTTCTGTAACTCAAAGCAACTATTGTTTAGTGACATCCCACCTCTCTGTCCCTAAATGACTAGGATAGGTAATTTAATTCAGTAGATGGTATCTTGAATTTGGATTGTATGTGGATTATCTTTCTCAACTGTCCGTATTTTCAGTTTCATTCTCTACACAAAGCCATCTAATTCCTGTGGCTTACATTTCCCAATCTTATTTGAAGGCTTTCTGCGGAGTCCAGGGTTTATCAGTGTGCGCTCTTTTAGAGGCTTGAGATTGACTGAGTAGGAAATGTTTCTTCCAAAGAACCAGCACTGGGCTCAATGCTCGGCTGTAGAACTTGAAACAGGTGATGTTTGTGGTGAACTGTTCCCCTACTCCTTTACCACTTTCTTCCTCCCCTCCTTGCCATAAACGTCTTTAACGGCCTGTTCTACTCTGAGCCATTGCTCCTTGTCTGTGCCGATCTTGATTTAAACCCTGGCTGTTTATTGTATTGGACCAGCGGATTGTGCAGTTGACCAGCGGATGAATTGTTTCTAGGAATAAAAAAAAATTGGAGTAATAGCAGCTGGGTGTAATTATTTCTCCCCTGGCAGTCGGAATCAATTGAATTTAATGGGGAGGTTGGAGTCCATTTCATCAGTGGCTCTTTCAGATGATGAAGTGCCCCTGTCATTAACCAGATGCTGAATCCAGCAACAGGCTAAATTGACATTATTGCACATCTAATGATACTGCAGTCAATAAATGTCTCTTGGCTGGTGACTGAATGAGATTACAGAGCCAGTGGTGACCAAGCATGTCTTTGATGGACTTCTTGTGTTCTCTCGCTCTCTACCATCCTCTGGTGCCTCACCCAACTAACCACTCTTCAATGAGAGTTCACAGTGAGCGACAGTGGGTTACTAAACCAGTGGGGATGGCCTGTTGCACCTTAGTTCTGTTCTCAGGAGACATCTGGAAGCGCACGTTTGCCATTTGCATTTATTTGCCCATCGCAATGAGCCAGCGTTTAATTATTTGAGTAGTTTTCTCTTCAAAGGACATCTCTCGCCTGAGCATGCAAAAACCCTGGGGCCTCTTTGATGTTGAGCTTTTAAAAGGGATTCTTGCCATTTTCAATTTGATTGAGCCTTTTAACATTTCTATTCGGCAGTATTAAATATTAATTCTCTCCTTCTGGTTACGTTAGAAATTGCTCAATAAACACTTCAGATGTGAGCTTTTTATCCCAGCTGTTACCTTTACCTTGCGTGGTCTATTGAAAGCCAAATTATGCATACAGTAGCGAGTGAAAAGTTTGGCCACAAAAGGTACAATAAGCCTTTGATATGTGAACGAGTAATGTGTATTGGTGATTCTCAGAGCCCTTTCATGTAATCAGTCCATACTTGTGGATATGTGTGACGGGAATAAAGAGTTCTGCTTTGTAGATTGTGTAGCTGGCTGTCGGGTGTTTTTTTTCCTTTCCCCAGCTGAGTTTAATGTGCTTCTTTGAAATATCTGCTGCCAGCATAGAATAGACCTGTTGGACGTCTTTCTGGGCTGTCATGGGGCCTTTGTTATTTTCCTTTCCCCTCTGCTGTGGGGTTGTATCTGGGCCTGTGAATTTCCCCAAACAAAAAATAATAGCCCTGTCTCCCGATCGCGCTGAAGAATTGGTGCAGCTGTTGGAATAAGAATCTCAATTACAAAGGGGGAAGTTGAACATGCAGACTTTTCCGATGTCGCTTCTTTCCTTCGGATTTCTTGGATCTCGCCACCATGTTTTGTCGCAGCCATTCTTCCAGTCACTCTTGTGGGCTCGTCACAAGAGAAGGACTGTGTGGTTGTCAGCGCCGAGCAATAGGGAAGCTCACTTTCTGATGAGACTGAACAATAATTGGGCTCTTCAGGTTGTTTCAGCCCGGAGAGCTCCTTATTGGCACAACAACCACTTTGCCCTGAAATATACCACTTATCTATCAAAGACTCCATTGCCTCAGCATTGCCTCAGTCCATACAATGAAAGCAGCCCCCACCATCCTCCACACCGCCCTCCACCTCTCCAAAGACTAATGTGATGTGCACACACATACACACACACACACACACGCACAGAGAGCCACAGTGAATCTTGGCAGCAGCGAGTGCCCGAAGCCATTGCTGGATTCCATCAGCAGAAATGAAGTCTAAATCCAAAAGATGCTTACCGGGATATTCCCATTTGTATGAATATCGTGCCTGTTCACTGGTGACCCGTTTCTAAAACAAATTGTGAAGTAAAAAGGCTGCATCTGGTCATGATTAATGAGGCTGGATACTCTTTACCTCTCACCGCACGTAGGTCTGAAATCCACCTACCCTAAGCCTGTAAGACCGTTTTTGTTTTTGTCTTTAAATTTAAGATTAAAAATATAATCCTTGCATTTGATGTAGCACCTTATCACCTCGATGCCCCACAAAATACACAGTCAATGCACTTTACAGTATATCCTGTGAAGCGCTTTGAGACGTCTCGATGAGGTAATAAGGCACTAGATCAAATGCAAGGATTATTATCATAAACTGTGTTAAGATAGTCCTTGGGAAAGATACTATATCCCCAGCTGTCAACTGTGTTGCATTTTTGCATATGTTTAAAAATGCCGGTGCATTGCCATAGTCCAGCAATAAACTACATCTGCCGACCCACCCCATCTAATTCAACAGCAACTTCAACAAATTGCATTTATACAGCGCCTTTCACGCAGGGTAGTGTCCTGGAGCGCTTTGCTGTGTGTGAATCATAGCGCCGGCTATTGATGTGAGCCATGGTTCTGCCTTCTCAACAATCCACATCTGTCTCAAGGGTTCCTTCAAAATTCCGGGGCAGATTTGTGTGGAAATTCAATGCTTGTGTCCCTATTCAACAAAAAAAAAAGCCCTTCATTTCACATGTTATTTTTAGACCAGTGGAGCTTAAAATCCATGTAGGAAACCCAAAGGCACTAATTGTCCATACTTCCCAAGGCACTGCTGGGTTTATGCACAGCTGGCACGTTTAACATAGGAACCTGTCACAAGAAAACAACAGGTCTTGTTCACTGTGTAACTGGACAGACTGTCTAGTTCGTAGTGTTTCTTAATGGGCGTCTCCAATAAGGAACCAAGTCACCTCACTCCACTTTACAATGGATCCTGTGGAGCGCTTTGAGAAGTCCCAACACTGTGCTAAGGCGCTACATCAATTGCCAGGATGATTATTATTATTGTTATTGAGCTGATGTGGGGTTGGGGTTTTCAGACGCGAAACCAGACGAATGTTTCATTTGAAATTCCGCTCTCTTTTACTAAACGTGTGGGTAGATATTCCAGCTGGGTCCAGATTTACTGTATCCACGTGTCCATAATGTGTCAAATTCTTAAGTACGATTTCTAATTTTGAAGCCATTTTGTGAGGTACGTAGCCTGATAAAATAAAATTGTTGATTTTCACTGGATTGCTGTTTGTGGGATATTGTTGTGTGCAAATTGGCTGTTTCGTTCACCTACAAATGCACAGTCACCACTTTACAAAAGAAAATCAGGAAGGCTTTGAGAGTTTTGACGACGTGAATAAAGAGCTCCATCAATGTAAGGAATATTTATTTATTATTATTATTATTATTATAGTGGAGCTGCAAGAATGCAACAGCTTGCATTTATGCGGCGTGCTTCACGCAGGTAGTGTTTAGAAATATATCTTTTTGCAGTTATAAAACAAGAAGTTTGATTTACGGTGTTACTTGGATCAGAATTTGCCTTGCAGCTTTTCTCTGAAAATGCTGTTTGTTTAATGTGGCAGATTCAGTTACTAGCTGAAGTACTTAGCCTGGTAAGCTTAGAGAGTGGTTGTTAGGTTAATTGATTCCTGACAGCTCTTTGACGGATGCCTTATCATAGCACCAGTGAGCAACAAGTCTCACTCCAGGGATACATATCTCTTGTCCCCACTGCTGCCTATTTCATTGCACTGCTCGGATTTGCCTCCAGTATGTTTTTAACCTAGTTGTAAAAAAATTAAACCAGTCGTAAAAATTCAGTTTTCATTATTTTAAATAATAATCCTTGCATTTGTTTCATCACACTTCACGTCAGGTGGACATCTGCATAATAATAATAATACAGTGTGTTCTGTGAAGCGCTTTGGGACGTCCTCCCGACGTGAAAAGCGCTATATCAAATGCAAGGATTATTATTATTATAATTATAATAATAATAATAAACCTTGCATTTGATATAACGCCTTATTGCGTCTTTGAGACAATGAGTATTTGGTTTATTATTATTGTCGCGTCGTTGAGATGACTCAAAGCAGTTCACAGAATAGAGTGAATTGACTATCTCGAAATCTCAAAAATGAATAAGAATTTAAATTGACAGCTTTTAGAATTTAGTTCCCAACTTCAAAATTGAAGGTACCAATGATCATTTTGTTTCGGATCCTATGGATGTAGGCAGTGCTCTGATACTCCCATCCAAGTGACTGTTTATCCTGCATCCACAGAAACCATCACTGTACCAAAGTTAAACCTCAAAGGTTCAGTTTTGGTGATACACAAATACTTGTCAATGCTCTCCCTAATAATGGTGGGGACTACTAGCCAGCGCTCTTTGGAGGACAAAAGGCAGCCACGTAAACAAAGCTTCAAGCTGAAAAAATACACACTGGGCTGTGAATAATATTAACAATAATCCAATTCTTGCATTTGATATGGCACCTTTCATGTCAGACAGACATCTCAAAACACTTCACAGCATTTGCTGTAAAGTGGAGAGACTTTTGTGTCGTGTGGGCGAGTCCCATGGATAGTGAAGAGCAGGGAACCCCTTGTGTCTCGATGGCCCTGAATTTTAATTGGGGGGAAAGATGTGAAGTAGATTTGTATCAACTCAGCACATTGTGCTGAATGAGGGTCAGGTTGGAATACTTTTCCCCCCTCCCAAAAGAACTACCAGATCTTATATTCCAGCCGGTGACAGCTGCCGTTTCATTCTGAGTTTCCTCCCGGTGTGTTCAGTGTAAATGCTAAAATGCACAGAATACACTGCGCACATCGATGCTTCGGTGGTTATAGCATCCGTAAGAGCTGCTTCCTGAACGCCTCGTGTTGCTCAGAGACCCGGCTCTGCCTTCCTGAGGAATTGTTTGATGCTGAACAATTGCACCAAAGTCCTTCTCTGATGGAACATTCATCTCCAGAGACCCCCGAGTCAGGGCTCTTCGGCTGCTGATGGTTTGGATGTTCAGACAGCTTTTAAAAATATCTTGCAATTGAATAGTCATTGTCTGCAGAACTCATTTGTGGGATCGGTATCCTGTCAGGACAGGGCAGGGCAGGGCTGGGCCGTGTAAGTGGCTTTATATGTACTACAGCTGCACTCCCTGCATGTTGGGAATTTGAAACTATGCAAAATGTAACGGTCCCGCAATTAATCTGGATGTGTTCTGATTGCTGACGGTACCATCTGCACTAAATAGACTATTCCGCAGCGGGGGGAGTGCCCTGTGCACAGAATACAGCCAAGCCTGTTAACCTCCCCCTGTGTGGTTCACGCACTTGTTGCGCTCGGGATGAACGTTTGCTCGCGGGAGATGTCATGAGAATAAATCCCATCAAAGACGTCCGCTTTCTGAGGTGCTGTGCAGGGTGACAGAGCCCTGTGGTGTCAGTGTGGGCAGGAGCTGTGATGGCAGTGCCCCACGACACTGCTGTATACCAGAGCGACCAACAAGACACAATTTCTTTCTTTCTTTCCCTGTGGTGAAATGCTTCTCATTAAGAACATAAGAATTTGCTGGCGAAAGAAAGACCTAGTTCGCCTTCCACCATCCTATCCTGGCAGTCGTTTGACATGTCGTATCCCAAACTATATATCCCCCAGGTATTGTTTTCCAGCAGAATTCTATCTAATTTGTTCTGGAAACAAACGATGCTTTCTGCTTCCACCATCTGTCTCCCTCGGGAGCCTGTTCCGTACTTTCTCATTCTTGTTTTCTTTTTGTCTCCTGCTCTTCCTCTCCTTTGCCCCTTGAGCTCTCTCTATCTCTCCCGTTCCCAGAGTGTTCAGCAGTGATGTTATTGAATCGCGTCCCACGTCTGGTCACTTTGGCGTCATTATTCCATTCAGCATCGCTCCCAAGTGTGTCAATTACGCAAACTAACAAATTGTCAAGGCGAGAATGAAACGCCTGCTTTCAATCTCCCGGTTCCGATAACATTCATGGACTCCTTCGCACTTTGTTCTCATGCTTTAAGCATTATCAGGAACCTTCAGTTTGGGTTGAAGCCTTTTGTCTCAGCTCAGTCTCCATTATTCTGTGTGTAATTATTGGCCGTCGTACAACTGAGTCATTTTATTCCCCTCACTGTTGGTGTATGAGCGTGTGAGTGTGTGTGTGAGGTGGGGGTGGATCTTATCAGAGGTTATCATAACTGATAGTAATGAGTAATGCATAGCAGAACTAACAGCTCATTGCTGCTAATGGAATGGCATTTAGCACTGGATCAGGATTTCAGTCTGAATGCATTCTGATTAGTAATGTCTGAAGATATGACACGAACATGGCAGCCACTGGCTCAGTAGACGGCTAAACTTTTTTCTGGTTCCTTGATGTTTATCCTGTGGCCGACAGGATTTTGAGCCTGCGAATGTTATTTGTTTGAATAGCCGTGACATTTTGACGGCCGCGATTCTCTGGTTTATTCAAAAGCGTGTTTCCTGGGAGAGTTGCTGTGCTGAAAAAATACATACAACACCCGCATATTTGGTGCTTTCACCTAGGGTAATGTCTCGGAGCACTATAATAATAATAATCCTTGCATTTGATATGGCGCCTTATTACGTCGTTGAGACGTCTCAAAGCGCTTCACAGAATATACTGTAAAGTGTAGTGACTGTGTGTTTTCTGCACTGGACAGTGACGGGGTTGGACACCGAGCAAGAGAGAAGGGGGAAAGGCGGTCGAAAAGATAGGTTTTCGGATGGGGTTTGAAGGTAGATAAAGAGGGGACGAGGTGGAGTGGTTCAGGCAGGGAGTTCCCGGGGTTAGGGGTGCAGTGGCTGAAGGCTCGGCTATAGACGGTGGCACAGAGGGGTTTGGGGGGAGTGCATGACAGTCAAGAAAACAATGTCAAAGCAAGTAGTAGCGCAGTTCTGTTTCCCCCCACCCTCAGCGAGTGATTCCCTTTAGTATCAAGGGGCCAGTGTATCTGGAAGATGGATTCAGTTCTTTTTGTCGGCTCTCTTTTAGGCTTTAAGAGTAAAAGCCATCGAGATATTTACTCCATCCATCATATTTCTCCCCCTCGACAGTGCCTCCTCTCGAAAGCTTCCAACAACGGGGGAATAGGTTGTGTTGGGCACTGCTGTCTGTGTGTTGGATATTAGGTCAGATCTTGAGCAGAGTAAGAAAAATAGCCCAACGATATCACCAAGGCAGCCATTAAGAAACTGAATGAGCAATCATCTAGACAGGCCTGGGACTCAATGGATTCTCTTAGAGCTCTGGGTGCAGTAATATTAATGCTCGCCACCGCAGAGCAGGCTACAAAGTTCTAGAGATTCAATTAGAATGATTTGGTTTTACAACCACAACTGACTGAGCTTGATCAATAAATCTTCCCACTGCACAAGCATTCCTCCCGAGGACAAAGCTTTTCAATAACCTCAACCGGCATATCTACGCAATATGGCATAATGAAGAGTGCTGTGTAACTGGATTAGATGCAGTGCCTCAGACACTCTCAATGTTTTCTTGAATACTCGACATCTCATTACTCCCTTGCCCACGCTCGTTTCTGACTGTTTGATGAATGTCTACAGTCAGAGGGCTTCAGTTGGCAAATGTTTTTGCAGAATAATTTGCTCTGGGCCTCCTATGAGATTTCTAGTGTTTTACATCAATCATTCCATCTGAAACTGGAGTGGTTGAGTTGGAAATACTGTATGCAGTCAAACGCGCCATTTCATAGTGCATTTGCTACTTACTTTAACCTAGTCGGCCATCCTACTTCACTGTCCCAGATGGTGATGGATACTGTGTCCCGCGCAAGAATTATTTCTATTTAATATTTAATTATTTTCTTGATGGGAAAAGACTGGCCTAATTGTAGCCTCGTTGGCAATTTACATCTCCACAGCACCTTTCACGAAAAAGAATGGTCTCCACGCTCTTTACAGAATGAGATTAGCTAGAAACGAAGTGAATGTTAAGTAGGTAAACTCAGCAGCTAATTGGTGGCATCAAAAGTCCTGCAAACAATACTGAGATGAGAGGGCAATTAGTTTGAATTTGGGCATGAATTCAAATGAGACGGGAATTTTAAGCTCGGACAACTGTGTGCAAAGCTGTCTTAAGTTTTTTTTAATAATAATCCTTGCATTCGACGCAGCGCCTTATCGAACCTTCGAGATGTGTTAAAGAGCTTCACAGAACATACCGTAAAGTGAGGTGACTGTGTATTTTGTGGGAGAAACGCGACAGCCAACTGCGCACAGAATTAACTAGAGGGTGGAAGGCCCCTTAACGTCCCTCCCAAATTCCTCGGCGTTTGCCTGTTCCCAGGTGTCGGTTTGGCTACAAACGGGTATTTACAAACGGGTATTTAATATAGAATCTTATTTAGGAAATCACAGCCGCCTCCAGCCGTGTCCCACAAACAAGTTGACTAAGCAGTCAAATTAATTTGTATTTGAAGTCATCCAGCACCAGGGCTTGAATCAATAGCTATTGATCCAGTTACAGACAGCTCAAAGCGACTGCTACTGCGCTGAGCAATTACAAATATTTATTTTGTTCACCGTAACACTAACACCGTGTCGGGTTTCAGACGGTTCTGTCGTGTTCACGGAGAGGAAACTGCTGGCTTCTTGCTACGGTTGAGAATTATTTTTCTGGAGAATGTCTAATGTGCATGTGCACGCGCACTGACAACTACGGGTGGATTTCCAGGAATTTAAGCTGTCACCGGTTTAGCTTGGTGTCTCTCTTGATATCTGACTGTGTAATTGTTCTCGTACCTGGAGCTGCGCCAGGACTGTCATTACAAGACAATGTCTTCAGGTCAAAGGAACGAGATTGTATCTGCTGTGTTCCTTCCCCCATAGAATCTCATCACGGCCGCTGAAGGAAGAGTTTTTTCATGAGCTGATTTTGAAATTAAGATGTACTTTAGGTGTATGTACAGAGTCTAAATTGTGTTTTTTTTTAAGCAAGATTTTTTATTTGATTTCCTGCTGATCTCTGGATACCATAGTTGCTGTGGGTCAGTTTGTACGTCCAATTAGGAGGAGACCTCTTTTCCAGGATTCTGATTCATCAAGGAATGGATTGCCGCAATTTAGACCCTAACGTAAAATCTCTGCTTAGGAATGGATGTCACTTCCAGCAGCATTGTTGGAATGAGCTGTGCTTCGGTGCAAAGGGTTGTATAATCATAATAATAATCCTTGCATTTATTATAGCACCGTATCACGTCTTCGGGCTTCACAGAATATACTGTAAAAGTGTTTGACTAGTGACGAATTGGATGCTGATTGACATTGATTGGCATGTGGTGTTATCCAGCTTTTAACCAGGTGAATCCAGCCTCACAGATTTGGCCTTCGATTCAATGACATTGCGAGGGCCTGGTTTCAAATGCAAAGGCGGACGTGCTGTGAAAAGGGCGTTAAACGGGAGGTTTCCTGGTGCTCTTCACCACTGTTGCTCTGAAACTGGAGAAGTCGTGCCTCAGAAATTAGATCAATTAGGATGTTTGAAAGAGGATAGATACTTAGCAAGTGAGGGATGCTGGTAAGATGGTTGCAATCCATTATTCTATGAATTAAATGGCGGGACAGGGTGGATTGGGCAGAATAGAACCTCTTCTGTTTTCATGAAAGAAGAAAACTTTGGAGAAAGAGATTGTTTCTCGCTCAAGAGTACGCTCCCATTCCCAACCGGAAAACTATTTTCAAACTTCTCTTGACTTTTCAAAGTCACTGGCAGCCCACCCCAGAGCTCAAAACACCTTCAGGATGGGGAGAGGGATAATAAAGGGAATGTTTCACATCGCTTGTGCTAAAACTATCATATTAATTTAGGGCGAGGAATAGATGGCTTAATGTGTTTTATTTTTCTTGCATGTGCTGCTTGGCCTGGGCTCCTCTTTGTTGATTGACGTCTCTCCAGGTAAGGATTTTGTTTTTATAAAACCCTTTTTTTTTAGAGAAAACATACTTTTGTCCCAGGCCTCACAATCTAATGGACCAAGGGAAATATTAACGGATGATACAGTCACAGTGATTACTATATGTTCAAGTGCATAGTAAGTAGATCTACTCCCCCACCTCACTGACCACGGCTGTCTGGGGTCCAGTCTGAACATATTACTGGCAATGATATTAAAGAACAGTCCAGACTTGATGGTTATCTGCCGAAGGTAGCTGCCAAATCCTGTCACAGTGCAGCAAATAAGGATCCTGGAAGTTTGCATGTGAATGGATGCCTTGCTCTTGTTATAAAGCCCACGGAGCCTGGAGACTGTTGCCACACTCCCCCAGTTGAGCACTTAAGAACATTGGGATTGAGCATTGTAGCCCCGTTCATTGAAATATTAGAGGCATCTCTTCCTGTTGAGAGTATCGGTTCCGATGGCAGCTGGGAACAGACTGGAGTCTAAACCCTATGTTTACACAGCTGCCATTTTATCTATCTGGTGTGTCCACATTACATTGAGAACTATTAGATTTCTGTTGGGAGAGTTGGCTTCTGTACTTCCAGACTCTGTCTGTGGAGAAATGACAAATCCAACCTTGTCTGTGTACTTTTCGTTACGTGTGACCTGGTATAACCGTGTCCTAATAGTGCCACAATTTGTCGTCTGCCGACTTTCAGTGGTTGGTTACTCACCGATGTGTAATTTCTGACATGGGAGGAGTGGAGAAATGCGCAAATAATGGTGATAATTATCAGAAGTTTATAAAATATGGTTGGCTCCTTAGCTGTATGGTCTAAGCAGCGATGAGTGTGACATAACACAGAAAAGCTTTCTTATTCTCTGGTTTCTCCCCCGCTCCCCTTTCATGCTCACGGCCCTCACTCCTGCCATCAGTGTCAGTCACCATCCATCACCTCGCTCAATGGCTCAGCCTTTATGTACAAGGCCACACGATCCAGTCCTTGCCCAGTGTCTGGACTGTGCACTTTCCCACAGGGATTCAATCTGAGCCGCCGTGGTCTGTACATGGCTCTATTTCACATTGGGAGCTCCTGGCTAGGTTTGCTCTCCTCAAATGGAAGTTGTCCTGGCCAACCATCTCTCAGTAGAATTGGTCACTCACTCCGGAGGCTGTTTGTGGGACACTGCTGTGCGCAAATTGGCTGCCGGGTTCCCATAATATACACAGTCGCACCACTTTAAAGTATATCCTGTGATGCACTTTGAGACGTCTCGACGATGTGTTAAAGCGCTGTATGAAATGTAAGGATTATTATTAAGTTCTGCTTTGTTGTGGCCAGCAGCTACAGCCATTAGCTACTGATGGGATTAAATGCAAGTTATATGGTATCTGCTGGGTCCAGTTGTGATGTGATGTTAGCATATTTCTTAAGGGGAGGTATTTGGGGAAGAGGGTTAAGCCATGTGTCCATTGGCTAGGCCGCGGACAACGGCTGATCCGCCCATTGATTTCCACAAGTCGTCTTACAGTTGTGGATGATGTTGTTGAGTTTGAAGTTGTAGTTGTGACAGACCAGGATAACTTGTCTTATTTTAGTGCCGTTCTGTCAGTAAACACTACATTCTTGACAGCTGTTGCTTGACTGGTGTAAGAGGTGCTCAAGTTATAGTATGGGCTGGTGTGTTTGAGCAGCTTGGTTTAAATGTCAAAACACAGTTGTATCCGAGGAGTGTTACAGACTGGTTTGTACAATAAACTGAAGTAGTCATCTCGTGTTAATGTCTCGCTGGGAGCCGATACAGCTGGAGCCCTTGACATCCTGCCTTGGTGATTTTCATGCAGTGCTTTCTGACAGACGCTTTCAAAGGCTTTTTATTCATGACCTCACTTTTTGCCACTCCAGTCCTTAGTTTCTTGCATTTGAACTCTATTGAAGAGACTGAATGGCTCTGGATTTGTATAAGCAGGTTCAGCAACTATTCCTGCTGTACGTAGAAATGATGTTCAACCGGAAACACTGACCCTGCAGTCTCTCTCGTCTGCTTTTATTTCTTTTTTTTTAGTAATCCCCCTATCCAGGTCTGCATGTTGTGTGTCCACAGTGAAGCCAGGGAGCCTGCACTCAATTCTACTCTAGCTAAGTCACTGTAGTGACGCTGGGAGCGGTCATAGAAAAATTTGTGCTTTTTTGTGGAGGATGTATAGAAAATACAAAAAAAAACATTTTTGCCTACAAAACACACAGTCACTACACTTTGCAGTAAATGCTTTGAAGTGCTTCGAGACGTCCTCCTGACGTGACAGGCGCCATATAAAATGTAAGAATTATTATTATTAGATACCAGGAAGTATTTGTTTACGCAGAGGCGATGAACATCTTAAACAGGTGACAGAGATTAACTTAAGAACCATCTTAGTATTGCAATGAGAAGCCATTGGGGTGAAGTGTTCCCAATGTAATCTTCATCAGAACCTCTCCCTTGATATCACTGCCCAGACGTTCACTATCGCAACTCCAGACTGTTCTAAAACTGGGCGATAAATTTGATATTTCATAACGGACTCAATAGCCCGTTTGACAATTGTCAGATCATTAGGGAAACTTTTCAGCCCTAATATACTCCTTTCGTGGGAAATGAGCACAAAAATTCCGACAGAACCAGCGCGGAGAGGAGATCTAAATCATCTGAAAATACTGTTATGGATCGGGACCACTTTTACTCCAGAAAATTAAGTGTCTCCCAATGCCTCCAGACCTCGACACATTTTATTTTCTAAAAACCCCCTTCAGGTCATTGTTCCCAAATGGCAAGTTCAATCATCTCACTGATGTAAGCCCACTTATAAGATAGGTGCCCAGCGTCTTGTATCAGGTACAGTGTGGTTTGTGCTGCTTAATGGAGGAGGAAAAGGACTTGGAACAGCTGAATATAAAAATAGACCTTCTGTAATGAGGGTAATTTAGGGGTTACCCATCGGGTCAGAATATTAACAGTAGTAGCGTGTGTGAGATATGATCAACTGTGGCCTGGGGTTAATGTATTGAACACACAAGAATGTATGTGAGCCTCTCTGCACCAAAAGACTCATAGAGAGAAAAAAAAATCCCAAAGATATTTACAGTTTCAGGTTTCAACGGAAAAAAAGCTGGCGTGTGACCCACCTCGAGGCACACCAGTGCACACCTTGCTGCTCATCATAGACGTTGAGTTGAATGTGACTATCAAAGACCTTTCGGCTGAGGTGAAGGCAATCTACTACTACTGGTACCAGGCAGTTTAGGTGTCAGCCTGACTCAGTCGTTAGGACTCTCAACCCTGAATCAGAAGGTTTGGGGTTCAAGCTATACATCGGAAATTTGATCTCACAGAGTGCAGGCTCACCCTCTGGTGCCCTCTCCAAATCTTGTTGGAGATGCTGTGCTTTGCATAGAGATGTTAAACTGAGGCCTATCGATTCTGCAGCACTTTTCTAGGTATGGTCTCGTCCTTAATTGGCCTCCGTGTTAAATTAGGGGTTATTCTAGGTTTATTATTTTTATTATTATAATGGATTGTGTTTGGTCAGGCTGACTTTCCAAAAGGTGAGATTAAAAGTCCTAGTGAGTTTTTCTGGTACAAGGTGATGTTGGTGTCTTGTTGTTGTTGTTGTTGTTGTTGTGAACTAGAGCAAGCTTTTGTGAATGGTGTGTGCATTGCTGTGGCAAAATCCCTGAAAGTGCGGTTCGGTTCTATCTCTGGGTTTATTTTGACCTCTGACAGCCCAGGGCGTAAAATAGCAGCAATGCAAAGCCTCATTCCTGTTAGTATTGAGCCAGGTATCAGTGTAATTACCCTTGTGAATGAAAGGCTTGTTTGTCTAACAGTTTATCGATGGGAGGTGGGGCGGGAGTAATGCAATTCTTGTTGATGACTCACTTTTCTCGTTTCCTCCTGTTCTCAGTGGTATCAACCTGTTCTTCCCTTGTTTAGCCAGTAAGGTTTGAGGGATGCAGTGGAGACGGACTTGTGGTGGCAGAGTCGATGTGTGTAGCTAATTCCAGTGAATGAATTTACTAGATTGTTGGTGTGTGTTTTTGAGCCTCTCTGAGCTCCTGTTCTGAGCCCCTTCTCAGCTCCTGCTCTAAACACCTCTCAGCCTCTGCTCTTAGCAACCCTGATCCGTATGAAACGTGCAACTTGGAAAGACATGTAAGAGCCAGAGATCAGAAAAGGAGAATGCTCCTGGGAAATATGCCTGTTAAATTGAACGAGCTTAAAGTACATCACAGAATGAAGGTCTATAAACACAAAACTGACAGTGGTGTAAATTGAAAAATTCAAATGGGCGCATTGCTGACAGCAGCTAAGTGATAAGCACAGCATTTCAAGAGGCTTGCGGGGGGAAATAATCAGATAGGATTGAATGGACTGTGAGCAAGGAAGAAATGGTGATTGTTCTGTGATCTGAGCTCTTATTAAATTGCAACCAGCGCAGGGACGCTCGAAGACGTGATAAGGCGCTATATCAAATGCAAGGATTATTATCATCTTTGTCAGGCTGCGCTGCATTCAAATGCGAACATCTGGAAACATCGACAACACGTGACTGACACAAGAGTCTCCTGTAGTAACAGAGGATTCGTGCCCTGGTCTTTTATCACTGTTGCTGAGGATTAAATTCTAAAGCAGCGATCTAATCGTGTGATTCAGATGGAAAGTGGTAAATATTGATGTCAGGTTTGACCTCTCTGAGCCACCTGACTGGATTACTGCCCTGTGATTCACTTGTCTCCTTTATGTCCTAGAAATGATAACGCATTTCAGTTTTTTCTAATAAGACAATGCTTTGTAATAAACTGACTCATTTTAATAGGAAGAATGAACAGAATGTGTTGTGACACATTCTTAGCTGACTTGAGGATAGTGGTCAGGAACCAGCTGGTCTTTTTGTGCACTTCAAGGGCAAGTATTCTCTGTCTGTAGGACTTTGCCTAATCCTGGATATGAGCCAGTGCAGATGCTAAGATGTTTGACCAAAGTTTATAGCATTGAGAAGCACCGTACTTTGGCATTCCGTGCCAATATGACCATTTCTCCTATCTTTCTCCTATCTAATTGCCTTTTCGCCCAATCCTTCTCCTCTTTATCTGGTTTTCCCCCGCTGTCCTGGCCAACAATTTGGCCGGGAAAAATTGATCGTTCACTTCATGGCTGGGACATTGCTGTGTGTGTGAAATCGGCTGGCGCGTACATCTGCAAACATGCCGTCGCTACACTTCACGGTAAAATTTCTGTGAAGCACTTTGAGGCCTTTTGGCAACATAAGACGCTATATCGAATGCAATCATTATATCACATGTATATTACAATAGACCGGGGGAAAGTGTTGGCTGGTCTGGTCTCCGGCACACCCAGGGACCACTCACGATATACAATATCTTAAGGTCAGCAAATGGAACGCAAGTGTGAATTAACACATCGCTGCGCTGGCAGATTGATGTCTGTTGACGCTTGAAATCGGAGACATGTTGCTGGATTCCAGTCTCGGCAGGCTCAGTGCCACGTTCTCTCTCTCTCTCTCTTTGGAAATCAAATTGCAACTTGCTGCACACGGGTACTTGGCTTCGTGCTGAGAGTCATGTCATATTTACAGGAGCCAGCGGCTTATCAACAGCCTGGAGTGAAAGACGCTTGCTTTGTTCGGATCGCACGGCTTGTTTACCAGAACATCTTGCCCCGCGACCCTCCGCACCAATAGAAACAAAACCAAATGCATCAAAACTCTAACTAAAAAAATTAATTAATCACATGATAAATAATTTCAGTGCCTTGAGTCGCCCATCCAACTCGAACGGCACTATATATAAATGCGAAGTATTGTATTAATTTATCTCCTGATGACTGTCTGTCCGGGGCCCACGAGAGTGTCACTGGAGTAATAATAATAATCATGATAATCTCTGCATTTGATACAGCGTCTTATCACGTCGTTAGGAAGTCTCAAAAGCGCTTCACAGGATATACCGTAAAGAGAATCGACTGTAGATTTTGTGAGCTGTAACTTACCTGGGCTTTGTGTGCACCTGATGCCAACCTCGCTGTGCCAGCCTCAATGTGCCCTGGCATGGACTCCACTGTAGCCCAGTGAGAGCCAGCACCAGCGGGAGAGGAGACGGGAAGTACAATTTGCAGCTACTTTTTGTTTTACGTCACTTCACCGCTGTCTCCGGGAGACAGCCAATGAACGTGTCCTGCAGTGGATCAAAGAATAGCAAAGGAAGTCAGAGACTTCTCAATTAGCACAGATTAACCACTAGGGATACGGGAAGGACACTCATCAGAGAGTGACGCCTTTCATCCCATCCCTAGACACCGCTCATTGATCTCTGAGATCTGAATTTTAAGAACCTTTGTAGTCATTTATACAACTGAAGAGTTTCATAGTTTTTCCATTCAACAACTGCTTTCTTCTCCTTACTCCTTCCTCCACACACACACACACACACACACACACGCACAAATTTTGTCAGCTTCAATTTGGTTCCTCAATGCAATAGTGGGGAAATGCCACTATTGGCAGAGGTACCATCATTTGGATGAGACATTAAATTGAGGCCCCGGCTGCCTCATTCACCTCCAGACACAGTCACAGCACTTTCCAGCAAAATCCAGTGCTTCGAAGGGTTTCAATGACATGAGAAGGAGCTAAATATATCAAATGTCAGGATTGTTGTCATTATTGCTCTGTAAATTGGCTGTAACGTTGGCCCAGTCACTGCACTTTGAACTATGTCCTGCCAACAGGTTTGAGATGTTTCGACAGGAACTGGAGCCCTGGCTTGAATGTTGATCTCAACTGCAGCGGTTCCGAACTTCTGCTGCGGCTGAGATTCTGGTGTTAACCCTGGGATTGTGTGTCTGGCAGCTCCCTGATTAAACCCCCTGAGCCGGAAATTGGTGAAACATTCCTAAAGAATTTACTGTTATGCGGTTATGGTGCAACTTTTGGAAGAGGGGATCTCGTTTCAGAGTGTCAGGTGCCCAATCTTGCATCATGTGGGTAGACTTGAGGAGTTGCATTACACAATTTGCTGTGTGTAATTCAAGGTGGACACTTGTACAATTTAATTTGGAGACCGCTAATTGCTGAACAGGAATCTTCAGCTACAAAGGACAAGGGAATAACAAACGGTTTGCATTGCAGCTTAGTTGGATTCTCAGTTACATGAACTTGGAGTTAAAATGAAGGTATGTGTGTGGGTGTATGTATGTGTAGAAACTTCTCCTGGGACATCATTCACTCTAATAACTAATCTCAGAGCCTCCAAGCATTGTCAGCTTTGCCAGTCTTTAATATTGCCATGGGTTTTCTGTAAACTTTGTTTAAGAAACTACAGAGAAGCGACTTCAAATTTAAGATAAATGCAACAATTTGCCAAATTCTGAACATTGTAAAATGCCCCATTACTAGAGAGAAATCAGACCCAGGTGGAATTTTACCCCAGCCACATGATCCAATACAATACAAATTACACTACAAATTTATATGGAGCCTTTCACAGCAAGAGAATGTCCCAAGGCACTAGAGGTGATGATTATCATCGGGTTGGGAGGGAGGGAGGGAGTTTTATCCCTGCTGTGATTGTTGTTAAAGATTTTTTTTCTAACTTCACCATCAACACAAATAAATGCCAGGTTCAGATTTATGAACGTCCCCTCTTCTCCTCCTCGTGCCCCCTCACACCCACCGCCAACGCGAGCAGCAGCATTAGTCTGTTTTGGGGACTGTTGACTAACTGGTAATTTTGCTCAGTGATTCACACTAAACCGAGACCATTGCAAGGGCTGCAAACAGTGGCTGGTTCCTGTCTGTCCCCTTCCACATAATGTACAACAAGCGATTGCTATAGAAGCTGAGATCGGGCTGTTTGGGAAACCATTCCACTTTCGGCTGATAGGAATCAGCTGAGGGTAAACCATATCCAGACAGATACGTATCACTGCAGATCCAGACACAAGGATTTCTGATGGTGGTGGTTAGCAGCTGCTCTGATGTTTTGTCTGATTTTTCTCTCAGTCACAGGAACGCGTCTCGTGCTCATGGATGTGTTCCTCAGCTAACAATTGTTTGAAATCTTCACATCATAATGAATGTTTTTTTTGGGGGGGGTGTGGTGTCAGCCGGGTGTCAGACGCACCCGGAAACCCATCACCGTGTTGAAGAGTATTCAATTCGAACTGAGAATTCCCACCTACACATGGAATTCCCAGAGATAGATTGTTGGAATGCAATGCTCTCTCTCTCTCTCTCTCTCTCTGCTTACCTAATTTCCAGAGAGTATTAGGCAGAAGTTGGCAAGAGCCAAGGCTTGGGGACCCCAGAGTGTACATTGAGGTACTGCTGGAGTCTGACCAGTTAAGTGGGCTAGAGACGCCACACAGAGCTGGATCGATTCTGACGTGCTGTTGCCAAGCAATGAATATTGCAAAACGTGATGGGTTAATTATCTCTGAGGCTGGGTCGATATTTATTTTTGGTTGGTCCTTATGTCCTAGTGACCAGAGCTGTGTGCAATGCTCCAGGTGTGGCCTGACCTTTTATTTGGTGTTTCTAGGGGTTTGAACTTGGGAATCCTCTGGCCTGAAATGGTTCACCTCCACGACAAGTGGTACATTTGTTCGTTGAGCCATTGGGTGAAAGCTCAACCCATAAATCTCTGAATCTCCCTCCACAGAAAGTTAGCTTGTGGGGTGAGTGAAGTGGAAACGAATCTGAAGGCTTGGCTCTCGGCCATGGGTGGGCTTTGAACCTGATCGATGGCGGTTGAAAACCTCGACTCTTTGATGGTTTATTATTGCTGTGCCCCGGGTTTGCGATTTGCCGTTTAAAAAGAATTTCGAGTGTACCTGATGCGTGGGCTTTTGAGCCTGACTCACTGCATTGTCCCTGATCCATCATAAGAAAGGTTCCTAAGATCATTTCTATCTTGTGGTCTTACAGTTTGGAGCCCCAGGGCCATGACTCATCCTTCGGAGACGACCTGTGGCCAGTGATATTCTGCACGTGTGTGGATGTCCTGATGTGACCACGCAAATATCCTGATGACCTCCAGATGTTTGCAAATGCGTGAACCACCATTATAGTGTGTGTGTGTCGCCGATTCTGATAGTTTCTCTCTTCTCTCACCCAGGGAGACCGAGGACAGTTATAGAGCCCTATTGTTGCCTTGGCTGTGATCAGTAATTGCTCACAGACTGGGTGAACCTGGGACTGTTCTGCTGTATACACGGTATTTAGCTAACCTTTGCTTAGGTAAATTCGCTGGGGCCATCAGGAGAGCTGAATGCTGCTTTTTTTTTGTAAAATCACAGGTCAATGTCTCCAATTTTCTCCTTCACTACCACAGAAGGTAGTGTAAGCAGATGACAAAGCCTTTATTTACCCAGTTCTCTCCTGGTACCTCCACGACCATTGTTTTTGTTCAGTCATTGAAACGTCCCACCAGCCTGTCTGGCATTTTGCGAATGAAGCACACACTAGACGGACGAATACAGGTCGACTGGAATTTCTTACTTACTTTCTCTCACTCTCTCTCACTCTCTCTCACTCTCTTGCCTTCTTTCTCTCCCCACTGCATCATCGTTTTAAAACGATTGCCTTTCGCCTCCCTCGTTCAATTCCACTTTGTTCCTCTCAGAGACAAGCCAGAGTGTTTGTGGACAAAGCTGTAACGAGATCGGTATTTCACACAAGCGAATATTGGAGGCGCTTTGTTTAACGACGAGCCATAAATAGCCGACAACAATGGACAGAGAGCGTGTTGCCGGAAATGGGGACCGCCTGACTCGACACTTGCTTTCAATTCTAAAAGAGCATGAAGCACAGAGTGAAAATGAACTGGTTTTGAAAGAGAATAGAGGAGGTGGAGGTGGGGGTGGGGAGGGGTGTATTCTTGTAGATAGCCGCTTCCCCTCACAGATTCCTCACAATTAACCATGTTATTCTCACATTGGATCGGGCCGGGGAGGGGGTGGGGGGTTCGATGTATGGTGTGATGTGCGACCACAGACTGGGCCTCATTATTGTGTTGTCTCTGGAGCTGAACAGTCTTGGGCATCGAGTACATTCAATCTTTTGAAGCAAACGGTTAATTGTGGCAGCACAAAGGACGTCTTTTTGAAAATGCTTGCTCTTTTATGGGGGCAAATCTGAACTTTGATCAGGACAGCCAGCCGTTGTTGGAGGCTGTTAGGGGTAGAGAACAGTGAATGATTTCATAATTTTGAAATACTTAGTTCCCAACTCACACAAGCACCAGACCTATGATTGCTTGGTATGTTATGAAATGCTTCTCGGGTCACTGTTCAGTTTTGTTGTGCGCATTAGGGAACCCGGTATCCACACTAACGTGAGCAGCTCCATTGCAGATATGAAAACCGTGCAGATAATGTCTCTGTAGGTGTGCGTGTATCTGTCTCTCTAACTCTGTTCAGTGACTGTCCCATTAAAGTCATGACACTCCACACATCGGGCACATATTTTGCAGCTAATTTTTTTCCCCTCTACCAACGCTACTTGACTTGACTCGACTTCTGTAAGAATCCAATGCAGACAGTCATTGACTTCTCTGGGGCTCCTTGGAAGGAGAATGCATCAAATTAGAAGGGCTGCAGTAATTTAATTTTCCTTTTCTAGCATCAAGCCCGACACTTAGATGAATTGCTTTAAATGATCCCCGGGGAGCGGTACAGTGTCAGGCCTGAGATCTCGCTCGGAAGGGAGTGAGTCGAACGGCTTGCAAGGAAGGGGTTGTTTCGGAGTGCAGAGGCAGAGTGAGGAGAAGCTCAGCGAATGGCAACCGAGAAACGCTGACAAGCCTTAACTGTAGTGACAGTTTAATGGGCTGATTAAGGTGACTTGGCAGCGCTTGGCAGAATCCACTTAACTGGTTTATGAATCAGGTTGCTGGTGTTTACGCTGGAGCGCAGAGCGATTCCAGTGCGAGGTGCTTCTGTTTTTATATTGTATAAGCGACTGTTTCACCCACCAAATATACAGTCAAATGACTTTACAGTATTGTGTGACGCGCTGTGAGACGTCTCAATGACGTGATGAGGCGCTATATCAAAGGCCAGGATTATTATTATTATAATATTTTTGTATTTCTTGGGTTGCTTAGGTCTCTTGTGTCTTGGGCTCTAAGGGAGAGCGGAGTAATGCAGAAATTTTATATACACATATATATAAAAAGACCTCGCAAAGTGCTTTCCAGGATATACAGTAAAGAGATGTACAGTAAAGTGAAGTGACTGAGTATCGTGCAGGCAGAGCCATGGTGTCGGTGTGCTGCACGTCAAGCTGAGAGGCTGAATAAGTGTCTCTTAATTGTCTCGTAAAAGTAAAAAAGTCTCCACGCTTTGCTTTCCAAAGCTCCGTTTTGTATACGTAAATACAGTATAAGCTGTTTTTTTTTTATTAACCATAATGCGAGGGGACTGGAGGGGCTCTGAGGCCATTGTGTAAATGATTTACATTCTGCCATTGTCTTCTCCCCTCAACCACTGCACAAAACCATTGATGTCGCTGCCAGCCGGGCTTCATTGAGCCACCGGCTTTTGTGCCGTGAGATCCAATCAAGGGCTACTCAGTGCGGTTATCTCCATATGAAAGGCCGGTTTCCAAGGCAATGTGTTCGGGCTTGGGCAGTCACTGCCAGCCCGCGAGGATGCCGGGGACGGAATGGGAAACACACAGAGGTAGTGTAGTGTCTGCAATAGACCTGGCCCCTGGGAAAGGGGTAGATGGGGAGGGTGGTGGGGGTGGGGGGGGGGGCGCAGGGCATATATTTACAAGAAGGCACAATTACACCCACAAAATATTGACAGTCAATTGACTCTATTCCATGAAGCACATTCAGACGTCTCGAAGACGGAATAAAGCGCTGCATCAAGCGCAAGGATTATTATTATTATTATATTAATAATATAGCTTGGCTCTTTCGCCAGCTTGCCCCTCCTCCCCCGCCTCCCCCACCCTGTGTTCCAGTGGAAAGGTAGTTTCTTCAGCGTTTCCAGCCTGAAGGATCAATCATTTGAAACATTCCACACAAGGTCACGGCCGAGATCGTCAGCGTTAAGTAATCCCGACCCGGGCTCAGTTCTTTTCTGAGAAACAGATGGCGGTCAGACGTGGTGAAATGTTCTCAGTAACAATTATCGGGGGTGAATATTTCTGCGATCTGTTAATTAACATAATTGAAAAATGCGTCCCAATCGGTCAGTCTTAATTCATGGATTCTTTCCTTTCTTCCCCCCACCCCTACAACCCTGTGCACTCTCTGTCAGAACGTATCAGATTGCAAAGAGGAGAGCAAACCCTGCGTGATTCCCCCCCTCTCTAACCCAGGCCAATTGTAGCTTTACAGGTGCCACCTTGGTTGCGATGTGGCATGTGGCTCCCTTTCCCTTAGGTTGCCGTGCCCTGCCCTGTTGTCTGCTGTCGAGCCATGTAACTGCTGGGAGTCTTTCCCGAGCGTAATATCTGTAAGAAAATAATATCTGGGGATTCAGTACATAGTTTGGGACGCGACATGTCGAGGATGGTGGAAGGCTGGGGAACTAGATGGACTTTGGTCTTCTTTCGCCTGCAGATTCTTGTGTTCCGATGACTGGCACTCAAGACACATCAGGGATGTCCGAGTGCTTACATTACTGAAATACCATTCCGATGGTTCGAATTCCTTCAGCCTCCGTCAGCCCGTATCCTTTCCCCTGGAACCACAAATCATTCCTGTTCACACCAGGGCTCCTCGCAGCCTTCATAGGTCACTGTGCGTTACCTCAACGACACTCCGGGGAGTTGCAGGACTCTGAGGAAAAAGTGTCCTCAGATACTAGAGAGCGGCTCAGCGTCCAGCGTTGACCTGCATTGTCTCTGAGAAGTAACATTAGGTAACGTGCACCTTTTGCAAGGGAATGGAATCATAGAATATTATAGCACCGAAGGAGGCCATTCGTGAAGGGCGCTGTATAAATAGCAGTTGTTGTCGCCCCACATTTGTTCTGTCCGTGGAGTTGAGTCTGGTCCCATTGACAGCACAACCCAGAGCAGGAGGGATTTTGAACAGGGGACAGTGGGGTGCAGGAGTGCTGATCAATATGAGTTGCACACTTGCATCAGGCTTGGATTTGACAACCGCCTCCAACACCCTTATTTAATGATGTGCTTCTGTAGAATCTGAAGTTGATTGACGTGTCCAAGAGAAAAGTGAATTCCTCTCAAATTGCTTGCAATCGCTGGCACAGAGTCCCAACATGTTACTGCCCCATCTCGGTTGCTCACCTCCTCGCCTTAAGGATCTGACTCGTGTTGTCAAAGTACATGGTACAATTTGAAAAGAGATGGGAATTTCTCCCGTCAACAACCTTCCAGACAAATTGATTCCTATTTGCTGTTTGTGGGATCTTGCTGCGTGCAAGACGACTGTCATATTTGTCTAACAAAAAATACTGCAACTAAAACTTTAAATATTCAATGCTTTGCCTTGCAATGTTTCGATGTTTACGATGCTGTAAAATAATAATAATGTGCAAGTTTTTTTTTCCTTCTTTCATTTGATATATGCCTTCATTTAAGTATTTATTTTCTACTCTTAATTTTCTGTGAGTTATTATTCTTCAGTCGCTTTTAATTAATCATTTTTAATAATTAATTGATCTTGGTTGTTTCACTTCTGAACTTTGCCTTTCCTGATTTCACTTGACTTTTCTGTTTCTCTTTCTTAATGCTGCATAGAACACAGAAGGAAGATTAGTTATGGTGAGTAACTGGCGTCTGTCTGAAAATCTCATCCCTCCATTTAGAAAGATAGCGTTAGTCTCACATCTATGAGAAATCCATATTCACTCTGTGTCTAATTCCTTTATGTTACAAGCCCCATCACTCACTCAGAACTGTTTGTTACTCTCGCGGCTGTTTTGAGCAATCTACTGGGGAGAAATAATGAATGTTTAAAGACTGTATGTGATTGTGGAGGTGGGATAAGATAGGTAATTGGATTGGACAGAATTGTGATTTAAAGAATCTGAGATCTGAGAAATCCTAATGTTTTTAAGGCTGAAACATTAAGGCCTAATGTTTAAGATTGTGCCGAATGTTGGAGAATTCTTAAATTCAGTCTTAAATTGGAAGCCGGTATTTTGCAATCCTTCGTCAGGGCTTGTGGTACTTGGACACCTTCACAACATCAGCCCAGCTCAAGAACAGGGCTGACAAGCGCATCCAGGCTGTGTGCGAAGGCTTTGGGGCTCTTGAGAATAACTGAATGGTTTGACTGCAGTCCCAAGTTTATAGGAACCAATCCAACTCTAACCTTTCTTTGGCGGTGTTTATTCAATGGACTGTAGACTCCGCCTGTTTCTGAAAGCAGCAGCAGCAGGGTTCTTCCTCTGCGCGCAGGTTTGGTTGCCTGCCATTAGAGTAATAGCGAAGCACCCGTCCAGCCCTATTCCCGTTGTACCATTAAGTTGCCTCTAATATGAGTCCGGTGTCTGGGGTGTAAAGCCCTTCAGCTCTAATCAATGTGCATGTCTTCACTTCAGCTCTTAAGTTTAGAATGGAAACATTTCACATTGCTTTTCCATCTGTTTTACCTAGAATTAGCTGCTTATGGGTTGTTGTTTGTGTGTTCATCTAAGGCTCCTCCTCCAGTGGATTATCTTGTGGTTAACCTGCATTAACATTAAACATTAAATGTTCTCCTACATTAGGAATGTGAATTGCTCTGTCGACATCTGCCATTGGTGTAAACATTGACTTAAAAACATCTTATTTCAGTACTTAAGTTCGTGGCTGGGAGAGCTAAACTGGTCCAGAGGTGAAGTGAATTAGATAGTGGGGGAGATTGCCACATGTGATATCACGGATGATAATCATCACATCGACCAAAAATGCAGTCAATAGTCAGCTTGGTAACACTCGTCTCTGAGTCAGAAGTTTTGTGGGTTCAGTCCTCGCATTGGGGCTTTGAGCCCATAGTCTCAGCTGACACTCCAGTGCAGTGCTGGGGAGCTCTGCATTGTCATAGGCGCTGTCTGCCTGTTCAGGTGGACGTTAAAGATCCCGTGGCACCTGTTCCAAGAAAGAAGGGAGTTTCTCCTGGTGTCCCGGCCAACAATCTTCCAGATCATTCATTTTGTGGCTACTTGTGATACATTGCAATATGGAACTCGGCTGTGCTGCCTTCGCCTACAAATACACAGTCACTGCACTTCACAGTAAAATCCTGGGAAGCGCTTTGAGCTGTCTTGGTGATGTGTTAAGGCATTGTTTGGTGCAGTTTTTCAATGACTTGCTTGACATAATTCAGAACATGTAGCCAGACCACATCCTAACCCTCCCTGGATTGCCAGATTGTTGGTCAAAGTTGATTTATTTATCCTGGAGCTGTGTTTGGTCTCAAATTTCTCAGTCAGGAGCACCGTCTTTCCCCGCACACAGTCTCAGACTAATTGTAACGTAAGCGCTCTGGGGCGCTACCCTGTGTGGAGGGCATTGTATAAGTGCAAGCTGTTGTTGTTGTGTGGGGGACAGGGATTCGGAGCTTGCCGGGGCCCGAATTAACCCTTGACAAGGTGCTGAGGTTTCACCAGCTGTTTGGGTTTTTAGTTAACAACAACAACAACAATATTGCATTTATAGAGCGCCTTTCACGTCGGGAGGACGCCCCAAGGCGCTGGACAGTTGGGTCGGGACCCGAGCAATGGGGGGGGATGGTCAGAGTGAGGGGAGGGAGGGGGCGAGGAGGGGGGAGATGGTCAGTGTGAGGGGAGGGAAGGGAGGGGACGAGGAGGGGGCAGAGAGTCGAGAGGGGAGGTGAAGGCACGGCTGAAGAGAAAGTTTGTTCGACCTGTAAACAGAGCTCGGCATCCGGTTACAACGGGATTCCCGACATTCCCTTTCAGTGTCCATTACAGCTGCACATTAACCCCTGTAGTACGGAGGCTAATCTAATGAGTTTGCCAGTTAACCTTTTGTCGCAATTAACGGCTCTTCAAACCCCACCCCCCCCTCCCCCCAATGGGACCCTTTAATTTTTCCAACTCCCCAGAGATATGCATTGAAAGATGGTTTCCTCACCCGCAGGTCAGAATCGAGACGTGTGAGATGCTAATGACAAACTGAGGTTGTGGTTTAGGAGATGACACTGTGTGGTCTCGTGATCACGTTCACAAATGCAGCTCCCTCTACCTTTCCAACAACAACAACTTGCATTTATATAGCGCCCTTCACTGATATTCATTTCATTTATATAGCATCCCGGAGCTCTGACCTGCTTCATGCCCCCCCCCCCCCCTCCACCCCCGACCTAATCATCTGCCCACCATTTTTAAACCTTTGAATCGTTTGTCTACGTATCTATGTGAGAGGAGCGATCGAAGGGCCGGTTGTTGTTGTTGTGGACAATCGAGGCAGTCAGTTTGCACCGGCAAAGCACCAGCAGTGTGTTAAAAGCAGAAACCCTTCCTTACAATCGGAGCCGTTCGTGGTTTAAATGATTTAAATTTAAATCGCAGCCTGAACTAACTATGTTAATCGATTCAAAAGGATTCAGAACTAGAGACCGGGGTCGGGGGGAGCGGGGGTGAGCCGGTGGAGGGTGACGGGGTGGGGGGTGAGCGGCGGGGGGGGGGGGGGGTTTATGGGGTTCACTTCACCCTCCTTAGCTCCGATGCCCAGCCGGAATCGTCAAACGGTTTGGGAATGTTCCCGTTGACATGGATGACAGTGTACATCGGATTGTGTTGTGTTGAACGGGCTGTGGCACAGATGCCCCCTCGTGGCCGCCCACCGTAGAACAACATTCCAGTGCCCAGTTTTGGCATTCCAGGGGATTCAGATCTTTCTCTTGCATCGCAGCCGCTTCCCGCCAACTCTCCCTGAGGATCCGTGCGGTGAACTCAGGAGGGTTTTCACGCGGCGACGACGGAATGTGGCAAATCTTTCACGACCAAAGGCCAAGGGATCCGTGACATGTTAATCCTGTAAAACGTCATTCGGCTCCTGGTGTAAAGTTGGGTCTGAAATTCCGGCACGAGAACGGAACGCGTCGGTGTCACTCAGTCGGGAGCACTCTCCTCTTGAGTTCATGTGGTCGGGTTCGAGCCCCCACGTGAGCTCAGGATCCAGACAGACGCTTACAAAGTACAGTGATGTATTGTTGGAGGTGATGTCCTTCAAACCAGATGTCAAAGCCCCGTCAGGAAGTTGGGGACCTTCACCAGCTAAAGCAGAGACCACAGTAGCTGCAAGATTGTGGAATTGCGGCGCTTGTGAAGGGTTAACAGCAGAGCAGAGACTTCACCATGGGCCGGGCAGGGAGCCAGAGAGGGACCTGAGGTTTCTACATTGCAGGGAGAGTTGAGGAGAGCGCTGGTGAGATTAGCAGGTGAAAGCTCTCTCCCACAGCTCTCTGCCTTGGCACACACTCCCATCCACTGACCAATATTAACTTGTCTTGGCAGATCCAATGGATAGGAGGAAGGCTTGAAATTCCTTGTGAGTTTGTAACCGCGGCTATGGATTCCAGTGGAGGGAGGGAGGGAGGGGAGGAGGAAGGGGAGGAGGGAGGTCGAGTACAGTGAAAAGAACCTTTCGCTGATCTGGGTCTCTCTGGTTTGGAGTAGTTCTGCGATTGAAGAGGGAGCGAATGGCCTCACTCGCCCCTTCCCTTCCTCCCCTAACACAGTACTCCGATGTGTTGGGGGGGTGTGTGGGTGGGTGGTGGAGGGAGTGTTGGAGAGGGAGGAGTGGGGGGGGGGGGGGGGGGGAGGAGAAACATTATCATTTGTCCAATTATCCCGTTTATAATAATCCTTGCATTTTATATTTTATATTATTTTATATATATTATTATATTTTATATGTCAGGAGGACGTCTCAAAGCGCCTCGCGGCATGTACTGTAAAGCGTAGTGACTGTGTTATTTTGCAGGCGAATGTGACATGGAATCTTTATCCCTGGTGGGGTGTACTTCTCCCCCCGTGGTGTGTTGGATTGAATTGTAACGCCGTTTTGTTCCGGACAGAGGCCAAACCCACTCACTGGACCAGCGGCGAAATTTCCGAGCTGTGGTCTTGGGCGAGCGTGCTGCTGTAGTCGCACCGATTGCCCAGCAGGTGGCAATAGCTGCCCAGTTGTTGTTGTCCAGGTAGTCTTCTGGCCAGCCCGGGATTCCCTGGCCGGGGTCCGTCTTCCTGGCCGGATTCCTCCGAAAGTGGGAGCCGGTACTTTATCTCCCAGCGGCAGCCGGGAAGGCGATTTGACGCGACCGAGCAATTTGGCGCGACTTTCCGAAATTCTAAATTCGACGCGAATCGGTGCGGCGTCGAGATCGTCCACCGCGGCCGCTGTGTTGGCCAGGTGTCTCCCTGGGGTCGGAGCCCGCGTTACCAGCGCACAGCTGGGTTCCCGCCCTCACTACGTCCTGCCCGCCACGGGCAGACTTTGAGCCAATCTGCCCCCACTCCATCCAGGTGTCCCCCCCCCCCTACCCTCCCGACTCCTGAACCTCATTCCCCTTCTTTCGAGGCACATCTCAAACCGTATGCATCTGTTTGAGTGTGGTGTTGGTTAGCATTCATTCCCCAGGTTAGCATCCATTCCCCAGGTTAGCATTCATTCCCCAGGTTAGCATCCATTCCCCAGGTTAGCATTCATTCCCAGGTTAGCATTCATTCCCCAGGTTAGCATTCATCAGGTGCTGAGCTGTCATTGTGAATGTGCTTCCTAACGTGGAAAGCCCTCCGTGGATGTAGATCGTATTGTGCGTTTGTATATGTACATTTGTGCAAGTCTGCTCCTTGGTGTCTGCTGCTATGAGCTGGGAATGTGCAGTGTTGCAGTGAGGGTGTGTGAGCTGGGAGCTGCCACGATCAGGTTGGCAGATAGATAACGGGGAAGTTGGCAGGTGAAGTGGTGAGCTTGGCCGACCTGAAACTTGCTAAATTATTCAGTGGGAGACGGAAACTAATTGAGAAATCCTTCCCAAGAGGTCTGACAACTGAGTAATTGTCTGAAGTGTGGTCAATCTACGCAAAGAACTCGACGATCGAAATCCCTGAAGCTTTTAATAACACTGATTGTATTGGAGCCTCCTGTTGATGGGGCTGCGTGTGTGGAATTCACTGATTGTGTGGGTTTCCTTCAAACCCGTCCTTTGATTGAGAGCTTTGTGGTGAATCTCATTTCGCCCGTAAGCGGGCTGGATGTGACAGGCATTAACATTCCCCACCCCACGTGATTCATCAATAACACGCGTGAGGCGAGTAGCTGGAATTGTGGTCCTTCATCTTTTAAAGTGATTAAAACGCTTTAATTGCCAAGATAAGTACTCAGGTTGGCTTCTATTTGCATTTAAAGTTAATCTTCTCAAGTGCCAGTGGAATCTGCCTTATCTCTGTGTTTAGTATGGGCTGCGGAGTTCTTTCAGTGAACAGTCCACGTACTGAGCTGCTGTTGTGTTCCCATTAAATAATCATCTTTGCCTTTGATAAATCGCTTTTCACTTCACGAGGACTTCAGGGGAATTACTGTAAGCGCAGTGACAGTGAATTGCGTGGGCGAATATGGCAGCCAATTGCGCACAGCAATGCCCCCGCCCCCCCCCCCCTCCCAAAAGCCAAGAAGGGGGCAACTGATTTTTTTTGTCAGGCGAGACATAGGGAGAAACTCCCTTCTCTATTCAAATAATGCCATATGGGACCTTTAACATTTACCTGAACAGGCAGACTGGACCTCGATTTAATGTCTGAGCAAAGGACAGCACCTCTGACAGTACAGGACTGTATCGTAGCAGCAGCCAGGACTGAGCTCAAAATCCCGATGCGGGACTTGAACTTCCTGAGCCGGAGACAAGTGTGTTATCACCGGAGCCAGACTGAGGCATTTCTTATGGAGAATCAGACATGGAGGTGTGTGCTCTTTGAGACGTCTCAACGACATGATAAGTCGCTATATCAAATGCAAGGATTATTATTATTATTATTTCTGGCAAACAATCCTCCAGATAAAATTAATCATTCACTTTCATGGCTGTTCGTGGGACATTGCTGTGAGCAAATCAGGTCTGTTAAAGGAGTAAATAATGCAGAGAGAAGCAGAGTTCATCTACACATACAATCACCAGCCTTCACAGTAAAAATCCCGTGAAGAGTTTTGAGATATTTCAACAATGGGACAAGGCGCTGTGTCAAATGCAAAGATTAATCTTACTGTTTCCCACCAGAGGAGAATACGTTCCGCCTGGGACCAGGTGTACTGTATTTCCGTAGCATTTCAGAGCGGTCAGTGTTTGGTAAATTGTTCCTGTTGGAACCTCGAAGCCGTTTTTCTCTGGATCTTAAAATGAACTTAAAAACCACTTGAAAATTAAGGGAAAATCTCGGGACACAATATATAATCTGGGACGCGACATGACGTGCAAGTGAATGCCAGGATGGTGGAAGGTGAACTGGATGGACCTCGGTTTTCTTTCGTCAGCAGATTCCTTACGTACTGACGACTGCATTGAGGAATTTTCCAAATTCCGGGCACAGAAATGCCTCAAAAATAAGAGTAAATCTCGATCCAGATGGAATTTCTTCCTCCAAGATTCCTTTTAACGTATCTGTCTAAATCTAATAACCCTGAATATTTTTAGCGGACGCAGGAATTTATTGAATACTTTTCATGAAACTCGCTCACTTTCCTTTCTTGGCCACCTTTCCTGTTTCCGGAGGGATGATTTGAAATATTGCAATGTGCGGCTTTTTAAGAAATAATACACTCTGTGTTATTGAAGCTGCTCTGAATCGGGTCGTGTGGCAGGCAGATTGCAGGGTTCTGAGTCAGAATTGTGGGATTGTTCTGCTTCAATTGGAAACTGGGGACAATACATTTCAGTTCAGTCTGGAACAAGATGAGTGACTGTAAATCCAACGCCTTTCTGTTCAGTTTTCACTCTGTTAACCAGAGGCAACTTTGGCATTGGACTTAAATTGTAGGTGGTTAATCGTTGCAGGTTGTGCTGCAGATTGCCTGGGGTAATCTTCATGCTTTTATCTTAATGTCAGCCTGGCTCAGTTGGTAGCACTCTCGCCTCTGTGAGTCAAACATTTGTCCCACTCGGCATAACCCCGACAACCTGCAAACCGAATGTTTTTTCTTGCAAAGCAAGTTGCGCAGTTTTAAGGGGTAAAATTCCAGTTGCTGCCTCTCAACGCACACGCCTGCAGTCCACGAGACTTGGCGGTTGCTTAGACGGTAGCACTCCTCTCTCTTTTGAGTCAGAAAGTTGTGGGTTCAAGCCACACGTCAGGACAAGGAACTCGGATAGTCTATGCTGGGATGGCAGTGCAGTGATGGGGTTGCGCTGTGTGGTCAGAGGTGCTGTGCTTTGGATGAGACAGTAAACTGAGCTTTACTCAGGTCTGTGTCCAAGTGAACATTAAAGATCCTGTGGCTCTACTTTGGAAAGAGCAGGGAGTTCCTCCCTGTGTCCTGGCCAACAGTCTCCCAGCTAATGTTGGTCATTCATTTCATTGCTGTTTGTGGGACATTGCTGTGCGCAAGTTGGCTGCGAAACGCAGTCACTCCCGTTCAGTGTAAATCCTGTGAAATGCTTTGCGACATCCTCCTCTCTTCACTTTTCAGCTCCCTCCCCTTCACCCCCAGGGTTCTTCCAGGGGAATTTGCTCAGTGAGGTTGATTTAGGTTCACCCCAGCAAGTCTATTGCTTCAGGGAACATCTCCCGAGCTGTTGAAGTTCCCGTCTCTCATTGAGTTAGCCAGTCAGTCAGAGCGATTTCAAGGCAGATGAGAGCTTCTGCTGGCTGATGGACATGGAGGAGACTGGATGGTACATCTCTCGCTGCGACTGCAATTTTTAAAACTTTTTTTTAAACTCTCGTGTCTCGCCCGTTGTTTATGGGAATCGAATTTTGTGCTTTTCTTGCATCAAAGGTCATGAGATGAGCCATGTCCCCCTGGCGTTCGTTTGCTCCAGATGATTTAATGCAAAGACAACCCCTGATAGCTGAGCGCTGGTTTAACTTAAAACAAGATCTCTCCTTAAAAAGTGCAAACAAAACACACAGGCTTCTTTCTGTCCACAACATGTCCTCGCCAGTAAGTGCCTCCTTGTGTCATATCAGATGCAGCCTCAGTTTCTTTTGGCATCTCCATTGATGATGTGACGTTCTCTCCCAGATGCTGCTCACGCAGTTTGATCACTGGGTTAGGGAAGGACAGTGTCCCAATTAATATCCTTACTTTGCAAGTCTCTTTATGCGCCTCTCTCGGTCTCTCTTATCTGTGTGAGTGTGTGTGTGTGTCCCCCTCTTGTTCTCTCTCTGGCTCTACATTTGTCTTTCTATCTATGTGTGTGTCTCTCTCTTCTCTCTCAATCTCTCACTCTCTCTCTCACTGCATTACCTTGCTCTATGTGTCTCGGGGCGGGGGTGGGGGGGGTGGTTGGTGGTTGGGCGGGGAAGATATCAAAATCTGTCATGAAACACCACCATCTTTCACCCTGCTGTTCTGGAAGATTTTTGATTGAAATGAACCTAAATCATAGCGGGCAGATGTAAAGATATCCATTACAACACATTTCAATTAATTTGTTGCGGTGTGAGACAAGGGAGCTTTCATCCCCGGTAATTAACTACTACACAAGGAGACGGGTCAGTATAATGTTGTGCGACTATTATTCATCGCGTTTTGAAGTCCCCCTCACCCCACCCTCTTAATCTGGCTGCAACAGTGGAATTAATGAAGTTATAGCTGGTGCAACACAATCTGAATTGCCAGATCAATTCAAACCAAGTTGGGCGCGCAGAGGTTGGGTTCTGAGGGGAAACAAAATTCATTAGATGAAAGGGCCGACGAGATTCTTTGATTTCCCCAGAGGCAGATCAATGTGCATCTGGGTTAATCAGTCCCTTCTCAAATGAGATTTGGATCCAGCTAGTTAGAACTATGAGAAGCTGATGACTTAGTAAGCGTCCTGGATATTAGCCCAGCTGGTGGATTTGTTTCTGAAATCAGGAACGTTCAGTAAATCCAACACGATTCTGCGTCGTGCACTTATTTATTTAAACTGCTTTTTTCCCCCTTTCCCTCGTCTCTGTCATTCTTCTGCCCTCCTTTCCGGGTGACACTAAGGTTCGGCAGTGATCTGGAGCAGAAACCCCTGATATGGATGGCGTGTGGGGTTGGGGGGGGCAGCATTGGTGGGTGGGAGGAAACCTGCAGAGCAGTCTTGTGGGATGGTCTCAGTTGCATGTGCTAATTATCACGAGTGATACCAAGCATGTCACACAATGCAATCTCCAGACCAGATTGGGCTTAGGTCATGTCACACTGGAGATTATAGTTATGATGATCATAACAATAATAACAATAATAATCCTTGCATTTGATACAGCGCCTTATCAGTCATTGAGACGTCGCAAAGCGCTTCACAGGATACACTGTAAAGTGGGAGTGACTGTGCATTTTGTGGGCGAAACGCATTTTATGGATCACGTGGCACTAGGAATTGGGCCTTAAAAATTGTAAAGCGTTGAGGTCCGTGAAGGGCGATGTGCGGGGAGCGGGTGTCCCCGTGTTTTCTGGCTGTATGCGTGTAGGGTTGTGATGTTCCCAGAAGAAATGAAGTGTCCGTTCGGAGCATTTGTGACGCTGCACTGGGCTGAGTGCACTCACTCGCTTCCTGTTGACTACAGCACTTATCAGTGTTTTCCCCCATAGCTGCTGCTGTGCCCACAGTTGCCCTCCCTCACGTTTGCAGCGGAGAGCTGATCAATTAGCAGCAGCTGAACATTAGGATTTAAGCGCTCTGTCTCTCTCTCTCTCTCTCTCTTCAGCTTTTGTTCTCTTTACCCCCCAGAGGGGCTGCTGACTCTCGCTGGGTAGAGTTCAACAGGCACCGACTGCCCTCACGTCTGTGCTTCGTGTGTGAGATCAAGCGCTGAATGTCAGCAGCTATTCGGCTGGGAGATGCAATCACAGCCGAGTCTATTTTGCTGCCACCGCCACACCTCCCCCCCCACCCCCGGCCTCCACTCATCCTCTTTTTATAGTAGGAATCAAAGCGTCGATAACATCGAAACCCCTTGAAACACTTCACGTTGGTGACTCGTCTGAGGGTAAATCTCACTCACGGCAAATTCCCACAGGTGTTGACACAGGGTCAGTTCTTGCAACAGGTCACGGCCCTGAAACCTTAACTCACTTTCCTCTCTCCGTAGATGCTGCCTGACCACTATTTCAACAATAGTGTTGCCTGTTTGAGTATAATTAATATAAGCTGCTCGAAAGCCTTGTGCCGTCGACTGAGTTCGCAGCCCAATTGATAGCTCGATGTTTTATCAGTAATAGACTCCTGTGGCAGATCACAGCCAACATATGAATAACAGGTGACTTTAAAGTGGACAGTTTTGCTGAGTCTGAGCGTACAGCAGTTTGAGAGGGATCGAGGGGCTTGAAGAGCTGAGCAGAGCTTAACGAAAGGGTTTGATAGAACCCCGCTGACTGGTTGAGACCGTGTTTATTTTCAACAGTGCAGCGGTCAGCCAAAATTCCACCAATTTATATTTCAAAAGCCGGCAGTCAGAATCGGATGCAAAAGAGAATTGTGTCACTGGGAATTGATATGGAGATGAGTGAGATTGCCTGATGGTTAAAAACCACAGCCTGAACCGGACAGACAAGGAACGAACTGAGTTTGGGCCTAATTCTCATCCTATAATAATAATGGTTGCATTTGATACAGCGCCTTATCACATCTTCGAGATGTTTCATAGAATGTACTGTAAAGTGAATTGACTGTATATGTTTTGTGGGCGAAACGCAGCAGCCGATTGCGCACAGCAGCGTCCCCACAAACATTCACAAAGTGAAAATAATACGATGGTGTTCCACCAAATGCAGGATTATTATTATTACCACACCTTATCAGTACCGCTGAGGCCCCGAAGCGCATCACAGAGTTTTCTGTAATAGAGCAGTGACTGTGCAGCGGGCTGCGGACAGTCAGGAGGTGAACGGTCAAGTTCGTGTTGATGCCATTCAAGCACTTTTCAGATTGTCGGTGCCTGTTGATGAAGCATCTGACTACCTGTGGGTTGCCTGTTCCCGTCTGGTCTCCAGCTGCATGTCAGGGCTTGGCTCCTCACTGTAACCTGACGCCCACTAAGCACTTGTCTTTGTTCCGTTAAGACATCACGTGCTGCAAGTGGATACGTAGGTGTTTCCAGGTCCATTCTGGGCTTTCAAACCCATCCTCTCTGGTAACCTTAGCCTCTGCTGTCATTCTCTTTGTTAATGTTGCCGGGGATTTTGAATTGCTTTGTGTTGCAGTGGTGGAGGGGAGGGGGAGATAAATCTTTCAAAGATATTCGTGAATCCGGGAATCAAATCTAGGTCCTCTCACTTGCGAGGTGAGCACTCCAACCACTAAGCTACAGGACCCCATCTGTTCAAGAGAGAGGGACAAATACTTGGTATTGCATAGAATTGGATATACGTTACAGCACTGAAACAGGCTGTTCAGGTCAACTAGACCGTGCATGGGTTTGGAATCTAACATCAGCCTCCATCTCTATTCCTGTCTCGGTCTTGTTTCTAACAAATGGGTCTTTATAGAGTAAAGGTATGAGGGATATGGTGGCAAAGGAGGGGGGGGGGGGATGGAATTTAAAGGGAGCTGCTGTAGACTCGATAGGGAGCAGCCTTCACGGCTGAATGGTGCTATTTCCTGAGATGGAGCTTCATACAGTAACCCTGAAAAGCGCAGAGTGACCGCATTTTCAAGCTCCATTTACAGTGAGACTCACAGTTATAATATAGACAACAGCTGAGATGTTCCGAATCTCTCAGGAATTCCTTAAGCTGGACAGCGCTGAACTAAACACAGACTGTGTGAAACGTGGGGCCACATGACAACAGCTGTAAGGCCTTACCTTTGTAAGCACAGCTGTGCCTTATGCACTGTGGCTGGTTTACCTTTGCCAGCGTTTCAGAGTGAGGTCTAATCTCTCTGCTGTGACCCGTTTTACAGTTGTTTTCATACTTACCCAAGGTTCTGTCGCCAGCCATATCTAGATCAGGCAGTGATACAATTTCCTTATAATAATAATAATCCTATGCATTTGATGTAACACCTTTCAAATTGGGGAGGACATCTCAAAGCGCTTCACGGGATTTACTGTGAGGTTTAGCGCCTGTATTTTCCAGGCGATTGCAGCAGTCAATTGGTGCGGAGCAGTGTCCCACAAATTGCCTTGTATGAATGACCAGTTTTATTCAGGGGATTGTTGGCCAGAACTCCGAGAGAAACTCCCTCCTCATTTCAAATAAGATCCCCAACGTCCACCTGAACAGGCGGACGGGACTTCGGTTTAACGGCTCATCCGAAAGATGGTGATAATAATAGTAATATACCTTCCATTCGATGCAGCGCCTCATCACGTCTCAAAAGGCTTCGCAGAGTATCCTATAAAGTGAATCGACTGCATCTTTCACCTCACAACAGTGCAGCACCTGCCCAACACTGTATTCGAGTGTCAGCATAGAGTACCTATATGTGATCAAAATCCCGATGCGGGGTTTGAACCTACAACCTTCTGACTTGGAGGTGAGAGCGCTGCCAACTGACCCAGTATTCCACCTAATTCCCATTCCCCCAGAGTAACCATGCGTCCCTCAGGGCTCCCATATACAGAATTGTCATCATATACGCATGCTATGTATACACTGATTCCACATATACACATATCCTCTGGTCGCTGTTTCCTTTTTGCCCTTACGTTAAAGTTTAACTGTTCTGCATCAATCTTGCGGCAAGTGTCCGGATAAATCACCATTCCTACTGCTGTGCACGTTTCTTAACCCAGTTACAAATTCAGGTGATAACGTAGAGGAAGCTACAAGTCAAGGGAATGCCGAGGAAAGATCACTAGTGAAAAATAAATTGAATGGTGGATAATAATAAATACTTTCATTCATGTAGCGTTTTCTGCAACCCTCTCTCTGGAACTCCATCCCAGAGAGCCTCTGCTGTGCCCCCTCCCTCCTCGCCTTCAAAGTCTACTTTAAAGCCCATCTTTTCCGCCGTCACCCTCCCCCTCCTCCCGAGTGTCCAACCCTTCCCGGCTCAGGCTGCCGGGCATGTGCGCGAAACACTTTGAGACATCTTGCCCGTTTGAAAGGCGCCGTGTAGAGGGTGCCCAACAAGTCGTGACGCGGTCACAATGTCTGATAGGTCTCGAAGAAACGATGATTTTTGTGGAGATAATCGGGTAGCTGAAAAATAAAGACTTTTTGGTCATCCTGTAAATGCGAATTGCTGCTGCTTTTCCCGTGAAACAAATCTCTTGGTGAATGTGATGTTCGGTGGAGTGGACGTTTAGAAAGCTCGTGCAGCGGTAATGCTGGGATTCTGAAACAGTCTTGTTTTAATGGACATTTAATTATACCAGCGGAGTGCAGACAGCTGCCAGTCTGATTTGACCCTTTTGTGCTTCTGTGCTGTTTAAAGTGCTTCTTAGTGGCTGGGGAGTGCCTGTGATTCTCAGAGCTCCTTTTATCACTGTTCTCCACACCCCCCCCCACCCCCCGCATCCCTTGCCCCCCGCCCCCACGCCCAGTGCATACACCTCACTTGTATGAGAAACGGATAAAAAAAAAAAAAAATTCTGAATGGTAAAGATTGATGTGTCCTGATGAAATCTGAAAGCTCGAGACTGACACGGCTGGGGGTTAGCCCAGCCCCCTTTCAGAAGCTTTATTAATGATTCCCCCTCCCCTCCGCAAGTGAAGTAAGTTTCTCTTTATGTTGAGAGAGAGAGAGAGAAAGGGAGAGGGGCTGAGAGATTCACATTGAATGCTTCGTGTTCATTTGCTGGGCACGCTATTGCCTGAAGCAGTCCCCGCTGGACTCAACGTGTACGTTAGTTGGAGGGGAGAGAGAGCTCTGTGCTGTTTGGCGACTCCTTGACAATTATTCCTGCTCATCCGTTTTGTTTCCTCTTCCATCCACACGGCTGCCCCCCCACTCCCGCCCCACCAACCACTCGCTCGCTGAAATCACCCCCAGGAGAATGAGCAGAGAATTCCCAAACGTTCCCTTTGTTGCTGACGGCTCCTTTGCCTTGTGGATGCGAAACGAAAAAGCTCCAGTGTGAAGCTGTGACTGAACCGCGGCTCCTTTTGTTGTGGCGACGGGGGCTGAATAAACACCGCTGATCTTCACGGACGCTTCTCTTCAGAAGGCAGAGAGCCAGGAGCTGGGGGACAACTACCTGCCTTGCCTTTGGGGGTGAGGAGCGGAGAGGGGAGGGGGTTGCGAGGGGTGGGGGGGGGTTGAGAAGGGCTTTAGCTTGGTGGCCAAACGAAGACCGAGAGGAGAAAGGCGGAGGGAGGGAAGGGGGTGGGGGGGGGTGTGCGTGGAAAAAAGTAAAAGGTGGTCTTTTGCAGAAAGACAAATAGAGGCTCTGCTCTCCCTGAGGTAAACACAAGCAGCGGATATTTCTGGAACTTGAAACTGAAGACTTAGCAGATTACGCCGGTGAAATTTGAGCACTTAAGGCGAGCGAACGAGAATTCTGTGGGCTTTGCACATTCCACGTACGAGGTGCGATTGAAACGCTTGTTGAAAGCGAGGTGAGGGATACCAGCAGATTCTCCAAGGACTAACCCAGTTCCTGAAAGTCCCTCTCCCTCTCCCCCTCCCCTCCCTCACCTCTCTCCTCCCCAGCTCACACGTTCAGAAGCTCGGCACTCTTTATCAGCAGTAGCGGCAGAAGATAGCAAAAGAGCAGTGCGGAATTTAGACTTCAGAACTTCAGTGTAATCGCAAGGTGTGCGCGCGTGTGTGGGTGACAGAGCAGACTCCCTGCACACCCTCTAACAGCGGAGCTTGTCAGAAAAGCAGGAGCTATATTTCTGCGTCTTAATTCCCAGCACGAACATAGATCTACCTCGGGCCAGCGGTGAAGTCTGCAGGTTTCTGTTCTTCCTATGAAAAGCCATCACACAGCCCCCCTCTGGTTTCACTGGCGAGAGAGCTGCGTAGGCAACGAGGTAATGAGATAAACTTGCGATGTGACAGAGAGGACAAGAGAGGATTTGTTCCCCCCCAAACCTCCACCACCACCACCCCTCCCTGAGCAGCGTCCCTGGTCATGTGGGGGGAGGACTATGTCGTTTAAGTATTGCACTTGAGGTCGTTGGCCCTGGATTCGCAAGTGATTACAAATCAAGGTGGAAATGCACTTTTGTTTAGCAGCAAACTCTTCACAAAAGGACAACTAACTGAAAGAAACCCATTCTTTTGAGAGCCCAATTGCAGGGCAGTGACCTTCGGAGAGGAGACTGTGAAGTGCCTGTTTGTGATTTTCTTCAGCAACCCTGACAGTCATGGGCTAGACTCTCTCTCTCTCTCTCTCTCTCTCTCGCTGCTGCGTGGCCCTTCCTTGCCATCTCCTCGTACAGTGGATGTCTTGAGGGACGTGTCATGTTGTGTGGGAGCACCAGGTCGCTTTGCCTGCGGATTGCGCCCCCTCACCGCACTGGGAGACGAGCTTAAAAGAAAAACAAATTGCTCCCGGATTAGGCCAAAAAGGGAAGGAAGAAAAGGGGGAAAAGTTTTGCACGGACGGACGCCGTCATCATCGGGACAACTCGACATGGATCCTTTCCCGAGGGGATGCGCGAGCTGAGAAACTTTCGAAAGATGTTCGAGCAGCTTTGGCCGGTCCTTGAATGATGCGACGCCCAGGAGCTGGGAGGAGAGGCTGATGGACGCGTCGAGTTGGAAATAAACGTTTTGTTTTGAGCCCGGAGGCCAGAGGGCCGCACATCTCTTTGTCTCTGGGTTGTGAAGAGAACTGTGTGTGGTATGACCAGTTGCCAGTATCCCACGCCCCCTCTCGATCGGGACAGGATGTACCAACACAAAGTGTCTTTGCTGGTCCGTTACTTCATGATCCCCTGTAACATCTGCCTGATTCTGTTGGCCACGTCGACCCTGGGCTTCGCTGTCCTCCTCTTCCTCAACAACTGTACGTTCTGCGGTTTTGCTTTTCAAGCGGCCAGAGAGGCCCCGAGTACCTTTTTATTATAATGATAATAATCCTTGCATTTGACATAGCGCCTCATCACGTCTTCGAGACGGCTCAAAGCGCTTCACAGGATGCACTGTAAAGTGAATTGACTGTATATTTGTGGGGGAAACGCGGCAGCCAATTGCGCACAGCAGCGTCCCCACAAACAGCCGTGGGTTGAGTGACCAAATTATTATTTTAATTTCGTTGTTGAAGGGATTATTACCTCCAGAAAAGCGATCTGCCAATTGACTACTTACTGCTCGGTAAACAAAGTTGTGTGGAGTGAGGAAACTTGCTTAATGCTTCGCTCTGCCCGGTAATCAAACCCGGGTCCTCTTGCTTGCAAGGCTACAGGGCTCCACTTATGTGCTTAGTTTGAACAGTGATGCTTTAGACTTTAAAGATTGTTTTTTTGGCAAATTCTTGAATTCAGTTCTAATTTGAGAACCGATTTTCCAAGGTTATCACTCATACAATTTCTTTTAGGTCGTCCCGAGTGTCATGACACACGTGGACACCCAGTCACAGTGCTCACGAGTATCCCAATTCAGACAGCAGGTTTCACATATGTGCGGCGCCTACACATGGAAATCTACCTGTGTCTCGCATGGAATCCACTCTCTCTCTTTCTCTCTCTCTCTCTCTCTCTCTCTCTCTCTTCCCCCGGGGGGATGCTCCCCACTTACCTGATTCTGAGAGTATTAGGCACAGGTTGACAAGAGTCAAGGCTGGAGTGTGTGTGTGTGTGTGGGGGGGTGGGGGTTAACTGCTGGAGTTTAACCAGCTAAAAAAACACACAGCTCTGTCTGGCAAGCTTCCCATAACTTGCCCAGCCCTGGTCCACCCGACCCGTTAGGGCTTCCCAAAAAGAACCTTCACTTCGATTGAAGAATAATCCGAAATTTTGCACGTTTTAAGACAATAGTCTTGAGGCTAAAGCAATTTGTGGACTTAATAGAGCATCGCGTCTCATCCATAGCAACGTTGGACAGCTCAGGTGAATGTGTCGCTCGTTTCCTTGGATTAGCTTTTCTTTCGGCCTCCTGCGGAATCCCGGCGCTGAACCCATTCCCTTTTGGAGAAACCATTTCCCAAAGCGTTGCCATTTTCAGTGGAAGGAAGACCAAAGGATTTTTTTTTTCAAATTTGTCAAACGTTCGCAAGAAATGCCTCGTGGCGATTGATTCCAGGCAAACAAGGCGGGCATTTTGCACGCGGCCAAGTCCCACGAACAACCATGAGACGGACGATCAATTTCTCTGGAGCGCTGGCCAGGCCACCGGGAGAAACGGCCGTCTCTCTCTTTTTTTTTGAATAATGTCGTGGGGTCTTTAATGTCCACCTGAACAGGCAGATGGAACCTCTCGCAGTCCAGTGTTTGAACTAACCTGGGCAGTGCAACGGTGTGCCTGAGCGGTGTGGCACTTCTCTAACGAGCTTGAAACGCTACCCTGCCTGGAGGGCACTATACAAGTGCACGTTGTTGTTGCTGCTGTTGTTGTAAAGGAGGGTGTGGGGTGGGGAGGGAGAGAGAGAGAGAGAGAGACAGACTTGTATAGATCCAGAAATAAAAACAGAATTCGCTAGGAACATGCAGCAGGTCAGGCAGCATCTATGGAGAGAGAGGAAAGTGAGTTAACGATTCAGGTCGATGACCTTCCATCAGATTTCTCTCTCCATAGACGCTGCCCGACCTGCTGCGTGTTCTCAGTCGCTTCTGTTATTATTTCAGATTTCCAGCATCTGCTGTATTTTGCCTTTTGTATGGATCGAGTTTGTTCTCCTGCGCCCCCCCCCCCCCCCCTCTGCCCCCCACCAGGCCGTTGCGTGAAGTGGTTGATGCCAAAGCAAGGAAGCAAGTTGGCTTCATGTCATTTGTAGCCAGGAATATAAGGTGCGGCTTGAGGGCAGTGCAGAGGGAGAAGGGAAAAGGAGAGGGAAGTGGGGACGAGGAGAGCAAGTCCAATTTACCCGGCGCTCTTTAATCAGTTTTGGATGTTACCTATAATCTGAATTTGTGCCAGCGAGAGACATTTGAAAGCTACTTCAAAGGTCTCATCTGACTGTTTGATATTTTATGCAGATGCCTTGCATAGAGCCTTCAAAGCACCATGTTTAATATTATGAAAGCAAAGAGGAGAGTTAATATGTAGATTCCGTTATTTCAAACGGCCGCGTTTCTTTATTAACGATTTTTAATTAATGTCTTCACAAGTGTAGACCGTCATGTTGGGAAATTTTCCAGCAGACAATCTTTCCGTTCTATTGGGAGTCCTGCAGCTCAGTGGTTTGGAGCACTCACCTCGCAGGCGAGAGGATCTGGGTTCGATTCCCAGGCCGGGCGAAATGTTGTTCGTCGTTTGGCAGATCGTCTTTCTCAAATGCAGGTAGTGACCCCTTCAAAAAAAAAATAATTTGGTCACTCAATCCGCGACTGTTTGTGCGACGCTGCTGTGCACAATTGGCTGCTGTTTTTCTTCCACAAATGATACAGTCAATTCACTTTACAGTATATTCTGTGAAGCGCTTTGAGACGTCCTCCTGATGTAAAAGGTCTGCATTAAAATGCAAAGATTTTTACAAATGTTTTCTCAAATGCAGAATCCTTCAGTAAAACAGAGTCATTGGTACCATTCAAAAAGCGATGAAGCTGGAATAAAATGAAAGTTTTTTAATTCTGTTACTGCTTTTGACCAAATCTGAAGCGTGTGAAAATCCCACAATTACTGCATTTCTGACATAAAATCCATTCGACCCGAGAGTTAGTGAATCAAAATGAGAGTCAGGGCTTTAATGATATTCCATTAGGGAGGTAATGGCTCATTGAACAGAATATAAGGCAATCTTTCGGCTGATCTTTCACCTTTTTATGCCCTAATAGTTTGCTTTTTTTAAAATTCTTTTTCCTCCATGTTCTAAGAACTATTCAAGAAGGGGGGTCACTCCTTGTGTCGTCGCCAATACTCTTCTCCCCCCCACCCCCACCACCACCACCCATAAATTCGTCATTCACTTCATGGCTGTTAGTGGAACAACACTGTACATCTACACAATAGTCACTACATATTACAGTATTTCCTATGAAGCACTTTGAGATGTCTTCCTGACTATTAAATGCAAGGATTATAATTTTGTATTACAAATGGAGCCTTATTCAAGGTTTCGTTTCTCACCAATATTTCCCCACTAACTAAAATAAATTTAAAAAATAATAATTTGGTCCATGACTGTTTGTGGGACACTGCTGTGCGCAATTGGCTGCCGCGTTCCGCCCCAAAAATATCACTTCACTTTACAGTATATTCCGTGCAGCACTTTGAGACGTCTCAGCGACGTGATAAGGCACTGTATCAAATGCGAGGATGATTATAATTGCAAGTGTTCTCTTGGTTCCTTTCTGCGCAGATGTTGTTGGCTCCTTTACGGGAAAGCAGGCACGAGCTCTCGCGGCATTTTGCCCAGATGGCTATTATTCATGTGAGGAGATGAGACAGTGAAGATTGGCAAACCGTTTGAACAAACAAGGCATTACGGCTAAGCCTAACCTTTCCTCTCCTGACATTCAGTCCACAGGGGTCACTGGATAGGGGATTTAGAAGCAGGAACCCGGGGTGCTATTCCTGCTTCCTTGCCCAAAGTACAGCGCCCTCATCCACTGATGCCCTGGCACGGTCTTAAAGCTGTAATTAATTAGCGTGTTTAATGTGCTCCTCTTTCAATAAAATGCCACGTTGCTGCAAACTTTAATTACTGTTTATTAAGAACGTTCTAACCGGGATGTTTATGACAATCATGAGGCAATCCTTTCAAATTTAACTCGAAGCTAATGACACTTAAAGGCAAAAAAATCTCAGATCTGTCAAAGGAGTAAACACTATAGAGAGAAGCAGAGAATTCACCGACAAGTACTATACTCTGCAGCTGTACAGTATAATCCTGGGAAAGGTTTCGAGATGTTTTGACCCTGTGATGAGGTGCTATATCAAATGCAAGGTTTAATATTATAGATAGGAGAGGAGTTGAGAGGGTGCTCGTGCTATTTCAGACTAACGTAGTGGTGCTTTGGGGATGTTAAGTGTGTAATGACTTAAGAGGTGAATTGTGCCACGTTGATCCTGAGCCACAGCAAACTATTCTTAAACAAGGAGGTCGCGTCTTGACCAAGAAACTAACTCAAATCCTGGGGTGATTGGGCTACCAGCAGAGCGCAGGCTGATAGTGAATGGAGTTGAAGGTGAATAGAGTTAAAGGAGGCCTGGGGTCACCCTAAGCTCAGTCACCATTCATCACCATGAAGACCTTGGTATCTTCAGGGTAGATCGAGCAGGGCAGATGTAGTGTTTTTTTATTTTTTTTTCAAAAAAATAAAATGCTGGCTCAGTTTATAGCGCTCTCACTTCAGGTTAAGAAGGTTGCTGTTACCTTTTGGTTCTGCTTGCACTGAAACTGGACGGCGGCTCTTAACGATGCTTTTCGCCCCCTTTAATGTCTCGAGAATCTCCTCTTAACACTGAACGTGGCAGAGGAGAAATTTAGAGAAATGCTCAGAGGTGAGGAACATCTGTACTGTGAATGCAGTAAACAAACGGGGTGTGGGTGGGGGTGGGGGGGTGGGGGGCAATGAAGTGCTTCCTACTCTGCCTTCCACATTCCAAGGTATAAAAGGATATTGTTTGTTTTCCTGCCTCTTTTCTCTGGAGCTCCTCCTCCTCTCTCCCCACCAGTTACAACCTGACGCTCTTTTCAACCACACTTTTGGGGTCACCTTTTCCTCCCCTCTCTCCTTTCCTTCCTTAACAGTGAGTTGTTGTTGTTGCTGTTGTCCCTCAGCTCCCCCGTCCCCAGCTCAGGCTCCCGACCGGCCTGTGAAGCGCTTTGAGACGTCCTCCTGACGTAAAGGGCGTAGATGTAAAATTGATGCTGTTGTGCCATGATCTGACTGTTGATGGTTCTTGACTGTTTCGAGCACATTGTAACGTTCCTTTTTTCTCCCGTTTCTTTCCAGACAAACCCATGGCGCACTTCACTCCCGCCTCCCCAACATCCCAGGACGGTAAGTGACTGTCTGTGCTTGAACCACTTGTTCACTGTTGTGTCGTCACATTTATGGATAAAGGATTCAGTCGCTTTTGAGCGTTAAAAGCCATGTCAAACCTGCCTGTGGTCTCCCGAGTTCCTCCGATCCGTAGCTTCAGACCGTATTTGCACAGTAACAGGGAGGGGGTGGGGTGGGGGCAGGTGTGTAATAAGGAATCTAGAAGTCTGGCACACTGACTCACGGGAACAAATGAATTGGCTTGACACACCGGGAGGAGGCGGGGGGAGGGAGGGGAGTTTCCTTATTGAGGAATTGGGTCAGAAATGTCTGCCTTTTAAACCCCGTAGTCCATCAATGTAGTAAAAATAGGTCATTTTATTCATAGAGAGCCTGTTCATATAAGCCAATTCCTGGGCAAGGTGTACGTTAATTGGTGTTTGGCTACTTTTGCCTGTCAGATGAGAGGGGAGAACGTAGACAACACATTTCCTGTGAAGCACTTTGAGATGTCTTCCTGACTATCAAATGCCAGGATTATTATAATTTTTATTATAAATAGAGCTTTAGTTCAAGGTTTCATTTCTCACCAATTTCTTCCCCACTGCATCAAATAAATAAATAAATAGATAAACATCATGCTTTGGTCACTCAGTCCACGACTGTTTGTGGGACGCTGCTGTGCGCAAATTGCCTGCTGCCGTCTGGCGTGGAGGGCGCTATATGCTATATAAATCCAAGTTGTTGTTGTTGTTGTTGTTGCTGCATTTCGCCCACAAAATACACACTGCACTTTACAGTATATTCTGCGAAGCGCTTTGAGACGTCTCGAAGATGCAATAAGGCGCTGTATCAAACGCCAGGATTATTATTATTGCAAATGTTCTCTTGGTTCCTGATGTACAAAGGGTGTCAGCCTCCCCGCCTGTTCCGCGAGCCGCCAGCTTTGTAACTGAGGAAAGCCTGAGTGAGAGCAGAGGGCTTAACCCGGAGCCTTACCATCACTGGCGTGAACCCCAAAAGCGCCGTTGGCTCCTGGAAGTGGAGTAGCGCGAGGCGGACTGGCCTAATTTCCACCTCTTGTCTTGACAGTGGAAGTGTCGGGCGCCGTGGATGCAAATGCAGTGAAGTTGTGACACCCGATGCCTTTGCCATGTTATTAGCTAAATTAAACTGTTTTCGCTGCACAAAGCATCTATTAGCACCTGGCGGGTTGCCAGCCCCACTCGCTGCCTGTGCGCTCCCTTTCTGTTCTCAGCAGCTTGACGGAAACGCATTCCTTCCTTCCTTTTGTGCGCATTACCGTTTACGGCGGGATTAAGAGGAGTCAGCTCGGAGTTAGTCGTAAATAAATCACAGATGCCGCGTTTCTTGAGCATCTTTCCTTTCCTGTTAGCACCCGGCACCCAACTTAATAATTCATTAACATAAGTCTGGTTGCTCGCTGAGTTAATTGGTTTGCGATGTTCCGCTGAGAAATCTCCGGGATCTTGTTACCCGTTCAGGACAGCAGAGCAGAGCGATTGTCAGTAACAACAACAAGATTGTATAGCGCCTTTCACGTCGGGAGGACGTCCCAAGTAAGCACTGGAAAAGTAAAAGCAGGGTGGGTGAAGGAAAGAGTTGCTGATGAATTTCTCTGCAAAATTGGAACCCAGCTGCAAGGCCCATAATGAAATGAAATTAAGGGAATAACTGGAAGCTGTCTCCTCCCCCCCCTTAAAACACAAACCTGCAAAATCTCTCAAGGAATCTAGATTTGTTTTTCTACATGAAGCAAACGCAGGTAATTGAGAGAGAAGAAAGTGTTTTTTTCACCGTGGGTTTTTNGTGTCGCGAGTGGCAGGGTTAATTAACAGGCTCTACACAGAGAGAGCGAGAGTGTTCTTCAGCTGACATTTGATATGAAATTCTTGTCCGCAAGAATGGAAACGGCAAACTGCAAACGGCAAACTCTCCTCCCTCTATTGAATTTAGGTCCAACAGCAGATAAAACTCTCGTCATTTCAATTCCTTTTCTAATTTCAGAATAAATCATTTTTCCGTTTGATACGGTGCCTTTCACAGAGTGAGGATGCTTGTTATAATTCGTTATAAACTGTATTTTGTAATTGAACACGGCAGCCAGTCTGCACCTGGCAATGTCTCACGGACGGCCTTGAAGTGAGTGACCAAGTTTATCTGGAGGATTGTGTCCAGGGACACGCCGTGAGAAACTGCCTTCGCTTTTCGAATAGTGCCGCGGAATCTTTGAGCACCCACCTGAACAGGCAGATGGCACCTCCAAAGATTTAGCGCTCCCCCAACCCTGCACCGACCGGTATGTCAGCCTAGATTGTGAGATCAAAGGCTTGAACCCAACACCTTCTGACTCAAGAGGCGAGAGTACTAGCAGCTCAGCCAGGCTGACACCTGATAAGGTTGTCGCGGTTAAAGGCTGCTCCCTTGACACTTGCTAACAGAAAATAATGTAATTTGAATCATCTGCCTCAGGTGATGCTAAACTGATTGAATAACAGGCGGGGTGGTGGGGGGGGTTTGGTTGCCTTGTGAACGGCTACAGGCAGAAGTGAGAACGGCGCTGAGTGACAAGTAACGGTCACGGGAATATAATTTTTTCCGCAGAGCAACATTTTAGCATCGAGTGCCATCATATCCGCGCTCAATGCCCACACTTGCAGTTGCAGCAGGGCTCCCTCGACAGTGATTGTGAGCACATTTGATGCAATAAATATCAAATGTACCACTAAATTGATCTCATTGTCCACGGTATTGGATTCCGCCACTTCAGGACTTGAGCTCCACTGTATTGTTATATCCTTGGGATGAAATGTTAAACCGTTCAGGTGGACGTTAAAGGTCGGGCAGTTGGGATGAAATGTTAAACCGTTCAGGTGGACGTTAAAGGTCGGGCACTATTCAAAAAGAAAAGGAACTTCTCATGCCATCATTGCCAACAATCCCCTGGATTAAAAATGCTCATTCACTCATTGCTGTTGTGGGGCTTTGCTTTACTCAAAATGGCTAATGCGCTTACCTACAAAGGCAATCACTACAACTGACAAGGCGTGTTGAGAAGGTTTGGATACGTTGGAAAGTGCCATAAAGATCTTCCTTTATCGCTAACAATCTGAAAGCTCTACCAGTGACTTACTGGTCTGTTTCTTTACCGTTTGTGACAGTAGATTCCGCTGTAATGTTCAGGCCGCTCTATTTCCCAGTGGAGTTAGTGACAGTGGTAGCCGTGCTTCGTAGATTCTTGAACCACTGTGGGTAGAGGGGCAACTAGTGGAAAGACTGTATTGCCCAACGGTAGCTTTGTGATCTGCAATCAGCCGCTGGATGCCAATAATAGATGTTGTGTGTGTGTGTGTTGGGGGGGGGGGGGTGGGGGTTACCTCACCACATTGCCGGTAAATTCGATGTAATAAGTATCAAACGTTTTACTAAATCGACTCTCATTGTGTCTTGGGCGCATGCTGCGATACAATACATTTTTGTGGTCAAGGACTCGAAGTTTTTACAGTAAATTCTGTAAAGCGCTTTGAGATGACTCGATGACAAGATAAGGCGCTATTATCAGCTACAAGTATTGTTTTACTAACTTATCTGCCATGCTTTGGGTTACAGTTTTCTCCTCCTCGCTCTGATTGTGGTGTCCTGAGAGAGAAATTGATTTTTTTTTGTCCTTTCCAAACGGCTTGCACTGTAATTTGATCTGGTCAGTCTGCTGCCCCATTAAACCCAGGGACTTATCATTCACTCCCATCTAAATGAAACTGAGATCAGAGAGCTGGACAACAGAGTATTATTGGCTTGAAGACCTCTATTTGTAACCAAGGTACACGTGCATCGTGTTGTAGCCCCTTTTCGCTTAAATACAAACAGCTTTGGTTCATTGACAGCTGGCTTTTTCACAAACCTTTTTTTTCCACAAACTCGCATACAAGTTGTTGTTGAACCAAGTAGTAATTGAGAGACTGGATTTTGGGCCCTTCCCTTGGCGAGGGATAAGGTAACAGTCGGGACGTTGAATTCACGTGGGTCTAAGCCGACACTCCAATGCAGCGCTGGGGATGCACTACATTGTTAGAGATGCCGTCCTTCGGGTGATCATTAAACCGAGGTCCAGTCTGTCTGTTCTGTTGGGTGTTAAAGATCCCATGGCACTGTGTAGAAAGAGAAGGGAGTTTCTCCCCGTGTCGTGGCCAACAATCCCCCACCTAAAATCGGTCGCTGACTCAAAGGCTGTTTGTGAGGCATTGTGTGCAAATTGGCTGCTGAGTTTGCCTACAAAACACACCGTGACCATATACTTTACAGTGTATCCTGTGAAGTGGTTTGAGGTTCCCTCCTGACATGAAAGGCACCTGTATCAAACGAAGTTTTAGCATTACTGTACTCGCTGTTTGGAATGGCATTGATGCTGGTGTGAAACACAGCTCCGGCTGGCAAAGCCGAGAGAGAGAGAAAAAACAAGCTCAGATTATTCATCTGAGAGAGGCAGGACAATGAATCCACTTTACGTGGGTCTGTAGCTTTACATGAAAATACTTCTGATTTAATGAGGTTCTGTTGGCTTGTGAAAGTTGCTCGAAGCTCTGGTTAATTGACCATCTCTGATGGACCAGATTTTCTTGGTGATCCCCCCCAAAAAAAAAGCTTCCGCTGACAACTGTGATTACTTGCTTGAGATGAAACTGTTCTGCGCTGATATGACACAAATGATAGCCTGATTGGGTAATTGCACCAGTCGACGGTTACATGGAAATGGAGCCCAGAGTTGACATAATTTGAATTTTGAGAATGGATTTGCCTTGGTTTAGCTGATTGCACGTTTCTTTGGCCTATTTCAGTCCTGATCAACGCTATAAATGGCTTCGCTCATTAAATGCCTTGTTTCTTTTAACTCTTATCGAACTTTGAAGTCTGAATCGCCCCCAGGAGGAATTTGGTAGAAAACAGAATCATAAAGAAGAAACGTTCACTCTTATGGAGGGGCAAAAATTGTAATGCAATGTCTTAATTTACTCTGGTGATTTTTATGGCGTGTCTGAGCATCTAAGAGCGCTGTAGAGTCATTACTGTCGAGTGTAATGACTGTTTTACTTGTAGGCAAATAAGGCAGGTGCGAGGTGACTGACCAATCACAATCAAACTTTGAAAGGAATCAAATTCTAACATTTGCCTTTAGGTCAAGAAATTCTTGTCTTCTAACTTCCTGTATCTCTCTCTAACTCCCTCTCTCCATTAGACTATTGACTCCCTCCCCTTCCATTCCCTTCCAGCGCCTTGGGACCCCTCCCGATGTGAAAGGCGCTGTACAAATGTAATCTTGTTGTTGTTGTTGTTCCATTCCCCTTTCTCTCTTCACCCACCTCTCTTTGTTTCTCTCCCTTACGCTCTCTTTCTCTCTCTCTCTCTCTCTCTCTCTTCCCCGCCCTTTCTCTCATCCTCTTTGTTCACACTGAGCATCCATTCATAGTTAATTAAGGCAGCAACAGTACCTAAATGAGAGTGTTTTTAAAGCGTCTGCTGCAGTTGGTGGTCACCAGGGGAAATCGAAATGCCACAAAGTAATGAAACCTTAACCCCGCAAGTGTAATGCTGCTTCAGAACCCTTTACAATTTGCATTTCCAGGAGGGAATTATTTTAACACGTACAAAAAACTGAGCGACCGTCCTGAAGGATCTTCCTCTGCAAATATTAGGCGTTTTAATTGTGCGTCTCTTGTCATATAAAATAACGCTGGACCATCAAGCGCAACCATTTATACAGCTCACAGGAGCCTCGGAAACAGATGATGGTCTCAGCTGGATATTACGCCCCACTTATCACCATGACGACAAACGGCCTTCCCTCATACAGTATTCATTGCGACCTTTTCTCTTCAAATGCGGCACTCCGAAATGCAATAATTTGCAGTCAACAGTGTGATAACACGCTCTCGGGTGATGGCTTTGTTACAGCGGGTGGGAGGGGGGGGGGGGGGGCAAAATTAGTTGATTTATAAAGCGTTAATAAATACGTTTCCCGAGGCGGGTGCTTTCTCTTCACACAGCCTCATTTTGCTTTTGAAATTGGACAATTGAGTGGCCTCGGGAGTTTCACTTCCATCTGACAATCCAGTGGCCCAGTGCTCTCTGAGCCCCGAGGCTCCTTGTGTCTGTGAGCCTCGTATATTTTTTTTACTGGCTTCCATTTGGCCAAGTTTGGCAGAGTGTCTTGCTAAATGGGGCAACCGACTGCAGTACAAAGGATCATCTTAAGGCCCTTTGGGACATCCTCCCGACCGTGAAAGGTGCTCTATAAGTGCAAATTGCGTTGCATTGCATCTCGGGTGGACGCAAAACCGAGGATGGTTTTCCCAGCCTGTGCCACGCACGCTTCCCTTTCGGATGGTCAAAGGGGCACAGAGTTGTTGAGGTCTCGCCCCTTCCTGTTTGGAAGAATGTGGGACGGCAGATGGGCGGGGTGGAGAGAGAGAATAGACAGGAGAGACATTTTGTGATCAATTTTGGAACGGAATCAATGGAAATGAGGGTTTAAGAACTGGCTTTAATGCATTCTGCTAAGCAGCGGGAGTTAACGCGGTAATGTCCCGGAGGAGTAGCTGAGCAGCAGATGCATGGCAGTGACAAGACCTTCACTGTCTGTAAGTAACTGAGCAAAATCATGCTGCCTCTCTTTTATTACTGCTCATTCACCAACCAACACTATAAGAGTACATAAAGCTAAATGAACAGCACTGGTAGGTAAAAGGACTGGTCTTTTGAGACGTCCCTGGCAGATTTAAGGCAGCAATAATAATAACAATCTTTGCATTTGATACAGCTCCTTATCACGTCTTCGAAACATCTCAAAGCGCTTCACAACAAAGTGAATTGACTGTATTTTGTGGGTGAAACGGGTCAGGCAACTGATCTGAGGGTTAAACCCACAACTTTCTGACCAGGAGGAGGGGGTGCCACCAACTGAGCCAGGCTTGAGGAGGAGGAGGAGGAGGAGGAGGAGGGAGAAAATTAGTAAAAGCAAAGACATTTTAAATACATTCCAAACATTTAATCGGTGTTCCAAATGTGTTCCATTACTAACTTTGTGTGAATCTTCTGCCATGTTTGATAGCTGTTTGCGTCATTAGCTCCCATTTGTGTCAGACGCTTAATAACCACACTCTGTTTTAATGTCTCTTGCTGAGATACCTCTAATTTGCTGTAAACTCTCTCAGCTCTCTGGCCCTTTTCTGGAGGGATTAGTCTACCTAGAAAATCACTGCAGCTTCCGTTAGCCACACTCCAATGGACCTGTTAATGAGCACTGTCTTTGCTCTGCAGATACAAGGGCATTATCTCCAGATATATGATCATATTGCTCTAATCCCGCTCGCACTCGACTACACTCACGTCTTGCAGTGACAGGCATCTTCTGCACTGGCACCGTCAGCCTGTGTAGTGCATCCTCATTGCAATCTTGACACAATCTGGATGATTGAAAAAATATGTGGAGCGGAGCCGAATGCTTCCACAGTATAGTCCTCTTTTCTTCCCCTTTGCCAGCTCAGCGTGACTAAAGCTAAACCCAGAAACTTTCAGACATTCACGACTGAAAAATTTTAAGCAATCATAATCTTAAAATGATGTGCTGCTCTGAGGTTCTGGCTGAAGGTTTCGGGATTTGAAGATGAATCGGAATTCGCGACAGCGTTTCCGTCTGACTGTTTAGTTTCCCTTAGAAGCTGCAGAAACGGATGTGTTGAGAAGCTAATGAGGAACAAACCCTTCCAGGTGCTTTGATATTCCAGGGATCCTCGAATTCAACCCGAGTTGTTAAATTGATGTTCTTCACACTTGCCTTTGCAGTACTAACGGATAATTCCAAATGCCAACAAAGCACGAACGTAGTTGTGTGGATTAAGACTGATCGGTCCTCCTTGATGAACCTTCCCACATTTACTGAGGTTGACCCTGAGCTTTGGGAATGTTCATATTCAAAGATATCTGAAGCTGATGCCCAAAGCTTCTCCCTTCAGGATGGTCATGTTCATTGATAAAGACTCACTCGCTACACTTGACAGCAATTACGTGGAGAGCGCTTTGAGACCTTTTGACATTGCAGGCGTTAAATCCACTGCTAGGATTATTACTGTTAGAAATATATCATTTGCTACAACACTGGGCTTGTCTCTCTGTGTGAACGTTGGTAGCCTGAGCTTTTAGCTACTCTCTCCTTTTTCTGCAACTCTCCCAAAATCCCTTTGTTTAGCATTTCTCTCCTTGCCATCACAGTCTTCTCTTTGGCCACGTGCTAGATAATAATATTAACAATAATAATAATCCTTGCATTTGCTATAGCGCTTTTCACGTCTTCTAGACGTCTCAAAGCGCTTCACAGAATATGCTGTAAAATGAATTGACTGTATATTTGTGGGCGAAATCTATATCTGATGACAAGATTCTGCATCTCGTAAACCCCTCCCTGTGTGAGAGGAGGTTTTCTAACTACCTTTGGCTTTAATTTTAAACTAGAAAAAAAAATCAAGCTTCAAACGGTTCCTTTTATGATGCTCTTCATTACCTCAAAATTGCTCCCAGCAGGACTTCCATCAGTGATGGGTTTGTAACCTCCTGTACTCAATCTCAGTGTAATGTGGTTCAAAGGACTCCCTCCTGACTTGTGCTAAACTTGGAAGAGGAATCCGTATTCATGTTGGCGATTGGCTATTTCTCCTCCGTGCAGTGGACGGAGAATGAGGAGTTTTCGCCCCTTCAAACACTCGTCTTCGAGAGGCCTAGAAAGCGCTTCACAGAATATCCTGTAATGTGTAGTGACTGTATATTCTGTGGGCGAAATGCGGCAGCCAATTGCGCACAGCGGCGTCCCACACACAGTCGTGGATTGAGTGATCAAATTATTATTTTTTCTATCCATACTGAAACCTTACCATCTGGGCTCATCTTCCTGTATCTAGAAACTACTGACCATTTGGGCTCACACCTGTGGTGGGTGCAGTGGTTGAGGCTGTTGGACAGAATGTTATCAACTCTCATCTAAAGAGCACGGAGGAGACACTGCAGATTTAGAAGCAATAGATCACACCTGACAAATCTCCTGTAATTGTCTGAGAAAGCAGCTGAAAAAAGAAACCCGTCGAAAATCATTCGCTTGGGTTTTCAGCAGGAGTTTGATAATGTTTACTGACGAGTGTTTTGGAGAAGGTTAAAGCTCGTGGAATTAATGGAGGTCGGCTTGGCTGGCTGTCTGGCTGGCTGGCTGGCTGGCTGGCTGGACTGAGGAGCGACTTGGCAATTAAGGATGGAAGGTGTTGATGAATGGCAGTAACTCTCCAAGGCTTTGTTCTAGTTGCTTGCTGTTCATCACGTTCATCAATCACTTTGAGAACGGAGCTTGTCATTTTTGTTCATACTTTCTGATGATGCGAGCGTAAGAATGATCAATAGCAATCGAGAAGATTTAGACTGGGTACAGAGGGAAGGGGAAGAGTAGCAGATGGATTTTAATTTAGATAAATGGAAATTAACGCACATTGCGGCAAGAAACACAAACCGTGCGGATAACTTACACTTCTACAGAGTGAACGTGAAGGGTCATTTGTTAGCGCACTTGCCTCCATGTTAGACGGTTTAATAATAATAATCCTTGCATTTAATTTAGCGCCTTATTACATTTGTGGGTTCAAGCCCCACTTCTGGATTTTGAATTAAAGGTCCAGGCTGGCACTCCAGTGCAGTGCTGGGGGGTGATGTATTGGAGGTGCTGGGCTTCCGACGACAGGTTAAACCGAGGTCCCATCCTGTCCACAGGTGGATGTGAACAGAATTCGAGACACTATTGGAAAAGAGCTGTAAGTTTCTCTTCTTGGTCTTCAGTAATCCTCCAGGAAAAAAAATGGTTATTTGCCCCAAGGCTGTACGTGGGACCTCGTTGTGCGCATCATGCCAACAAAATACAGTCATTACAGTCGATAATAATTATGGGGAAAATCCTTTGGGATATTTCAACACGAAGCTACAAAGGTGCTGTAGAGAAGCAAGTTCTTCCTTTCAAATCATTATGATTACTGCCTAGAGTTTGTGAAGGGATTGGAGAGCTTTGGCTCTGATGGATTTTGTATTGTTATGTTGTGCGCTGTTGCCTTTTTTTTTGTTTGTTTTGATTTTAATGAGCCACATGAAGCATCTCAAGAAGTGGCCTGTCTTCAGCTTCTATTCCAATTAGGTTGAATATTTATAACCTTATAAACACTGAAATATTGTGATGTGCTGAGCCAGGTTTATCAGAACTACATTGCTGAAGGGGGAATGTGGATGAAACGCGATGGAGTTGAGGCTGTTAAGCTGTCGGAATTATTAATTGATGTCGGTGACGGTTTAATGCAAAAGGAAGAAGTCAGCCTGTGTGGGGTGGGCTGAAATCCCTCGTACGATCCTAAATGACAAAACTCATATTGTGCCCTTCATGTTGGATGAAAATTTCAGGGTACTCACAAAGATGGTAAGGACAGGCAATTTAAGGTTGTTGACCGAAGGCACGGTCAAAACGAAAAGATTTTGAAGGGTTTTGAGGTCGTCGAGAGAAGGAGTGAGGGCGTTCCAGAGGGCAAGGAATTAGTAATTAAATGTTTCACCACTGATTGATATAAATGTGCTGTAGAATGTATTGCATCATTCTTCACTCCGTCTATCCCAACATTGGTAGCCCAGCCTTCAGTGACAATGTCCCTGCTCTTTGGAACTTTCTCCAAAAAATCCCTTTGCCTTGAAGCTTCTGTCCACCCTTCCAAAACCTTGAAAACTCAAGTATTTTCATGACGGCTCTTAACGGCCGACACCCTGCACTTCTCCACTGGCTTCATCTCTTTCATGTATCTCAGAGGCTAAGACCGCGAGGCATCTCGAGCCTCTGCTGGTCAAGGCAGAAGCAGGTGAACTGGAGCAGTCATTTTATACTGTGTTGTATATTAGATGCAGGTTGACGAGAGTCAAGGCTTGGGGACACACAGTGTGCGTTGGGGGTAAGTGCTGGAATTTAACCAGCTCAATCGGCATAGCTTGACATTGGAAGCACTGTTTGGCAAGTTTTCTGCTGCTTATCCAGCTAGGACCACTGTTAGTGTGTTGGCTTGCCATGTGAACAGGAGTGGAGTGGGAAGAATCATTGATTTGTTGCAGGCATGAGTTAACAACAACAATAAATGACATTTACACAGCGCCTTTCACGTCGGGAGGACATCCCAAGGCCCTGGACAGTCGGGAATCTGGACCCAAGCAGGTGGTTGGGGTCAGGAGGGGTGGAGGCCCGGGAGGGTGGCTGAAAGTGCGGGCGAAGGGGAGGTTCTTGAGACGAGCCTTGAAGTAGTCCAGGGAGAGAGAGCGAGGCGAAGGGACTGTATGATGCAGTTCCAAAGGGTGGGGGCAGAGAGGAAAATGCAGCTATCTGTTCCTGTAATACAGAATAGAACTTTATAATCTGTGCAAGGTGTGAGTGTTGCTACCAGACCTCCCCAGTGTGTACTTGCTAACATTATTTTCAATTACTGCTGCCCCTAAAGTACAGGAAATACAAAGCTGTCAGGATCGAGGAACAGCATTCATCCAACGTGCGGTAGAACTCAGCCGTGGTGATACCTCGTGCCAGCAGGCAATGGGATCAAAGAGACATTAAGGACTTAAACTGCAGGAAGGGGGAGGAGGCACAAACATAATGAATAATAAACAAAAAAAATTACACATTTGCTCAGTTTGCAGAGCATTGATGTATTTTCAATGTGTTTTGTTCGCCTGTCCTGCCTCTAGCGCTAATGAATCTTAGCCATGAAATCAGAGGAAAGCTGGCATTGCGCTTCCCAACGGTAATAATTTGCGCTGTTTGATACGATGCCTTATAATAATAATAATAATAATAATAATAATAATAATAATAATAATAATAATAATAATCCTTGCATTTGATATGGTGCCTTATCAGGCCTGCGAGCCGTCTCAAAGCGCTTCACAGAATACACTGTAAAGGGAATTAACTGCGCATTTTGTGGGCAAAACTGAAAAGACGTCTCAAAGTTTTTGTAAAGGGTAGTGACTTTTGCATCTTAGGCCAACGCAGGACAGCAGTGAAGTGAATGACCAGTATTTTGTTTGGGGGATTGTTGGCCCAAATCACTGCGAGCGAGCGAGTGAGTGGGTGAGTGTGTGTGTCACAGACCAGTTTAAGTTATCCACTATTAAAACAACGCAGGTCATAAATCTCCCCCCCCCCAGCAATTGTCTCAGTTGGTACCGACTCTGGTATTTTCGTGCTAAAGCTACAATTTATTGCAAAGTATGATTAAAATGTTTGCGATGTCGGAACTGCATCGATCGATAATAATCTCAAAAGTGTCTACGCTCTGCGGCCCAAACGTGTGAGATGGATCAGCACTGTCCGGCCTCTAACCCGGGTCTCCCATGCTTCCCCAGTGTGCCGTGGTGTCCTCTGCGGTTTCGGAGCCGTCTGCGAAAGGGACACGAAGGAACCGACCAAGGGAATGTGCGTCTGCAAGAAAAGCCTGTGTCCTTCCGTGGTGGCTCCGGTCTGCGGCTCAGATTATTCCACCTACAGCAACGAGTGTGAGATGGATATGGCCCAGTGCACACAGCAGCGCCGCATCAAAGTTATCAGCAAAGGACCTTGTGGTGAGTCAGACTTTGATAATAATCCTCGCCGTTTGATGCAGCCCCTTCTCTCACATCGTCTCAAAGCCCTGAGCGTCCAACGCTTTGGCTCTCGCTCTCGCTACAGTTGTTAGACACTCGGGTTTGAACCAGCACGTTTCTAACACAGTTTCCGAACTGTTAGGTCGTTTGAGGAATTCCCACACATTCGACTCCAGCTGGTGAATGATGACAGTTTCTTTGGTTTCCCAGCCGGCTTCTCAGCCCGACCATTGGGGGGTGGGGGGGGTGGGGTAGGGCAAAGGCATGGAACCTCTGGATCATTGATGCACCAGGCAGAAGGCAACCACAGTCAATAGATTGGTTATTATAAAGTCGCTAATATCAATGATGTATTAGTTAGCACCACACGTGATAAATTAGCGCATCCCATGTTGTGATTTTCAGCCCATAAATTGGCAAATCAAGGATTTTGCGCGAGTGACTGTTCCTTTAAGCTCTTTCACTGAGCAACCCAGCGCGTTGCCATGTGCCGAGCTGAAGTGGTGAACCGCCGTCTGCACATCTGGCACAGCCTGGCAGCTCATCAGGAGTGCAAGCACAATCCAATCTGTCATCGGAGCCTTGTTCCATTAGCCTGTAAGAGCATGCGAGCCTGAAGTGTGCCCCGGGCAGGCTCTGTCACGTTCTCCATGTCGCCCACTTGCCAAAGTGTTCGACACGTCCCTCTTCCCCCCTCCTCACCCCCGGCTCTGCGAGGAGCCGAGCTGATTTCACGCTCCCTGAGCATCCCGGTGACTGAGGCTTGTCATGGTGGAAGCAAGCGCGTGTTTTCAGAGAGGCAGCAGCTGCGTGATTTGTCATTCCCTCTCGCACGCCCTCTCCGTGTAAGAGAAACCTTTGTACTGACAGATACCTTTTAATGAATGAAATGCAGCAAATTTCAAAGTTCCGAGGTCCCGAAACTCACTTTTTTTTTCATTTTTGATATTCATTCTGACTTTTGGGCCGGTGGGGGGATGGGGAGGGTAAGCAAAATCTTCCCAGAGCTGAGCTGGCTCCAAGATAAAGCGCTTGGCAAAGGAATGTCGGAATCGAATCAGTTTTCTGTTGTGGTCTCGGTATTCCGGTTCCTGAGCCAGACGAGTCCGCAGTATACCAGAGCACAGCTGATAACAGCCCGGCCCGGCCTGGCTTACTAGCAGGACTCAATGGAGAAGCAGACCGGCCAGTCATGAGGAATACAGATTTTTCCCACTCGAGTCCTGTTAACCCTACAAGCCAAAACCCAATGGGGTTATTACCCCCAGAAAAGCGATCCGCCAATCGACTAACAACCAGCTTCCTACTTACTGCTGGGTGAACAGAGGCATGTGGAGTAAGGAAACTTAGCCAACGTTTCGCCCGGCCTAGGAATCGAACTCAGATCCTCTCGCTCGCGAGGTGAGCACTCTAACCACTGAGCTGCAGGACTCCACAGGGTGGGAGCTGTTTGCCGTGAACTTCCATCGAAAAGGCCCGCAACACAGGAAACCTTTCTCTGTCTGAGGAGAAAGCATGAATAGTACGTCAATGTATATTTGGGTGTATTGTTGGGAAATGACATGGGTCGTTGGCCACAGTCTATGGGTGCAGTGTGGCTACATTAGATGATTTGCTTCTAGGCTTTACCCTGTGGTACTGTCATAGAAGACATCACAATAATAGCTTTTAGATGCAGCGACGTTAGGAAATATCAGGCCTTGCTACTCTCTGTACGGAGTCCCAGGAAACCTCTCAGATAAGCCTTCCGTTACTAATGTGCATTTGGGGTTAGTTGTAAAATGTTTTCCCCATTTCTAGGCTCATTTGTTTCTCTTGCCGGAATTAGGTGCAGCATAACACAGCGTATCTAAAAATGTGTCTCCATCGCCTCATGCGGAGCAGATCTTTATCTTGACAAAGATCATTCGCACGTATTAAATAGTAGGCTCTGAAAGGCGGGCTTTCTAATAGGATTCCTTAATTAGAAATTCCGTGGGAACGCCCCAAATTTTGGACAGTCTTAAGTGTTAAGATAATGGTCCTAAAGCCACGAGAAGTTTTCTGGCCTCGGTTTGTATCCTTGCAAACCGTAAAGAGATACAGGAAGACCCTGATATTCCGTTGTAAGCCTATTCCCTGGAGAAGTTCTGACCTTCAAGGTTTGACAGTTGCTGTTGTCGGGATTTACGGATTTCCTGAGGGGAGCACTGTGTGAGGCCCTGAACAAGCTGGACAGAGAGCAGGGGATAGTGAAAGGGACTCGTTCAGAAGAAAATTGGTCCACACTTGGGTGTGCACATACGGAAGATTAAATCTTCCAAAGTCTGTCTCCTTCCTCTTGGCAATCGGCTGATTATTATGGTCTTATTTTTCTGCTCGGTGACTGGCGGGGGGAGAGGGTTGCTGAGGAATACAGGATCAGAGGAGATGGATGACTGCAATTGAGCGCTAATCCATTGCACGAGAGTTAGGCCGAAAACATTCTCTGTCATGAAATGAACATCTCAACAATTATTTCAGCGGCTCTGGTTGTTTCGGGGGAGACACACACAAGCACTTTTTTTTTAACGTTACGTTATCAGAGTTTTATTAAAAACCGTGTACAAAAAACCTCTCGATAGCGATGGCCCTCAATGTCACTTAGTTTGCAAATAAAACTAAGTGACATCGAGGATAATTTGCAAAATGGTGATTGATTGTGAAGGTTCCTTCACCTCTCGTTTCTCTGCGCTGTGAGGTGCTGTGTGAGCCTGCTGATTTGGTGCATTTTCTGTAATGATTATATTAGGTCCCGACACAGAGAGGTTAGACACGGAGAGTTCCAGGTGCTGAGGCCTGACACACGAGATGAGTTAATGAGGTCTTTGCTAAGCCCAGTAGACACCAGCTGTGCCTGGGGTCCTGGAAATGAGATTCAGATCCTCCCAGCGACTGCAAATTGAACTGACCTCTCGCCTTGCTCCATTTGATCTAATAACCGTGGATCGAAATGAAACTCTGGAGGTTTGATGAAAGGACATCACGGCAGAACGACACTTTCAGAACGAGAACCGCTATTAGAGCGAGCTCCTTCTTCCATCTCTGTCGAACCCTGCACGTAGCCAGACCTCAAACCCTACAGGCCAAACCTACGGCTCAGCAGATTGTAATGTGATCTTTGTCGTTAAGAAAGTTACAGTTTTGCTGCTTTTCTCTCTTCCTCCCCCTCGCCATCCCCGCCCCCCCAAGTGATGTGGCCAGCAATCCTTCAGATTAATCAAAAGTAATAGCCTCAAGGCTATGAATGTCTTTTCTCCCCCCAACTCCTTTCCCGGCCAATATTAACCATTGCCATTTTTGTGAATGTGTATTTGGTGATTGGGAAATTATAGGATGCATTGACCACCTCCCCCCAGTCTTCTCTCTTTCTCTGTCCCTCCCTCCCTCCCTCCGTCCCTCCCTCCCTCCCTCCCTCCCTCCCTCCCTCACTCCCTCCCTCACTCACTCACTCACTCACTCACACTGGCTCGGTATCGGGCTCTGCCACTGTTAAGCGCTCCGAGACTCTGCCCATGAAGGCCGCTGTATAAATGCAAATTATTTTTGTCGTCGTTAAATGCCATAAATGCAGGGATATTCTTGGATGATGAGGAGGTTTGTTAATCACCAGTTGTGGTGCTCAGCTCCTCCTGACAGCAGCAAAAGCGCTGCAGTGTTAATTAGATGTGACGTTCTCTCAATGCGTATGAAAGTGGGCTTTCCTGTCACTAGAGCCCAGTGACAGATGTAGTGGGCAGTGCGCCTGTGGAAACTGACTCAGACCCAACCTCTGGTAATTAAATTAGGCGTTTGCAGCAGGTGACATTTTCATAGGGTGTTTATCTAAATTGCTTGAGTTATTCAAACTGCATTTAATTAATGTTTCGCATGAGATGTTAAACCAAGAGCCTGTTATGTCGCCCTGTTCAGGTGAACATTAAAAGACACCCTTCAAAAAGAGTTTTGCCCCTGCCCGGGAATCGAACCCAGGTCCTCTCGCTTGCAAGGCGAGCGCTCTAACCACTACAAAACAGGACTCCACAATCTTGCTACGCACGGTCACTACACTTTCCAGCAACTGCTGCGAAGCCGCGAGTAGTTTTAACAGCAAAAAGCAAGACGCGATTTCTTTTATTCTTTTGGGATTCGATTATTTTTAATAGGAACGCATTGGTTTCAAATGATTAGAAGGTAAATTGTATCCAGGCAGGGTTTCGAGCAGTTTTATGCCACGGGCAGATTGTGCTGACTTTATTCCGCGCTCACTGACTGACACATGGCTGCTCTTTGGGCAACTCTCTTTGAGGTTGAGGTAAGGATCAGCCATGATCTTATAGACTGGCGCAACAGGCTCGAGGGGCCTACTCACGTTTCTGTTTCTAACCCCAGCTTTTCCTTTGAAGAAATTTCTTTTTTCCCCCCAGGTTAGGTTCCTCGCAGTAACATTGCTTGCAGTTGATGCAGCGCCTCATTGAGAAACATAGAAACAGGCGTCAGCTATTCAACCCCTTGAACCTGTTCCGCCATTTTATAAGATCATAGCTGCTCTGTACCTGCCCTTGTCCCATATTCCTTAATACCCTGACCTAACAAATATCTGTCTCTGCCGAAATATCTCACAGAAGCTCTTTGTGGTAATCAATGCAAAGTCTAGTGACTGTGTAAATCTATGGCTCTGCAATCAAAGGCCAGGATTATTTATTATGTGGCAAGTGATGCCTTTGTTAGTCTCTAACTGCAAGACCTAAAACATCTTTCCAGCTTTAAAGGCACATTTTTCATCACAGATAATGATGTTCTTCAGTTCTCCCAAGTGGTTAAGAAATAAAGATTTTTTTTTTTTTAAAAACTGTGCCGATGAGATGCAGGTACGAGCCCCAGTGAATAGAAATGACTGAAATGTTTTCATGCCTGCGAGGGACAAATGCTCGTGCTCCCCGCATGAGTGGTTTACGACGGTTGAAAGAACCTTCCTGGAGGTGTTGACAATGGCTGGGGCTCTGTGGTATGATGCTGGTCGTTGAGTGACTGCCCGGTTAGCTGTCTTATCATCAACAGGCGGTTGCTCAGGTTTTGAGCCAGCGCAGATTTCAACAACTCGCAGACAGTGGAGGGTGGGTGCTGGCTCTAGAGACTACAGCCTCAGGTTACACTTGGTGTCATGTCACAAACACTAGCCATCTTCATATTCCCCTGCCCCGTCCGTCCATCCGTCCGTCCGTCCGTCTGTCTGTCCCACCATCGGTAAATTGAGCTTTCTGCCGCGCGCTCTCAAACTCCATCCCACGAGAACCTCTGACTTGCTCCCTCTCCCACTCCCCACGTTCAAAGCCTCACCTTAAGGTTTGATGGAGTGCTCAAGACCTGTTGCCGTTGACTGGAAGGAACCCACTTCGGTTTAAGTCAAAATCTCCACGGCTGACGTTCTGTCAGTTGCCATGGTAATCCATTAACTGCAAAGAGTGTTATTTCCCTGTTGGCTGTACAGACGCTGCCAGAAGCACACAGTATGCAGTGGGATAGCATCATCTGAGGAGCAGAATGAAACATGTTACTGTACCATGACTGAAGCAGCTGTCTTAATGACAGAACGATTAACCAATTAATTTTGTACTATTAATCTCTTTAATTACGTATCCCGTTTGCTATATTAATTGTCGCCGGCCGGGAGAGGCTAGCGTTTCACTGTTCACAATGTTCTTTCGTGAATTTGAAAATTGATGGTGTCTGTCTGCTTCTTATTTTCCGTCAGCTGAACTCGCCCAGAGGTGTGAGAAAACCAGGAGTGTTTTAACAATAATTTACGTTGCTAAAGATAGCGAAATTCACCGCGGGGAAAACGGCTCAAAGAGCTTCACATAACTGAAAGGGAGCCCAAGCTGAGGGGGCCGGGGTGAAGGGTGGGGCGGGGGGGCGGTGGTTGGAGCTGAGGAGTGGAGGGAGCAAGTTTGCCAAAGGCCACAATCAAATAGGTTTCGCCCACAAAATATACAGTCAATTCACTTTACAGTATATTCTGTGAAGCGCTTTGAGACGTGCGATGCTGTCACTGAAATCTGGCCAACGCCATGCGTGTGTTTTGCTTGTTGTCCCAGGCTCGAAGGACCCCTGTAGTGAGGTGAGCTGCAGTTACGGCAGCACGTGCATCCAGTCTTCGGACGGGCAGTCGGCCAAGTGTATCTGCCCCACGAGCTGTGAGAGGAAAGTGGAGAAAGCCGTGTGCGGCAGCGACGGGCAGGACTACAGGAACGAGTGCGAGCTGAACATGTACGCCTGCGACCGGCAGAAGAACCTGTACAAAAAGCACAACGGACCTTGCGGTGAGAGGGGGAGCAAGTCCGAGGCTCTCAGACCGTTGATTCTGAATTTTTTTTTGGAAGCTGGAAGCTGGTTCTTCCAAAGACCTGCAGAAAAATGGCTCCCAGATAATAATGTGCACAATTGTGGGACGCCTTAAATCTTAAAGCCCATCTTAAAGCTCGGCGAAGACTTGGTGGGATAGCAATATATTACCATATGGAATAGATTTTGTTTTGGGGGTGGGGGAGGTGGGGGGTTGCGCAGGTGAGAGTTGATGCCGGTGTTGGAAGAGGTGGGTAAGTCACCCAGGTGTTGCAAGACTTGCATCATGTGCTGTGCAATATTTAATCGGATGATTTGGCTAAAGGATTTTAAATTCCCCCCTCCCCCTCCCCCCCCCCCCCCCCACACACACACACAGATAAAACAGCTATTGCAGCCTGGTTATACAGTGAGTTGGGATTGTAACCGAAAAATCAAATCCCAATTGATAAATTGTAGGGCCCTTGTCACGGTCAGGATGTTTCATCTGAAGCACGGCACCTCAAGAGCAGCAGAGGCTCCCCCAGTACTGTGTAGACTGTGAGATGGGCCTTGGTGCGTCGAGAGGGTATCGTCACAAGCCTTCACTGTCCAGTGTCTGTAACTGCACCCCTGTTCTGTTGTCTCCCGGACAGACCCCTGCAAAGACACGCAGAACGACCTGAATAAGGCCTGTCGTGTCAATCCCTGGAATCTCAAGCCAGAGATGCTCCAGAGGCCCGAGAACTGCCCTGATGATTACGAGCCGGTCTGCGCCGACAACGGGAAAACCTACAGCAACAAGTGCAAGATGGAGAGAATCGGGAAACTGAATGGCATCAACCTGCAGAAGGTTCGCTCTGGACCCTGTCAGTCTCAGGGTGAGTTCATGTCTAGGGAGCACGAGAACCCTAGACATCACTGCGCAAGAGTGGAACATTCCCTCCCACCCAGGCTGTCCTGGGGGGGGATTTTTCTCTCGTCGAGTCAGTCTAATCCCACTCTCCCGCTCGGTCCCCCGTAACATTCCTCCTCATCCATTTTAGGAAACGGTGTTCACATTCGAAACCAGCCGCCGTTCATTAATTGTCTGAAGCTCTTGATGTCGCTTAAAACAGATTGAATTCATAATTAACACGTGGAACCTGATACGAAGCATTGCCTTGTTCAGCCGCCTACTTTTCAAGCAACATCCTGAGGGTCTTCATGGCAGAATATCCCCTTTTCCCACACACACCCCTCCCACCACCACCGCTCCCCCTGATCCCCCACCCCAGCACGGTGCTCAACTCGACCTCTCCCTCCATCGATTGCAGATATCTGTAAAGAAGAGTGCGAGTTTGGTGTGTGTCTGAACCGAAGAGGCAGCCTCAGGTGTTCCTGCGACAGAATTATTTGCGATGGGAAGTACAAGCCAGTCTGTGGCCGGGACAACAAGAGTTACAGGAACGATTGCGAACTCAAGAATGCGGAGTGTCGGCAGAAATCGGCCATCCCCATCAAGTACGAAGGGCCTTGTGGTAAGTGCCGGACGGTAACGAGTTGGGCTCCTTCTCGGGCTGGCCGTGGACCTTCTGTGTTGCTCCGATAACTGATGTGAAATGTCTCTCGTGTCGCTTTATTGTGATCTGTTGTTTCATTCGGAAAAGATGTGTGCATTCCCTCCTTGTTCGTGTCTGCGTGAGTCTCGTCTCCCAACGCGGTGGGAGCGAGTGAGGGTTTGAACGCTGCCGTGTAACTTCTTCATCGTTTCCCATCGTTGCTCCTGTTGCTCCGTGTTCCGCCATGTCACACACGGTTGTCTCCTCACGCCCATGACATCCGGTAGTGCCAGACCACGTGCTCCCATCCATCCATCCATCCGCTCCCTTCTTCTCTCTCTCTCTCTCTCTCTCTCTCTCTCGCTGCATCCTCCACAAATGTTTCCTGTTTTAACTGTGTTTTTCTCGTGTGATGCGATGTCTCACTGAAAACCATCTCTTTTTGTCTTGTCTCTGCAAATTGTCTGATCACAGTTGGAGCCGCGCGTACACCACTGTCTCTGCGTATTTTGTGGCAAGAGTCCAACCTCTGACTTGGCTTCGGGGCCTTGATTGTGGGCAATGATGGACCACGGTCAGGAGAGATTGTCAAGTGAGGGGGAAGATTAGCTTTGCTCTCGCTCCGGATGGATTTCCTCTTGAGAACGCAGTTCTTTGATGTGAGAGAATTGTGGAAGAACAGCTTCCAAAGTGCTGCGCAATCTTCCATTTGCTGACTGTAGTCTTAAGGCTGAGATCTTGAGGAGTTTTGAGCCTTGGGTATGAGGGGCTCAGCTGTTCCAGGTACACGTGTGACTGAAGGGCCGCGAAGTACAGTGGTGATCAGATGCTGAGATCCCACCCCAGATGATTCTCAGGCACACGTCGGGAGTGAAGGAAAGAAAATGGAGGGGGGAACGAGCCTGACTTGCTAGAGCTTTCAAGTGATGTTGGTTTGCACATCCTGTCGCACTGCTGTGCTGTTCTCCCAGCCCACCCGTGCGATCTGAGCTCACAGTTGTAGCTCGCTGAGCTGGATTTGTATATTTTTCTCCCCTGTGTCATTGGCCGAGTGTTTCCCTATGTGGCAGAGAATTCCTGCTGGTTCTCCGGTGCCCTGTGACTGGCTTGCACTGGGTGGGTCTAAACGGGGAATGGAGGGTGAGATTTATTTTTCAGAGAATCGATTGCTTGTCAAATGAAGTAGCCTCCTGAGATGAAGAAGAAAGTTGCTAGTCCACCAAAGCTTTGCGTAATCCCTTGGGTCCACCATCTAATGTACTCAGTTGGAAATTGACAAACCTCAAGCAAGGCTAAAGAGGCACTCAGACCCCTCTCTCCCCCCACACAACGTGACAGTTATCAAAGTTGACTAATGCTGTTTTAAGAGAGGAGCAGGAGAAAGATCTGGTTAAGCATGCCGGTCACAGTTGGATGAATGATCTGGAGAGCTTTAATATTGTGTGTCCATTGGGCCCAGTGAAGCCGTGCTCTGAGTTACCCTCACGATTGATCAGTGGAGGTTGTGTTATGTTAGATTCTCTATCTTTGGTGTTGGAACGAAACCTCAGATGTCTGGAAGGTTTCACATGCAATTGCACATTTCCCTCTGGAGAATGTGTCATTGTGCAATTTGTAGATGGAATATTGGGGTTAATTGGCCATTTCTCCCGTCTTTTTTATCGTGTTCTTTTGCAACAGAATCAGCACTAAATTCCAGATGTTCACAGAAAAAAACAAACTAGAAATTTACAGCACAGAAGGAGGCCATTCAGCTCATCCCAGGAGTCTGTCCTTCTGGATTTGTAAAACCATGTAAAAATATTTTTTTTGCACACTCGAATTGCTATCAGTTCAGTGAAAAAAGATGAGCCTGTGTGAGATTGGTTCCATTTCTCACCCCTTATACGGAAAATCAAATTAAGATGTCATTTGCTCTTGTCAATGAGCGATTAGATTAATTGGACACATTCTCAGCTTCTCTCAATTGTTGCGCTCTACTGACTATTCTCTACTCCAACGTAGCCATCGAAAGGGTGACTGAGAAATGCGATAGTCAGTGAATAACCTCCTGCCTGATTCCTTCAAACAGACCTTAACACTCCAAGCCCCTGTCAGAACTTTACCTGTGAGTTTGGATCCAAGTGCATTGTGAAGAACAACCAGCCTGTGTGCGAGTGCCAGCACAGCTGCCAGAACTTCTACGACCCAGTTTGTGGTACTGACGGAGATACCTATCCGAACGAGTGTGAACTGGAAGCCATGGGCTGCACCAACAAAAAGGAAATCCACATCAAACACAAGGGGCCTTGCAGTAAGTTGGGACGGAGCCTAACGGCTTCTTTGAGTTTACTATCTCTTATGTCATTCAGCTTGTCATTGTGTTTCGCAGCAACATAACAAGGGGGAAAATTGCGACTTGTGATCCATACATTAACACACTGGTGAAAATTCCTCCCCGGCTTTGTTACAGTGGTTGACCCAGGGTTTTCTCCATTGCATGCTATTAGTAAATTAGTAGTCCACTTTCTTACAATGATTTTGATGCCATTACAGCTCTACTGTGGGCTCAGGCAGCCAACCCCCTGATAGTCTTTCAATCCGTCTGTTCCCTCATTACGTTAAGTGGCACATATTGTATGGAGCAGAGCAGGTTTGATGACCATTAAGCTTTCAGCAAAATCGTTTTAAGGTCTGAGGCCGGTCCACAAGGCACAGGTCAGTCATGGCACATATGGTCTCTTCACAGCATCGTGTTTCCCCCTGGGCTCCAGGCACTGAGTGTGGTCATGACCTTCAATCTCAGCAAATGGATATTTGTTAGAAAGCTGGACAACCTGGTGTCTGTGAGCCTGACACATGATGTGACGGGGAGAGCTAGGAGGTGAAACAAGGTCTCGGCAGCTGTGGTCCACTTGTTCCCAGTGGACATCACAAGAGGGAGGACTGGTTGGGGGGCAGCTGATTCGGGGGTGGGGGGGGAAGGGGTGGGGAGTTCTTGTTGTCTATAGCGAGGCCCCGGATGGTGAGGCTAATGCCAATAGGGAGAAGATTACAAAAAAAATAAAAAATTCCCACCCGCTATTTCTTTTTTTCCAAAAAATGACACCCATTATATTCCCCCACGGAGACGCCAGATGTTTTCTTGCTGGTAGAGAGGGAACGGCTGGAGGCTTAATCCCTTGTCATTGCAGAACAAGGTTGGGAGAGTTTTGGCTGTAGGGGTTCTTAGGGACGGATGGTGATTGCTGGCAGCCGTTCTCCTTCACGTGCCCAATATTAGCACCTGGGGCCTGGTGAGCCACTTCTCAGCGCACAATCTGTCGAGAGCTCCAAACAGTAATCAAACGTGGAGTGTGTGAAATAAACAGTCCTGCCAAATGGGGCCATCTAATGCAATGCTTTTATAATCTAATTGTGCCAGTGCGTGCAGTAATCTTACTCGACAGTCCTGCCTGCGAAGTGAACTGGATTAATGCCTCTCGATAGTCTGAAGGTTTATACCAGAGATTCCTGATACGTTCAAAATGATATTAAGATTTAATTTTCTGATAGCTTCCTTTTCACCACAAGACTCCACAACGGGCTGCTCAGCATCACGGTCATGTCATCGTCTGGTGAGGCACTGAAGCTGTGCAGATTCCCAGGCTGTGCTGAGCTAACTGGTCTCAGCTGGTTGGGGTATCACCCCCCTCCCCCCCCCCCCACCACCCCAATAAGAGAGGGGAAAGATATCCAGGGTTAGACATCCCGAGGCGCTGGACGGTCAGGGATATGGACCCGAGCTGGGGGTGGGGATCGGGATGGGCGGAGGGTACGGGGGTAAGGAAGGTGACCAAAGGCACGGGTCGAAGCGACGGGTCTTGAGATGGGCCTTGGCTTGAGGCTCAGTAGAAGCAGCACTCGATTTTCATTGTAAAAGAGCTTCAATAGCCCTGTGACTCCAGCACCAGGGATTCCACTTTTCGCTTCCACTTTGACAGAAAAGATAACAGTTGGGATGAAGTTCTGACAACCGCTTCCCTCAAAGGAATACTCCAGAGGCCCACTAACATTAAATGCTTTATAATGGCTGAAATAAATAGGCTTGGGCATTGAGTTTATTTTTAATGGGGCTTTAGTTGCTCTGTCCATTATGCTCTCATCAAACTGATCCAAAAGGACAGTAAAGATGAGAAGTAGAATGGAATGAGAATTCAGTGTCGAAAATAGGTGCTAGTTAAGACCTGATGAACCTGACAGTGGCTGTTGGAGAGACACTTGTTGGGAAAATAGCATCGGAACCAGTGACTTGATGCTGGAAAAAGCATCTCGAGGCCTAAAGTGGGTCTCCTGCTATTTTCATGCTGTGAGGGGGTTGGGGGGTGAGAAGAGGGGAGAGAAGAGATCTCAAAAGGGCAATGGATGGGAATGTCTGGTGGGCCTGTAGTTTTGAGTTGATTGCTCATTTGACCAAAACATGAGGTAAAATTTTGCACAAAATAGTATTTCAACAAGGTTTGGTTTTATTAATAGTCCTTGCATTCGATGTAGCGCCTTATCAGGTCGTTGAGACATCTCAAAGCGCTTCATACGATCTTTTGCAAAGTGAATTGACTGTGTATTTCGGGGGTCAAACGGTGCAGCCAATTAGGCATAGCAGTGTCCCCACAAACGCTCTTGTGTCTGAATACTCTCTGCTTCTCATCACATTCCGGTAGCGTTTGACCAGTTTCCGGAGCCTACTCCGTCAGCGGGCTGTTCCTGGGGTGGGGGGCGGGGGAATTTGGGTGATTATTAGGCACTTTTCGAGCTGAATTATTTCCACTAAAGATGTGCTCCTTTTCAATTTGCTGCTTTTTAAATTTCACAGTGGAACTGTTTAATTTCATTGAATAATAATCTGTTAATATACATTACGGCAAATGTGTAGCGTTCCCGTCCTTGGCAGCTATTCCAGTCGCTGGATTTGTACTCGGTTATTGTGTGTATCAAACTGAATGACATTCCATTAAGATTTTATGTGGAATTCAATTTCTACCCTTTGTCACGTACCATTATTAATCTCCGGCAATTTTATTTCTGCGCTGAGAGTGTTATCAATAACTCTGCTTAATGAAGTCTTCGAGACGCTCCTGAAGTGGCTAAACCCTATAACTCAGGTGGCAGGTGCTGCTGATGGGGGAAGCTTTCTATCTGAGCAGGAGATGACCTTGGTTCAAGTGTACATTACTACTGAACACACGCAAGCAGCCTTGCATCAGTTCGTACATTGATGATGGCCTTCGCAGGGAGGGAATCAAACGGGTACAAACTTCGGCATATTTAACGTCTCTCTGAACAACACCTTGGTTTTAATGTCCCGCCCAACCCGATGGCACCTCTCTGACCGTGTTACGTCTCCACAGAGCGTCCCTTGAGAATGGACTCTGTCGTGGTGAAATCCTGATGTCAGACCACAGTGAAGCTATTAACAGTGTCGGCTTTCTCTGCGGATGCCAAATCCAGATAGTTTTGACTGATGTGGTTTACTTCCCGTTGCCGCGGTAACCGATTGCGCTGCCAGCTTGGGAATTCATTAGTGGAGATGTAAGGTTTAGAAAATTAATAATGAGAGGGCTAAGATATTTCGGTACGTTTGAATCACTGGAAGGGGTTGCATTTTGCTCGGCTGTGATGTGTCAATTAAGACGTGCATACGTTCGATTTAGTGTGACCTTATGATGATTGCAACACATTGACTGTTCTTTGGGTTGTACTGGAGGCAGAAAACCCTTCTCCTTCTCCCCCCCCCACCCACCACCCTCCCTCCACTGTCCGTTACACTTCCCGACAGCTTTGCCTGAAAAACCAGCCACACAATGGATTTGGCCGTTGAGGATTGGATGGCACTGCAGCGTTCCCCCGAGGACCAGTCCGTAGGTCAGACAGAAACACTGAGAATCTTCCATCTTTTTAAGCAGTTCCCAATCCTGAGGGAACATTTTTCTATCCTTTTTTTGCTTTTGCCCACAAAATAAACAGTCAATCCCACTTTACAGTGTATCCTGTGAAGGGCTTTGAGATGTCTCGACGACTCGATAAGGCGCCACAAGGATTATTATTTATTATTTATTATTATAGATTATTATTTATTATTATTATTATTATTCTTTCCCTTCCAGATCCCTGCTCGCACTGTCAGTTTGGTGCCATCTGTGAGACGGGGAAGTGCGTGTGTCCGACAGAGTGTGTCAGCTCCCAGCAGCTGGTGTGTGGCACGGATGGCAACACGTACGAGAATGAATGTAAGCTGAACGTCCAGGCATGTATCACGCAGACGGACATCCAGGTGGCAGCGCACGGGCCATGCAGTAAGTCCTTATACACTCGAAGTTGTACCTGAGGTGTGTTTGTGAGGCCACTTCCGGGGCAGAGCTATGCGCAGCTGGATGTCTGGGTGTGTTAGGGTATCAGAGCGCACGCAGAAAAGGCAGGCAAATGGTATTGGGATACCATGAGATGAGTGTGAGCGAATAGACTGAATGCCGATCCCTGTCCCCTCGTCACTTTCTCTTAACACTCAGCAATGGAGAGGGATGGAGGTACCAGTCCGTGTCCTTAACTCGAAAGGTGCAGATGACGTCCTGAGCAAAGAGCCTTGAGCTCACTGTTTGCTGTGGTTTATTTTCGTTTTCGTCTTCGTCTCATTGTTATTTGACAGCCTTGGGTTTGGAGGGTTTGATTAGCGATGGAGCACACTCTGTGCTTGTCGCATTAGGGTCCGTCGCGGAAGAGCCTTAACACGCGCTGGCCGCGACAACAGGAGATTGATGTGTTCGATGTTTATCGCGTTCATTTCGTGCGAGATGTGATGAAGGGGCTCAGGTGGCCACTGTGGAAGTGTCATCAATCCTTTCAAAACGGATCTTCCCAAATAGGAGAGCCACCTGAGGCAGCTCCAACTCCAGAACACGCTTCCTCCCCTTAAGAGACGAGTGCGCTGGTGCACGTAGATTGAAAGGGGACACGGTGGAGATGTTTTAACGTTTTCAAGGTTCCCCCAACCGTAAAGAAGTGAAAAGTTTTCCTTCAAATGCAGATTAGATGGTTTTCTTTTAGGAAATCCCATTACGGAATATTGTACAGAGGTAGTTCGGGACATACGCCTATTATTATTATTATTATGATGTGCTTGGCGACCGCCAGGAAGGTGGGAGGCGAACTAGATGGACCTTGGGTCTTTTTCTTTTTTTTCTCTGCCTACGTTCTTATGTTCTAATGTAAATCCCTGTCTCGCCGTTTGTTTGTTTGTTTGTTTGTTTGTTTGTTTTCTCAGAGCCGTGTGGCGCCACTGTGTGCTTGTTCGGGTCGGAGTGCGTAAACCTCCAGTGCGTGTGCCCCCAGTGTAAGAGCCTGCAGTCCTCTCCGGTGTGCGGCTCCGATGGCATCACGTACCCGCAGCTTTGTGTCCTGCACTTCACCGGCTGTCAGCAAAAGAAGAAAATCGAGGTGGTGAAGGAAGGCTCCTGTGACGAAGGTACGTTACTGCGGTGAGCTTGTGGCACAGCCTCTTCATTTGGGTGGCAGCCTGGCGAGGTCCAGTACCCGCAGCCCGCTCGTCTCTGAGTCAGAAGGTCGTAGGTTCAAGCCCCACGTCAGGGACTTTGAGCTCAAACAGTCTAGGCTGACGTTCCAATATGGGGGTCGGGGGGGGGGAGATGTGCTACACTTTTAGAGGTGCCGTCCATCAGATGATGCGTTAAAACGAGACCCCGACTGCATGTTCAGGCGGGAGGTTAAAGATCCCCGTGGCGCTAGTTGAATAAAGATGTTTCCCCTGGTGTCATGGACAACAGCCCCATTCAGCTTAAAAATTGTGCCATTTGTTTTATATTTCACAGACTAGCTGTGCAGCTTATTGAGAGATTGTGAGAGAGTTTGTACCACGTTGGGAAGCATTACGAAACAGAGGCATAAAATCTTAAAACATCCAGAACAGACAGAAAGTGACCAATTTGATTTTGTACTTAAGGGCAGTGGCGGAGGATCTGAAAGCTGGGGTTCAATTATTTTCCTTAGTATGACTTCCTGAATGCTCTCTGGGCAGCTCAGCCACAGGGAATCTGTTTGCATTGTCTAATCCGTGCACTGCAAACCAATCCGCTACTTAATGACCACCGATCAATATCCCATTGATTTTGCTGGTGTTCAAAGGTATGTAAATGTTTACACCAGGAAAGAGTCCATGTTAAATGCAGGCATGTTATGAAAGACGCTGTCTGTGGGGAACATGACAGAGGAATCTATAAATAAACTCAACTGAGCAGCTTTGTGCGCGGCTAATATTTAATTAATGGAGTTTGTTTTGTACGAAGACCGCAAAAGTGTCACACGAGAAAGCTTCTGTTTGAAGGGCTGGCTTTTCTTTTTCGCTTTCCTGGTCAGCTTGTTGCTTTTGTGACGTATCTCTCCTCGCTTGGTTTGCTAGCTGTGATCCTCAGAGGCTTAAAAAGAAGTAAGATGTGGATTCTGGAAACGTGAAATGAAAACAAGAGAATGCCTGAGATCCACAGCAGATCTTTGAGTTGTTTGAAAGAGAAAGAGACGTTAGCATGGTAGTTATAAGAGGATCTTCACAAGAGAGGTTCAGAAGAAACTTCAACCTATTTGATCTCATCCTTCCAGAATGTAAAGGAACACATGTCAAATTGTAGAATGTTACTGCACAGAGAAGGGGCCATTGGCTCATTAAGGTCTGCTCTGTCTTGATGGTTTCTGATCCATAAATGCCATGTGGTCTGTCTCACTCGCTCGCTCGCTCGCTCGCTCCCCATATCTTTTAAGTGTCAACTTAATTCCCTTTTAAAAGCTCTCATGGACTACTTGACATCTGTCCTAAAATTAACTGTGAACCTGTTAACTTCTTGTGCTGCTTTGGCATATCAGAACATTATGTTCTCTAGTTTGCTTCCACCATCCCGTTAAATGTCTTTCATGTCTGTGTAAGATCCCTTGTGACTTGTCTCTTTTCAAGGATGAAGTGCTCCCGCTTATCTCATCATTTCCCCCTTAGCTTATCGCTCTGACAATGGGAATCAAGTCTCAGATTCCGCCATTATATTAGATCATAGCAGAAAGATGCAATTAGGCCCATTGTATCGGTGCTGTTTCTCGCTCCCTGACTGGAGATATCAGCTCCTATCACTTTCTCCTGCCTTTTCCCGATAACCTTCTGTTGTTTTTCCTTGAATATTTATCCACTAAAGTATCCAGTATCACTCCCATCATTAAGGCTTAGTTCACCTTCAGTGTTACGATCAAACTATTTTGACTCGTGTGACGGTAAAATGATGCTGTTCCTGAAGCGTTAACAATGTTCGCTGTTCAATAGTTGAAAAAGAGTTAGGGCTTCGACAACATGAACAGCAACAGCTTGTACTTATATCGCGCCTCTCAGCAGGGTAATGTCTCAGAGCACTTTAACTTCACTGATGGACACAGAGTCTGTGGGATAAGGAAAGGGAGAGCACGTATACTGAATGACGGAGTTTGGTGGAGAGGGACGGAGGAACATAACTCCGTCCACACCCCCACCCCCCCGCCCTCCACACCCCCAGAGGCTCACTGCCTCCAGAGGTAACCATTCAGATGTGACGGTTTTGCTGTAGAACTGGCTTTGCGCCACTTAAGTGTTCTTGTTGCTCTTGTTACGGCAGAATGTGGATCTGGAGGCTCCGGTTCGGGCGAGGACGGGGAATGTGGGCAAGAACGCTGCCGGAAGTACGGAGGCACATGGGACGAGGACATGGAGGACGACCGATGTGTCTGTGAATTTGTCTGTCGGAACGTGCCCTTCAACCCGGTGAGTAGAGAGGCCGGCTCACTGCCAGCGCTCAGGGCTGCCTGCAAAGCAAGATGAAGCTGGAGCCTTCCAATAATGTCCGGAAAAGTGAAGACTTCACTCCTGTTGTTCGTCAGAAAGCGAATGCTCTCTGAGCTCAGGTTTAAATGACAGACTCTCATTCGCGTGCGCCTCAAAGCTACTTTGTGAAGATATCAAGATTGTTCTGACTGAACTGTGGGTTCTAATACATTCCTGATATAATGTATATTCTAATATTCCCTCCCTCCCTCCCTCCCTCCTCCCTCCCACCCCCCTCCCTCCCTCCCTCCGTCCCCCCTACCCCCTACCTCCCTCCCTCCCTCCGACCCCCCTACCTTCCTCCCTCCCTCCGTCCCCCCACCTCCCTCCCTCCCTCCCTCCCTCCGTTCCCCCCCTACCTCCCTCCCTCCCCCTTCCCATCTACCTCCCTCCCCCCTCCCTCCGCCCCTCCCCCCTCCCTCCGTCCCCTCCTACCACCCTCCCTCCCTCCCTCCCTCCCTCCATCCCTCCCTACCTCCGTCCCCCCCTACCTCCCTCCCTCCCTCCCTCCCTCCCTCCCATGGAATGAACTTTTTCATAATGGGGGAGAAAAATACGCTTGCAAAAAAGGGAGCTTGTTCAATTTTGAAACCTATTTTTAAGAGGTAACGTGTCGCTATGGGCAGGACTTTATGAATTTATGCGCATTTATACAGTGATTTTCACATTAAAGAATGTCTGAGGGACCTTGACAAATGCAATAAAGGTCACCGTGCAGAGGAAATGGGAGATTTTCAGATGTTGATCGAAGAAGCAGTTGAAAAGCTACATTTTTAGAAGTTTTTTTTTAACAAAAAGACAGGGAAAAGGGGTAGGGAATCAAGAGGGGAGATTGTGGAGGGATTTGAAGACCGGGCTGAGGGTATTCACAGACTATGCGCAAGTCTGTTTACCTGATTCGTTTTGTTTTTCTCCATTTAATAATAATAATGATGATGATGATAATAATAAGCCAATTGTCTTATTCTTTCCAATATCAGTTGCAGGCTTAAATGCTGTAGTAGCTCCCAGTTATCTTGGGGTCATTGGACTTTAAAAGCTGCTTTTTGTGCAGATTTCGATCACTAACCCTCGCCCTCCAGTTCTCCCTTGGTTTACATTAAGAGTCAATCAGAAACTGTGACTCATAAAATCTATGATCCCGATCCCCGGTGCTGAACACTCTTTGCTTGACTAATGACGCAAGACTGTCTGCCCTCCCCCTGTGGGTAGGTTTGTGGATCCGATGGGATGACGTACAACAATGAGTGTTCCCTGAGGAAGAGCCGCTGTGAGAAGCAACAGGATCTCCAAGTGGCCAAGCCTGGGATCTGTGAGGGTGAGTCCTGCAGCTAATGAGTACAGACTCCGCAGCCAATTGGGGCAACGAGTCAAGTGGAGATGTCAATGCAGGGGGCCGTGGCGCGGTTCGGACAGCTACAGGTTGAGCTACTCGCTCCTGCTTTGCTTTGCGAGCCCAGCAGAATTCAACGGCGAGAATTTCGGCAAGTATAAGTCTGGATTTGTTCCCCTCAAACGGGCGTTTAATTGCTGGAGGATTCAGTGGTGAGGGGAAGCTCTTCAGAACTTGTGTTTTCTTTTCATCACATCAAAGTCCTGCACGGTAATTACTGACAAATGTAGCAACTGTTTTTGGAGGCGAATGTAGCAGACGTTTGTGCCAGCGAGGTCCCACAAACAGCCAAGGGGTGACTGAGCAATTTATAGGGAAGATTGTTGGCCAAGACCTTTCTCTTTTCCAATAGTGTCGCATTGGCACTTCTGCTTGACTTGCCAGTGCCAGTTGGATGGCGTTGATATTGGCTGTGCTGATGAGCAGGATATTTGATGCTCACTTGAAGAAAGGGAAGCAGAGCATTTACTTGAGGTTTCGTCTGAAAGGCCACACCTCTGACACTGGCACACCCCCCGGCCCTGACTGTGAGCTTCAGCATCAAGAGAAACCACAGTCCTCTGTCCCAATGCTACCAGCTCAGTCAAACCACATTTCTCATGTGATGCTATTCTCAGCTTTATTACCCTCTCAGTCACAACATGGCAGCTCTGCCAAGCTTATAATAATAATAATCCTTGCATTTGATATAGCGCTTTTCACGTCGGGAGGACGTCCCAAAGCGCTTCACAGAACACACTGTAAAGTGAATTGACTGTATATTTGTGGGCGAACGCGGCAGCCAATTGCGCACAGCAATGTCCCACAAACAGTCGTGGATTGAAAATGACCAATTTATTATTGTTTTGGGTTTTTGGAGGGATTATTATTAGGCTCTGTGTGGAGTAAGGAAACTTGCCCAAGGTTTCGCCCTCTGCCTGGAATTGAACTCAGGTCTCTCGCTTACAAAGCGAGTGCTCTAACCACTGAGCTACAGGACTCCACAGAGTTCCACTCTTGCCTAAAGGGTGAGCGGATTTCTACTCCTAACCAGCTACAAGTGGCGACATATCACTTACTTTCACTTCCTGCTCCTTCCCCTCCTGTCCGCCCAGGTACGTAGGAAAGAGCCTGATTGGACAGCTCTTTGAAAGAGCCGCACGGGCACAGTGGGCCGAATGGCCTCCTTCTGTGCAGCAAGATTCTACGATTCCAAGTGCCTCCACAAGATGCAATGTGGTCTCCGTGTTCAGACCATCATCCCAATGCCCCACAATTTAACGGCACAGGGTATTTGGTAGGTCAGCACGATGCTGGGCTACTCCCAACATTTCCTTAAAGTCAGAGACACCGAGTGATGTAGAATCTGATTCCTTTCCCCGCGCTCTTGTTGTTGTCTGCAGCAAAGTGGTTTGACATTATAGGGAGCCGCCTGGAGGAGGAGTGGCAGTGAGTTCAAACGTGCAAATTAATTAAAATGGGACTCGGGCTTGGGATCTGTTGAGGACTCGTGCTTTGCACCAGCAACGTGACCTTTTCAGAAGCTGTCAGTGGAATTGCAGTCCTGCCCGCACCTCCGTTGCCCTCTCTGTGATGGTGCTCGGCTCGCTCTACTTTACCGCTGCTAGCATTCTCAGGCTGACGAGCCCAGGAACATCCAGAATACTGGATGCATGTGTGTGTTTGTGTGTGTGACCGTGCGCGAGATCAAGTCATGAGTCAGTTGTGTTTAAGCCCCAAGGTAGCTTGGAGAGCTACGTTAAGAGTTCTGTTTGCAGCGTTTTCACTAAGCGATCTCGGGACGTGACTGCTGTACAAATGTGACTGATTTGTAACCGTGGCTTCAGGCCAGAGATGCTGGCCAACAGCACAGACAGCGCTGACACGAGTCCTGCTCCAGAGAGCTGAACAATGGTACTTTGGAAAATATGACCATCGGGAACCAACGCGCAGCAATTCCCCACCAGAGTCACTGATGGCAACTCCCAAGTGGCAACTCACGGCAGTCACCAGACATGGGTCCTGTCGGGCGTGGGTCTGTCCCCGAGGGTGGGTGAGGGGTATCGCCTGTTACTGTGGCTCTTCCCGGTGGGAGTTGCTGTTGTGAAACGCAGTTGGAGAAAGCGTTGTTTCCTTTCAGGTACAAATGCAAATGCAAACTGGCTGCTGGGTACAGCTGTCGGCAAATTCACGTCACGACGCGTCCAGTGGGTCAACCGTTTAATTAATCTGATTTCTTATTCCGTAGCTTCTCAGACACCACCCGCTTTGGAACGGCACTGCAGCAACACGGTCTACGGCTGCTGCCTTGACAATGAAACAGCTGCCCTCGGAGTTGGTCTCGCAGGCTGCCCAAGTGAGTTGTGATTCCAGGGTTCCTCTGGATACGATGAATGACTGAAAGGTGCGATTTGAAGACGGGGAAGGAGGGGGCGAGGCAGAGGGATTGAGGGAGAGTGTTCCAGAGTTTCGGGGCTGCAGTGGCTAAAAGCGCGGCCACCGATGGTGGAACGGAGGACAAGTGTTAACACCAGCTCTTTGCCGTTCTTGTAGAACGTTGTATGTTTGTTCCTACGGTTAAGCGTTAACAAGTTTGTCCACATCCTTTTATTTCTGTTTGGTGTTCAAGTATCACTCCGGAACAGTGAAGCATTATACACACTTTCAAAATGATTCATTTATTTTTTTTAATAAAATGCAGCAGTATACAAATCCAGAGTTTATATTCCGTGTGTGCATTTTTTTTAATATCTTTCGCAGGCACCTGTCAGTGTAACAAGTACGGCTCATACGGAGGAGGGTGTATTCCTACTACTGGTCAATGCTCGTGTAAGCCGGGTGTGGGTGGCCTGAAGTGTGACCGCTGTGAGCCGTCGTTCTGGAATTTCCGGGGGATCGTTACGGACGAGAAGAGCGGCTGCACTCGTAAGTGAATCTTAACGGCAGCCCTACCCGTGTGTGCGATCAGATCTAAGAATAATAACCCTTCCTCGCGTTCGATACAGGCGCCTTATCGTGCCGTTGAGTCCCCTTGAAGTGCCTCACAGGATTTTTAACGCAAAGTGTAGTGACTCTGTGTTTTGTTGGGGAACACAGCAGTCAATTTGCGCGCAGTAATGTTACGGGAGATAGCCATGGATTGAGTGACCAGTTTTATTTGTTTGATGTGTCCTCCGAAGGACGGCATCACCAACAATAGCTTGGCCCGTTCCTCCCCCCTACTCCACCCTGTGCCCCCCCAGGGCTGCATTGGGAGGTCAGTGTAGATTGCGAGTTCAAAGCCCCAGCTTGAGCCCACAGCCTTCTGACTTGGAGGTTAGACTCTCCAATGTTCCTTACGTTATAGAGAGAATAAATCTGCTTTGTTTCCCCTTCTCACCCGCTCTGTCTCTCCGTCCCTCACCCAGCCTGTTATTGCGATCCTTTTGGAGCTGTTCGGGATGACTGTGAGCAGATGACTGGGATGTGCTCCTGTAAACCGGACATCACTGGGATGAAATGCAACCAGTGCCCTGATGGGAGTAAGATAACCCAGAACGGCTGTGATAAAGGTAAGAGTATTTGGAGAACTTGGCGGGTACTGTAAGGTCTTATGAGCCAAGTCACAGGGCGGAAAATTGGCAGCCACTGATGTGTTTAAATACTGGAAGTCAACGTTACTTGGTGTGATGTTGTCACTGGTTTTATGACCAAATATAGTGGTCAAAGCAGTCAACAGATCGGTTCAGGTTAAAAAAAACTGCATGTAAGGCATTCAAAACATGTGGTTAAACATTGCAACATAAAAATCTGTAGATATCCATCACCGTGGGCATAATCACCAAAATCATTTAGATACAGAAAAGAGATGTCAGTACGTACGTCTGTTTATTCAGCTAGAATTTTACTCTCTCACAGACCCATCCACTTCCAAATCGTGTGCTGATCTTCAGTGCCAGTTTGGAGCAATCTGCGAAAAGGAGAACGAACAATATCATTGTAAATGTCCTCTCTCAGTCTGCCCAGAAAATAAAAAGACCAAGGTAAGAGTTCAGCTTAGCCCAGAGTATTACAGCTCGCAAGAGTGAGCCAAGCCATTCATCGTATATTTGAAGAAGTTCCAGATTTTCATTCAATCCCCGTAGACAAGGGATTGCGGGTTGGCCTAATAGTTCACTTACAATCCTGCGAAGCACTTTGAGACATTTCGACGATGAGGAGAGGTAAATGCTGCCTCACAAGTGCACTCAGCCTTGGCTGTACTACTAATCCGACAGTCGTTGACAAAGTTCACCTATCTGCTGTTTCAGCACACTGTGACTGTGTGATGCCAGCTCTCGCACATCATTCAGACTTAGCACTGAGTCCGTGTTGCGTGACGAACAGTCACAATAGCGACTTTACTCTCTGGTCTGTTTCTAACCTTGGTGCTCAGATCGGTATCTGCAAGTTTCACGGCCCAGTACATTTCATGCTCGATTCACTGTAGTTCTTTGATGTTGTCGTAATAATCCTTGCATTTGATTTAACATCACTGCAAAGCCACAATCTGCTTCTCAGGTTTTTTTTTAACACTGTAAACTATAGTGATCGTGTATTTGTGAGCGGACACAGCAGCTAATCTTCAGGCAGGAGTGTCCCACAGAACAGCCAATTTTACCTGGGGGGGTTGTTGGCCAGAACAGCAGGTGAAACGCCCTTCTCTTTTTGAAAAGTCCCAAATCATCTTTAACGTCCACTTGAACGGGCAGGCAATACCGCGATTTATTGACTCGTGCAAAGGACATCGATTGCAAACGCCCCCCAGGGCTGCACTGGACTGTCAGCTCAAAGTTGCGACTTGAAACTTGAACCACCCAACCTTTTGATTCCGAGGCGAGAGCAGTATCAGGCTGACGCCTCCTGCTCTTGAGTAATATTCTTAAATAATGTAACTGAAGGGAATTGTGTGAGGCCTCTACTTATTTCTCTTCTCCTTAAATCACGTCAGGTCTGCGGCTCTGATGATATAACCTACGCTGATGAATGCCAGCTCAAAACAATTGCTTGCCGCCAGGGCAAAGTGATCACAATTGCTCATCGAGGGTCTTGCCGAGGTAAGGAAGTCCGACAACCTACTCTCCCTTGCAGTGCAATGCTTCCTCATTCTGAGAGAGAGATGGGCGGAAGCTGTGCAGCAGAAATGTGGGAACGTTTGGCAAAATTTAGATTTAAGATCATTGGCAAAAGAACCAGAGGGGAGATGAGGAGAACGATTTTTTTTTACACAGAGAGCTGTTACCGGCTCGAATGGTGGTGGAAACAGATTCAATAACAACCTTCAAAAGGGAATTGTATAGGCACTTGGTAAGGAAAAAAATTGAAAGGGTTGAGGAGGCAGTGGGGGAGTGGAGCTGAATGGGAGTGGGAGCACTTTGGGACGTCCTGCTGATGTGAAAGGGGCTCTATAAATGTAATTTTGTTGTTGTTGTTGTTGTTGATTGGATAGCTCTTCCAAAGGGCTGGTACAGGCACGATGGGCCGAATGGCCTCCTTCTATGCTGTAATGTTCCAGGATTCTATGATTCTATACTCCAGTGCAGTGGATGTAGTCGAACCAAATGTTTAACAATAATTTCATGGGCATGACATCCTTTGGTGATGTTACTGATGACAAATTTCCAGTAACCTCCGTGTCTGTGCATGTATCTATCACCTGATGTAAATGGCGCAGCACGTTAGCAAAGTACTAACCTTGACAGTTGCCCACGGCACAGACATTGCATAAACCTGAATAATGCAGCCGTATAAATGTTGTATTGTACACTTTGGTTTTTAAAATCCAAGACAGAAACTACCTCGGTGAGATTGCGAGGGTAGTCGAGGCTTGAGAAAGCGATTCAGAAATTGCTAGGTGAAGATTTTTGCCTGAGCTGCTTATAAATAGAATTACATTAACGAATACAGCACAGGGATAGGCCATTCTAATCCCCTCACCTGTTCCCCTCTATTCCCTTCTCCCTTAAGTCTACATCATGTTTCCTCTTAAAAACATTGATGCTTTTTGCTTCAACCACAGCTTCCGGCAGTTGCACATTCTCAACACTCTCTGCGTAATGAAGTCCTCCTGAACTCTCTTTTAGATCTCAAGACCCTCCTCTTTGATTGCGCCTTCAGCCACCCTTCTAGCCCTACCCTCCCTTGGGGGTGGGGGAGGGATGGGGGTGTGGGAGGTAGGGGTGAAGAGGGAAGGAATGCGGGGTGCGATATCAGTGCTGATCTGTGTCCTCTCCCGCACCAGGCTCCGTGACCCTAACAACCCATCCTCGCCCGACTCCACCGGCTTCCCATCACACAGAGATACAATTCAAGATCCTGGTCCTCACCTTCAAGCCCTCCATGGTCTTGCTCCCCCCGACCTATGCCACCTCCTAACCCCCTACCACCCTGCTCGCTCCCTCCACTCAGCAGGCTCCAGCCTGCTTCACGACCGCCCCCCCCCCCCACCCCCTTACCCTCCCCACCATTGGCGGGTGGGCCTTCTACCACTTTGCTCCCACCCTTTGGAACTCCAGCGCCTTGGGACGTCCTCCCGATGTGAGAGGGGCTGTGCAAACGTAATTTTGTTGTTGTTGTTCATTATTATATCCAATCATTTGCTACGTTTTTCAAGAATCATTTTCCTCCCATCAACGTTTCATAATCATTTTGTTTACAAAATTGCTTCCAAGTTGCTTGATGCCTCACTGGTGCTGCCGTGAAAGTTCAGTGATCACAAGGTTAAAGACTGGACTCGCAGAGATGTGCTTTTACACAGAAGGTTGTTCATCTGAACAGAGCTTGAAATTCTGATCCAGTTCAAACTCACTCATTCAGTGAATTCAGGGGGAAAGGTGTTTGTTCACTGATGGAGGGGCCAGAGAATGAAGCCTACATTATCTGTATTTCCAGCGAAACCCAGGTTTCCCTGCGAATACACAGTCTCTTATACCCGACAGCAGTTTCCTGTGAAGCGCTCTGAGATGTGCTTTGATTCAATAGGGCTCTGTATCATGTGCAAAGATTGTTATTGACTGCTTTGGTTGCCAGCCATGTGTTTTTCTGAACACCCGTTTCCCGTGATTCCACAGAAACCCTCTTGCCTGTGCCCACAACAAACTATTCGAGAACAACGGTCCCTTCCACCAAGTCGCTCCATCAGATCCCCCGCAAGTTAGATCTCACCACGTCTCCGATTACAGCCACGGGAGGAACCAAAGTGACGACCAGCACCAGGTCCACAGCATCGCCCACGCACACATCCACTCCGGGTTTCCCCAACAGATATGAGCCGCCTGAGCTGTCAGGCAGCGGGGATTACAGCGGTGACATGGAAAGCGACGAGGTTGAAGAAAGTGGTGATGGAGCGAGCGGAGTGGAGACTTCAGGTAATCTCATGGATTGACAACCCGCAGTGCAGTGCAGTGAGGCAGGGTCAGTTCAGTGGCCTGTTTGGTGTTTAACCGATTGATTGGACCTGAATGAGGGAGAGTCGTTGGACTGACCTGTTGTTTTGGTTCGTTTACGAAAAGCTGGTATTCTGCTAACCAGCAGACAGCGGGGACACAGGTCACGGTATAATGGATCCTCACCACCGAGCATGGCTTGGGTGGGGGTGGGAGAAGGATCCATGATGTATCTTGTTAAAGCCCCTTCTCTCTAATGTATTTGTATTGTTAATATCCTTCGCAATTATGTGAAGCGATGTTTATAAAAATATTGATTGCTTCCCTATCAGTACATCCGTCAAGTACATCTGTCATTACTGAGTTTGTTAGGGTTGAATAAACAACATTGAGGAGATGTAACGAATAGCAGGCAACATCGGGAGAGGAGTATTGTTTAGTGCCTTGTTACAGTTTGCTCTAGGTCTTTGATTCGTCTCGAAGACGTGATAAGGCGCTGTATCAAATACAAGGATTGTTATTATTATTATTCTTACAGGTGAAGACGAGCCTGTAATTATTGCCCCGACAGCTGTTCAGATTGAACGGTCTTCCTGTGATAACACAGAGTTCGGCTGTTGTCCTGATGGAAAGACACCCTCCGATGGTGAGGGAAGCAACTGCCCAGGTAAGTGCCTCCGAGAATACGAGGCCTAAACCTCTAGACAGATTGATCGGAGTTGATCGGTTCCTGATCTGCAGTATTCGTCAGGGATCGTGGCCAAATGACTTGTTACCAGCATCTCACTAAATGGACCCTGTGTGTGAGGGTGTGTGTGTGTGTGTGTGAGAGTGAGAGAGGGTGTGTGAGGGTGTGTATGTTTGTGAGGGTGTGTATGTGTGTGTGTGTGTAAGGAAAGTCCCCCAAAAATCCATATCACCAGTAGAAGAGAAAAAAGAGAATGTTTCGCCCACAAAATAACAGTCAATTCACTTTACAGTATATTCTGTGAAGCGCTTTGAGACGACTCGGAAGATGTGATAGGGCGCTATGTCAAATGCCACGACCCCCCCCTGAGATAAATCCTATTTAGTTGCAGTCATGAGCAAACCCACCTGCACTCAGTAGCTGAGAGGAATTCACCCTTTATTCTGTAGAATCGTTTCTTGACGGTTTAACCCTATCCTCTCTGACCTACTTTCTCTTTTTCTACTTAACCTCTTCTTGCTAACCTCAACAGGTTGGAGCTGTGGAGCAAAGCGAATGGTAACATCTGGTATTTATGGCTTCATGCTACCAAACCAAACCTGCCTCACTCATGTCAACATTCCCCTCCTCCCACCCCCAACCCCACTTCCCTAAATTTACACCGTGCTACTAATTCAGAGATTCTCTCATCCTACTAATCCCAAGACTGGCACTACCAATCATTTACTTTCAAACCACACAGTGATGCAAACTTGCTCAACAAAGCTGCCTCTGGCATTGATTAACGCCGGGTGATTTTGTCTCCCAATAGCCACTAAGGTGTTCCAAGGGGTTCTCATTTTGGAAGAGGTTGAAGGTCAGGAACTGTTCTACACCCCTGAGATGGACGACCCCAAGTCTGAACTATTTGGTGAAACCGCCAGAAGTATTGAGAGTGCTGTAAGTGGTTTCTGTTGACCGATGAACTGTTCTCCGGAAGTTTTAAGTTTCTCGGGAAGTTGGGAGACGTACGCAGAGTGCAGGGTAAGGAACATGGGAGGAAGACGGTGAAAGTAAAGTAAGAAGCTGGCTGGGGTATTCTGTGGAGTTGAGGGTTTTTCAGGATTATGAAGTCATTTGACAAAAGAGTTTACTCCCCACCCACCCCCCACCCCTGGTAAGCCAGTCGATCATGAGAGGACATTTGATTGCACGGCATTCAGACTCCCACAATATGCACTTGTCTCAGTTAACTTTGTAGTTCTTAAAAGAACTTACACTTACCTAAATGGTTTCCAAATGAATACTGGATGCGCCAAGCTCCGCACACTCTGAAACGTTAAGGGAATAGAGTTAATCTTGAGCCGGGAGTGTGACTTTCTCTTGATTGCTTGTACACGATTTCTAATATACGCGATTCATTCCCACGTTTCCAGCTCAACGAACTCTTGGGGAATTCAGACGTCAAGAAAGATTTTAAGAGCGTCCGGGTTCGTGGTCTGGGCCCAAGCAACTCTGTGCGCACCATCATAGAGTTTCATTTTGATCCAAGTAAGTGGATGAGTCTTGACGGCCTGATCCTTGTGTCTGAGCACAAAAGCAGTCAGGAGCTTCAGTCACTGATTCGGCTTTTGCTGCATATGTTTCAGGGATAAAACTGAATTTACATGTCCCATCAATGTTAACTTCGTAATCCCTCCAGGAACAGCCTACGCCTCCCACGATGTACAAAAGGCTTTGCTACAGCAGATGAGGTTTTCAAGGAAGAAGTCCATAATTGTGAAGAAGCCGGAGCAAGACAACATCAAGATCATGGACTTTGGTAATCATACTTCTCCTTTTTATTGTTATTATAATATAAATGATCATTATAATAATAATGATGATGCTTTATTTGATACAGCACCTTATTGCATCGTCGAGGCGCCTCAAAGCGCTTCACAGCGTGTACTGTAAAGTGTAGTGACTGTGTGTTTTGCGGGAGACTCGGCAACCGTTTGTTTCCTTTGCTGTATTGCAGACTGGGCCCCCGTGCTGTTCACCACCACCACCACCACCACAGCGGCCACAACACTGCTGGCGACGACGGTCACAACCTCTCTGGCGACCGCACGCAGACCCACCACGGCGCGTCTCACCACCAAGCGCCCAGCCACCACGAGGTGGCCCGTTGCCGCCCTGCAGACACAGCGACCCACCACCACCACAACTCTCGCCGCCCCGACCACAAAGGCTAACAGCCCCAAGAGGCTTCAGGTCAGCGGGAAAGACCGGGTCAAACCAGCGACCAGCAGACGTTCCAAGCCTTGCGACTCTCAGCCTTGTCTCCACGGGGGCACCTGTGAGGACGACGGGAAGGACTATACCTGCAGCTGCCCGGCTGGAAAGGGAGGAGCCGTTTGCGAACGATGTGAGGAATTCTAATGGGCTTCGGCTGCTCTGCGCTGTAACTTTGAGGGCAAAGAGCTGTGGGCGTGGAATCAAAGGAAATGAAAGAGAGAGGTGGTTGGAGGTCAGAAAGCAAAGAGCAAGGGGTGAACAGGATGTTTCTCAGACTGGGATAATGTCCTGAGTGGGGGTCCGGCTTTGTTGGAGCTGCTCTTGTTTACTTTGTACATAAAGTGATCTGGATTTGGGAATTGAGGCAGTAATATCAAAATTCATGATGACACCAAATTGGGGGGAGGTTGGTGGGGGGCGCTGGCAAAATGTGATAAAGATTGTGAAAGATTGCAGGAGCGTACAGATAGGCCTGCAGGTGGGAGGAGAGGTGGCAAATGCAGTTCAATGCTGAAAAATGTTTCTACGATCCCATCTGGCACTCTCCCGCTACATGACCAAAGCAACAGGAGTCGGGTAGTTTTAAGCAGTTTGAGCCTTGATTCTGACCTGCCTGATCCTGAGTGGGGGGGGGAGTAGAGTGCAATTGGGGTAAAGCTGAGAGCCAGGTGCCAATATGGTGTTGAACTGAGGCTTCCTCGCTGTAGGGGAAGAGCTGGGGAGGAAAAATGTACTTGTAGCCGGACCAAAATAGTTTGAATAAGAACTTCTCACTCTATACTTTGAATCCCTCCTAATGCTCTGTTCGGAAGTCAGACCGTCCGTTCAACTGTACTGAAGATGTCCTTTCTCTTCAACAGCCATTGTTTATTATTTGCCGGAGTTTGGAGGAAAGTCTTACCTGGCTTTTAACACGATGAAGGCTTACTACACCATGCGGATTGGCATGGAATTCCGTGCCTCGGACATGGACGGAATCCTGCTGTACAACGGCCAGAAAAAAGGCAAAGATTTCATTTCTCTGAGCCTGGTCAGGGGCCACGTGGAGCTTAGGTAAAACTGCGAGGTTCATAGCGAATGGGTGATACGGGATGATTCAAAATGCGTGCGTCTGCCTGGCTCAGTTGGTAGCGCTCTCACCTCCCGAGTCCAGAAAGTTGCGGGCGTTAACGTTCGCGTGGCGCTGTTCGAAACGAGGAGAGTTACTCCCCGTGTCCTGGCCAAGGGTTTCCGAAATAAAGTTGGTTCGTTCACTCACTCCGTGACTGCCACATTTGCCCGCAGACCACAGTCACTGCCGTATACACTGCACCCCGTGCAGCGCTTTAGGATGTCCTCCTCACGTGAGGGGCGCTGACCCGAATGTAAGGATTATTCTTGTTGTTATGACGATTGAATAGCTAGCGACAGGTTAAGCTTGTCTCTCTCCTCTCCCTGTCTCAACTCGTGAAGGTTCAACACCGGGTCTGGGGTCGGTATCATCACTAGTAAATCCCGAATAACGCCTGGCAAGTGGCACAAAGTCATCGTGAATCGGAGCCGTCGCAACGGGATGCTGTCGGTGGACGGGGAGCCACACGTGAACGGGGAGAGCCCTCCGGGAACCGACGGACTGAACTTGGACACCGATCTGTACCTCGGAGGAGCTCCAGAGGATGAAATGGCATCGTAAGTGCCAGCTTTCTATACAGGAGCAGAAACGTCATTCGACTACGAAATGTCGGGTTGTTTGCTGAGGAAGGACACGGAAACCGGAGGCCGGATGAGGAGAAATGTTTTTTTTAAACAGAGAGTTTTTACGGTCTGCAATGCGCTGCCTGAAACGGGGTGGGGGGGGGGTTGCGGCGGTGGGGGGAAAAAAACAGATACAATCACAACTTTCACAAGGGATTTGGATAGGTACTTGAAGAGGAAAAATTTGCAAGGATTTGAGGGGAAAGAGTTGGGGGTGGGGGTGATTGGGTAGCTCTTCCAAAGAGCTGGCGCAGGCACATCGACCGTCTTTTGTTCTGTAAAATTCTCTGATTCTATTCCTCTGGATTTTAAGAAGCTGCTCTTTCCCCCCACCACCCCCACCCCCCAGTGTCGCTGAAAGGACGTCAGTGGCAAAGGGACTGAAGGGCTGCATCCGGCTCCTGGGTGTGAATAACCTGGTGTACGACCTGCAGGGGAGCAGCAGCGACGTCCTGTACGGCAGCAGGGTTGGCGAGTGCGGAAACAACCCCTGCCACCCCAACCCATGTAAGAACAACGGCATTTGCCGGGTGAAGGAGGCAGAGATGTTCCACTGCGAGTGCCTCGAAACGTTTTCAGGTAACCACCATTCTGCCGGCCTGCCTGCCTGCCTGCTGATGTAGTATGACAAAGTGGCTGTCGAGACTGGGTTAATAGATTTACTCGAAGGGGAGAATTGGAGAAGAAACCGCTAAGTAAAATGCTGAAGGGATATAATAATAATATAATAATAATAATAATCCTTTGCACTTGACGCAGCGCTTTTCACGCCTTTGATGCAGGGAAAGAGCTGGATAACAAAGAAAAGGCTAAAATTAAATTTTAAGACTTAAAAAAGAACGGTGAATTCAAATCAGTTCTAAGCGGCTAACGATCAAAAGGGGGATCACTGCCTCTTTATCACAATTTAAAACAGGGTCAGAATAAGTTCTGCGAGGACTGGGGCACGAAACCAATCTCCCGAGATGATTGGGAGGGGGAATTGCAGGGAGGTGTTTATTCCAAAACTTGCCCTTAAGGACACAAAGCTCCTGTATGCCCTGTTCATCTGATCGTACGTGTTATCACATGTTATCCCATGTGCGTGCAGCCCTGAGTCGCGCAGGTTTCGATTGCAAGATGTTGCGGCTAACAGCAGCTTAATTCTATTTGGCGGTGCATTCTTTCAGGACCTACCTGTGCCGACGAGCACAACCCCTGTGACCCCAACCCATGCCATCCATTGGCCACTTGCCTGGTGCTGCCCCAGGGTGGGGCGAAGTGTGAATGCCCGATGGGGCGCGAGGGAGAGTTGTGCGAGAGAGGTAAGACGCGTGAGCTTTCAAAGCACCTTCCATTTAACAGTCGGCAGTCCGGAGCTTCGGGTTTACGTGGTTCACTCAGGAGAAGTTTTATCGGAAGCTGATGTGTAATGAACCTGAGGTTGCGTGTGGCTGGAAGGAATACTTAATTTCCAAACGGAATAGCACGTGCAGCCCGTCAGCGCAGACCGGACGGTACCTTTACACCGGGGTGAAAGGCCGTTGCTCCTAACTGGACGTTGAAAGGAGAGGGTAACTGACTCCTTAGGTAGGGGATCAATGGCTCAAACAGGGAATCGTGCCCGTTGGAAATACTCGGGACGGGAGCGTTTGGGTCTGGCTCCATCCGAGCGGAGCCCCCCCCCACCCCGGCTGAAACGTGGCTGCTGCAGTTCGTTCCTGAGCCAGCAGGTGGTGCTCGAAGTCTTTTCAGTCGTGTCTTCAGTTGACGTCAACGTGTGAGAGCCACATCCTCGCTCTTCCGAATCAGCCCTCGGCGGCGAGTGGCGGGTGGGCACGGACGCGTCTGCGTTCTGACGCACGGCCCGTGGACCCGAAAGGCCGGCTCGCTTTCCTCGCTCCCATCGATGCCGCCCTGACCCGCCGAGGGCTGATATGTCTGTCGGTGGAACGTCAGAAACGATGGCGCAGCCGGGCTGGCTCATCAGCAGAACCTGGAAGGGCAGGCCAGTCACTGGGGACAGTGACTCTTCCCACTCAGCTCCCATTAACCCTGTAAGCCATTGGCACGAACAGGTAGGGTGGTTCCGAGCTGGACAAGCAGCAGGAAAGCTGGCCAGGCAGCCCTCTCAATGACGAGCTATGAGGTTAGACTCCCAACAGTGCCTCAACTCTGGGGTCCCAAAGCCTTGGCTGTTGAGAACCTGCGCCTAATACTTTGCAAGAATTAGGTACGCAGGATGCATTCCATTCCGACAAATACCTCTGGGATTTCCATGTTTAGGTGGGAGGCATTGAACTCTCAATTTGGTTTGGCTACTCTTAAGAATGGTGATGGGCTTCCGCGTGTGTCAGACGCTCGGCTGACCCCCAAAAGTTCTAACGGGCTCATTGAAATGAATACCTGGCTGATTCATCGCTCACTGGCCCTGAGCCCGGGCTGAGATCATTCTAAGTCAGGGATTTAACCTGGGACTTTCCTGGTTTTGTATCACGTTACACGCATCACATTAGTGGATCTTTACCCACCAAGTCATCGGGTGACCTCTCTGTATTCAATGTACTCAAGAGGATATTTTATTTCATTGAATTCCGTTGCTTCTGCTTTCGCAAAATAATCTTTTCAAGGTTTGTGGGTTTAAATCAAACCCTACACTAGGTTTGCCGTTCTGGTACTTACATTTACCTCTTTCCCTTTCTATCAGAAGCTGAGCAGGACAAGGCCTCTACCTTTATCCCCATGTTTAATGGTTTTTCGTACATAGAAATGAATGGAATCCACACGTTTGTCAACGACTTACTGTGAGTATAACTGACAAACTGCTCAAGTTACTGTCGGGTACGAGGAGGGAATTGGAAGCAAGATCTCTCGGACAAGTGTGGTTGTGCTTTTATTTGCAGATGTTTCATCCCCTGAAAGAGGATGTTAAAATTACGTGGAAAAAATACATTTGATACCAGATTTGATGGGATAATTACCCCCACTTCAACAGAATGTTTGGCCCAAAGCTATTCCAGACTGACACCACCATTCTGACTTGCCACTTTCGTCCGAGATTCTTGATCCCGATCCTAGTGTTTGAGGGGCCACTTTACAGGGGATCGATCGAGTTCATCCGGTGTCTCTTGAGCCCGCATTCAAGCACTTCAATCAAAAGCAGCAATAGTAGCATTTAACATTTCAAGGCCAACCATTGTGCCAAAGTGGTGGTAGTCAGGGTGGGGAGGAGTTGAATTCGAGTTGAAAACCTCTCATGTGGCCCTTTGGAACAGCAGGTTCAAGAACCGCAGTAGCTCATTTTTCAGTCGATATGAAAAGAATGATTTTATATTCCTCACTCGAACCTGGATTAACTTTGGTAACACGATTGTGGTGAAAATATCCCGGTTTAAACTTCTTAGTGATGTCCACGCAGTTCAAGCTTTACTCTCTGTTGCCTTTTCACGCTCTCTAATCCTTCCACTTGACGGAAAAGCTGACGTGGCTGTGGCTCTTCCTGAAGTTTTAGTTACATGAACTTTCTAGAAGTTATGATGCAAATGACCTTTTTTCTTCAATTATTGTCAAAGAAACCGGGGCATCCAATAGATCACCAGGGCCTCCAAGTCAGGTTGTCCAACCACAAATGTTTAACAGAGGGCCAGGTTTTGAACTTTGTCCCATTAAATATTAACTGCACGCTTGAATGGAAATTTTCTACATAGAATGAGGCCAATGCAGCCCAGTCTAGGGCTAGGTATCGCACTGGGGGAGGAAGTGGAAATCTAGAGTTGATCTGAGAGGAAATAGGCATCTGCTTGTTAGTGCGACTGTTAGTGTGACCCGTTCCTCCGGGTCTGGCCTCCTCCTTGTCCCCCTTAGTCCTCCGCTCCACCCTCGGCGGCCGCGCCTTCAGCCGCTACGCCCCGAGGCTCTGAAATTCCCTTCCTCACTCCCTTCGCCTCGCTCCCTCCCTTCCTATTTTCAGGTCCCTGCTGAAGACCTTTCTTTTCGACCGGGCCTTTGGTCACCTTCCTCCCCAACCCCTGTGAAGCGCTCTGAGACGCCGTCCGGCGTGGAGGGCGCTATATAAATCCAAGTTGTTGTTGTGACTACATGTGATGTTTGGTTACAGTCAGGTGCTATCGATGGAAGTCATCTTCTTGACGAAGGATCTCAATGGAATGATATTTTACAACGGCCAGAAGACTGATGGGCGTGGGGACTTTGTGGCATTAAATCTGCACGACGGTTACTTGGAGTTTAAGTACGATCTCGGGAAAGGACCAGCAGTTATCAGGTAACGCTGTACATCTTATAATGTATTAATGTGTTGCGTGAATTTCATGTGGGGTAGTGTCTTGGAGCCCTGCTGTGTACTGCACATATTAAATTACTTTGCATGTACATTGTGAAATCCAAATCAGTTTTATAAAGACAGGTTCACAGCTGTGTATCTCAACCTTTTTGGTAGCAGACAACCTTTTTGGTATTCTACTTAAAATGTGGCTTATTAGCTCATTCAATTTAAACATGTCTCTGAGGTAAGTAAAGTCATTGATGAACATTGATACAAAATACAGTTAAATCTAGGTCATGATTGCTTCGCAGTTTCTCTTCTTCATTAGCAATGCTGTAAAATATTATGATCAACTTATGTTTGACGTTTAACCTTTTTGTTTTTCCCCTTTATTACAATAGGAGTAAGGAACCCATCAAACTGAACACTTGGACCATTGTCACCGTTGAACGAAGTGGAAGGAAAGGCTCGATGAGCATCAATAAGGGTGAACCAATCATTGGTGAATCCCCGGTAGGTAGAAGAGTAGACTTTCGAATCATCCGTTGACGGTAGTGAAAGGTCCTGGTCTGTTACATGACACCCACGGGATCTTTGCTGCAGTTTGTGCACATATTGCCATGGCACTTACAGATCTTCTCTGATAATCCTAACAGAGTATTGACAACCTTTTAAGCCCCTGGTGCATTTAGGTACAAACTTCTTCATTAAAAGCCAAGAAGTCTTGAATGTGTAGACAGAGGAAAATTCAAACAATGTAGTTAAAACAGGGACTTATTCCACGGTTAAGTAGATAAGCCATTACTTTGACTCACTGCTGTTTATTGTGGTTGCTTGCTCTGGCCTGTTTTACAATTCATTGCCTGAAGCACTTTTCATCTCTCGAAGCAGCTTGAAATTGAAATTGTAAAAGGATCTTTGGAGCTGTTTTACCGTCATTCGTGTTCTCTGTGGATGTTCTCCTGCTCACACGCATGCAGACATCTATGACACCGGGCAAGGCTGACTACCTTTGGATGTGGGCAATGATCCCTATATCTCGCATTTCCTCTCAGTGCTTCACACTAATTATGGATGTCGGCAAAAGCACAAAGCAGGCAGTTTTCAAATATTTATTGCCGCTGATGTTTCTCAAAAGCTCAGCTAAATAAACCCGTTTTTGAGTCCAGCCGGGGACGTAAACAGAACAAGTTTTCAGAGGATAGATTGTGACAGGAAACTAGGTAACCAAATGGGGAATGTTAAAACAAATGTCATCATGTAGAGGGTTATCGGAATAGGCAACGCTTTGCCCAAATAGCTAATGAGGTTGAGACCAAAACAATTTGAAGGGAATTGAATAAATATTTAAAGAGGAAGAATATAAAAAAGATATGGGAAAAGTGCAGGGAATTAGTGGAGCCAGAAAACTGACTTCAAAATGTTTTAAAATGCTACATAAATAAAGTAAATCTCGACCCGGGTGAATTTCACCCCAAAATTAGTATTAAAAGGTAACTCATAGGTAGGTGTGGGGTACCTATTGGGATCTCTCGTTTAGGGGTCGGGTTCCCTAATGTTGGAGCGATGTGCGTGACGTACATCCAGGAATTTGAATCTGAAGGCAAACAGCTGCCAAAACCACAGCAATTTGCTACGGACCGGCCAGTAAAGACCAATTCGGTTCTTTGCGAGACCTTTTCTGATGCAAAAGAACAGAGAGAGGGAGAGGAGAAACCAAACACCTCCTCCCTTTAGTGAGGGATTGGTGTGAGATCAGTGTGTGGGGGTGCTTTCTGGGGCTAGTTTGATCTCTAAGAGTCGAGTGAATGTCAGCTCTGAGATGCCGGATGTGTAGGCAGGGGATGTACGCAGCAGGGACTGAACAAAGCGAAAAGAATCAGCAGACCCCAGCACCCTCGACACCTGCGCCAGTGCCATCAGATAAGTGTTCACATATCGACAGGGCAGCGAAGGAAAGCAGCGAGCAGCTTCTCACAACGCCTGATATTAAGAGTTACTGATATTTGCAGCTTTAGCAAGTGTGGGTTATCAGCCGGTAACCAGGGTTAGCTATCAGCGCTTGCTTCCCAGTCGCTTGTTCAGGTATCGAGGGTTGTGCAGCGTTTGGGGGAGGGGGAGGAGGAGGAGGAAGTTGTTATGAATGCAGCGCGAGAGAGTCCTGTGGTACCTGTCAGCGTCAGCGCACACTTCTGCTCGCTCCTGCAGACTTGTCCTGCAGACTGCACAGCAAGCGGCAGTGACCCAAAGCAGAAGGAAAAACTCCCTTTTTTTTTTCCTCTCCTCTTTCCCTTTCTCCCCCCCCACCCCCCCCCCCCGCACCACCTACTGTAATCACACATCACTTAGCAGCTGCTGTCTGAGGACATTAAGTAGCGGTCACTCTCTCTGCTCACGCACATTATGACCTTAATAAATGTGATGATTTTGAAGCTAACCACACTGTGGGTAATTGTGGCTTCACTCACAAATACTTGTGGTGAATGCAGCTCTCTCCACTGTGTCCTCGCAGCAAGTCATTAAGCTGTCAACGCTCGTGGTTTAATCAGTGTGTTTAACATGTGTTTCTTACTCTGCTCCTGACTGATATCCTTCTTCTCTCCCGTTTCTCTGCTTGGTCTGATCTGCTTTCTGGATTTAAGAAATCGCGGAAGGTAAACATTAAAAAAAAACAGAAACTAAACATCGACTTCATCATTCAATCATTCCTCCAGTGTTGTTTCCATCCTCAGACCATTTTATTCCATGGCTAAACTAGATGTAGCAATAGAAGGTGTAGTTACTCCATTATTTAACTTCCCAGAATTCAGTCCCATCAAATATAACAGTTACGTGGATCAACTGGAGGGAAACCTTCGTTGCAAAAGGTGTCTGTGGATGTCTCCACGGCCACTGAGCTTCAGGTTGGGAGACGATGGAACCTTTAAGACGTGTCTCAGTGGTGTGATGAATGGCGATGCTGGGATTATAATGCGGTCTAATTTGTGGTATTACTAAGGAATCCACAGATTGCCACAGACATGACAATTTCCATGTTGCTAGCGATTCCTTCCCATAATTGGAAACAGACGATATAAACTCTGCGCCAACACAATTCTCCGGCGCGGGGATCCCTTGGGTTGGGTTAACACACAATCTCACGCAAAGTATAAACTCAAATTTTGATTTTAGAAGGTGATGGAGAAAATTGCGGGTGGAGAATCCGATTAAATAAAACAAACGTGTTTTTTTTTTTAATCTCTGCCTTCTCTGCTTTATTTGCACCCTGTATCTACACGCTTTCCCCGGTTCCACCTTCCAACGTGAAGCCCATGGTCCTGGATCAGATGCAGATGCCTCTGTTTTCATCCCTTTGTGGTGTTGCACACGGTTTTGTTTGATCAGCGCAATACAGCGCTGTTTTCTGGGCTGGGGTCGGCTCTCAAAAGAATTACAAACTTTGGGGCAAAAGCGGGAAATAACCTTTCTTTTTTTAGAAACAAACAAAAGGGCAAAATACTGCAGATGCTGGAAATCTGAAATAAAAACAGAAGTGGCTGGGAACAGGCAGCGTCTGTGGAGGGAGGAAAATGAGTTAACGTTTCAGGTCGATGACCTTCCGTCAGGACTCTTAACAAATGTCCTGCTCTCGTCTACGAATGAGAACAACCGTATTTGCAGTCCCGCTTTACCAGATGCCGGGGTCGATTTTAAATTTGTTGCCGTTGCCTCGATCAGCTGGCCTGAACACGTTTCTTTGCTGGTGAAATCTGAACCGGAATTTTAAGCAAGAACGGCAGCTGTCAGCTGGTATCTGCACAGGGGACTTTATCCCATTTTTGTTTGCTGGGGGTGGGTGGGGAGCGTGGGTGGGGTGTAGCTGGACGATTTAGCACCTTCCAAACTCGCCCTCGTCCCCGCAGACTGCCTGCCAACTGATATCCATATTTATGTTGGGGGGTGGGGGTGGGGGGGGGGGTTTCGGAGCACCAGGACGCTTTGTAAGTTCCCTTTTGATATTAACAGATAAATATGTAGGTTTCGCCCTTGTTAATTGGGGGAAATTCACCGCCATTTTTTAAATAAAAAGGGCATCAGAAACAGGCTTTAGTAACATCGCGCTCATACATGGCGTTGCTGTGGAGTTCGGATATCCAGTCACATTCCAGTTCAGTCATTTGGGTGAAAATTCCAACATGCTGCATGTTAATTAAAACCGATGGAGCTAATTAACACATTGTTGAAAAAAAGCAGCCAGTTGATGTGTTAAATTATCGATTGGTCTGCCAGTAAATTGGAGACCGCAAACTCACCGACCAGTCAATTTCACTCTCCGCCTTGACGATTTTTCAGTGCATTCATTAGCACTGTGGGTGTTCATTAATACCGTTGGTGTTCATTAACACATCACGTGTTACAGTTTTCACCCGAGGTTTTGGTCAGAATTTCTATTTTGAGCTTCGATTTTTCAAAATAAGACATCAGGCTTTTGTTAAGTCTCCTGCCCCCAGCAACGCCAACTCTCTCGACTCGTACATTAATCCTCCATTGCGGGCTTGCACAGCTAATAATTGTGGTGGCATCTTAAAAGTCAGTCCGACAGGCTCGACAACGTTACTGTATGAAATGTGATGTGCAGCGTGTGTTACGCGAGGGCCGTTGGAGTGATGGACTGATTTTAGTTGCGACGTGCTTGGCCGCTTGTTTCACACCTGACGCCAGGTTATTTGACAAATTGACTTCTCAGTAAAACGGTAGTTTAACTGTGATGATGTGCTTTGTCTCAAGGTTCCGCACACAGCGTTGAACCTCAAGGAACCCTTGTACGTGGGTGGTGCACCAGATTTCAATAAGTTTGCCCGAGCAGCCTCTATCACCTCAGGCTTTGACGGAGCCATTCAGAAGGTAAGTCTAATTGGGATCTAGCAGCTTCGCCCGTGAAACAGGCTATAATCTGGGAATGTATAGAACCTGAGGACCAAGAGCTGAGTAATTGGCTTGAAGTCCCCAGTTCATAAAGAGGCCCCTCTTACTATGTATTGGTTGAACTCAGGCTGTTTATTCGATGGAATTTGGGGTCTGTGATGTGTCAATTAACACTGAAGAATGTGATCAATTGACAGCTTCGTGTCGTGAATGTGACTCTTGCCTTTTTCCCCCTCCCTTCCCTCCCATCGCAAGCACTGGAGGGATAGCAACTTACCTCTACTAGAATAAAGCCCGTGTCTTGCTAACCAGCAACCTCTCTAATGCCTGCCATTCGGTGCACACTACAGCTGCCTTTGTGACGGAGTCGGGGTAGAGTCACATCTGTAGAACCATCGATAAATGAAACAGCGGTTTGACCGGCCGCGTTTCGCAACGCTATTTAAAACTGAGTGATAACCCTTTTTTTTTTTCCCTTTTCTTCCTTTGTACCAAGCTCACGATCAAATCCATTCCGCTCCTTAAAAAAGAAAACATCCGAAAAGCCATGGAGATCTCCAGCTACCCCGTTCACCCTTGCACAGCCAAGCGCAGTCCTTGCCAAAACGGTGGAATTTGCAATCCCAAACTGGATGACTACGAGTGCTTGTGTCAGCGTGGGTTCTCGGGGTCCCAGTGTCAGAAAGGTACAGTGCCCACGTTTTGTAATTTGAGATGTTTTGAAACAAATGAGCTATGTTATTTAGTTCCAGTCAGCTGGATTTCTGACACGCGGGGACACCCATCATCGCGCGCATAAGAGTATCCAAACCAGACTGAGCGTTTCGCATGTTCGTATATAAATATATAATAATAATAATCCTTACATTTGATATAGCACTTTTCAAGTCTCTCGTCGTGTCTTAACTAATCTTTTAGAGTGTTTTGAAGGCGTATCTAGCAGGTTAGATAGGGGGGAACCAGTAGATGTAGTATATTTAGATTTTAAAATGGCATTTGACAAAGTGCCGCACCAAAGGCTATTGCACACGGTTAAGGCCCTTGGGATTAATGGGAAAATATTAGCATGGATTGAAGAATGGCTAATTAGAGTTAGGTCTGAAGATCAGCCATGATCTTATCAGATCCGAATGGCCTACTCCTGCTCCTGATTCTTATCTTCTTATGCTTCACAGAATATACTGTAAAGCGAATTGATTGTATATTTGTGGGTGAAACGCAGCAGCCAATTGCACAGAGCAGTGTCCCACAAACAGCCGTGGATTGAAGTGACCCATTTCATTATTGTGGGTTTTTTCTTGAGGGATTATTATCAGGCATGTGTGCGTGTGGAGTAAGGAAACTTGCCCAAGGTTTTGCCCTGCCGGGAATCAAACCCAGGCCTCTCGCTTGCAAGGCAAGTGCTCTAACCACTGAGCTACAGGACTCATGTACCCTCTGCAAAGAAATTTCCCTGCATCTGGAATGGAATAGAATAGAGTAAAATAAAGCAAATGTATTTATTTAATTTAGTTCGAGACGATGATTCGTCCCTCCGATAGAAGGATCCAAAACAGTGGTCTGAAAGTTTAGAGTTTAGCCGGTTCGGTATTGAGATTGGGGGGAAACCGGTGACATCAGCAGCGATCTGACAACTGCGAGGTTAGTCATTTTTCCACACTTCGCTTTCGCTTCTAACATGCTCAGTGACACTGGATCCAGCCAACCGTGTTATAAGGTTTCTCTGCATCATCAGAAGCAAAGGACTATCATGTGCCGACCGTTAAAAATAGAGATCGTGTTGTTACTTGTTTGTAAGCTATTTTAACGATGGGTGCGTGACAGACCCCGGTGTGGATGAAGCCTGCCATTTGGGCTTTCTGCAATTGGCTAGGCGCAGTTGTATGATTTTCATGTAAATGGTTGCCGTTTGGAGTGGCTGATTGACTGAAGCAGTTGTCAGCAGTAAATGGCATTCAAGCAAAATGTTTGTCATTACATGGCTGAACATTAGTCGCCTTCTCCAGACTCGATGGTGACAAAGTTCACGAAAATCAAGAGGAACTACTCACTTAAGTTCCTCCCTTCCTCTCCCAAAGGCAGTGACATGATAGCTGGACACTTGAGGAAAAAGCTAGGGTACAACCACTGGCAGTTAATGTGGTAACTAATTCAAGTGACAACCTGCGGCACATTGACCTAGCAATGGTCAATTCACTTTACAGTATGTTCTGTGAAGCGCTTTAAGGCGTCTTGAAGACGTGATAAGACACTGTATCAAACGCAAGGATTATATTGTACTCATTCAGACCTCACATTTTAGTGGCCAGGTTGACCTATTTGGCAGCTCTCACCTCTGAGCCAGAACCATCTGTGGTTGTGGATTCAAGACCCACGTTTGGACTTGAGCTCATAGTCTAAACCAGGGGTGGCCAACGTGCAGCCCATGAGCCTCAGCTTGACCATCCCTGGTCCAGACTGTCGCTCTTGAGGGGGGCTCGGAGAGTGCCGCCTGGTCCGAGTTGCCGTCCTTTAATGACATCTTGAGGTGGATGTTAAAGGTCCCGTCGCACTGTTCGAAAAGCAGTGGTTCGTTACTGCTGTGTTCGGCATTTCTGCTGTAACTCAGCGGTAATTTAAGCCCATGCTCCGTTACCTTATTTCTGGCCTTCGTGTTGCCAAGGATACAAATGACTTGTTTTGAGTGCGTGTCTACACAGGCCCACAGGCAACTGCAGTCATGTCATAAGCTACTTAAAGCTATGACTTAAGACTTATTGATTGTGACATTTTACAAGGTAACTAATTATATACGTTCGCTCTCAGAATTGGAAATCAAAGTCTTCCAAATATCCCTGAAGGTGTCTTCATTTTTTCCCCCCAACAACTGAAAGTGGAACTTGCTGGTCACGTGAAGCTAATTGTGGAAAATGTCTTTTTCCATCTCTACAGCACTTGAGGAAAAAGCAGCAGGAGAGAGTGAATCTATAGCATTTAATGGCCGAACATTCATAGAATATCACAACGCAGTGACAAAGAGGTAGGTCGTTATGTTTGACATGTAGATTGGTTGTTGATCTAATGTAAACATTGACACAGTGTAAAACGCTAATTGTAATGTAAGACCTATTTGACCAAAATGTTGTTTCTCCCCAACTTTAGGCTTCTCTATACCACTCCTTCCCTAATTGAGATGGACAAAAGACCTGCCCTTAGGTTGCTGACATCAAATTTAATGGCACGCACTGTGAGGCATTTGAGAATGGCCAACAAGACAATAGTTGCCACTATCCCTATGATATCTTTCAATCTCCAAACCTCCTACTTAACACTACAGAAATTGTGGAACAAATGGCCAAGTTAAGCTCCAAATCAGTGTACCTTTAGCAAAGACATGTGTAATAGATGGCTGACACTCATAAGGTCCTTGCGATGCTATATAAATATAAATTTGTATTGTAAGGTGGACACGAGTTGTTTAAACACTCTAATTCCTCTCTCCTGGGCTTTCTCCATCCTTTTTTTTGTGTTGTTGCTCTTCAGATGTTTCTCTAATTTTCTTTTAAATGTTGTCCTGGTCTCAGCTTCACTTGTGGAAGAGCGTTCTGTGCTCAATTAGTGCTTTGCATGAAAAGATTTGTTCAAATTTTCCCATTAATCCATCCAGTGACGATCCTGGTTTTATACCCTTCAACCAATTGACCCACAAATGGGAATCATTTTTCACTATTTATCTTCTCAAAACCTTTCTGAATTATAAAGATCTCCATCAGATCTCCTTTATTCTCCTCTCTTCCAATGAAAATGGTCTCAATGCTTATAGCCTAACCTCTAACTAAAAGGCCTAGTATGTGTTACTCTGGTGATGCATCAAACTCCTATTTCTGCAGCCCTCTGACCAAGGCCTGCAAGAGGTGAGGAGGGTTCAAATATCAGGCTGAGGTTCAAAGTCAGGTTGGAGAGGCCAAAGCTCAATGACAGAAGCAGCGCAGCCAAAGCTTGTTATTTGCTCCTACAATGTGGAGTGTATCATTTCAAGCGGCCACATTGAAATGGTCAATATGTGAGGTAATTGATAAGGAATGGAATCTGATGTAGTCATCAACCAAACCCATTGTATGTTCTTCAGCTGTCTGTTCAATTGTCCTTCAGTGACTGTGTCGTGTGTTTTGTCCCAGTTTGTGATATCTGTTTCGTCTCTTATGTCTGTCCTTGTTTTCTTTGCTCTCAAGCCATCTCACAAATGAGATCCCAGAGTAAGTACCAAAAATCCAGATTCTAAGGACATTTATAAATGTTTCCCACTTCCTGTTCCTGCAATATTTACGTGATATCATTTTTAAGTTTACAATAAGGAGACGTGGGATTGAAAGTGGTGGGTTATAAAATCTAAACATCAGAGAGTGAGAGGCACGCAAAGAAGTCTTGCATGTGGTGATATCAAATGGAATTCCTAAACTAAGGAATCGAGAGGTTAAGCGTTGCAGGAATTCTCTCCAATCTGATCTGCGTTTGGAGAAGAGTTCCTGCGAGTTGGCCTGAAGTACCCGATGTGTTACTGTTTACCAGAAAGCATTCCCACTCGGATTCCTTTATTAAAGAATCCCATTTGAAATTGCCGTCCTTCGGGCCCCGATCAAGTTATGAGCTGAAGCAGCACCGAGTTAGATTGTTCATTGTAGCTGCACCTTTCACGACTAGCCGGTTTCCATTGCCTTGTTTTTCGTACATTTATTCCGATCTGCAAACTTGCTCGAGGTTGAGCAGCAAAATCCACCGCAGCATGTCGCAGCACAGCGCCGCCCAAACCCGGGATCATTGGTGAAACGTGGAGCAGTGATGTCGTTCTGAACATCTGCTGTATCTCTCATCCATCGAAATCTGAGTGAGGTGATTGGCTACAAGTTGCTAATTCGCCAGCAATGGCTTATTTTGTGCGCTTCACAAGCAACTTGTTGGGGAATAGAAATTAGAAATACAAAGAAATGTAACCCTCTTGCCCCCGGGGAGGAGGAGGGCGGTGTGGAAGAGACGGGAACCAATTCATTTGAGACGATTTGTCTTTTTGAAATTAAACTGGTTATTCCACCAGAGCAGCCCACATTTTTCCATCTGGGCGTAACAGCAACCTCCTTTCACAACTTTGGTTGAGGATTGTTTTTAAAAATTCTGTTAAAAAGTTTTTAAGAAGTGCCAAACTAGCTGAAGGTTTTTAAAAAATGCTGCCGTTCCCCCCTCCCCCCCCGACCTCCGGAAATACCCACAAACACAGCGACCCGACAATTAAAAACCGTCTAGATTGTGTGAAAGGCTTTCTGTCATCGGGCACGAAGGTTTGGTATGTGGGTGGACGTATTCTTAACAATTCACTTGTCTTTTTCACGCCTCTCATCTTAATGACTAAAGACTCCTTAATGGATTTCCAACAACCTTGACAAAACAGTTTGTTGTTGTCAAACTGTGTTCCTGTCACAAGTGCACGCCCTGATGCTGTAAACGTGTCTGTAGTTAACTGAGTCTTTTACATCACAAGTGGAAGGTCCCTAACTGCTGAGCCATCAAGGGAAAGAATGAACATTCAATCTCTCCTTACATTCTTTCAGAAATTTCTTGTGCTTTCTCTCCAGATTTGATTAATCTTCACGTATCAATAATGTAAATTGAAGGCCAGTTATTTCCCACATCAGTCTTGAGAGACCTCATAGAGAGGTGTATAACATTTTAAATGGGAGGACGTACGTTTAAAGTTGTAAAGGGCAATTTCAGGATAAATACCAGGATGTGTTTCTTTACTTAGAGAGTAATCAATCAGTGGACCAGGTTGTCAGGAAAGGTGACGGAGACCAGGGCACTGGACTCATTTAAAAAGCAGTGATGTGTGGGGTGGTAGGGTGGGTGTTCTGGAGGAATGAGATCGGATGGGCTCAAGGGACTTATTTATCCAGACCGATCTTGTGAAAAATGTACTGATGCTGTAGAGGTATGAAGCCCTTAATAAGACAGGAAAAGTAAACCTGGAAAAATACGATCACATCATGATCCAAAGCAACAGGGAAAGAGGGTACAGGTCCAAGGTTGGGAAGGGCAATTTTCGACCAGATGGCAGGAAGTACTGTTTTGCACAGAAGTTAATCAACAGGTTATCATGAAGTGTGACAGAAGCCAAGACACAGCTAGATGATTTAATGAGAAGACGGAAGGGTGGATATATCTGTGAGGGCCGCCTTCATTTGAATTCCTCGTGTGATCTTGTTAATGCAATTAATACTGTATTACATTTGAAGTTGATTATGTTAAAGTCTGTTCTACTGTTTCCATTCTTAGTGCTTTCAGTTCAATATTTAAAGATTTGTGTTCATCAGATTCTGCAGAAAAATCAAGTGCTTTTTATAGTGCGCTTAAGCTTTCCCTTAATAATTTAGTAATTGCAAAGTCTTTGCTCCTGCTCACTGCATGCATAAATTTTCTTTCTGCTCCCTAAGTCCTGAATTCATGGACTATCCCTCGGAGCAAAGGTGAGTGCCATCATGCTTTGTATCAGTGCTTATGTCTGTAGTTGTCCTGTTGTCAGGTGGCTTTCCTCATAATTTCTTGGTCTAATTTCAAAAGAAAGTGAGAGCGACCCTAAACTCCTGTACAATGTTCATTCAAGATTAAATAGAGCACCTCAAACCTGAAGGCTGTTGCCCAATGGTACATCTGTGTTCAGCCTGTAGTTGATCAATAGGATAGAGGAATTTCTGTCTTCTATAATGTCACCACGTATAAATCTCTATATAATTGATTTACATCAAATTTTATTTTCAGCAATGCTTCATGACTGAAATTCCCGCATTCTGTTTGAAACGGATCATGGATTGGAAGTTACAACGTAATGCTCACACTATGCTCTCACGGATGAATATACACTGTGAATTCCCCAATGCAACAGCCTGCTTTGTCATCTGAATCTTAAAGGCAATCAAAATCTCTTAATTAATCGATTGAATTGGAATTATATTTTCTGTCTTGTCATCCATCAGTGACCCTAATATATTACAATCAGAACGCAACTGGAATTGGAGCCGTATAAACACATTGTCGAGCTGTATTGTGTCTGCTTTCCCTGGCGTATTCATGACCCTGCAATATATTGTGCTGTTGTGTTGGGAAGTACACTTCATATATCCATGTGCGACAGTACAGTGATAGCATTAGGCTGAGACTATCAAACCATTGATCTGTTTCAATCAGATTATAAGAATCCCTCTGCAAAGACCCACTAGTTTTATTTTAATTTGAGCCTGTGTTATCCAAATATGCATCAGATTATTATTTCCACTGGAAAGGTAAGAATTTTTTAGGGTTGTCATATTGTAAAGTAGTTCTGTTTGCTCTCAGTTCCTTTAAATGAAGGGCCCCATCTGTTGTGCGTTGGTGTGTGGTTGTATGGTGTCCATTCTTTCAATGCTCCATGTCTGCCACAGTTCAAGTTGTGATCTCATGATTAACCAGTTTGGTCTACTAACCCTCTTATGTTCACTGTGCCTAAAGGGAAAACACAACCATTCGTAATACCTGATTGAAAGAAAAAAATGATAGCAGTCATTGGCATTAATATATAGTGATAATCACATTGTGACCGAGGTGTCAGTGGACCTTAAAGGTGATGCCATTGTAGTTGGTATTTAGTACTATCGCATTCCAACTCTTCAATAAAGTTTTCAAATTCCTTGCCTATTTTTAATACATTTTCTTGCTCCTCTGTTCAGCGAAAAAGCCCTGCAAGTTAATTACTTTGAACTGAGCATCAAAACAGAAGTAACCCATGGGCTGATCCTGTGGAGCGGGAAGAGTGCTGAGAAATCTGATTACATTGCATTGGCTGTCGTTGATGGGTACGTGCAGATGGCCTATGATCTCGGATCTAAGCCTGTCATACTCCGGTCCACTGTTCCAGTCAACACAAATCAATGGATTAGGATTAAAGCTAACAGGTAAATATAATCTTCATTTATGTGGTCTTTATTATTAATTGTTGTCATAATTAAAATGAGTGTCTTGGAGTGTCAGGGAGCTTGGTAGTCAGTAAGATACATGGAATCGGAGTATTTTGGTTTTGCAAATTTCCTTTACTTTTTCCCTCCTCTCCTAAAGGCACTGACTCTTACTAAGGTTCAGTTCCACAAGTGCTGCTCACCTCACATACCTTGACAAAGTAGACATTAAGGTGGAGGCACAATTACACAAAACACTATACTGTCTCGCCACACAATTCAGCAGCAGGAAGCTTTTCTAATCCCGCAACTTGGTTGACCTCATTCACGGTTGAGGTACAAATCTACGACCTTCTGGCCTGTGTAGCTGAATACGACATCAGGGGCTGCTTTTACCCACTGTGCTATCAGAGGAGCTCGCCAGTTGAATGCGTTACGACATCCACGTTAGATTTGCCAGACTTGCATTTTGTAGACTTCTGCTAATGAGCGCTAAGCAACCTCAGCAGCCCAGAGCGTGACTTATCATTAATTATTTCAGTTCATAAATATGAATTTGATGCCTTTTTTTTCCCGCCCACCCACAGGATACACAGACACGGGACTCTCCAGGTTGGGAATGAAGCCCCCGTGACAGGCTCTTCCCCTCTGGGGGCTACACAGCTCGACACAGACGGAGCGCTCTGGTTGGGTAAGAATCTATCTGTTGCTTTGAATTCAGCATAAACATTTGAGAAAGGCGGGAACGGATGCATAGTGAGATTTTTAACCTGACGACAATAACCACCTCGTAATTCTTCAATGAAGAATGTAGCTCGTCGATTGGCGTCTGATTGAAGGCAACACTAGTGATGTTGAACTCTTGTTTTATCATCTTGCAACGTGTCAAGGCAAATATTAATGTGTCTTGCAGTTTCTCCTTTTATAGCAGGTTCATGTGTATTCTTTATATCAATATCTATACCAGCAACACAGATTTCCTCTTTTGATTGACATCAAAAGCATTTTAACATGAGTTGAACAAGTGGCAATTTTAAAGTGCAGTTGACATTTCCGCTGTTGCAAATCTCGTTGTGCTGAGCAAACCATTTTCTTACGATTCCCAAAGTAAATGTATTTTTTAACATGCAATCTTGATCTAAGCAATAACCCATCTTTGACACACAGCTTACGGGCTCCATTTGTCAAGATTCAATTGTATTGATTGGTTTCATTAGTACAGTACTAAGAGTTATCTGACTTGTGATGCAATATTCCCATTAATTCAGCAAAAGCTGCCTTGTGCTAATGTGCTTGGATTAACAATTCATACTTATGCTGAGCTTTTAGTTTTATGTAGTGTGCAGTACACCGATGCTAGAAATGATTGCTTTCTTTTCTCAGGTGGAATTGAGAAGTTGGCAATTGGAAACAGATTGCCTAAAGCCTACAGTACTGGTTTCATAGGTTGCATAAAGGATGTCATCTTGGACCGTCAGGAACTCCAGCTAGTAGAAGACGCCTTGAACAACCCCACAATATTACACTGTCCAGCCAAATAATGAACAGGCCTTGCCTATTGCTGTAATTATTTTCTATTTTTGTATACTTTTATTGCTTTTTATATTGAAAAGGTTTTGTTGCAGTATATCAAGCTGATCTCACAAGTCAATCGAACGATCAAAATGCCCTAGGCTACAATAACACTACACAGTTAATTCACTCATACTTGAACCTGTGAAACTTGGTGCTGGTGTTATCTTATGCCTTCTTTTGATTATTTGATTTATAATCTAAGAACTAGTGGTTAGTCTCTCCTTTATGTATTGGCAACTGGAAGAGGCAGATGTTGTAGCTAAAGTATATGTTACCTAAAGACCGAACAAAACTAATGTATTGACTCAGATTTGACCCCTTTCCATTGAATTATGACACACTTTAATGTTACAGTCTGTTTGTTCCTGCGTTTTTAATAATTTATGTGTAAAAGTACAGTTTACATTTGATTGTTGTATTTTTCTTTCAAGGGTTAGATGTATGGCAAGACAGAACTAGCCAAAGGCAACAACTGGTTCCGTTTTGAAAGAGTAGTAACCCCAAGGCCGAAGATGTGAATTGTTCAAGAAAAAGACGTATACCTAGATTAAAAGAGATGGCTGACTCTCTTTTTGAAACAGGTCCGCTTAGAATGCCCTTGAAACTTTCTGAAATCTAAACTACACAAATAACATTTTCAACTCCTCTGATTTTCTCTTGTAGTTCTACATCAATTTATTTTCAAGTGATTTAACTTTATTTTACACACTGTCCAAATACGTTAAACACAGCTGCTTTATAATTGTCACATACTGTACTAACATTTATTTGAAGAACTCTGGGGAGACCGAGATTAGCAGCAACAGACAAGTGTGTAGGTTTGATCCGTATTCAGTTTGGGAAAAAAAAGTAAGTCTGTTTACATCAGAGATGCTGCTTGTTTAATCAGTCCAAACAAATTAGTCATTTATTAAACATTGTAAGAACAATTTGTTCTTGCTTCTTACTCGTTGTGCAAAATGGAGAAAAAGCTTTCTCAAAACAGGCACCATATTCCTTCAGCTGATGTTTAAGAAATAATTATTGGTTCTGTGCTGAAGTCTAGCAGACTGAAGTAAAACATTTGTCTCATTTCAGTAAATGATGCATGAAATTAAACATGGAACCAAACTGTTAGAAATTATTGAATTTGTTATTCCTTGAAATCGTATCAAAAAAGACAATTTGTGTAAATGCTACACTATCCCACGTACAGGAGTAATCCCACTGTGTTGCCCACTGTGTATATTGTATGTAGTAAAGTACCAATATGTAACTGATCTGTCCCTTGACACTTGTGAGAATGCATGTGGCCAGCTGGTGGTCCTTTCGTTTTAATCATCTTAGGTTGGGTGGAAAATGCCTAATTTTTAAGGTGGATAAAAGCTGAAGTCTTATTGGAGATGACATTTAAAGGAAAGCAGAGCATCGTACCATGTATGGCATGTAACTGAGCCAGCCCCATAATGTCATTGTCTTCTTAGCTCCTGCTTGCTGTAATGTACTCCATCCAGCCAACGTTCTTAGCCGATGGAAAGCGCATGGCACAGACTGTGAGTTTTATTGCTTAAAACTGTGTCCATTGGGTGACTTAAAAGTTGCGGTGGGCTGTTGGACAAATGTAAAACATTGGCTGAAAATGAGCTTTGCTGTCATGAGCTATGTTTTTCGAAATATTCCAAGGATTTTACAGATGGCATGAGTGGCCATAAATACATAAATATATCTTGACTGCTGTAAAATTTGGTCTCTGCAACATGCATTGATTCAGATTGTTTTTCATCATTGGCATTACTCAGTGACCTCAGCGTTATTGTTTCTGCCCCCCCCCCCCCCATCCTATACATGATCATTTTTAAACTTTTGCATAGAAGGTATTTTTTAAAAGATCAGCCTTAACAAATAGTATATTCAAAAAAATCTTTATACTGTGTTCTATAACATTGCAAAGCATAACATTGTGTAAGTCTGTGAGGAAGAAGATTGTCCAAAATAATGCAATTAAGAGGAAAAGGACTGCATTGCTAGAATGAAATGTGTCTGTCTACCTGAATTATAGAACCCACAAACAAAAGTAACAGCTGTAGAGGTGAGGATGAAATGCTGCCCTAAAATTTAGAACATTAATCATAAGGCCTGATATTTTGTCTCTGCTTCTGCTACTACTGTACTTTGTTTTATTGTACCCCCCGGAACAATTACTCCGTGAGAGGAAATGAGAATCGATGTAAAGGCAATGGATCTGTGCTCGTCATCTCACTGTCTGTGGGCAGTAATTAAGAACGGTTGCATTTATCACGGTTCAAGTTAGCATTGCTGTTCGTGTTGTTCTCGTTCACATTCATTTAAAGTGAGGGATTTTAATAAACATTTTATTCTAGGTTTTAAGTAGTCTTGACCTATTGCAATGACTGTTTGAGGACTGCAGTCTGTTGCCTTTCCAATATTACTCATCGCCGTTGCTCGTTACAAGTGGGAAAACTGGTCATGTTAACGGGATTGGGGGGGGGGGTGGGGGCACTAAAACAAGCCTCGTCTGTTTCAGCATTGGGGAAATCGATGAAATAAAACGCAAGCAGAAACATTCCAAATGCTTTGTGAGAAAAGGGGGCTTCAGAAATGCCTTAAATGCCAAGTTCACTGATATTACGGTGAACCTTACCACGCACACATTGCGTTGTGCAGTTATTTTATTTGACATTTCCCTGCTGTTTTAACTCTAGTGTAAAAATATTCGAGCCTTTTTTTTAAAAAAATTGCTGGTTTTATTTATGTTTCCATATGGTGTATTTTCAGGTACATGACCATTGTAAACTGCTGTAATTAATCTGTCATGACAACGCAGAGTATATGATCAGCATGATGTAACCATTACTAACTTTATTACTCGTGTCTTTTGTCCAATCATCATGAAATAAAGTGAAAGTTCCAAGTACGTTTGACTTATTGATTGGTGCATTAGTTGGTATGTGGAAAGTGCTGTTTTTAATGTGGCTTCCAGCACAATTCTACAACAAAAACTGGTAATATTCAATTGTTCTACAGTATTTACTGTATGCAAACTTTGCTGCAACTTTTGTTTGTTAAAGAAAACAGAACCCATGTTTTTGTTTCAAAACACTCCAATTTAAGTGACGTGGCAAGTGTCATGTGGCATGTGAACAATTTCAAGAGTATTGCACAGTATAAAGTTTACACAACACGGTTCACCGCTAGTAAAGCAGCAAAGATGGGAGCTTGAAGCACAGCTGGGGTGGGTGGTGCGGGGCGAATCGAGCAGAACACAAAGATTGTGCACTATCTGAGTGAGAACACAGGGAGGTTGGAGTCAAAGCCTGAGAGGAGAAGCCACTGAAACAAGATAGCTATAGATTTAGCCCTTTTCCCCCATCCCCCTCCACTGAATTAGCAGATCATATATCATTATTTTATCAGCATCAACATCCTGCACCACCGCAACAAATTACATTTTATTTAGATTGCTTTTTCTCGTCGGTAATTTTCAATTACATTTATATTGCACCTTTCGTGCCGAGAGGCCATCTTAAAGTGCTTCACACTTTGATATCATTCGGAGAGTCAGGGAGGGAGCTTGGGGGGGTTGGGGGTGGAATGATGTTAAAGCGTGGTCAAAGAAGTCATAAGGCAGGCTTTGAAAGTGGGAAGAAAAGGGTTAGTTGGAAGCATGCTGAAGTGTGGGGACATTACTCCTTTCCCCCACTGAATTTAGCAAATCTTACTATATTTTATTTCACTGGAATGATTTCCATCGATGAAGAAACTACCTTGCTTCACTTTTGCGGGGGTGGACCTGGGGGTCATTTGTGGTGCAAGCGGCTCTGCTATTGGTGAAAACTTTATTTTGGAGCTGCAGTGAGAATTGTAAATGCATTGGGTTAAACGCTTTCTGCATTTGCCATTCATTTTTGGAGACGTCATTTCAGCTGCAAAAGGAAATGAAGATCTCTATCCCCTTGATGGTGGTTAAGGCAGTCTCAGACCACAGCAGACTTGAGCACGCAACCACAAACTAGCCCATATTCAGCTCGTTACTAAATTAAATTTATTTAACTCAAACATAGCATTGCAATGTAGAATGCAGTGGTCGTTGATAAAGATTTTCGTCAGATACCAGGTGTCGATATTTTAATTAACACTGCAGTGATAATTATTACATCATTCAAAATGACACTGCTGATTTCTTAATTTGTTGACTGGATTGTATAGGTGATACACCACTAAAACCTAACCCTCGATGGCTGGCCAGTGTCATTTACCACAACATACGAATTTTCACTTCAGCAGCTTTTTCATCTTTCAGTCTTCATAAGACGTGTCAGTCCTTCGGTCACAAACTCGGATAAAACGTATACAGACGTAGTTGAGCTTCCATGTGTCACAATGCATTAATGCTCCAATGTAAGTTACAGACATCAAATCGACATGATCTTGAACGTTTAAAATGTATTCAATCTTATTAACCCTAAGAAGATGAGACATTTCAGGCTGTTGACCTTTTGTAATAAGTCAAGGAATTCATTTGAATTCTTAGCTCTAACATTTTAATTTTCTAAATATAACAATACGTTATATTATGTGTTATATTTTGCTCCACAACTAAGGACCCCCTACTTCAATTTGGCCCCAAGCTGCTGATTATAAAATATACTTACAATGGCAGTTTGTCACTGGTATAGAAATTTAGTCCAGCGGTGAGGCACATTATTAAAGTATATAGTTGTCATAGAGTATTAACTGTAGCCTGGTGGCATTAATAGATAAGTGTCAGATGCTGTTTAATGGAATGAAGTGGTACAATTTGAGGGAAAAAAAGACAATTTTGTCCCTTATATCCTAAATGATGATGTTCTTAATAATGAGGACCAGAAATATCTAGGGGCATAAATATATAATTATAAAAAATAGAAATGCATGTGGAAAAATTCATAAACATGGCAGATTTAATTGTGTTTTACATATACAGGAATTGGATATAAAATTCCTCCAATAATCCTGACTGGAGAATAGGAGTCAATACCAATACTTTGCAAAATATATACACATATTTAAAAATAGATTACAACAACAACAACAACAAGATTCCATTTATAAAGCGCCTTTCACGTCAGGAGGACGTCCCAAGGCACTGCAGAGTTGGGTCATGACCCGAGCAGGGGGGAAATGGTCAGGGTGAGGGGAGGGAAGGGAGGGAGTGAGGAGGGGGGAAATTACTATTGAACTGCAAGTTTCTTACAGCATATCAGACTGTCTAACTCAGGCTCCAATTGGGTTTATTAAAGACAGAGAATTATATAATGAGCAGCCAAGGATTACAGAATCACCTGCAATCAATTTCATTGATTGTTCACATAAACGGGAAAGACTGATTTCCTCTGTACACATGGTTAGTGTAACCCAACTGGATCCCTAATCAGGACACGTGTCCGAAATATAAATTCCTAAAGTGCAGTTTTGCTATTCGATATTCCTCCTAACGAGAAATATTTATAAATCTAAAAAAATTAAAAATCCCAAATTCTTGGAACAAAATGAAGCAAGGATGTACCTTTAAGACGATTTAACAAAGCCTGATTGTAGTGTAAGCATGTAATGGAAGACCAAGTGCTGAACAGCAGCAGTCAATGGTCAGAAGGGCTCTTTGTGTTGGAGTGAAATGTCACAAGAAGCCTAATTACCACATAGCGCAGAGACAAATTGATTTTTGCAATGAGACAAAGATGCCCGAGTCACATTTTTCTCCAGACACTCAGCCGTTTGTAAGTTAACTGAACCCTTGTTTTCCCCAGAACAGAAGCACAGTGTACAATAAGTTAATTGCCACTTGGCTATAAATACCATCGTTTCTTTATTTTTTAGCAAAGCTCCTAGAACATTTTATGGCATCTGTACGCGAGAGTGCATGATTTAAATCAAAATCTATAATCAGAATGAACATGTTAACAAGGATCCTCGATTTCTGAAATTGCTTCCAGAAATCCAGGACTAATGGCCTATGCTCCAGGACATTATTAAAGGAAACTAAAGCCGTGTTAGTGGAAGCAAGGGAAAGGGTCATAATCCATAGTGGAGAGACTTTAATCATCGTGTGGCTTTAGGAGATTTACATTTGGTCGAGTCTCTCTCTGAACACTATCGTGGTATGTTCAAGAATACTGTCTGTAGATTGTAAGAAAAGATTTGCAAATTTAAGTAAACTGCACAATGCAGCAATATTCAATCTCAGAGAATATAGCCAGGCCTGTCCCAGTGCGACTAAACATTTTAATTTTAACAGATAATTTCATTCATTTTTACTGGATTTGACACATTTTACATGGTCTACATAAAGAGAAATATTTATATAAACTAAAAGGCCACATTTACACATGATTGCACATATGCAGAAATGTAGACAGATAAACATAGTACTTTTTTTTATTCGGTCATTTTAGGTTCCAACTGACTTCTGATTTATGACCATATTAAAGGTCACCCCCACTACTTTAAAGTGACATGTTTTTTTTCTCCTCATTCTCCTTTTCTACATTCACTGCTCATCCAATTCTCCCCAAATTTCAAGTAATTGATTACTCGTACTTCCAAGGATGTTTGTGGTGAAATTTAATGCCACACTTGCCTAGAACAACATTTCCTTCATTTCTAATAAAGCGCCTTTTAAAACACTTTTGAGAATGTTGCTTTTATGCGAAAGGTAAATTGTTGTATGAATATATGGAACATTAAGGCTGCACCAAATTTTTGATTTATTGAAATTCAGTATATATTCAGTATGTATAAGCCTCAATTGATCATGCAGGTGGTCAAATAGAGGAAATAAAAGTTACCTCTGGCTTGATACAATTTGCATTTAGATAGCGTCTTTCAACATAAGATAACACAGCAGAATGCTTCGCAGAGATGCTGTCAGTTGTTGCGCAAGTTAGGAAGAGTGGGACAGCGAGGTCATCATAGATCATTCAGGTAGGCTTCATCATAGGGTCATTCAGATGAGATTTAAAATAGACGATATTTTTTTTTCCTCGGTGGTAAACCATTGCAAGTCATATTGTAAGTTATTTCAGTAGTTGATAAAATGATGCACGTTATTACCAGGAGTACAAAATGCAATATAGATGTAATATATTATCCTGTGACATTCAGCAGTGTTGGGAATCTGGAAATTATTATCTTTAGTGTGATTACTGTTACAACTGCCTTAACTTCAAATTAACAAGTCGCACACTTTCCTACAACATAATTGTAATGCTGAATATATTATGCACCTTCAGCAAGTTGCATGCAGTTGCTTTAATAATTTACTGTGCATACTGTGATTGGCTATCCTGATATAATTGATCTATATTTTAGTTTTAGTATCTAATTGCGCCTTGTTTGCTTACACATTAAGGTTCAGCCTGGCACCAGTTCAAGAGCCACTCAATATTTAAATTTGGAAATCCATTTAACTCCAGTTTGAGCTGCAGCATTTCTTAAAAGGTTAATTTTTTAAAATGTAATTGTTTAGAGGCCAATTACTGGTAATCAAGAATTGAAAGATATTCTGTAAGTGCATCTGAGGTGGTCAATTTCAGCAATTTTTTCTACACTTATGCATCAATGTCTCCTTGCTATTATAACCTTTCCCCTTAAAAATAAGCATGAGGTTTTGTATGTGATTATTTACAGGCAGATATGAAGAGTTTATGTTTCTCCCCACTCATGGGATGGGGTGTGTAATTTGAGTAACTCCGAATCAGACTCCTTAGACCTCAATCGCTCCAATTTACAAATCGAAAGTATAACTGGTTGGATGTGCATGAGTAACTAATTACTCCTATCTAATTTTCCATCCCTGTGGGGAAGTGCTTAGTCTGTTTGGCAGCTCACTCAATGACTTGGCTGGGATAGAAGATATTTGTGATTTTCATCTATCAGATGAAGCTTTAGGTCAATAATGCCATTTTTTAAATCTTAAGTGTTAACTCCCTGCAGTATTTAAATACGTCAAAATGCCCAATAGATTCAACCCCATTATGTTATTGGTAAGAGTTCAGGCTATTGTAAGCTGCAAACCATAATCGTGCACTTCCTCAAGCTATCTGGCCAGATGTGAATGTCCTTTTACACCTTCAGAAATATATTAACAGACAATGGTCTTAAAATCGCTCATCAGACATTGGTTTATTTTCCTGGGGAGTATCTATGTCTGTTGGTGCATCTTCAAATTCTGATGTGTCACTTTGAAACCTTGAAAGGTTTTCTTGCTCCACATATCAGACTATTATCGTCATCGTTCGAAATCCTTCTGAAAATGAATCAGGAGAATCCTCTAGAGAGCCGGGTTCATCGTCAACAAAATTTAACAGCTTTTTGATCTGATTATTTGCGATGAAAAATGTAATGTTCCATGTGCTATGGAATGCATTGTTGAATCTATTATGAAAAAGCAGAAACTTCATTCCTAAAGACTGGCTATTGCCCCCTCCCTCCAACTTCAGCCTAACGGTTGCACCTGAAATCAATTCCAAGATATTTACCACCATTGGCAACCCTGATTGTTGTGGAACTAGTGTTTCAGTGCAACTTCACAGATGCTAATCAAGATCAGTAAAATCTGGTTAGCTGGATTTTAGATAAATCTGCTATTTTGCTAAATTTAAGATAGGTGTTTTTTTTAAACAATAATTTACATGGATCAGGAATCCAACTTCTGGATACTGCAGTTGACATTTAAGAGGATTGTTGAAAATATTTATATTTGATGATTTGATTCACTGTGAAGGAAATTACCGTGTGAAAGAATCAAATAGTACTGCGACAGCTGGGCAGTCACTCTCTGCAATTACTAAATGGTTACTATACATTTATGTCTCGAATTAGGCCAATTCTGCTCAGAGTTGCTCGGAGGTCAAAAATTGAGAACAAAGCAGTATTTAAGGGCTCTTTAGAGTCCATGGCAGTTTCTCTCGCCAGACACATTGGAGACCACATAAATGCAGCTATTTGGAAGATTGAGGATTAATAGCAGGCAAACTCTTTTGCAATTATCTGATTATGCATGGGTGTGGTGGGAAAATCCAGGAAACATTGAACTCTACTTGGTCAACACGAGAAGTATTCCCTTTAAGATTTCGATTTTGCTGGAACCAGTTCAATTGGATCATTAGATCATTGATGTAATCTCAAGATAATTAAATCATGTAAGACTGTGGCATTTTTAAAGGGCATTTTCCTCCTACACTGGCAACAGGCTCTCAGTTACTGAAATACCCAAAGGCAGCTTTCTTTGAAAAGCTTGCCATTGTTATTGGTGTTTATTTTGGTAACTGTCTCCAAACAGACACAAGAGTACAAATAGAATAAAGCACGTAAATACTGTATAAATTATGCTGTGGAGATTTCTTATAGTAAGAAATAGTAATAGTTAGTACGGCCAATCTTTAGAAACGCCTGGGAAAAGATGGCTTTTCATAACCGATTCAACGCGATACCCCATTGAATCTGTCAATGGAAAGCTGCACAGCTCATCCCCAAGTTTCAAGCTTGTAAATGTTTGTGCGGAGGCACAGAGGAAATATTTACGAACAGTACGTCACGTACGCTGTTCTGGGGTTTTATTGTTGCTGACGGTGGATGGAAGAAAATTCAGCGATGGAGTGTGGGCGGGCAACGGTTATTGGGGCATAAGCTTTGGCGGGGCAGGGATTTTATATGGAATCGGTTGTTTGGTTACGGAACAATTATGTTTTTGTACAGCCGGTGTAATACTCCAGAACGCTTCGGGAGCAGTGACTCCCAGGGCGTTGTCATGGTTGCAGCTCGGCTTGCTGGTGCTTTAATAATAATCCCTCCAAAACCCAAAACAATCATAAATTGGTCATCTTCAATCCATGACTGTTTGTGGGACACTGCTGTGCGCAATTGGCTGCCGCGTTCGCCCACAAATATACAGTCAATTCACTTTACAGTGTGTTGTGTGAAGCGCTTTGGGACGTCCTCCCGACGTGAAAAGCGCTATATCAAATGCAAGGATTATTATTATTATTTAGAGGGAGCGCACAGCTGTTTGATTTATTTCTAAACCCCCCCCCAGCTTTGCTGGTGAGAAAGTAATTCTTCGGTCCGTCTTTTTCGCACAGGTGGACAGAAATTCCCGCGTTTTATCGTTTTCTTACCCGCGGCAATAGGCGTCGTAATGCGCCTCATACTTCAGGGCCACAAACAGACACAGAAGTGGCTGGGAACGCGCAGCAGGTCAGTTCAGGTCAGGTCAGGTCCAGCGACTGTTGGGAGAGAGGAAAGTGGGTGGACGTTGCAGGTCGACGACCTTTACTGACCGAACGGAAAGGAATGAATACTCTCGGGCCACGTATCTCGGGCAAAGCCTCGCTCTTTGGGTAATTAAACGTATGCCCTCCAGTTACGGTTCACTGGTCAGTGAATCCATAACTAGAGGGTAATACCAGTGAACCCCCATCCCACCCCCCCAAACCCCACCCCCCAAACCCCCCACCCCCCCCCCCAACCCCACCAGCGCCGCATTGGAGCATCAGCTTAGACGGCGTGATCCCAAGTCACGACGTGGGGGGCTTGAACCCAGACAACCCCGGAGCGCGAGTGGCCGAGGCAGAAAAGGACCGGGCGACTGCCCCGCCCCGCCCCGCCCTAGCCCCCCCCTCCCGCCGAACGCGAGCCGACCAACTGACAGACCCCCCGCCCCGCCACCCACCCTCGAGCCCGAGGCGGGCGACTGACAACCCGCCGGACTCAAAGGTGAGGAGGTTCTGCCCACCTGAGCCGGGACCCCAGCGGAGGCATTGTGGAGTCCTGAGCTCAGTGGTTAGAGCACTCGCTTTGCAAGTGAGAGACCTGAGTTCAATTCCAGGCAGAGGGCGAAACCTTGGGCAAGTTTCCTTACTCCACACAGAGCCTAATAATAATCCCTCCAAAACCAAACACAATAATAAATTGGTCACTTTCAATCCACGACTGTTTGTGGGACATTGTTGTGCGCAATTGGCTGCCGCGTTCGCCCACAAATTTTCAGTCAATTCACTTTTCAGTGTGTTCTGTGAAGCGCTTTGGGACGTCCTCCCGACGTGAAAAGCGCTATATCAAATGCAAGGATTATTATTATTATTATTATTGACCTGAGGGTGTACCTGAGGGTGGGTGGGTGGGTGGGGTCGGTGGGGTGGGGGGTGCGGGCGGGCGGGCGGGCAAGAGGGGGTAAGGGAGCGAATCCCCGGTCACACCCATCGCCCGGCGGAGACTTAGTCGGTCGGTCGGGTCCGTCGAGTCGAAGAAATGGAGGAGGGGGGAGTGTCAGTCAATCAATCAATCAATCAATCAATCAATCGATCGATCAATCAATCGATCAATCGATGGGCTGTGTGGGGCTGTCGGTCGCCGCCCTCGCGCTCAGGAGTGGGCGGGACGTTGCTGTCAGCGGGCGCTCGAGGGCCGCCGGCGGGCGTCGGTCCGGCCTCGCGCAACTCTCGGGGCGCGGGCAACGGGGGTGAGGGGCGGGAGCGGAGGGCGGGGAAGGGGCGGGTTGGTCGGTCCTTTTCGATCACCGGCTCGCGCTCGGGGGGGGCTGTCGGTCGCTCTCCTCCTCGCGCTGAGGGGCTGTCAGTTGCTCTCCCGCTCGCGCTGAGGGGCTGTCGGTCGCTCTCCCGCTCTCGCGCTGAGGGGCTGTCAGTTGCTCTCCCGCTCGCGCTGAGGGGCTGTCAGTTGCTCTCGCGCTGAGGGGCTGTCGGTCGCTCGCGCTCTCGCGCTGAAGGGCTGTCAGTTGCTCTCCCGCTCTCGCGCTGAGGGGCTGTCGGTCGCTCGCGCTCTCGCGCGGTCAGTCCAAGTCCAAGTCCAAGTCCAGTCAGTCAGCAGCCGAGCTCTCCCCCGGCCTTCACCCTCCGCCTCCCCCTCAACACCACCGCCGGCGTCCGTCCCTCCCTCCCCGTCGCCGGACTCCTTCAAACCGCAATGACATCCCGGAGGTAAGAGGCTGAACTCTTTTTTTTATTCTTTTCTTTACACACACACACCCCCTCACACACACCCCCCCACCCCCTCACACACACTCACACACCCTCACACACACCCTCACCCCCTCACACACACTCACACCCACACCCCCTCACACACACTCACACCCTCCCCACACACACACACCCTCACACACACACAACTCACACACACACACACCCCCACACCCCCTCTCACACACACACACCCTCACACACACCCCCCCACCCCCTCACACACACACACACCCCCAACCCTCACACACACACACCCCCACACCCCCCCCACACACACTCTACCCCCACACCCCTCACACACACACACAACCCACACACTACCCCCCACCCCCTCACACACACACCCCACCCCCCACCCCCACCCCCCCCCCCCCACACACACACACACACACTGCGTCCTTCAGGACCTTTGAGATCCTTTCCCTCAAACTCCAACCCGTCCCCACCGCCGCCACCACACAAAAAAAGTGAGTCCGGTGGAGCGTTTCCTTCACTTGTTTCCTGGCCTTCAACTCGGCGGCGGCGGCGGAGGAGGGGGGGGGGGGAGGGGGCGGCCGGTGTCCGGGGCGGAGGGGGGGGGGGGGCGGCCGGTGTCCAGGGAGGAGGGGGGGGGGGGCGGCCGGTGTCCGGGCGGCGGGCGGTTGGTTTAATCCGAAGCCGCTGGGAGTCCGGTTTGGTCTCTAACGTCCATCTCAGGCCTCCCCCCCCCCCCCCGGATTACGGAACGAGAGTAGATTAATGGTGTGTGTTTCTCGCCCCCACCCACCCACACACTACATACACAAACACTACCCCCCACACACACACTACCCCCCCCCCACACACACACACACTACTCCCCCCCCCCCACACACACACACACACACACTACCACCCCCCCACCCACTACACCCCCCACCCACACACTACCCCCCCACACACACACTACCCCCCCCCACCCACCCACTTGGTTGTCAAAGACACCCCTGTTGTGTTTTGTGTTGTGAAACTCTCTCCCCCCCAAAAAAAAACAGCTTAATGTGTTCAGTCCGAGTCAGTTCAGTTCGGTCCGTGTCAGGGATTCCTATTCCTAACCTATGCAAAACGTCCGCTTGGCACTTGTCTCCTCGCCAAGTTTTTTCCCTGGGAATACGGCTTTATTTTTTTTTCTTCTTAACACCCACCCCCACCCCCCCAAAAAAAAAATTTCTAAAAAAAAATTATGTATCTGTTTTATATTTATTTATGTATTTTATATATATAAAATATATTTTATTTCAAGTCGTATAAATATATATATACACACATGTATATGTGTGTAAGTGGGGGCGGAGGGTGCAATTAGCCATTTTATACAGTTTTGTTTATATGTATACACACCAGGTGACCAAAAAATTTGTGATACCCTGTATAATAGTTATTTTGTTCCTTCATCGTTGCTTTAAGACTTGTTCGACGGTGTAATGGTATTGTGACTCTTTGTGCCCCCCCCGTACAAGCGAGTAAGTGGGCATAAGCCCGGTATCTTTTTGTAGAGAACAGACGAAAGAAATGTATGGATGATGTGAGGATGCTGGTAGTTGTTTGGAAGGTTAGTACAGTAGTAACGTTCAAACACACTTGTTTTGCTGTGGCTCTGCACTTTCTCGTGGGCTTCTGTGGAAAAATGTCTTCTAAACGATCCGGAGACTGTGTGATTTTTCTGGGGTACGTACAAGGAATTTGTTATCGCTCGAAAGAGAATCCCCCATCAAAATTTACATTAGTGTCTTAACATCTCTCATGGTGGTTGTGTGTAATTAGTTTTTGTCAAGAGAAATTTGGGCAGACTAAATGCCCCACTTCACAGCAATAATTTAGCATCTAAAGACAGTGTACTTAGCCAGTACAACATAATCTTTAATACAGAAAATAAACTTTCCTCACACAATCATTGATGTTTTATTGATCTTGGCCACAACATATTTAAGATGGAATTGCACACCAGATGGTATTGACTTGCTGGAAAATGTAATACTGTATATACAGTAAATCATCTTGGGTTACTGCTGCAATTGTACTTACCGCCTCTAATTGTTTTGAACCTATTCAAATTACATTTTCCATTAAAGTTTAGCACTTGGAATCACATTGTCTAAGTTGACATTCCAATGCAGTACTGGGGTGGTGTTGCATTGCTGGAGATGCTGTCCTTCAGGTGAGACATTAAACCAAGGTCCCATCTGCCAGTTTAGATCTATATTAAATCTCCTATCACTCTATTTGAAAAGAGAGAGTAGTTTCCCCCAGTGTCCTGGCCAACAATCCTCCAAATAAAAAGTTTGTCACTCATTCCATGGCTGTTTGTGCCACATTACTGTGAGCAACTGGCTGCTGTGTCCCACCCACAATATACGCAGTCAATCAGTGCTTTGAGATGGGCTTAACGACATGATAAGGCATTATATCAAATGCAAGGATTATTATTATATGAAAGAGAAGGGGTATGGGAATAAAGTGGAGGGGTGGGATTGAAGCGATATCCTTGCTCTGTGACCTGGTGCAGGCTTAATTGCCAAATGGCCTTCCTCTATGCTAAGATTTCTATGTTTCTAAGTTAATGAGTTCTGTCTTCACTCAATAGTTTTAGCAAAATTAACTGTGGGACTGAAAAGATTGCTCTTGAGGGAGCTGACAAAGACACGATAGGCCAACTAGTCTTCTTCTGTGCTGAAAATCCTATGGTTCTACTATTCAGTTCATTTCTTTAAATGCATGGCATGAAAATTTAAATAATGTTGAAAGGTATTACCCTACCAGAGTGCATTTTTTCATTATGATGAAAATGACAGACAGCTCTGCCAGAGGCCTAAATACACCAAGAATGAGCTTATAAGCCTTTTTTGTCTTAAACTTTACAACCATGCAGAATTGTGGAAAAAAATATTCAGTCTTAATATGGAAGCTGGTTCTTGTTAAGAACTGTGGGAAACTGACTTCCACATTAAGACTGAAATGGTTTACAAGCAAAGAATTTGGTATGCTTTCAAAGGCTGATGGCTCAGTCAATGCACACCTTAAGAATTTGCTTAAAGGAGAGATTTTACTCATTGTTTTAAGTAATAAATATTAAAATTATAAAAAATTAATTTAAGTTGAGGGGTAAAGTAATTAAAACATGAAAAAAACAGATTTTTCTCAAAATATGTAGAGTAGTATAAGAATGTTTGATGTAGCATAACTACCAAGTCCATAATTGCCCATAAGCCTGTATTTTAATATTTTTCTTGATCCATCAGTTTGTCAGACTTCAGTTTTGCCACTGTTCTGGTTGCCAAATAGTATTTATTTTTGATTCGATGTCTAAATATTCTGTTGGAATATATGCTACCATTTCTTTCACTTACTGCTTGACCTCTAACAGCCCATCTATGGCACTGATTTATTTTCGGTGCAGCAACTGTTTTTGTAAGCAAACAAAGGTAAATAGTTGGCCTGGGTACTGGGAAAAATTGCTTTACCATTTTGAAGTGCCAGGGCTTATTAACATCTACCTGAACTGGGAGTCAGGACCTTGGGTAAAGACACACTAAGTCCAAGTTATACATTTATGATCAAAATAACAAGATTACATTTGTATAGCGCCTTTCACGTCGGGAGGATGTCCCAAGGCACTGAATAAATGAAGTGTAATGTTGCAGAATATAGCACACAAAATTATTGTTGCAACACTTGTACCTTCGTAGCTTGGCATAATAAATACAACATTGGAGGTGCTGCCTCAGCAGGTGTAATGATGGTAGAGGAGGAGAAGGAAGGCCAAGAGTACAACAGTAGCTGGAGTCCTTGGCAGAGAGGGCAAAAAGACTGCATTGCCGGTTATCTGAAGGAGCCAGACAATATATGCTGAGATGTGTATGATCATCGGTCATGAAGGAACAATATCTGAGGAGGTTAAAGTACTCAAGGAAGCCATAACAGAACTCTGCTATGATAAGACCTGAATTTAAATCACATGATACAGTAAGAACATACCTATCAATTGAGCTGAGGCTTTTGTCGTGTTGAATTTCTATGTATTTGATTATTTTTGCAGTCCTTTTGAAAATATTGGTAAGGTGAGTTAATTTGCTGTGCCCACAGCATTGCTTAAGTCACTAACACTTTGAATACTAAAGCGCCCCAGTGCTTAAACAGATTTCTTATCGGAAGAGATGTCAGTAAAACATATCAGGATATGTAGCAGATGATTCCCTGGGAAATTCCAGGGTTTGTTCCTGGGTATTTGCAGGACCAGCTATGCAGAGTCCTTTGACTACATGAGTCCTCCAAGACTAACCTGCCAGAAAGGTGCTATAAATGCATGCTGTTGTTGAGTTGAGTTGATGGCAATTCATCTGTTATGAAACAACATGTAGGTATTCATCTCAGTATTCTGGGTCACAAATTTCTTCGGACTGATCATACAGGAAATACATTGCCATGGGATTCTGCCTAGTAAAGGTGATGTATTACCACTTAGAGCACTGGGTGTCAATATGATCAGCGGAAGTAATGTATCATCTACTTCAAAGTTCTTGGCAATTAATGTTAGTGAACCTCAAAGAATGCAGTTTTCTAGTGGGATTAAAGTACAATGTTTCATGTTAATGGATTCAATAATTATCCAAGGTGTTATTGAATTTGTCATGCATTTGCCCATCTATTCCAAAAAAAACTAACAATAAGTATGAGCCTGCAACACATTTGTTGCACGATCAAAGATATTCAGCATTGACATCTTGCATTCTTACACATGGGACCTGACTCTTCTTCTCAGCATTTGAGTGCTCTCATAGGATTGAGTTAAGACAGAATCTTATAAAGCTGCACTAAAATGTAGAGTCACTCAAGGTAAAGTAGGGGAAAATAATCATGCATGATCGACATCAAATGGTCAGAAAAATCCACAGTGATCTAATATAGTAATTATTCTTGAATCATTTTGTGGGTTGTTTTTGTATTGTAAAGCTGATAACTTGTAAAGGATATTCTTTGTTCCGGAAATGGAATGTGTTCCAGTTATTTCTAATAGGGCTTTTGTAATCAGCGCATGTTAATGGAATAACACAAGAATCAGTAGGGGGCGATACAATTTCTAGAAGAATAATTGTATTGTGCCAAACAGGAGTGAACATTATGCCAAAACGTATTTATGATAGGTTACTCTAGAAGTGAATGTTAGTTATAAGAATTTTGTCATATTATTAGAGTTAGGTCAGAAGATCAGCCATGATCTTATTGAATGGCGGGGTAGGCTCGAGAGGCCGAATGGCCTACTCCTGCTCCTAATTCTTATATTCTTATGTTCTTATTATCTATGATATATTATCTATTATGTACTCAGACTTGGAACTCACATATTCTATGCTGATACTGTACTGCATTGCTGAGGGCGTGCTGCATTGTCAGACGTACCAATCCTTTGGATGAGACCTTAAAATTCAGGGTCCTGCAAGACCATTTGTTCTGTATATTTAGAATTCTTGCCAAAAATAAATTGTTATATATATAGACACTATTATATATAGACAGTTACTTTTTCCCCAAAGATTACTGCCTGTTTCCGTGTTCTAACGAGTCATTCACAGTTATCCAATCAAATAAATTAGTTACAAGCCAAAGAAGTTAAACTAACACTTTGCCAAACATTAAAAAAAGAATAATATTTGTAGCATTTCACATACATCAGAATTAGCATCATCCTTTTTGTGTTAAATTTCTATTGTCACTAATGAACATAATTTCCTTCAATTAATCTGTAACGGTAACATTTTTCCAGTAACTTTTTTTATATGGCTAGTTTGGTTATCTCATAACACCATTTCCTCTTTATCCTGAAGTGGCATGTTTTATCAGTGACCTCAGCTTTTAAGTTTCTTGTTTTTCTTATGGTATAGTTAGTGCAACTTTTTTTACAGTAACCTTGATGTTGGTTGTATTTATAAGTCTTGCGCATTCTATTTTATTTTAATGAAACCATGTCCTTTGTTTTTTTAAAAAAACGTTTTGGAGATATCGCTTTTCTAGAGTATAGAAGTCAATGGAAAGAATGCATTCAGGACAGGTCATTTTTAGTCATTTTAAAAAGAAATTGTTTAGAACCAGTTGGCTAATGTATGTTATGAGCCTGTTGCCAGTATTTTAAGAGGGGATTACAACAACAACAACAAGATTGCATTTATAAAGCGCCTTTCACGTGGGGAGGATGTCCCAAGGCGCTGGACAATTGGGTCGGGACCCGAGAAGGGAGCTGAAGGCAGGAGCTGAATTAGCATGACTCATGGTCCTTGTTGTCAATCACCGTTTTCCAGCACAATCTAAAAGTTCTTTGCTGGCTGCAGCATTTATTTTAATTGCATTGAAATGCTTGGGTTGGTCTCCAAAACCAGTAAGTTTGCTGTTTTCTTACTCAAACTAGTGCTGCCTGCCACAAAGAGTCTGCCACATGCATTTGGATTTAGGAATGTACATAACTAAAGAATAAAATTGAAATGTATCTGTCAAATACCTAAATAATACTACATTACATAATTAATACTGTCATTACATTCAATGCTGTTTGTTTTTGGAGCAAAAACTGGGAAATGTTTTATTTCAGAGGAAACATTCCAAATTTTGTTATTAATGGGCGCAGAATTTCACATCATAAAGACTTGAAGGAGTATTCACTACTAAGTACTGTACTTGCTGATATACTATTTAAAATAATTACAAATGTAACTCCCATTGTAGTGCATAAATATAGCTCACTAGCAGCACCTAGCAGTTGAATCTGAGCTTTACAGCAGTCGATTGTGAATGGTTTGTTTAAGAATTAGAATGTTATATTGCATCTGTATCAAAAACAGGTACAATTTTTGAGGGGTGGAAAATATTGCAGACATGGAATTAGGAAATAGGACACATTTTAACATTAGGATTCAGAATCACAGTTGAGTCATAGTCTATATATCACACCTGAAAGCATTTAAAGTTAGTAGATGTAAAATGTTGGACTGAAAAATTTTGTTTTCTTCAACTTGTCCTTTTACATTAATGAAATCTAGATAAGTTTTGTAGGAAAAATATGTCTTCAGGTTAAATCTTTTTATAGAAACTAACTGTTGTAAATTATATGCTCTTTGTGTGAATTGACACTGGTACAAGCAGTGTTTTACTTCCTAAAAACGTCTGTTGCACTCTCTAAGATACCACTTTGATCTGATTTCCTTTTCCGCCCGCACAGGCTCATTTAAGCAGCTGTCACCTCAATTTTAAAAACCACTGAAGTATCATACTAATTTAGTGTTGCAGTAACTGAACGTGTCTTGCGCGTTGTCGTTTGTGTGAATGCTATCTCCTTAATCACTGTTACCAATTCCTGATTACATTCCTCATCCTCCAAGCTGTTCTGAAGCTATTGACTGGTGTGTATTTGAGCTGGATTAAAGGCCCTTATTTTGAGGGGCTGAAGAGCTTTGGACATTATGGTGAGGTATGGAAGCCATATATTTTTTAATAATAAAGATGGAGATTTGTTTTCATGTGGAAAAATACAGAAATTCTGTTGTATGTTAAGATTTTTTTTCATAGTAGTATGTGAGGTGGGCCACATGATATTAATAATCACTGGATATACACTAAGAACTACCTGACTGTAAAAATTAGGTATAGTTTTGCGTTGGTTACTTGCTGTCATTTTTAAATATTGTGAGACTCATTAAAAATCATTATGGATTTAAAAAAAAGTTGGGCGGGAAAGGTTTTCGTATTTTTTTCTTAGATTACTTTTTTTAATTAATTTTTCAAAGGATGCCTTTTCCAGTTTGGGTTTAATAGATTTTATTACATTTTATTTAAGTTTTATTTGCATGTCGTCTGGCAGGCTTTAAAAGTGGGCAAGGTGGGGGGGCAGGCAAGGGGACTCCAGGATGAATTCTAGAGAGTGGGGGCAGAATAGCTGTAGCTCCCCTGCCAATAGTCGGGTGGGGAATCAGGAGATGCTGGGTGATGGTGGAGTCATTGGAGCTGAGGGAATGGGGCTGATAGGCTCGCAGAGTCTCATGTGGGGAAAGGATAAAATCTTCATGGATCTAGATGGTCTGCAGCTTGTGTATGGAAGAGCTGCAGAATCTGGCGAGTAGGGTGTTGGAACAGTCAACCCTGGATGTGCTGAAGGCAAGAATGAGGGTCTTGACAGCTTGGAGGGAGAGGCGAGCAATTTTGTGGAGGTGAGAATAAGCTGAGCAAGTGAAAGCCCAAATGTGGGACTTGAACTGACAGTTTATGGTCAAACAAAACACCGAGCTTCTCACCTCTATGAGGTGGAGTGAGCGTCCGTGCAGGTCGGTGTGGTCAGCACCTGAGATAGTAATAACAATGATAATTTAGAACCACTGATTTGGCACCAGAACACAACGACAAAAGTTCATTCTCACTAGCTACTTTATCGTATTCTTTCAAATTCATGTACTGAACCCTTTGAGCGATTTGCTAGTATCTTTTTCCTTAATGCAAAACAACAACAACAAGATTCCATTTATTGAGCGCCTTTCACGTCGGGAGGACGTCCCAAGGCGCTGTACAGTTAGGTCAGAACCCGAGCAGGGGGGAAATGGTTAGGGTGAGGGGAGGGAAGGAAGGGAGCGAGGAGGGGGTAGAGAGTCGAAAAGGGAGCTGAAGGCACGGTCGAAGAGAAAGGTCTTGAGACCGGCCTTGAAGGAGGAAAGGGAGGAAGCGGCGAAGGCACTGGGGATAGAGTTCCAGAGCCTCGGGGCTGAGAGGCTGAAGGCCCGGCCACCGATGGTAGGGCGGTTGGGGCGGGGGATGTGGAGCAGACTGGAGCCAGAGGAACGGAGAGTACGGGCAGGTAGATAGGGGGATAGTAGGTCGGAGAGGTAGGAGGGAGCAAGGCCGTGAATGGCCTTGTAGGTGAAACCCATCTTGCTTAACTCCCTGTTGAATTGTGTCAGCTTGGTCACCTACTATCCACTTTACTCAGGTTCTGAAGGCATCATCGTCCAGATACTGGTACAGTACTGGAGTTTCTTTGTTGCTGACCTTTTAGAGATGATTAAACAGCAAAGGTGATGATGTTTATTGTGGCTACAAAGACCAGGATAACTTGCTATAACAGAAACCGTATTAATTTCCAGAAATTGAAGTGAAAAATAACCCTTTGCCAGCATTGCTCTGCTGTCAAAACTCATTTTAGACACCCTGCATTTAAACAGTTCAGCAGTGATTCTGTGAAACCCTTGTCAGAAAAGTCGCATGTCTGGATATGAAATCACTTTTCAATATGAATTTAGTATCAAAAATGGGATCTAAAATTAACATGATCAGCATGAAATGTCATGGTTTACAGTTGATCCAAAAAAAATGTCTTGGTGACTGCCTCGAATGTGGTATTTAGGCTGCAAACCAACAGTGAGGTGAACAGTCAAATATATTTGACTTTTGTCGTAGGAATTTATTTACCTGTTAAAATTACATGTGTTTAAAATTAATTTTGATAGCAGTTAGCAGATGTGCCCATAGTAAATGGTTATTTGCTTTCACTTTGAATTCTAATATTTCTAAAATTGGAAAGTTGAATAGTTGCTTGGAGAATTCCTGTGGGCTACACTTTGCAGTGTGACAAGAATTGGGAACCTTGCAGAAGATTTCTAGCTTCATTTTATGTTCAACCTTGGGCCTAGCTGTCTGTTGAACCAAGTAGAGGTGACTGACTGACAGAAGGAAGGGATGTGAAATAGTGAGTGTTCTCACTTCTTCGCATTTCAATGCCATGAAGTCTGCATAAGAAACAGCATTGCTGGAGAAGCATTGCAGCATTACATGAGGTATGCAGATACCTAGCTGCCATCTCAAAAGTGTGTGGTCTGTGAGACTACAAGGGGGAGAAAGTAGAGATACAAATATTTATTTAAAGAATAAAAATAACCCACTACACTTTTGGAAGAAGTTTTTGCAGTGTATGATCCATTCTTGCCTTCTCACTAGTTCTGCTTTGTAATTGTGAGGGTGGGGAGGAAATAAATTTAATGGGGTAGTGCGCTGCACAATGAAATGCTTCATGTACAGTATCACAGAATGATTACATGCAGATTGAAACAGTCACTCTGCCAAGTTCCTAGGTATAACTGCTTTGGGGAGGTGCGAAAACCAAAAGAAGAATCATTCCTAGGTTGCGTTTAATAACTAACTCAGAAAGCCATTGGAGACTTTTGGTTATCCTCTTGGCTGAAATCGGTGTGTAGACGATGAACGGCTCGTTGAAACTGAAGTTACTTATATACCTTCAAAATTGTGAAATCAACAACAACAGTTGACCTAGTTACTGCTGCAAATCCAGCTCACTTATTTGCAATTTGATGACAAGGGCTAAATTGCAGGATTGTTAGCAGAAAATTCCCATTTCCTGCTTTGAGCTCATAATCTTGGTTGACACTACTACTGGATAGCTGATTTTTTGCAGGTGCAGGTGCTGTCTTTCACATAAGACATTAAACCGAGATCTCTTCTTTCTATTCTTTATGTGCCTGTTAAAGATCCCATTACATGATTAAAATGAGAAGGTAGTTTTCCCAGGATCTTGGCAAATAATCCTTCAGAAAATTTGGTTATTTACCTCATAGCTATTTGTAGGATTTCGCCAACGAGCAAAATATAACTGCCTCGTTTGCCTATAAAAGCGATCACTATACTTGACAATTTTTTTCCTGTTATACAGGATGCTCTCAACAGAGTGCAACCATACATAAAGTTAAATAATTCCCACAAATCTACATACTTGATGGAATGTCATTTGTGAAAATATTTTCAGGTTTCATGGAACTTCCGTCCACCATCCCCACAATATTTTAGCAGTTAGCAGTGTCATTACTTCTCTATCTGCGATGAGTTTGGAAAAACATCGTTTCCCAAACAGTTCACACTCAGGTGAGAATTAGCTGAGGAATTAAGATGGTTTCCAAGACTACAGGCAAGCTCTCTGACAGCTCAAATTGACTGAGTCCTTTGAAACTTTCCAGAACTCCAACCAATGGTTAATTAAGATCAAAGGGCTTTTGCCAGGTGTTAGCAGACTTCAATAATAGTTTGTCTGGAGAGCCCAAAAGAGGGAACAAAAAGGAAATAGGTCTGAAGGTCAGATCAACATCTATAGAGAGAAAAAACTTGCCTGGTTTGTTTTCTGTTCTGCAAAGAAAACTACAGGTTTGCTGGGCAAAACAGATTGTGATCCCGTGGCACTATTTCTACTGTTCTATTATTTTACTTTTCCAAGTCATTAAATAGTGATTTAAATAACAAGCGTTGCATTTGATTTAGTGCTTTATCCAAACAATCTGTATTAAAAACATCCTTTTACTTCTGAGTAGTTCTTTTGTTTTAATTCATCTCCAACATTACTCCACACGCCTAATAATAATCCCTCCAAAAAACAAAAACAATAATAAATTGATAATTTTCAATCCATGACCGTTTGTGGGACACTGCTTTGCGCAATTGGCTGCCGTGTTTCACCCACAAATATACAGTCAATTCACTTTACAGCATATTCTGTGAAGCGCTTTGAGACATCTAGAAGACATGAAAAGCGCTATATCAAATCAAGGATTATTATTATGTCATGGAAATGTTTTAAAGATTTTTGTGAAGTCAAACAACACTGTGTAGGCAAACATATAAGAATGTCCACAAACATCCATGAAGTTATTGACCAATTTTATCTGGAGAACTGTGAGCCAGAACACCCTTTTGCCCTTTTCATTTCAAATAGTGCCACGGGATCAGATCCTTCTGAACAGGCTGACAGGATAGCACTGGCTACCACTTCAGCACTGACCAGCATTGGAATGTCAGCCTAACCTTTGAGCTCAAACTCCTAAGGTAGGGCTTGAACCAATAACCTTCTGACTCAGAGGCAAGAGCACCACCAACTCAGTCAGCCAGGTTGATACCCTTAACACGGATTAATTTCACAGAAAAATCCCCATGGTTTTTTAAATAGAGTTCAGTTTCAGTTCCTCTAAGATTATTTATTCATACATATTTTTAGTCAAATCATACATTCTACTAATAGAAGAACTCATCAAAATATCTCGAAGTATTTCACAGTAATTACTGTTGATTGTTTATTGACAGCAAACACAAGCAGCTATTTGCGTTAGGATGATCTACAAACAACCATCAAGCGGAAAATTAAGTTATCTGAAGGCTGTTGGCCAGGAAACTGAGAAAATTATTTCTCTTTTTGATAACTGTTTGGGATTATTAAAGTCCATCTCAGCAGGCAGAGCTCAACATGTCTAACATTTCATCTGATAGAAAGTACTGTATCTCCAACATTACAGTACTCTACTGGCACTACACTGGCAGACTATTAGCTTAAGTTACCATAAGACGCAGGAGTAGGCCATTCGGCCCCTCGAGCCTGCCCCGCCATTTAATAAGATCATGGCTGATCTTCTAACCTAATTCAATTTACCCGCCCTATGCCCGTATCCCTTAATCCCTCTATCCTTTAGAAAAAGTTGTGACACGAGGCTTGAACACATCACCTTCCGACCAGGGGCAAGGATGGAACTGAGTCAAGATTACACATTGTATTATCGTAAATACATCTAGAAGGTCCCTTTAGGGACAAATTAAATATTGAGTTTTACTTATCTTGTGAATCTCTCAATTAACTTCTGGAAAATTTTCAAGGGTGAAGAGGTGTAGCTCATCTATCTGATATTGTGCATCAGCCTTGTTGCAATCTTCTCTACTGCTAAGGGTCTAGGTGGATTCTTATGTTCCTGGACATGTGTAGTCTGACAAGAGCATTGTACAGCTTGAGCATGATTTGGGGGATTTGAACTTAATTAATTTAGCAATGTAATGATAATCTTTGCGTTTGATATAGGGCCCATAACATCTAAATGTTGCAAAGCACTTCAAGTGTAGTAACTGTGTATCTGTAACTCTAATTTTATGGATCACATTTTACAAAAGTCAGATAAGTAATCAATACCAGATTTTCCTGGATGGCAGCAATACATTTTATCAATTTTAGAATCTCTTCAGGGAAATGTGCTTGAACCCTCTTTTACTGGAGCAGATGGTACCAATAGTTTTACAATAACTTCTCACATTAGTACTCTAGAATTTAAGAATTCAGAATTTAAACATGCTCTTTATTGCTTCTTTACCAGAAAGCATCAGAAACGATATTTAGAATAATACCATTAGCTACTGGTAACATTTTTGTATGTTTCCAAGGAACATGGTTTATAGACTAATCATTCTATGATGAAGTTTATAAAATGTGTTTGTTAAAGTGCAGAGTTTTTCATTATTATCCTCAAAGCATCTTGCTTGAAATATTTATCAGGTAAGTGACCAAACTACCAAATTTCAGTGTTTATTAGGTGCCTGCATATTTGCCTGAAGAATATTGTATTCGGATGAGATGTTAATCCATGGCCACCCCTGCTTGTCCAGGTGGTTGTTAAAGATCCCACGGTCCTATTCAAAAAGAGAAGGGAGTTTATCCCGGTATTCTGCCCAACAATCCCCCAAATAAAATTGGTCATTCATTGAATGGCTGTTTGTGGGACATTGGAGTTCGCAAATTGGATTCTATTTTGTGGTGTTCACCCACAAAATACATACAATCACACCACTTTACACTATATCCTGTGCGTGCTCTGAGATAGCTTGATGACTTGATAAGGCACTATGTCAAGTGCAAGGATTATTATATACAGTTTTCTGAATATACCACTGGAATAAAAGATCCTAATTTTATCTGTTGTAAAGATTGTTTTACTTTGTAACATGACTTACTATCTAGGACGGGCTTAAAGAACCTAGGTATTTTTGCAAACTCATAATGAGAAAGGCTTTCAAATTTGACAACATTTCTGAAAAATCAAAACTGAAGTTTTTTTTTATCCAGATGTATTCTACAAAGTGGTTTTATTTTTCACGTTCTCTTAGTGCAAATTGCTCAGCTACTTGTGTTGACCTTGAGCGTTCTGTTTCTTTTTCAATCTTTATTTCTACTGTTTTCATCTTAACTTTCTGCTTGAGATTGATTATAATAAAATATTTTCTTGTAATTAGTGTGTACTTTAGGTATATTGAAGATTTTTGTGCTGTATACAGTGTACCCAGATAGCAATTGGTTGCCATGTTTTGCCCAGAAAATAGTCAATTCACTTTACAGTATATTACGTGAAGCGCTTTGAGACATCTCAAAGCCTGATAAGGTGCTATATCAAATGGAAGGATTATTATTATTACTGCTAAGTAAATAGAGGTGTGTGGAAAATTGACTAAGGTTTTGCCCTGCCCGGGAATCAAACGCGTGTTCTCTCGCCAGCGAGGCAAGTACTCTAACCAATATACTACAGGACTCCACATAAATATTTTATCAAGTGCTCGTGTGGTTTTGGTAGTCAGTATAATAATAGTACAGACTTTCTGGTAAATATAGATCTGGTCGCTTCCTAGCAATGTATTTTAATGCATACGGTCGACAATTAGGTGCAAATAAAAAAAAAGGATACATAAAACTGAAGAAAGCAGAAAGTTTGTTCCTTTTTTCTCGCGTGTATTAATGTCGTGCTATGCTATTGTGTTGCAATTCCAAGTCCCTGAATTTAATGGCAGAACTGTGAGAATTCTTTTGGTAATAGTGGTGGCTGTTCGTTAACCATGTTTGAATGTTGTTACTTGTGAATGGAACATTGGGCGGGTTTTGAATGGAAAATATGGCTAGCCACAAAGGGCTGTCAGAGCAAGTATATAAAGATGTGATCGTTGATCTCAAACGTCAGTTCGTATCTAACGTGAAAAAATGCGGTGTGTTTTACAAGTTAAATATTGAGCTTTACTTATCTTGTGAATCTCTCAATCAAGTCCTGGAAATTTTTTCAACCAACAACAGACATATTTGCTGAGAGTGCCCAATTTTTAAGACTCACAGAATTAGCACAATTTCATATTGGAGAGGTTTTTCTCAGAAATGGCGAAGAAAGCTGTGTCACAGAACATTCTACCTTCTGAAAAGTGTGGCTGCTGTTAGTGTTGTATAGAAATGTTTATGCTGTGCATAACAAAATAACAATTGTCAATTTGAAATTTGGGAATGATATGCATTAATTGATTTAGAAATTTGTTCTGAAATTGATTTGTGGAAGCCTCCTTATTAACCTCCGACCAAAATGTGGTTTCCACAGACCAATAATGCATTGTGCTGCTTTTAATACACCTTCTGCCAATTTTATGACATCCCAACATAAAGTTTCCACCAAGCACAGTTACGCAAATCCTATTTTCGTCTCATAGTATTCTTTAAGTAGAGTTTACTTTGCAATAATTCTGAATTGAGTGCCTACAAATTATTCTAAAACCAACATGTAAAGCAGTCATCCCAATTTGTGATGCTGCTAATCACACTTTGCTCGTCTCGGTTGTCACGTTTATTTCACCATACTTCTGACATTGTGTTCATCTCACTTTACGTCTTGTGATTGTCTACTAAAATACAATCCCATCAGCCACAACCCGAATGTAAGACTGTTTCCAGAATAATGATCAGGAATGGATATTACATATACGTATGAAACAATATGCCAATTCTGGTGACTTTACAAAGTTTTGTTTTCATGGATTATTATCTCGACAAATGAAAGAATTTTGTTTCTGTCTGGTAAGATATTACCAATGTGCTCTTCATTTCCATATGAATGAATCTTAAGGCAGGATATGTGTACCTGCCACAAATTGAAACAAGTCAGTATATTAGCAACATTAATGATATTATTCTTGGATGTCCTTAACCCACATGTTAGTTGTTTTTTGTGTAATGTTATATCCTTGGTGGATGTTGTGCAACTATAAATGAAGGCTTATTCCATAAAATAACTATGTGATAGAAAGTCATTCTTAAATGTTAAATTGAACCCAGATCTGAGAAGATGTCACTTCCAAACATTTACAATGCTCAGTTTTGGGGTATATATTAAATGGATTTTATTTATTTATTATTTAATTGTTTTATACAAATATTCTTATATTTCTGTTATGTAGGTGGTTCCACCCCAATATCACTGGGATTGAAGCGGAGCAGCTGTTATTGACCAGAGGGGTTCATGGGAGTTTCCTAGCTCGACCTAGTAAAAGTAATCCTGGGGACTTCACTTTATCAGTCAGGTAAGAAAATGGAATGTAGATAAAGAAGGTAAGATTTGTAAAGAATATTTGAATGGTAGACTAGTAAATTAAGAGGTCGAGAAGTTGACTCACAATTTGAGAGATGCAAACTTATTTTGCCTTAAAATTTAAAATTGGGAAGAATTGTGGAAAATTCTTTAATGCAATCTTAATTTGGAAGCTTTCCCCAAAAGCTCCTTCCTGGACTTCTATCCTATCCGTCGTCTGTCACTTATTCCTCCTTTTTTGAAAAGAAAACCTAAAATACTCAGCAAGTCAGGCAGCATCTATGGAGAAAGGAACCACCTTTTCCTCCTTGTTGTGATTGTTGAAATGCATGTTCTGAAATTGCTTTTCCATTGCTTCTACTGGAAATGTATAATAACTTTGAACCTGGAAGAAAGAAGTAATCACATAGTAGAATATCACACCTTGGGCTTGTACATATCGATTTGCGATTACAGCACCAATTTCAAACCCTAAAAAGATGAGATGTTTTCGGCCTATGTATCCCCAAGTCAAGCATACTCGCATTCCAGAAACCAGTTTTAAAATTCATTCTGGAATGTAGTGTTTAGTGCAAACCATTAATTTATTAAAAACATTAACTGCAAATAATTAATAATTCTTGCATTTGGATTTAATTATATTCCTGAGACATAAAATTATCACGAAAATTCAGAGAAGAAATAATATTGAACTTTGTTGAAATTTGAATGCAATAGATAGAAAATCCAGTTGAAACAAATATAGGGTTATTCTTCTGAGTCTGGTAAAAATTCATGAATTAAAATTCATTTTATATCATTATGCTAGAGGTAGATTATGGTAGAATTGGGACAGGTTATATTCCTAGAGGCACGTGATACTTAGGTACTTGATACAGAATTGCAAGCAGCAGATAATTCTTAGAAAAGCTGATTACTTTTTTTGAAAGCCAATGTTGAAATGTCATAGCAGCATATTCAAACAAGCAGATTGCTGTACGGTAAAGTTAGTAGTGTATTATACAGATTTGTGCCCATTCGGAATTCAGTTGGATGATGTGGTTTATGGTTTCGGGGATGTTAACCATAACAATTTTTGCCATGGAAGTGTCTCATGTGCATAATTGCCCTTGAACTTGGCTTAAATAATTGTAGTTTTATTTGACAAATTTATTACCATATCTTTTTATAAATCATAGTTTTAATGACATTTCATCAAACTTTAGTGTACCTAACATGTTCCATTCTTTAATCAAGGTAGGTGTTAAAATGTGTTTTGAATTTCCCTTGCTGCTTTACAATTTAATTAAGTCATTATTCTGTGAAATGGCATTGAAAGACTGCAATCTGAGATCGACCTTTTATAGTCACATTTTTAAAGGAAGTTCAATGACGGCCAATAAAAGAAAGTTATGAATCCAGCCAGCTTTGAAGTCTGTGAGCTGTTGTATTTGTAGCTCATTCCTGCTAGAATTGCCGCTTTTTATAGATTTTGTTGCACTTCGTTGCATTACAGCCATGTTGATTCCACTTTCAGTCGGCTTGTTGCTCACCGTGGACAAACAATCGATCTTCTATTTCAAACTTACAGATTACAGGAAACTTCACACTTTTCCTTTCCTGGAAAACATTTGATTTTTCTTCCACAAGGGTTGGTAATAAGTATTAAAACAATCTTGATTATTCAAGGGCACCAAAAGACAAAAGGCTTCATTCAGTCTGTTGCCCCAGACTCCAAATCCAAGATGGTGGTAGATCAGTTTGAGAATTGAACAAAGTGCTTGGGGGTGCTCATTTAAGGAATGCTGTAAATCTTACCTCATTGTGTTCTTTTTCAATTCATTGTGGACAAATGGGAGTATCTACCCAACATTTTACTTTGCACTAGCATCTTTCATTTCCTCTTTCTTTTCTAAAATAAACCATTGTTCCTTTTTACTGTAAATTAGGTTAATTCCCCTCTTTAGTTCAGTAATTCCAATCAGTTTTGATAGAACACTGTATAGAAACGTTTTTTTATGTAAAGCACCAGCAGACTAAAATGGGTAAATAAAACAAAGTGGTTCAATACGGTAAACTGATCTTATTCCCTACCCTCTATGATCTGACCAGGACTGACAGCTCTCACGTGGTAGAAAAATTCTGGGTAGAAGTGCTAATGTAAACTAGGATTCAGATTCAATCTTCCTAGAGGTGAGAGTTTAATACTCTAATATTGTAGTTTCACACTACCTGTGCATCATACCTATAGCTTATCATTCTTGACCTAATTATTGTGTCTTCTGAGTCAAGCACATGAAACACAGGGATGAAAATTCCAATAAGTGGTGTATTAAGTATCACCAATGACATGTGTGAGTAAAGTTACAATAAATACACTTTGTCAGTTACTATTGATTTATTGTGGAATAATTTGTGGGGTGGAAAAGTTTAAAGTCAATGTGATTTGCTAATTAATATCTGTGAGATTTGAAAAGCCTAACTTGCAATTTGACAAATGAAAGTAGTTTTTTTAAAGGATCAATAAACACTGCAAAACCCCATTAATTGTTAACTGTCCTGATGTACATACGTTACACATGTGTTAGAGTGCCTCTCTCCCCTCCGTGTGTGCAGGTGCAAAAAAAATGAAACCCAGATGCACCTGGGCACATGGAGGGGAGAGAGGCACTCTTACACATGTGTAACTTTCATGCAAGTGCAGTGCCTCCCTCCTCTCAACAAACGTGAAGAGGAAGGTGCATCGTGAAGGTGCCAAGTGAAACCCCCACCCCGAAACCCCCTGATTTGCAGAATTCAAAAAATGTCAAAAATAAACACTGAAATATGATTTTTTTTGAAAACCTTGAAAAACAGAAGTCCTGACCATATCACATAAAAAGTCTGCTTTTTCTTTATTTCCCACTGTTTCACACAGATTTCAAAGCAACAGCTAGGGTTTTCCTAGGAGGCTCCTGCCTCCTCTTTCAGTCACCCGTACAATGTCCACGAGATGTCCATGTGCCAAACAGCATTCTATAGTTCCCAAAATAAATTGAGCTCCCCTAATTTAGTTAAGAAATTTCCATTTGCTCTACGTGCGCTTCTTTATCTGCACGCATAAAGCAAATGGAAATGTTTAAACCACTTTAGGGGAAATCAACTTTTCTTTGGAACGATATGTTGTACGTTTACTGAATGAATTATTTATTTTTTTCTTTGTTAAAGAAATCCACTTCTGGGTTCAGTTTGGTTTTGCCTGTGTCACTTAAGTAAGTGTCCAAAAGGGACCGAGCTATTTGATGCCATGCTATGCCTTATTAAATTGGCAACAGTCATATTGCTGGACTGGAAAGGCTTAAAAAAGTAACAGAAATAACCACAGTATTTGGTGGCACTGAGATTCCTATATTTTTGTAACGTAAGTAAAACAAAATTACAGTTTATTTTTAAGAGAGAACTGGATAGGTATCTGGAGAAGACGGGTTTGCAGGGTTATGGGGAGAAAGCTGGTGAGTGGGGTTAATAAAAGTCAGTTGCTCCATCAAAGAGCCGGCACAGACTTGATGGGCCGAATGGCCTCCTTCTGTGCCGTAACATTCTATGATTCTATGATTTTATTTTAACAACCTTACAAATTGACCTTCTCAGTTCCTCTAAATTTTGATGTCACAAGACCATGGGAGAGGTTTAGATGAAGAAAGCCCATGTCAAAATTCTTGTAAAGAAGGGAAAGGCAGCAGGAGGGTATAATTTCTGGGTTGGAAATAAATGTCTTTGTGATCCTTGCTAGCTAGTAATATTGTGACTTGCTAGACCGGTTGATAGCTCACACATATACCAGGTCTTGTTTCATAGTTTAGGACTGAATGCTCAATAAGATTTTGCCATGCAATCTTATGTGAGTGTAATCTTCTCAGTATCTCACATTTTTGTTTGTACTACAATCAGAATGATGCACAATAAAAAATCTTTTATGTTTTGGTACATGAAATGGAATTAAAATGTTATTTTGAATACTGAATCTGATATGCTTATAGGTATTAATTCCCACATACTGTATTACAATTGAATGTTGCTTTACTCTATCAATAAGGGAATAGTTTTTAGCTCTCAGTGACTAAAGTGCTACAAATTATAAATTTACAACAACAACAACAAGATTCCATTTATAGAGCGCCTTTCACATCGGGAGGACGTCCCAAGGCGCTGGGTACAATAAAACATTTCCTTTGGTTCACAGATGACTTTTGTATTCACTTGCAGCTGAAACAAATTCCCCTATTATGGTACAACAAAGATTGTAGCTAGTAACTATCCAAAATCTGCTCAATGTAACATTATTTTAGCTCTTTGATAAATCTCTCGAAAATATTATGCTTCAACTCAACCATCACAATTTTTCATTGAAACTTTCTTCTCAGTTTCACGGATTTCTCTTGATGGTGCATTCTTTAAGCAAGATGTTGAATCCACTAACAGTTCAGCAAACAAATCCTTTTTTTGCTGCTTTGCACTGAGATATTCCCATTTAGTACAATCCAATGATTATTCGGAAAATGTCATGGATGCTTTACATCACTTTTATGATGGATATTCTGTAATGGGATATAAGTGAGAATGCCAAATTGATGATGGTAATAATAATAAATTGATGCCATTTTATAGTAACTTTGAGCACATACCAATGGGAAACTGAATACTGAAAGCAGATCATTTGGGTTGTATTTGAATATTGTAATTAGTATAATATTCCTTACATATGATAAAGTAAAATAAAAAATCTACATTTGATATAGTATACATTAAAGTAAATATTAATGCACTCTTGGCTTTATAATTGCTGAATTACATTTGATCTTGGTGGGAAGATTGTGGTGTGCAGAGAAAATAATGTATTATATATCAAACACAAGTTCACAAGATTGGTCTGGATGAAGAAGGCCCTTCAGCCCATCCGATTTCATCTTTTCAGAACGCCCACCCTACTATTCCCCCATCACTGCATCAAGTTGTTTTTGAAATGCTTCTAGTGTCCTGACCCTCTACCACCTTTCCTGGCAAACCAGTATTCTGCAAAGCAGCACTAAAATCCAGAGACTCACGGCACTTGGTTCAGTAGAGTGGCTTTGAGTATCTGTTCTCACAAATTTGTGGGAGGGGTACAGTTCACCTACAGACAATAATTATTTGAGACATCGCCAGTAGTAGAATGTGTGACCAAGTGTTAATTAACTCCATTGATAAGTATGACACATACGCACTTTGAGATATCCACCCAATGTGAAAGGAGTTATATAAATGTAAATTTTATTATAAATTATATTGTAATGACGCTGAATTTTGCACTTTTCATCACAACCAGTAAATGAACACTGTCTTGATATGGGCCAAGGTTTAATTCTCTATAAATGCAGGGATTGCATTTTATGCAGCTGTTTTGTCCAAAACACATGGGTGTCTTATGGCTAAACGTAGATAATCGGCAAAATTTGAATGCACATTTACAATTATTACTTGCACAAATAATGTAAAAACGTTGCCATATTTAGTGTCATTGAATTGAATGTTTTTTTAATGTATTAAAAAGGAATCACCCCTTCCCCCAATAACACACCTTTATCTGAATGATCTGTGGTTCATCAGAAGATTGCTGACATGCTTACAATCGCATATTGGGTGGTGCTGAAAATAACCTGTTTAAAACATTTGATAATGTGGCCATATTTTAATTTAGGTATCAGATAGTTCCTGTGTTACACTGTTGCCTTAAAACACTAAGTACTTTGGGACTGAGGGGAAAATCTTGGGTTTGGGAACATGTATAATAAATTATTGTATAATCCACTCAAGGTTATGGAAACATCACGTAGTGCAGAAACACTTTACATTGCATCCGGTTTCACTTTTTGCTTAAATACATCATGGATTTTTTAAAAGTTTTTTTATAAATTATCTATAAAATGAAATGATTGTGCTATTCTATTGATAAAAACACAAGGGAGCATGTGGAAGTTATCCTGCACCAAATATGAACATGTCCTGTTCTTCTACTTTGTCATGGAGATGTTGAATTAAATATACTGGAAAAGTCCCATTTGGAGAATTGTGGAAATGAACCCTTCCTATTGTCCCATGATTTTGTATTTAGTTTTTCCCCAAATGATTATTTTTCATTGTTTTCATTATTTGCCATTGAAGAAGGAAATGAACAGGATTATAACTGTAATTTTGTTGCTAGTAACTCACGCAACTCAATTCCACTGTGTGGGTGGCGGAAATGAGCTTATGATAAACACAATTTTAAAAGCAAATCACATTTCATCGACTGTAGCTGAGGGCCACTGTGGCTAAATATCGATCTTAATATTATGAAGTCTTTACAAGTATCCCAGAGTCATACAGTCACTATTGATTTGATGCCCTTGAGGTAAATTTAATTTTATGTTTAGAAGACACTAGGTTGCACTTTTTGTTATCAGCAGGCACTCTTTCCATTGTTATCTCTCGACTGCATTCACTGAAAACTAGGGTTGGTATGAGTATTAGTAAATATTGTAACTACTGTAACTATAGTAAATATTGTGTGTGTTTTTGGTGGGGGTGGAGTGGGGAGGGGGGGGAGTGAGGAGAAGCTGAACTGACTCCAAGGTGATAGCCGGAATTGAGTCCACCTCGTGTGTAGGTGGCATACATATTCTGGTCCCAGCTCCTTGGGACGTCCTTCCAACGTGAAAAGCGCTACATAAATGTAATTAGGTACTTGTTGTTGGTCTGGATGCTCTTAAGCACAGTGTTGGATTTGTCATGTGTCAGTCAGACATCTAGCTAACCAAAAAATGTAAAAAATAGTTTTCTTGTCACAGCTACTGCCGGCTATCTTTCAACTGGTAGTGGTTATCGTTTCATAGAATCATGAAATGTCACAGTACAAAAACAAGCTAGTCCATCAACTCTGCACTGGTATTTTTCTCCACATGAAGTCTCCTCGTCTAATCTTTTAATCGCTTCATCTATTTGATCTTGATCATTGTCCAGAAACCTTTAATATTCCTCCTCTTCAACATCCATATGATTTAATTGTAAAGGAATTGAAGGTTGCTTCAACTACAGTTCCTTATATTTGTGCCTTCTTAATTCTTAGCAGCAACTGTGGACTTACTTTATGTAAATTAACAGTTTTCAGAAATGCTATGAACGTTTTACCTTCCCTCAGAAATGTTATATCAGTAAACGATGAGCACTACATAATATTACTCATCATAATATGAAAATGAAATGCAAACTAAATAGCCATCTTAACCTGAATATCGTTTGTTTGGGGATGCCCCACAATAGGTCATTATTTGCGCTTTATATTTCAAACCTTCCTAATATGAGTAACGGAATCTGGATAGTTGAGGGGTTTGCATTTACAGAATCTCTACCATGTTAATAGTACTAAGTGTGCAGTTGAAAGTCTGGTATTCCTAACCTATTCCATTCCTTAACTAAGTAGGTCATTACAATTTGTTTTGAAAGACCCCATAATTTATAACTTGTTAATAATACTAGCAGCCAAATTTGGCTGAAAATCTTGTGAGCTTCCATCTTCGATTCACACTTAGTTGCCACTTGTTTTTAGGCCTTGCTGCACGGATACATGAGATTGCACCTGGAGCCTATCAAGTCTGTAAACTTCTACGTTGTGATTCCTTTATACCGAGATTTGGGATATAACGTGTGAATACTGTGGACCCGCAGTGTACGGTAGGACACTTCCTGCACATTACGTGTAGGCACAGAGGCCCTCACAATGTCGATCGTGTCTCCAGTCACCACTGAACATGATTGCAAGAGCAGTCACTGCTGTCTGGCAAGCTTTCTGCACATGACACGCATGTACAGCATAGCTCACTGACATCAGCGATGACCTGATAACCTTGGAAGAGCTAACTGTTGGCCACACTATAACATGTCCCAGTATAATACAGGATCTCATTTTATGGACTGTCATGTTATAACTGGCTCGGACTGTAATTTGTTTTAGATACTCTTAAGCATGGTGATGATTTCGGCATGTGTAAGACATCCAGCTGAACAAAAAACAGATCTTCAGCAAAGGCTGAAGCACTTTGCATCCATTTTGGCATACTGTAGCTTTGTGGAGGCTTCCAACAACAACTTGTATTGATATAGTGCTCTTAATGAGGATCGTGCCTCGAGCTTTCTCATTTGCTTTCACAAGCAAGAGCCACTTGTGGTAATGAACTCCAAATCCTAACATTCTCTTCCTCTGAGTGAAAAAAACCTCTTAATCTCTCCCCTAATTTTTCTGCTAAAGATTGTGAGACTAATCCCCTTTGTCCTCAACTGAAGGAAATAGGTTTTCAAGCAAAGGTAACGGGTTTGTGTTTAAAGAGCAGAAAATGATGAATAATATGGGTTGTGATGCATCAGAGTATGTTTAATTTCCATATTGTATTTTAAGTGAAATGGATGACTCAGTATCCAAGTTTCCAGTCAGCGCTGTCCTGTTTATAGATCCTTGGTATTAAGATATGGGTACAAGCCCTCTGGGACTCTACCCCGCATGACGCGCAATATATAAATGCAAGTTGTTGTACTGTATCAGATTTTTTCTTTTAGATTTGATTTGTATTGGATTTTTGTACAAATGTGTGCGGGAGGCTGGAGCAATTGAAGAAATGTATGTTAGTTATATTTTGGCTAACATGTACTATACCCAAAGGTTAATGTGGCCTTGAGATGCATTTGTGTCAGTAAACAAAAAATGTTGTGAAGGAAACTGAGGCTCAGAATGGCAGACACAAAGAGGATATGTGGGGGCGAGTTGTTGGATACAAAAAGATTAACAAGTAAAATAACACATGCGTGATGGATCACAAGTTATTTAATCTATTCTTGGTCCCACTACACCATTTTCAAAAAATAAATTGCTTTTAATATCCTTTTATATACTACATTAATATACGTGACTTGGAATTCATGCTCATCAGCTGTAATAAAAAGGTTGAAATTATAATATTATGTGATATGATGAATGTCTGGGTTGTTACAGTAAAGTGTTTCAGCCCAGTTCCCACAGTTACTGTAGAGCCAATTATCTGCACCAATTGAGATAAGAAAATTATAGATACGTAAATAGTTCAGTTAATTGGACATCATGCAAAATGTAAATTGGTTTAAGGTGCTAATAAAAAATAGGTTCCATCAGGAATTCTACTGATACAGTGCCACAATGTGCACTTCTCTCTCTGTCTATCTCTCACTAACTTTATTTCTCCCTTACTCCGGTTTTCTTTTTCTCACTCATTTTTGGTCTCTAGGTAACTTTTTCATTTTCTTTTGCTTCAAGGCTTTTGCATTTACAAAACTGAACAATAGAAATGAAAAAAAGCTTTCAAAAAATAATTGTTTTAAATTTTATGTATTTGTTTACTTCTCAGGCGTATCAATGAAGTGACGCATATCAAAATCCAAAACACTGGCGACTATTATGACTTGTATGGAGGAGAGAAGTTTGCTACATTGGCGGAATTAGTTCAGTATTACACAGAGCAGCAAGGTTTACTACGAGAAAAGAATGGAGACAAAATTGAATTAAAGTATCCTCTGAACTGCAAGGACCCCACATCTGAAAGGTAAATTTCTTACCCCATCTTGGGCAGTTGGTCTGTCAATTAGGCAGGCACCTGACCTTAGTCCAGGCTGACATTGCTAGCTGATCATAAAAGCATGAATTTAGGCAGCCAATAATGACTCACTCACTATTTTCAGTTTTACTTTGTTATTCCTTTTGGGGAAACATTTAACCATTATTTCCCCTCATCCTTATACACCATCACCCTCTCTCGCATTGGTAACTTGTCAAGTGAGGAGAAGCAAAGATGAACCCAAGTTATACCAAGAATCATAATTGAAAAAATATTTAAAGAGGATAACTATTTTTCTGGGATGCACATGTTTGGATTAACCATGTTTGATGGTAAATGAATGAGGGAAATCTAAGGTTAAAGAAAGGAACTATGACTATGTAGACTCTAGTGTCATTTACAGTCTGTTTTACAGATTTATCATCTCCAACAGTCACCCAACATTTTATAACATTCAACACATGCATTTAAACCCAAGCAGGTCGAAATTCCGATAGCTGAGCATTTCAAGGATAAGGTCCCATTTGTTCTTTTGTGCTGGTTGTTTCAGGCAGCCACATTCCTTTACTATGTTAGCTAACTGAATGTAGCATACAGGAAGTGGTTGGCTGTTATACTCATCAGGGGCCGGCTCTAAAACCAGGGTCTTGGGCAGCACATCAAGTCACTTAGCCATTACGTATTACACAAGGACGATGTGTAATGCAATGACGATGGCAGGCAGGCAAGGTGAAACATCAAGCTGACTTGAATGCCTGCTTTAAATTGAAGGGTATGCATACTTGGGATGGTGCCCTTACACTCTCAAACTGGGCCCTTTTTTCCAACTTGATGCATTACACAAGCTGTTCAATCCTTAACAAAGCCTACGCAACAGATTATTATCATTGTTTGCAGGTGGTATCATGGACATCTGTCAGGGAAAGATGCGGAAAAACTCCTAACAGATAAAGGAAAACCTGGGAGTTTCCTTGTACGTGAAAGTCTCAGCAAACCAGGTGATTTTGTCCTGTCAGTGTTAACGAATGAAGAAAAGTTTGAAAATGGAGACCGAAAAGCAAAGGTTACACATGTGATGATTCGATGTCAGGTGGGCTAAACAGACGCATCATCAATCTTTATATTCTGCAGTTTTTAAAATTTGCTATTTTTAGACTAATATTAAATAGCTAGCAGGAAAATGTCTAAAACTACAATAACAAATGTATGTTTTTGTTATTCTAGTTCAGGTTAAAAATTATTACCTGTCTTCTGCTGGAGTCTTATTTGTGTCAAATTCAAATTGTGGGATCTTAAGCTTGCAATAATGCTAATATAATAAAGAAAACATGTATTGAAGACTGTAAAAACAAACATTAATAAGATTGATTGCCCTGACCAAATCTTTTGAAAAAACAGTCCTCTTGGCACCACTCAGTGTAATGCAACATTCTTAGTTACACACTGAATCCTCTGTGATACCCTAAATACCCACCAACGGCAGTTTTGAGATGGCAGATCAGAATATTTGCTCCCCCCACCCGCCCCAGTTAGTCAGAAAAGTGTATTTTGTTTTGATACTGATTTTCTGAACAAGATCTTTAGGTAAGTAAATGAAAATCATGCTTACTTTGATCCAGAAAATGTTACGCTATAATTGAGGTCAAACATCCAACATGTCAAGGGATTATTGTGAAACGCAGAGCAGCTGGAGGAGAGAGTGGGAGGAGAGGGCATGAAACCTTGGCCAGTCAGAGTTAGCAGAATTTCAAGAATAAAATCCCATTTGTTCTTTTGGCCTGGTTGTTTAACACAGCCACATTCCTTTACCACATTAGTTTACTAAATGCAGCATACAGCAAGTGATTGATTGTAATATAAGTGGTTTGTATTACCGCCCTATTTCTAACCTGCCCTTCCTCTCAAAAGCTCTAGAACGGGTTGTGGCCAACCAACTCCGCGCACACCTCTCCTCCCACTCCCTCTTCGAACCCCTCCAGTCCCGTTTCCGCCCACAGTACAGAGACTGCGCTTGTGAAAGTCGCAAATGACATCCTCTCTATCTGTGACCAGGGCTCCCTCTGCCTGCTCGTCCTCCTGGACCTCTCCGTCGCGTTCGATACAGTCGATCACACCATCCTTCTCCACCACCTTTCCTCCGTCATCCGCCTCAGTGGGACCGCACTCGCCTCCCCCTAAAAGTCTCCGAAACCCGTACGCAACCTAGACGTCAGGTTCGACCCCCAATTATCCTCCTCCCCCACATCCGGTCCCTTACCAGCACCGCCTTTTTCCACCTCCGTTGCATTGTTCATATCCGCCAATACCTCTCCCCAAAAGCCGCTGAAACTCTGGTCCATGCCTTTGTCACCTCTCGGCTGGACTACTACAACGCCCTCTTTGCCGGTCTCCCATCCACTACCATTCATGAAATCCAAATCATTCAGAACTCTGCCGCTCGCATTCTCACCCGCCAGAAACTAGTTACAACAACGTACATGTACATAGCACCCTTCACGCAGGATAGCATCTCTGAGAGCTGTACAATAAATACCGTTCATGTGATTTGCTCCAATACTCGAAGGTACTGAAAGCCTGCCATGTCAGCAGGGATTGTTCCCATTCGATTCCTGTTCACCCAGGAAGTCAAAGCTCTAATGGGATGTGTGGTTCCAGCTGGAGAAGTAACAAAACACTTGCCAGATAGTGCTCTTAATGGCAAGCTCTGCAATTTTAACCAGAGTTAGAAATAATTTGTTTTCTATAGAGTTCTATACATTTACAGAACATTACACTCAAGAATCTGTTCCAAGGCATTGATAACAGTGAAAAAGGCTACTGAGGTTTACTGTTATGTTTCATGGCATCACCTCATCTTCTCATTGTGTTATTATCCGGGAACACGCACCAGACTATGCTGCATTTTTTTGATTACAGCACATTATGAAAATATTTTTGTTTTACAACACTTGGAGCTGTGGATTTTGCCAACAAGTACTGTGGTTTCTGGTCTGATTAGAGGACACAACTTTAGAGCTGTTTTGAAGCTATTAGGAGTTTTAAAGTTTTTATTTTATTTGCATTTTTTCCATTAGATACATCTCTTTGAAGTATAACAATTAATACTAAAAAGTGGTGCAATTGAAGCTATTGGTGTTTTCAAGGAGTAATAAGAGTTTTATTTTGTAGGATGCAAAGTATGATGTTGGTGGAGGTGAGAGGTTTGACACACTTACAGACCTTGTGGAGCACTACAAGAAAAACCCAATGGTAGAAGTCTCAGGAATTGTAGTGCACCTTAAACAGGTATAATATTTTACAGTTTCACTGCAACAACAACTTGCATTTACATAGTGCTCGTCACACAGGTAGCATCTTGGAGTGGCGTTACACTGAGTCGAGAAGGGAGGTGACCAAAGATACTGTTGAAGGGAAAGTCTTCAGGTGTGATTTGAAGATGGGAAAGAGGAGTTAAGATGGGGGTTTGAGTCAAGGAGTTCCAGAGATTCGGGGTACAGTGGCTGAAAGCACGGCCACCAATTGTGGACGATGGACATGCAGAAGACATGACTGAGGCTATTTGTAGTACAAATATAGAAGTAACGTTTGCCAATTAACACCTATGTCTTAATGGATGTGTGGTGAATTTTGAGACCATATGCTAGTTAAACAATCAACCGGTACCTGAATGTGTTGAGGTAGATCCTGAGATCCTTCTTAATTGTCATGTTTGAGAAGGTGACTGTCCTTTGACTTGCAGATTGTGGCATTAGATTTCTAGTTAGTGCGATACCAGCAGTTAGGAGAATCTAGGCTAAAATACTGTGTGGGAAATTAAACCTGCATTCAGTCAGTCTCTGACACACTATGCTACACAATGCAGGCCGTTCTTTAATGTCAACATACGTTTTGTTTGATGAACCTCTTTAATTTTCAAATAAACTGTCACACCACTATCCAGTGAAGCACTTTGAGATATCTCGACCAGATAAGGCGCTATATCAAACCAAAGATTATTTTATTTTGAATCGCCTTAATTTAGTTAACAGAAATGAGTCCTACAAAATGCTAAAGGAACATTCTTATTTACTGTGTACACACAGTACCGGGTTTCTCCAGACACAATCAAAATACCGAATACCACAAGTAGGTAACACTGTAAAGATACTGTACTTGAAAGAAAAATATTTGCACAACCACTGCACAAAACATACAACTATCTGAACAAAAAGAAAACATCAAATTTATTTTAATATTTTTGCACGTACTGGATACTTAATTGTCTTTAATTGTACTGTATGTATTTTTGATGATTATTTAATTGAATTAGCTGAAAAAGTGTATTTTAATGGAGATATTTTCAATCTGTTTACTAGCCATTTAATGCCACAAGGATAAATGCTGCAAACATAGAAAATCGTGTGAAGGAGCTAAATAAGACAGCAGACAACACCGAAAAGGCAAAGCAAGGCTTTTGGGAGGAATTTGAGGTAAACCAGATTTAATATGTAAATATTGTTGTATTTGTTATGCATGTCCAACCAACCTGCTGTGTTGTAAATTTATTTACATTTAATCAAGCAAAAACTAACTAAAGTTTTAGCGTGGTGTGTTTTTTTAATCAATTCATTTCACAAAAGGAAAATCCAAATAATCAAATTTAATTATTGAAGTTACTTTGAGCATCTAATGTGGAGCATATAAAAGTCATCTACTTTTTTTTCAAACAGCTGCTCCAGCAACAAGAATATAAACTGTTATACAGTAGAAAGGAGGGACAGAGAGCAGAAAACAAAAGCAAGAACAGATACAAGAATATTTTGCCTTGTGAGTGGGCTTTATTCCTGAGTTGTTGTATGCTAACTTGATCTTAACTTCAAATCCAGCTCTGAGAAAAGGGGCACGTTCACCAAACCTGTGACAGGAGCCAAGCTGCTGTAAATTTGATGCTGTATATCTGTTTTGTGGAATATACTAGGTTTCTTTGTTTTTGTGGTCTTTAATAATTCTGACATTTCAAATATAAGGACTGAGATGTTAAAGGTCAATTTAATGAAACATGAAATATTTATTGTATCAAATGAACCTGGATGTGCTTCAGGCCGTCCTACCTACCTACTATTCTCAGTGTGAACGGGATGTCTGCCCGACGTGAAAGGCGCTTTACAAATGTAATTTTGTTGTTGTTATAAAACGGACTGTAGAAATGGACTTCATGGTTCACAGCATTTGACCACTGATTAACAAATTCCTGACTTTTTAACTAAACCCCAAAACTTAAGTATCGAGTAACCCGCAAACCAGATATGTTTTATTTGCTATTTAGAAATAGATTCTTGTGTAAAATCATTGCTATGAGTAAAGAACTTTTAATCTAATGATGTTAATTGTTGCCTTCTATTACAGTTGACAATACTCGAGTCACGCTGAAGGAAATTGATGAGACAACATTAGGTTCAGATTATATCAATGCTAATTATATCACAGTAAGTATATATTTTTATCCAGACTGGTTTAATTCTGCAATTAAGATAGTTCTGTAATTTTCTACAAGGGGAGGTGATAGTCTTGTCATTCAACCAAAGGACTATTTACATATCACAAGAATGGAGTACAAGAAAAAACAAGGGTTATGCAAAGGGAATATGAAGTACAGAGTAAAAGACTTCATAGTATAAAAGTGATTCTGCTGGGAAACTAATAAATAAATTCAAACAATTAAAACGTATTGTTTTATAAGACAAAATGAGCTGTTTGCGTGAGAATTCTTTTGTGCCTGTTAATCCAACATGGATTACTAAAATGCAGCTTTTAAAACGCATTAGCCAAACTAAAGGGTTTCTTTAATTTCACTTAAATTGAAGAATGGAGAAAGTGGGGATGACTGCAAAGAATATATTGCCACCCAAGGCTGCCTCCAGAACACCATCAATGATTTTTGGAAAATGGTTTATCAGGAAAATACCCATGTTATTGTAATGACAACTAAAGAAGTGGAAAGAGGAAGGGTGAGTAAATCCTTTTGTGGACAAATTATTTTACTTGGCACAGTCACGAGTTTGTTAATACAGTACTCATTTTTTAAAAAACGAGATTGACTTGAATGACGTTTATTTCAAATTGTGTAAAATTAGATGTATAAATTGCACTCTCACACTGCTTTTCATATCATTAGAGTTATAGACCAGTATGAATATGACTTCTACAATAATGAAACCTATGTTGAAGGCTTAGTTGAGGAAGGGCAGGAAGAGGCTCACGTGGAGCATAATAAACACTGGCATAGAACCAGTTGGGCCGAATGGCCTGTTTCTGTGCTGTGTATTCTAATGTATGTTGCATATTATAAAGTGCAGCCTATTATAACCTGTGCATTGAGGTTCCACTGCTTTTGTTGAAGTTTAATATAAATCTCTGGAAAACCGAATTGCTACGATGGCAAAATTGTACCAGTGACAGGCAGCAATAATAATCTCCTGATAATGAACGTTCTGTTTACTGCCACTGTTATGTACATATGCCAAATTTCTTTGGTGCATTTTCCTCTCCTGTACCAAGTTTCATGAACTGATTACCCCCATCATTCACAAGAAAAATTTAGTGACATCAACTAAACAGATTTCACATGAAGAAATACCTCTCTAATGTTTGATTATTAGGTCTGCTTGCAGAGGATTTGAGAAGCATTTCTATAACCTACTCATTTTATAAATTTGTCTAATGCACAGAATTTCCTGCAATAAGTGCACATTTTCTGAAATTTTCCTATCTTAGGTTTAGGATAACTGTTTCAGATACAAGTGCATGAAAGCTGCGGGAACTTTGAAAAATTCTTGAATTCTGTCTTCATTTGGAAGCCTAACTTCCAGATTCAAACTGAATTTTCACAATTGCAAATGCAAAGATAATGATTTTGGACCTTAAACCGTGAGAAATTTCATGCCTCCGATATCTAAAGTGGAGTCCTGCAGCTCAGTGGTTAGAGCACTCGCCTTGCAAGTTAGACGCCTGGATTCAGTTCCAGGCAGGACGAAACCTTGGGCAAGTTTCCTTACTCCACACGCCTAATAATAATCCCTCCAAAACGAAACAATAATAAATTGGTCATTTTCAATCCACTACTGTTTGTGGGACATTGCTGTGCGCAGTTGGCTGCCGTGTTTTGCCCACAAGTATACAGTCAATTCACTTTGCAGCGTATTCTGTGAAGTGCTTTGAGACGTTGAGAAGATGTGAAAAGCTATATCAAATGCAAGAATTATTATTATTATTAAAGCGGCGTCTTGAAAAATCAGTTTTAAAGTTAACTGTGTGGCTTCAATACAAAATAGACATCCAGAGCTCTACTGAGAAAAAGTTCTGAAACTTCACACTCTTCAATACTGAGGTTAGCACAACTGTTTAAAGATGTTTATTTCTTATCTGATTATATTTTCTATAAAACAATTGTGCATCATGGAAAAGTTGTGTAATGAGGAACAATGATGTTTGCTTCATCATACTCTGATGTAATTTCCTACATGGCTTTTGGTTTAATCTAGAACAAATGTTTCCGCTATTGGCCAGATGAAGAAGCATCAAAAGACTACGGCGCAATATTAGTACGAAATTTGGAAGAACGTAGGGCACAGGATTACATTGTACGGGAACTGGAGGTTATACAAACTGATCGGGTAAGTGTACTCTTGAGTGGAAAGGTTAGTCCATGTTGTAAATCTGATCAAAATTTGACAATTGACATAAGCTATTATCCACCTATATAAACCATGTGTAACCACAGTTGTATTGTGCCATGTGTACAGAATGAATTACAGATATCCTTAATTATGTGATTAATGACAAAAAAAAGTTTTATTATTTATGTATTTAACAACCAATTATTTTCATTTCTGCACTGATTTCTTTTTAGCTTCTCTCAGTTGGCAGCACTAAAACAGAAAGGATCTGATTAGGTCTTCTGTTGATGAAACTCTGAAGCTACTTTTTAAAAATGTTTTAACAATTGCAAAAGTCCCTGTTGTCACATTTTACGACATTGAAAATGTGCTGAAAGGTGTTTAATGTTTTTTTNAAAACACAGAATGAACCATCTAGGCACATATGGCATTATCAGTATCTCAGCTGGCCAGACCACGGGGTACCCAATGAACCAGGAGGAGTGCTGAGTTTTCTGGACCAAGTAAACCGAACACAACAAAGCATTCCAGATACAGGCCCTATTATAGTGCACTGCAGGTATTTGGATGATTCACAAATCTGATGCGGATCACAATGCACCAGCTACCATATGCTACCCTCCCAATATACATACAGTAGAGTTTTCAAGGCTAACTGAAGAGTCCATAATTTTAAAACTGGAACATTTTTCCATACGCCAACTCACTACATTCTGAGTTAAAAATCAAATTTTCCTTAAATATGGTTTGAATAGATATATGTTATATAATTTGATATTTATTTTCACATTTGTTTTTACAAAGGAGTAAATGATAAAGTGTCATTTTTGGTAGTTTTATAGGTTACCAATTGTACTGCACCTAATCTATAGATCATCAATTGTTAACTACTAATATTAAATTGAGAAACCAAATTTTTAATGATTGTTCTTTAACTGAACTCCTTACTCAGTAAGGAAATAAAATTCTGTTAATTGCTTTAAAAGCTGATTACTTTATTTCAAATTTGTTTACATCTCATAATATCAAATATGTAGAGACGAGTGAAATATTATCAGGAAACTCTTCATACTGAGGTTTGACATTCCCTGACTGAAATAGATCTTTTGCTGCAACATAGCTATAGTTTAAGGTTTGTAAAAACACGCTATTCAGTAAAGTATATAGAAAGTTGTATTTTAAAACATAAGGGGGCTAGAAATGATACATGATGTGATAATTATGTGTGTGTCCAGACTGTGAGCAGATGGCAGTGCGCTCATAATATATTTTATGCTGGGTTGCTTTACTCACCATGCAGCTTGTGAGTAATCTCTGGTACTATTCACTGATTGTGGGCTCATTTCTACACTTGTCAGATGTCTAATGACCAACTAGTGACTATTCTCCTTGGGGAGAGTCAGGATGTCTCCTCTGGTTGAGTTGACTTCAAGGTGACAGTCATTGAAAATGGAAGATCAGAATCAAATCCATCTTCTGTGGCAGTCTTGGTAATCCAATACTAAGCAGGTCTGCGGTACTCCAAAGTACTGTTGATGGTGGACCAGTCAGCATGATTCTTTTATCAAATAAATGTCTATTAATCACATTTCCAATTAATATCTAGCTATTATTTAGATATTAGTATAGCAGTCTATAAATTAATAGACCTAGTAATGCATTTTTTTTCTTTTATAGTGCTGGAATTGGAAGAACAGGAACCATAATTGTTGTAGACATCCTAGTCAATGACATTAGCAGACAAGGTAACAAACAATTAAACCACTCAGGATTTTTGTTACTGGGTCAAAAATAAACTCAAAGTAGAATTTACTTCAGTTTTATTTTGCATATATACTGTGTACATTTGAGGTAAGAAAGTACAATTTTTCCATGTTGCCATGTATAGTGTTAGTGAATTCTACTTTTTTGGAGGTGGGATACAGGGCAAGAATGACTGAATAGAGTCAGACAAGAATACTCACTGTTTTATATAGAGAAGAGAAAGAGAATTGCCTTTTTCCTACTTCCTCCTCTTCAAGTACTTTTCTCTTTGCCACATTCCTCACCCAATGATGTTCCTCAAATAGATTTTTCTAAATAAATTTTACAACAAATTTTACCCCTGTAACCCGATTTGATGAGCGGTGTAGTATAAAGTTGCAAATATAGATAAGAAACCTTAATGCGATTGATTGCCTACCCTTTGACTCGTAAATTCAGTTTTAACTACTGGAGCATATTTTAATTGAAATGAATCATTGAATATTTGTTTTTTTTGCCCCAACAGGTTTGGACTGTGACATAGACGTCCCTAAAACCATTCAAATGGTTCGAAAGCAGAGGTCAGGAATGGTACAAACGGAAGCTCAGTATAAGTTCATATATATGGCTGTACAGCAGTATATTGAACTGTTCAAAAAAGACTAGTGGAAGAACAAGTGAGTGTTTTATTCGTTCGAAGCCTTGAGTGTATTCTGAAATCTATAACTGAAAATACAACATTCTGAGTTATTGGCGTTGTGACCAAGCTGAACAGAAGTACCTATTCTAAAGTATTGCAAATATTATCTCTAAAACCACATTTCTTTGAAGGCCACTTTTCTCCATTTAATAACTTTCATTAGTATATATCAATATATATGTGTGTAATATATAATGCATGTCACTTTCTGTAGTCATAAGGAAAAAGATGCACCATTGACTCTTCATGCATTTTCAAAGGCCATAGTAAAAAAACACAAGTTAAGTTTGCAATATTTTGAAAGAACATCTCAAAACATTTCGAAGTATGATCAGCTGAAAGTTCACTTGTAATAAACTTATTTATAATAATCTTTGCATTTATTATATTTACATTTATGTTTAAAGTGTGCATTAAATGCTTAATTGTTTTTCCCTCAAAATAGCAATTGGTGTATTATCTATTAGCAATTCAGAGTATAACTTTTCTAACGGCGATGATCTTAGCAATTAGAAATGTCAACAGCTGTAGCATTCTGATTTGTGCTGCACTCATTCGGCGCCAGTACTATATAATGCCCGTGACCTGCCCTTGGGCAAGAACCTGATTCCAGTGTGCTTTGAAGCTTAACTAGGATACATGAATAAATATGTTTCATAAATTCTCCAATTTTTATTTCTGCCTCATGGAACCCATTCAGCAGCAATTGTGAGAAGCATCAAATGCAATACTTTGTGCTGGATTCAGATGAACTGTTTACTATTTCACATTTAAAATGCAGAACAATACATAAAAGTGTAATCGTGAAGTTCTTAGAAAAATATTGATTTTAAAAATAACGCAACAATCTCTGTGCCACTAAGCAGCTGATATAGAGAAAGGTAATAACGGTGGTTCATGCCACCAGCTTCCAGGCTTGGCTGAACCTTTGGAAGAAGTATTAAATTGATTCCCTTCAGAATAAGGAGGATTGCACTATCATTCATGTTTCACCCGCCCCACTTTTCTACCTCATAGAAATCAGTCACAGACTTATATTGGCAAAGAGCTTGGAGGATGGTGTTTGTCGTTCATGTCCTTCATGGGCATAGAAAAGTATATAATACCAGGAGAACAAGGAGAGAGGAGAAAATCCCTGATAGATAACATTGATTTTTAAAAATGTTTATGCAATGACATGTTTTGAGGATCTAATTATTGGTACCTAATTGGGTCTTACAGAAAAACAAAACTGAGAGAGAATATTCAAATATCCGTTACCTACCTATAGAGAAGTCTAAATCCAAAGCACACACCGCCACATCTCGGACATCCTCAATGTAAGTAATTCTATAAAGTATTATGGGTATTTTATTATTAATAATACATTAATCCTTGCTTTGATACAGTGTCTTTGTGTTTGAAAGTACTTCACAGAATACACTGGAAAATAGTTTGTATATTTTGTGGGCAAAACATGATTAATGTGATATTCAGGACCAAAATGCAGTGTATGATGGCAGTCCTGCCGGCCCCAAACAATATGCCACACCACTTCAGATTAGAGAATCCTACAAATTAGCTATGATGTATTGACAATTCCCATAGGATTCCCTATTACCTACTCTGAAGTGTTATCAGTGAATGAATGCCATTGGAAACTGCTGCTTTTTGAACCAACTGGCTCTGTGCAGACTGCATTATATTTATTGTATCCAATTGTGGCCACTGGATGGCACGGTCTGAATTCTAATGAACTATTTTACAGTATTATGTACAATTCTCACCCCAAAGTATAAAATGGATTACAGTATAACAGTGCCTGTTTAATCTTCCAGTTATTTTCATTGTTCCATTTAAAACATGTAAGAAAGCAATAGGCAGTATTAGCAATTGACTAATGATAAATCCAACTGACTTAGGCGAAGAATGTCCACAATGTGCTTTCATGACAATGTCAGAAGAATATTCCTTACTGAAACCTTTGTTTTATGTTCTTGCTGGATAAATTTGCTAATTTAGTTCTAATTGTTTTTGTGGATCTCACATCTAATGAACGCAATGATTTTGCCGGTTAACAACATAAAGCAAATGCCAGAGTAAGATCATACCAAAGATTTGTGAGAACCTGCACTCATTTAAATTGAAACTTTTATAATTGCCAGAACATTAGCCTATCAACTTACCAACAATCAGGGCTGAATTAAAACTCCCGATTCCAAAGATGACAGCATAAAATGGTAATGCAGGCAAAAACCATTGGTAGAACTATATGTAGAAAAAAGATAAGAATGATCATATTTATTTTTCCTCCTGTTCTGAAGGTTGAAAGAAGACGCCTGTCTTTATGAGAATTTAAACATCAAAAATCCCAAATCGTCAGGAAGCAGCAACACAAAGAGATGAAGGCACCAAGTGTAGAACAATTGTGAGTAAGAGAAATGCACCAAATGTAAAATCAACAATCTTTGATATTGTTATAAATCACATTTTGGAGTTTGGAAAACATTAGAATATGTAATTATATTAGAATTTTAGGCAATAATTATTGCCTGGTTTCTTCCCCCCCCACCCACCCAGCATTCAATATATTTTGAAACATTATACTTTTTAATCTCTTTGTGTGCAGATCAGGATTTACTGTGTATTGATAAAGTATTTGCAGCCATATGATAACCACCATATGATTTAAAATCTCCCTTAATCTAGTTTTTCTTAATTTAGTTAATCTAGTTTCTCAAATTCTAACTGTTCCTTTTTTTAAAGATCAATGTGAACATGAAGACTGACATTTTAATATCTGTCTTGTTCTCCACAGGAATTTATTTCTGTTTACATACAGCTCCTGCCTGCATCTACAATGAGAATTGTTCTATTCCAATTTACCCTTGGATCCCAGTGAAGCATAATTCTACAAATCAGATGCCTAAAGAAAATGCCTTATAAAGACTCTAATTTATTAATAAGAAAAATATAGAATAATGAGTTATTTGTCATCTTATATTTATGTACATATTTAAGTGCCTCTCACTGGAGCTGATAATCAAGTATTTTAATTTTCTTTCAAGAGATTTAATTGAAATATGATCATTCAGGCTTGATACAGCCATGGGATTGAAAAGGGAGGAAAGAAATATTTGACTTGGAATACTGTAAATCGTTTTATAATAATAATCCTTGCATTTGATATAGCGCCTTATCATGTTTTTGAGACATCTCAAAGCGCTTCACAGAATATAGTGTAAAGTGAATTGACTGTATATTTTGTGGGCGAAATGCGGCTGCCAATTGCACACAGCAGCGTCCCCACAAACAGCCGTGGATTGAAGTGACCAATTTATTTGTTTTTCTGTTGAAGAAATTATTACCCCCGGAAAAGCGATCCGCCAATCAACGAACAACCGGGTTCCTACTTACTGCTAGGCAAACAGATGAGTGTGGATATTGTAATACAAATGTAACTTAAAATGAACAAAAATTGCTATTACATTTTACGAATATTGTTTTGCGTGCAGTCAACAGCTATAGATTGTGCTACTTGACCGAGAGTTCTGTAAACTCAGTAACAGCACCACCGCCGGGTCTTCTGTGCCATTGCAGCCATAATTTACAGTAATTCAAAACTATTAGGATTGTAAATGATTCACAATCATTTTGTTTTACTTTTTTTATTCAAAAGTTGCAATTTGCTTGGGATTACAGTATACAGGTTTTTTATTATTTGTCAACTGGCAAAAGTCATGTTTATTGAGGAACGTTTAATAGAACCACACTTCTTATATAGGGAGTGTTATAAGATGCACCTACTGTAACCAAAGATATGAAGATTTATGCTTTTTTAAAGTTTAAGAAAGATCTGTTATTCATGATGTTAACAATGGGGTAAAATTAGCAGACAATTTACTCTTTAACACATTGAATGGGCTTCAAAGGGCATATCGTTGTATGCACACCTCCCCTGATGGCATTCTCAATGACAAAAATCCCAGAAGCTGTCTCATTGAACTTCTATTGCCAGTTAGCAGAAATACCACTTTGGGAGAAGTTCAATGGCCAGCATCTCCGACTCTGCCATGAAGGATGGTGTTTGGGGAGGGGATTCTGGGTCCATTCAATGCCTAAATAGTAAATGGGCAGCTAAATTAGTCCCAATTGATTACTGCACTCAAAGTTGTTTTTTTAAAAAAAAACTTTATTTATGTAGAGGGGAATAGAATAGCCTTGTCTTGGAGGATCAGATATAAATGATGTGAAAACAAACAGTTTTGGTATATTTTTAGTATTAACTATAAAGTGACTGTTGCCTCAGGAAGTAGACGAGATGTTCTCCACCAGTTTTAGGTATAGCTCACAGCTTATATGACTTTTTTTAAATAACATTTATTAATTAGGAAATTCTGTCTGTGGTATAAAGGATACTGGTATAAAGGGTTGTCATGGTGGGAAATGTGAAGAATATTTTATCAGTGAACTGATCTATTAGCCTGTGACGAATCATGTTACTGGTGAGTTTAGAATCAACCCTTGGTAACAATAGTCATTGTATATAACCCAATACAATATTCTGTTTTACTACATCTTTACTACTAGTTTGTTTTAAATGTTTTTTGTGTGTTTATTGTTGAGTTATGAAAGCAGTTATAAGAGCAGAGGATTGTTTCCTTATTCCCCATTATATCAATTATCTCACTTCTGTCTGGATGCTATTTTTTTTCAAACCTATCAACAGGATGTCAGCAAAAAATAATTAGCAAAAATAAAACCCCAGTAGTGTTATTCCAATTTTAAATTTGTTGCTTGCTGACTCTTAATTTGAAAGTTATATCAATGAAGTAAAGGATTACAGGATTGTGATATAACAACAAGATTACATTTGTATAGCGCCTTTCACGTCGGGAGGACGTCCCAAGGCTGGAGCTGTCTCATTTGAACAATCTAATTAACTGATTTAAATTTGTAGCTCTGCCTCCATAGTGTTCAATATATTTTTCTATTTAAATATCACTTTGTTTCAGTCCACTTCCACTCCATCTAGATATCCCAGGACTTTAAGGAAGACAATGCCCATGCTTTGTTAAACATAGTGAATACCAAGGAAATGAGCTTTGGTGGGAAGATGGCCTTTTGTTGGAGAAGCTACATTAAAATGGGAATCAATATTGAGTAGGGTCCTCAGGGATCCATACTGATATTATCTGTAGTATATATAAATTAGCTGGATTTGCAGACTCAGTGCAAAATAATTCCATTTGCGGTTGATGCTAAGATTATGGTACAGGAAAGAGATTCCTAAGAATCAGAAGAGGCTAGCCAAGATATTATAAAGTCACAGAGTTTATAGACTGTTCACTATAGCAAATTAAGTTTAATACAGATACATTCAAGGTACTGCATTTTGGAACTAAAAATAAGCAACACATGATTCTATGAGTGTCTTTAAATAATCCCACTTCTAATAGGTAACGCACAAGACTTGGAGTGGGATTATCATTTGTATAAATTTAAAATTAAAAGCATGAGTGTGGTTGTTTTCATGTTAGGTGCATTTACTGCCTCACTTTGAATTTCGCAGCACCTTTCACCCAAAAGGTGCCGAAGCTACGTTAGTAGAGAGCACTAAAAAGCATAGATGTTGATGTAAATAAAATACATCTAACAAGAATCCAGTAAATAATTGCTCTCCGGCATTATTTAAAGTACTGTACTTTAATGGTATGAGTGGAAGATATATGCTTCCTTGCTTTGCACCAAAGCACTTCACCAGACACAAATCTGAAGGAGGCATTTTATTCTATTCTCCAAATTCTATTGCTTTCCAATCCAAGCCGTCTATTGAATGTTTTATTATAGTTGTACAAATTTTGACAATGTCGCTGCTCACTGTTATGTTTTTGCTATATCGCCCTTGAATAGAAAAAACATTGCAAATTCAAAGCATTAGTGATATCATTACTGATTCCAATTTGAAAAATAATTTTCGAAAACAATTTAGCAGCAATGGCTCAGGAAATCCGATGAGCCATCACAGTGGCTGATAAATTATGACAGTTTATTAGAATATATGAACAGGATTTGGTTCATCAAAATTTACAAATTGAAATGCAATTTTAAAATTAATCTTATCTTTCATTTTATGTTTTTATATGGTTCAGGGTCCAATTGAGTTCAGAATGAATCTTTACCTTGTTTTTACTCTATACAATTGTCGGGCTGAATTGGCAATTTTTGTAAAAAAAAAAATTGCAGATAGCAAATTCTAGTGGTACCTGTATGTATCTCTCTGGAACTCTGTTAGACATGAATCTCATTCTTGACGACTGGGTTGCAGCGAAAGAAAGCTTCCAGCACTCAGCAACAGATGGACATCTGAGCAGTTGCACTATTTACAAACTGCTGCCTTGAGCGTACCTAAAGATGAGGATTGACAAAGCAATTCTGCTGTGCGACATGTACCTTCCAATACTTTGACAATTAATTAATCATTCTCCAAGCTTAAACATCACTGGGCATTGAGAGATCTGAGAGAATCAGACAGCTGTGGTTGTAAAATCTTTAAATAAAATAAGAGCCAAAGCAACACTTCCTCTACGTAACCTTCACAATCGTGTGATAACAGTGTGAAGCTACTGATCTGAGGTCGACGCTGAAATTAAAAATGTCTATTCGATTGGAGGAACCTGCTTTCTGGAAGGAGTAATTTTCTCAAAGCTTCAGTTCGATCCTGAGCCTTTGGGGCTAGAGTTACAGGCCACCCTATAACTCAAACGCATGACCTTTGGAGTGGGCAGGTGTGCTTTTATTACCTGTGGTACCAGCTTGCCTCACATTGAAGTTATTGAAATATGCAATATGGAGGAATTCTATGATAGATTTGGCTCCTATATGATTCTCTGTCAGCTAGCATGACACGTGTGGATCCACAGAGAGGTATTTTTGTCCCATACGACTGTGCTGAAAACTAATCAAATTATAGACAGAACCCTTGTGGGGGCTCGATTGCAGAAATGCACACTGAATCAGTGCACCTTTGCCATATTTATCCACTGAAAGATTTCCCTTTACAAAATGGTTGTCATTAAAGTTAGAGACATTAATTAATCTTTACTGAACTGTGGAGAAACAGACAGGTGACAAGCTCGCTGAGCTCTTGATATAGTACAATAATACATTTGTCTACTTGAATTGTTAAATTGTGCATAATGTTTCTGTTTGCATATATATAAAACATATATATTATTTGTAATGTTATTGACTTAACCACTGCACTTTTTCAATCAGAAGCCAATAGTTGGGACAACACACAATCTTCTCAATGTTGTTTAACTGCACTGTTAGGCTCTATGTATTGTCAGTTTGTAAAATGGCAGGCATTGCCGGCATCTGAAAGGAACAATACAACTTTTCAGGTGAACTTTCTGACCTTTGCAACATCGGGATAGGTTTTGTGGTATTCCTTAATTTAAAAAGCCTGTGATACCAACTCGCAGGAATGTTGCGTTCAAATTCACTTTATTTTCAGAGTAGGCTGCTTTGAACTGAAGTGATGTGGGTGACATACTCCCAGTCAAATTCGTTATGGAAGAAATCTTTTTAAGAAATGATGTCAAATTTACCCCATTACCTAGTTTCTGATGAGAAACTTTCATAGAACAAAACCTGCAGAGAACTGTGGAAATGCGAGCAAAGTACCATCAGGTATGGGCCAAATAAAGCAGACGTTAAACTTCATCAATGTTATTTCTGCTTTGATAAGCTTTCTGTTCATAGCAAAACATTAAAAAAAAATCACATCCCTTTGGCCCTGGAGTACAGAGGCCTTGATGTGCCGATGCACAGGATCTTAATCAGGTCACCCAATCATAGAAAGGATTATAAGTGGAATTGAACAAAGTAATGTAGATTCATGAGGATGCTACCAGGGAAAACCGGTTTCGGTTTTGAAGGGAGGCTTGATAAGTTGCTCGTGCAACTTCCCAAGGAAGGATTATAGAAATTAGGATGATTTTTGTTAGTGCTAAGATAAGTGATGGAGATACGAAGGATTATGATATCCTGAAGAAGATTTAAGAAAGTGCTGTGAAGCCAAAAAGCTCTTAAAGGGAAATGAAAATGAAATAGTTGGGACAGCAGCAATGAGAAGGGAGTGGGGGGAAAAAAGTATTTCTGAACTTGGCTACAAAATTGCATGTAATCTGCAAAAAAAACAGTTGCAAAATACAGTATATCCTGTGAAGCACTTTGAGATATCCTCCCAACCGTGAAAGGCACTTTAACAAATGTAAGAAATATTATTAGATGCCTTTGTCACTGCCCTAATAATAAATTCATGTTTTACTTTTTTTTAAAAAGGGGAGTGGTGGGGGGAAGAGAGATGGAGAGTAAGACGTTTCATTTGATTTTCATTCCCACTTAATCATTGAAGCTCAGACCTTGACAACAAATGCAAGTAAAAAATACTGCAATATTATGAAGACTTCATTTTTACAATAAAGTATTTTTGCTCGTTGTATTCTGATAGTGAGCACGAAGCTAGCCGTGCGCCTTGTAATGAAATGTGGAAGTTATTGTCCTTTTCTGTTAGCTCTCAAAACTGAACAGTATGGATAAAACCACTGGTGGTTGTTCTGTGAGGAGATGAATGCCCTCAAAACTAAATTTGTACTTGAATTTTTAAGAAGCAGTAGACTACAACTGTGCAATTGTCATGAACGAAACAGATATTTTTTAAATAAATGTTTCAGGTTTCTCACCAGATTTCTAACTTATTTTATCTTAGTAAATTTACAGCACAAAATAAAATAGCACTGTGTTCCCCATTGAGGCAGACTAACAGGACAAATCTAGCCTGTTCTTACCCCTCCCCAATACTGTGGTGCACTTATATACACCTTCTAGGATTATATATAATGCTGCATTAAAACACTTTGAATTTTATCTTAACACGGAACCAAGTTACTATTTTTTCCATTGTAAATGGGTTTCAAAGCTGTATTTTCTCACATTTGTTTCCTCCTATTTATTACTTCCTCATTACTGAGTGCAGACAGTTGATAGCCAGAGTTTGTGTTAAACGGTAAGCTTAGTGGTTAGGGCACTCCCCTCGCAATTATACATTTGAAGGGATTAGTACTGCACCACTTAAGATTATTGTATTATTTAGTATAGCCGTAGTCATGCAATGCATTATCGTAAGATGGCACCTGAAATTTTTCAACCAATACAGGCACTTCATTATTAAAATGAGTTTATACAGCGAAATAGTTAACACACTTTGTCATCCTGCAAACGTAACGCACACAACAGAAAAGTAGGCAAAAAGTATATGTATAAAAAAAGTTTATTATAAAAGTAACATTTGCATTTCATATTTGTATTTCAACATTGAGGAATAATTAAACCCACTCTCCCCTCAATTCTTGCAATGTAATTAATGGGAATTCTGCACGACCGGCAAAAGGCAATGCAAATACAAAGGTGTTTGCATCCATTAAAAAAAANTTCACATTTTAGTAGCTCCATTCTCATCCATGTAATAGACTGTTGTCAGTAGCTGACACTCATTGAAAAATTACCTCATTCACTTACTCCTATGGCATCCAATGACTATGTGCAGCACTTTCCATCTCATTAAACTGCTTTGCATAATACATTGAAGCACCACAATTTGCTGATACTGAACAAACGTTACTGGGCCATTTGTTTGACCTTTATATCTGTATTTTGAGGCACAAATACCCTTTTCGATCTTAAAAACACCATCTTAGCAATCAAACTGAACATTAATTGCTAGTTTCCCTTTTAAAAAAACCATGTAATTGGTGCCCGAGATTAAATAAAACATTTAACCAATTGACTCTTACAATCATCTCTTCAAAGGCCTTCACCACTTGATAAATTGTGTTTAGTTTCATGCCAAGTTCAATGGGAAGTTAAAACCTCATTCATATTAAAAATAGGCTGAGTCAGTCCGGACACGATCAAATTGTGCCAATGAAGTAGATGTGGGCATTTAAAAGGTAAATTCCTGAGCGTATAACTAATCCAAAATATCCTGGGGGGGGGGGTTACAGATGCAAAAGATCCATCAAGTCAACAACCTCTGTGGTTGTCAGTAACCAAACAGACTGTGGGTGGAATGAGCCAAGTGGCTCACTCGGAGGGCGAGAGAGGCTGACCAGTCACCGCGATCTTCTCGCTCAGCTCCTGATAACTTAGCAAAAAAGCCAAAGACCTAACCGAATGGCCCTAAGTGGTGGAAAAGCAGCAGGAATCTTCGTAGCGCTTCGGCAAATGCATAGGTTCAGCAGTTAGGGCGGCGCAAATATCAGCACAACCACTCCCTCCATAACCAGTAAATGCTGTTATGTTTCTGGAAGGGAAGCACAAAAGTATTGCCAGAATGAAGTGAGCAGGACGCATCTTTCTCAGGAGAGCGCGAGTGAGAGCACACCGAACGAAAAGCAGCCACGCATATGCCAATCGCACAGGAGAGCGGTACAGTGGAAGACATCCACGTGTCAGGTACCCACCCGGCTGATCACAAGGTAAACAGCAACCAATTCACAAAAAAAAATCACAGGTAAACATCACCGTGTGCCTCTTGCAGTTCAGGAAGGATTCATATTTTTAAGCACTGGATTGTCAAAGTAATTGTGGCAGCATCAAGATTTTAAGAAGAAAGAGCTCCCATTTAGTAAACAAGTGTGTGTATAAAGACGCAGTGAGATAAAGATACAAACAATGGCTGCAGTGGAATTGCCAGCAATGTTTACATTAAAAATTCCTCTCCCATTTTCCAGAAATATATCATTTGTTTAAAAAAAAGTGCAAATCTGTCATCAAAAAACGTGTAATTACATCATTAAAGGTCCCCCTGAGAACAATCTTTGGACGGAACAGGAAAACATTCAGAACTTCCAGGTGTAGCCCACGGTTGCTATAAGGTAGTATAAAGACAAGTGATCAGTGAATTGAACCCCAAAAACAGTTCCAACTTGTATAAAGAGTGGCACCCGACTAGAAGTGGCTAATTTCTATTAAGCACTAAGCACGAGTTTTGTCAAACAAGTTACAGCGAAAAACAGCCATTATATCAATTCACTCATCAGGGTGTGGACACTGACATCTACCCAAAACAAAAACAATGCAGTGCAGAAAGCCAGCTGGCGCGCTTCAAAATGCCAACTGGTTTTCTGAATGCAGACACAGAGAATGTAGAAGGGTTGACTGGCAATCGCGTCACACTGGTTGGGATTTTAATGCCCCCCCACACCACCTGCTGTATTACGACAGGACTCTACTTATTGAATAAGTTCTGTTGATGTTGTCAAATGTGCTCTTTGAGATGAGATTGCATCGATCTTCACTCCACTTGAAATAGGGAATTCAAGTCGAGTCAAAAGCATTTCTCTTGTCACAAAGAGACTCGGGAATGTGGTTATACATTCTCAGGTTTGCACTTCAGGCTCAATATAGACCGTAGTTCTAGTGTCTTTGCAGTCTGTTTAATGTATGTTATACTATACTCTAATGGTCTTCATAAAAGTAGTGGTCGTCACTGGGGTAGGTGGTTGGCCATCTGGCCCTTTGGCACACCTGAGGTTTCCGCTCATAATCATACACTGTAGAGGCCAGAGCACAACAGCACAGAGAATCACCACCACCATGAGGAACAGGACCACTTTCTTCCAGTCTCCAAACATATCAGAGCAGCCGAAACTGCCTGGCCTCGCCGGAACAGAGGCGTCCGGTTTTGCTTCACCAATGTCAATACAGACACACAGGTCGGATTTGCCGTCATCAGAATCCGCCGACCTCTTGCAGCACAATTTTCTGCCCTCTACCCACATAGACTCTTCCAATCGCAGCTGTGGTGGGAGTTTGGCCAGCAAGTCCTGGCTAGTATTTAAGGCGGGGGTCCCTTGTTCGGGAATGACCGTTGGCTGCCTGCACAGCGGACAGATGATATTGGCCGGCTGTTTGTTGGGCATGACGGCCACCAACCTGGCCAGACATTCCAAGCAGAAAGCATGCGTACACGCCAGCAGTTTGGGGGTCTTGAAGGTATTATCGTAGCTATTGAAGCAGATGGTGCACTCCAGTCCAGGCAGGGACTTTCTGTCAAGGTTTTCTGCCGCTAGGGAGACATCAGTGTGCCACACCTCAGGGGGAGACACAGACATGGTACACCTGAACACAGGAGAGAGAGAGAGAGAAAAAAAAGTATAATAAATCTGTGCCTAAGAAACATCTAAAGCCCTTACCACACCCTGTAATCTACCTGCTCGTTATACACTGACACAAAGATATCACGACTGATAAGCATCACACAATTGAAAGGTTTAATATGACTATGGTGCCAAAGTTCACACTGAAACAGACTGCAGCATCCAGTCAAGATTTGACCGTAACCTGGTAAGACTGCAGCAGGGGAGGAGGTGCTGGGACAAGGCTTTTACATCCACAAAAGACATGGTTGCGTGGGGGGGAGAAACACAAATATAAGTGGTTTAAGATTCTACATCAACTCCTTGTACTGCACAGGAACCACACACAGCAAATAAGATAAAGGAACAGAATACAGGACAGCAGTGACGAGAGAGAGAGAGAGCGAAAGAGAAAAGAGTAGGCTGATATACCTCCCAGTTTCAATAACCTCAGGGTTGAATAAATAGGTTATTCCAGTGGGTGAGTGTTGGTTTTTCAATAAAAATTCCAATACCCTTACTAATGCGACACGAGATAAAAGTAACTGGGAAGAACTGCAACCCACTATGAATCGTCCCGGCACTGTACAACAAGTATTTTTGTTTTCCTCCTTCCCGACAGCAGCCGGCAGGTTACTATTAGGTTAGAATTACACGGCTCTGGTAATTATTTTTGTTATGAAAGAAGCGCAGCGGTGGAAAGGTTAAAGTAGAATCAGATCATATGTCACCTCGGTAGATCCTCCACGTTTACAGGATCATGCCTAGAGGACAATTCTGAGCAGGATTTGTATTTAATAATCCTTGCATTCGATCCAGCACCTTATCACATTGTTGAGACATTTGGGTGGGGGGTGTGGGGGGGGGGGAATTGTTGACCAGGACACTGGGAGAAACTCCCTTCGCTTTGAATCCCAGCCCATAGGGACTGATCCTGAAGTCCGGCACGTTGGAGCACACGTCATGGCAGGAATCGTTATTGTCACCATGAATTGTAAGACACAGATTCTTTTGAGGATTTGAATTAGGAAATTAGAGGGTTAATCTGCACTTTTAGTGCATTTATTATTAATGACCAAGTTTGGCTCTGTTTGCAGTACTTAAAGGACATGCCCTGGTGGATATACAACTAACAATTTGGGGGGAAAACAAATAAACTTACAACAAAAAACATTACAATGTTAATATAATAATCCTTGCCTTTCATATAGCGTCTTATCATCTTTGTGAAGACATCTCAAAGCGCTTCACAGAATATACCGTAAAGTGGATTGAAATTTTTTGTAACAAAAAATAATTATTATTTAAGCAACGATAGCATTCAATTAGCCTGTCACCACTAATGGTCAAGATGTCCCAAAAGGCTTTACAGGTTTCACTGGAAAGTGCTACGGCCATGGGTATTTTTTACACAGTCGAAACCACTTTACACTCCATCTTGTGAAGCGCTTTGAGATATCTCAATGACACGATAAAGCGCTATATCAAATGCAAGGATCATCATCATTATATTTTAAAAGCACTCCCCTTTACACTTTCTACAAACTTAAAACAAATTAAACTTTGAGTAGTAAATTCTCCCCCACCCCCCCCCCCCCCAAAAAAAGTTTATCCCACGTCTACTAATCCACTGTTATTTGAGAAACAATTTAAACGTGAGCTCTGCTTCCACTTACAATCAGCTCAGACGTCTAAATATAGTCCCTTCAAAGGTGAATTTGCATCACTGCAACTTTAGTCTGACAAATAAATTATTAAAAAACTGACTGGCTATTATTTACTCCCAATGAGATCACTAAAAGTTATAGTCTTTGGTTTCAAAGGTTCAAACTCCTGAAAAGGTTACAGGAAACTCTAGAATACGTGTTCAGCCACACACACAAAAAAAACACACAAACAAAAGGAATCGGTGACTGGATCAATGATGTAAGCACCTTCTTAAATGTCTGTCAACCAAGTAAAGAACAGAGAGAGAAAAAACCACACCAAATAATCTGGGATTTACTGCGCTCAGGGATCAAATCTGGGGATTGAAAATGAACAAGACACGTAAAGGGGGAATGAGGGGGAAATTGCTATTATTCTCAGCAATCTTGCCATCAAAGGTACAAACAGCCTCAGCCCTCGCCTCCTGGCGGCATCTCATCTCCAGATTCTCAATGAATTAAGTAGCTCGTGTTTAGCTTGACTTGGGTCAACTTTTAACCCAAGTGACGAAATATATTGATGTGACCGAATCTGGCCCTTTCAAAGCTGCGACTTGAATCCCAGTGCAGTCGCCTCATCACATTAAACTCATCATTTTACACTGAACAGAAATCTCACTGAAACCGAATCTCAGTGATCCTGCAATTGCAATAAAACCCCAATAAAAAGCCCCTCTTAATAATCATACCTAGTCTTTTCTTCTCTTCTCGCTGCTGCTGCTGAACCCAACGCTTTGCCAACCTATTGCTTTCCTCTGTCCTTTATCTCTGCACAATGTGTTGTCATTCTCTCAGGGGATGATTGCCTTTTATGAGCACTTTACACTTCCTTATCCAAGCTAATCCCAGAGTCTGGCTGCTAACTGGTTCGTGGCGGTTAATGGGTGGGTTCCAGGCACGATTCACTCTCTGGGCTCCTCCCCAGTTTCTCCACATTCCCTGATTCATTCCAACAGTCCTGGCTTGTTGTAAAGTTCAAGTAAGTTTGACCTGAACATCCCAGCCATAACCTGCTCTCTGGATTTTCCCTCCGCAACATCACGACAATCTATACCCAGTGCGGATTTTGCTGTGAAAAGATATTTGCTGTTCCACTAGCGAACAACCACTTGTGACATTGGCGATTGCGACACTTGCATTTAATGCTATACAGATTCCAGGCGAGAAATTCCACTTAACAATAATAATCCTTGCATTTTGACACAGTGCCTTATCGCGTCCTCGAGAAAGCGTTTCGAGGAATATGCTGCAAACGTTGAATCGACTGTATTTTGTGGGTGAAACGGGGCAGCCAATTGCACAGAGCCAGAAAAAAAACGTTGTTCCAGAATTACTCCCCAGAGCGCCCAGAATTAGGCAAGAACTTAATTTTTTGTGTGTGGTCGGCCGGGTGTCTGACACATGCGCAAACCCATCACCGGGCTTAAAGAGTACCCAAACCAAACTGAGAATTTGCATCCCATCCCATCCCCACGTACACAGGGGTAGATTGTTGGAACGGAATTTGTGCAGGCGTAAATTAAACCGGAGTAGATCTGATGTGGAATCGCTCGCCAAACCCCCCGACTTGCTGTGATCTCGACTCCGTGTATTTGTCTTGCTTGATGCATCGTTTCCTGGAAATATTACATTCAGGTTCGCTGTCAGTGCGAAGGCTGTATTTTTCCTTCAGAAATGGCGGCCAGGTCCATTTTCAGATCTCCGTTTGTGCGAAACCCTCCCTCTCCCCCCGCCCTGAATGAAGACCCCCCCCCCCCAGCTATTAAAAGATAAAAGACCTGTTGAGAGATTTCAAAATTGTGATCTGATCTGTGAGTGAGTGTGGGGTTCAGCAGGAAAAATCCTCACCTTTGAGGGACGTTGGATACTTGGCAAACCGTCAAAAGAGATTAGAGTCACACTGACATGTTTCACTGACTTATTCTGGCCGGGGCGGGGGGGGGGGGGGGTTGGTATTGAAGCAACTAACATTCTGCACAGACCACAATGACTTGACAACAGCGGGCACATAATAATAATAATAATGCTTCCTTATTCCACACACCTCTGTTTACCTAGCAGTAAGTCGGAACCTGGTTGTTGGTCGATTGGCGGATAATCCGGTCAAAAAGACCCAATAATAATTCGGTCACTCAATCCACGACTGTTTGTGGGACACTGTTGTATGCAATTGGTTACCCCCCAAACACACTGGCGCACTAACAGTCGTGGCATTTGAGATAGAACAGAAAATACTCGAACTACACGGCGGTTTGATTCACAACAAGAACAAAGAACCACCGGTTAATGTTTCAGGCGAGACCCTTCAGGGGAAGTGGAATGCTTGAGGCTGGTGGGACAGGATGGACGAAAGGTGGGACTCGTTTAAGTCACCCAGACCTGCAGATATGATCCTCAGGCCCCTTAAACATCCCCCGCATCACAAAACAGACAGCACCTAAAAATAATGACTCAGGCGACAAAAGGATAAATGATCCGGACAACAATGACCCTAAACGCGTCAACGATGTTACTGATGTGACCATACCATACAGGCCGTGGGGAATTAACTCCATCGTTTGGCCATTTGTGCCTCTTTGACCCAGAGTTTCCCTCTGAGCAGAGTGAGAAGCCGAGTGCTGATGTGGGGATTCCTGGCCCGAACCAGCCTTGACTAGTTCACTCTCGCTCCATTACCCTTGTCCATCAGCAGGAAATCAATGAGAAAGTCACATAAGGAATAAAAGTAGCAACCACAAAGGTGATTGAAATCACGTGAAGAAGCCCGTCTCACGGCGCATTGGGGTTGTTGTCACGCCATCGCACAGTATTGTGCTGAGATCTGACTGGGGAGATTAGCGACAGGGCTGACTGGGCTAAACACTGATGAGTATCTTCCTCGAAATCCAGTTTGTACAATAACCTGGCAAGTTGCAACCGGGTTTCGGTTCAGACAGTTGCTTTATCGAAATTATCGAGTACGGTTTAGGACGGACTGTGGGGGGCGGCTGGGGCGTCTGAGAGAGAGAAAAGGATTGAGGTGGGGGGGGCGAGTGGGGCGTCTAAGAGAGAGAAAAGGATTGCGTTGCTTTCATTCTTCTGAAACCAGTTTTCTAAACCGGTGTCTTATTTAACTGAGAAGCTCAGATTGGTGGCCAGCGTTCACTTATAGGCTGTTTGTTTCAGGCAGGTAGGATCTCAAGGCTTTATCTTACCTGTAACATGGAAAGATAGGTGCACAGGAGACTCAACTGCTGTACAATCAATCATTTATTAATAATAATAATAATAATAATGATAAAAACGACAACAACAAATTACATTTGTATAGCGCCTTTCATGTCGGAAGGACGTCCCAAGTCGTTGGACAGTTAGGGGTTTGCACCTGAGCTGGGGATTGGAATCAAGTGCCTAATAGGATGAAAATGCGCAATGTGTTAATTATCACTTGTGGAAAATTGTGGGTTCAAAGCCCCACATTGTGTTGCGGAGGGGCTATGCTTCAGATGAGATGTTAAACCAAGCTCTCATCAGCCTGTTCAGGTGAACGTTAAACATCCCGCGAGGCTGCTTGAAAAGAGAAGGGAGTTTCTCCCGATGTCCTGGCCAAGAATCCCACACATAAAAGTTAATCATTCGTGTGTTGTTGTGCGTAGTAAATTGGTTGCAATGATTGTGCGCGAAATAAACCGTCAGTAAGCTTTATAGTAAATGCTTTCAGACATTCTGACGTGAAAAGTGCTATATGAAATGCAAAAGATCATTACTACTAGTATATTATTGTTCGTCGATCGTGGGATTGCTTTCCAGGATGTAATAATCCCTCAATCCACTACTGTTTGTGGGTCACTGCTGTGAACAATTAACTGCTGCATTTCGCCTGCAAACTACAGGCACTACACTGTACGGTATACTCTGTGAAGCACTTTGAGACGTCTCAACGACGTGATAAGGCGCAAAACAAATGTATTGCACATTAAATGCAAGGATTATTAAGGGTTACTACTATTATTAAAACTGAAACGAAAGAAGCTGAAGGAAACTGAGCATTCTATTATTTCTAATCAATGTCTCTGAAGCAGCCCTGGTCCGCATATCTGATTGCAAGATTAATGAACACAGAACGACTGTAAATTCACTGAGTAACTTTGTCTGACACTTCATGCAGGAATCTGACCTGCACCAGTATCACGTTTGCTGCTATCCGGATTAAAGCAAATTTGAGCTGCCCTCAGGCTTCAGTGGTTGGTCAAATCTGGTTCCTTTGCAATTTTCTGAGAATTCAGGTCACGGAACTGGTTTGAGATAGTTTCTGCAAGAGGAGGGAGAGGGTGCAGTGGGATGGGACGGGAGGGGATGAAGTTCAGCACTCTGAGTTATATTCCCATATATGGTTATCATTATTCTTATCTCTGAATGTTGGTTCTGGTTTTGACAGCATTTGCCTTCAGAGGCAGGTTTAGAATTAAAATTAAAATTAGAATCAAACCCGCTGTGCGCATTTGGCTGCCCCGTTTCGCCCGCCAAATGGTAGAGTCAATCCGCTTTAGAGTACATTCTGTGAAGGCGCTGTATCAAACGCGAGATTTAATACTATTTATTATTATAATTACAGCATTGGATTCAGTAAAAATGACCTTGCATCCTCTCCCCAGCACCTTTCACATAAAAAGAGAAATCATGAAAGCTCTTTCCAGCAGCAATCTCCCCCCCAGACTCGCACTGCTAACTCATCTCGGTTTGAATTACTTGTGTGCCGGCCTGGCTCAGTAGCAGCTCTCTCTCGCCTTCGTGTGTATTGTCCGAGGTGCCGTCCTTCAGGTGGGACTTTAAACCGAGGTCCCCTCTGCCTGTTCGGGTGCCACCTGTACAGCGAATGTGGGGGGGGGAAAAAAAAAGGCCAGGATTTGCCGAGGAGGCAATAGAAACCGGGAAAACCAGGTGGAAAAAAAAAAGGGATATTTATCTTTCAAACGTGGAACACTGAGTCCTAGCGGAGGCATGAATTGAATGCACTGTCTTCAGGAATTCGCCCCTTTAAGCCAGTATTGTATCTGATTACAGTCTTGTATTGTTATTGGGAGTTTTCAATTAACTACTCGACTACTGCCGGTAATTCGACTGACCTGCTACTGGTGATTTAGTGCTCCGAGATGCTCCCCTGTGTGAAGGGCGCTATGTAAGTTTTAGTTGTTGTCTGGAACAGGTTGCCAAGAAGGGGGGGTGAGGCCAGGACGCTGGGTGCGCTGATGGGAAGACGGTTGGTGGAGTGTTCACAGAATTGGATCATCTGAACCAATTTTTCTGATTTTTTAAAATATATTGCAGCAGAAAACAGATAAGATTGATTGTACCGTAATGGATTTCTATACTGCAACGGCTATCCAGATGCCTGGTTTGTCTGTGAAATGTCGGGAATGGTTACAAAGCTTCATTCTCATACCATGGGATTCAAATAAAATTCATGAGAAAATCTGATATGTTTGATCTATTTGACTGAGACAGCGTGAGAGTTGGATGATGCCAATGCTTGCATTGTATTGGCATTTGCATGTATCACACAGACAATACAATATTACAATTTACATAGGGATGAAGGGATATGGGGATAAGGCAGCGTCAGGTTATTAGCTGGAGTTAGATTAGAAGATCAGCCATGATTGAATGGCGGGGCAGAGGCTCAAAGGGCCGAATGGCCTCCTCCTGCTCCTACATGTTATGTTATAGTTGGGAGGATGTCTCAAAGCATTTGCCACAGCTGGCTAGGCACGGTTGAAACAGTTTAGCAGGACAGGTGAAGGCTAAGACTTAAACAAGAAACACCTTGATACTGTAATGGGAAGATAGTGATGTATGGTGATTGGTGGTTCGAAACTCTGACTGTCCAGCGCCTTGGGGCGTCCTCCCGATGTGAACGGCACTATATATACAAATGTAATTTTGTTGTTGTTGATTGGCATTCTGAAAGGATGAAATCAAATACACAGAAAATCCAACTGCACCCAAAGATCTCTTGTAATCTGTGTATGTGGCATTAATCCTTGCGTTTGATTTAATGCCTTATCACGCCGTTGAAAGTCTCAAATGACTTCATAGGATTTGCTGTGTTGTGGAGGCGCTCCTCTACAAATACACAGTCACTACACTTTACATTAAGTTTGAGAAAACGTCCCCCTGTATAAAATGTAAGACTGATTGATTATTTATTTGTTTGTTTGTTATGTATTTATGTATTTTTACTTATAATAAAAATCCTTGCATTTGATACAGCGCCTTGAGATGCCTCGAAGCGCTTCACAGAATATATAGTGGAGTGACTGTGTACTTTGTCGGCCAAATATTTATAATATTGTTTCTGCTTCTGCACAGTGTGACATCAATCAGCAATGTCATGTGTCATCACCTGCATCAAATCTACTTAAAAAGATATTTCAACACAGTTCCTTCATGTAAGAAGAATTAACTGGAATTAATCACATCCTGTTTACAACTGCACTGAAGTCCATGTGTCGCATTTGAAACCGAACCGCACCTTTTTCTGGATTAGAAGAGGAAGGTGAGAATCGTTCTTTTTCTCGATGCTATTGGCTGCGGTTTGACTGAAATGTTGTTCGATTTGTTCCTGATGCTCTTTTTTCCCCGCAACGTTACGTCATCTGCTACAGTCACCTCTGGTTCCAGCCCAGCTCGGCTGGGAAATCTCAGCACCCAAGTTATTGGTGTGTCACCCAATTTATACTATAAACACTGCCTGCAATTAGAATGAACAGAGTGATTACAGATTGCTTCTCCCTATTCCAGCTTTACCCTCCTTGGGCGGGGCGGGGATTGGGGGGTCAGCAGAGGCTCCTTGGAGCTGAGGTGACTCCAATGTGTACAGCACCTCAATACACACTCCAGAGCCTCCCCAGGCCTTGGCTCTTGTCAACCTGCGCCTAATAGTTTCTGCGCAATTAGGTAAGCAGGGTACGGCCCTCCAGGCAATGTGCATTCCATTCTAACACAAGGAAACTCCCATGTGCAGGTGGCATACCTATGTAGATCTCTGGTGCTTTGGATATACTTAAGCAAGGCAATGGGTTTCAATGTATGTCAGATATCGGGGAATGTATGTAAAAAGAGGAAACTCCCATTTGCGTGAATAGTGTCTGCTCCAGTGTTGTCATCTTCGGATCACGGCAGAAAAACAAGGGCTTCTTAGACATGAACACTGGGTAAAAGGTCACAAAGCAGCCGGTGTTTAGGGCCTGGACTAGATCTGCGCTTAATAATCCTTGCGTTTCAAAGAGTGACTGTAATGGCACAACGTCTCAAGCGTTCCACAGCGAATAAGGTGAGATGACCGGGTATTTTGTAGATCACCACAGCCGACATGCGCACAGCAATGCCCCACAAACGGCTATGAATTGAATGTCCAATTTTGTCTGACGGTTGGTCGCCCAGGACACGGGGAAGGATTCCCTCTTTTAAAACAGAATCGGGGGAATCTTTAACGTCCACATGAATGAAAGTGCTTTGGTCTGGGAAGGAAGTAGAAGTGTAAGTATGTTTGACTGAAGTCTTAACTGGGAGTGACACACTATAACAACGACAACAATGCGTCACCTCACCTTGGTACTAATACTATTCTGTGTGACGGTGCCCTTTAGTAACAATTGCCGAGTCACGCTGACTGGAATCCTGTCTCTCATGGCTGTTTGCTCACAGCATTCTCTCTCTGAAGAATGTTTGACGTCAGGACCACCTTTTTAAACCATGATGTAAAGACACATAACCCTCTCTCTCTGTGGCAGGTGAGGGAAGGCTTGTCCTTGCTTGTCCTGCGCTGTTTCTTTAAATAATATTTGGGTTTAAATAGTGATGGTCAGCCTTGAGTTACTAATGTAGCCAGGATGTGTTTGCCAAGCCCAAGACAACAGAACGTAGAACATCTTGGGTTAAACGTTGTACCCGAGTCCAGATTTATAATAATAATAATCCTTGCATTTGATATAGCACCATTTCAACGCGCTTCACAGAATACACTGGATTCAACTATCGTCAGGTGTTCCTGCTCCTTGCCGTAAATATCGTCTCAAAATACTATCCATTCACATGACGTCGAGTAACCAGTCCAGGTCTGGCTGTAACATGAAGGAACCTGAGAGGGTAACGTGATTGTGTAAATCATATCATGGTCACACGAGGCTGTGAGTAACATGTGATGGAGTTTGATTGTGAGCCACCCTTCTCCGAGCCCGAATCAGACCTAAAACTTTCCACTGATTTTGATTCTTAACCCTCATCAATCACCCGCCCACAAAACAAACAGAGCGACTGCACTTTACGGTAGTAAATCCCATGAAGCGCTTTGAGAATCCCAAGCAAAAGTAACAGAAGCTTCCTATATTTAGTGATGGGTGTGCAACAGCCTCATTCTTTTTCACGCAACTTGACGTAGGTTAACTATCTGCCCAAACACTGTCGTGATTCTTTGACACTACACTTTAGAGCAAATCCTGCAAAGCGCTTTGAAATGGCTTCCTGACAATGAAAGGCATTGTACAAGTGCAAGGATTATTACTATTATTATTATTATTATTATTGCTTCACTGTTCTCTCCCCCACAGCGTTTCACTCCTCTTTTCTTCCGTCCAGGGGGTCGAATTTACAGTATTGCTTGACTGATTTACTTACAGGACTTTGAAAACGTTTTAAACTCTGATCCAACAATCAGGATCCTTTGCGTTTGCTTTTGGCAAAGTAGTAGTTAGGGAGTGTTTGATCAGATAATCACCGCGTATCAAATTTGCGATTAAGATGCGGCTATGCCAGGCAGATCACTGAATACGAAAGCTTTCATTACTTGTTTGCAGTGGGATTCTTTCTAGCAATTATTTTTTATTATTGTTGTGATGTCCCTCGACGTCAATCACTGGCCTTTACTTGTGTTTCGTTCGGGTCGGCATTTGTCCTGTTGAGTTCTCCGCCTCTCAGTCCCACCTGTGACAGACGTGTGGTTTGACGAACTGGTTTAACTGCCTTTAGCAACAGAATCTATAACTGAACGTCATATGCAAACAACGTGGAGACTTGCTGCAAGGGACAGGGGTACCATGTCCAATTCTGGAGCCGCGTGAGGGCTGGGACTGATTCCCTGAGGGGCCACTAACCTCAGATCAACAACAACAACAACAAGATTGCATTTATAGAGCGCCTTTCACGTCGGGAGGACGTCCCAAGGCGCTGAAATCATGTATTGCTTAGGATTTGGAGATTAGCAAATGTGGTGCCAGACTGGAAGACAGTGTGTTACGAGAAAAAGAGCAGATTCATTTTTCTGGACAAAAAAAACTTGAGGGAGAGGCATAACAGCGTCATTTAGAATAATAATCTTCGCATTTGTTACGGCGCCTTTCGTGTCAGGAGTTCATAAGGCACGAGTTCAATGATTAATTTTATTTGGTGAATTATTGGCCAGGACCCCGGGAGAAACTCCCTTCTCTTTTTGAATAGGGCCAGGGGATTTTTAACGTCCACCTGAACAGGCAGGTTTAACGCCTCATCCGATGGACATTGTAGGATGCCCAACACTGCACTGGAGTGTCAGCATAGACTGTGTGGGTTTCAAGTCGGGCTTGAACCCACAACCTTTCGACTCGGGGTGTACAGTGCTACCAACTGAACCAGGCTGTCCCTTTGCAGGAGGGGCAACTAGTAGCAGCTTTATTAGGAGCTCCCAGAATTCGGAGCCTTGTAGTGTATTGGTTGGAGCACTCGCCTCGCACGCAAGAGGACCCGGGTTCGATTCCTGTGTAGGGCAAAACCTTCGGCATTATTTGGAGTCCTGTAGCTCAGTGGTTAGAGCACTCGCTTTGCAAGCGAGAGACCTGAGTTCAATTCCAGGCAGAGGGCGAAACCGTGGGCAAGTTTCCTTACTCCACACAGAGCCTAATAATAATCCCTCCAAAACCAAAAACAATCATAAATTGGTCATTTTCAATCCATGACTGTTTGTGGGACATTGCTGTGCGCAATTGGCTGCCGCGTTCGCCCACAAATATACAGTCAATTCACTTTACAGTGCGTTCTGTGAAGCGCTTTGGGACGTCCTCCCGACGTGAAAAGCGCTATATCAAATGCAAGGATTATTATTAGTATTACTCCACACGCCTTTTTAATGTAAAGGGATTTACATTCTGCACCTGGTTGTTAGTTGATAGCGGATCATTTTCTGGGGGTGATAATCCCTCGAAAAAAAAGAAATCCAGTCACTCAATCCATGACTGTTTGCGGGGACGCTGCTGTGTGCAATTGGCTGCCGCTTTACGCCCACAAAATACACAATCAATTCACTTTACAATATATCCTGTGAAGCGCTTTGAGACGTCTCGAAGACGTGATAAGGCGCTATATCAAAAGTAAGAATTATTATTATTATTATCGTATCAGGCTGGTGTGGATGTGAACCCAGGCACAACTGCCCCACCCAATCCTTCTGTTTTTGAATGCTTGAACCCAGAAAGTAATTGCAAAGGTATTATTGAATTGTGTACACACCCGATCCTGTAAAATTCAGTGTTGTAAACGGATTCAGTCAGTAAGTATATGTTTGTTACATTCCACAGAGTGTTGTAAATCAATAGAACAAGTGTGTTTCCTTCTCCCTGCTCCGATGTTGTAAACTATTTAAATAGTAATTTGGTCATATCTTTTCTCTTACACAATTCAGTCACTACACTTTGCAGTAATATCCTGTGTCGCACCTTGAAATGCACAGTGGATTATCATTATATAGTGCTCTCAAATACTCCTTATCGCATAACTTGCTCTGAGCCATCGAGTTCCTTCCTGTGTGTGGAACTGTGTGAAAGATCTGATTTTTCCAGTCATGTTAATGTATATTTTATTTCAGTTAATGTGTCACTATATGCCCTTGTTTGTGGTACGATAAATATGAGTCACACATTGTTAAACACAAATGCAATGCGGTTGTCACATGAGGCACAATATTGTTTGTTTCTTAAATTAATCTTTCATAACAGAAATCGTCAAAATCATCCCAAATGTGTAATAACTGATATTTCTTAACTGGATTTCTTAATTAAGTCATAAACGCAATCCTCTCCAGAGCAACAATCCCTTGATTCAGAAAACTAGCGAGAGGTACAGACCCATTCTGGTCATTCACATTGTGGCTGTTTGTGGGACTTTGCTGTGGGCAAAACTACTGGCGGTTAAGTTTGCGTGTGAGTAGACGGTCACTATGGTTGACTGCAATCGTCTGGGAATTGTCTGGACTTGCATCGCTTTGAGACTGCAAAGTTAATGTAAAATGAAATGGGTTAATGACTTCATGCAGCAGATCAGAGTTTAACCAGAAAAAGTGCTGATGGAGTCACAACAGAGGTTTGGCTTTTTTGTCTCATCCTTTCAGAACAGCGACCCTCCCATCACCATCAACAACTTGCATTTATATAGCGCCCTTCACACGGGACAGCATGCTGGAGCACTTAAATACCATCCCTGCAACAAAAGGGCTAGCTGTTTCTGGATTAATCCCTTCAAAACATTTTTAAAAAAATAATAATTTGGTGACTCAATCCACGACTGTTTGTGGGACGCTGCTGTGCGCAATTGGCTGCCACGTTTCGGCCATAAAACATACAGTCAATTCACTTTACAGTGTACCCTGTGAAGTGCTTTGAGACGTCTCGAAGTACTGATAAGGCACTAAATCAAATGCAAGGATTGTTATTATTAGTAAATGTTTCCAATGTCTTGTCCTTCAACAGCTTTCCTTAACCTGTACAGATATGGCCGATGCTGGCTGCCAATGTCTGTACTAAAAACTATTTTTAATCTTTACTGGAAAATAAAACTGACTTCTCGAAATGCTATGTCCCAGGGTTTTACACTAATTGGGGCTGTAAAAATAAGTGGTTCCAGAACCAATCGGAGGCTGGAACACCGAGAGTAAAATGCTCCTGTAAACTGCATATTGTTATTGCGAAGAGTTTCACATCTGTTGTTTAACGGCTGGCAAACCATCAAAAGCAAAAGTTGAATTACATCATGATGAGAGCGTACAGAAATTACCTACTGTGAGGCCTAATAGCACTGCGATAATTCCCAAACAGGTGCAATCTTGTATTTTAGCAATAGCTTCCTAAGGAATGTACTTTGCTGGCTGGCTGGACTAATGTTGGGGTGGGTGGGTGGGGGGGTGGTGGGTTGGGGGAGATGGGGAGGGAGATCCGGTTCAGAGAGCCGGAATTCCCGGCTAAGTGTAATTACATCAATGCCGATAATGTGCTTACAGTTAGCCTGAGGTCTTGTTGAGCTGTTCCAAAAAAGAGGAGTTTCTCTTTCCCGCTGACCTGACAAACAATTCCCTGGTGAAAATTAGTCATTCACTTCACAGCTGTTTGTGGGACATTGCTGGGCTTAAATTGACTGCCTACAAAATACACAGTCACTACGCATTACGGGAAATCCCGTGCAGCAATTAGAGATCTTCTCCCATTGCGAAAGCCACTGCATCCAACGCAAGGAGTAATTATCAGGAATAAAAGACAGCTTTATTGGCAGCTTTTCTTTGATGTGTTTGTTCTCGGGGTGTGGGTTCTCCTGGGGCAGTGAGCCCTCGACTCTGAACAGCCGCAGTCCTTGTAGCAATGGTGCTCTCCCACAGTGGTCTTCAGGTTCAGATCTCCTGGATTGCGACAAATGAAGGAAACAGTGACTGATGATGTGTTAAGATGGTGCGTGACTCCAGAACTTGATGGCAATGATGTCACTGTGACACTGCCCTTGCCCTTATTGCTATTAATGATAATAATAATAATCCTTGCCTTTGATATTGCGCCTTACCGCTTCCGGTAGGCTGACACGCTCGGAAACCCACCTCCGTGCTTAAGAGTCTCAAAACAGAAAGGGTTTCGCCCACAACTATACAGTCAATTCACTTCACAGTGTATTCTGTGAAGCCCTTTGAGACGTCTTGAAGACGTGATAAGGCGCTATATCAAATGCAAGGATTATTATTATTATTATGAAAACGAACGATTAAAAGCTCCACTTATGTGCCCCCTCTGAACACTTTAGTACAGAAGAAAGTCACTACAAATGCACTAAACGTAACAGTACTGTGAAATCCATTGAGACTTTAAGATAACATAAGCGCTCTATTCAAATGATATAAGATAAATAATATTATTTTACAACGTATTGAAATCTCCTCCGTATCTTTACTCCAGTACTGACGTCTCACTTATGTCACTCAGAACCAGTGACTGTTTCCCTGTCCCTTGACCTCAGCCTAAGTGTCTCATCGCCAGTTATGGTGAGCAGATTAGTTTTGCTTAACTGAGTTTCCTGTGTGTGAGATAGGGTAAGGCATTACAGGGAGATAGCTCGACAAAGATTAGACTATTAATTTAATAGGAAACAATAAGGAAGTTTGGAGCCGAGTTCAGCAAAGGGACTTTTTTACAACTCAAACTGCGTTCAATTCCAAAACCCATCCTCCACGTGGCGATGAGAATGCTAAGACGCGCAGAGGGGAGATCACATCTGGATTGACAAGCCACACTGGTTATAGTGAGGTATGTTACTGGACTTGTCCTTCCTCTACAAAGCGCAAACAGGTTCCAGCAGGGCAGCAGTGGAGTGCTTCAGGCGGTTGTCACTTAAATGGCATGTGGTCTAGACACAGCAAGAGGCTGGCTGGCTCACAAGCTCGGATCAGAGAAAGAAAGCCCTTTGGCCAATTGATCTCATCCTTCCCGAACACCCGTCTGACCAGCTACTGGCCTCCCATCACAGCAGCAAGCTGCGTTTTTTTTTAAAAAAAAATATGAATCCAGTGGCCTTGCTTCACCCAACGACAACAACAACTTGCATTTATATAGCGCATACCAGAGCGCTTAAAGCCACCCTCCCTGGGAACCTGATCCGATGTCGTGCGGTTAACTGCCCTCTGGATCAAGTCCGTCTGTCCTGAAGTTGCCCCTTTGCGACTCTAAATCCCCGCGCCCTCTTGTTCTGCTGCCTGGTTTGGGTCCGAAAGTATCACTCCCCAATTGATGAGAGAGGGGGAAGATCAGCTCTCAATGGGCGGCGGAATCGGGGCATTCGCGCGCCTGGTAAATGCATCCACACCATCTGATTCGTCCACTGCTGCGGGCGGTTAAGAGTTAAGAGCACAAGGACAAGTATGAATTTACCAATCGCTCCCGTGGCTGTGACTACATCTTTGGATACAAACACCAAAGGTGCCGCCAATTTGGCTCTGAGACGCGCAGTGTGGGAGGGGCAGCGAACACCGCCACCTGGTGGCCATCCGGCCTTTGCGTCTCATAGAAATGTACGGCACAGGAGGCCATTCGGCCCCATTGCGAGTCTGCACCGGCTCTCAGAAACAAGGTGTTCATTCAGTCCCACTGACCCCCCCCCCCTCTGCCTCATCCCCAAACCCCTTCAAGTCTCTGTCTTGTAACGTACCTGTCTGGCATCTCATCTTGAAGAACATTGCAGTGCTGCCCCAACACCGCACGACACTGGAGGGTCAGCCTGGAGCGTGTCTTTGTGCTCCTGCAAAGACCCATCACCTTGTTTAAGAGTATCCAAACCAAACCAAAGAATATCCCATGCAAAACCCACCCACGCCTAGAAATAGGTTGTTGAAATGGAACGCACACTCTCGCTCTCGCTCTCGCTCTCTCTCCCTGGACGGTTGCATCCTGCGTTACCTAATTCCGGAAAGTATTAGGAGCAGGTTGGCAAGAGCTGAGGCTTGAGGGTCCCCAGGGTGTGTAGTCAGTTGGGTTAACTGCTAGCAAGAGCTCTACCAACAGAGCCAGGCTGGCACACAAACAGCCTTAAAGTCAATGGCTAGGACCATGTAAATTCCGGAGGGTATCAGCTGCCTTTATGTTATAAACAAAGATAATATTAAATTAAGAGGGATAAGCATCAGAGGAATAAGAGGAATTCCGAAGCAGGAAGAGTTTTGAATTATTCATTTTTTATTATAGTATTATGTTTATTTTGTATTGCAGACATCCAAATTGCCTTGCCAGGATTGCTTTACTACCGGCCTCCATATAAGCGATTCATTGTAATCTGGTTCACTGATAGTACATTCAACTATTTGCTCTGGTGTAAACTGGTCTATCCACTGTATAGTAACAGTATTTATTTATATTCCCACTGTCCTTTGCACTCAATTTTCTCATTCCAGATTTTTATCTTGTACTCTCTGCGTCATAATAAGAAGCCTTGGCATTTGATATAGCGCCTTATCACGCTATTGAGGCGCCTCAAGCACTTCACAGAATATATTGTAAAGTTGAACAAGAGGACATAAGTTTAGCGTTGCAAAGCTCAATTATAGGACACCAGGAAGTTTCTCTTTATATTCCCTAACAACTGGAACAGGTTGTCAGGAAGGGTAGTTGAGGACAGGACAATGCGACCGATTTAAAAGTAACCTGAAGTTGTGATGGGAGGACATCAGGGTGCATATCCTGGAGGAATGAAATCAGATGAGCAAAAGGGCTTTCTTCCTCCCATCCAAACCAATCTTGTGATCTTGCGATTTATTTAACTATTGAAATCACACATATTTACCGGTCGGATTTGACTTTTGAATTTTTTTTATTTTAAACCGCACATACGAAACAAAATGCACAGGTCTGCGTATAGTATACATACAGTTTAAAAAAATTACAAAGCAGGTATTACATAATAAAGCCATTCTGCTGTATAACAGCAATGAACCCTGGGGCCGCCAACACTGCATCCATTTGGCAAGTTCAAGTAGCACATTTCAATCGTTTGAAGGTCAGAGAACCTGCTTCATGTTGATTTTTTTGCATAGAGCTCCGCACAAAATTTGTGCCAGTGCTTCCCTTACTCCCTTCCTCCCCACCCCCCAATCTTATAACAGCAACAATAACAACAAATTGCATTATATAGCACCTTTCATGTCAGGATGACGTCCCATGAACCTGGACAGTCGACGGTTTGCACCCAAGCTGAGGGTTGGAATCAAGAGGGATGGCGGCTAAAGAGGGTGGGGGCAGAGAAGCTGAAGGCCTGACCACCAATGGTGGAGCAGGCAGGGAGACATGGAGCAGACCGGAGTCAGTTGAGTGAAGGGAGCAGACTGGATGGAAAGATGTTAGAAGGTTGCAGAGGAGCAAGACTGTGAGGACTTTGAAAGTGAGTATCTTAAACTCGATCCTCTGGGGAATGGGGAGCCAGCGAGGCTGAGGGGGAATTATTTTAAAAGTCTGGCAATCTCCTATCCCAATAAAATAGGGCTATCAATATTCATCTGATCAAATTTGAGTCATGGTTTGGCTCAGTTACTCCTCGATCGATGATCCTTTGGAGATAACGCACCTCCCCCCTCACACACACATCCCTGAACCCCAACACACAATATAAATATAACAAACATTGTGAAGTTTACAAAAGTCACCTCCTCACGTGTTTCCACAGGGTCTACTCAGCCCTTTCGCAACTGAGAAACAGCCAGAGCAAAAGGACAGCCACCACATTGTGACCACTCGTTGCTGTTTCTGCCACAATTGGGTGAAATATACGAGAAGTTCAGAGAGGAAAAGTGGCTCGTAGCTCAAGAGAGACTCCTGGGGTGACTATCACCCTTACAATTTACATAACCCCTGAAAAGCGTAGCTAAAAATCAATAATTTTCCAAACGGAGATGGGGGGGGTGGGGAACACTTGCCCGATAGTTCCCAACACGCAACTTTATTAGAAAACTATACTTCCTGCCTCTTCACCCTCACAGTGCTGCCAAACCTAAAACCTAAAACCTGTTTGATCAACTGCGATATTTCTAGTGTTGTACAGATAAGTCCTTTACAATCGCACAGGCAGGTTCCCTGAAATGAAATTCGTCAAAGGTCGTGCACTTTAAAAACAATATCAATGGGCGTTTCAGTCAATTAAACATTACCCCTGATTTTATTGTAAACAGATGCTTAATACTAGCTGGACACGATAAAACTTAAAACTTTTCTGGACGGTTTGAGCTGTTGTCTTTTTCTTAAATGTGGCACAAAATTGTGAGCCTATCCCATCGTGAAGTTCTCACTTCTTACCCTGGGCATAGGTTTGGCTTAATTTCTTAGCTGGGAATGCTCCCTAGGGCGCACATTGATGGGAAGGTGAACAACAGGATGCACAATGCACAGATCATTTAAAAAAAAACAGTTCCGACAGATGTTTGAAGTACCGTTTAAGAAGAATACAATATCGGAAACTCCGGTTAGAGCACTCGCTTTGCAAGTGAGAGACCCGAGTTCAATTCCAGGCAGAGGGCGAAACCTTGGGCAAGTTTCCTTACTCCACACAGAGCCTAATAATAATCCCTCCAAAACCAAAAACAACAATAAATCGGTCATTTTCAATCCACAACTGTTTGTGGGACATTGCTGTGCGCGATTGGCTGCCGCGTTCGCCCACAAATATACAGTCAATTCACTTTACAGTATATTCTGTGAAGCGCTTTGGGACGTCCTCCCGACGTGAAAAGCGCTATATCAAATGGAAGGATTATTATTATTATAATTTATATTCTATGCAAGTTAGACGTAACTGATACTTTGCATAAGTCATATTAAATGTATGGTCGCAACTGATACGTGAGGTTTACTGTATTGCAAACTGGACCCCACTGTAAAGTCACTGCACTGAACAGCGAGAAGCATTTGCTGCCCATTACAATAATTCCTTTCTTTATTGCGTGGTGTCCTGAGGTCGGTAGTCTTCATTCAGTAATGCTGGATATTCTACAGTGGTCCACAAGCTCACATTTCAGTCTACTACAGCCTGAGATTCAGTAACATTGGGGAACATGCTGGTGGCGTCTGTACTCTCACACTTAGTGACATTTGAGTGACTGTGCTGGTGTCTGTATCCTCACATTCAGTTAACATTGGGAAGCGTGCCAGTTTTTCCGTGCTCTCACACTGGGTGACGTCCTGAGATTGAACCGCCTCAATTCCGGAACATTTCAGTTTGGTTTGGCTGAGTGCTGCACTCGGCGACGACAGAACTACCGCCTTCAATACTAAAAGCTTCCTATCACAGTGTAGATTTTTGAAAGTTGTGAAACGGCTGACTCTGGGAAATTTACGCCATTCACCTTCATCAAGACGGCAGAGGAAGAGTTCGTCCTTTCACGTTTAAAATCGTGATTGGTTGATTTTTTTCTAAAAAAATAACGACTTGTCCTTCTCCGCTTTGCTCTCAATTTGTGTCATTGTTTTAAAAAAAAAGTGTGAATTAAGAGTGAAAGGTGCATGACCTTCAGGATTGTGTTGTGGCAGCTAAATGATAGTCAATAATAAGTCATCGCCATACAGTGGATCATTCCTGTTTGATTGACCCACAGAACAGGAGAATTTACCTACGATGGCACAGAGTACATGGGAGCATGGCGTCAGACATTGCTGGTAGCAGTGGATGCGGAGGAGGCTGCTGTCAGCTGGTCCCTTCTCGAATACCTTGCCTTTCGAACTAAAATACAAATTTTAACAAAAAAAAATTCATTTTGGTGCTTCGCTACTGATGAAAAGTGCAAATTTTTAAATTTAGAAAACTGAAAGGTCTTGCGAGAAACTTAACAGTAATACAAAATCTTAACGCCTCTAAACATATACAGGCCTAGAATAATTATTGCCTTCCATTGTATTGTATTATATTCCAGCATTACGTTGGAGTTTAGTACCTGAACTTGGAGGGCTCCTTATCATTTCTGCCTGTGGAGGGGGAGGGAAAAAAACAGAATTAAAGTTGTTCCAGAATTAAGGTTGTCAGCCAGGTGTCGCGACACGTGCCTGATGCTCATCAGGCTTAAGAGTTTCTAAACCAGACAGAATTCCAAGGCTGTTTGCCGCCTTTCATGTGGAAATTCCCATTTCTAGAACAAAACTATTTTTTTCACCAGAGGGAACACCTCCTGCTTAGCTATTTCCAGAGATGTCAAGCGCATGTTGGCAAGAGCCAAGGCTGGGTGACCCCCGAACTTGCTTAATCGGCTAAAAAACAAAACCACGCAGTCTGCCCAGCTAACACCGCTATTACCATTAGTTCATTTACACTTTTAGTTGTTAAATGATTTACTTTTCTTGCCATCGCAACGTGTTTCAACTTACCATTTCACTCGGCTGTAATATCGAGGCTGGAAAACAAAAATCAAGTCTTTTGATTAGTATTAATACACCGTTCGCATTGGGTTCTCACTGCTTACCCTCCAAAGAGTGTAGACCTCACTGTGAGGAGCGAACACTCCAGACAATTCCAATTGGAGCTGATTCCAACGGGCAGACTGCAAGCTCAAAGTCCCAGTGTGCTGCTTGAACCCACAGCCTGCGACACCGAGGCGAGTTAGCTCCCGACTGAGCCACGCCGACACAGTCAAGAAAGGTTGACAAGACGTTAAGATATACCACAAACATAACTTTTAAAAACAGATCTAGCGATGGGACGAGAGGAGAAAACTCCCACGCAGAAATACAACACTAATTAGTTCCCGAGTTACCTTTGTTCCTTTGGTGAAACATATGTGGGAGGATGTTTGATCGCTTCGTGTAGAAAAATACAGCGACTGACAGAATGAGGAACAAACTGATAAAAAGTGTTCCCAGACACAGCAAGGCCACAATTGCGGATCTTCCTTTCAGAGGCAAAAAAAAAGACATGAATTAAGTCTTCCTGGAAGTGTAAATGTACATTGCGGAGAGGGTAAGATGACCCTGGTGGTCAAAGAGGCATAAAAGTCCTGAGAGCGTCTCTTGAAAGAGGGAGGGAGAGAAGGGAGGGAGGGAGGGAGGGTGGGAGTTGGAGGGACTCTGGGGATGGAGTCAGCGATAGACGTGACGCAGGCCAGTGTTCGCTGAGCAAAGTAAAGGGCCGGGCCAGTAGGGTTGAAAGGTTTCAAAGTCTAAGAGTAAAAGCAAGATTGTGAACAGCCCCTCATTTTACAGTTAGTTGATTTCCTTACCAATTGTATTGACCGTTGGAACCACAGTGCTGGGGTTCTCTGCTTTCTCTTCATCGCTGACACTTGCTACAACAGAGAGGCTGATATTGAGCGTGTACGCAGATTATGCAACACTATCGCAATCCACACAGTCAAAGAAGTCGCAGGATTGGAAAAACTGAACACTTCATAACTTTAGGAGTAATCAATACTTGCGTTTGATATAGCGCCTTATCACTTTGTCGAGAAGCACTTCACAGGACGGTACTGCGAAATGTAGTGACTGTGTATTTTGCAGGCGAACATGGTAGCCATCGATGTCCACAAACAGCCACCACCAATTTAGTTATATAATTCATCAAATTCACATGAATTATATAAACATATAATCTATGTTTACTTAACCTCTGACTATAGCGAGTAGAATAAGACTGAAACTGCTAATGGGCATTAAACTCCAGCTACAACACTGAATGACAGAGGAGCTTACTCACAGTTAATGCATTCAGTCTGATTAACAGATAATTCTGCCAATGTTCCATTCTTGCACTTGATGCAGGTGCTACTTCCATTCTTAAACCAATGTCTGTAACAGTCTGAAGATGGATAGAAGCACACGTAGAAAGATAAAAGGTGATAAATCCGTTCATGCGATACAAAGCCTCACCACATCACTGAAATGTCTCAAAGCGCTTCACAGGATTTTATTGTACAGTGTAGGTACTGTATTTTGTATTGTATAGTGTAGGTACTGTATTTTGTACAGTACTGGAGTATCAGCCTAGACTATGAGCTCAAGGTCCCAAAATGGGGCTTGAACCCACAACCTTTTGACCCAGAGGCGAGAGTGCTACCGACCGAAAATCAACATCAAAATCTTTATAGTTTCACGCAGAGGTCTATGTAGTCGCCTTCTTTTCTGTTCCAGAAATATTAACATAACTCAGCACTTGCACCTCTATTCTCTGCGGTGCTGAACCATGTCCATTTGCAGGTCATTCACCCCCAAAAGGGTCAGCCAGCGCTTGAGTGAGGTTGAATTTTTTTTTAAAAAAATGCATTCTTTCACTATTTTTAAAGCATTCTTTGTATTGTGTTGTGTTACTTTACACGGGCACAAATGATCACTGGGGGGCAGCACACTCCTCCAGGTAAGTTCCTCTTTCAAACCGTCCATTGAAGCGAGGCCAATTTGTTTTGTAAATTGTAAGCCCTGGAGCTGTCTCTGAGGATTTTGATTTGGTTGAACATTCATTTTCTAGCGTTGGTCTGAGGAGGGCAGAAAGTCCCCAATGAAATTTTTTTTTTAATTTAAGCCAATCGAATCTCCCCCACACCCACCCCCCTCCCTGGTTCACATGTTGGATCACTTAGCCCATGTGGACAAAGCTCCCTTCTCGAAGTGTGTTACAATAGAATCAAATAGACTTTTATTAACTCCCTCCCTCCCAGGAGGATAATTGTCCTGTTGACTTACAGATCACCCAACAATGAACATACCTGAATGGCAAAGGCTGCTTTGCGGACACAGACCGAACTCATCCAACAGGTCTATGCAACAATCAGATAGAAAGAGTGACATGACCTAAAAAAACAAACAGGGTTTGGAAAGAGTGACGCTTCATTCCCAATATTCCAGGAAGTAAAATCTGTTGATCTCACAATGTCAATCCAAAACTAATCACGGCTGATTGAGTCATCGCAAGGTCATCGCAAAAACCTGGTCAGAGGCAAGAGATGTAAACTGTAGCCTTTAGCCACCTGCTCGGATATTTCTTCTGGTTTCATCAGACAAATGTTTAAAAGGCAATGTCGAGCGGAATAGTATTGGGTGTATGAAGTCCCTCTGTTACCTCCACAAGTCACCTACTCACAAGCCCCCGTCAAACGTAACATAAATTGGCTGCTGCGAGACATGTATTGAGTAGCTAGCGATAACAATACCCTTGCTTGCTTGTCTCTCTCTCTCTTTCGGATGCCTTTTGTTGTGAGCCAAAAATCAGGTTTAGATTGTTTTCAAGCCTCGATCTCTCTGCCTCTCCAGCGCCCAACTGCTCTGCTCTTTATCTGCTAGAATGCAACTCAGTTACGTGTAAATCAAAGGCATATTACATAAACAGGTACTTTCACAACATTACAATAATATTACCGGCAATATGTTTTGGACCTGCAAGGCAGCGATTTTGACAAGAATAAAAATGCATTCATTATTCTCTTCATGGAAGTTAATGCAAAGGACCCGAGACTTCGGAGTGTCAGATTGTGACGAGTGACCTCCCAAAATACAGCAATTTTAACTGATGAAATATATTTAGTTTCACTGGAAATCGTGAAGCACCTGACTCCCATGGTTTCCATTCTGCACTTGGATTTTAGGGCATAGTAAAAGGCTTAAAATCGGTTCAGATGAAAAAGGCCTCAACACTCGACTTGAACTCAAAGGGGAAATTGGAGACAGGAGGAAGTACTTTACGGAAACAATTTCCGCAACTTACAATGACAATGCAGAATTGTTCCAATCCATGCTCTGTGCTGCACCTAAGAAGTGCATTTTTCCAACCAATGGAATTATCGTGAACCCATTATTAATGAAACACTGTTCCCTTTGGTCAATTCGCCCGAATTCGTAAGATTGCAACGATTTAACTTGTCAAACTTAAGTAATGTGAAATTGATCTGCTGCACACCGAAAAAATGAGATGGTGCCAGGATTACGATGAGCGTTGTTGGGAGTTCTGAGGCGAGATCAGTGGCTTTGCAGTGAGGAAGGGAGTCACCCTGAGCTACTCTTGCGTGGTTACAAGCTCCCAGGACGCTACCCCACGTGGTTGTTGTTGTTATAGAAGTGGAGAGGCAAAGCTAGACCAGGGATACAAACTCCCACCCATGCTTTCAGCCACTCTTCAACTGTACTTTTTGCTAGCTATCCCCCCCCAACCCCCTTTCCTCAATGCCGCCCAGCCAATGTTATCCCCCCTCCCTCCCCAGTTTGGGCTCCTTGTCAGCTGCGTGAAGCGCACTGAGACGTGCTCAACATGAAAAGGAGTAAGTGGAGGCTTTGAAAGTTGTTAGGTCACCCGCATGGATCAAGTAGCTCTGGCAACATCATTAACAATCTTCGTTTCAAATTGAACCTCTTTTTCATCCAAGTCATTGTTTAACAGGCCCTTGGAGGGGGTAGTGAGAGGTTAATTAAGTTCGTTGACAAATTGGGTTTCATAAGATCTTTCATACAAATTAATCCCCTCGTGGAATAACAAAGCACTAACAGGAGAGAGAGAATAGTTCAACAAATTAAAAGTTATTTTGTGGCGATAACAAGAGATACTCACGCGTATGCTACTGGTATACAAGAGCTTTGTTCCTCTCCCATTGTGCAAACAGGTTGCCTTTTTGGCTTTAAAGTCAAAGTTTACTGTATAATGGAAGAAAGCACATTAAAAGGCCCCCCCTGTTACCTCAGGCTCGAGTGCACAGTATTATTAAAAGGAAAACACAGCCTACATGGCAGGCTGGTTTCAGATGAATGGAGGGCATGCTCCCCTTGACTCAGGCACTCAGCCTTCACAATTTTCAATGATTCATAACTCTTTGCTTCTGACAGGTTCTCACACGAGCACCTGGAAGTCAGTCAAGATTGAAATATAACTGCCATGGATTAATCTCTCGCTCTCGCTCTCTCTCTCTCTCTCCACTCACTCACTAATTCCTGTAAGGACCATTTCCCACCGTCTCCACACGCCAGTATTTTCAAGGGGCGGCTGCTATTGCAGAACTCGGTGTGGGGATACAAACGTAAACACAACCCTGTATCCCAGCCATTCCCCAAGGTGGGTGGGGGGGGGTATGATCCAGCACTTTTTGTGCAGCATCGAGACATACAGGTCATACGCTCATGTCATGGCCTGTGCTGCTGATCTCAACCGAAGCACTATAACTGACCCCTGGGCTAAGGAGGGGAAAGTCGACTGTTGTCTGAATCCTAATGGTTATGCAGTGACCTCTGCACATGGGGAGACATAAAGGCCAGCTATAACGCTCCCATGGGAAAATAGCCAACAGTTAAGTCACTGTCAAAGCTCACTTGCGAATGGTGACTCAAGCAAAGCACAGAGAAACCCTCTCAACTGAACACTTGGCTTTCATTTGGCAAGAAATTGGAAATTTCACTCCCAATTTATAAGCAGAAAGTACATTTTAGCAACAGGCTGGAGTGTGCAGCGGTGCAAAAAAAAACTTGTTAAGGCTGTGACTCATCATGATTAAGATTCTCCATTGGGAATATTGCCCATTTCAGTTGCGCAGTTACTGTAGTGAAGGCACTGAAACACATTCCCCAGACAGACAATCATTCTCGACTTCGCTCATAACCTCCTAATTGTTGCTTCAAGACCAGCGTACGAAGAAAGATTTGGAAGAGGTTCTGCTCTATTGGCTCAGCAATAACACATGGCCCAAGGCGGGCAGCGGGCAAATTGAGAAACCAAAAGAGAAAAACAGATTTTCATGTTTTACATAGAATCTATAAGCACCGAAAGAAGCTAATTCAGCCCAACTCTTCCGTGCCACTGTTTATACTTCATGCAAGCCTCAACCCGTCAGTAGTAATATTCCTTTAACTGGGCTCAATGACAATTGGGCAATCGGTGGCGTGTTGTGTTTAAAACGAACGCTCCCTCAAACTGAAACGAGTCTTATCACAACTGGTCACATGATGGCCTTTCCTCATCACAAAACACTCATTTCAGCCAAACCACAACCCATTGCAGGAGCAGAACGATTGCATAATGCCATAATCTGGTCATTAATCATACTCCCAAACTGTAGGTTCCTTCTTTAATAAAGGCTGCATTGATTAGTTAGCCGCAATGAAGGATAAGTGTTTGTGGAGGAGATTATTTTTCTTATTAGCCTAAAGGACTCTTTGTACTGTATAAATTTGGAAGCATCTCAGCAGTGCCAGATGCTATGTTGCCAAAGTCACTTCAGCCCCTTTCTCTGCAACTGAGCCAGCTGCCAGGTTAACTACACCCTGTCGTTAATTTGGGGGAGCAACAAAGCTGTCACATACCAAAGACTGTGGCGTTTCAGTGGAGACTTGAAGTGCAAATCCTACCAGCATTACGACAAATGGCGCGGCCATGGTCAGTCAAGGGGGAGGGGGCAGAAGTTTCTGTGGAAGAAAGAGACAAAGTTCTTGAGCGCTGGGAGGCGAAACACACAGAGTGTGCGTGACATTGCTGCAGGTATAAGGAGCTCAGCAGGACACTGGCGACTGAGATGGGAACACAAGGAGCAACGTTTAAACAAGAGCCAAATGGTTTGTTTCAGAAAGAGCATATCTTACCTTATTGGAAAGAGGAAGCTGAAGTATTCGAGTTGTCACAGCAGTTCCCTCATAATGGCGGGCCTGTTTGTTGCTAGGTTACTGGGGCCCTTATCAGAACAGAACAAGCACAGCCTTGCTGTTTGTGTTCGACATACACCCGCCCCAAATCAATTTGAGCAATTACAGCTTAACTAGAGGGTGACTCAAAATTTACCAGAAGCTTGAGAACTGATTGCATTATATTAAAAAAAAAGGGCTACGAATGCAGCAGTTTCGAACAGACAGACACTTTAAGTGGCGAAAAAAAACTAATCCTTACTTAGTCCTTCTCGGGTTTTATTTACCAACTGGGACGTAAATGTTTCAGCAGACGGGCTCCATCTGGTATTCTGTCAGATCCCAATCTAATATGATTGCGGATCTTATTTAATCTTTCTTTTCCCTCTCGCTTTTCAGCTGCTGATTTAAAGCAAATTCCACATTTGCAGAGCTTTCTGACGTTGGCACCGAGCACAAAATATCAACGATGTGCAAATTTATTTGACACAAACTCCAGACTTGTTCTGACAAAATCCATTAACCAAATCAAATTACCACGGGTAAATTGTTAAAGTCAGTGCGAGAATGTCTCGGGGTCAGTGCTATAGATTGGTAATGATCAATAAATATTCATTACATTTGATACAGGTCTTTTTAACCATTGGGAGGATCCTCCCTGGAAATTACTCTAAAGTATGGTGAATGTGTATTTTGTAGGCAAGTGTGACAACCCATTTTGCACACAGGGTTATCCCACAAATAGTCAGGAAGGATTCATTTAAAAACACAGGTTGATGCTGTGATGGTGGGGTGGAAATTCTAGAAGGATGAGATTGAATGGACCAAAGGGATTCCTTCATCCAAACCAATGTTGTGCGGTGAATGAACAATTTTATCTGAGAAGCTGCTGGCCGGGACACAGGGCAAACTCCCTCCTCTTTTCGAATAACCCCATGAGATCTTTAACGTCCACCTGAACATGCAGACGTGACCTCAGTTTAACGTTTCATCGGAAGACCAATTCAGCACTCCACTGGAGTGTCAACCCAGACCGTAAATTCAAAATCCTGACATGGGGCTTGAACTTGCAACCTTTTGACTCAGAGGCAGAGGCACTATCCAACTGAGCCAAACTGTCACACACACCTTCACAATGTACTCCATAAACTAAATAAGATTTATTGTTTGACTCTATAGTTTCTATTTCTTTTCTTATACCATCTTGTGTAATGTGAATCTAATCAACATAGTGTACATCAATTACTATACATACCCAGCACAAGTCAGCGATTAACATTGCTTACAGTTCAATTACGTCAAGAATCACCTTTTACTATTACCATTATATTTGCCCATATAATTCATTTGCAACCCAATTACAATATGAAAATCAGTAACAACTTAAATGGGAAAGATGCTTAAGAGTCTTATCTGTCAGGTTTTGCTTTCCTTTTGGGCATTACATGTCTTTTCTTCTGTGCTCTGTTCAATCTCTTTCCTCGTTTATCCTCTATCTTTATCTCCAAACCTCAGTCTTCCTTTGTGTACATTCCCATTGTTGTGTCAGCCTTTTCATGATTAATCACTCAGTTGTCCTTTCCTTTGTCCCTTAGGAATTGTTTTGTCTCCTACATCCTATTCATACTGATTATTACTTCCATTCTAACACTTTCCTGCTCTGTCTTCATTTTTCATTGTCTGGGCTCTAAATACGTATGCTGAATTGTTACTTCAGCCTCTTTTTTGATATGCCGTTTTATTTCCCTGTAAATTTACATGTAATCTGTCATGTATGTGTGTCAGCCTGGCAGTTGGAAGTGCCTCTGAGTCAGAAGGTTGTGGGTTCAAGCCCCACGACAGGATTTTGAACTTATACAATCTAAGCGGATCTCCAATGCAATGCAGAAAGTACTCTAGAATTATCGAACTACACGTTTTGTCCTCAAATATAGTTGGGTAACCTTATAATGCGATAGTGGATATAACGTGGAGTCCTGTAGCATATTGTGGAGTCTGTAACGTATTGGTAAGAGCACTCGCCTCACAAGCGAGAGGACCTGGGTTCAATTCCCAGGTTGGGTGAAATCCTAGGTAAGTTTCCTTACTCCAAACGCTTCTGTTTACCTAGCAGTAATTAGGAATTTGGTTGGTAGTCGATTGGCAGATTCTTTTTCTGGGGGTAGCAATTGTTTATAATTGTTATAAACAATTATAATAATATTTTGGTCAGTCAATCCACGGCTGTTTGCGGGACACTGCTGTGCACAATTGGCTGCTGCGTTTCGCCCACAAATTACAGTCAATTCAATTCACAGAATATTCTGCAAAGCGATTTGAGACGTCTCGAAGACGTGAAACGACACTACATCAAATGCAAGGATTATTATTATAATCAAAATCATCATATTCGAAACAATAAGATATTTCACACTCTTAAACATATGAAATACACTGACATCTAGTGCATTGAATGAGAACTTGGCTGAAGCTTTGAAAACTAATGTGCCCAATTCTTAATTTAACAGAATGGAAGGAGACAGACAAGACAGAATTAAATTGTTGCATATTGTTCCTAGACGTGAATTTAAATGACAGACTAAATTGTCATTTCTCATTCCTACCTTCCCAATTCTTCTGATTCAAATGGCGATTTGAACGACCGTTCTTCAAAGTGACAGATTGTCATTTGCAAACTTTTGCCGAGACATCTGTGTCTTTGCCATTGAAGCGTGGAACGGGGATAATCAGTGCCAAGTCTTTTATATCATATGAGAAAGTGCCTGTAAGATAAAGCAAATGCCAAAATAAACGTGACCGTATTCTGTATTACGATTTGAAACTGCATGCGGTGTTACAACACTACAGTTATCCAATAGTACTTGTTAGGAGATAAATTAATAAACATCTTTCCCACTTATTATGGTTCCAACAAGACTGTTAATGCAAATGCCTAACAGGAACATAGACCTCAGCATTACAGTTATAGCTCTCAGTTTACAGACTGTTGCCAGTGAATCTGAAAGGTAAGACATAGACAATTAGTAGTAAATCGGAATGAAGCACAGGTTAGTTTTAATGAGAACTAGATGGAAATTGGGGAATGTTATAATAATAATCCTTGCATTGATATAGTGCTTTTCATGTCTTCTAGATGTCTCAAAGCATTTCACAGAATATATCGTAAAGTGAATTGACTGTATATTTGTGGGTGAAATGCGGCAGCCAATTGCGCACAGCGGTGTCCCACAAACAGTCGTGGATTGAGCCACCAAATTATTATTGTTTTTTTCTTGAAGGATTATCACCAGGCTTCGGGAGTAAGGAAACTTGCCCAAGTCTTCGCCCTGCTGGGAATTGAAGCCAGGCCTTTTGCTTGCGAGGCAAGTGCTCCAACTAACCACTGAGCTACAGGACTCCTTGTATGTATTGACTGAAATGCATCAAAACTCTGTGCTGAGACTTCTCTTGTCCCTAGTACAGTATATATAAATGAATTTGATTCACACTCAAATTCACACTCAATGTAAGCATTTACATTGCAGACTAAATTAGGGGTACTGTGGAATCAGAGGAGGCAGACGGGATTTTACAAAGAGAGCTTGAAGCCCTTGGCCAAACATTTATACCTACAAGTTCAATACGGAACTGCAGGAAGTGAAAATAGGAGGCGGATGGGATAGAATTTGCCTGAGGGGAAGTTTGACAAAGGGCTTTGATGCTTCATTTGATTGAAGTTTACCAATGTTTAAACAGTATCATGCAAAGTGAAGAGAGTGCTCGTCAAATCAGTTCAGTTTATGCTAAAGCTTGCTCCAGGAGTATTGTTTTGGTCACTGTCACATTACTGGGCCCACCCAGACCTCAGAGGTTGCAGAGAGGAGAGAGCAACAAGACCGATTCCTAGCATTATAGTGATGAGTTTTGAGAAACGACATAAATTGTGAATCTTTGGCCTTTGAAAAGAGACATTTTGAGGTGACTTAATGTGTAAAATGTTATATGGCATAAAGAATGCCAATCCAGAACGATACCTTAAGCCAAGGCAGGAAGACTATCTAAACTAGAATAGTCATGAAAAAAAAGGTCAGCAATTTTTTAACTTTTTGTATTGCTTTTTGTATAGGGACCATCTTCTCTTAACAGGTTTCTAGAACAAAATGCTTCACTTCACTTGATAACAATTTATGATCAACAGCTCCAGTGAAATCTTAATAAGGTCAAAACATTTCTAATTCTAAACTCAGAAAGAACACTTACACTCCATTTAATTAATAATTGACCTGTGTCTAATTACTTTCTTGCTGTTAACTATGCGCACACACACCTGGGTCAATTTTATTTTTGAACAGCTGTAACTACACTGCCAACAGGAATGGGTTATCGAGACCAAGAGTTGATATTGCTGAGGAAGAATAACTCTTTCAATCTACCATTTCTCTCCTCAGTGTTCGCAGCTTACGAGTCACACTGTAGGTATTTCTCAATGATGGTGTGTGGGTGTGTGATAATCCAGTTTTCCTTTAACTCTGATTTGTTTTGCGCTTAAGAGTTTGCCTGAAGGTGAAGGGATGGAATTATAACCTTGGAGTCTCCACAAAGTTTATCAGCCAAGATATTTTGCCAGGAACTGCACGGGTAGGTGGCAGTTAGACAGACGTGATCTTGGAAACAGTTTAAGGGGATCATCTTGTCGCGGCAACTGAGTTTTTTTGCTATTACTTTACAACAACTCTGGTATGTAAAATGAAGTGAAATGACTTTAACAATCAGGGTTATACTTCCCGGAAAACATCTTTGGAAATCATACGCTGGTATACTTGTGTTCCGAACATAAAACATTCTAACACTTAGTGTTCTGGCCAATAATCCCCCAAATGGAGTTGTCCATTCATTACATGGTTGTTTGTCGGGGTTGTGCAAATTAAACGAGCAGATGGGACATCAGTTTAACAACAACAAATTACATTCGTGTAGCGCCTTTCACATCGAGAGGACATCCCAAGGCTGGAGGTTAACATCTCCAGCACCTTAAAGGTTAAAGGACCTCCAGCACCTCCCGACCACTCAGTGCTGTGAGCCTTGCGTGCGATCACAGACCCAACGTACATCTGTGTGTGTCTGCGCGCGCGGGCGGGGTTCACCTCCTGACTCGAGAGGCGCCGGGCGCCACCAAATTAGACATGGCCGACACCCAAAGGAACAACAACAACCACCCGAGATTACATTTGCATAGCGCCTTTCACGTCGGGAGGACGTCCCCCGCCCCAACCCTCCCAACCCCCCTCCCCCCCAACCGAGGCGCCGGACAGCCCGAGGCTGGAAGTTCACGAGCTCAGGAGGGAAAACGTTGGGAAGATCTGAAAAAAAATCGGTTTGGACGTCTTGGCCCCATTGGGGTGGGGGGTGGGTCTCATCTCAACAGGTCAACCGTCCCATCGTAACCCATCGTCCCGTCCCGACCCATCGCCGAGCGACGTCCAGCGGGGCCGGGCCCTTTGCCCGGCAAACCCGTGCCGGTCGTTTCGGGTCAAGAGGGCGATGACCGGGTCCAACGCAAAGGCTTGACCATGGCTGTGGGTTGCATGTCAGACACCTGTCAATCAAGCAACCTGACCCTCTCTCTCCCGCCCCCGCCCCCAAACCATTGTCCGCGCGGTGCAGTGCGGGAGTTGTAGTCCGAGCCGAGACAGAAGGAACCCAGCGTCGCCATGGAGACGCCGTGACGCCGGCGGGAACTACGAATCCCAGGAGGCTTCGGGGGGAGGACAGAGGGGAAGGGGGGGGGGAAGCGGAGGAGAGGCGCGTGCGCGTGCGCACTCCGCCGCTGAGGGAGGAGGCGGGAAGAAAGAGGAGCGCGAGCGAGCCCGTTGCTAGGAGACGGCCGCCGCCGCCCGCTCGCCCGCCCGCCCGCCCGCCCCGGCCCGTTCGTCCGCTCGCTCGCTTATCCGCTCGCTCATCGCCGGAGAGAGGGAGAGGGACGGAGAGGGGGTGGGAGGTGGGGTGGGTGGGGGGGAGGAGTTTGAGAGGAGGTGAACAAACAAAACAAAACAAAAACAAAACAAATAAGTATTACGAACCGGACCCGTTCCTGTCACGAAAGGTGAGGAAAGTTGTCAGCGGGACACAGACAACACAGACAAAAAGAAAAGAAAAGTGTGAGAGAGAAAAAGAAAGAGAGAGACAGACAGACGCTGACAGACGGTCGGAGCAGCCGAGGCGCCTCAGAGAGCGAGTCAGTCAGTCAGTCACTGTCAGTCCCGAGTCAGAGTCATAAGTCATAAGTCGTAAAGTCAAGTTCAGTCCTGTATTTTGGCATCGAGTCAACCCCCACACACGGTAAAAGAAGAAGAAGAAGAAAAAAAAAGAAAGAAAGAGGGGAAGGAAGGAAGGAAGGAAGAAGGAAGGAGAAAAAAAAGAAGGAAGAAGACCAGGTCGGTCCTTTCAAGCCAAAGGACAGCCAGTTATTATTTAATCAGTTAACTCACTCACTCATGTCATGTCATCTCAGGTGATCCTCCTCCTCTTCCTCCTCCTTATAATCACAGTAATGAGATTAACAACAACAACAACAGTAACAATAATAAAAACAATAATAATAACTAATAATAACAACAATAAAACAAAACAATAATAACAATGACAATAATAATATTAACAATGCACCACTTTCTTCTTCTTGCTGCTGTTCCTGCTGATTGCTGTTTGGTTTTTAACAGTCTGTCACCCCCCCCACACACACACACACACCCTCACACCTACCCACCCCCCCCACACACACACCCTCACACCCACAAACCCACACAACCTCACACCCACACCTGCAACTTTTGCTCTTTTAAAGTCTGGACACACAAAAAAAATCAAATCAATCAATCAGTCAACATATAGATTATATATAGATATATATGTGTGTGGGTGTATATATATATATATATATATATATACACTGAAGCAAAGAAATCAGGAAGAGATTTCCTTCCACCTGCTTTTGAGGACTTCCACCTCTCACCTCTCAGGTCATTCCCATATTAATCATTTAGGAAAAGGTTTCAACCCCCTCCCCCAACACTACTTCACACCCACCTCTCCTCTCCCCCCCCACCCTCTCCCCCTCTCTCTCTCTCTCTCTACTCCCTCTCTCTTTTTAAAAGTTCCTAACTCACTCTTTGCCCACACACCCACATTTCCCCCCCTTTTTTTTTCTCACTCCATTCCTAGTTCTCCTCCACCACTACCACCACCACCCTCCTCCTCCCTCCTCCCTCCCCAATGGCTCAGGAGGCTGAGGACCATGATCAGCAGGAAATGGTGGCGGATTTGGGGAGCAAGGACCCAGGTACAGATGTGTACTTGTGGGAGTTGAGTGCCACAGACAACGGGAAAAACAGAGAGACCCTGCAGGAAGCTTTTCGGAAATTTAGGAAGAAACGTCAGGTAGGCACTGTCTCTCTTGCCAGTCATTCATTGCCAGTGCCACAGCTTGCCACTGCTGAGTGTTTTTTTAATATAAAAAAATGATTTGTTTAACAGTCGACACAGTTGGCCTTTCAGGGCAAAACCAATAACTCAGAAGGTTTCAGATAATGGGTGTATTCGTGGTGAATTACATTAACAGCAACAACAATAATAATGGTAATGATAATCCTTGCATTTGATATAGCGCTTTTCACGTCTTCTAGACACTTCGCAGAACATGCCATAAAGTGAATTGACCGTATATTTGTGGGCGAAACGCGGCAGCCAATTGCGCACAGCAGCGTCCACACAAACAGCCGTGGATTGAAGTGACCAATTTATTATTGTTTTTTCTTGAGGGATTATTATCAGGCGTGTGGAGTAAGAAAACTTGCCCAAGGTTTCACCCCCTGCCGGGAATCAAAACTCGTTTGCGAAGGGAGTGCTCTAACCACTTGAGCTGCAGGACTCCACATTACACATCATGGCCCATATAGGGACAGGTTCACGTTATTTGTTTGCAGAAGGCCTGTGGAGTATAGATCTTTTTGAGAATGAGTTGTTTGTTTGTGTATAAAACGAAAACTGCAACATATGTAAGTCATGTTTATAAACACGATGGGGTCGTCTCTTTGGGTGTCAGGTGTCAGTCATTAGGCAAGTTGACTTTTGTTGCTTTTCTTTTCCTACCTCTCTGGTTAACTGCACCAACACTAATTTCAGGGCTCATCAAGTGGCGAGAATTTATTTCAAAACCCGCTCAGTTCATGCAAAAATGGCTAAGCAGAGACATTGGAAATTCAGAAGTATAAAGAAAAAATTCTCATCCTTGTGTCCCTGCTGTGGTTCACGGGACACAGTGCTTGGCAGATTAGAAGGTGAAACACAGAAAATTCCAAAGATGTTTGATTAAGCATTTTATTTTTAGATAAGGCCATCATTTCTGTAGTTGAAAATAAACAAAAAAAAGGCTTCAAAGGGTGCCATATGAAAGGAGCTCTATGTTGCCTTGGTCGATAACAGCACCCAAAGTTCTGACTTCAAATAAAAAGGTTGCTAAACACATTTTCTTAAATCCATTGCTCCACTAAATGTGTTTTTCTGTAATCAATTCAATTCATAAAATTGTATATTTAAGTTTATTTTTAAGTATATCATATGATTGAAGAGTGGCTAGCGGGTAGAAAACAGAGAGTAGGGACAAACGGGTCATTCTCGAATTGGCAGAATGTGACTAGACTGGACACTAAACTAGATGGGAGAGTAAGCTCTGAGGATGATGCAAAAAGATTGCAACGGGATATAGATGGGCTCGGGGAGTGGGCGAGTAGGTGGCAGATGGAATTTAATGTGGGGAAGTGTGAAGTTATTCACCTAGTTAGAAAAAAATAGAAAAACAGATTATTTTCTAGAGGGGGAGAGATTAGATAGTGTTAGTGTTCAGAAGGATTTGGGTGTCCTTGTACACCAGTCTCAAAAAGTTAGTTTGCAGGTGCAGCAGCAACTAAGAAGGCGAATGGCATGTTAGCGTTCATTGCAAAAGGTTTAGAGTACAAGAGTAGGGAAGTCTTGCTGCAACTGTATAGGGCCTTGGTGAGACTGCACCGAGAGTATTGTGTGCAGTGTTGGTTTCCTTATTTAAAAAAGGACATACTTGCCTTTGAGGGGGTGCAGCGTAGATTCACTCAGTTAGTTCCTGGGATGAGGGGACTGACCTATGAGGATAGGCTGAATAAACTAGGTCTGTATTCTCCAGAGTACAGAAGAATTAGGGGAGAGATCTTATTGAAACATAAGATTCTTAAAAGGCTGATAAAGTAGACACTGAGAGTCTGTTTCCCCCGGTGGGAGAATCCATAACCAGGGGTCACAGTCTGAAAATTAAGGGTCAGCCTTTTAGAACAGAGTTGAGGAAACATTTCTTCACTCAGAGGGTAGTGAATTTATTCACTAATTTATTCACTACCCCAGAAGGCTGTAGATGCTCAGTCCTTGAACATTTTCAAGGCTGAGACTGATAGATTTTTAAAAAATAGAGGGAATAGGGATATGGGGATTGGGCAGGTAATTAGATTTAGGTCTGAAGATCAGCCATGATCTTATCCAATGGCGGGGCACAGGCACGAGGGGCCGAATGGCCTACTCCTGCTCCTAATTCTTATGTTCTTATGTTCTTATATCATTATAAAAGTGTTACTATGCTTTAAAACAATCTAAATGGTGTTTTTGTACAACTTCCACAGAGCTGTTTTCCGACTTTAATTAAAAACATTTGGTTGTGATTCAGCATGACTCCTTTATCACACTACAATAATCTGAATGGCTGAAGAAAAGATGATCACTTGATACCCTATTTCAAAGTTTTTTTTATACACAGTCATAGCAGTTCAGATTGTCTTTACTACCTTTTCCGTTTACCATATTTGTGTTCTTTGCTAACGTACAGAAATACATATTGTAATTTGTGTTGTAACTCACACTCGTGTTCAAATCCCTTCACTCTCTGGCACCTCCCTACCTCTCCAACCTCCTCACTCCCCAATCCATCACCCAGCACCTCCACTCGACTGGCACCGGCCTCCTGCTCGTCCCTCGCACCCTCCGCCCCACCATTGGAGGTCGCACTTTCAGCTACTACACCCTGAAACTCTGGAACACTCTCCCTTAATCCCTACGCCTTGCCCCCTCTCTCCACTTTTTCAAGTTCCGCCAGAAAACCTTCCTCTTTGACCGGGCTTACGGCTACAGCCCACCCCGGCTCGGAGTCGGGCTCCGCCACTGTTAAGCTCTCTGAGACGCTACACTGTGTGGAGGGCGCTATATAAGGTCAAATTTTGTTGTTGTAATTGAGTTGCATAGTGTTTCACTCTGATAACTTTGATCAGATGTAGGAGTCCGTAGATGTTGTGCACTACACTGTAAACATTTGAATGTGTGATTCAGTGACTCGACTCGAGGTACGGGTCACACTGAAGAGTGAATTTATCCATGGTGCATTGGAAAAACACCTATGCCGCTTTCTGAATAATTATAACACATGCCTTGGTTGATCTTGGAAATGTAGTAAGGCAGCGGAAATGTACAGATATCTGACCAGCTACAAGTATGGCTGAATTAATCTTACTAATCTGAGAGCAAATTTTGGAGATAGAAAAGTAAGAATATCAGAACAATAAAAGCCAATAGTATTAATCCTTGCATTTGTTATAGTGCTTATAACTTTGAAGCATTTCATAGTTTTTCACAATTAATTACCGTGAAGTGTAGTGACTGTATTTGTAGGCAAATCCTGGAAACGCTCCTTTTTCTTTTCAAGTAGTGGCATGGGATCTTTAATATCCATCCAAATGGGCAGACAGGTTTAGCATTTCATCTGAAGGACGATAGATAGCTTTGACAATGCAGTTGTGGGCACTTCCTTGGATTTCAACAAGAGGGACTAAATATTTTCTTTCAAAGCGGATCTTACTTTGCAATTACAACAATAGCTAGAAGGAATATAAATTAAGAAGTCTGCCTTACAGCCACGGCATATAGAGCTACTGTTTATTCAATAATGTCAATCTGCACATATACCAGTATTTAGTGATGTGGCATCTTGCTGTGAATCTTCATTTGGAAATAGGTGGATATGTCATTTACATTTTGGAACCCATTTATAAAAGAGTAAGATAGTACACCAATGTATGATCAATGCCAATATTTATTCAGGGAACTATTCAGATAAGAATTTGAGCTGTGTTGTTTATCCTATAGTCACAGAACTGCAATTTTGTTGAGGAAAAGAGCACTCATTAAGCTTATTTGAGCACAGCTGAGGTCAGACTGTTGTACCACAATGGATATGGGTTAAAATTATGCTATTCCTAAATACATTCTGGTGATACCAAATAAATAATATAGGAATTGTAGTTAAAATATGTTCATACCTTTGCTGTTTTGCAAGAGTTGCCTTTTACTGCTGTTGTTTGATTTGCTGCTTCTTCGGTCATTAATTACTACATCCCAATATCTTTTGACTCCAGCATGAATTTCATTAGTGTTTGTTATTGTGCTGAATTCTTCATGAGCAACAGAGCCGTAGAACTAGCAATTCTGTGATGTTACTACTGAGCCATTAAAATCTTGCTTATCCTTTTAATCACTTCAGTGCTCTCTCAGCCTGCCACAGATTCTCCGCTATATATACCAAGACTAATTCATCAAGACAACAGTCCTGTCACAATGTAATTCACGGTAATTATTGACATTTCTTGGCAACAGACCCTTGTCAAGTAGAGCCAAATAATTTCAGATTTGCAGCAACAATTTAACTTTATATATTTTATATTTTTAAAAAGTGTGGAATCTTCTGATGTTCACAGGGTATGTAATGTTAGTAGTATACTCCATTCAAACACTCCATTGCCTAAAGCTGTAACTTTCTTAAAACAACAAATGTTATATGCTCTCATTCTCCTATTAAGTTCTATTTTCTTATCATTCTATTTCTGTTTGCTATTTTCTTACCAATTTTTAGCAGTTATTGTCAATATCAATTACTAATGAGTTGAACAGTAAGTAGAGAGGGTTGTAATCCAAGGCAAGGTTAGAAAAGATTGGATTAATTACGAATAAGACATCCACTCTGGAAACTAAATGAAATTTGACAATGATTCAGATCTCTACTGTTAGACTACAAATTGTGCAGTGTAGTTCATTGCCTCACTCTACCTGTAAATATATGAAGAGGATTGTACTTTAAATACATTGTGGTTGATAAAGTAGACCTTTGTGTACTTACCTTTACAGTTTGTAAGATCCATCCTGGTCCACTGTCAAAACGATATACTGTTTTATTATATGGAGAGAAAATATAAAGCTGATGTGCAGAAAATCCAGGACATTTAGAGTTTGGTATGTAATAGAGTATGGTTACAATGTCTGTGACCTCCTAAATCACTAAATATAGGCCTTCCATTCTGCCCTGACATGACAGGGAAAGGATGGATGTGACCTTGCTATCAGCCACTAAGTGGGAGTCCTTCATTTAAGAAGGCATCCACATTGTTGATGGTTACATGGTATTTGTATTTGAAACCACAGGTTTTAAAAGAAGTGAAGTCAATATTGACTCTCTGGACAATAGCAATTTAATGGCTACTAAACAGTGGGATCCATTTAAGATGCTTTGTGTCGTTAACAGTTGGCAACAGAAACTGAATTACTTATGCACTCATATTGTATTAAAAGAGGCATAATCGTCAGGATAGGAGAGGAAGCTGCCAAAATCCTCATCTTGGGCATAGACCCTTTCCCTGAAAATTACAAAGCTTTGTCTCAAGACCTTCCTTCGACCGTACCTTCAGTCACCCTCCTTCCCCACGGCCCCTCGCCCCCTCCCTCTACCCTCCCCGAGTCCGAAACATTGATTGTCCAACGCTTTGGGATGTCCTCGTGATGTGAAAGGCACTATGCAAATGAGGTGTTGTTGTTTGTGCAACCTAGTGTAAATTTAGTAGATAGGCTGAAACTTAAGGTTGTATGTTCCTTGGATTGAACAGTTCAACAACAACAATTTGCATTTATATATGTGTGGTAGCGTCCCGGAGTACAGACTAAGAACAACTGAAAAAGTTTGCCTGCTAAACTGCAGCCAGTACTGGTTGATGCTGTAACTTGTGATTCTAATCTGATTTCTAGTAATTGCAAATGTACAAGTTGATGCTCCATAAGTTTAAGTGCCTCACTATTGCCCAATAATTTTTAAAAATTCCATTGTGTGAGAAGGATCTTAAAAAAGCTATGCCACCAATTTTAATCATTGTTCGCAGGAGTGAATAATTTCCGACATAGATGACCTCTGTTTTGCTTGCCTGTTGGAATTTCAGAAGTTGTGAAGGAGTAGCATGAACACCCCAATTACATACGTTCCTAATAAAGATCTTAAATGGGAAGTGGGTTTGAATCTATACTTTTCCCAGACCAAACTCTGTATCCACATCTCACCAGTTCTGGCTAGATTCCACTGGCTCCCCAACGCGGAATGGATTGACTTCAAGATCCTCACTCTTGTGTTCAAATCCCTTGACTCCCTGGCACCTCCCTACCTCTCCAACCTCCTTGCGCCTCATTCCACCACCCGGCCCCTCTGCTCGACTGGCACCGGCCTCCTACTCATCCCTCAGACCCTCCTCCCCACCATCAGAGGTAGCGCTTTCAGCCACTATATACCCTGAAACTCTGGAACACTCTCCCTCGATCCCTCCGCCTTGCTCCCTCTCTCCCCTTTTTCAAGTCCCGCCTGAAAACCTTCCTCTTTGACCGGGCTTACGGCCACCTCCCTCCCCCCACCCCCAGCTCAGAGACAGGCTCCGCCACTGTTAAGTAAGTGCTCTGAGATGCTGCCCTGCATAAAGGGTGGTATGTAAGTGCAAGTTGTTGTTGTTCTCCAAGGGTGACTTTGCAATCTCAGCTGTGCCAGGAGGTGCCAAGTGCAGAGTAGGTTTCTACTCCAGTCACCCTGGTCTACATCCACATAATTTCGAATAGGCTGTTTAAGTTGTATTGACAGGAGGCAGATAGTCTTTTTCCTGTAGGCCAATGAATATTATGTAGCACAGGTCCTAAAGAGGAGATGACAATAAAATGTAGATGAATATGCCTATACTAAAGTTCTTTAATTTGTTCTGTTACTTTGGCTGGTCTCTATACGCTAAGTATGTGGGCAGCCACCTTGTTTCATATATCATCTCATCTGTAGTATCTGGTAATTTGTTGGTTAATTTTTCTACTGCAAATTAGCTTTATGTGCACCAGGTTATTATGTTTTGAATCATCTCACTTTCCTTCTATCTTGTTTTATTACATGTATATTGTGGTATCTAATAGTATAAATTATATTTAACTAATGCAACAGTAAACTGAGAAATGCACTCCCTCCTTGGAGGTCCAGGTGTGATGGAGTATTTGCAGCTGATTTCTCGGGGTGCAGATAATCCTAAATACACAATCACCATTGGAAGCAAAACAGGTGGAGTTGTGTACTCTACTACTGCCATACAGCCACTAGAGGTAGACAGAGTACCATTAGCCGAAAAATAGTCAGTGTATAGTAAAATAAATATCGAAAATATTGCTTTTAAATCCATTGGTGACTATCATTTGATCCCTTACTTAGTTTCATACCCTCTTAAAATCTACTCCCTACAACATTCTCTCTTTCACTTCTCTTTCTCTCCCTCCAGCTAAGTTCTAATGCTGGGTATCGTCTTAAACTGCCACCCCTCCGCCATACACACACACACACAGAGGTTATATTGGTAGATGCTACTAATATTTTTTGTGAGTCAGTTTGTTATTATAAATTGTAAATTTTCAAAAAAAAGTAAGCAAAACTATTTTATGTTACTGATCATTGTTCACAAGTTCATCTGGATGATTTTTGTTCAGGCAATCAGTGAGAAACTCCCATTTCTTTTCAAAAAAGGGTTATGAGATCAATGTTCATGTGAACAGGCAGACAGAACCTTGATTTGGTATCTTGTCCAAAGATGATGCCCCAATATTTGGGGAATTGTCATGCTGTGATGTTTTAGTTAACACCTATGATTTAACACATGCATTCAATTTAGCGGCTTTACAGTGTTTAACATGTCGATTTGTCCCAGTTTAATTGGAAGCAAACTTTCTTCCACATTCTCATTAGTTCTGCTGGGCCATGTTGCACATTGGATTTGTGGCTTTTAGCTGAGAGATTGTCAGTTGGTGCGATTCTGGCATAACCAAACAAAATAGCAAGTAAATCTTGCTAATCATTAGTCCAATCCTGTCATTCATGAACCATAAGTCTAATAATGCACAGCATAGCTGCTTCTGGGTATTGGCATTGAGATGTATGGCTGGGGATGGGAGTTTGCATTGAGAACATCTAGGGACCAGTTGATGTGCTAAATATCACAAAAAGTACTTTGCATGTGTTAATTAGCACCATAGATGTTAATTAGCACATAACATCATCGCAATTATGTTTTCCAGTCTAAAATGAATTGCAGCAAAACTTCTACAGAGAAAGTGTTAATAGTCAGGAGGAGAGGATTGTCGAGTTCTTCGGGTTCAAGTTTGTGGAGGGCTTACCAGGGTGGGAATGTGTAGGAGTGCCCGAAGATAGACCAGGTATGAAGTAACCTAAATCTAGGAATGTTGTTCTACACTATCAGTATTTTCGTGGCATGAATAAGGAAGAACAATTCACACTGTTCATAACTGGAGGCATAAAATACTAATGCAAAGAGGTAGTATTACAATTGTATGAGATCTCAGGGAAGCCACAGTTGGATTATAGTATTGACATAAAAACAAAAGGTAGAATTTAGTGGAAGCAAACAGAAAATAGGATTAGGTTATGTGATTGGGATTTAGATATGTGACTGGTGCAGAAAAACAGCAGTGCACTTGATGGGACAGTTTCTCCGGTGTAACATTCTTTCATTGTATTAATCTGTCATATGGCTGACAGCGCCCAAACAATTATGTCATTTGTGAGTTGGCTGTCAAGCTTATTTATAGAAATATTGTATCAACGCTGGCTGCTACATACGTTTGATATACATTTGGGGAATATATTTTGAACTTGATTCTAGTTGATTGATTATCAAAAGGAAAATCTGAGTGGAAGGACTGCGACATGGAAATTTACCTGACTTTTCTGCCTCAGGACACAGTCCATCCTTTCTAGTATCTTGAAGATAAAACATGGACTTGAATTGTGCAAGTGATGAGTCATATACAGTAGCAATGTGGGTGGCAATTTCCCCTGTCTGCTGCCTCTCCAACAGTTTGGATGAGATCAAGTACCTGCTTGCTTGGTCAACTGAAGGCTCAAAATTATGCACCCCTGCAGTGGAGTTCAAAAAGTGCGGCTCAGGAAAGTGATGGTGTCCCTGGCACCTCAACCAAAAAAATTACCTTGTGACATAGTGTTTTTTTCCAAGAAATCACATGTGCATGTACATCACCCTGACCCAAGATTACCTTGCAGCTGAGGTCTCTTGAGTTGGTACAATTTACATAGGATTCCCCGAAGAAAACAGTTTATATTCGTAAGGCTATTTTTCTCTGTTCACTTTTCCGCTGCATGTGCTTCAGGGAAAAGGATTGGTTCCAGGAATTTTTTTGTCATGGAAATAATTAAACCATAATGGTGTGTCACGCCACTGAGATTGTTCCACCCAACGTCTAGGGAAGAGGAAGCAAAAAAAGAGACAACAGGCTGAATTACTAGAATTACTAGTAACCTACATTCCTCAACTGAACTAACTGAGGAGCTAATGATGGAAATGAATGATTTTCTTTGTTTAAATAATTTCCTCCTTATTGTGGATTTGCATGATTTATGGACTTGTGAGCACCTGCAAACCTTTGTGTGAAATAATATCTGTACACTTTTCTGTGTAGCTTCAGTTTTTTGAGTTTGACTTATTTTCTTTTCATGCTTTGCAATTCGAATAAATATAGTTGTACACCTGCTTGAATTCAGTTAAATTTTTTTTACATTTTCGTGGTAAACATCTGTATTCTATCACTACATCCTGTGATTATGCAACTGAACACACAAACGTTTTCTCAAATATGCAAAGTGTTGTTTTGAATATTACAAAACAGGTAATGTTAAACAATCCTGAGCGGAAGGATCTGCACATATTGGTTTCATACATGCAATTGATGGCTTAATTATAGTTGTAGGCCAAACCGGCCATTGAAGTGGTTGTTGACACAGTAAATATCACAGTGCTGCCACACATTGGAGTTCATTGTTGTAATTAACGTGTTCAGAACATAATAAATTATATGATTAGAATATTGGGGGTGAAAAATCCAACATTATGGTAATAGATTTAATGCTTCACCGGATACTGATTAAATTTGCTGGGTTTCCCCCACAGCCGCAACATCGCCTGGCTCCGCCACTGTCTCACATCACAGGCTGTCGAAACCCTCATATATGCTTTCATTACATCGAGGCTTGACTATGGAAACTCTTTGCTTGTCGGCCTCCCCAACTCTTTCCTCCATAGGCTGCAGATCATCCAGAACTCGTGTCCTCTCCTGCACCAGGCTCCATGACCCTATCAACCCCATCCTCACCTCACTCCATCACACAGAGGATCCAGTTCAAGATCCTGGTCCTCACCTTCAAAGCCCTCCATGGTCTTGCTCCGCCCTACCTCTGCGACCTCCTAACCCCCTACCACCCTGCTCGCTCCCTCTGCTCAGTGGGCTCCGGCCTGCTTCACGTCACCCCTCCTTGCCTGCCCCACCATTGGCGGGCGGGCCTTCTGCCACTCTGCCCCGACCCTCCAAAACTCCATCCTGCAGTCCCTCCGCCGCTCCCCCCTCTCTTGCCTCCTTCAAGACCCATCTCAAGACTCTCCTCTTCAACCGTGCTTTCAATCACCCTGCTTGCCCCCCTGCCCTCCACCCTCCACAATCCTGACCCCCCCCCAGGTCAGGTCTGAAACTCTGACTGTCCAGCACCATGGGACGTCCTCCTGACGTGAAGGGCGTTATACAAATGTAATTTTGTTGTTGATTTAGTGCAGCTAAAATCAGGAGACCAAGTTAACTCGAACGTTATTCTGTGAAGCAGCACTGAAACTCCAAAATAGAAGCAAACAAAAATTGGGTCCACCTTAGCACAAGCTTATGTCATTGGTCATTTAAAAAGACCAATTTAGAATTTAGAACGATATCATAGGATCTTTAACATCCATTGTTGAATGAGATACTAAAGGGCGCTGCCCGGTGCTAAAAGGCAAAAAAAGGAATCAACTTCTTGTAAGGAGGGGAGAAAATTGGTAAGAAAAAACACAGTGGATGTTTAAGAATCCAGTTTTATTATTAAAAGCCCTTTGTTTAGCCATCTGTTGGGTATTACATTGACTTCAAAGAATACTCAAGACAGATGGGTCCTCGCCTCCAGTCTTAACTTGTTGATTAGCACAATCATGAACACTTGAATAATTTTAGAGATTATAGTTAAATTTGCTGGGATTGCATGGAATCATGATTTGCCGAGTAGTGTAATTAAGTAATGTGCGGTTATTGTGCCTCAAAGGACCACGGCAGCATGACGCCTCCACCTCTGACTTACTTTTAATCAACATGTGTAAACTTATGACAAGAAATTGTCTGATTTAAGGACGATGAGATACGGCATTGTTGTTCATGATATTTTGAAAGCAGTTGTTATTTCTGTAATTTTTTTTTGAAAATGGAAAGGCTTACTTGTAAAAGTAGTTGAGGTCAAGGCATTGGACTCACTTTTAAAAAAAACTTGTCGCTATGAAGATAGGATGGGCATTCCTGAATGATTAAATCAGTCACTATGCTTTGCTATATCTTATAACGCATTTTGAGACATCTTACCAAAAGGAAAAAGGCACTATATCAAATGCAAGGATTATTATTAATTAATTATTATTGAAATGGGTCAAAGGGGCTTCTTAGTCCGAAGCTCTCTTGTCGTATAAAAACATGAGCACGTGGGGTGATGCAATGGATTGGTGCAGCATTGTGCTGAGCCACAGGGTGGTGCGATGTGATTTAATTCTATTTTTACACACAATGAGTCAAACATTTCAGTGGTTTGAATACACTACACCTGTATATCTACAGGTGATTTATCAGGGATCGATGCTTTCATTAGTCATTTTGTTTTTCACTAGAAAGTTGAAAAGAAAGTTCAAAACTGCAGAATTTGGTGAAGTAAAAAGTCTCGCAAGTCACTTTTCGCCATTCTAAGACACTTTACGTGACATTATGTATCTCTAATCTCTATGTACTCTACATCCCACCAATATTCCTTTGACGTCAGGGTGCACTTGGTAATCTTACTGTGGCTCAATCAGTGATCTATAAAAAATATAATTCAGCGGGAAGTTAGCACACCAAGTTTGCCGCAGTCATATCCTTCTATCCATAGTTAGTAACTAAAATGAAAAAGTTACAAGCTGAATTTTTAGCAGAGAATTCTGCTTGTGAGTAAACTATTGAAACAGACCATTTTACTTATTTTCTAAAAAGGCTATTGGCCCCCTTCTCATCTAGTATTTTTGGCACTATTTGGTCCAGCATCATTCCTCGCCATCTTACGTTGAGCCATCACTGTTTTATAATTCATCCCCCTTTTTGGCCTCGATTTATGTTTTTGATTTGTGATTGTGGTTTTCCGGAATTAAAAAATTGGGGTAATTTTGATTTTTTTTTCGCAAGAATTCAACCAAGGGTTCGCATTGTTTTTTACAGTGTGACTTTGTTGTAGTGTGACATGAAGGGGATTACACATCGATTTGATACATAGCCTTTACCCTCATTGTTTTCAGTGAGGTAATGTGGTTTGGGCAGATTGCAAAATAATTACACAATCCAGTAATTTTCCCACAATAAGGCTTCAGCTTTATGTGCAGACTGGTCGCCATTTGTAGTGTCTATTAGTCGCTTAACTTGAGCATATATGTCCAGTCCTCAAATGATTTGATTTGCATGTGCCACGTGTAGATCATGTATAAGTAATTCCAGAACACATCAAAGTTGTCTGAGATTTTAACTGTTAATGTGCCTGTTGTCATGGCAATGTCGAGGTTAACCTTATAAAGATTACAATTTTAAGAGGTTAGAGGATTCAGAATATTTTACTTCCCTTAGAAATAGTGCCATGAGATAGTAATAATAATGCATTTGATATAATCCCTAATTGTGTGGTGAAAAGGTTACAAAGAGCTTCAACTGATTCACTGTAAAGGGTAGTCACGGTATTTGACTGCTGACTCCCTACCAACCTGCCCGTTCCCTCCGTTCATCGGGCTCTGGCCTGCTCCATGTCTCCCGCCCTACCATCGGTGGCCGGGCTTTCAGCCTCTCAGCCCCCACACTCTGGAACTCCATCCCACAGTCCCTTCGCCTCGCTTCCTCCCTCGCCTCCTTCAAGGTCGGTCTCAAGACCTTTCTCTTTGACCGTACCTTTGGTCTCCCTCCCACCTCTCTGCCTTCCCTCACCCCTACACCACACCCCCCCCACCACCCCATGCTCGGGCCCCGACACCTGACTGTTCAGCGCTTTGGGACGTCCTCCCGACGTGAAAGGCGCTCTATAAATGTAATATTGTTGTTGTTGTATTTGTGGGTGTATGCGGCAGACAATTTGTACACAGCAATGTCCCAAAACAGACATGAAGAGATCTTTAATGCCCACCTCAATCACAAGGACAGACAGATCTAATCTTAGTTTTAATGCCTCATCTGAAGACTGGCATCTCCATCAATGCAGTACTGGGGTAGGGCTTCAATCTCCAACTTTCTGACTTGGCGGTACCATTGAGAATTTGAGTTTGAGAAACTATGTTATTGTAAAGGCAGCGTTAACCGGTTCTTTCAGAGAGTTGACGCAGGTACCATGTGACAAATGGCCTTTTTCTATCCTGTACAATTCTGTCATTGTCTTCTGATAGATTGAGATGACTAGATGATAAATAGATTCTTAAAATATACCCAACAAATGCTGTATTGGATTGATAGTACAATTTCCGCCCACCCTCCCCCACCCAATACCATCAGCTAGGTTAACACCCCAGATTTAAAACTGGCCTGTTTGCACCTTTGCTCAGTTAAATACAATCTCTCATTTCAGCAGAAATAATCATTCAGCAGCTAGCAATTGGGATGGAGTTGCCCTTTTGAGTCTCTTTAAATGAACTTGACCTCTTTCTGGAACAACAATATGCTGAAGTGAAGTTTTATTGATTCCACAAAGAAGTAGTAAAGGGGTTAAGAGTAAATCTGGAATAAAAGCCATTTTCTTTGCAGCAGTGCTGGCAAAATATTTCTTAAAGCTAAAAATTGAATCTCCAGTGAGAATCATTGCTTTGCCTATTGGTTTGGATCATACTTTTGTTCAATTTTCTTCTCTGGATCTGTAATAAAATGTGTTATCTAATAACAACTGAGTAATACTTGTTATGTGTTTATGAATTTCTACCCTTTATTGGACTATCCATGCAAACTGGGTATTGCCTAGTTTATTGTAAACAGAGTCACAGGTGTTTTTTGTTTCACTTTGTTTTCCATAAGAAAATAGGCTGCAAGACAAATAATTTATGGACACTGCTGGTCTTGTTTGTTGTAATCATATTAAAGCTTACATATTAAACACTGTCAGAGAGCCTTTTCTCTGGAGGAGGGCTCAGGTGATTTCCATTTTATGCAAATATAAACAGAAGATGGAAAGGTACCCATTTGCAGGCAAATAGCCAGAGTTTCAGAATACTGGTGTTTTGATATCATCTTCTTTGGAAAACAAAAGGTGATAACATTTTAATTGATTTGCAGATGGTAACTATAACGTGCTCCAAATGTTATGTCAGTTCCACATCTTCACAATCCTACAAGTAATGGCATCAACACAAATCCCTGCTGAAGATTTTCCTCTTTGACCGTTCTTTCAGTCACATTCCCCCATTGCAATAGTTTCTACGCTACTGGGATTGGTAGCAAAGGAACTTTTTTTGAAAGAGAAGCAGGCCAAGTTTGAATTGCAAGGGTGTGGGTATAAATGCTTATTCTGGAGTATTTGCTTGATTATGTGAATCGGGGAGAATTATTGCAGAACTTTTCCCCAAGAGGTTCGATGATATAGAGTTGAGGTCATGATAGGTTTAATTTTGCTTTTTGTGAGGACTTCAGCGAGTCGACGTGATGAGCCAAATAGTGTTCTGTTGTTCAGTGCTTTTCTCTGGGTGAATATTCTTCTAATACTTGCTCTCCATTCTCAGACATTGAGAAATGGCTGCCCAGGCACCCATGATTCCATAATCCCAGGGTAACTCACTAACTTTAGCCGAGGAAGAGAAGTTAATCCTACTTACATTAGTGCATGTTATAAATGTTACAATTTGGATGCTTGTATAGAAAAAATAGGTGACTGATCATTCACAAGTAGATTAGTTCACATCATGTTCTTAATCATGTTTTCATTTAGATCTAGTGCTGTTTTTCCTCGTGAAAATAGTAGCGTATCTTCTAAAAAACAGAACTGTGAAGACTTATTGGAAGACAGCCATGCGTCCGAAGCATTTCTGAAGCATTCAGCAGAATGTTGATTCTAATTAATGCTGCTGTCTTCATTTGCTGTACCTTGTTCAATATTAATTGGATGTACCAACCTCAGACAGCTGAGCCCTTGCTGGAGTAAAGTCTCAGGGTGCTGAATTGCTTGTGGAGGAGGCTGTAAATGCCTCAAGATGAAGCAAAAGGCTGGATCTGAGCCAAACTCCCAAAGAGTATCATGAATAGTTCAATAAACAGTTGTGGGATAGCAAAAATGAGTGAATTTCAAAGACCCAGCACCATAATAATATTTGCTGGTTTCTGAGCTTGAATACATGGACACATTGATTTGCTAGCAACTGTAGTTGCTTAACCTGTAATGATGATGCAGTAATATTGATGAGAATCCCTCATTCATATTTAAATGTAATTAATTTTAAATTGTCTTGTCCTATTCTATTTTATATGCTATCCTTGAATCAGAACAGGTTTTGATTCTCTCACATCTTTTGTGTCGGTGACAATATCGAGGGTTTGCTGCTTTGACGAAAGCATTTCTTTTGGAATATTCAAATTCCCTGTCTATGTTTGCATAACAAGAATAAGTTGATGTGGTGTAGGCTTATAATGCTGAAGATTATAAAATAGAATAGAAAAAATGTGTGATAAAATACATTTTTATTTTTTTTAACTCAGAAAATAAATTGTTTGTTTTCAGGTAAAATGCTCTTGTGATTACCAAAAGGTAAAGACTTGTAGTGTTGCTATGATACATCTAGAGTAATCTCCAGTGGTATCACTGAACTATGAGTGGGTCAAGGTGATTAGATAGGAGATGTGGACAAATGTTTTTTTTAATTTGAGAATTGCACTTTAAAACATCAAGCAAAATTGTTAAACATTTCTGCTGTTAAAACATCCAAATATTTTCAGCATGCACTCATAATGCATTCCTCAGAATTGAACGGAACACAACTGAAAACGTTTTTCCTCTTAAATGTTTCCAACTATTTTTCTTATATGAAAGGAACATATATCAGAAGGCACTGTACCAGGCAACGATCACCACCAGACCTCTGGTGCATAACTGAGGCTCAGATAACAAGCAATTAGCAATCCTATGTATGGTGGAAACATACTGCTCACAGTTCTGAGGCTACCATCCTTTCTAGTGGTTATTTTTTGTTTTGTTTTATATGCAAAGAATCTTCTGAAACACCACATGCTGGCTGATATTAGAATTCTTTTACAAGAAAGGTACAGTAATCTTCTTGTTAATCTTTAGATGGCTAGCTTTTTAAAAAAGTTTATTTTTCCCCTATTGCAGTTGAGAAGACTAGTACAAAGCTAAATGTGTATTCCAGTGTAGTTGAGTCCACTTGAAGGAATACTGAATTGTCAAATATTTCTATGTGTAGAAAGTTTATCTAAAAACTTCTAGCTGACAAACAGCTCTCTTCTAATCAAGGCACCTGAAACATTCTTACTAAATCCACTTTTCATCATTCATTCAATAGTGGACTGTCTTATAGTCCAGTTTGAGCTCTGTAACACGCCTGAAATGCTGCTGTAACTTTCTTTAAAACCAAATTTTTTCACTGCAATATTATTTTACATGCATAATACTGTACAATAGATGGACAGTTTAAAATCACTTTATAAAACCATGATGAGTAAAGCAGACATTTTTTTAAAAATTGAAGATTCCTTTGAGAGAATAAAAATATTTTGTGACTAATAGGTTGATCACAGTTTTGGCACAAACCTTTAGGGGTGAAATATTGGGGGCTAGTTTAAGAAGACCGTTGACTCCATGATAGGTACAGCTATGGGCAGTGCAAAATCACAAATGCATAGTATCTTAATTTCCTACTAATAAATATTGGAAGAACTTGCATTTTTATAGTGCCTTATCAACTTGAAAATATCTCAAAGTGCTTTACGATATTCAGTGTTGAGTGTAGTAACTGCTTTTGTAAGTAAGTGGTTCAGCCATCGTGAGGTGAATAATTAATTCATCTGGAATATTGTTGGCAAGGACATGGGGAAACTCCCTTCTCTTTTTATATAATGTCATGGGATATTATTGTTCACCTGAAGAATAAGCAGAGAGGAATTCAATTCAATATTTCACCTGACAGAATACATCTCTGACAAATGCAGGGCTCGCCCAGGATTGTACTGCCATTAGTTTAAGGCTTGACGTAGGGTTTGAGGTCACAACTATCTTACCCAAAATTGAGAGTGGCTACTAACTGAGCCAAGCTGATACCTATTAGTTAATCTTATTAAAATGTCCCATTCATTCATATAAGCCATCCCAGAGCCAGCTCGTGAAGTGTGTGTTCTTATTTTTTAGATGATGAAAATATCAATGCCAATATGCAAATAATTTAAATGTATTCAGAATAATCATCTTGGGCAGTATTATGCAATTGCGATGGGTACAGTTGGTGGAGGAGGAGACTAGAGTTTGCAAATTTAATCCAATTTTATGTGTTGAACACAAACATGATGTGTAATGTGTATTGCCTAGTACCACGTGATAAAGAGCTTCTTACTTTGAATGACATTTTGCGTAACTAAGTGAGCTCGTGGTGCTAGTGACTGTATAGGTGGGTATAGGTTATACCTGCGACTCCATTTCTATAGTTAATTCATCCAAGGCTGTCAAGCTCAGGAATAAAAATGAAAGTTATTTAAGGAAAGTCCTTATGGGGAGCTTGAGTCAGTCCGTCGAATCTGACACCAGCTATTGAATGTATTGATACATATTATTAGATATTTTTTTAGTCACAGTACCACAGTATCGTATTGCTTTCATCGGTTTGAGGGGAACCATACAATGGATTCCACACATTTTTACATTTGGATGTAGTTCCAACATTTCCAGTCGGCAATATCTACCTTTCCCTGGTCTTCTATAAATAGAAGGATAAGATTTCAGTACTACCTGTACTGGCATAAATAGTAATAATCACGGGTTTAAAATGGCTGATTCACATTGGCATAATCCTTTTTTCCCCTTTTTAAGTTTTAAACTTGACAGAAAAAAAATCTGTTGAAAATGTAAAAAAAATCACAACAAATGAGCCGTTTCAATAAGGAAAAGATTTGAGAAGTTGGAGCTTTTTCACTGTAGTTGTTGTTAAGAAGAAACCTGATAGAAGTCTTGAAGATTATGAGGGCACTCATTTAAGGTATCACAAAATAAATTAAAGGGGAGATAGAATTCAATTCTTTACACAGAAGGTGATTCAAATGTAGAATACTTTTTCACGAACAATAGTTGAACCATAAAAGGAAACACAAATGCAGAGTTGATAGGTGAAAGGCTGTTTATTGTGTTGTAATATTATATGATTATTAGATTATTAGATTAGTACTTCATGGCCTGAAGTGATTTTGATGTATCTTTATTTAGAAGGTTATGGGTAAACCTTAAAATGAAAAGAAAGTGATCCTGCAGACAGTTATTAGGTCATTAAGTTTCTAACGTTAATCAGATTTGACTCTCACTGCTGTGGGAAATTGGCTACCGTGTTTCGCCCACAAAATATACAGTCAATTCATTTTACAGTATATTCTGTGAAGTGCTTTGAGACGTCTCGAAGACGTGAAATGCGCTATATCAAATGCAAGGATTATATATTTTACAGTTTACAAATAGAGCTGAGAACAGGCTGTCTGCCTTGACAGCTAGGAATTGAAGCATGGGGGAGAGAGAGAGAAAAATAAATTCTTTCCAATGCTCTGTCTTTGTAATTGATTCCATTCTTGAAGTGGAGGATAGTAAATGGAGGTAGTAGGGTGAATTGGAGCACCTCTGCACTATACTGACGAGTGATAAGTTGCAGGTTTGTTCACAATCCACTTCATGTTGAGCTCCTGGTCTCTGAATTTGCCATTTGAGCAACACTGCTGGCCAGCAGGATGATGTTTCCCTCAAGAATTCTGCACCTGTGTAGGGTTTACACATCTCACATTTTGGGGACAGAAGGATCTGTTTGCTAAACACAACATTGAAGTAAACAATGACTTAATTTCTGAATTCTTTAAAGTTACTTACCCTGATAATTGAAGAGGCTTTTTCAACGTACTGACCTCCAACTATTCTCTTGTAATGCTTGGAGACCAACTACCCCCCCCCCCAAAAAAATATATACAATATTGTGGGGTTTTAGTTGCTCACTTGATATTATGAGTTTTCTCATTTACTAATGCTGAATTTATGAAAGATATTCAAATTGACGGCTTTTTTGGAAAATAATTGCTGTAGTCCTATAAAGAGGCACTCTTAAGACGTAAGCCAAATATCTGATGTAATTCTTGCTGATCAATATAACTTGCCATTATATTGATCCTGAATAAAGTAAAAAGTATGGGGATAGATTTTGTTGAGGCATCTTTATCTCTGAAACTGCAAGGTGCAAAAACCATGACATCAAGTTCCAAATTGAGGTTGGGTCGATTGATTACAAAACAAATTATTTCACTAAGATTTTAAACAAAAGTTAAACTGGAGGTGCTTCTAGACGGTGGCACCACTTCAAAATTTAACAGGATGCTGTGTACAAAACAATTCTTGCAGCAATCCCACATGTTAAATGGATATAATACCAGTATTTTGTGGATAACCTCCCTCAAGGAAATTTCGCAATTAAACTGAAGTATTATAGAAGCCAGTGAAAAGCTCCTATTTCCAAAGCAAACTCCTCCCGTGAACTATAAAGAAATGAAAGCTGTAGAAAAGGTTAAATTGCAACGAATGTAGATGGTTGATGTGAGGAATGAACATTTAAAAGACTATCGTCTGCAGACATGTTAGACATAATCCTTGCATTTGATACAGTGCCTTATCACGTCACTGATGTCTCAAAGTGCTTCACAAAATATACTGCAAGGTGTTTTTTTAACTGTATTTTGTGATGCTCCATGGCAGTAAGTTCAGCATATGTATGCTTATAATACAAATATCTCAAAAGAACTAGCACGATGGGCTTAATGGCCTCCTTCTGTGCTGTAAAATTCTATGATCTCCTTATTTGTGCACTTGTCAATTTATCTCCACATCAAGTATTACCTCCATGTGTTTTCCTATTGCAGTATATAGTGCACACATCTAACCGGATTGCAAAATATATTTTGTAAGAAGACTATGGGGTGGTTAAATAATAGCTCAGATTATGGGCTGTAAAGTTATCAACTATGAGTTCAAAAGGTTACTTACAACTGTTTTTGTATTTTCTGTTTTATTTCGGGAAAACGCTTTTGTTTCAATTCAAATTGAATGGAGAACAAGCAATTGTGAGTTCTGAAGCTCTGGGTGGGGTGAAGGTGCTGACTCAAAATCTGTTTTTCATATTCCTTTTGTGTATTGTATGGTGACTCACTCATGACCTTCAGCAAGCAGATGATCAAACTTTTGAAATATATTTTGAAAAGTATTTTGATTCCATTATTATTGGTAAAGAAAGAACTTGCATGTTGAAACATCTCAAAGCAGGTAATTATTGCCAAGTTCAGTGATAGTTTTTTTCAGGCAGAATATGAGGTGAGTGTACAGCATGATAACTTCAAAATTCAAGTATCTTCACTTTTTTTTTACTGATTTACCATTTTACATTTCAAGGTATGGATGAAGAAGGCACTTAAGATAATTTGATCTCATCCTTCCGGATTATCCGCACCAATTGCCTTGCCATTACAGCAACATGATCTGAAAATTCTTAAATCAGGGCCTGGGAGAGTGCAGTCAGTCAGTGGCTTTAAAATAATTCTGAGATGAAAAACTGAAGATAAAAGAAACTGTCCCATCCTTAAAATTCAAGGTGGCAGTGATACAGGCTGGAGGGCAGAAACATTCCCCAGCAGTTGGATGGGTTATTAACTACTGGATAAAAAGAGATACTTCCCTTTCTCCCCCCCCATTCCACATATTGTTAGAGAGGAATCATTCATGGAGAGAAACAGCAGGACCTAAGTTTAAGGTTGCAAAAGGTAATTTCAGGACAGACACCAGGAATTATCTTTTTTACACAGCAAAGTAATTAACATCTGGAACAGGTTCCTCGAAAGGTGGATGAGACCAGGAAGCTCGACTCGTTTCAAAAATAACTTGGTGCTGTGAAAGAAGGATGGTAGTATAATTTTCTGGAAGAATGTGATCAAATAGGCAAAATCAGAGCCATTTTCATCCGAAAATTTCTTGTGACTGACCTGGCTACTTAAAAAAAATTACAAACTATAGTCTATCTAGAGTGGGATCAGCAAACTGATTAAGGAAGCAAACAAGCAACCATTCAGTACTTATTTTAACCCTTTTTCTCTCGCAGGTCTAGCTGAACCTTTTTAAGTTACTTCAGGTTATACTCCTGATTAACTTTGCAAAAACACTCTGAGCTTAGACATGCAACTACACTGTAACTAAACCGGATTTGCTTGTAGTGTTACTGAATCTGCCAAACAGATTCAGCTTTTACTGAAAATTCAAAAATAATTTGAGTAGCTAGAATGATCTGTCTGGCACACATTATACTTGCCTTATCTTACATGTTGACCTGAGGAATTGGATTAAAAGCAGTAATACCTGAGGATTTTGCACAAATGTACTAAGTAAAATATTAAGCTATACACCAGGACAAAAGTTACTCAATAGCTGTCATCTTATGTTAGTTTTCTCCTCTACGCTGAGGATATTAGAAAGAGACTGGAGAAGAGTGATCTTCTGATAAGAGAGAACAGATGTAGAGGGTGTGTGTCAAGGGCGAGAAGGCATTTGATAGTTAGAAGGAGGATTTTGAAAATGAACCACAAAGGAATAGGGAGGCAGTGGAACCTAGTGAGGTTAAGGTAGGGATGATGGGTTCCCAAACTCTGATTTGGGAAAGGACATGGGCTATTCGTGGAGTCCTGTAGCTCAGTGGTTAGAGCACTCGTCTTGCAAGCGAGACACCTGGGTTCAGTTCCAGGCAGGGCGAAACCTTGGGCAAGTTTCCTTACTCCACACAACTAATAATAATCCCTCCAAAAAACAAAACAATAATTGGCCATTTTCAATCCACGCCTCTTTGTGGGTCACTGCTGTGTGCAATTGGCTGCTGCGTTTCGCCCACAAATATACAGTCAATTCACTTTACAGTCTATTCTGTGAAGCGCTTTGAGACATCGAGAAGATGTAAAAAGAACTATATCAAATGGAAGGATTAATATTATTATTGATTTATAGATAAGGTGGAGCTTGTGGAGGGTGGAATAGGGAAGGCTGGAAAGAAGAGCATTGGTGGTTTGAAGGATACATGACAGAGGGTGAGACTTTGTGGTGAAGGGCAAGAGTGCGTGTGATTGTCCTTGACAAAGGTCAGAGACCAAGTGCATCATTGACAGAAACCTGGGAGACAGTTGCAACTGTATTAAAAGATTTATATGATTGCTTCAGGTGTTCATTTCATTATTGTTAACTCACTGAAAATGTTTTATTCATAAGCAAACCCACCCAAATGTATTCAGGTCTTTGTTTACACCAACACAACGGTAAGTACACAACTGTACACCAACACAACGAGTCAGGTTCCGCCACTGTTAAGAACTTTGAGATACTACCCTGCGTGGAGGGTGCTATATAAGTGCTTGTTGTTGTTGTTGTTGTGGTGGTGGTGGTAAATTCCAACCTCTGCAAAGTCACCCTAGAAACTGTGACTTGTGAGTTAACGAGGATGTTGGCCAGTACAATGGTTTGCTCACCTTATGGTACAATGCCAATGTCTTTGCAGCTTTCTCACTCCTTCCCCCATCCCCACCTAAGAAAAAGGACTAAAGGGTGTGGGGGTCAAGAGGGTGGGGAGAGGATTGCACCTCTGTTTCATTAAAAAAAACGAGAAATCAGAAATAGGAATTGAAATGGCATTATACAGACATATTTAGGATCAGAATAACTAACTGCCAAACTGCTCCCTTTGCTGGGAAGTGTTGTACTGGGAAGCTGGTACAGAGGTGTGGAGGTGTAATGATTTTCATGAATGGAATAACGTTTAGCATGCTGGATGTCGAGTTTCACTGGATTAAGGGATTGTGAGGTGTACGGATGTACGTAATCTCTTACTGTACATGTGTATAACATCCTAAAGGGGGCATTCCAAGTGCTACTTGACTTTTCTGAGAGGCTGATTTAGTCACTTTCGCCTTTCGTTTGTTATGGCTCAAGAGCCTTTCAATTGGACGTTTAGCAAGCTCTGAACATGTACACCGTTTGACTCTCTGGGCACTTTTTGTACGCTTCATTCCATAAGGTTTTCCCTGAAAACAACATTCAGTGCCCAAAAATCATCTAAAGTGCACCTCCTGCTGCCAGTGTAAGAAGACCACAATTTCATGCTATAGTGTCCACCTCACAAATAGTATACATTAGTATAAATATATGTGTGTGCATATATATATTGCTATATTACTAACCCCTGGATAACTGGATTGATGTGGGGGAGAGATCTGGTCCAGGTAACTGGAAGTTCCAGCTAAATTCTAATTCTAACAGGTAATAATAAAAATGAATTTTAAATAAATAAAATACACATAAACCAACAAAATATTACATAGTTCTGTACTCGCCACTGATGTGATGCCGTTGGCAAAGATAATCAGTGTGGCCATTATGGCACGGTGAGCAGGCGGGAGTTTGGAATTGATGGGATGGATATTTAGCTTGCTAAGTCCAAATTCCGGATACTTGAGATCCAGTTAGCCGGGTTTGAGTGTATTTAGGAATATGAAGTTAATTCGGAATGGCTGTATTAGATTTATCTAGTGAAAAGCTATTTAATTTTGCCTAATCACCTTTTAGGATCATTATTGTTTACTTGTAACTTGTATAGTAGTTGTATATCTCTGTATTCTCTTTCCAAGAGATTCTACAAATACCAAGTTTTGTTGAAATGTTTAAATGTTTTTAATAGGATGGTTAGCTGTCTTAAAACTAAAGTGCCCTCGGGGTAAGTCACTATTGCCATTCTAGACTTCACCAAGGTATCAATTAAAAAGTCTCCCTCAAGGCAGTTGCATCGCAACAAGAAACCCAATCACAAAAACACACAACTGCCTTTTAAAATTATGAGTTACACCTTTGAAAATCTCTCTGGTAACTCTGCTGTCAGTGTCAACATGTGTTGTTCTACAACAATCAAACAAGTGTCAAGGGATAGGTCTGAATAGGTTTAGTCAAAAAAGCCTTAAAGCAGTACAAGGGGGTGGTGGGGGGAAAGGATCAGAAAAGCTTTTTTGTAGAAAAAGTGACATTCTACACACAGCAAGGACCCACAAACAACTACGAGATAAGTGGTTGATAAAGAATTGTTGATAAGGACACTGGGGGAAAAAAAACTTCTATTTTCAAATAAGGTCCTTGGATTTTTAACATCTTAAAGAACAAGCATGAGGGACTTCAGTGTTGGAACTCATTTGAAGGATTCCATCCCTGACAATGAATTGTGCTTCCTGTACTGCACTAGAATATCAATCATTGATACTACCACCTTTGTTTTCTAAGTGCCATTTCTAAGTACCTTATAGAATATAAAAGTGTATTAGTGTTTGATTACTGATCTCGAGCTATATCTAAGTTTTTTTTTGAACGAGTCCACTTACGTGATTGGATGTGAGTAATGTGAGATACAAGTCAAATTGGTTGCCTGTAGAAATCCTGAGACGCTTTCCCAAAATATCTTTTTACAGTTTAGATATTTCTTCTTCCACGCATTTTTCCAATTGTTTCTCATCGTCTTTCTTGGCCTCCACTTCAGAATCTTATTCTTAAACCTTCCTATCTCTGTGACCTGCTAACTCCATATCAAGCTGTCCGCCCCCTCCACTCAGCAGGCTCCAGCCTGCTCCACGTCCCCCGCCCGGCCGCCCCACCATCGACTCACAAGCCTTCAGTCTCTCTGCCTCCATTCTTTGAATCTCCATCTCAAAGTGCCTTTGCCTCGCTCTCCCACTTGCCTCCTTCAAGGCACGTCTCAAGACCATCCTCTTCGACCGTGCTTTTGGCTACCCTCCCTGCCTCCACCCTGACTGTCCAGCGCCTTGAGACGTCCTCCCGACATGAAAGGCTCTATACGAATGTAATTTGTTGTTGCTCTGCCTCGGTGTCAACTCAGCCATCGTCTTCCTTGCAATGTACTCTCTTTCCTCCTCAGTTGTGACCTTCCCCTTATTCTCAATAGTGTTCTTCTGTTCTCTCCGAGCTCACTGCCTACAACTTTCATAGAAAGAGCATGAAATGTAGCTTGACCTAGACACTATACCTTCAACTAATGGAAAAAGAAAGGGCAAGTGTGTAGATTTAAAATTGATGCTGCTGACTGTTTTACACTATTGTATTTGCATACTTCTGATCAGCTGAGTCATGACTTCCTGATGATTGGAATTATGCAAGCATTATAATATAGAGCAGCAACTATTTCCTGGGCGGCTCAGAGTGGGTCATCTACTAATCTGTTAGGACTGCTGTGCAGCTAGAGACGTAAAAAACGGTGAGAGAGAATATATTGGGATGGAGTGTCTCCCTCTTATAAGAAAAAAAACAAATATTGACTCCTCGCTGAATGACCCGAATATAGTCAACTGGCCAATCCTGAAATGCAGTTTCTAATGCAATCATAGAAATCATAGTGTTTTTTTGTACCAAATGAAATCAATTTGCAGTAATTCTCCACTATACTAACCATTAGCTGGGTATAACTTGATGAATGTCGAACTACAGATTCAGATTTTAGGATGCTTTTAGGAGACCTTTTGTACTCTATGCTAATAATAATTATTGTTATTTTACTTGGGCTGCTAGGATTTAAGATGAATGAATGAATGTCTGGGGGAAAGAGCTTAACATGTTGTATGTGATATCTTTGCTCCTACCATGTTCCCATTCATATGTCATTGCTTTGGTATTGAATTACTTTCACAATTGTTCTCTCAGACCATTTTATTCATCTAGTACAAACAAAAAGATGCTGTTCAGGTCCGTGGTTAAAGATGAAGTTACTGAGGTCAAGACCTTGATGGTTTTCAAGCCACCATTCACTTTTTCAAGAATTTCCTCCCAGACTCCGGCTATGTAATTGGGAGAATGGATACCCACTGGAATTTCTTGCGGCTATGCTCTTGTTTAGCCCAGGATTATTGAGTATTAGATTGTCTTTTTGAGGACTGGAAGAATTTATCTTTTAGCCCTCCAAGAAATGAATTGTCTTTTTAAAAAGCATCTGTTTTCTTTCTTCAAGAAAACATTATGACAGCAGCAAAACAAACTGACATCTAGCTGACATATTCAGCTATCAGTGAGTTTGTAAAAATGATATTACTTATACAGCAACCAAGAGAGATTTGCAGCATTTCATTATCCATTTGATGTGAGAATCATCTCCACCCTCCCCCATATCTATGACACAATGCTTGCACTTAAGGATTTCTCCGCTTTGATGCTGCTCCCATACTCTGATATCGATGCATTTGTTATCCTGTAAAGCAAGAAATGCAGAATCTAGGATTTAAAATCAAAGTCCAGCAGTAGTGTTAGTGTGTGTGTGGGAGGGGAGTGGTCCATGAACCAAGATGGTGGTTTACTGTATTCAAACTAACTGAAACAAATAAAACATAAATTTAATTTTTAATTTAAACTGAATTTGCATTATGCAACAACTTGAACTTAATAGTGCCTTTCACATAGGGTAACATCTTAAAGTAATTTCCAGAGACAGTAGAAACAGGGAGTAGTTAAGGAGAGATGAGGAAAGAGGTGACTGGAGGCATAGTCAAAGGAGAGTTTTCAAAAGGTTTTAAAGACAGATGGTGAAGGGTGAGGTGGAGGGATGTAGGGAGGGAGATCCAGAAGGTAGTGGCTGACTGATTGTCTTCTTGTAATGAATTTGTTGAGAATTTGTTCTCAATAAAGTTTTGTTAACATTATAATTGACAATGTGGAACTATGAGCAGATGCTCATAGCTGGGAGAGTGATCGAAAGGTGTAGTTGAGAAAACCCATCCAAAATGGAATAAAAACACCCATGAAGTTTACAATGTATATGATTAACAAACTAGCAGATACCAGCGAGCACTTCAAAGCTGTAATCTCATTTGGGTTTAGAGAGCATTATAAACAGCTTGAGCTTCGGTCTTGTTTATGACGTTATCTGAACCCGTGGATTGGTTTGCTGATATCTGACCACTCCCAAACAGCCATTATTTTCATCTGCTTCTTTATTTGTACATCACTGAATAACTTTCAGTTTCTCTGCGTGCTTATGCAACAATCCTTCTAAATGGGTCAGGTGCAATTTTCTAGGATACCATTTGGAAAGTTGAATTAAACCCACAGATGTTCTTGATAGAAAATAACATTAAAGATGAGAGCATGATTAGAGTGGATAGCTCCACTGGGAGAGCTAGAAGGCAATAGTCTCCTGTGTTATAAACATTCTATAAGTTGACTGCAGGAAGTCAGTCCCAGGTTAAAGCATTTGATGCTGTTTCAGCTCTGTGGAATAATTATCATTTTTAAGAGACAGTAAACTCTTTAATCATCTTTTTAAGCTCACACAAGGCTAGTGAAATCAGTGTGATCGCCTCGTTTGTGCTAAGGGCATACATAGGATGGCAACTTTTTTTTAAAAAAGCACATTTTTGGGTAGGACACAATTTTGTTGAAAGAATATGTAAGTGGTAAATGAGAAGATGCAGATCACTTGTCTACAGTCCTTTTGCATGTAAAGTTCCTGATCTTAGCTGGGCAATGGGGTGAGGGTAGAAAACCAGTGGGGGAGGGAGAGAGACAGAGCGGAGTTATCCTTTGCTGTTCTCACACATCTCAAATAACTGATCACAGATCAGCACTGGCAGAGATCTAACATCAGATTACCTTGCCCGCCCTCTCAACTGGGCAATGTAATTCTACGTCGGTCTGAAAAGGAAGAAAAAATATCTTTTACATAAAAGCAAAAGTGAGCAGTTTGTGCATGGTGTGGGAAATGGATGGAAAGAACACTATTCATCTGCCAACTGGAATGAGTGTTGTGCTCAGTATTTCTTATGGCTCAGAATGCTTATTAATTACTACAGGCTGAAAAATTACAGTGGGATTGCAAACCAGCACAATCGTAATTAAGAGCTGGGTGGAAAAGGTTGTGTTATTTTCCTTAAACTACCACACCTGAAGCCTCAGGCATCTCTGTGACATGTTCTGGTCCTTGCGAGACCAATTACTGAAGGTGAAGTCATACTGAGTATCAGGAGTGTTGCTAAGATTGGGAATTACTGTAATGAACCAAAGCCCTGGTTAATGTTCAACAGTGGAAGAGGATGGTGTTTACCAAATAAAATTAATTTTCCATATATGATGTTATTTAAGAATTGCAACTTTTATTATTTGTTTTCTGGTGAAGCAATGTTAAAAGGAGCCAGGTGAAATGTCTACCCCTTTTAGAGATGTGATATGTCATGTGAATGCATTGTTTAAATAATTTCAGTTCCAGTCAATCTAGTTGATTAAAATTTAGCTCTGGGATGTGTGATGGAACACATCTTGAAGCCAGGACACAGTTGCAAATAGCTGTTGGCAGGGCAGAGCAGAGTATTACAAAGCAGAAAAAAATACTGTTGAGGTTATAGATGGTTCTGGTTAGACCAGACTTAGAGTAATTGTGTGCAATACAGAGAGAATGTACAGTGTTGCCTTTGGAAAAAGTAGGTTTTATGAAAATTATGCCAGGGATGGGTAGAGGGACCTAAACTATAATGAACGGCTGACTCGTTTGGTGATGTGAGTCTGAAGGGTAATTTGAACAAAATGTTTCCAATTATGAATGGGTTTGACAAAATAAGTAGTGACTAACTGGTTCACCTCTTGGTTAGGCGAGGAAATCACCTTAACATGAGAACAACGTGGTTTAGATGAAAACAATCTTGTGGAGAGTAATAACAATCTCAGGAAGTTATAGGTGAAAAACCTATTTAAGAGAGATTAAGTAATTCAGAATAGTTTTTTTTTCTTCCTGGTGTCTGACATAAAGGACCCATCAAGGTATTGGCATGCAGGGCTATTGGGTTACAAGGTAAAACTCCTGGCTTCCAGTGTATTCCATCTGAGATAAAATGTGATGCTTGATGCATCAATATCATAGCTTAAATCTATGAGGAGCTACTTTGATTGTGACCTATGTTGTAATATTTGAACACCTGCTCCGCAACAGCTCTTGTTGATAGTGAAACGGCACTATGGTTTTGAATATTAGTAATCTCCAATTTTATTCAGCATTCAGTTCTGTTGACTAACCCATACTCATTCCCATTACCTAATTTACATCTACATTTGCATGCATACCATTTTAAAAATACTTTATGACATATTCACGTTCCTAAAATGTAGTTATCAAGCTCGTTTATCTTATTTCTGTTTATTAAAAATGATTGTTAATCTCTCTTTTATCGGTTTCTTTTTAAGTTGCAGTCATATTACAAAGAGGGTCAATTAAAGAGATTACAGCTTTGAATCTACTTCCACATGCATTAACAAAAAGGACCTTGTAATTTCAATCTTTTATTACAACTATACACGTGATAATATTTAACAAATATATTGATTGTATGCATGTGCTTGATGTGGCACATAAAATGTGGACAGCCACAGACTGTAGGCACAATCGGTGTAATGTGCAAAATGGTAGAGGGAGAATGCATTGTTTAAAATATATATACATTGTGTGACCTGAAGTTAGAGAGCGGGACAAATTAACCTGAGTTCCTGCTCCTAATTACTATCCATTGACCTCTGTTAGAAAGTGGCACATGAGGTGTTGGGTGAGGACAGGAATGGACCTAGACTGTGAACAGCCTGTCAGCACTTACTGTCTAGGCTCCCACACAATGAAGGTATAGATCAAGGTATAGAGGACATCCATGGAACCGTACACCAATTTGGGTCGACCTTCAGGAATTTCAATGATGGAATTCTAATGGTACAGAGCTATAAGAGGTGGTCTTTAGAAGTTGCTCAGCAGGTTTCTTGTAGATGTGGCAATGGTCTAGAATAGAGGAAGTGACTGTTTGGGGATGTTGGGTGGGCAATCAGCCTCAAATCTGCAAGAAAGCCTGGGAACACGTAACTGATCCGAGCTACTAATGAGTTAAACAAAACAAGGAGATGAAGTGAGGAACCAAATCGAGGAGTGCAAAGGTAAGCCTGATATTAACGATAAATATATTGCCTTGAATCATTCTTTTCCACCACTAATCATCTATTTCATCCTCCTTCCCAAGCCCCCTCTATCCTCACCTTTGACTAGAAATGGCACAAAGTCATGGACTGCCTCGTGATCAAAATGAATAAAATTCTTCTGCTGCACAGGGAGCCAATGGAACCTGGTGAGAACAGAGTTGAAGTTTTATACGAGTATAAGAATGTGGCTGTTGGAGTTTTCGATGAGCTGCAGCCTGTGAATGATTGAGTTGGGCGCCAATCAGAAAGGCATTTGAATACAGTAGTTGAGTCTAGAGATGGCTAAGGCACGAATGAGGCGTTGGCAGGATTGGGCATGAGATAGGCATGGAGACAAGTGATATGGCAAAGATGCATCAGGGACTGGATGGAGGAAGGAAAGAGGGCTGAGGGTCAAACAGAATCCCTAATGCATTTGTTCAATGAGTCAGAGAGAAAGGCCAGGAAAGTTGAGGAGATTATTCTCCTTAGAACAGAGAAGGTTCAGGAGCAATTTAATAAAGGTGTGCAAAATTATGAGGTGTTTTGATACAACAACAACAAAATTACATTTGCATAGTGCCTTTCACGTCAGGAGGACGTTTCGACTTCAAGAGTAGATAGGAAGTTTCCTCTGGCGGGTGAGTCGGTAACCAGAAAACATAGATAATTGGCAAAAGAACCAGAGCGGAGACTAAGAGAAATGTTTTTACCCGGAGAGTTGTTACGGTCTGAGATTCAATGTCTGAAAGTGGGGTGGAAGCAGATTCAATAATAGCTTTCCAAAGGGAATTGGATAGGTACTTAAAAAGGAAAAAAATTGCAGGGCTATAGGGTAAGAGCAAGGGAATGGGACTAGTTGGTAGCTCTTTCAAAGAGCTGTCACAGGCACAATGGCCGAATGGCTTCCTTCTGTGCTGTAAGATTCTATGATTCTAAATTGAGTCAGAAGCAAGGAGTGGCTGAGGAGAATGGCTTACATTTTGTTCATGTTAAGATGAAGAGAGTTAAGAGTGAACCAGACTTGATGTTTAGAACATTGATGGATACTGGAATCCAGCATATAAATGGAGAGATCAATTTGAGTGACATCATGTACAAGTGGAACTTATCCCGGTTTTTGAGGATGATGTCACCAAAGGGAGCATGTAAATGAGACAAAGGAGGGAAATGAGTATCGAACTTTTAGGTGATTTGCGAGGGTGAGAGGAGAAGCCAATTGGCAGGAAACAAAGTGCATGCAATGGGTCATGTAGAATTGGAAACCAGTAAATGCGATGCCAAGGAGGTGGATGAGAGAAGATAGTTTACTTGTTTGACAGTTTAATGAGATCTATCCACAATATTGCATGTGACTTTAATAAATTCTACAGAAAAAATTGTGCATGTATTTTATATTCATAACTACTATGTATTCTAGGAATGTTATTTTGTGCTTATGTCTTTATAGACTTTATAGACCCGAAGTGTCACCGAGATAGTGGAAACGTCTCAACTACATTTATGTGCACCAGCGAAGGTATTCTCCAGGCAATGTCTCGCAATCAGTCACCAAATCAGGAAGGAGCACTTGAAAAAATTGCAAGGTAGTATTGGGTCAACAACAACAACTTGCATTTATATAGCGGGGTAGCATTCCCGAGTCAAGCACCAATTGAAGAACAGAACATTGAGGGCAATGAATGATCAGGAGTAGCAGAGGGGAGCTTTTCTGGTCGTGAATGCATCCAGCGGGGCCTTGCATCTGACAATATGAAGCATATAGGCCTGAATATTGCATCCATGAAGTGGCATTTGCTACATCACTTCAGCTTCATTGAAGTTCATCTACCAAAGTCTTCACATACGTGAGATATCGGACAAGCATAGAACAATAGCAAAGTTACAAAACACAGTTGAGACTAAAGTTTCTGGTTTTCAGGAGCATCTTCTGGTCACTGCTATTGTTATTTAGGTAGTGGAGGGTTAGAATTAGGAACCCTAGGCCACTTGGCTTGTAAGTCCATGCTTTTTTCATGAAAATTCACAATGAGTAAACATGCAAAATATTTACATTCAGGTTTTTTTTATAAATCTCAACATCCGTCTCAACACACTTTCAAGAATGTGCGATTTGTTTACACTGAGGACTACTCCCACCCTTCATACTGAGATTTCTTCAAAGCCAAGAACTGGGGCAAAAGTGTAGAGCACAAACTGGGTGCACAAACTGAAAGTAACCTCAGTTGCGATTACCTATGTATCCTCATAACATGTGGTGCAAGGCCTTTTTTTCCTCTAAAACAAGTGTGTGGGGCACAGTAACTTTAATCAGCCAGTGCTGAGCAGGTTTGCAGATTACCTATTTCACTTGCTGCTCACAAAAATCCCAACCTAGGTATGACGTGTCTAGACAAACTAGTTGTACCAGGATTCAACTGTATTTGCATTGTATTCCTGTCGTGACCTACTGTTGACAACTGATGCTGCCTATCTCACGCTAAGGATCATATTTCAAACACACCCTTTTCACATTTTTTTGTTAAAGTACATGTGAATGTCAGCAGATCGCAGTTTCTGTACCTCAAACACTATAATTAGGAAATAGCCTGAGGTAACTGACACGACACTATGGAATGACGGATGTTGAAATCCTCACAGTATTGAAGCAAAGTTGAATGAAGCAAAATTAAATGCTGAAAATAGGTGTGTGATAAGTTTAAAATAAGTTAGTGAGTGTATTACTCTGATTGATTATTCATGATTAAATTTGTTGTTGCAGTGACCTGACTTCAATTAAAGTATGGTTGTAGTAAGGTTAAAATATCCATTGATTCCACCTGGTATAATTCAGGAATGGCCCAATTAAAGTTAATTGGATCTATCACCCAATAATTGATTTAATTGGTGTTTGTCTCATCAGTGTGGAAATGTTATAGCTGTAAAATGCAAAGTGGTATCTGTGCTGGTATCATGTCCGCAGGTTTGGAACTTTTTAAATTGCACTTTCCGGAAACTATTTGTACATATGCTTGCGATGTCTTGTGACATTGCAGAATTATCGTGATGATATGCAGACATTTGCACTTGCATGAATCATCATTAGAATTTTTTTTCTTGGCCTCCACTATCCAAACAACGATAACAGTGACCAGGAGATGCTCCTAAGAAAACAGTCAACTTTAATTTCAGCTATTATTTGCTTGAGCGATGATCTCACACTGTCCACACATGTGAAGACATTGGTGGGTGAATGAGTCCAACTTTTCACTTTTGAATCGGGATCTCCAAGTATGTGGAGGTAACAGGAGATCCAACTCAGAGATGGGTCTCTGTACCTTATGTAGAAAATTGCCTCAGAGCTAGTCCTCTCCACAGGCAAGCAGATCATTTGCAATTTAAAAACCATGTTGATGATTCAAAACTCCACCCGATCACTATTGCTGCCTAACATCAGAACATGCAAATTGCCTCAGCATTTCTTTTGCAAGAAGTACAATTATATTTAGTTTCTGTGTTTCATACTGTAAACTTATAAGTTTGAGGAATACATTATTGAATCCGGCAATGAACTAACTGGTGAAATTATGATGTCTATCATATGTTGATAGTTCTATCAGCTTTGAAAGTTGAGCTGAACAATATTCCCTGACACCCTTGGATTTGCATTGCAGCGGTTCCACAGTCCCTGCTGGCCAATTCCAAGGGTGAAACATAAGCTTTGAGCCATACTAGGTGTCAGCCTGGCACAGTTGGAAGCACTTTTCCTCTGAGTCAGAAATTTGTGGTTTCAAGTTCTACGTCAGGACTTTGAGCTCATAGTCTATCTAAGCCACGATGGTCCAACTAGCGGGCCACATCCAACCCGCAGGCCAATTTCACCCTTCGCCCCTTCTATTTTATCTGGCCCACCCGCTCACTCCATAACACGTAAATGTTTATATTTCTGGAAGAGAAACACAAAAATATTGCTTATGTGGCCGGTGGATATTTGTCAAATAGAGCATCCAGCCCACGGCAGCCAAAAGGATGGAACACCCCTCATCTAGGGAAATCTCCAGTGCATTGCTGGGGACTGCTGCATTTTTGGAGGTGCCATCCTTCTGATGAGATGCTAAACCAAAGTCCTGCCTATATGTGTAGGTGTCAATGATCCTATGACACTATTTGAAAAGAAGATTGTTTTTTCAGTATTCCAGCCAACAATCCTCCAGATACCATGGTCATGTACATAATGGCTGTTTGCGGGGCATTCACATGACAACCTCAACCTGTGTGTAATGTAGGAATGTAAATTCATGTGTAGACATGCATTTCTATGCATTGCCAGCTTTCAGGCATGGGTATAATGGGAAACCTTATTTTAAATCTGCACTCATTATTTACACTTACTGGGCCAGAATTGGAAAGAACAAAAGTTATTTAAGGATACCTATCGCAGGATTTCGTAAAATCTCAGAACTCTCATTTAAAAGAAACTTGTTGAGTTAACCTAAATGAAACACACTGGTTGATAGCTAAGAAAAAGTAGTATTTGAAGAAAAGTGTTTTAAAGCGAGTTGTACAGTATTTAGAAGTACAGGAACTGTTTAAACATTTTTCCGTTGGTTTGTAGCACTTCTAAGTTTTAGAAAATCTCTGAGTACTATGGTAATATGTGTATTAGAATTATTGTGAGAATTATTATTATTATTAATGGTAGGGAATAAGCCTTCAGCGACACAATTACAGATATTGACAGCTGGGCCAGCGTTTCAGAGTGAATAAATATGTGTTATGATGCTGAAACACAAAGGCTGTGAGTATTTTAAACACTGAAGGCTGCTGTGTAACAAGAAGGGGCAATTATAAATCTTGCAGCACAGATACTGCAGCAATATTTTTGTTGTCTTAAAATTTTTTAAATTTAGTTTAAAGAAAATTAGTTGCTTTTGCGTTTCTCACACAGATTCCTGCACTTTATGTATCTGGTATGCAATAGTGTCTGTTTTATTTCCTGGTTACTGGCATCCCTCACCAAACGTAGCAGTGATTGTTTGGTTCACTTCAGTTTGCCAGTTAATATGTTTCCTTGACCAGAGCTCCTGGCATGCTCTGTTGCAAATATTTGACTGCACACTTGGCAGGTTGAAAACAAAGACTTTTTTATTTTGTTAAGAAACTCTTTCTTAACCATTTTCTGCTTCAGTCACTAAAATGGCAGTCTTCATTCTCTCAGCCTCCTCTTCTGAAGATATACTGATGCTTCTGGAGTACAATTCCTTGGGTGCATTCTCCTTGCATCTTAGCCATTCTCCATGTGTGTCTTAGGACAACTACTCAGTACCAACATACTTATGTAGCAACTTTCACATTGCTACCAAACGAGCCGTGCTGTCACCTACAAAACCATTCCTCTAATGGGATCATCCATGTTGCCCCCTACACTGCCTCTTTGGCCTGAACAGCCCCCTATGTCATTGGCACCAGAGTTGTATGACCAATTTATTACTGTTTTGTTTTTGGAGGGATTATTATTAGGCGTGTGGAGTAAGGAAACTTGCCCGAGGTTTCACTCTGCCTGGAATTGAACCCAGGTGTCTCGTTTGCAAGGCGAATGCTCTAACCACTGAGCTACAGGATTCCACGATATAGACTGTGCAACAGCTTTGGTCTGATTTCAACACCAAACCCACCCTAGGAAAGTTCTGTTTAGTTGCTCAAAGACTTGTTTAGGGACTTTGGAGGTTACCATGTATGAGTATACTTGAAACCCAAATTGTATTGTATTTACCTCAGGCATGATTACATTTTTGCCGACGACAAATTGATGGAATAAAGTTACTATAGGTATAAACGTGTTCATTTATGGTCTATTAAAAATGTGTGGCTTGAGCAGGGGTTTTCATCTTTAAGAGTAGAGAGGGCAATGCATATTGTGGTATCAATCGATCTTGAAGGATTTAGTGCCAAATGACCTCCTTCCCCTTCTTTCGTCAACACTTAACGGGCTAACTAATATGGTGTCGTCAGTAAGGCTTGTACTTTAGGCATATTCACTATATTATATTTATACAATGATATGAATTGTTGACTTGGTAGGTGTAGCTAGCTGAGTGAAAGTGTTTGCTCCGAAGCTTTAACCATCAGTCCAATTCTGTCATTTTGACGTTAAAGAAATAAGAACGTAATTGATTGCAAATACTCTTACAAAAGATCCTTTTTNGTCATTTGGATCATGATTTACTTAATCGACCAGTGTTCTGTTAATAATCCTAGAAAGATGACCCGCCTGCATTGTAATACTTCCCATTGAACCAGGTTCAGTGCAAAAAGCCTCAAGTTTACTTTTTGCACAATTTAACTGGGAAGCTTAATTTCTGTCAAAGTATGGAATTAAAAATATTGTGGTATGAGAATTACCTGCGATAATTAGAGTAAAAACACAATGAATCCAGACTTTAAATATTGATTGTTTTGAGAGTGTGAATACTCTTCCTCTCCTCCGAGCCTCCTCTCCCCCTCCTTCATACACTTTACGCTGAAAGCTTCCAGGTACCACTATTATTTTTTAATATTCCTTAACTGTGAAACGTTTAATGCAGTAAAAATCACATTGGAAAATATGTTACACATTGCTTATCTCCATAAGTCTGTATGAATAAATGTGTCGTATTTCTGGGGATTCAACAAAGGGATATTTCTAGTTACACAAGTATGAGTCATTATCATTGAAGGGGAACGGCTTCTCATTACAGGGAAAGAGAGGAGCCAGAACAGAGAGGGGAGGGTCACTTTGATGATAACTTTTCTGACACATTTCAGAATTGTGTTCAGTGTTTGGCAAACAGAAAAAGGTGTGCCAACAGCTTTTGATGAATACTGCTTCCTGGTTACTTTTCACAACGTATTGATTGAGATTGAACAAATCCAGTGAGAGCACCTGCTGTCAGTTGGTTCATCAGCCCTTCTCTTTCTTTATTATATTTGTAAGATTGTTAGTCTTCGGTTGATACGCATCTGTGCTGTTGAAGGAAAAGAGAACCAAGCATTGGAAATATTGCTTTTTATACAATAACATCTGCTGTAAGAACTGCATTGATACTGCGGTTTAGCTTTTCAGTGAAAATAAATGTTCAAAACGACTAGTATTGTGGAGCCCTTCATCTGTAATGATTGACTACATAAATATAAAGTGTTGCAAAAACAAACTCAGAACTGTTTACCGTACAGCAGTAAAATGGCTGATAAATGCCTACTTAAAATATTGTGGCCGTTCTTGAACTTTGCTGACTGATCAGTGCTTAAGACTATCAGCGTTTGTATGCAGTTGGTTGAACCTTTTACTTGTGTAAGGTATTAAGATAAGAACCAGTTTATTTCAAGTGGACACACCCTTGTTATACTGGTGCAGTTTAGTAATTAAGATACTTTTAGCTGCAGTGCTCCATGAGAACAGTCTGCCTTTCATAGAGAAGCCGCATCATAGTTTTTGCAGCAACAAAGCTTTGCTAATATCGATTAAATTATTTGTAAAGTGTTAGGATCTAAAGTATATAGATTAATGCGTAAAGACATTGTGGTCGCCATTTTGTAAAAGAGGACAGATTCACCAAGCTTATTCTGCAAACAAACACATTGTTCTTGGTCCAGGATTTGTGATGTAAAGGTGTAATTTAAAGCTGCTAAATAAACTGTTGAACATCCTAATGTCATTCCTGTTTTCATTGAACTCCATCTCTATCAGAAATCAGATGAACAAGTCAACTGTGAGCAAAAAAAAATGAGGGGTTGGTTACAATTAGGAATGCTTGAGAATATTAGATTGTTTTTTTCTAAACCAAGGAAAATAAACATACAATATAAGATACAAAATCTATAACATTTATAGAAGTCAATAGATTTGGATAGCCTTCATTGGCATTGTTCTATGTGCCTGTAAAAGTCATTTCCACAAACATAAGTGAACAGTTTCAAATAAACTTTTACTGAGTAAAAATAATTATTTTTATAAATTTAAACTATGTAACTAAATCGTTATGTTTAATATTTTGTTGTTTCTACACAACTCACCAGTGAAACAGTTCATCAAACAACTCATTTCACATTGAAAAATATTTTGTTTTTATTGTGTTTACCTACAGTTCAACGTCTCTGTCTTTTTAAAATTTAAAATAATTGTTTTAACTTTTGTTTCACCAAATGTTTATAGGATTGATAGTATGAATGAGGATATTTAATTTTAAAATAGATGGGGCTGTTTTCAATGTTTCATTCTTTCAAAATATATTTATAATACAACCCAAAACAGTTAAAGGCAAACAGACAAACAGAGCAATACCGACATCTTATTTACAAACTTCTTATGTACAGTGTTAATCCACACAAACTTTACTGTAAATTTGGTTATTTCTAATTCAATATTGGCCAAGTGTTACCATTGTTTAAAAACGAGTCATGACTATGCGGGATGGACAATAGATAGGGTTGTGTTCCGTACTAATGTTTTTTTTCAGGTAAAGGGTCAGGTATTCTATAAAATTGTTCATGCTTTTTTCATACTTTGCTAACAATGGAGGCGAAGGATCTGGAATTTCTACAATTGAGTCTCATTCTCACGGCATTCATGCAAACAAGCATCACGCAAATAAGAATGTTTTTTCTAGGCCTATCATTGTGCTGAAAGACACACCTGTCAACGGCCAAAGGCAAAGGAGATTGGTCTGAGCTAAAGAATGCACCTGCACAGGGGAGGGGTAGGAGGTACATGTAAGTAGAGACTTTGAACGTCCCCTGTCTCTTTGCTTCTCCACCTCATCCGAGCAGCATCACTCTGGTTGCTTCCTAGTTTCCGATGTTGAAGTTAGAGAACAAATTCTACTTTGTCATTTTATTTTGAACAGTTTGAAGTAGTGGAGTCTTGGTTTCTTTTTGTTAAGTTATTGACTTGCAGAGAATTCATCTCCGAAGTTCCTCTCTGTTAACCAAGCGCAGCCATCAGACAACAAAGAAAATCATCTGTGATGCAACCTGAAAAAACATGCCTTGTGAAAGTTTTTGGTTTTGAAGCATGGAATGAAAGGTTAACGTGCTTGCAGGCGCAGAATTAAAGCAGAATGTTTCACTGACCTCAATATTGGTTAGACTAGGAGTCTGGTTACAAGGTTAAAAAAGAAGAAAACGTGTAGAATATATTAAGGTCTTATTAATTTGTTGAGAGCTTTAGTTTATTAGTAACCATAAGGAATCGTAAGTGATGTCAGTTTCTTGTCAGGGCGGCAGATGAATTAAAATGTGCCTCTTTCAACTGGTTTAACCAGTTGGGGCAGGTAGAGACATTGTCGAAACCTGAGGATGGGGAGCCGAAGGCAATTCCTAGTTCATAAAATGAACAGCTCCTCAACTGCTTGCCTCCTGAAGTAGTATATATTTAGAACGATGGACAAAAGCTTTGGTTTTCTTAGGTTTTCTTAGGTAACAATTGTTTCTGTTCCCATTTGCCTGTTTCTAATGAACGACGATAGGAGAAGAGATAGGAAAGAAGAGTGTAGTACTGAAAGGGCGTGTCAGGGTATTTTTGAGAGATGTTTCAAGTAAAGGTCTTTTGTGCGAGAGGAACCCATTCATTTTGAAACGTAACATTAGGTGGGGCATGGACATTTTTTGAGTTTGTGAGAGCTGTTGTAACTAGTTAACAAGATGTACATGCAACGTTTTAACGCCTGTTCTGCTTCTACTCTGCTCAACCGGTTCTCTGGAGTTTCATTGAAGCCAGATACAAAGCTTGGCTTGTTGTTACTTGTTTAGTCTGGTATATAGTTCCAACATCGCTAGACAAAAGCAAACTACTTTCCTCCTAGGTTAGCGAAATGCATCGTATCAAATGGGACAAAGTATGGAGCTCAAAGGAGCAATGTCTTTGTTAAACTTCACAGGTGGGGAAGAGTATTTTTGTTTTTTTAAATGCAAACATTCTCTTAGTCTCTTTATGTAATTACCTGTAAGACCTAAAGTAATGTGTTTACTCAACATCTAAGTGAAGGGGTAAATGTGTGCTGTAAACATAGCCTATGTTGTCACAACTTTGCTTGTCGTACTTTTTTTTACAAAATATGAATCTTTAGATTTAATAAGTGAAGAAATATTAACTTTTTTTTAGTTTCCTCCTCAACAGTTTCCCAGCTATGTTCAAATCAGAGACCTGCGCTTAGACTTTGTAAGGTCTTAACCACTCGCTAGTTTAAAATGTAAAAGTAGGACGATGGTTTTGGTAGCACTTCTTTTGGACAAGTTGACTTGTAACGATATGGTATTAGACAAGCAATATATTTTGAAACTGACCAGTTATACTGTTTATTAACTTGTTTTTAAATTGTTATACTTTTACCATACCACAAAATTCTGTTTTTTTTAAGGAGATGAAGTGTTGAACTTTTTTATAATTTCTTATCTGGCATTTATAAAATATTTTTTGATAGCTTTGAAAAGTAGTAAAACTGGATTTATATTTTTGGTAGTTTTTAAAATATTTTTTAATGTAAAAAATGGATGTCTAATGATGTAGTTGCACAACTCTTTTTTGCATTTTCCTGTTACAATCAATCAGTAACATTCAGTATCTTGGATACTAAATTTAGACTTGGATGATACGAGGAACAAGAGGTGTAGAGTTATCCACATTCAACTCCGAACAAATGATTAGATATACAAATCAGTTGATTTGTATTATTATTTGGTTGATTCCCCCCACAAAAAGAGACGAAAGCGGTTCTGCTCCTTCTGTCTGCACCTGCCAAGATAAGATGAGATAACTTTACTGCTATTTACTTAGAGCAGACTTAAAACCAGCTACACAATGAGTATTGATGTCTAAACTAGTAATTAAACAGAAATAATGGCAGAAAGTAGATCTACTAAAGAGCAGGTGGGAGCAGCTATTTCCCATTAAAATGTTTGTGGAATATATTAAGAGAAAATGTCTTTGAAATAATCTTTTGGCTGGTAAAATTTGTAAGTTTGTGTTTTTACATTTATTTGCTGAACAATGTCAGTTAAATAAAACACATACTTTAGTTAGAAGATTTCAGTGTTCGTTTCTGGCATTATGCTATTTTTTACGTTTAGTTCTTTTTAGTTAAGTTGCAGTTGGAGATTTTAAAGTCTACAATAAAAATTATAAACCTTAGGAGACTTATTGGTTGTTTAATTCACTCAAATTCAGGGCTTTTTTTTAAGTTGGCATTTGATAGGGTTTTACCGCCAAAATATTTAATAATAGGTTTGATCTTATGGATGATCAGGATTTTTGGGCTTTTCAATGAAAACTGTTAAATTCATCTGGTCTGTCATTTGCATGAAACGTCTATTTAAATGGCCTCTTTAGTTTGCATAGTAGACATGGAAATTATATTTTTCTTTGTGTGTGTGTTTTTGGTTTTGTTCTTGCATTGATAATGCATGTAGCTTGTAAGTAGGTTAATGTCTACGAACCTAAGGCATTTTTTTCCATGGTGGGGGGAGGGAAAACAAGCCCTTTTGTCCCCTCAGACTCCAGGTAACACTCTCTAGATCGAGCATTAGATAAGGTGTAGTGTTTCATCTGCCTTGTCCATTGCACAATCGCTAACCATTGATTAAGGCTCAGCCATAGTTAACTAACAGGTTGGTCTTTCCACAACGAAATTGCATTCCACAGTGTAGCTGGAGATCTTTGCTCATGGTGATAGCATCGCTTAAAACTGAGAATTTAGTATTACCTAGACATTCTTGAATTCATTTGAACCTTGTCCAGGCATTGGCTAAAAGGGGTGGAGAAAGCTCAGGTAATACCAGTGGCTAATTGCCGGTATTAAATAGAGGAGGAGTTAGCATATGCTTCTTGTTTTCTGCGTGTCTTATTCATTGTTTCCTTTCTTTCCAAGGCCTCCACATTGGTAATAATGCTGATGATTAACTAAATGAAGGCTGTAGCCAGGCAACCATTAGGTGGGTTTTATATTTCAAGGGTTCAAAATGACCAGAGAAGCAATGTTATTCACGAGTCGGGAAAACTGAGATTTTCTCATTGCACTCTTTGTATTGCCTTTCACAACGGTAAGATAACAGGTGTTTTTTTCCTTCACTTGCAGACTTTTCCTTGCTGCCTTCTTAACTTCTTCTTGTTTTTCATGTACGAGGATTCCTCTGTGATAACGCGCCCAAGTCTCCTTTATGCTAACCGTTTGGATTCCGAGTACTTTCAAACCAGTCTTTCTTTATGTAAAAAGCAATTTCTAGTAGCGGTAGTTGCCTAACTGTATCTTGTTGTTTCTGAAGATGTTTTCAAAAACATAAAACAAATTTCAGTTAAGTTAGTTTTAGATTTTAGTATTAGTTCTTCCTACGTGGGCTAGCTCAGAGGGCAGTAGGTTAAGGTAGTAAGTTGGTCCAAAATTGTTCTTGCTAGGTTCTCCTCTATTGAATCTGTATTTACATATTGTTATTGGTAAGGTTGGGAGCGAAAGTCGTTAAAGAATTTAACCTGGTTAGTTTGTCAATTAATAAGTTTATTGACGTTTCACACTACAAAATTTGTTGGCTGGGTTTTTTCGAACAGGTGGAGGAAAGAAATCTAGTGTTTTAGTCATTTTCTTCAGATCATTTTGTTTTTCAAACTTGTTCTTTTCCGTGTAAATTGATGAATCACGCTAGTGCTTTTGTGTCATTCAAAGGGTTAATACTGACAGGAGATGCCCTTTGGCCTTTATAGAACCAGGATTATAATCAACTGCCAAGTACAGAAAGTTCCGGCATCAACTACAGTCTCACCTACCTCAATTATTACTTAGTCAAGCTAGGCCTAGCATTTAAAGCTGAATTATTAGTTCTGAGTTTTTTTTAAAAAAAAAGCAGGGAAAATCTCCCATTAGTTACTGTCAAAGTTGCGGTTTCGAATAGAAAAGTAGTTTGTTGGGTTTTGTGATTTTTTTTTGACAAATAGCCTTTCCATTAAAGATGGCTTTAGTTGAATAAGGTTATTATCATAGGCAACATACTTCAATATTCAGCCAAGATTCCTTTACTGACTATTTTCCTTAGGAAGTAACTCTGGAGCCTTTTGTAAAATCAAACGGTAAAGTCAAGAAAATGGCGCATTTAAATGTTGAATTTATATGGGGCAGAAACAGAATTTTTAAACTCAACAAACAGACAAAAGCTGACATTGTGCGACTGGAAGGATTGATCGACATTCATACAGCAATGTAGATGTCATTGAACAATCTTCCCAAAGCAGTCGTTTGGAACAACTTATCAAAATATTTTCTCATCTGTACAAAAAGCAAACACTTTTTGTTAAAAACAAGTAGCCAATTTTCATTTGTATTTTTTGGGGGTAAGTGGAGACTTGCCTGTTCAGGAGAGAAACGACTCACTACGTGTTCAGGTTCATTTCCAGGTGAACAATTGAAAATTTTAGTTCCAGTGTTTTGTGCAGATTATTGTAATTTGTTAGGATACGAGAGAATAAACCACACTTTCAGTTCCAAGGTTAATCAAATTGACTTTAAAATTGTTGTATAAAACTGAAATTAGAAATAGAATATTGTAATTTTATGTGGTAAATGTTAAGATATTTTTGCTTTGAAGGGTTTCAAAGTGTCCGGCTGCCCTTATTGTGCCTCCTTTAGGGCAAAGCCTCGGTCTGGCCTTTAACCTTCAAACTCACGAACACAAATTTTTAGAACAGTTGGTATAGACTGGATGAATAAGTGACAGGGCGGTGTGAATTTAACCTGGTTTATTAGCTCTGTTAGTTCTGACCATATTGAAATAGCAACTATCTATTAAAGCAAACACATACTTGCTTTACATTATTCGTTTTCCAGTTACGTCTCCTTCCATCTTTGCTAACATTTTCTGCAGAATTTTACCGTTAGCAGTTATGATCATTTGATTTATAGAAGTAAAAAATTAACATTATTTACTTTTGCCTCTTCATTTCTTTGTCCAGATTTTTAACATCTTGTTGAAATGCCGTTTAGAATAAGTAGCCCAGATTTGACTGCAGAATACAATTTACATCTGATGAGTAAACTACAGACTATTTTTTAACTATTTGGTTTAAAAATGATCTGATTAATTCAGTTCAAAGAAATCTTTGTTGAATTGAGTTGCTTTGTTCTGCTCCTGGCAATTCACAATGGTAATGTTTCACTAGTTTGAAGCTAGTTGGTAGCTATGTCGAAGCCCGTTTTATGCTTTCATTGCATTTAATCAGGTGACATTGTGGCCATCCTCTGGTTAATTAACTCAATGCTCTTTACTGGAAAGCCTGAATGAAAATTCATCAATGCTTCTAGCTATCGAATTTATAGCATTCAGACACAGGGTAATATGAACAATTAAAACAAACGGTTAACAATGTTGAAATGCAAGGACAGTTTAAACAAAGATTATTAAAAATATAATTGGACACTTAAAAATACTAAACCATGAACTAGTTTAGATGGGGGTGTCATTGCCAAACTATGAAAACAAAGTTATTTCAGTTTGAGAAACCAACATTAGTGGATTTATTCTGAATCTAAAATGATGAAATAAGAAAACTTGGACATAATTTTATTAATATTGTTTATGTAATCCTGACATTAACATTGCCTCTGCGTAGAACTACAATAATTTTTCAGTTATTAGTAAATAAATTATGTTATTTTTCTCCCTAAGATAGGGACATCAAATCACAAATAGTATTGAAATAGGATTTCACATATGGGTTGTTTGTTCGTGTTACCTTCTGCAAAAAAAATGCTAGGCATGAAAAGAGTTAGTGCTATAAGTTATACGAGGACAAATTGACACGAGTAATGTTACTGTTTCCTGGTTATTGTGTGGTGGCCTGAAAGGGAATCATTAGTTTTGTACTATTCAGGATAACTGGAGGCCATTTTGCCTTCTCATACACAGTTGCTGTACAAAATGGTGGTATTAGTTTATGGCTTCGGTAAATATGAAAGTACTGTAGATAGCAGCCAGAGGCTTTTGTGCCTAATCTGCCTCGATGTCTCCGGTTCTCTCTCTCTCTTTATATATTAAACTAATGACAGAAATGAAAGTTAAACGGTAGCTCTGTGGTGGATTTTTGGCAGGTAAAGTAGGGGGGGACAGTATTGTATATCATTTCTGATTGTGCTCACATGTAGGAGTAAGTCAATGATGTCATTTATTTGCATTCTATGTAAATGTTGTTCAAAGTGTTTCAAGCATAGTTTTACCAAAGGTGGGCTCTTGTGTAGTGTTTTTGTTCTCCACACACAGCATTAATATTATAGAAGGAAAACTGCATTCAAATGCCAATTCAGGTTAAATCAAATTATTAGATAATAGCATTGATTTTCGTTCTCGTTTTAGGATGGCACATTCTTTTCAAAAGACTGCTTAAAGGTGCTTCAAATGGAGTAAAATCTTAATCTTAAATGAATGAAAAAGTACATAAAGAGAAGCTGTCATTGAAATAAGGAAAGCAATTACTACTGTAGTACATAAATTAATAAAAATCGATCTTTCGTAAAGGTTACTTCTTCGAAAGTGTAATTTAAAATGCTTGAATTAAAAAATATTAATTGTTACATTAAAAATTCTATGTAATTTCAAAATGTTGGGAACAATTAAATAATGACATTCAGAATTCTACAGTATTATAGTTTCAGGACTTGAGGTATAATAGTAAACGGTTAGATGCTTGACCATAGGTATTGTACATCAATGTCTGCCACGAGCCATACACTGTTATTAAGAAATTATTTTTCCTGATGTGTTCGTGAGTAAAGATGTTACCTCGTGCAGTACTGAATTATAATGACCAGATAGATACAAGTCTGATGCTTTGAGAAAGGGACCCCAGTTGAGATGCTACAAGTGGCTTTTGCATCTATTCAGAATGCGGAAAATCAACAAGGATTCCTGTTGCCATTGCTGTCCTGCAATGTCAAGTGGAAAGTGTGTGTACATCAGGTGTGAACAGGATCGGGCTTGGTGCCTATTGTCAGCTTTAGAGGGAAGTTAAATGCTTAGTGAATTTCCATTTGAGACCGAGAGTCCCAATAGAGAGTGATATGAAGCTTTCTATCAAAATTTAAACTCCTGTGGAACAATTGCATGCAAAATAAATCCATGACTAATTCATGTAGAAAAAAAATGAGAAAGGAAAGTATAACCTAGTGGATATTTGGGAATGAATCTTATTAATAAAGCTAATTCAAATTGTATGAGGAAGCAAGTTGAAGGAAGTAGATTTACAGAGATTTTAGTTGTTACAATTAAGAGTTTATTAAAGCAAACAGACTTAGCATATCATTCAAAACTGAGGATGAATTGAAAAGGGAGTTCAAACTAAAATGGAGTCAGCAAAGTGCATTTTATTTACTGAGAAGTACCCACTGAAACTCTTAACCAAGGCTGCCCTGAAATCTGTACTGAAAGACTTCTGGGGAGGTATTATCATCTTACTGGGCAGCATTGGATGTAAACTGGTATTCTAATACTGCCTGGTAATGATGATGATGGCTCTCTAACTTCATCGAAGAAGAACTGAATGCAAACAGAAGAATAAAAATCTCCAGCTCACAGGCTTTTTCTTTGTTTTTTTCCACTAAGATGTAAGCGTTTTAGTCATGTTAAGTACTGTGGCACTTTACTAGTCAGAAATGCAGTTGGTGACGCATCAGCGGACTGCATCCATCAACCGGTGGCATCCACAAGAAGGAGCAAGGTGTTTGGAAGCAGTTAGGTGCCCAAATGTAGGAATATAGCCTCACCACCACCTGTCACCTGTCTATCGCTGTCGGCAGTGGCCAGGTTCATCTGCAATTCAAAAGGTAGACTTGAGTTAATGTGAAAAGGCTCCCAGTGCTGCCTCAGAGATGTAGGTTCAAATGAACTTTTCAGGCAGACAGTATTTTATTATATGGTATTACAATCTTACAAGATTTGAACTTCCCTGGTCACCTAAACTAATCCTATTGGTAAAATAGTAGATGATTTATATTAGTTTTGCTACATTGAGGCTGAAGCAAATGGAGGGGAGAAATAAAACATACATTTTCAGTTATGAAACAAACATTCTTTCTGGTCTCTGTGTAAGAAGTGTATTCCTTATGTAGTCTTCAGTATGGAATATATTTATTCCAGAGTGTGTCAAGAGGGTTTTGTGCTTTATATAATTTTTCTTTGAATATGACGTGGGTTTGAGCAGCTCTAGGATTAGAGTAATAAAGAAATTCTGCATTAAAAAGTAATTAATATGCCTAGAAATTTAACAATAGTATTCAGCGCAACTAAGAAACAGCTAGATTTAAACTACATTAGAATTGGAAGAAGGGCAACATTAAACAGGGAGATGATAGTTCAGGACCACTTTGACTTGCGTATGTAAATTACATTTTCTATGCTTGACGCGATGTCCCGTTTACCTCCAAATGTTTGATAGATGGTGGGTTCTTGTGGTTAGGTATTACCTCCTATATCAGGATACAGATACCTTTGGAGGATGTGGTTGCTACTGGTTTGATATCGGTTTTTGGGGGTGGATTAGGGACAGGTGAGCTACACATCTTACCAACTTCAAAGAGTTGAAATGTTTAAAAGGAGTGATAACTGAATTTGACTGTTGTGAGCAAATAAACAACTTTTTTTTAGTGGGTTCAGTTCACCATAAATTGTGGATTAAGTGAAGAATTACTGAGTTAGTAGCAAAATTTGTTTCAGTGAAGTGAACCTTACAAAAGATTATATTTAAAAGGCTTTACTTTATTCTGCTTTCAATGTAATTTTATTTCTGTTTATAAAATGTATGCTCTCTTGAATTGCACTAAGTGTAATTTAAATGAAGGGTACAATCCATCACAACTTTCAGAATGATTGAAAATATGCTCCTAAGTCCAACTGATCAACCATGAAGACTTCTTTGCGTGCTTGCTACTTTACAACCCAGTACGGTATTACTAAAGCTTTGGCATTAAGGGATGGGCTGGTGAAGGGGTTAAGCTTCAACATCCTGTTTGTTCCACAAAACCACTCAGCCACTTGACGAAACCTTTGAACAAAGGCCTGGTCTGACATAGAAGGTGTTATTCTAACATAAAGCATCTCTCTTGTGTATTTCTACTGTGGTCAAGCAGCACCTGCCTGAAGCTCAACCATCGAGAAAGGGTTGGTAGATTGCAGTCTTTTTCAAACCGATAAATATGGTCAATTTATTTTTTAAAAAGTAAAACAATTTAATGAAATGCAAAAGCCAATATATTGTGTTTGTAGAAGAATTATGTAATAGATATTATTTCTCATTGTTATTTAAGTCGTGAAATATTAATGATATTTACAAGTAGGCACATCTATCCTCTACATATTTTAAAGAAGGTACTTTTAACAATGCAAGGAATATATATTATCAATTTAACTCGTGTACACTTTTTCTATGTTGTGTCTTCATTACAGTTTGTTCGTTAAGCACATGGTCTTTTATTATGTACCAACTGGATAGAAAACTTCAATCTGATGCTTGATTTGGTTTCAGGAACTAAATCGTTTTTCTCTAGGTTTGGACAGACCGTTTACTCTGGTCCTCTGTGGACATCTTACTAGACAGTGCTGGATTGCACTCATAGATTCTAACACTGTCTGGTAACGATGTTTAATGAGTGAGCCACAGCCAACAGCCATTGGATTGAGTTTATACACTGCTATTTATTTGGTGGTTACCTTGAACTCTAGTATATTACCACTTAAAATCCTAATCGCCTCAAAGACTTGTCAGTATAGTGCAGTGTATAATAAAATTCATGTGGTGTACAGACGGAAAAGGATTTGGGGCACCAAACTGATTTTTTTTAAATACAGTTTTATATTTCACAATTTGATAAATAAAAATTCATGTTTGATTTAACTTTAGACCAGCATGTTTTCAATCAAGTTAAATAATGTTCTGTAAGAATTAATTTTACAAGGCGTGTTTCTTTACATTGGATGTTCCTTGTAGTTACAAGGCCCCAATAATTTATGTTTGATTTATGGTTTATTCTTGAAGTAAAGAGTCATTTTTATTATTTGATTTCAATGCGGTGTTTAGCAACTCTGTCAAGAGGCTTCCATGCTTGTACCACCTGTTGCTCAAACCTGCCTGTTCTGTTTAACTCTTTATGCCCAGTTTTTAAAAGTTCCTTACTTTAGGTTCCCTGACAATTATTTCAATGAATTCTCTCACTTCTCTACCAATGCTTTCTTTTTAAATCAGTCACAAGGAGTTGTCCGAGTGTGCCAGAAGCTGACTAATCCTTTTTTTTTCCCCCCCCATTTCATTTGCACAGACATGCTCAGTCACTATTCAGTACTTCTCCATGAGGTCAAGCCTGAGTATTTGATACATGAGGAAATGCTATTTGTGCACTGACCACATTGCATTCACTGTATACAATGTCAGAAGGTGGTCACTCATCACTTGAGTCTCCTACAGTGCCAACAAAATGTGAGATTTAGACAGTTTGTCATTTTGAACTGTGACTGAAGGTAAACGTATTATTTTTTCAAAAAACCTTGATCTTCTTGGAATTTATTTAGTGACAAAGCACATCAGAGCACTGGTGTACAGAACCATGGACTGGCGAGATTCAGGTTCAACCCTTCTACTCCACTGAGTACATAGTCACATGTTGCAGAGGGGGAGAAATTGGATGGGGAGTTTCTATGAACAGGAGGTATGTGGTCAAGGAAGGCAGAAAATCTGGGGCAAGGTAAAAATAACTTCATAAAATGTTACGATGGTTTCAACTGTTCATGGTCTTAGCCTTACCTTACACCGACCACTGTCTTAAATTTAAAATTATGCGAATTTATAAATTCAGCATTCATTTTCAACCAAGTCCCAAGCAGTAAAAGAAGGAAGCTTGTCACTGCTTGTTTTGGGAAAGATTGACCTGTTTTCCATACTTTGAGATTTGAGCATTTGAATCAATCACACTCATCGAACAGATCCACTCTCCCTATTAGTGTAACGGTTTCAGGCAGGAGAATATCATTGGTCTATTCAGCTTCCTAAACGATCCCTTCAGCACATCTATCTGATAATTACTCCTTTTAATATCCAGGAACCTGACAATTGTAGTTCCTTCTTGAACCCTTTGTGGTTCCACAATCTGTACTGGTCATTTGTTCCACATATGTTTTACTCAAGAGTGCTTCCTATCCTCTTTTCATTGTCCAAGGCTTGAAGCTATGGCCTTAGCACAGCACCTACTTTGGCTAAACTGTTAATTGCTGTATTTCTGCTTTTAATAAGAAACAATGCACAACATTGTCCTTAGGAAGAGCAATAACAAACTAAATCAATTGAGGTAGTAACATTCTGTAGTCCGAGCTATTTGTAAATTGAAGTTGAGGTTATCCTCCTTAATGGTATTTCTTTTTCAGTATATTCAGTAGAAGAGTGATAAGGCAACTATATCAAATGCAAGTACTATATTAATTGCTCTCAATATGTGTGTGTGTGGACATATAGGACTCTGATCCCTAAATGTCTAATTTAAACCATATCAATGAACTTAAACTACACAGAATTTTATTCTTCACATAATGCTCCCTCAAATTCTTCGTTTCTGTAGCGGTTTCCTGTCTGATCTATTTCGAGGGCTTTGCTAATGCTGCTTTGTAAATGATTTCTAGAAGCTGCAATTCATTTCTATGAGTTGACCTTCCTTCCCATGTGTTGTTACTCGCTTCTTGGAAAACCACCTCATCTCCACCTCAATACCTACCCCGGCAATTACCCAGTTATTAAAATATCACCAATGACGTGTTGGTGATCCTCTCGAGAGGTCATCGTACCAATATGCTGCACCACTGGCCTCTTATTAAATTGATGAATAAAATTAGCTGTTTTCTAGTCAGATCTGTTATAGGTGTCAAAATGTTTTGGTGAATTTGTGTTTCTCCTCGTGAGGAATGTAAGTGCTAGGAAATGGAGCATTCCTCAGTTCAGCCAAAGCATGGATAGATGCAGAGTAAAATTCCCTCAATCAAACCTGACTATTCCCCTCAGCCTGCACTTGAGAAAATCACTGTTTATTGCACTATTTTCTACTCCCTCACCAGCCATCCTATGTTCTCTTATGAGTAACAGTACTCAATTAGTGCCACTTTAGAACAAAGTGTGCTGGAATTGCATTGACAGTGACCAAATTAATTTCACATAGAACGTTTATGACTAACAAACGTTCAATGGGTTTATAACCAAATGCTACTAACAAGAATATAAACTGGCAGGAGGTTGGGGTGGGTTTTATGGAAAGATGCATTACATCTAAACTAATTTTGTGAACTGACATCTGAACATAACTGGATTCAACTTTTTTTAATCACATTCGGATGTTTGAAAGTACAGTGGGAAACCTTTTGAATTCTGGTCCTCTCCCTGAATGTTTCTGGAACATTTGAAAAAAAGGCACTTTCTTTTGGTGTCTTGGCCAACGATACTTCAAATGAATTGGTCATTCACCTTGTAACTGTATGTTGGACATTGTTGTGCGTTAAATGGTTACTGGGATTGCCAACAAAACAACCATTGCTGCTGTAATTATTGGAAAGTACTTTGAGAGAATTTGACATGATACGTGCTATAAAAATGCTATAAAAAGTTCTTATTGCAAGCTCCCGAAAGCCTTCCAAAGATTGTGCTCATTGAAGTTGCATGTTCAGGGGATAGGCACTCAACTGTCCTCTGAATATTCAGAAATACAAGCAGAATAGACACAGTACCAATAGATCGGCAGGAAGAGTGTTGTGTTAGGGAAAGACAGCTCACCCTGTTTGAATTAGAAGCCCTACGTTTATAAGGACTGAGCAAACCAATGAGAAAATATCTTAATTCATGAGACACATTCAATCCTATTTGTGGAATTAGTATAAAGATCCATACTTAGTAGTTGAGTCCGAGTGGGAGTTATAGTGACTCATATTACACGGGAAACTAATAATCAAAGCTACATCAAATGTCACCAAGACACACCGCTTGATTTGGTCCCAGAATGCCTATGCTTATCTGTGTTTGGTTACTGGGTGTAGGTATTGCGTGAGAAGTGCCTAATCCTTTGTTTAATATTAACTCAGCACGCAAACAAAATGCACACAGTGTTGGCAGTCTATGCTGACTGAGAGTGCTGTGCTGGTGTGGAGTTCAGAGCTAATATAAAAGAGAAATTGTGTTTTTATCTGTTTCTTTCATAATTGGAAGAAAATGGGAAAACTATTAACTTGATCCACGAGTTTGTTGCAAATCTGTTATAAGGCTTCAAAAGTCAAAGAACTTTTCAACAGACCTTCATTCATGTACTCATTTTAATCTGATAAAGCCATTTATTTTCTGAATTTCTACCTGCTTTCACTCTCGTGCATTAATTGTTGTGGTTGCAATATGTGTTTTTATTGCTTTTTTTGCAGTTGGCTAATAATATCCCTGATTTGTTAGAGAATCGTCACCGTTGCCTCAAAGGCAGGAGCAGTGACTTTAAAAAAGCATAGAGTGACTTCATTGTACAATGCTAGACTTTTCCCAAAAGGACAATTACAGCATTCTGGACTAAAGTGCTATTCACGTCATTTTCCATTAATTGTCACTTTTCCAAGATGCAAAGTGAACAAGAGAGAATCTGCAATGCTGAATTGTCAGACATCTCTGATTTTATCTCTGTACCTACACCCTAGTCCAGGGAACATTATCCTTTTAGTACTTCATTCTCTTCAGCAATCCTCCACTTTATGCTTCTTGTTGGAGTCTCGGTCTGCTTTTGGCGTTCAAGTAACTCAGAAGTTTGGCTGAACTCAACTATAGGGCAACAAAGGGCAGAATACCATCTCATAACTATTGTATAAAGCAGTCGCAAAATGGGGAGAAAATAGCTATACGTATTTTGTAATAGATTTGATGTTTTAATTAACTTATTGAAACAGTTAAACATTGCAGTTTTCAACCTGTGGAATACAGAAAATGGAATTAGTACACTGATTAGAATTTTTAATGGTCTTAGAATAATTATCAAGCATCAGAGATGAGACAGTACTGACTTTCTGCTGTATTTTTTTGTAGATGTTCTATTGATTTATTGCTTTTTCCATGTGACATTCCTGATATTTACCATTACATCAAAAGAAGCAACTAGGTCAAAGTTTCAGTCTACACACTTCTTTTAAATCTTGGCCTATTCTCTCTCAGGATGTGAAGTAGTGGCTACCTTTCTTCCCCTTGTTAAAAATAGTTAGCTGAATGATTCATAATAATTCCAATATTGCTTCTGAGTGTTATAATACTGATTGCAACTTTTAAATCAATATGAGCTGGTTTGCTGCAGGTGAGTACAGAAGTAAAACTGCACTGCCATTGTTCAGTTTCACTTCATGCAGAAAATGGGAATGACTTTAAAATCTTACTGCTCTTATTTCGCACACTCATTGCATGTATGCACAGAGCCAATTGCCTTGGTTGGTGCTGGTACAGTAGACTTTATTAGTACTGTATTTGTCTTATTAACTGCAGAAGAACAATTAGGTACTGCTTCCAATGGAGTTTCTGCCAGTTCCTTGGTTAGCTGAATAGCAAATGCTCCCAGCACATTGATAGCAATCTCCCTTTGAGTTATTGCATCTATAAACATAGATGGATCCAAATGAAAGTGTGTTGCATTTAAAATGTTTAGAAAATATAGTGGGGGGGGGGGGGGGGACAATTTTTTTTACTTTTGACTCTTGCTTCCTCAGTATTAGCGTATGAAATGATAACCTCTTTTCATAGATGCCAGAATTCTAGCAGAGACTCGAATCAAAGGTTACTGGTTATCCAAGGTGGCTGCATGTTGATTGACGTCTTACCAGGCAAGGTTAGATATAGCTACTTCAGTCTAATACTGTCTGGTAATGCCGTTGATCTCGTGTCATAAGTTCTACACCTTGGTGGACGACTTCCAGCCAAACCTAGCTGTCAATGACAGTTTTGTAGGTGAGGCCACTCAGGGGTTGAGCTGTGGGCTGTGCGCTGCTGTTTGGGTGTGTTACTGAAGTCCATTCAAGTGCATCGGTTCAAAGTACAACTTTAATACGTCTGGCCTGTTAATGTCTTACGTTATTCAGCAGAAACATGGTATGCGGGAAGAAGAGCCTGTCTGATAATATTTGCTTCTCGGAACCAGTGCCTTGGTGTTTTTCAGAAAACCAAGGCTGTTAGTTAACGTTTACCCACCCTGAGCAAGACACAAAAAAAACTTCAAATGGGTAAGAATTCAGTCTTAAACTGCAAGAATTCTGAACCACAGAGAAGAAGTGAATCTTTTCCTTCAGGATCGAGGCACCAATCAAGTGACCATTCAGTTTCCATACTTTCATCTGATTAAAGATTCTGTTAGTGCCTAACAATAAAGATTACTTCATTAACATTCAGTGTATCTTTCTCTTTGCTGACCCTGTGTTCACATGTACAGAACTTTTATATAAATTATAAGTGTTGGATTCTGAAAGTTTTAAAATTATTACTTTTTTCCTCATTTAAAATCCTACACGTATGTCGGGTATTACTTCTCCAATAAGTGAAAATTCCAAAGGGCGTTTCCCCATTTAAAAAGCTTTCAGAAGATTTGAGTGCCTGAAAAGGTATCTCCAGACATAAAGTGCCTCGAGTGCAGAGAACTCCCATGTGTTTCACAATAAATTCATGACTCACTTCATTTTAACAGCTTTGTCAGGCATATGCATCCCACATTCTAATATGTACACTTTCAGCAGAGATCATTGGAATCCATTTCAGCAACAGGATCCCCGAACGCTTTTCCCCTCCCTAACTGTCAAGTTCCATCCTAGATCAGATGAATTTATTCAGCAGAATAATTAGGCAAATCTGGGATCTTCAGGGTCAAAATGGCTTGGTTACTCACGAACTAAACTCATTGGACAGAAATAAGGTAGTGTGCTGTACTAAGTGCAGGGTATTTGTACATCTTTGCTGAACTTTAGTCGCTGACTTTAAAAATATGTACTAATTGTAACACGTGTAAAAGAGAGCTTCCTTCTACATGATTGATCTGTATTCTGTAAAGTGAGTAGTATTATTTATCAATTGTAGCACCTAAAAACCTGTACCAATCTATTGCCATTGGGGAATAGTTCAGTTCAGTGTGGAACTAGTAAGTGTCAGTTAGCTCAATATGTTTGTTTTGGAGTCAGGAGGTTTGTGGGTTCAAGTTCCATGTTGGAGCTTTGATCATATAGTCCAGGTTGATCCTACAATGCGGTGCTAATGGTGCACTGCATTAGCAGAGATGTATTCTTCGAATGAGATGTTAAACCAAGGTCACTTTTGAGGTGAGAATTAAGAATCCCATTGGCACAATTGAAACCGGGAAAGGAGTTTCAGATAAAATTAGTTATTCACTTCTCAGCTGTCTGTGGAACATTGTGTAGAAATTGAAAGCCACATTTGCCTACAAAATGCACATCACAAGGTGCTATATCAAATAAAGGATTAATATCATGCATCTCCACAACAATATCTCTCGCTAGCAAAACAAAACCCAAGAATAAATCTCTACATTGTCCTTCACACTCCACCATGGTCGACAGCTAGATAAGCCTGCGCAAGGGTTTCAGGTAAATTTACCTCTGATAAAGAAATGAAAAGGAATGATTGTTAAAAACATAATTAAGGGCACCTGTTATCCATATGGGTTTGCACATAAGGCATAAATAATACAGCTGTGTTTGCATATTGTTTAAGCATGGAACATAATAGACCCCATTGTGTTAATATAGATTCATACAATTTCACAAGGAGAGATCCACATGTTTTCTATTGCTTTTTTTTATTGACATCTATCAGAATAATGTCTCGGGCACATCACTGAGGCAGTACATTATTGCAACAGCACCACACATTTCAGACGGATTTACTGCCTTATTTTAAGGAAGGAAAATGAGTTGCTAGGAGCAGTGAATTACTATTCTGTAATTTATTTTCTTCCCCTCGCTCCCACCCTCTACTGTGCCCCCTTCTCTCTTTCCTTGCCCTCCCTCTCTTCACTCCGTGCCTCCTTATTCTCTTCTTTCGTCTTTCATTCTTTTCCTTCTCTTTTCTCCCCCGCCCCCTCAACACGCTCAAGTTTCGGTTAGTTTCTGAGACTCTTTCTAGAATTACGAAACAAGTCTATTCCAACGCCACTAGCTTGTCATGCCCCAACACTCCCACCCTGTTTTAGATGTAGGTAACATCTGATCGCGTTACATCAGTTATTGACCTTCAGATTCACAAAAGAAAAAGGAACCTGAAACTTTTAATGTCTTTGTGTCGCAAAAATCAAGAGCGACTTGATATTTCTGGAAAACTGGTTTGGAAGTGTTGTCGCCGTTACAGGCTTTCCTGCGGCTTCCCTGACCCCCTCCCGCCCCATCGTAAATTATCAAAACGATGTGGGTGTCAGCGATCCAGGAACTAGTTCCGCCTGTGTGTTTAACACTGAACCTGAGGTGAAACTTGGAATTTAGAAAATGTTGCTGGAGTTCAGAGCCACACCCAGGTGAGAGGAGAATCAAACATTGAAAACCTTCTGGTTTATGAGCTGAACTCTGAGCCTCATTTTGACAAATCATTTATGAATTTTATATTCAAAACTCAAAAGATTACAGGGGCTCAAATTACATAGCAGTTAAGCCAACCGTTTGCAATCTGGCGTGTGGAGTTAACTCTTGCGACTCCAAGCTGACAAATCCACCTGAATTCCCGTTCTTTCCATTGAACTTCTACTGTAGTAGCATTCAAGGCGTTAAGCCTCAGCAATGGAAAAATATTACACAAGAAGTTTAGTACAATAACCACTAAATATCTCTGATCTCTCCCCTTCCCTGCTAGTAAGGTATCTTACTGGAGGGGCGGATTAATGTCAATTTAAAATGGGAGCTCCCTCAATGGCCCAGTGGGTAAATTACACCACAAAGTGTAGGATTAAGTAAAACAGATGAAAGGGTTACTGGTTGTGCTGTTAGTTGCTTTTAACCACGGAAGCAGCTTGGTCATGGTGACCCCTAGATTAGGTATCAGATTAAATCCCACTTCTGATCACTGTCTGGCAGAATAAAATGTGTATTTGCACAAAGTGAAGTATGTGTTAGAGAGAGACAGTGAGTGAGAGAGAGAGAGAGAGTCAGTGCACAAGGGAAAAAAAAGGACTATCATTGTGTGGTTAGACTTGCAACAGATGCGCAGTAGACGGAGATACTATGTGGACTATTATGACTATTTAACTCCTGGTTAAACCTTCTTCTGAAGGTTTGGGATATTACTATGTATTCCACGTGATTACCAGATATCTACATTTTTTTCATATCCGCTATGGGGCTAGTGCTGGGTGGGGAGCGCTGAAGACTTTTAGAGTGCATACTTGTCACCACTCTTCAATGAAGATGGCAAACGCTCACACAAAGGGCAGGCATCGGCCACTATGTCAGTAACCCTGTCTCATGCTACTTAGCAACTATTTGGACATGAAATTTGACTTCAACCCCATCTGACCTGTAAGATTTCCCCCTCCCCATTCCCCAAAATAACCCTATTATGGGTTTTGAGTTTCCAAGCTCCTTAAATTGTCATAATCTTCAGAGCCACTTCAGATAGATGTTAGAATGCCCCTGCTGGAAACTGCTCAAGACCCTGTTTGACCTTATTGTGAATTAACTGCAGCCTTTCGTAACACATCTAAGCTGAAGTGTTGAATTTAGAGGAACTTCAAAGAGCCTATACAAACAACACACGACAAAACAACCAAATTGTTTTAACGGAAACCCTGAACATTATTTGCACATCAAATACACGGCTCACATTTGATTCTGTTATCTGGAGCCTGCCACCTATGATGAGCTTTTGATAATCTCCTTTTGTCCATTTAACTGCAAGAAGCCCACGCACGCATAAAAGCCCACGCAGTATCTCACATTCTTCACGTTATTTTCTGAAATGGTACCTAGACCTTCCTCTAATTCTGACGAAACAAACAATAATACTATCTATCGCATCAAAGGACTTTACATAGGAATTGACTTACTTTGAATTGTGGTGACTGTTAGGCAGCCAATCATTGCAGGTAATCCACACCAGTTATGTCCCACAAACAACAACAACATTACATTTGTAAAACGCCTTTCACGTCGGGAGGATGTCCCAAGGTGCTGGACAGAGTTACGGACCCAAGCTGGGGGTCGGGGTCAGAGAGGGTGGGGGGCGGGGGGGAGAGGTCTTAAGATGGGTCGTGAAGATGGCAAGGGAGGGGACGAGGCGGAGGGCCTGCGGGATAGAGTTCCAGAGGGTGGGGGCAGAGTGGCGGAAGGCCCACCCGCCAATAGTGGGGCGAACGAGGCGAGGGACGTGAAGCAGGCCGGAGCCCGCTGAGCAGAGGGAGCAAACAGGATGGTAGGAGGTCGCAGAGGGAGATGGGATCAAGACCGTGGAGGGCTTTGAAGGTGAGATCCAGGATATTGAACTGTATGAGATGAAACAGCAATGAGATGAGGGACCTATTCATTTTTTTTGGTGAGTGGGAACAGTATTTGCTAGGACACCTGAAAAATTTCCTGTTCTTCATAAAAATAGTGCAATGGGGTCTTTAATGTCCACATGAAATACAAGAATAAGCAATAATTGGTTCAACATCATATCAAAATGGTAAGGCTAAGAGCATTTTGGGTGTTCCTTCGGTCAACCTAATCTGAATAAAAAATGTTACACCAGGTAAATTCTTGAATATTTTTTTTCCGTGAATAGGACTGGAAGTGGAGTGGCAAGTACACTGTTAATACTGTTCCTCCACATGTGTTTACCTCCACTCTTAAATCCCTTTAATTGAATCTACTCCAACAACCATCTCTGGCAATTAATTTCACACTCTGACAACCCGATAAAAGATTCTCATTCACCAAATATCCCCCTTCATGCATCTAGTTGAAATCTTAAATACACGCTGTCTCGTTTTTGTATCACTTTCCAACAGAATTAGTTCCTCACCAACACCATTTATCTTCTCAAATATTTTCATTATCTTAAACAATTTGTTTCCCAACACCACCTTAATGTTTGGTTCGTGCTGCGGTAGGTGGTACCTTTACCTAATGGTTTCCTCAGTTTTGATCTCACCAGTCTCTTAGGTCTAGTCAGAAAACTATAATCAGTTAAGATTATATAATAATAATAATAATAATCCTTGCATTTGATATAGCGCTTTTCACGTCGGGAGGACGTCCCAAAGCGCTTCACGGATCACACTGTAAAGTGAATTGACTGTATATTTGTGGGCGAACGCGGCAGCCAATTGCGCACAGCAATGTCCCACAAACAGTCGTGGATTGAAAATGACCAATTTATTATTGTTTTTGGTTTTAGAGGGATTATTATTGTGTAAGATTGTGTAATCTGACACATTTAAGAAGAAACAATAATCAGATTTAGATTGTACATTGTCTGTCTCGGGCACTCTATAAAGAGATAACACATGTCTTTTTGGGTTAATTTCAACCTCTTAAAGCAAATGCATTTTGATCATTGCTGTTTATGACACTTCATGCAGCTTATTATTTTAGCTCCGTAACCCAAAGGGATTTCCAATGTGTTACATATTTACGCACAATTTTCATTGATTTGCTTTATATACGTTAAATGCTTTCAACAAAATGCTTAATAGTTTGGGCAGTCTCCAATTCCCAGTGAACACAAATCCATAGCACGAGCTTTTGCCAAGGCAAAAAAAAAAATAGAATTTTTCAGCGCAGAAGGAGGCACATTTGACCATCGTGTCTGTGCTATTGCTTCGTGTTTTTCATTCTTGAATATTAATTCCACTTTCCAGTTCTTCATCCATAATCCATCAATGTTTTTATTTTGTCTACAAAATACGCAGTCATTACACTTTAGAATATATCTTGTGAAGTGCTTTGAGAAATCCTCCTGATGCGCTTTATCAAATGTAAGGATTATTATTTCTCAGGTGCTTATCCAGTTTCCTTTTGAATGACTCTCTATTGACCACGTTTTAATAGCCATTAAATGAATAAATAGTAATGAATTCCGCATTCTGAGTGCCGAAATTCCTTCTAATCTCTTCCCTGCTTCCTTCTAACCATTTTGAGGCTGTGCCCACCTATTACCAGTTTCCCAACTCGAGGAATTTTTCTTTCACCTATTTACATTGTCGTGTTTATCCGAATCTTAAAGATTCAATCATATCCTGCTCCAGTAAAGAAAAACCCCCCAACTTAGCCAACCGCAAATAGGGCATCCAAAACTGAACACAATATTTCAACTGCGGCTTAACCAGTGTGTTACATATTTACACATGAGATTATATTTGCACAAGATACACATCATACTTTCGTATAAAGTATCCCAATTAATAATTTGCAGAATCCCATTTTGCGATTGTGGGAACTGAACTGTCACAAAACCATTAGTTTCACTCGGGAGCGAATATGGAAAGTGGACTAATTCACACTGATGAATAATGGGACTCGGAAATTGGGGTTAAGATATATTTTTGGAGTACAGTAAAAAGATTGTTTCTGTAAGTCTAACTCACAGCTGCTTTGACTTGACAGTGATTCATAATGCCACACTGTCAGCGCCTTGGGACGTCCTCCCGACGTGAAAGGCACTATACAAATGTAATTTTGTTGCTGTTGTTTTGCCTTAGTTTTGACATTGTCATCTTTATAATTATGATAATGATCCTTACATTTGATATAGCATCTTGTCAGGTCGTGAAAATATTTCACAGAGCTTCACAGGATGTGTAGTGACTGGGTGATTGTAGGTGAACTTGCCAGCTAATTTGAACACAGCCATGTCTCCCGCAAATAGCCATCAAGTGAATAGTCAATTTTACCTGTGGATTATTGGCTAGGATACCAGGAGAAACTCCCTTCACTTTTCGGATAATGTCAATGGGATGTTTAACATAATAATAATAATAATACTTGCATTCGATATAAAGCCTTATCAAGTCTCAAAGCGCTTCACAGAATATACTGTGTATTTGGTGGGTGAAACATCCGCCTGAATGCAAAATTCACAGATGTATAAGTTAAAGAAATGATAATAATCCTTGTATTTGATATAGCGCCTCATCACGTCTTCGAGACGTCTCAAAGCACTTCGCAGAATGAACTGTAAAGTGAATTGACTGTATACTTTGTGGGCAAAACGCAGCAGCCAATTGCACACAGCAGCGTCCCCACAAACAGAAATAAAGAAAAGCATTTTATTTTAATCATGCATTAAATTACGCCAACTATTCAGTGTTTTTTTTTACTCTAACCCAAACCCATTTCCTCTAAGTCACAGGACATCTTGTGCTTTTAATTCCCTTGTTGTGTTCACTCAACATGCTCGTTGCTGTATAAAAAACAACATAATCAAACTGGTGTTTTACCTTAGATTTTTATGGCTGAGAATTTCCTTTTACATTAGGAATATGTTTGGAACACATGTGGGTGAATCACGTGACATGGGATGTGGTGCTAGCACATCTCCAAAAATTATGCCAGCCTGGCTCAGTTGGTAGTAGTCTCGCATGTGAGTCCGACGGTTGTGGGTTCAAGCCTCATCTCTGGACTTTGACTTCACACAGTCGTGGCTGACACTCCAGTGCCGTGCCGTGTGGTTGGATCATACTTTGGATGAGATGTTTGACTTCTCGCTCCTTCCTGAAATAAAATTTTACGATTTTAGCTGCATTCTCGCATACTGACCCGCTACTTGGCGCCTTTTCAAATTGCAGCTCTGCTCTACATTTCAAGCTGGGTGAAAAAATTGTCACTCGGGCAAAGTACCCCACAGGGGATTCAGTGGGCAAATAAGAACTGATACAGTACGTACAAGGGAAGATCTGGAGATTTCCTTTATCTAATGGATGTTGACATAGTACATAGTAAGCAGTAAACTTGCCCAGTTATCCCTAGTAGGCCGGTACAGTTATAACACCAAGCATGTATACAATCTGGGAACTGATCCCCACTCTGCTATCCTCCCTTTATGAGTTGGAATGGAGTCATATATTGTATGTGCACACATATAACCAGATGTTTAGGACTGTTAAATTTATTGCAGCTAATAATGATCAGGCTGTTTCCTCTTCCCTCCTCTGGTAATCATACTGTACCTTCAGTTTATCACCTTGTGCTAACAGTGACACATTTTGGCTCTACAATGTGCCGTCTCTGAGAGGTTCCCATTATGCAATCTATACGTGAGTTCACGCAAGTCCAATCGTGATGTATTTCTGGTGACTCGGGACTCTTTCATGAAGGAATCCCATTACAAGATCCTGTGCTTTGGGCACCTCTGCGTTAGTACGTCCTTGCACTGATCCGATCTTTCTTGTGTTATGCTTTATAAAATGGAAGCTGAACTGTGCAACCGTTGCATCACCAACTTCCGCTTCTATTGTGTATTGAAGGCTTTGCTACTGAGGCGTAACAAGAAAGCTACACAGAACATTTGGGAAGACCCACTTAGCAGCTAGATTATGACTGAAACTAACAATGAATAAACTTGGCTCCAGTACCACTGATACCCTGTTGCTGTGATTGGATTTTATGGCCCTCCGAGGGTAATTTTTTTTTTTACTTCAGGTGCAGAGCAGAAATACGAGTAAAGACTGTCCAGAATATAATGGTCTTATTACTGTCAGCTACTGTGATTTGCAGCATTCAGTTTTTGGGGTTTAACCAAGGCGTAGCTCTTTTTAAAAAAATCCTTCAGCAAACTTCCGGGTGAATGAAAAACGAAGGTGAAGTTACAGGGCTGGTTGTTCCAAAGCAGTCGTTGCACAATGACATGAGGAGGAGCTCGGAGTCTGTCTGTCTTTGCGGTTGCGCTCTCTCCTTTGTTAGATAACCTCGGTGACATTAACCGGTTGCTATGAGGATATGCCGCAGAGGGACCCAGATCCCACATACAGTATTAGCTGCCAAATAGGATTCGGGGCAACACGTGACCGACACCTACACAAACAGAACAAGCCGGTGTTAACCCTTTCGCTGCCCCCAAGCTGAATTCACAGAGCGCTTTGAATAGGTTCATGTCTTTGAATAGGTTCATGTCTTTGAATAGGTTCATGTCTTTGAATAGGTTCATGTTTTTGAATGGGTTCATGTCTTTGAATAGGTTGATACTCAATTAACGATCCAAGTGCAGTTTACTGAGGAATAAACTGTACCGGGATCACTAGTCAAGTAGAAATTCTGACTGTATGTTTTCTTTGGTGAATGTTGGTTAATGTGAAGGATGGAGGTGCTGAGACTATTAACACCTGCCCAATTATGCACTAAACATTCGTAGGTCAGTTAGGTTTAGCTCCCTCTTCTGTGCCAGCAATCGGCTTTACGCACAAGAGTTTCTCTACTTGAAGTCAATTTAGTGCCCCAAACCCTGAATTATTGGCAATTTTGTCCTGTGAGTTCATATCTACTGAAAACTGCATTAATGTGGGTCAGTCTCACTTCATGTACATTTGTCAAAGAGGAGACATTTATCCTCTGAGTTTGGGCTGAAGTAAAACTCGTGGATTAAGTTTGGTGTGACGTTTTCACATATCAGACACCTGACTGACCAAAAAAAAAAGGGTGGAAGAGGAAATCTGCCTCCAGCACACCCAGTGACTAGTCAAAATGTTACTTATATTTTTTATAATATAAGTATTGCATTTTATACTGTTGAAATATTTCAAAGCTCTTTTCAAGGAATTAATGTCAAGTCAAGTGTCGTGACTTTCTGTAGGCAAATGCAACAGCCAGTTTGTGGACAGCAAGATCACACAAACAGATCGCTGTCTTTTGGGAATATGGGCTAATCTCCGAGATAGTGCCAGCAAGTTTGGTAGCAAGTTGCACAATTTCAAGATGCGGAGCAGCCAATCAGTTCAGAAGATTGTTGATCAGGACACAAGGAGAAAGAAATTCCCTTCTCCTTTCAAATGGTGTCATCTGATCTTTAACATCTACCTGAACAGGCATCTCTACAGCTTTAAATACCATGTTCAAAGCACACATTCGGGCAGAATACTGTAGAAATTATACCTTTACCAGTTAGACCAGGTTGATTAAAAAAAAATCAAAGAAACAGAAAATATTGTGCTGGGTGGGGTGGAGTTGAACTCTTTGTAGATATACAATAATGGAAACTTTGAAGTTTCAGCTTGATTGCCTAATTGAGGGTTCATTTGAATATCATTAAACGGGAACCTTTACCTTGGTCCTCGGTAGCTCTGCCTATTATTTTTGGTTTGTAAAATGCCCAAAGCTTGTGCCTGTAGCATGACCCAGTAGTAGTTGAGAGATGAGACGTACTGCTAAGTCTGAACTCAGTGACTTGTACTTCTGAAAGAGTTAATGCTTCCAACGAGCTTTACACCTCTTGCTGCAACAGCGGTTAGTTGAGGCCAGGACACTGATGTTGTAATAAAAAAGACAGAAGGGCTGGTGTTCTTCATCTGACGTTCTTTTGTGGTTTGTATGTTAAAGATCTCTTTGATGGTGTCAGTTTAGCACAGTAGGCGGCACTGTTTATGCTGGAGTATCATAGAGAACGTTCCTTAAATACTGCAAAGCAAAGCCAAAGCAGAGGACGGACACAATCTCCCCATTGGAAAGTTCACTGTAAATTTAACCTTTATTGGAGTCAATTTAACGCAGTCCCTTTGATAATTATTTCAGTGACATAGTAAGAAGTCATGCTCGACCTAAAACAACCTTGAAAAATCTGACCGAGTCTGACAGGCTGGCAGCATATGAGGTGAATATGTCACTTCAGTGAAAAGTGTGGAACCTGCCTCCTCATGTCACCATCTTTGTTATCGCAGTTTATGATCTCTGTCTTTTGGGAAGATAATAATAATAATAATCCTTGCATTATTATTATCGTGCTTTTCACGTCTTCTCGACGTCTCAAAGCGCTTCACAGAATAGACCGTAGAGTGAATTGTCTGTACATTTGTGGGCGAAACGAGGTGGCCAGTTGTACACAGCAGCGTCCCCACAAACAGTCGTGGATTGAAAATGACCAATTTATTACTGTTTTGTTTTGGAGGGATTATTATTAGGCTCTGTGTGGAGTAAGGAAACTTGCCCAAGGTTTCCCCTGCCTGGAATTGAAATCAGGTGTCTCGCTTGCAAGGCGAGTGCTCTAACCACTGAGCTACAGGACTCCACTGGAAGGTAACTGGAAGGTAACTAGCATAAACCATAAAACCATAAAAAGATGGGCTATTTGCCGAGATAGTGCCAGCAAGTTTGGTAGCAAGTTGCACAATTTCAAGCACAAAGCAGAAGCCACACCTAGGGAAACCACCAGTTTCAAACCTTACATTTTCAACGCTGTTGTTCCTCATTTCTTTTTATTTACTCCAGGAAACGGTGTCAAGTGTCAGCTTTTTACTCATTTAGTTGCGCTCTTGCCTCAAGACTGAATGGTTGTAGATCCAAGTCTCTTAGCAATCTAGAGCAACATTGGGGGAGTTCTCTATTGTAGGAAACATTATTGTGTGAAACATTATCACTTACTAGTTTTACAATGTAAAAAAGAGCCATATGAGTGCAAATTGTTATTATAAAAGTCCTGTAACACTATTCTAAAAGAAAATGGAGTTCTAGTGTTCTGGCCAACAATCAACAACTTGCATTTATTAGCGCCCTTCATGCAGAGCTGTGTCTCGAAGCGCAATCTTCCAGATTTAGGTCAGTTGGTGGAAGGTAATTTTTTTAAAAAAAAGGTTTTTGCAGATAGGTAAAGAAGAAATAAGGCAAAGATATTTTGGAAGAGAGTTCTGGAAGACAAGAGAATAGTGCCTGAAATCTCAGCAATCAACAATGAGATGGAATCAGTCGGAGTTAGCAAGAAACCAGATTCAGAAGCATTTGGGCAAGAGAATAATGAATATTTGATAAATATATTGTACAAATGGCAACTAAGAAAATAGTGGATTTATTGAACCTGCCAAATAATTCTCTCTTCCTTGTGCCCACTGCAGGAGAAATTGCGGAATGTAAAATCGATACGTGTAAACCCCCATTCGGTGCAGAATGAGGTTCAGTTATGGGAATTACGGCAAAAATTCATTGAGCAAGCAAAGCACTACATTGGTGTGCCATATGCAAAGAAGTTCCATGACCCAGGAAGTGAGTGAGCAAATATGAATTCAAATGGCCTGACCCCATTGCACACTTGATAGAATTGCTTAATCCAGAATGATTGTACAAATCCAGCGTATACAGTATGTTATCAGTCAATTCCCCTATTTGATCACCATCAGTACCGCTTTCAGAATTTAATAATTGGGGCGTTTGTTAATGGATTTCTTAGACTCACACACTAGCTTTTATTCCAAGAGCAGTAATAATTCTATACCTCAGTCAAGTGTCCATTCTCATTTGTGAGGGTCCACAGTGAATTTCACCAGGCCTCTTGCCTCTTGCATGATCACAACCGATCCTGTCCTCAACTGACATTAACACACATGCACATTCCAGCACAATAGGAATCAGTATCTCTGGTTGGTTTTCCCCTACCCGACGATTGTGTGACCCATTGCTCTTAACTCAGATCAGCAAACTCACCACTGATCAAGGATTGAACCTGAGATCTTTCTGGACTTGGCACAGGTTATGCTTTTCGCATTGAGCTATCATTGGGACTCATCATTATCAACATTTTTATATCAGTGACAGAATTCACTCCGAGGCAAAGTGAATTAAGATTGCTTTGCAGTAATATAGTCTGATTCATTGTGACATTGATATTTTCCTAAATATCTACCAGCTCCGGAGTATGAATCACCTTTGTTTCTGGATTCCTGCGGGCTGGTGAAAAGAATTGTGCGAGACCTGAGGGATGACTTTGGATTTACTATTGGACATGGGAACCAGAGTTACTTGTATGACACGCTGCCCAACATAAGGACCCAGGAGACTATGCAGCCAGGGGACCTTGTCTTCATCTCAGGCAAAAATTTGAACCCCAAAGGTACTGCCAGTTCTGTGATAAATCCTTAGTTAAGCGTACATTTTGGCTTTGGCATTCACTTTTGTGTGTCAGTTCAGTTGGTGGAACTCTTGCATCTGAATCAGTCTGTTGTGGGTTCAATCCCCAGCATTGGGATTTTGAACTGGTAGTCCAGCTGTTTTTAGTGTTCTACATGGTTTAACAAAATCCAGGAAGTAGTCACCTAATAGAAAATGAGTGAGTCACAAAGACAAGCTCTCCTTAATTACATGAATTACTTAATTGCAGACGTGAAGTACATATCAAACAGTTGCTGCTTTGGCCCATTAAACACCAGGGTCAAGATGCCTGTTTTTGGCAGCATTCTGTTTCAGCCTGTTAATGCCATCTAATGTGACCATAAATTCCATTGATGTCCATTGTCTCTTCACACTTTGCAATTTGTGTCAAACAAAAGCTTTTCTTGACTGTTGATAGCCAAATTGCAGTTCCATGACATTGTGCACGTTGAGATCTGGTTTGGAGATGGAGAGAAGACACTTGGTGCCCGCTTGAGGAATGGCGGGGTGCAGATTTTTGATTCCTACAAGTTTGACTCTCCCCTTTATGAGAATATGGAATATCACTTCAAATCAATTGACACGTGGCTACAAGGAAACTGTGTGAGGTAAGTTCAATGGTTTAACCTCCTTGTTTTACTGAGTGTGTAACAACGACATACACATGTTCTAACTGGTCAAATTTAGATATCCTTCCGGGCTTTCCCGAGTTTGGAACAACTGGTTGCTCAGACAATTGCTCAATCGCCCAGCTATTATTGCTGCAAACAATCCTTAAAGATAGCTGCATTGAGATTTATTGTATGTAGTTTTAAATTCAGAACAGTTCTGTCAGTCCAGCCTTCCTTTTCTCTCAAACAGTTTCTGGTTGAATTCATTGAGATCTAGCTCATCCAAGTAAGTAAATTACTAATCCCTTATAATCGTAGCGCCTCTCACGCTATCTGATCTGAAATCCTAGTATTGACACCCAATGAGAAGATCATTAGTATGATGTTGATGTTGGTGTTATGTCCACCTAATGCTTCCGTGCCTGAGGTCAGCTACATCGCTGGAATTTTCTAGTCTGCATAGTTAACTGTGAGTAGCAAGTGGTGTTACCAACTGAGACATTAGTGAGACTGGCCATCAGATCTAAGCAAGTGATAAATTATAGGTTGCTGTAGAGACTCTTCAAAGTATCAGCTGGCAAATTTGCATGTGTTGCAGTTTTCCACATTCATGTCATTGCCCAGTTCTCAGGTGACATTACCCTATACCCTTGTGGTCATTCCTGATCTGTATCATTTCAGATGTGTTCACCAGATGCTAATTTCCTTAAAAGATCGTTAAATAAATTTGCATCTATGGGTGCTTTTAAGTATAGCTTTGTAATTCAAATGATGGCTTATATTTTGTCATCCTGTGGGGCCTGCGGACTAACTTTCACTTCTTGCTTTTGCTGGACATTTTTTTTGCAAAAGATTTTGAATCAACAACAACAACTTGCATTTATACAGCACACCCCACGCCCCCCCCCCCCCCGCCCCCCTCCCATATACACATGCACACACACACACTTTCTTTCCTGAAAGTGTTTGACTCGTTCGAGAAAGAGTGATGTGTAAAACTTCAGCTTCAGGAGATCTTGGGTTAGAACCAGTGTTGCAGGTCAGCGTGAGGTACAGGGATTCCCATCTTACAAAGGAGTGTATCTTATAGGCACGTCTTCTCACATTTACATAGTGGTCATGCTTTTGTCTTCTCAGTATGTTCAGTTCCCTGTATCCAGTATGCTTTGATCACTAAATCATGCAGTAATCACGCTTACACTGTACACTCAAGTACAACTGCTCATCATTTCTGTAACCAGAAGAGGAGAGAGTTGGCAATGCAGCCAAATGTTACAGCTTTTGGGGGCTTTTTAACCCGAAAATACATTTTCTGTCATATTTATTTTGTAGAAGTGATCCTTTGTCAGGTGGTGAGTCGACTAAATTATCTTTTACAGTGCAAATTATATATTTTTGGGGTCTCTTTAATCTTCTTCACAGCAAGGTGTTCAGTGTTGGAATGTATAATTACCTCTGGATAGATCACAGCTGTTGCCAGATAACAGCAGTTGTTTGCAGTGGGTGTGTGCATGTGTGTGGAGGGAGGGAGTTAGGGTGGGGGAATGGGATGAGACAAAATGACTGATCCTTGTTATTCGTAAAACAGGTGGGTTAACAAAACAACTGCAGGATTTGCGACGCTTTTCTGAAATACTTGCTCACTTATAGATTATAACATAAGAAGGCAGTCAAACATGTTCCTTCTGCAGCCACGCTCACTCCCCACAATGAATGTAACCCCATTCTTTCTGTCTGCTGGTAAAGTACTATTTATTTCTGGTTAGGCTCAAGGGGCTGAAACCCACCAAATCCCCTGGGACGGATGAGTTGCACCCAGGGATTGAGAAAGTAAGCTCAGAACCCGGCTGATCGCTAGATCCGTGAATTAACTACAGGTTGTAAATGAAATGGATACGAGTGTATTGATTAATGGTCCTGCTGCCATATCATGTATCAGTGTCTTTTTTTTTTGGCTTGGCAGCCACTGCAGCGAACATAAGGGGGATTCGACAACCCACATTCCTGGCAAGTGGTCGATCTTTGCCTTGGAGCATGCCGATGAGATGGCGGAAGATGACACTGAAGATATAGAAGCCGACAATACGGCAACTGCAGACGAAACATTGCAAGACAGCAAAACAGAGCCACCTGACCACAACATGACAATTTCTGCACAAGTACAGAATAATCCCAGAGAGGTGATACCGAAGATCCCAATCCAGACAAGGAATGAAATTAAGGAAACAAGAAATGGGGAGTCATTCAAAATATCCGACACTATTTCCCCACCAACTTTAGACAGTTCGGTGCGTGCTCAGAATAATCCTACAGAGATGAGACCCCAAATCCCCAAACAGACAATGAATGAAACATCTGACTCCATTTCTGATATTGTCTTAACTGGCAATACGGAGAGCACAGATAATTCAATCATACATGTAATTTATTCAAAAACTGACTCCTCCGAGAGAAGTTCCAGTGCAAACAGCTCAATCCCCAATCCTGAACAAGTGACCCAATGTATGAAATGCAATTTAAGAACAGACAAAGACAGGAACGTTCCACAGGAACCCGGGTCAGAGCTGAGCGGAGTAGAACAAGATGAGAAGGAAGAACCGAGCCAGACAGCACAGACCAGTCAGGTAGCAAGCTCTTCATCCTTAATTGCAAGCAATTCAAACGCGTACGCTGTAAGATTTCTGCAACATGAATTGCTCTATATTTTTTGCCCATTGTTCCTAGCCTTTGCCCTTGAGCTCCTGGCAGTTTATCTGTTTTTGCTGTAAGCAAATAGCAATACACAATTTGGGTGTAACTAGACCAGTTCATAATTTAGTTTGATTGTGTTAACAATATTTCAAATACAATCTGTCCCAATTAAGTTGTATACTTCTTTTTTTCTTTCTTTCATATTTTTCTGTTGCAAATGTTCTTCGGTTTCAACATGCATTCATATATTGTTTTCAAAGTTTACAGTCAATACAGGACCCTTGCTTCAACAATGATTTGTGACGAATAATTCCTCATCCCAACCACTTTTGGGGGTAAATAGTTTTTCTCTCTTTAATTCTTTCTGTGATTTGCTTAATTATTCTTTTTCACTGGGATTCTTCCCATGTGGCTTCTGTATTCCAGCAAACCAAAGGCCAAATGGATAGAGTGATCTAAGTGCCCAAGGAGCAGGAAGCTTGCCAGATAGTGTTCTCAATGGCAAGCTATGTGGTGTTAGCTGGGTAAACTCCAGCACATACTCTCCAAGCCTTGGGTCTGCCAAGCTGCACCCAATACTCTCCAGATTGAAGTAAGTAGGGTGCACCCATAGAAATAGACATTTACAGCACAGAAGGCAAATCAGCCATCATGTGTGAGAGAGTGCAAATTCTATTTCAGACACAGGGACATCTTCATGTGCTGGTGCCATGTGGATCTCTCAGCCGAGTTTGGATACTCTTAAGCACGGTGATGGGTTTCTGCATGTGTCAGACACCCAGCTGACCTCTCATTCCAGGCTCAACAACCAGTGGAAGTAATCTATTATTGTCATTATCTTTCGTTAGATGTAAAATTGCAATGTGTGATGTGTTAATTGTCACTGATGATTATCACATCATTGATAAATGCAGATGTAGCTAATTAATAGCAATCCTTGCATTTGAAACAGTGCTTTTCACGTCTTCGAGACGTCTCAAAGCGCTTCACGGAATATATCGTAAAGTGGGCGAAACCCGGCAGCCAATTGCGCACAGCAGATGTCCCACAAACAGTCGTGGATTGAAGTGACCAATTGTATTATTTTTTTTGTGCGATTATTATCAATAACTAAATATAAAAATAATTATTAATATCTAAAGATTAGATCTTAGATTAAGAAATTGAGCCCTGAGCTTGATGATTTTCTGAATTACATTTAATTTATACAGCTGCGTTTTTTTCTGAAACTGAACCACATTAATATGAGTTTAAGATAGAAAAACAAAGTAGCCTTTGAGCCAAAGTGAAAATGAAGAAAACGCAATATGAATGGTTATTTTTTTTAATTTCTCGAATGAAACAACACGAGCAATAATGTTAGGGTATTCTCTCTACAAGTGCTCTATAAGTACTACAGCTTTACTGAGTACAACTTGTACACCTCACTGAGATATTCATTTTCACGCAATCAGACAAGTAATCAACTATATGACTCTCCTGTAAGACAATAGCACTAAAGAGGCAGAATTTCTTTTTCTAAAAAAAATTACTTATGAGCTAGAAGCTTGAATTAACTTTGTGATATCTATTCCTGCTATTGCTGCCAAGGGTCTTAATCCAGGACAATAATATTGTCGCTGGATGATAATGTTTTTGCGAAACTTCAAATATCTTCCTTTACCTCAAATATTTTTGCAAAAATTGAGTTCTAGGACTCGTTTGGGGCCTAATACAAGATTGGAGCTAAGCCTTAGCTGATGATGATTTGCGTGGCAATTTTGGAGTCGATCTTGAGCTGGCTTTAGAAGCCTTTGATACTGCACCGGGTTTACATTCAACCAAAGTGCCTTGAGTAGTTGTTGCCTCCTGGCTAGATTTAGGTTTGGCAGAGTGTCGTTTACGTCCCTCTTTAATATCCGGCAGCTGACGCCGTGAGTGAAATGATCGCTGAGCTAATTTGGTTAGAGTGCGAGCAAAGCTTGCCGACGGTTCCAGCCTTTTCTGACTCTGAGCTGAATAGGTAGAAAGGCTCATGTGTGGTATCTTCTCCAAGAAGATATTTTCTGCCCTCGACTTTGAGATGGAATTCAAGTTCAAATCCAGGAAGCAAGTGTGGTATAGCAGGATAAACTTCCTTTGCGCCTGGAGTGGCAGGATGGGTATTGCTTGACCACTCTTTATGAATATCTCAATGACTATATCTAATAATAAAAAGATATACTGTTAAAACAAACAATTGCCAAGTGACAGAAGAGTGTTCATTTGTATGTCTGAAAACCATCGGTACCACAGATATTCTTCTGTAATAACTTAAGGATGAAAATGGACATCTTACCAAGGGCTTCAGTCACCAAACTGGGGATGACGTTTTTGAGAACCTCACAGTGTCTCTCCAGAGATGGGCTACTGTTCATCTCAAGTAACCAGACCTGAAATAGATCAAACACATTCCTATCAATACTTTTGAGTGTATTTTTCAATCCCAGTTTAAGACACAGAAATACAGTAGACTCCTTTTAAGCTGAGTACGTGTATAAAATGGTTCTCTGTGGAGCTAAGTTTGGTCTTAATGCACGGAACTGCTGTGTTCCCATCCTAAAGAAAATGGCCATTTATTTTAACGCACAGAAATTTACTGTGAAGTGTAGTGACTGTATTTGTAGGCGAACGCAACAGCCAGTTTGCACACAGCAATGTGAGTGATCCAATTTTTTATTATCTTCAATACAAAAACTCAACCAACATGCCTTTCCAAACGTCGATGCTTTAAACATCCACCAGATGGTGCAGAACTACTGTGATATTTACAGTGAATTTTTAAGTTAAAAATGTTTCTCCCAGTTTCTCCTCACATTCTTGCTCTTATCCACGGATGTCTGTCAGCATATATCAGCACACTGTGTTGCCCTACAAAATACTACTTTTCAGTAAATCCTATGACTTTACAGTAAATCCTGTGAAGTGACTTGAAATGTCCACCTGACGTGAAAAGGATTATATTAAATGCAAGGATTATTTATTAACAACAAATTGCATTTATCCAAGGCCTTTCATATCCGGATGATGCCCCAAGCCTTTGGGCTGGATTATCTCCCTTCGCCTAGATGACCTTGTGCGCCTGAAATAGCTCACCTGAAGCCTCACTAAGCTCCACTGTCTCCCTAAGGATCAGGTCTGTATCCTCACCTATAAGTCCTTTCATGCTCAGGAACCTCCATTTTTCAGTGATCATTTTGCTACCTCAACTATTCCACTCACTCCTTCCGTTAGAGCCTGCTGTGTGTACCCCGCTCCTCTGTTCCATTTTCTACTGCTATGTCCACAACCTCAGGAGCTCCCTCCTCTATTCCTCTGTCTAAATTCCGCCTAAAATCTCCCTCTTTGATCGCATTCACTGTATCTCAGCTGCCTTCAGCATGTGAGAAGGAACTGTACAAGACAGCTTGTGATGTGCAAGCCACCTTGATGTTCTTGAGGTCCCAGCCGAGTGTTGCCAGCCTTATTCACTTCCAGCTGCTTAATCCGGGTCCTCATGTGACGGGATTTGGCAAATAGATGTGACTGCTGGGAAACTGACCAAGGGTCAGAATACAAATCACCGACTGGAAAAGGTGTCCTACGACTATTCAGATTGTGACCTTTTCATGATTTTTTTAAGTTTTATTCTTAAGCAAGTATGGTAGCAAATCCTGCAATTTTAGTCTTGGAATTGGGATATCTAATGCTGCACCTGTAACCCCAGCACCAATGTTCCCTACACCTAATGTCCACATGTGTGCACTTTGGTCGTTGGATAGGGATCACATCACATACCAGATATTTCCCTTCCTCACCCAGGTGGACCGACGCAAATTATAACCATCACTCACAAAGGAATGATACTTCCACTCTGAAATGCTGTACACTGTCCAGCACCTTGGGACGTCCTCCCGACGTGAAAGGCGCTGTACAAATGTAATCTTGTTGTTGTGGTTTGTGAGTGTGATAAATGAAGTAACCATTAAATGGTTTATATAAGTGAAAGGGCAACAACAAACTAATAAATCGTGTCATCTCCCGTCAGTGGCTGAATGGTTGGTCGGTATTAAATTGCAAGGATGATTCTGACTACTATGATTTAAATTCACGTAGCCAATATTTCTATTGGCCTTTCTCAGATTGCAGACTTATTAATCCAAGCATTACTGATACAATTGCACGTGGATTTTAAGCAAATCATGTTACCAGTTCTGTATAGACTTAGCCACCATGACAACAGCTAAAACGTTCCCACCAATAAATCTACTAGATATACTATATTTTTTTTAATTTGGTGGTCATTACAGACAAAGCCTGTCAATTTTCTAAATTTTCTTCACCCGTCTCCCTTTTCCAGCAACTAAAGCACAGATTCTGGCTGATGTGCCAAATGATGTTGTTGTAAGATAGGCAGTAAATCCCGGTTTAGGATCCACCTGCTTGAAAGATCTTCATTAGAAAGTCATGGCGACCTTATTGAGAAAAGGCAATCTCCCACAGTGATCTCGACAGTCACCTTCTTTTCCCGCGACCAGTACTGAGTGGTAAATGTGCTAAGACATGAACCTCTTTCTTCATTGTGTACAGTGAGAAGTTATCTGGAGTAGACCGCCGTTTCTTTCTTCGCCTACAAAATATGCAGCTAATCTGCATAAGCAGTGTCCCACAAATGGCAATTACACAAAGTAATCTGTTTACTATGGACGTTAAAAGATTATTGCTCTTGCTACTCTTCAATGTTCTACAAAGGGATGCAGACCGAACCTTGGTTTGGCATCTTATTACGAGATTTGCAAAAGGATTTGTAAATAGAGAATGTGGTAATCACTGCTAAAAAGCCAGTCATTCTGCATCTGATTGGAGTTCCAGTTGAGTCCTTCCAATGAGACATTAAATTGCCTGTTCAGGTGGATGTTAAAGATCCCGAGACACTGCTCGAAAAGAGAAAGAATTTCTCCCGGTGTCCTAGCCAACAATCCCCCAGACAAATTTGGTCATTTACTTCATGGCTGTTTGTAGGTCATTGCTGTGTGCACATTGGCAAGCGCGCTTGCCTACAAGTACACAGTCATTATACTCCACAGCAAAATGTTATGAGACAGTTTGTCGTCATGACATCAAATATAAGGATTATTATTATAGGTTTATTAAAAGTGGAACCGAGTTGCTTTTTTTCTCTCAAGTATTGATTATGTCTGTAAGGCACACTGTAAATAAAATATTTGAATAATTTCAGCCCTTTATGTAAAAAAACGGCTCTGTCAAAAAACAAACGGGGCAACAAAGTCCATTAATTAATCATAAAGGATGTTTGAACGAAAGGCGATCAGATGGCTCATTGTACTCTGGGATTAGTCGCTGTGCAGGGTTTACACACTGATACAGCGAGCGGCCAGTTACTGAAACACGAGAGGGTTTCGTTTCCAATTCATTGCCATTCTCTTTCTCCCCATTCAGCGACAGGACAAGAGTGTGCATTGTCCGGGCCTGTGTCGTGTTTTGCGTGCATTAACGCTGCCCAAATCAATCATGGCCGGGTTAGAGCTATGTTACATCTGCCGTCTGTATTGTGTTTAATTGGACTGGGATTGTTCAGGCTCCTTCCTGTATGTCAATCACTTTTTGGTGGAGTTCATTTTTATTTTGCCGTTTGCTGTTGGGCAGTTCATGCCGTTGGCAGCAGCAGGATTAGTGATAGCAACAGTTTGGTAATAATGAAAGTGCCTGGGATTTCAAAGAAACCAATCTACCAACGCTATGTCACTGATCCATGTCAACTCTGACTCAACAAAAATACAGGAATAAAGAGAATTCAAATCCACATCACCTTGAAATTTTGATCAACTATAAAGTCACAGCCCAAAAGATCAAAGTAGCCCAGTTTACATTCCAGTCTGCTCTTAGCAGAGATGAAGCACTGCCTCATGATCTGTTGCATTCTCCTCTGCAAGAAAATTATAAAGCTTTTAATGTCACGTTTAAAATAGACTGTGTCGTTTCATCGAATTACAGAATATGTAGCGCAGAAGGAGGCCATTCAGACAATTGTTTCCGTGCCTGTGCCAACACTTCCACTGGAGTCTTCGTCTCTAATTCATTCCCCTGGTCTTTCCCTAAAACTTAAAGAGTATTTCGCACAAAGATTTATCTGGAATCCAAGATAATGAATGATTCCATGTGATGACGTACGCTAAGAATTATATAAACCAAAAATGTGTTTTTAAATTAACATAATAAAAAAAGATGCAACCATCTTGGATCTATTAATAATCTGGAGCCTTTTGGGATGCAATATGGTTATTGCATGCACTCATATTACTGTGGTCATTCATTCACATTGAATTAAACCCTTGAAACATCCCGGTTTCATTTTTTCTACTTAAACATGAACAAACTAGGTCATCAGGTCATCAGCTAGCTTCGACAAGATACTGAGTAAAACAGGTGAGAAAGAATGGGGAGATATTTTGCTCTGGGGTTTAGATTGATTCTATTTATGTAGCAACTTAGAGTGTCCAGAATTTGGCAAATTGTTGAATTCAGTCTTAACTTTGAAGTGATTTTTTCTATTGTTTTCTTAAAGAACGTACCGAATACCGCCTTATTATTATGTTATTGTCAACTAGGTTATCTGACCCAATGTACTAGGTTATCAAAAACCTTACTATGGTAAGCACTGCAGCACTGTGCCAGCGCTAACCAGGGAGCCCGAATAATCTGCTCGTAAGAGGCCTGAGAAGACCATTGTGTTAATTAGAGCCAGATTTAGAGGTGAAAAGCAGAATCACACCCTTACCTCAAAAACAGTGAAGACCCAGTCCTTCGGGACGGCCTTTGGTATCCTAAACCTCTCATTAATATAGTTATTTAATCGCTCCATGGACCAGATTGTCTCCTCCATCACCTCATTGTAATTTGGGTTCTTTTTCTGCATGAACTGAGGGAGAAAAGACACAAGGCTACAATTAGTGGATTAAAAATGCTTCTCTGGAAAGGAACGAGGGAGGGGGCGACAGGTGGTACATGCTAGATAGACATTTACACATCTGTGAAAAATTGAACATTTAAAAGGAAAGCTGTGAGTCAGAAGAAGGAGCCGTTAGCAATTAGTTGCCAAGTGCTTTGGATGCTTTTGTAATATAAAGGTGCTAGATCAAATGCAAGGGTTAAGTATTGTTGTAAACGAAATGCAGTCGTCTTGTGAATATGGATTTTCAAAATGCATTTGTTAAGATGACGCTCAGGAGACTTATTGAACAGGAGTTTTTCTCCGTGTCTTGGCCAAAAAATCCTCCGTGTGAAATGCTGCAAACAGCTGCCTTGTTCCCTTACAAAACAGTCACTACACTCGACAGTGATGATCACCTGCGGAGTGCTTGGATCCATTTCAGCGAGATAAGATACTGTGAAGATAACGGTTTGTTCTCTCGGCACTAAGTTTTGGGAAATGATGGAAAAACAAGACTTGTGGGGCGTGAAGGGGTTAAAATGCAGGCAGATTCGGCTGATACACACCGGAGAGATGGATGAAGCACGTGGGATTGGGAAAGCCCAGCGACATCTGCTGAGCTGGGTATCTTTATCCCCTCACGCAGGTTACACAGCTAATGAACACCTGCCCCAGCCGGTACCCCCACCTGACATACACACGCAACCCCCCACCGCTGTGCCGACATCTCTCTCTCTCTCTCTCTCTCTCTCACCTTCCTTCCTTTCTGTTCCAAGATGGCCTGATGATGTCCAAACCCTCACCTTAACACCTTCAGTTGTTGCTACTCATAATAATACTGTAATCCTTGCATTTTACCGTGTCATGTTATTGGGACGGCTCAAAGCACTTGGCAGGATTTTAATGTGAAGGGTTGTGACTCTGCATTTGTAAGCGAACGCGGCAGCCAATTGATGCACAGTGATGTCCCCACAAACAGCCTTGAAGCGAGTGACCAACGTGGTTTTAGTCTTTAGCCTACCTGATTGGTTAAGTGACCTGTCAGGTCGTCCGAATTTGGGTGATACTGGTTACACGTCACCTTGACGTAACCGTGGTGAAAGAAGGTCACGTAGGGTGAGGTGCAGGCAATCAGGAAATAGGAGCGGACATCAAATTTTCGCCCATCCAGTAGCAGAGGGTTGTGAATGTATCTGTTGGAGGAAAAAGGACACACATTTTAATGAAACTGCAAGTGTAGATCGGGAGACGAGTCAGGGATTTTTTTTTATCCTTAGGATCAGTGGCTCTGGACAGACAATGTGTTTCTTATTTTCTGCCGCATTTGGCCAACAAAATACACAGTCAATTGACTTTACAGTATATTCTGTGAAGCGCTTTGAGACATCTCAAGTCCAAATGCAAGGATTATTATTATTATCATCATTATATTATGTCCAGCTGTAACATATTGCCAGAGCTTTGATTCAGTACAAACAAGTCAGTCTCTTTCTCTGGTGTCCAACTTGTCCTGTTGTATAATCAGCAATTTTATTTCTGTTCTGATTGTTTTCATGTACCTCTGTACTATTCTGTGGATCGGTGCATTGTAGAAACACAGTCTGTGCTGAGGAATCTTTTCTACACTCTCCAGTTTACTGCGGAACGCAGCTACATCATCACGATTCCGCAGAAGAAAGATTCCTCGTCCCAGACTCGATTCGGCAGGTTTGCAAATCCAAATCTGCCCGTCTGTATAAGCAACAAACACAGGGAACCAGAGTCAGTGACGGGAAATTAGGTCATATCAGTGCTTATAATAAAAAAACTGCATTTTGATATAGTGCTTTATCACGTTGAGACAACAACTATAACATCTTTGATACGTCTCAAAGCAATTCGCAGGATATTCTGTGAAGTGCTTTGAGACATCGCAAAGACGTGATGAAGCACTGTATCAAATGCAAGGATTACTATTTATTATAATGAAATACTGTTTACGTGGTGTAGCTGTTAATGAGCATTGATGATTTCAGCATTGCTTATTAACATTTCACCCCATCTTTTCAATAAGAAACCATCAACCGTGACACATTCTATACGGCTGTTAGCAAATCGTTACTTTGCCTCTAACAACACTCGGATTGAACAACTCCAGATTTCAATCATAACCCAAACTGGCCTTTTATGATAGACAAAAGAAAGAGAATAAATACCTTTGAAGACGTCAAAGAAAGTTACCCGCTCCTTTGCCACATCCATGCGGTACGTCTCAGGATAGAATTCATCCAGTTTCAACAGCCTAGTCGAGAGAAGCAGATATGATTTTCTAAAAGTCACATCACCTTAAATGAAATTTCGAAACTCTCATCTCTTTTCACGCTATTTTCTCCTCGCTCTCTTTGGTTTCCACAAATAAGAATATTCCCTCCCATTTGGAAACTCCTATAGTAGCAAATTTGGCAACTGGTTAGTTCGGGTGAATCCAATGGCTAGCCCAAGGGTGGAATCACCATTTTGTTATCTGGATGAGCATGTCAATTAAGGTTAGTGACATATAGTGTACATCACAGACTGAACATAATACAAATGTCCTTACTTGGAACATCTGAACTTTATACATCTGTTGCTTCTCCGCTCTTGATCTTTGAGCGAAGTGCAAAGGCCAACTTTGGTGGTCAGGAACCTATTGTTAGGAATATGGTACAAGGTCTGCTTACCTGTTCAAAGACAGAAGCCAGAGAAATAAAGTGCAGAAAGTCACCAGAAAGTCTATACATGTTATCAAGTCTCAGAGAACGAACAAGGATGTTTAAGAAATAACTGAAGATGAGAAACTATTTCCTCTGGCGGGGGAATCCAGAACAAGGGGTATCATCTTAAAATTAGAGCTAGGCCATCAACGAGTAAAATCAGGAGGCGTATTTTCATGCAAAAGATTAGTGGAAATCTGGTACTGTCTCCCCCAAAAGGCTGTGAATGCTGGATCCGTTCACATTTTCAAGACTGGATGGATTTTTGTTAGGTCATCATGGGATATGGGGCAAAGGCAGGTATTTAGAGTTGAGGTACAGATCAGCCATGATGTAATACAATGGCGAAACATGCTCGAGGGGCTGAATGGCCTCCACCTGTTCCTATGTTTCCTAAATGTCTGGGTAAAGTGCTAAATCGCACTGAATGTTTTCGGGGGGGAAAGGATGTGAAGTCGTGTTTAACCAAATTGACAAGCTGCCAGCAGAATTCCGACATATTTTCGGCAAATTCTAACCGGATTCCTTATTAAGGAATGTTGCTGTTAAATGTCAGGAATTCAAGCTCGCTCTACGTCTGGTTTGGTAGCTTCCTTCAAAAATTCAACAAATTAGGTTTAAGATAAGAGAAAGTCAAAAACGTCAGGGCAGGCATTATCAATGCTGCTTTACAATTTACATTTACATAGCGCCTTGCACGTCAGGAGGATACCTCAAAGAGCTTTATCCCGTTGACAGAGCGCTCGAGCCAGGGGCAGAGCAGGGGCTGGTTGTCATCTGGAGAGGATGGGGAAGGGGAATATGCCCAAAAGCACGTTCAAAGAGGTAAGTCTTGAGTCAAACATAGTGCAGAAACATTAGCAGTGCAGGATGGAGTGACTTACCTTTTAATAGGTAGTTCAGTCTGATATTGTCTATGATTCGTTTCCATTCCCTGTTCACACAGTAGTTGTAAATTCTGTATTTAAAAAAAATGAGGTATTTCAGCATATTTAACTGGAAATTAATTGATAATCCTAAACAAAATCAAACTATGAGCAGGGCAATTTCAGTACAGACACCAGGAAGTATTTACAGGCTGCCAGGAAGTGTGCTTGAGGCCAGCATGTTGGTTAGAGTAAACTGAAAGGAATCACAATGGCGCTGCAACTAAGGGCCTTTATACACCATTTGTTCAAATCTAATATATAATAATTTGTTTTAACAAGAATGTTAAATTGAAGCTCCGTCCCTACTCTGTGCAACTTGTTTTCTTACACAATATTTTATATTTTGACGAGAGAACAATAAAAGGTATTGATTAAATACAGTTCAAATAATGTCACATCGAGTTCAATATAATGTCACATAGAAGTCCGAATGTGATCAGAGTTTTGCTTTCAGTCCTTTTTGTTGCCCTAAAAAGAACTCGAAAAGAGTGACAATAATTCTATTGGTTTGTGACAATATTTGGCCGCCTTCCGAGATAATAATACTACAATAATAATCCTTGAATTGGTTATAGCACCTTATTACGTCGCTGAGAGATCTCAAATCGCTTCACAGAATATATCGTAAAGTGGATTGACTGTATTTTGTGGGCGAAACGTGGCAACTAACTGCACACAGCAGTCGTAAATTGTAATGAATCTCAGACACAAACCTGAAGTTACAAAACTTCTGATTTACTAATGACATATTTTGGAGGGTCTCGAACTAATGCCATCTTTTATCGAAGGACGGCTTGAGCAACATTTTAGCAACTTATTACAATAGAAAGCTTTACATTTATACATACAAGTCAGCCTCATTTGAATTTTCCACGTAGAAAAAAAGTCCCTTGTCTCTCCGATCATCCGTTCTCTTGCGCCTGGAATCTCTCCGCTTGCCATTGTTCTGTATTTGATCTGTTTTTGAGTTAAAGTTATTTACGTTATCAACATTACCTCATATTTAATGACATAGTATGAGGATATATTACACTGGGCTCATCTTAAAAAAAAACAATAGGACAGTAGGGAGGATATCTCTTGAAAATAGCTTCCATTATTCACATCCGTATCATTTGTTTAACGTCCGGTTTGATCGGTATGGATGAATCTCTGACAAGTGCCTGGAGTTACAGTTTCAGATTCACTGCGTTGTTCTCACTGAGAGAGAGCTGTCACCGCCTGTTAACGTGTGGGATTGTGCAAAGGATTCAAACCCTTAGAATTGAATTGAATCACTAACCTGTGAACTTCTGAGATAAAATACCCGCAGGTGGTGTTATACTGCATAAGAAATTGTTTTGGAATTCGTTTACATTGGAAAAATAACCATCATCGTCGTTTGAAGCCATATTATGTTTTTTCCTAGGCCTGACATTGTGCTATGACATGACTTTGATCGCTGTCACAAAGACCTGGGTTAAAAGGCATCTCTCTAATCAAGCAGTTCATCTGATGTCATAACGCAGCCACACAAAACACAAATAGGTGATATTTTATCAAGTTTGCAAAACGCCCGTTGATTAGGGATTTCGATTCACGCCCATGGATTTAGATGTGAGTGTGTGTTCGCCCACAAACATCATTGCACTTTACAGTACATTCTGTGATGCCAGCCCTTTGCTTTTCTCATGTCCTCCTGCCGTGTAAAGGCGTTGTTATACCACCCCATCATCGCCCTTTCCCTTTGGAACTCTCTCCTGCAATTCCTCCACCTTTCCCCTTTCCCGCTACGCTTTCAAACCATTTGACGTGATGCCTTTATCGGGTCCCCGTCTCAAAGCGCTTCACGCGATGCATTAAGCACAGCACCGGGTACGCAGCAGCTCATCTGGGCCAGGAACGAGCCACAGACAGCAATAAAATAAATAACCAACGAATCTTGTCTGTTTAGTGACGGAAGAATATTGGCCAGCTCACCGGGAGAACGCACTGCTCTTCTTCCATGTAGCGCCATGGTAACACTGAGATTATCAGTGTCCCTTGTTTCAGTGTTCAAGCGCCCTGAGACGCTACTGCACGGGGAGGGCACTATATAAGTGCAAGTTGTTGTTCCTCTTCCTTCTGAACCGGTAAAGAGGCCCTCCCAACAATGCAGTGTCCCTCAATGCCACACTTGGTGGTTGGCCTAAATTCTGCGCTAAGTCCTGGTGCAGGGGCTCAAGCTCACAAGGACGTCCTAACATCCAGAATGAGCCAAGACTGCTACCCGACTGAGCAAAGGTTAGGCAGCCATACAGTTCGCCACCCGAGGCATCGCAGGGGGTCGTGGCCTGTTGTTTCTGCTGCGGAGCGAATTTACACTCGAGAACTATTGGCTTGAAAACTCAAAATTGTCTGAACGCGGGGGGGGGGGGTAAGAGAGCGAGAGAGAGAGAGAGAGAGTGGGGAGAGCCCCTAGTGTTATGGACCATTGAGTAACCGTTGCTAGGGTGCATTGTTACCTTTTTTTTAAACAGCCCCACAAAGCGTGGCACTGCATCAGTGACCCCTGTCAGCGAGTTGGCAGAAACCCCGAAAGGGGAAGTCTTTCCTGCCATGTAAATAACCTTTGTCCCGGTGTTTAAAATTCAATAGTCTGCCAGGTTTTCTGCTCCGTTTTACTAAAAAAAATGTGCGAAAGAAACCACGACAACAGCCAACACGTTGCATTTATACAGCGCCTTTCACATCAGAGAGGACGTCCCAAGATGCTGGACACGGTTGAGAGGTTGCACCCGAGCTGGGGGATGGATTACGAGGGGTGCGGGCAAGGGAGTGGGGGAAAACAGTGGGACATGTTTCACCCACAAAAACCTACCGTGTATCCTGTGAAGGGCTGTGAGACGTCTCGACGACGTGATAAGGCTCTGTATCAAATGCAAGGATTATTATTGTTATTATAATTTGGGGAATTGAAATCTAAAGCGGACAAAATATCAGGATGTCAAGTAAGAGAGGATTCCTTTGTGTAATTTCCATGCAAATCGCTAAAGGTCCGAGCGTTTTCGGCACCGCTGCCATCGCACAGCCTGAAATCTTCTCAGTAGAATTCCGAAATGCAATTCAGTTTACTCTCAGTCACTGGAGAATAGTATTTTGTGATTGAAAGCTCAGTCATTGTGGCATTATTGATGCAAGGCAACAATCGCATCAATCTTTCTGGATGGAACACATCCACTGAGAGAGAGAGAGAGAGAGAGAGCAAGCTAAGGATTGGACTCACTTTCCCAATGAAAGGCCGTACTTTCTTTACACCTATAGTGTTAAAATTGTACCAAAACAAATGTTGTCTGAATCAGGCTTCTTCACGGCTGCCATAGTCTCCACTGCGTTTGAATATAATAATAATATAATAATAATCCTTGGGTTTGATACAGCGCCTTATCACGTCTTAGAGACGTCTCAAAGCGCTTCACAGAATATACTGTAAAGTGAATTGACTACATATTTTGTGAGTGGATACTGGCCCACAGCAGAAAATAGATATAGATAGGGCAGTAAAATGTGATTTGTGATCATTAACAAATCACAACATTTCCCAAGACAGAGGGGGTGTAACGGGCAAGCGTAACATATGTATATTTCTTTTCCGAGAAAGGTAACTGTAATAACTTACAAAGCACTTACATTTTATAGCATTACAATTGTAGAATTGCTGAGAAACGCATACAAGGCATCAGTGTATTTAACAGGAAACTTGATTAGGGAGAAGGGAGTAGTTTGGTGTAGGAGAGGGGAGTAGAAGGAGTGGGTACTCATGTGGAGTATAAATAGCAACAGGGTCTAGTTGGGCCAAATGGCTTGTTTCCAGCTATAACCCTCTATGTAATCCTATGTACTTGTACACAATAGACACTTGTACTTGCACAGATAGTGTGACAGTCAGAAATGAGGATAATACTCTCGACTATCAGTTAACGTGTCAGTTTGTGTCAGTCGGTACTTTTGTTTCTGGGTCACCCGACAATGAGCTCAAATCCCACAGTTGAAATCACAGTCCACGCTGACATTCCAGAGCAGGAAGCAGAGAATTGCTGGAGCGTTCGAAGGTGACATCTTTCAGATGAGATGTTAAAACTCGGGTGAGGTCCTGTTCTTCAGGCCACGCTTTAGCTCCTGTAACATCAACAACAACAACAACAACATGGATTTATAGAGCGCCCTCCAAACCAGACGGCGTCTCAGAGCGCTTTACAGTAACGGATCCCGGGACCGAGCCAGGGGGAGGGGTAATGAGCCAGGGGGAGGGGGAGGGGCCGGGGGAAGGGGGAGGAAGGTGACCAGAGGAACGGAGGGTATGGGCAGGTAAGTAGGGGGATAGTAGGTCGGAGAGGTAGGAGGGAGCACGGCCGTGAATGGCCTTGTAGGTGAGGATGAGGTGCTGTGCTGAGGAGAGCGGAGGTCAGAGAGGTCGGGGGGTGCAGAGGAGTGCAGGGACTTGAATACGAGGGTGAGGTGACATCAAACCCTGGAAGTCATTTAAAAAGCAGCTTGATGCTGTGATGGGAAGGACGGTAGGGTGGGTGTTTCGGAGGAATGAAATCAGATGGGCCAAAAGGCCTTCTTCATCATTCGTGATCTTGTGATATATGGGGTACAGACAAGGCGGGGACGACTTGAGCTGAATGGCTTGTTTTTGTGACAATAGAGTCTATGTAATTCTATGCACCTGGTTCGATGTACTCACTAGAAATTGAGGAACCAATGAATAAGTCACACCTATAAACAATGTTAAAGGGCTTGTTAAGTCTGTGTAATCGTATCCGTGTCTTAACAAAGCTGCGAAGTGCAGAGAATAGAGGTATAAACAATGGCAGAGAGCCAAATCAGGAAAGCCTGTTGCAGCCCAACGTGCACAATACACTAGTGCCAACAGATCATGAACTTCAAGAGGCAACTGTCCTTCAAAGGAAGATTGCTGACCATTGGCCACGGAGAGGATATCGAACCCGGGTCCTCTCGTTTGCAAGGCAAGTGCGCTATACCTCTACACCTCAGGACTGCACAAGGTCTCCATTATTACACATCTACAAATAATTCAGCTTTCCCACACCCAACACAATGCTTTCTGTTTCTTGTATTTTTTTAAATCAAACTGGTTTAACCGGAAAAGGTACAATTTCTTCAACAAACTATATGCACTATATATCACATACTTTGAACCTAGACACTCAAGCAGTGGAGAATGGAAGTCGCACTGTTGTTTCCGGGATTATTGATCTGGTTTCCCTTCCATCAAACTCCCCTCCTTACTGCAATCTTGGTGTTGTGCTTGTCAAGTCTCCCCTGGCTCTTGCCTTCTTCCATTTGAAGATAGCGCCTTTCACATCAGGAAATCTCACAGCACTTTGCAGGTTATAGAATAAGTGACTGTGCATTTTGGAGACGAGAACAAAGTGCCACGGGATCTTTAACGTCCACCTGGATAGGTAGACGAGACCACAAAGGACAGCACATCCAAACATGCATCACACCCCCAGCACTGCCTTGGAGCGTCAGCCTAAACCAGTGATGGGCAACCCATGGCCATCATCGGCATGAAGAGGCCTGCGGTACCATCAAGATATTCTTAAGTACGGCGATGATTTTCCGAGTGTCAGACAAATGGCTGACACCCCCTCTCCCCCGTCCCCCGTCTCCCCCGTCCCCCCCACCATTCCCACGCCACCAAATATTCAGAGAGCTCTTTGTGAAGTCCAGATCTTGGCATTGAAGAGGTTAACACCGGCTTGTTCTGTTTGTGTAGGTGTCGGTCACGTGTTGCCCCGAATCCTATTTGGCAGCTAATACTGTATGTGGGATCTGGGTCCCTCTGCGGCATATCCTCATAGCAACCGGTTAATGTCACCGAGGTTATCTAACAAAGGAGCGAGCGCAACCGCAAAGACAGACAGACTCCGAGCTCCTCCTCATGTCATTGTGCAACGACTGCTTTGGAACTTCACCTTCATTTTTATTCCGCTCGGAAGTTTGCAGAAGGTTTCCCCCCCCCCCCCCCCCCCCCAAAAGCCGCGCCCAAGATTAAACAGTCGGTTAGCAACACGAGAATTACATTTGTCGATAAGGACAGAAACCCTGGGAAAGAATTTGAGAAGTTTCACAAGCCACGGGCGCTGCGGTGAATAATACAATGATCTTTGGTTTGACGTAGCGCCTCATCAAGACGTCTTAAAGCCCCTCACAGGATTTGCTGTAGAGTTCAGTGACTGGGTATTTTGTAGGGGAAAAGATTATTATTTCATTCGTTGCTCATAGAGACCGTATATTTGTGGGCAAATGCAGGAGTTTGTTTATGCCAGCAATGGTGCTGATATTAATTACCTCCCTCTAGGTGTCAGCTCACTCCCCCAGGGAGTGGTTTCACCCTTGTCCGTCCGGCTGTCTGTCTATCTTTTTGGTTATGTACACCCTGGAGTGTTTCTATTCTTCTTCATTTGTTTAACATGTGTTCCTCATGGTTGAACCAGGACGAAATGGGAGGATGAGCTCAAACGGGAGCAGAAAAACCTCTTTCGTCCAAGTTTGCTTGTTCAATAATAGTAATCTTTGCATTTGATACAGTACTTTATAATGTTGAAATGTTCTCAACGTTCGACAGAATTTTTTGTATCGTGTAGTGACTGTGTACTTGTAGGCAAATGCCACAGCCATTTTATGCACAGCGATATCCCACAAACATTTCTGAAGTAAATGAATTTTTTTATTAAATTTGAACACTGGGAGAAATTCCCTTCGCTTTTTGAACAGTGCCATATTAGCATAAACATCTTTAACAGCCACCTTTGCAGGCAGGTGGGACCTCATTTTAATATCTTTATCTGAAGGACAACATCTCCGGCAATGCAGTGCTCTCTGCAAGACTGAGCTGGAGTGTCAGCTTAGACTGTGAGGTCCCAACAAGTGGTTGAAAACCCACAGCCTTCTGGCTCGGAGGCGAGAGTGTAACCGATAGCCTGGCTATTTTGAGCAGAAAGAAATTTAAAGTGATGTGTTGAAGCAGTCGCGAGCAGACAATGGCACACATGAAGTACCATGGAGCTGTGGCCGACCAGCAATATCACATTCTGTCGCAAGGTGGGATCTAGGGTTTAAACTTTAAACTTTACATTAACCTTTGTGGAAATGTGTGCAAATATTTTGACATTGTAGCACAAGGTGTGGGATATTACTATTGATGTTTAAAAAATGTCTGATGACACCCCTTTAAATACCAAGTCTTTATGACAGCAATCACCACTAGCATCATAGCACAATGTCAGACACAAGCTAAACATGATATGGCTTCAGAGGGCGATGCAGGTTATTTTTCCAATATAAATGAATTCAGAAAAACATTCCTACGCAGTGTACCAACACTCCCAGATATTGTCTCCAGCAAGTTCACAGGTTCGTGTGCGATTCAACTCTTGGTGGGGTTTAATTTAAAACACTGCACTGTCACACATCACTGACACATGTGCCCCTTAGTGAGGACAATACACTGTGAGTCTGAAACTGAAACAGACTGAATTCAGCTCAGCTCATGTTCCGCCTAGTTTTAGAAAAGTTCAATTGACGCTGATGAAATTCTATTCCTTCCTAATAAAACAGTAAATCTCTTCTACATATAATCATAAATGCTAGGACCTATTTTAATGACTGTTAGCTTGTCACGGACCCATTCATTTCAAATGGAGAGCGAGAACAGGTCAGGCACAGACAACCCCGTATGATGGATGTTTGCTTTGCATCTCTGTCAGATGCAGAAAGAAAGCCGCGGTTTAAAATGAATCCGAGAATGCGTTACACCCTTGAACAATTCACCAATTTTAAGCTGTACAATATATACAGTCTTCTTCCTTCTTAGTTTGTTAGTGAAGCTCTTTTTCTTGCCTTTTTCATAGATAGATCGTACAGCACGGGAACAGGCCATTCAGCCCAACTAGTCCATCCTGGTGTTTATACTCCACACAAGTCTTTTGTTGTTGATGTTATTAATTCCAAGTCAGGAAAACTGAACCTGCAGATTTTGCCTTTGCGTCATGCAATGGAATAAGATTGCAGAAAGATTGGTCAGGCATTTTGGTGGCTGTTTGTGGTAGTTTGCCGTGCCTGTGAAACCGCTGTGTCAATTGGAAGAAATCTTATTATTGGGAGTGTCAGGGTGAACACAGGGATAGTTGCACGAGACGGATAAAAAAGCTGACGCTGTTAAGAGTGCTCCAAGTTCAAGGCCCCTTTCCTGTTCAGTGCTGCTCACGTCAATAACGGCTGCCCTCTTGTCACTGCGGCTCACGCCACAGCAATGTTGTCAAAAAGAAAGGAATTATGCATTCGCCAGCCGGGCGGTTCGTGCGTTAACCATTTGAAGCCCGTTGCTCCGATTGGAGTCTTTGTTCTTAGGCTTCACAGGGGCAAACTAGCTCAAGTCATCTCGGAGATGTGAGCTTGTAGGACAAGTGCACGAATGGGGAAGTGCTCCGTTGTTGGAGGTATTATCCTGAAATAAAGAGAATGCTTAACGGAAGGGCCGTAGTGCCACCCAGTGGTCATTTAGTCTTCAAACGATTAAAAGACCCAGAAGCACAGTGTTGTGTAATGCTACGATGGTCATTGCATGAGTTTCATTATCACAACAAATACTTAGAAATTGACAAATCTACCCCCTCCCTCGGGAACGAAACAAGCTTTGTTGTGTTGCCGCATCAAGCCATCGAGATTCAATGATACCAACAACAAATGCCATTTACACGGCGCCTTTCACGTCGGGAGGACGTCCCAAGGCGCTGGACAGTCAGGGATTTGGACCCGAGCGGGGAGTTGGGATCGTGGGGGGGTGGAGGGTGGGGAGGGTAGGGGTAGGGAGGTGGCCGAAGAGGGGGTCTTGGGGTGGGCCTTGAAGGAGGAAAGGGAGGGAAGGAGCGAGATGAAGAGATTGTGGGATGGAGTTTCAAAAGGAGGGGCGGCGGGGGGGGGGGGGGCAGAGAGCCTGAAGGCCCACCTGCTAATGGTGGGTCAGGCCAGGCGGGGGACATGGAGCAGGCTGTAGCCCGCGGAGCGGAGGGAGCGGACGGGTTGATATGGCGTTAGCAGGTCACTGGTAAATGAAGAGGGAAAGTTTTCTTCTGACAACTACACTCATGCCACTCCCAGCTCGACTTTTTCCAATGAAAAGGTGGAGTCTGTGGAAATGAAACACAAAGAAGTGGCCTGGGCTGGTTTTAAGCATGGAACGTTTGCTTCTTTCCTCATTGTCCTATTCCAATCAGCCGTCTCCAGCATCTAAAGCAGTTGCCACTGGAGTGCAAAGTAACTCTGTTGAAGCTTCTGCTCGCATGATAAAGATTATATACTCTCTCCTTTTTCATTCCTCATGGAAACTGGTAAGACTGCGACTTTCATTCCTCTCCAGTGGTTCCAGGCACTGTTTTTAAGCTGTTACCTTCTCTGCATCTTTCTGTTCGAATGTAGGGAAGGTCACGGACCTCGTCCTGTGTGAATCTTCAGCAGAATAATCTATCAAAAGTCTATACTGTGTACACTGCTCTTGCATTTTACTCTAATGATTGTTTAATCTTCATTTGCGGTTACAATTTCAGCAAAGCCCCTTTGCTTCTATCAATGATGCAGACAATACATAGTGAATCAAAGAGATAAACTCACTGATGTTAATATAATCCTTGCTTCCATTTGTCGTCAATTTCAATAGCACAAGATTAAGGAAATAGGACCCATGTTTGACCTGTTGAAAACACTGGGAATTTGTTTGATGTAAAGCTCTGTTGTTTTGTTGTACACAATTTCCTAGCAACGGACTAGAAGGTTGTTGGTGTGTTTGGATAATCATTGAGTTGAGTTGAAGGGGAATAATTTTGGATGCTCTCCAATCAGTTTGAAATCTTCTGAAAAGATTGAAATCTGAAAAGCATACAAGAATGTATTTTTGAAGCGCAGTACAGTATTTAAGTCAAATGTACCTTTGTCTGATCTACGTAGCACTTCAGAACAAAGCTGGTTTGATCTGCTACACCATTGAGCTCCCAGCTTTAGCTTTCTTGCAGTTTTGAGGCTAGGAATCTCCACACACTTGTAGGGGCAAAGCAGGGAATAGCTACCTGTTCCCAGGGAGCTCCTGTGCATCACTTAATGTCTGGCTCAGGAGCAGGACTGGAGGAGGAGTGAGCGAATAGAATACTGGGAATATTGCACCCTTCACAAAAAAGTAACAAGAAAACCCCTTTCACTCAGAGATAGTCTGCCACGTAGCGATGCTGCATACTCTTTGCTGTTAAACAAGGCGACTGAATCAGTTGCCGCAAAATGGAAAGATGCAGAATGTTTCTGCGGGAGGTTGTGGGGTGGTGTGTGCTTGAGTTCGCCCTCTCCTCTAGCCGTGGCCATGTTTGCACATCACGTTTCTTGGAGTTGAGAGGCTGCTTGTTGGGGTTATCTGATGCGTAGGCGGAGGCAGGTGAACGTTTTTGACAGAACTTCTAATTCGGTCTATCAAGACAGAGATCTAGACTAGAAGTAGCTGACGATTGATAACTTTGCTCAACCCTCCAGGGGGAGAGTGGGCATTGCTTTCCAATAGCTGTCTCTAGAATTCCCATGCGTTTTCTGGGATGCATGGAATTCTCAGTTTGGCTTGGATACTCCTCAGCATGGTGATGGGTTTCTGCGTGGGTCAGACACCCGGTTGACCAAAAAAAAGTACACAATTGGGAAAAACAAATCGCAGGTGCTAATTTAAAATCTCTTCATAATGCGACAGACATCTAAATAATCCAGTAATCTTAAATGTTTAAACAGATCAATCCGGAGATGCCACAAACTCCAGAATTAACAAAAGCAAGAGATATGACTACAGAGGCACAGGGCCTTTTTTCTACATTGGAGGTGCAAATGGGGCCGACTTGTATGTATAAAGTAGCTTTATAGTGAATTATTAATGTAGCTCGATTAGCCTTCATTAATTTAATGGCCTTGATTGGATATAGCACTGAAATTTGCTGTGTTTCATAATGCATTCTTTCTCATGAAAAGCCTCTGATTGCATACAGTTTAATAATCAATATCACCCATTAACTCCTTGCTTTTGTATTCAATACTCCTGTATATAAAATCTTGCATTTAATTTACTTGTTTTACAGTCTAAGTCTAGTTGCAGTCCAAGGTATTTGCTGCTTTACTTTAATAGGAATATTACCAGTCAGGGTGAATTTGTTTTTTTTTGTTCTTCCTCACAAAGTGTATTTTTCTGCACTGAATTACATTTGCCACCTGTCTGCCCACCTTCATTGACATGACTACATCCTCCTTTAGGATCATCTCTTCTGATCTGTCTGGTGGTGATACTTTTGAAACACTTTATTATCTCTTTTTAATACAGAGTAAGCAACTTCTGTGAGAATAGGGGATGGAAGAGAATCTATGACAACAACAGAACAGACTACATATTAAAATGGTGCGAACTCAAGCTACGAATCAACTATCAAAACTTTCAACAAGGTAAGCCAGCTCTCCGAATGACTCAGACCAGGCCTTACATAACTCAACACTGTGTTCCTAAATTTGCCCTTGACTTCTGTCATTCAAACAGGTAAACAGATGTTAAACCATATTCCTAACAACAAGATCTTGACCACCAAGGCTGGCCTCTGCAGTTCCCTCAAGGACTATGAACGTGTAATGAGTAAATATACAATAACCCCAAGCTCCGGGTAAGTTGATAATAATGATCCTTGCCTTTGATATATGCTTTTGATCTTCTCTTGTTTGATACATTTGCCCCTAAGACTGCGATATACAGCACTCACCTAATTAATACACTGGTTAGAATGCATTTAATTGGGAATCTCACAAATTCAGATTCCAATCTAACAGTTTGCCTATAAATGCACTGTCCCTGCTCATTACAGTAACTCCTGTAAAGTACTTTGAGATGTTGTGTCAATAAGACGCTATATCAAATGTTAGATTTATTATATTATCATATTATATTATGTACAAAAGATACTGGAAAATACAGCATCCAAGCATGTGTATTAATTAGTGCAGAATCTGGCAGCGTCAAACATACATCAGACACCCGAGTATAGTTAATTTTTCACATTTGGGATATTTGAGAATTGACTGCCTCAGTTTCCCGGGAACACTGACTAAGTTACTAAATGCCCAGGTGGGAATTTGAGCCAGTGCACGAATACCGTCTGAGCTCGTTATAATGCTCCCCGGATTCGTTTACGTGGGGCACAAATGAACTGCTTCTGGCACAGCACTGACTGGCCAACTTTCTGCATCCAGCGCAGGTGCACACTTTGCACTTGCGGTGGAAGCCACTTTCGCTTCCTGGGTGTCCTGCACAGGAAACATCGCTGACTTCACTTCCCGTGCACCGCGCTTGGGCGCTACCTGCGGGAAGTGTGGCCGACTGTTGCTCCGAAGGAAGTGTCCGCGTGGCTATCTCTGGACATTTGTAGTGATGTCAGAAGCGATGTCAGGAAGTGACATTGACTGTGACCTGATGACATGGAAATGCTTATTGACCTCATTATAATGTGTGGGCGCGGGGGCTGAGTTCATGGACCTAAATCACTGCATTATAATGAGGGTCAACCAGTATCTCCTCAACAACCACAACAACTTGCATTTATATAGCGCACTTCTTGCAGGGTGGGGTCTCGGAGTGCAGCTGATGTTGTCCGATTTAAATTGAAGGAAGAGGAAAAAAATGAGTGGCAACAAAGACTATTATCCTTTTGTTGCCACTCAGTGAATGTTGAAAATTCGGATAACTGAGCATCTAATTCAAACCTGGCCCCCAGTATAAAGGACGTTAATTAAAATCGGTTAAGATACAGCCATTAGTATTAGCTGTTTTGGTTTCTACTGTTTACTGGCAATTGAACACCTTTATAAACGTGTCTGTTTTGTCTTCGTAAAATTATGGACTGCTGGCAAGACGACTTATCCATTTGAAAGTAATGTTCATTTCTACAATTAGATGGTAAGAGTTATGAAACTTTTTCTATTTTATTAACTTTAAGCTTAACACAAAATGCCATCTGTTTGCTTTGAGGTTTGTTTCGATTAACTTTCTTCTTGTTGTGACTTATTCAGTCGGTTTCTTCATCATTCTTCTTTACTTCAAACTTGTTTCCTTAAATAAATTGAATATCAGTAAACTATTCCTAGAATTTGACGTATAACCCTACTCCCAAGGCATTGCTGATGACAGACCAGCCGGTTGGCTCATTGGCAGAACTTGGAGGGGCAGACCAGTCACTGGGACGCTTTCCACACAACTTTCATCATTGCTGCACGCCACTGGCTGCTGCATCTCGCCCACAAAGTGCAGTCAATCCATTTTACACCACATCCCCATGAAGAGCTTTGAGACGTCTCTAAGATGTGAAGAGGAGCTATATTAAATGCAAAGCTTATTATTACTGTTATTATTATTATTATTTATTGCCCTGTCTCCCAGCAGGGGTATGAAACTAGACGACTTCTATCCTGAGACGTATCGCATGGATATGAAGAAGGAGCGTCAAACTTTCTTTGAGGTTTTCAGAGGTAACCTCTACCCTCCGTCCTTCAGATGAGACATTAAATCGAGGCCCCATCTATCTGTTCAGGTGAACGTTAAAGATCCCATGGCACCATTCAAAAAAGAGAAGGGAGTTTCTCCCGCTGTCTCAGCCACTAATCTCCCACATAAAATTGATTTTATGGGACATGGCAGTGCACAAATCGGTGCTACATTTCTGCACAAATCACTCCACTTTACACTGTATCCTTGTGAAGTGTTTTGGGATGTCCTTCCGAAGGGCGTGAAAGGCACTACGCTAAATGTAAGGATCATTATTTACCGTCACAGCAGCAGGGTTCTGAGTGCTTTTGCATGGTAAAGTCTGGCAGCGTGCACATCATCAACAACAACTTCCATTTATATAGCGCCCTTCACGTAGAGTAACATCTCTGAGAGTTTCAAGGGGATGGGGTTGGATACTAGCGGCTCTGAATTATCACATCCATCATCACACAACTTATTTTTATAAGTAGTGCATAGGACCACAGTGTCACTGGCAACACCATAAATGTCCAGAGACCCTACACTTCAGTCCTGCACCGGAGAGGAATATCATGAAAGCACAGACTTCAACTTGATAATTGCTGACCAGTAAATAGTTTGATAAAACGTTTTGCAGGCAACCTCCAGGTGGAACCTCAGGCTTAAACACTCTTGTACATTATTGTAAAAGCTTACCCCCCATTTTCTGACTCTGGTTCCCTGTGTTTGTTGTTTACACAGAAGGGCAGATTTGGATTTGCAAACCTGCCGAATCGAGCTTGGGCCGAGGAATCTTTCTTCTAAGGAATCGCGAAGACTTAGCCGCCTTCCGCAGCAAACTGGAGAGTGTGACCGAGAATCCTCACTACAGGTGTTATTTGTACACTTCGCCCATTCACAGAGTAGTTCAAAGGTAAGATACAATCTTTCCTTGTGCACCTCACACCCTTACAGATGTTCACCAACTAACTTTGTCTCGTGAGGGAGTCAATACCCAAGGCGAATCTTCCAATAAATGAGCCTTATAAGAACCTAGTCGTATGAACTGCTCAGAACTGAGCACAAGTAGTTTGCCAGGAAAGTTGGTTAAGGCCAGGACACTGGACTCATTTAAAAAGCAGCTTGTGGCTGTGATGGTAGGGTGGGTGGAAGGATCAGATTGGATGGGCCATACACTGACTCCCAGGAAAGCAGGAGTGAACAGTAGTTCTTTAATAGAACATTGAACAATGTCTCACCTCTTATTTCCCTCATTTTCAGTCACCAGACAATGAGATTGACTAGTGTTAAAGCAGGCCATGAACACACTGGAGGAGTGGATTTGTGGAGAGCCCCAAGTGAAGGGGACGTGGGTCTTCTGATGAGTCCACTGGCCAGACGTAGTAACTATGAAATCCCTGACCAGTCTCCAAACCTTCTTCAGAGTTTCATTAAAATGTGTGTCCTTTTTCCTCCAACAGATACATTCACAACCCTCTGCTACTGGATGGGAGAAAATTTGATGTCCGCTCCTTCTTCCTGATCGCCTGCACCTCACCCTATGTGACCTTCTTTCACCACGGTTACGTCAAGTTGACGTGTAACAAGTATGACCCCAATTCTGACGACCTGACAGGTCACTTAACTAACCAGGTAAGATGAAATGTGATGTTAGTCCAACAGCTGTGTCTGAATCCAGAATACACTGCAAAGGTTAAAAAAAAGTGGTAATTTTCGCCAACAATAAATATTCGTCCCACAAAACACACAGTCAACTCACTTTACAGTGTATTTTGTGAAGCGCTTTGAGACATCTCGAAGACGTGATAAGACGCTGTATCAAATGCAAAGATTATTATTATTGCCAGTTAGTGCACAGGGGATTGATTCTATGTGTGTAAGTCAGGCCGGGCTGCAGCAGGTGTTCATTACTGCTTTGTAAATTACCCAGTGATCTGCGTGAGGGGATAAAAATACCCAGCTCAGCAGATGTTGATGATCTTTTCCATTCCCGTGTGCTTCATCCTTCCCTGGTGTATTTTAAACAATTCTGCCTGAGTTTTAACCCATTCGCACCCCCACAGTTCATAAAGCTCCCATGGCACTATTTCAAAAATAAAACTTTCTCCCATTGTCCTGGATCCACAATCCTCCAAATAAGATTGCTCATTCACCTCATGGGCTGTTTGTGGGACATCGCTATGTGCAAATTGGCAGCTGATTTCACCTACAAAATATAGAGTCACTGTGTGAAAGGCATTGCTTTTAAATGTAAGGTTTTTTTTATTATTAGGAATGCATCCTCCTGCTCTTTCAATAAACTATTCATCTTTTATTTATTTGGCCCCTTATTGATATTAATATCTTAGGAGATGCTTGTTGTCCCTCCACCTCTCTCCTTACTTGCCCTCCTTTCCTCCCTCCCTCCCTCCCTATCTCCCTCCCTCAAAAGCAGCTTTAATCCACTAATTGCAGCCTTGTGTCTTTTCGCCCTCAGTTCATACAGAAAAAGAACCCAAATTACAATGACGTGAAGGACGAGACAATCTGGTCAATGGAGCGCTTAAATAAATATATTAATGAGACTTTCATGGTAGCAAAAGCCCTCCAGAAGGACTGGGTGTTCACCGTTTTTGCGGTAAGGGTGTGATTCTGCTTTCATTACCCAGCTCTAATTAATACAGTGATGTTCACAGCCCTTGTAACCACCAGAGGATTCAGTACACAACCTCGCTCGCTGGTTAGCGATGGCAAAGTGCTGCCGTATTTCCACGGTAACCTTTAACATTTTGATAACCCAGCGCTGGAGCACGAGATTACCGCGGTAACCACTCCCCACCCCACCCTCGCTGCCGGCCCTCGGCTAGCTCTCGCCTCCTGCTTGTCCCTCGTCCCCTACCCTCCACCATCAGCGGCCATGCTTTCAGCCACTGTGCCCCGAAGCTTTGGAACTCTCTGCCCTAATCCCTCTGCCTTGCCACCTCCTCCCTGTCTTTTAGGTCACGACCGAAGACATAGGAACACGGAAACGGGAGTAGAGCATTCAGCCCCTCGAGCCTGTTCCGCCATTCCATTAGATCGTGGCTGATCTGTACCTCAACTCCAATTACCCGCCTTTGCCCCATATCCCAGGATACCCTGACCTAACAAACATCCATCCATCTTAGTCTTGCAAATTTGAATGGCTCCAGGATCCATAACCTTTTGGGGGAGAGAGTTCCAGATTTTCTCTACCCTTCGTGTGAAAAGGTCTTCCTCTTCGACTGTGCTGACAGTCACCTCCTCCCACCCCCCCCCCCCCCCACCACCCCCCACCGGCTCAGCTTTAGGTTCTGCCACTGTTAAGCGCTCCGAGACACTGCCCTGCGTGAATTGTACTATATAAATGCAAGTTGTTGTAGTAAAGTTTTGATAACTCAGTACATCGGGGTCAGGACCTCAAACTTCTTAAGGAACACAAATGGAAAAGGGAGGCTTTTAATTCAAGGAGCTATACATAACTCATCTTTTTCTTGCAGAAGAAAATGCAACAGATCATGATGCAGTGTTTCATCTCTGCTAAGAGCAAATTGGAGTCTAAACTGGGCTACTTTGACCTCCTGGGCTGTGATTTTATGATTGATCAAAATTTTAAGGTGATGCTGATTTTTTTTATATTACTTTCTTCCTAATCGTGCGCTTGTGTTAGAAAAATAACGCATAGGTTTTGAGCCTTGATCAAATCAAACCGTAGAACCTGTTGAGTGAAAAACTGCTGGATGTGATGTGCTCCAGCCCTGTTAAAACACACTTCATTTATAGTGCTGGCTTGTTTACAATGCAAACGGGGAACGGATCAGATTTACTGCAACTTCCAAGTCAGTGCCATCATTTCCTGCACGCTGTACATGTGAGGCATACAACAACAACGACAACAACAGCAAATTGCATTTATAGAGCAAACCATATTGGGACACTTTTAGAAAAAGGGAGATAATGAGGCAATGGTTTGTGTTGGTTACCTGTGTTTTCTGGTAGCTTCGCAATCTATTGCCTAGCAGTCTGCAGTCCAACCACAGAAATGTAACACAGCACGAACCCGGCCATGATTGATTTGGACAGCATTAATGAACGCAAAACACGACACAGGCCCGGACAATGCACACTCTTGTCCTGTCGCTGAATGGGGAGAAAGAGAATGGCAATGAATTGGAAACTAAACCCTCTCGTGTTTCAGTAACTGGCCGCTCGCTGTATCAGTGTGTAAACCCTGCACAGTGACTAATCCCAGAGTACAATGAGCCATCTGATCGCCTTTCGTTCAAACATCCTTTATGATTAATTAATTAAAGGACTTTGTTGCCCCAGAGCCAGTTTTTATATAAAGGTTTGAAATGATTCAAACATGTGATTAACCATGTGCCTGACATCCATAATGAATAAATGCTTCCAATTTTCCCCGCCATTGAAAGAAAGATGGTTGAGAATCCATGTAGCAGGGCTGGGTGTGGGTTATTCCCTGTTCAGATTTAGGATTCCGGAAAACCAGAAGCAGTGTCAAACTGTGGGGTCCTGGGATTTTGGGCTTCCACTGGAGATGTTTTCCCAAAGGCCACGGAACCAGTCAATCAGCGCTCACTGATCAGCTGATCTTTTAGCCATAGGTTTGAAGTGGCAATGGGCAAATTCGGGAGAGACAATGTGAAGTTTTTCTTTATGCAGAGGGTAATTAACGAACGGAGCAGGTTGCTAGGAAAGCCGATGGAGTTCAGGACGCCGAACGTGTTTAAAAACAGTTTGACGACGTGTTGGAAAGACGGTAGGGTGGGTTTCTGGAAGGATGAGATCAGATGGGTCCAAGGGACATCTTCATCTTAACCAACTTTGTGATCTTCTGCTTACTGAGGTTTTGGCAGCTTTTGCTGACAATTGTAAGAAGCTGTTTGCTGCAAATCACTTCTCATTGCACACAGCGAAAAACAAAGTTCATGTCTCGACATGTTGTATCTCTCAAGTCACTGGTCATTGGGGGAAGAAGGTGACTGCTGAGATTACTGTGGAAGATTGCCTTTTCTCAATAACATCAAGGTCTCAATGACCTTCTTGTGAGTTTCCTCAGGCAGGTGGTTCCTAAACCAGGATTTACTGCCTGTCTTACTGCAACAGCATTAGTCCCATCAGCCGGAATTGCTGGAAAAGGGAGACGGCTGAAGAAAATTTTGAACTTTTTGAAAGGAAATGTAGCTTAAAATCACCAAATTAAAAGCCATTAGGATATCCAGTAGATTTATTAATGGGAATGTTTTAGCTGTTGTCACGGTGATAAGGCCATACAGACCTGGTAGAATGATTTGTTTAAGATCCACATGCGATTGTATCAGTAATGTTTGGATTAATAAATCTGTAATCTGAGAAAGGCAAATTGAGCCATGTGTACTTAATAATAATCCTTGATTTGATATAGCGCCTTATCACGTTTTCTAGACGTCTCAAAGCGCTTCACAGAATATATTGTAAAGTTAATTGACTGTATATTTTGTGGGCGAAACGCGGCAAGTCAATTGCGCACAGCAGCGTCCCACAAACAGTCGTGGATTGAGTGACCAAATTTATATTGTTTTTCTTTCTTGAGGGATTATTATCAGGCGTGTGGAGCAAGGAAACTTGCCCAAGGTTTCGCCCTGCTGGGAATCAAACCCAGGTCTCTTGATTGAAAGGCGAGTTCTCTAACCACTGAACTGCAGGACGCTCAAATTGAATGTTAATCACCCTTAACACGTAAATCATGTTAGTCAGAAATGTGCAATGATATTACGGTTTGTCACCTAATTGAATGAGTTATAGTGTGTACGGAGTCACTACAAGATTGGTTTCAATGAAGAAGGGCTCCGGATAAAGGAAGAAGGTCCTTCCTGGAATCTGTCCTGAAATTGCCCTTTGCAACTCTAAGCTTTGTTCTACTGTCTTGGTGCATCCTAAGGATGTAGCTATCCTTACGTGAGAGAGAGGACTTAATCAAAAACAATAAGAGCAAAAGTTAACTGTGATCTATGGCATTGGCAGAACACAAGTTGGTTGCATTCTCAAAAGGTAAATAATAATAATAATAATCCTTGCATTTGATATAGAGTTTTTCACGTCGGGAGGTAGGCTGGATACATGACCGCTTTTGTTTTGAACGTGACGATGCCTTCATTTTAGTGAGATTGCGAGGTACGGTTGTTGGATGTTCATCAGCCTTACCCATGACCAATGCCCTTAACATTATATCAGTGACCTGAATCACCCGACCTGTTTCAGTAATTGGGTCACTTCGCTAAGTTGGTCACTTTTGTCCAGTCGCTTGAGTGATCGGATTAGTGAGGTTCTACTGTAGTTCTGCACCATCTGGTGGTTGTTTAAAGCATTGACTTTGGAAAGGCTTATGAACTAATTTGAGTCGATGTATTTGAAGAAGAAGAAGAAGAATTAAGAATTCTTTACTCTATAAAATCGAGAGCTCGATTTTCCTTCCCAAACTCGGCCAGGCATTAAATTGAATGCGAATATTATCTGTTGCTAAATCCCAAACACAAAGTTAAAACTAAAATACTCACAACGTTACATTAATCTGTTGCGTGTTTTTAATCACATGCTAAGAGTTTAACTTGCAGCCTGCAACAGTCACACGAAGTAGTAGCTCACATGGTAATGTACGACGGCTTTAGAATTAGTCTGTATTTGGAGGTAAGGGGACAAATGTTAAGACAATGCAAAAATCAGCCAAGTGCAAGTGGAGCACCACATGGTTTTAGATTAATAAACTTGGTGAGTCCAGAAGAAGGGCCCATAAATATAAGTTAGCCAATAGCAGATCTAAAGACAGAGTTTAGGAGGAACCTCTTTACGCAAGAGGATGTTGAAAACTCACTGTCAGAAGCTGTGGTTAAACCAGAAAGCTTTAACAAACTTAAGAGGAAGAGGAACGGAATAGAGGGGCGAAGGAGAGAAGGCTAAGAGGGTGAGGGTGAGGCTCATGTGGAGTGTTAACACCGGCACAGACTAGTTACACCAAATGGCCTGTTTCCGTGCTGTAGCATTCTACATAATTCTGTTGAGTTAGTGATTGCTATAATCCAGACAGCAGAGGGATAGACGATGGGTTTCCTGTTAATGCGGTTTAGAGAAATGAAAGTAAGAGCTCACCAGTTCTGACGTTCCGTATAAGGGAACCCACACCAATTCACAAGGTTTCAGCCTGGCACAATTGGTAACACTCACACTGAGGTAATGTGGGTTCAAGTTCCACACTGCCACTGAAGCTCTCAGTCTCGCCTGAACCGCCATTACAATGCTGGGGAGACCTGCTTTGCTGGAGGGGCTGCCCTTCAGATGAGACGTTAAACCGGGATCCTGTCTGCCTGTTCAGGTGGATGTTAAAGATCCCAGTGCACTAAAGAGAAGGAATTTCACTCAGGTTTCCCAGCCAACAATCCCCCAGATAAGAGTCGGTTATTCACAAACAGTTGGCTGTTTGTGGGACATTGCTGGCGCAATTCGGGCCCACAAGTACACAGTCATTCAATTTACAGTATACAGTGTAGAGTGAAGTGTTTTGAGACATCTCAACAAAGTGATGAGGCGTTATGTATCAAAATGCAAGGGATTATAAGGCTTATTATTATTATGAGCATTGCCACGTTATTGCAATGGCTCTTTAGAAATGTCTAGAGGCTGCAGGTGGGCAAGGAAAGCCTCACTCTGCAGTTACTACCGGGCAAGTGAGGCCGGAGAGAAATGTTTCTGTCCTGAAAGCGGAAGCTGGAAGATGTACTCAAAAGGGTTAACAGGAATGTGTTTGAATCTGCTTGCAGGTTTGGTTACTGGAGATGAATGGCAACCCATCTCTGTACAGAACCTGCGACGTTCTCAGAAACGTCATCCCCAGCCTCGTGAGCGAAGCCCTCGGTAAGGTGTCCCTTTGCCATCATTAAGCGATTACAGAGGGGGAGTTTTCAGGCATAAAAGTGAATAATAAGACCTGCAAGTTGTCGGGTGAGCATTTCTGAAGCCTGTGTCTGTTTTGTTGGTAGATTTGGTTGTTGAAATATTCACGAAAAGTAACAAACAAACGACCATCACGCCACTTCAGGCACAAAAGGACTTTGTCCTGTTATACAACGCTTGCTCTACGGAGCCCAATGTGAAGAATATCGTACGGGCAAAGACAGACACCAAAACGGCAGAGAAGTCATCGGTCCTGAAGCGAACTGGCCAGTTATCCCTGAACCCTTTGAAACGACTTGAGTTGAAGCACCAGAAAAAGTCCGAGGCTGGAGCTGCCGCGGATTCCAGCGGGCTTCCAAAAGTGCCTCATCAGAAGAGCAGTTCATCCTTTCACGGCCCACTTCCCGAACTAGCTCGGTTACACACTCTGTACACCATGAAGACCAAAAGCAAGAGCAGCCTCCAGTCAAGCAGCCAAATGTCTGGAGCCTCTTCGGTCGAACACAGCCATCTAAAGTCTAGTTTGGAGTTAGTTACTTCTAAGGAAAAGGGGTTCGTGGCACAATATAAGGCCCCGTTTACCAAGCGGATTCTTCTGATTCCGCCCCGCAAAACCTCAGTGAACAAACTGTTTCCGGTCAACACTTCGCTCTACTCAATGCGCGTCAACAGGCAGTTGGATGACGTTGAAGAAGGACAGACCAAGAACCTCTGAGTTCAACGTGAACCAACCCCCCCAGAGCAATATCCCCCAGAGTGGGCAGGATTTGATGCCAGCAAAGTACGATGACATGACAAAGTATCCAAATCACAGAAGCAAATTCAACCCAGTTTTAGCTCATAAGAAGTTATTTTTTCTTTTTTTTTTGGATGGGAGGAGAGGGGAAATAAAACTTTTTTTTTGTACTGCTTCCTTCTTACCGGGCAGCCAACTATTTCACCCCCACGTCTGACTGTGTGAGCAAAACGTTACCTCAGTGAGATGTGAAACTGGATCAGTTGTGCTCATTAACACTGTAGAAATGATAGTGCATTTGTGGATGGACAGAGATATCATTGCTTCTGTTGCTTTATTTGGAGAAAATTAAAACCCTACCAGTCACATCACCTCCTGGTCCTGTTTACCTCTGTATGAGTCGTTTGCTATTTTAAACCGATAGTTGGGTTTTGTTAATACTACTCAAAAGGGTGAACATTGTGGTGTTTAAAGCACTTGAGTGGTATAATCTGTGTCAATCTGGTTATTGTGTTGCGTATATGTGTGCTAGCGTTTTTCATTCCTTTAAGAACCTGATTAAAAGAAATAAAAGCACACACCACATATGGTGAGACTTTGCCATTCTCTTTTTGCCCCGTTTCAGGAGAACTTCAAAGATCCCACGGCAGGGAAGAGAAGGGAAGTTTCTCCCTGTGACCTAGCCAATAATCCTCAGGATAAATGAATCATTCACCCCAGGGCTGTTTGTGGGACTTTGCTGTCAGCAAAAATGTTTCCCTACCCAAGAAGTGACCATAATTGAGACTAATTACCAGTGAAGTTTTAGAAACGGCTACATTATTTAGCTGCTCAATGAAGAAATCTTCACTTCGAAACAGCTTTTGGAACTCTCTTTGTGAGATTTATCCCTCGATGTGGCCATTTCCTCTGAAGAGATGCGCTTATAACAATCTTTGCAGGTGATACACTTTTCTAAAGTTGAAACATCTTCCAAGTGCTTTCCAGCAATTGCTGACACCGAGTGACTTGGTATTTGTAGACAAAAGCAGCAGTCAGGTTGCGCTCAGCAAATTGAGTCAGCAGGGAGATTGACTGACCAATTTTATCAGATGGAATTGTTGGCCTCTCATCTCTTTTTGAAGAGGGCCAGGGGATCTTTAACATCCACCTGAACAGGCAGATTGGACCTTGGTTTAACATCTCATCCGAATGACGGCATCTCTTAACAATACAGTGCACTGCACGGCAGTGTCAGCCTAGATACTGGACACTCTGCGGGTTCAAAATCCTGACGTGAGGGCTTGAACCCACAACCTTCTGACTCAGAGAGGCGAGAGTCCTAGCAACTGAACCAGACAACTCATTTCCCGCGAATTTCTTCTCCAGATACAAACCGAGGGGAACTGCCACCCTGCGGCACTTGTTCAAGGGGGCGTTGTTGAGGGTGAGTGCGTGGCTGTCTGCTGCGCTGGTCTAAGCCTGCTGGAAACTAATGCAAACGGAGACAACAACAACAACAACAACAACAAGATTCCATTTATAAAGCGCCTTTCACGTCAGGAGGACGTCCCAAGGCACTGCAGAGTTGGGTCATGACCCGAGCAGAAATGGTCAGGGTGGGAAGGGAGGAGCGAGGGGGGGAAATGGTCAGGGTGAGGGAAGGGAAGGGAGGGAGCGAGGAGGGGGAAGAGAGTCGAGAGGGGAGCTGAAGGCACAGTCAAAGAGAAAGGTTTTGAGACCGGCCTTGAAGGAGGAAAGGGAGGAAGCGGCGAAGGCACTGGGGGATGGAGTTCCAGAGCCTGGGGCTGAGAGGCTGAAGGCCCGACCACCGATGGTAGGGCGGTTGGGGCGGGGGACGTGGAGCAGACCAGAGCCAGAGGAACGGAGGGTACGGGCAGGTAGGTAGGGGGATAGTAGGTTGGAGAGGTAGGAGGGAGCGAGGCCGTGAATGGCAACAAATAACAAATAACAAACAACAAATGCGCTCGACACAACCGAATGTGTGTGCTTAGTCACGACCGAGCACTGGGTGTTATGATTGCACAGATAGCAATATTTCAACACCAGGCAGTAGGTGCCACCTATAGATTATGGTCAGTTTCAAAAAAAAAAAAAGCTCAGACTTCTAAAGGGGCCACAGATAAAGTGTGTAGACGGAATTAGAAACTTCAGAAAGTCTAGTTGATGAATGGAATCAGAATTATTACAATGCTTTGTCCTCCCAATAGTTACGTGCAATGGAAGCAGTGAGTAGTTCAGCCTTAAGATTGATCACTGTCGAGCCATGCTTTGTTGAATTATGATCACGTGTATGTGCGTACATGGGCATGGGTGTGCGTATATGTGTGTGTGTGTGTGTGTGTGTGTGTGCGCCCTGGCCTAAATACCGCAAAGCTGATGCCTATCACAATGCTCCCAGCCCATGATGAAAGCAAAAGAAGTGAGATAAAGACGCTGAGAGCTGTTAGATCCTGTTGCTCGTGAGTCACTTATACATTTCGAAACCCTCTGCAGGATTAAGAAAGCCTTCGTAATTTCCATATTGGGGCAAGATTGAGGATGGTGATCAATAGGATATTTTTCAGTGTGCAACATGAAGTCCAGAGGAGAGGCTGATTCATAGCTATCACCCCAGCATTGGTCATGCAGCTCCTAACCTCTGGAACTCCTCCTGCCTCTGTTGCTTCCGCCTCGTCCCCTCTGTATCTTTAAATCCCACCTTAAAACCTACCTCTTCGCCTGCTTCTATGGTCACTTAGCCCCCTTCTCCCTAGTCAATTGGCCAATCGCTTTCCAGGGCCGATAATTCCTCCAAAAGAATAAATAATAATAATTGAGTCATTCAATCCACGACTGTTTGTGGGACGCTGCTGTGCGCAATTGGCTGCTGAGTTTGCCCACAAAATGCACAGTCACTCCAATTTACAGGATATTCTGTGAAGCACTTTGAGGCATCTCAATGGGGTGGTAAGGCGCTGTATTAAATGCAAGGTTTATTATTATGAATTAAATGGACAAATAGAGAAGCGTAGTCCGAATGTGACCTGTTTGAGCTTCAGGTTAGTTTTAGGATCAAAACGGGAACTTGTAACAGATTCGCACGTCAACAGATCCACAACAAAAAGCAATGTCACTGCCCCTCACACACTCGCGCACAGCAAAAAGGAAATTAACTATGTCACTGTGTCGTAAGAACAAAACTTGTGCACGATACAGGAAGAAGCATGTGTCTGCGAGTTCTCGGAACAGAGTAGAAGAGACAAACCCAAGAGAACCTGCGCAACAGTTTATTTTATCACATTCAAGTTTACCCTCTGCACTCGCACCAAGCAAGAAAGAGACAGAGAGGACGGTATGTTTTACTGGTGAGCTGGAAAGAAAGAGGTTTTTATTTTTAGTTTGAAACGGGCTACTTCCTGTGTTGAGTTTTGTCAACCAGGTCGAGAAGAATTTACGATGTAGGCAGCAGCTGGACATCGCTCTAGACGGCCTTGAAATCTGCAACCTTCGGAGCCCGTCAGTGATTGGAACATCAGGAATGGGCTGCATTAGTGTGACGGCACGCTGCGCTGGAGCTGACAATGAACAAGAAGAGGATCTGGTACAAATACCAAGCACCTGCAGGTCTGCGACTTTATCTTTACAACAAGACTTTACATCAGCCATATTGTGGGGGGCGTTTCGCCCACAAAACACTCAGCAATTACACTTTACAGTGTGTCCGGTGAAGCGCTTTGAGGCGTCTCGAAGACGCGATAAGGCGCTGTATCAAATGCAAGGATTATTATTGTTATTTATCAGCTGGGACCTTGCATTTAATCTAACTTATGCAAAGTATTAGTTATTTCAAACTTGCCTAAAATATAGTCTCTTGAAGGAGGCTTGGGCAAATATACAATTTATACAGATCAGACTGATGCGAGTTTTACTGTACTTGTAAACCAACTGTTCAGCTTTTCTCTTGTGCACTGAATCCACAGGAATGTGAAGATAAACTAGGAAACGACGGAGCAGGAGCGTGATACTGATCTGCCTGACCGGTATTCTAGTTAGTGTTGTTAACGAGAGCAGAGAAGGGACAAACCGGCCACCAAGAATGTCCCGAGATCTCTACTGGGAAATGCAAGTGTGGGCCAGATATCAAACAGCAGCTGATGCTCACAGAGCCCAGGCCCTGGTGTGTCAGCCTCGCTCGGTTAGCAGCCCTCTGTGTAAATAGGTTGTGGTTAGGAGGTCTATACAAATACTCTGATACTCCACTGTTGCAGGAGGCACTCATCAGACAAGGTGTTAGACATACACTGTTCGGAACAAGAAGGGAGTTTCTCCGGATCACCGGCCTTTGTGTTTGTGGGTGTTTGGTGTGCGCAAAGTGGCTGCTAGCAAAAAGCCATCGCGATACTGGACAGTCGGTACTTGTTGAGCGCTTTGATGTTTTGATTTTTACCCATTGCTGATTAAGAAATCTGTTTGTAACGATTGCAAACTTCATCCAGATATCATTCAGCCTCGGGCAGGTTGTGGTAATGTTGAGCTACTCCCCTGTGATAAGGTGCTATACCCAAATGTAAGGATTAATCGGTTGCTTTGTTTCACAGAAGGCAATCTATACCTCCAGTGTGCGGGAAGGAAGTTGCCTGCCCCCAGGAGCTAGATACTCTAATAAATATTGAAGAGGTGAGCGCTCATGCCATGTCCCTTTCTGGCTAAGACATTGAGGCTGACAAAGTGTCCGCCCTCTGATTCAATCAGACAGGACAATGTCACTCACCACAGGATCTGCTTCAGACCAATTGTATCTGCCTGACCTGTGTGAGTGCGCGTGTTCATGAATGAGATTGCATGTGTCTGTGTAGGAGTGTGCATATGCTTTATGTGTTTACATGTGTCCGTAAGCGTGCACATGAATGTGTGTGTGTGTGTGTGTGCGTGTGTGTGTGTGTGTCTCTCTGTCTGTGAGGGAGTGTCTGTGAGTGTGTCTGACATATCTTTGTCACTGAACATTTCCGTGTGTCTGTCTCTAGCCACCTACTTGCATTACAACACAGACAGACAGAGAAAGAGACCCATAGACAAACACCCCTAATATCTGCACTGTTTTCATATCCACAATGGGACCAATCCCCAATTACTGGGGATAATGGGCTCTCCATTTTACACAAATACATGCATCCTCATCAGGAATGTTGACACATACAAACAGCCACGTACACACACACACATGGACCTGGACACAGACACATTAGACACTGGACAAACTGCACCAAGGGCACTGGAACTGTGGCTTTACTCTTTTGGTTCATGCATCAAGGTTCAAAACCACTGTTCCCTAATCTGCTTGTCTTTCAGGAACGATTCAACGTAAATGAGAGTTCGATGGAAGATAAATTTGAATCAGCATCTCACGTAAGGACCCTTTTTAAGAAGGTTGTCTGTTTGCTTTCCTACCTCCTCTTCCACCCAACCTCGGCATCAAACAATCGTTACCTGGTTCACCTCTTTGACTGCGCTTCTATTCATCGTTTCGCCTGAGACGTCCTCCTGTAGTGAAAGGCGCTGTATAAATGGAATTGTTTTATTGTAATTGCATTGCAGGTTCACGAGCGCTAACGTTTGCTCTGGATGAATGGAGCTATTTACGTTTAGCGCATTGTCTGTCTTTCAGGATCTTCACCGGCGAAGGTCATGCAGAGAACTGGGGAGGACGCTGTATAGCGAGCCAGTGAGTGGCTGGGAAGGAGAGAAACTCGAGGCTCTTGGTGAAATCGTGTGGGCTTCTCAAGTCATTCTTTATGACCGACACACTCAGGTACCACCGCTCACATCTAATAGACCCTCCTTTATTTTCCTGCACAAGCTGACAGCCCCCTCCCTATACACCAAGCTGCAAACCATTCCACATCTCTGCAGCTCTGTTTCTCTCTTGCACCAGTCTCCTGAAGCCCATCATCTCTATCCTCACTTGGCTTCATGGGTTTCCCATCCCCCAGGGGATCGAATGTAACTTGACACCTTGTCGTTCCAATGCACTCTGTAAGAACCAATAATAATAATAATAATGCTTACAATTACTATAGAACTTTCACATCTGGAGGACATCCCAAAATGCTCCAGAGGATATATTGTAAAGTAGGGGGAAGACATTGAATTAGTCTGATCCCTAACAAATGTCTTTCTAACTTTCTGCAGGAAGACGGCAAGAGGTATCTCTTTCTCTTTCAATCCCACCTACTTTTACTGGCAATGGAAGACGAGGGAAGCAAGTTTATTTACCAGGTAAAGCCTTCTCTCTTCGCTTACAAATAACACCGGTGTTAACAAAACTAGTAATGCCAGTAATAGTTAATCAGTGGACTTTGTGATATTTAGTGTATGTGGAGTCCTGTAGCTCAGTAGTTAGAGCTCTTGACTCACAAGCAAGAGACCTGCGTTTGATTCCTGGCAAGGCGAAATGTTGGGCAAGTTTCCTTACACCACGCGCTTCTGTTTACCGAGCAGTCAGTAGGAACCCAGTTGTTAGTTGATGGGTGGATCGCTTTTCCGGTCTTAATCATTCCTTCGAAAAAAATAATAGTAACAAATTGATCACTTCAATCCACGACTGTTTGTGGGACGCTGCTGTGTGCAACTGACTGCCGCATTTCGCCCATAAATATACAGTCAATTCACTTTACAGCATATTCTGTGAAGCGCTTTGAGACGTCGAGAAGACGTGAAATGGCTATATCAAATGCAAGGATTATTATTATTAATAATCACTGTAGAGGCACTAGTCGCACTCTTCGTGAATCGCAAATTACCTTTTACTGTTCTGCTAACCTCAGGCCTAAAGACCAGACTGTTGTCTGCTCTTTGGAAATGCTTGCTTTCAGCTGCCAGATGGCAACACAGCACCATTTGCCTCCCAAGCCAACAAGCATGACTTGGGTTCTCTGATTGGAACTCGCTCAAAGAGGAAGCAAATGTGGTTTCCATCACACCTCCTGCAGATAGGCACAAAATAACGTTTGCACTGTTCAGTGTAAATTACGAGTTTTGACGTTATAACGGTTGTTCGCGATGATCGTCACACACAGCATTTGCGAACCTTTTTTTTTCGCGTCTAACATTAACACCAACACCAACACCTACAACTGGTCAGTTCCAAGCACAACACCACCATCCTGCATTCATAAAGCACCCTTCCCAAACGTTTGCTTTTTTCGCCTGCAAAACGCACTCTCTTTACAGTAAATAACCTGTGATTCCCAGGGACTCTTACCTCTGTCGGGAATATCGGTTAAGACATTAGGAGACGTGACCTTTGAAATCGCCGGTAAGTTCTGGCCCTGTAAAACCTCTTGTTAGCGAGACAGAGAGACATGGGGTGGTTGGGGGGGGGAGAACAAGCAACAACAACAACTTACATTTATATAACGTCCTTCATGTGGAGAAGAGTAAGAGTGATAGAAAGGGAGAGGGAAATAATTAACGTATTGGGATCCTGCAGATGTAACCGCATAGTTTGTTGCTTGTCCAGCTAGGATACCTTGTGCATTCTTGCCCAATGAATCCATCAACCTCCTTGAAAATGCTTCTTAAAATGTATTTTGAAATAGCCTTGAGATAACCAAAAGTGCAGTCAAAGAGACACAGTGGAGTCCTGTAGCTCAGTGGTTAGAGCACTCGCTTTGCAAGTGAGAGACCTGAATTCAATTCCAGGCAGAGGGCGAAACCTTGGGCAAGTTTCCTTACTCCACACAGAGCCTAATAATAATCCCTCCAAAACCAAAAACAATAATAAATTGGTCATTTTCAATCTACGACTGTTTGTGGGACATTGCTGTGCGCGATTGGCTGCCGCGTTCGCCCACAAATATACAGTCAATTCACTTTACAGTGTGTTGTGTGAAGCGCTTTGGGACGTCCTCCCGACGTGAAAAGCGCTGTATCAAATGCAAGGATTATTATTATTATTTTGAGACCTTGTGAATTTAGTGATTTTAGTGATAATCTGATATATTAACTGTTTCCCCCACTGAAGGTGGACTCCCCCTCTCCTCTGAGAAATTTTTCATAACGACCCCTACTCTGTTAGACTGCTATGCCTTTCTCACCTCATCATCTCATTCCCTCGTCTTGTGTCCCATCTCCAGGGTCAATGTTCGAATCCAGGATAATAAAATGTGAAAGTCAGGAAGAGTTTAACGTCTGGATGGCTCATTTGCCAAGACGGGTGAAGAAGGCCTCTGTGTATCGACCACAAAGGCAAGAATTATTATCAATCCTGGTAAGCAACATAATATTTGCAGGCATTTTTCTTGGGGGTGGGGGACGAATAAACTCATTGTGTTATAATAGGATGTGCTGAAAATAAAATATCAGTTGTGATACGACTAACTGCGCTATGGGGATGCACAATCATAGAATTATACAGCACAGAAGGAGGCCATCGTGTCTGTGCCGGTTCTTTGAAAAGAGCTATCCATTTTAACCCCACGCCCCCGCTCTCTCCCCATAGCCCCGCAACCTTGTCCTCCCCAAATAGTTATCTGAACAGAAAACCAGTCACCGCTCTTGGGAAACGGCCAAACTGCTGCTTAATAATGATCCTTGCATCTGATGCAGATCTGTATCACGTCCATAGTGTTACAGCAGCCTATGAACCCTTAGAAAACTAAGGCTCTTCGGGCTTGAGAGAAGATGCTCTGGTGGATCCTTTTAGAGGTGTGTACGTTTGTTTTAAAAAATGGGATTGAAAAAGTAAACGCAGAACAATACTTTTAGATGCACCAAGACATTGGAACGAGAGAAGACAGATTTAGAGTCTCAAAGAACAACAATTTTATTACGGACCTCAGGAAGTTTATCTTCACCCAGAGGATAATTAACGACTGAAACAGGTTACCAAGAGGATGGGAGGTGGGTGTTCTGGTAGGATAGGATCAGATGGGCTGAAGGGTCTTCTTACCCCGAGACTAATCTCGTGAAGTTGTGAGTTTTTCTGAGGATGAATTTGTTGACACGAGTGTTGTGTCAGTGGTGTGCAGTACCATCCCTCTCCACTAGGTGACGGTAGTTCGTTTTGTAAATGAGCTCCGCTGCTGTGTTGCAAATTGACTTAAGAACCAATCATTTTTGCACTAACATCATTAGAATGAGTTGAACTAAATGGATCTGTAGCCCCCTCACCGTTAAAAAGTCAGTCCTCGGATAAGACGGTTCAAGTCCCTTCTGTATGTTCAAGTTGACGTGAAGGATCCGACGGCACTATCCAAAAAGAGAAGGTAGTTTCGCTCTCCCAACGTCCTGGTCAACAATCTCACAGGCAAACTCAGTCATTCATTTTGTGTCTGTTTGCGGGACACCGCTGTGTGCAATTTGGCTGCCGTGTTCGCCAACAAAACATACAGACTTTAGAATATATCCTGTGAGCGCTTTGAGATTATACTCCTGATGTGAAAGGCGCAAGTATGAAATGCAAAGATTATTATTTGTATCATGTAGTGATTTTATCACTGTACAGGGCATACGGCGAAAGCATTTGGATTAAAAGACCTGACAAGATCTTAATAAACTGGTGGAACAGGCTCAGTGGGCTGAATGGCCTCCTCCTGGTCCTATTTTCCTAATGTAGCGTTTCCAACCCCCTTTTCTGTGTTTTTGGACGCCTTGTTTTTTTCCCTTCTTCCCTTCGTCTTTGTCCCCAGTTTAATGCTGATTCCCGATGGATTGTGGTTGACAGGTCCCCTGCGACGAGCTTTGGAAGAAGCAGAAACTAAAGACGTATTTGCTGCAGAACCCTATCAGAGGCTGGGAGGGAACTCCAATCCAGCACCTGGGAAAAATCACCTTCCTGTCCATGGTGCAGTTCAGGGGCGCTGAGAGCCAGGTCTGTCTCATCTTCTTCCCTCGATGGTAATGCTAATGATTACAGGCATTTTCAGCAATCAGTGAGGAGCTCTTGTAGGTGTCCTCTGGCCTGGTTCTTTCCAAGGTCAAAGAGTCCCAGTGTGTCTAATTACAGTGTAATTTGCATTAATACGGCACTTTTCTTGTCTTGCTGGGCAGTGTAATGTGTTGCTGTTGGGGGAAGGGGACTGTCGCGGGTGTGAGTGCCAAAGGACAACACCTCTAACAATGCAGCCAGAGCTTCTGTAGCACTGCACTGGAGTGTCAGGCTTGACTATGTGCTCAAAGTCACCAATGTGGGCAATGTTAGAAGCCAGAGTGCATCAAACGCACACAACCCATAAGCTTCCGACCAAAGGCTGAGCCAAGCTGAGATACACAAAGAGATACAATGGCAAAATATATCGATGTTTCCAAAAAGCAAAATCCATATTGTAAGGTTTTTTTAACTAAAAGTTGAGTTACCCACTTGGTGGAGATATTTCTCACTGGACCATCCTTTTCTCTGAACCTAATGAACCTTTTGCTTTACCTGCTCAGATGTTTGAAGAGAGGATCCTGATTTTGTTTTCGGACGAGCTTGTCATTCTTTCCACTGACGATCAGAAAACGAGCGTTCAGTATGAGGTACAAAATAATAATCCCTCCAAAAAAAAAACAATAATAAATTGGTCATTTTCAATCTACGACTGTTTGTGGGACATTGCTGTGCGCAATTGGCTGCCGCGTTCGCCCACAAATATACAGTCAATTCACTTTACAGTGTGTTCTGTGAAGCGCTTTGGGACATCCTCCCGACGTGAAAAGCGCTATATCAAATGCAAGGATTATTATTATTATTATTAACAACAATTACGTTTGCCGAAATAAGAGCGGGTTCAGAGGAGTCATTTCCAAGTTAATGCAATAATAAGAATTTTTCTGTTCAAAACAGGGCAGGCTTCCTACGCACAGCATCAGGGCTTTGGAAAGATCAGCTCTCTTAAATCACCTGGAGTTTGAGATTACAGGTCAGTCGTTATCCCCCATTTCTCCGGACAAGGTTTGTGAGTGGAGAACGTGCGATTTGCTTCTCGGAGATAAAAAAAAAGAAACCTCGATTGACTCCCCGTGCATTTCGCAGTTTTTATGTGCGTCAGCCTGGCTCAGTCAGTAAGAATCTCGCCTCCGAGTCAAAAGGTTGTGGGTTCAAGCCCCACGGCAAGACTTGGAATTCATGTAGTCCAGGCCGACAATCCAAAGCAGAGCTGGGGGTTTGCTGCATTATTGGAGGTGCCGTCCTTCAGACGAGGAATAAAACCCAGGTCCCATCTGCCTGTTCAGGTGGATGTAAAAGAGAAGGGAATTTCTCCTGGTGTCCTGGCCAACAATCCCCCAAATAAAATTAGTGGGTCATTGCAAGAGCAAATCGGCCGTTGTGTTTGTGTTTGCCTACAAAGCCACTGCACTTTACAGTAAATCCGGTGAAGCTCGTTCGCGTCACCAACCGTGACAGGCGCTGTATCAAATGTAAGGATGATTATTATTATTATTGTTCTTATTTCAGATCGTCATCGATAATGGTGTTTCTTTTAAGCTCCGAGGCCCTGCCCTGCCCCACGTGAAGGGGGCTGTATAAATGCAAATTGTTGACGTTGTTGATCTCTGGGTGCAATTCTCTTTCCCTTTAGGTAACATGATGGAGTCTGTGTTGGTTTCCTGTTCGAAGCCAGATGATTATCAGAGCTGGCTGTTTCACCTGCAGAAGGTATTTATTTGTCACTGCGCTGGGATTCTTAAACGGAGTCAGTTTCAAAGGCAGTGCTGACGTTTGAACTGAGGACACCTCAGTTTCCATGAGATAACCTGACAACACCCAACCCCTGAACAGACAACTGCCACCCAGGCCACCCAAGAAGAGGAAGAGCTGCCATTACTGATATAGTGACCACCCACTCTGGCTAGCGTTGGGTCTACGAGTTATCCACAATCAGGTTATCTCGTGGAATCTGAGGTGTCCTCTGAGCTGTTACCATGTTGTGTTCAAATGTCTCCACTGCCTTTGAAACCTACTCCGTTTAAGACCCACCTTTGCGCTGTGACCTTTTCCCTTCGGCAAGCTATGCAAATGTAATCTTGTTGTTGTTGTTGTTGTTGAGTCAGCCTGGCTCATTGGTAGCATGTATTGCCTCTGAATCAGATGGTTATGACTTCAAGCACCACATTGGTACTTTGTCTAGACTGACACAGCAGTGCACTGCTGGGGCGGGGGTTGGAGCAGTGGTCCTCATCGTAAGAGATGCCGAACTTCACACCGGACATTAAACTGGGATCTCATCTGCCTGTTTAGGTGGATGTTAAAGATCCCGTGGCACTATATAAAAAAAGAAGGCAGTTTCTCTCTCCCTCTGTAAAGTCCTGGCCTGTAAAGTCCTCCCCCCCGACAAAATTGGTCACTCACCTCCACGGCTGTTTGTGGGACATTGCGGTGTGCAAATTGGCCGCCGCGTTTATCTGCAAAATACACAAATTCTACACTTCAAAATAAATCCCGAGAAACACTTAGAGACGTTTTCACGACTTGATAAGAGTGCTACATCGAATGCGAGGGCTATTGTAGCACTGTTATGTTACGAGCGCTTTATAAATGCCGTCAAGCATGTCAAGATCTCTTCCGAACAGGTGTAACGATGTGTTTGTTGTGTTTTCTTGATAGCCGGACTACAGCACCAACACCCTGCCCCTAAACGGACAACTGCCACCCAGGCCACCCAAGAAGAGGAAGAGCTGCCATTACTGATATAATGACCACCCACTCTGGCTAGTGTTGGGCGTATGAGTTATCTACAATCAGCTTATCTCATGGAAACTGAGGTGCCCTCTGAGCTGTTACCATGACGTGTTCAAATGTCTCCACTGCCTTTGAAACTGACTCCGTTTAAGACCCACCTTGGCGCTGTGACCTTTTTCCCTGTTTATTATTTTGTTTCCCCCCCCCCCCCCCCATCTTATTGTCCCTCCTTAAGGGATCGTCTCCCGGATGGAGACGAAAGAAGAATGTTCCACAAGTTAAGAAGTCTGACAGGCTGAGGTGAGGTGGAATTTGCTCCTCTGTCGCGCTGGAGATGTGTAAATATTGTTGTTCGTGTTTAGTTGTACAGTCTGAATATCACATTTCACTTTCTTTCACCAACTTACCCTGTCGTCTGTTACCTAGAATTCTGTTGCCCCTGTGTGGCCGTTGCTGGTGTTCGTTTCTGAGCTGAGACCAAACCTCACGTCTTGTGTTCCCACAGTGGAACACATTTTCCCTTTGAGTTTCAGTCATTCGTTTGTTTTCCTTTCTTAAGTTATTTTATTCTCCTTCTCCCCTCCCCCGGCCCCTCAATCTCCCCGTGTATTCTGGATGAGAACTTAGACTCCTGATTTCTCTAGCCCCCCCCCCACCACCCCCAAACAATGCTGCTCTTGTGAATAGAAACAAGATCCCCGCCCCCACCCCACCTCCCCCCACATGGTACTGAGATGTGTTATATCAGGTAGATTGGTGGGAGGATGGGGGGTGGAAATGGAGTGTACAATTAGTAATATTCGTAAACCAGATTTGTTCCGCCAATTGCGACTTGCGAAATTCCCAGTAAAGATTCCCTTCTGGACGGCACCAAGCCGGTAAAGTCCGTGAGCAGAACCGTGAGCATTGCTTTTAGTCACTTCACCACCACAACTTGGACACGTATCAAGTTTTGCTCATTGAATACCTCTGTGACCTTACCGGCTTGGCAACCGGCTGTTTCCCACCAGGGTTTCTCTCGCTGGCGATTTTTGTTGCCACCCGTCCCCAGTCGCACATTCCGCCACCCAATCCTCGCGAAGTCGCAGTCAGCCTGACGGAAAGTATCCCGTGTGGGTGGCGTGTGCAAGTGGAACTCCGCCCGCTTTGGTTACTCCTTAAGATCTGCTAACCGTCAAGTGCTCCGGGAGGCCACCCCTGCGTCAGTGGCTCTGTGTAAATGCAAGTTGTTGTTGTTGATGGGTTTCGGGCCTGGCTGTCCGAAAGAGAACAAGACAACCGGGTTTGGGCGAAGATCTTAAGGTTCGATTCTTCGAGGGTCAAGACACGACCTGCGGAGCTGTGCGAGGCGATGGTTAATGTTGCAAAAGTAATAAAAAGGCTTTTAAAGTGCAGTGCAAGCCAATGCTTCCTTTGCTCAGTCAGATTTCTAGCCGCTCAGTTCTGTTTGCACTGTCTCACCCACAAACACACACCTGCCTCCAAATTCCTCTTTCGGTCCCTTCAACGTCAAAATCTGGCCACGTGTCACTGAACTCAAAATGCTAGAACATCCCACACTTGTCATCACATGGATACGTCAGCCTCGTGTGTCGATAGCACTCTTGCCTGAGTCAAAAAGTTGTGGGTTCAAACCACACGACAGGACTTTGAACACACGTAGTCGAGGCCGCCAGACCTGCTGCAGTGTTGGGGGAAGCTCTGCTTGGTTAGGAGTGGTGTTCTTCAGATGACACATTACGCTGAGGCTCCGTCTGCCTGATCGGGCGCACGTTAAAGATCCCCATTCAAAAAAGAGAAGGCTGTTTCTCGCTCCAGGTGTCCTGGCCAGCAATCCCCCCCCGAAATAAAATTGGTCACTCGCTCCACGTCTGATGTTGAGACAGTGCTGCGTGCGAACTGCCTGTGTTTGCAAATAAAATATAGTCACCACAGAAAAGTCACAGCAAATCCTACGAAGCACTCTGATACATCCTCCCAATGTGAAAAGCACAATATCAATTGCAAGGATTATTTATTATGATTTGCTATGATAAGGGCCGTAGAGGTTGAAAGAGAAAGGGGAGTAGTGGAGGGAGAGTGTTTCAGAGCTTCAGGACGTAAGTGGTTGAAAGCTCTTGGTCTGCAAACAAGAATAACCGAAGCCAAAGCTCTGGCGTCTCTTCACTTAAGTGTCTGGACATTTTGCACTGCCCACAAAGTTCTGTAGAAGCGCCTTTGCTTTCGCGTGAAAGAGTGGAAAGTTTTGCTGTGTCCGCTGATTTCCTGTCAACCATTAAACCAGTGAACTGTTATTTTTAGCAAGCACGCGACAGGTTGTGAAACTAATTTTGGTGATTGAGCTTATGTAAGTCCCTCAAAGATCAGAGGATTCGCTGGACCTTCCAGAAGCCTGAGCCGTAACGCAAGTCAGGAACTTCCCCTGAAACCAAACGGTAATATGTTGATAGCAGCTCAGAGCTCTGTAGCACTGAGTACAGCACCGATTCAACCTCTTCCTCACACAATTCTCATCAATAGTGCGTGATCTGGAGTCCTGTCGCCTATTACCTGCCACGTAAGTGAGAGGAATCGGGTTTCGATTCCCAGGCAGGTCAGGGCGAAAGATTAGGTAAGTTTCCTTACTCCGCACACACACACACGCCTCTGTTTACCGGGCAATAAGTAGGAACCCGGTTCTTAGTCGGTTGGCGGTTCACTTTTCCGGGAGTAATAATCCCTTCAAAAATATATATATTAACAATTTGGTCACTCAATCCATGATTGTTTGTGGGACGCTGCTGTGTGCAATTGGCTGCCAGGTTTCAAAGTTTCAGGGTGTGTCGAGGCTGAAATTCATTTGAATTCCAGGTGGATTAGCAGAGTGTTGGCCAGAAGGCATCAAACAATTTCCTATCAACTTACAGCCCGGTTTGTTTTTCAGAAAGTTTGTGTTTGTGTTTCACGAGTGAAATCGAAAATGTTGTTTATCTTTGCAAATGTGGTTTTCAGATCATTGCTTTTTTTTTTGCTGCCACTGCTCATTTGAGTGACATTTGCATGGATGGTAGAATAGTTCAAGAGTCATCATTTCTGCAAATCAATTAGTGAAAACCACAGACAAAACCATCTTACATGTGATGATCTTACTCTCCATGCACTTTTCACTGAATGGAGAAAGGTGTCTACTGAAGTTTCACTTGCAATATGCAAATACTCAATTGCCCATTAACTTGCAATCTCCACAATAGTTAAAGCTCCAATTAAATCAGTTGTTATTCTCGCAGTTGGCTCAGGCCAACTCACAAGCCTGAGCAACTTTTGCTAGGAGCAAGGACTATACAGTGAACAGGCAGCAGAACGTAAGTCAGTGGAATTTACAGACAAAAATAATCATTTAATATAGTTCACATCAGATGAGACCACCCTACCTGGGGGAGCCTGCAGGTCTATTAGGAGCTGAGTGTGGAGAATCCTTGACCCACTGATGGAGTGATAAATCCATCCTTGGCCTGCCCGTCAAAGGCCCGCCGAGGAGCCAGGCTGGCTGGTCTTATCGTCAGCAATGCGACCTGCCCGGCTTGAGTCCAGACTTACTAGAACTACACCTCAACAACCGTGGCTGAGGTCAGGGGTGATTTTCCTACACAAAGGGTTACTGGGACACACACAAAGCCTTTACCTGGAACTATAGTTGAGGCAACATCCATTTTAGCCTTAACAACAACCACTTGCATTTATTCGCCCTGGCAGCGCCTCGGAGAGCTTTTAAGAAGGAACTAGATAAATATTTGAAAAGGAGATGGGGAACTAAATCAGTAGAATTGTGAGAAAAGTCAGAACGAGAACAAAGGGTCAAACGGCCTCTTTCCGTGCTGCAATGTTCTATGAGTCTACAGGGCGAACACAAAGTCAGGATACCATTACAATAAGTCTTAAAGAAATTATTTTTTTCCGATAACAGGGTAGCTGAAAATTGCTCAGCCTGTACATTACAGGTTGAAACGTTTATACCTATGGATTCCGTGCGCGTGAGCTGTGTGGCGAGCGCGATTCTTGTAGCAACTCTGTTTTGAACAAGAAACGTGCATTTTTCACACGTCGGATGTGCGCGATGTGGTCTTGTGGGTTAAATTGGAGCTTTTGTGTATAATGTGTCCTGTGAACGAATTTGACAGAATGTCGTAGACCATTTTTTTTCTCTCTCTCTCTCTCTCTGTGCACGTACCGTCACTGTGAACCTGCCACCTTTAGATAACTGGGGACTCGTACCTTCACTGTCTGGAATTAAAACCATTGAATTAAAATTAATCAATTATTTATTTAATTATAATAATTGAGACGTCTCGAACACGTGATTAAGTGTCAAGTGCAAGGATTGTTATTGTTGTATAATATCTTGCAAACTCCCAGAAATTGCTGCAATCTGCTCTTGCACAGCACTCCTGCGAATCTGACGTACTTCCAGCGACTTAAAGATTTTCCACTTGGATGCCTTATTCGGAAACCCAGTTAGGTATTCTCAAGTATATTGTCAACTCCAATGAAAGGGTTAATAAACCCTTCTTCAAACAAAACCCTATAAAACAAATGCAAATACCTGCAGGCTGCAGGTTAATTAAAAAATAATTTTCAGAGATTTTATTAGTTTTCCCCCCCATTCCCCCTTCCCCTTTATCTTTATTGTCGTTCTTGTGGTCTGACCACAAAGCTACTGTCAAGAAACAGCAACTGGGGTTATCCCACTGCATCAGTTACCGTTAAGAGCAGTAACTTCAGATAATTCAGAGACATCGTATGCTTAAGCTCTCTCCTCCACTGGAACGGTACACATTAATCTCAATTAATAATAATAATTCTTGCACTCGGTATAGAGTCTTTATCACGTCATTGAGAAGTCGAGTGACTGTGTATTTTGTGGGCCGAAACACAGCAGCCAATTGCGCACAGGAGTATCCCACAAACAGCCGTGGATGGATTGGCCCACAAACAGTCGTGGATGGAGTGACTAGATTTTTTAAAAAAAAAACTTCAATATTAAATGTATTAAAGGGTTTGACATCAGACAGTTAGGAACACAAAATGCTTCTGTAGAGCACATAGCAAACCTAATGTTAACGTTCACTTTCACTCCCATAATTGCAAACGTGTGGAGTAGCTTTAAACACCGCTGGATTGCAATAGGAACTAATACTAGATGTCAATTTCAAATGATAATAATAATAATAATAATAATCCTTGCATTTGATATAGCGCTTTTCACATCGGGAGGACGTCCCAAAGCGCTTCACAGAACACACATTGAGTAATGATCTTCAGATGTGACAATTTCTGGCTGCAACGCCAATATCTGTTTCAATGCAGATGAACATGCATTTTGACACTTAACATTTTGCAAAAGTATTGAATCTATTATTCTATAATGGGCTTATGTTGTGGATGGCACAATAGCCTCTGCTGAAGGGCAAGATGATAGCACTGTTTGAAAAGAGAAGGCTGGTGTCTTGGCCCACAATCTTTATTTGCGCACAAGCAGCGACTGTCTCTGGCATTACCATCGATATTATACAATCACCTCAGCGTATAGGTTTATCCAGCGTAACAATAAAAATGTATGTTATTACCCAAACTCCGACTGGAGAAAGCCCTCCTCTCCTGTCCGGTCCTGGAATTGATCGTCCATGTTCTCGTTACCTTTGACCTGCTTATTAAAGCAGCGAGATTCAACGATATTATCCGACTCCATTGGAGAAGTCCCTGACCACTAGCTGCCTCACCACCGTTCCTCCGACGATGAGTCCAACTGCTCCGAAGTTTCTTTTATGCGTTTCGAACTCCACCTCCCCTTGTCACAGCGACAGCCCCCCCACTCTTCAGCGGCTGCTTTGCAGAGAGAAAAAAAGGGGAAGAAAAAAAAAGAAAGAGAAGGACAACTTCTGGTCAGCCTTCCACAACCTGCTCGTTTCTTAGCCTTGAGATAGGCAGGTGTCTGAGACTGTAGCCTTTTCTTTCAGACGTCTATTGTTCTTACATCTGTGCTTCAGGACCCAATTGCTCATTATCTCAGAGGAGTGAATATCTTCCCAGGAAGATATTAAATGTAATCAGAAGCTGAACTCAACCAGTCCAGCAAAGCTACTTTTAACCCCTGCTAAAGTAGTCATTCAATCAAACAAACCTTATTAAAGGATTATGAGTAGGTATACAAAGATTAATTAAAAGCCTTAAAAACATTAAACGTCACAAATATAATCTTACATCGGTACTAAAAAGATATAACATTATTGCAATCAAGAGCCATCACCAGTAAACACAGTAGGATTATTACAGTCAATGGGATATGGTGATGTGGTGCTATATAGTTTAAACATAATCCAGGTGTGGAACTGAAATCAGTTGGCACTTGTTCGAATCACACTTCACAGTATATTGTATGAAGCGTTTTGAGACGTCTCGTGCGCTAAGGCACTTTTTTAAATGCAAGGAATATATTATTATATTGCTTCCAGTCCGTCTAAAATTTTCTTCCATTGTATGTGCTGCAGTTCTGGGTAAATTCCAGTTGTTTCCAGTGGCTTTCACTTAACTGGTAACCTTTGGTCTCACAGTTTAGAAGATTATGCTGATAGGCCCAGTGGAGGAAGGATGGGCGGAGGCTCATGTGGAGCAGAAACTCCAGCAATAGACCAGTTGGGCCGAATGGTCTGTTTCTATGTGTTCTACGTACGAGTGATGAGTTGTGTAGTGTCCAGTCTAGACTCTCTTAGCTTAGTTTTTTGAACGTCGAGCACAGTAAGAGCAGAAGAAACCACAGATGCTGCGTTGATGTAAGCATGTGGGAGGCTCTTAGAAATGAGTTCAGTAACCACTGATGTACGCTGATAAGTTTGAAGTCAGTTCCAGTACCCTTTAGCTGAACCACACCAACTTGTGTCGGTTGATGGGAACAATGCTGATACCCATCAAGTGCTATTGTATTATCATAATTTGTTTAGGGGTGAGGTCTTCATTGACCTTCTGTCCCCCTTCCCCCGTCTCCAATTCTCTTGTGGGTTGGGAAGGGGGAAATAATAATAATCCTTGCATTTGATCAGCGCCTGATCATGTCTTCAAGATGTCTCAAAGCCCCTCACAGAATATACTCTAAAGTGTAGTGACTATAATAATAATAATAATCCTTGCATTTGATATAGCGCTTTTCACGTCGGGAGGACGTCCCAAAGCGCTTCACAGAACACACTGTAAAGTGAATTGACTGTATATTTGTGGGCGAACGCGGCAGCCAATTGCGCACAGCAATGTCCCCACACACAGTCGTGGATTGAGTGACCAAATTGTTATTTATTTTGAAGGGATTATTAGCCCCGGAAAAGCAATCCGCCTAACAACCAGTTTCCTACTTATTGCTAGCTAAACAAAGAAAACTTGCCCAAAGTTTCGCCCTGGCCTACCCGGGAGTCAGACCCCACAGTCATAGGATCAGAGAATTATGCAGCACAGAAAGAGGCCATTCGGCCCATCGTGTCTGTGCCGTTCCTGTAGAAATGTCAAAAGTGGGGAAGAGAAGGGGTCAGCAATGGCTCTGCACTGCCACTCCCCTCGGCCCCAGTTTCACGTGACGGAATAATAATAATAATCCTTGCATTTGATATAGCGCTTTTTCACGTCTTCTCGACGTCTCAAAGGGCATCACAGTATATACTATAAAGTGAATTGACTATAATACTTGTGGGCGAAATGCGGCAGCCAATTGCGCACAGCAGCGTCCCACAAACAGCCGTGGATTGACGTGATCAATTTATTTTTATTTTTTTTCTTGAGGGATTATTATCAGGAATCGTCCATCAAATGCAATAAACCCGGAACAATTGCAATGAGGAGGAATCCCCCACACCCTCACCTTTCACAAAGTGAGTCACTTGATTCTAATAGGAGATTTTCTATTCTCGCCCCTTTAAGCAGTAAATAAGAGATGAGCGACATCAAAACATGCAATTAGAGAGAGAGAGAGAGAAAGAAGGGGAAGGAGATTTTATATTTGTTTCATCTGCTTATTGTCAGAAGAACGTCAGAACTTCGATCAGTTTCCTTCAGTTGTTTAACGATCGAACCGGTGACTTGTGCATCATTGCCCTGGTGGGGCAAGAGCTTGTGAAAAAATTGACCTTTCTTTCCGTGTTATTTGGAGTAATCATTTTTTCTGTGGTGTTTGGGTCTGCAGACGATATCAATAACTGGACATAGAGTCTCATCATCGCTTAACATTAATTGACAACTCATTCGTCATTCACTTTCATGGCCATTTATGGAACACTCAATTATGCAAACTGCTGGCAAGTGCGCCCACAAACTGCACAGTCATTACGCTTCACATTAAAACCTGTGAAGTATTTTGAGACATTCTCTGCATGTTTTGTAGTCGAACGTGATGGAAAAGAACAAATAGTCTGCTGATATTTGTCTGTTCAGAACGCGCACCTGTAAGGTCACAGCACAGGAGATAAAGTGGGGAGAGAGTTGACAATAATAAGAAGAATCGTTGCATTTGGTAAAAAATGTTTTGGAACACAGCGATCGGTTGCAGTTTGCAAGAATCTTGACTATAAAGACGCTGTCCACCTTATCACGTCATTGAGACGTCTCAAAGCGCTTCACAGAGTACACTGTGAAGTGAATTGACTGTGTATTTTCAGTGAAAACACCATGTCTTTGTAACTTTTTTCTAAATGAGCTCAGCGAGAGCCGTTTCCAGAGCCGGTCGAGTCTTTGGAATCGATTTGCCCCAAAATATACAATCAATTCACTTTGCAGTGTATCCTGTGAAACGCTCTGACACGTCCTGACGATGCGATAAGGTGCTGTATCAAATGCAAGGATTATTATTAGTTTCACAGCAGTTTCCGGTAGCTATTCCTTTGTCACAGGTTTTGAAAGCATCATCAAGGGACCGTTAACTCAGCTGGCACCGATTGAAACCGGCCACATCCTCTGCACTGGCCTCTGAATTCTTAATACTCTCGAGCTACGCTTCACCACTGAGATTTGTGGACTGTTGCCTGTCAAGACTCTCGGAAACCGCAAACACTTGCGAAAAAAAAAAGGGACCTTCCGAAAAAAGTACACTCGTTTTATCAAGAATAAAAAGTAGAAAACAATTTTTTTTGAATTTTCCGCAATGCTGCAAAAATCTGAGCCTCGGTGGATTTCTGGGGCTCTCTAGATGGTTGGGCGTCAGATAATAATAAAATCCTTGCATTTGATATAGCCCCTTAACCCTAACCTGTAGTGTGTATCTCACAAGGTACACTGTAAAGCGGATTGACTGTATTCTGTGCGCAAGATGTGGCAGACAATTGCACACAGCAATGTCTCAAATGTCGAGATAATATATCGGCGCAACTTAATTATCTCACCATCAGGGTTGGAAGTGTATAAAGCATTCTGATGAAATGCAGCACAATGGATTTGATGCTTGTCTCATCATTTGTTATCTCCACCCGCCCCCCCCCCACCTCCCGACCCACGCTATAGCTCGTGGTCAGGTAGAAGCTTGTGTCATTTCAACTTATTTTTACAAGTGCAGGTTTAGAATCGCTACTGACTAACCTGTCCAGAGCCCCAGGAGTTTGGCAAATTCTTAAATAATTCTCTTTAGTTTTGAGGTCTTGTTCTTCTAAGAACTGGTGAGGCTTCCGAGTTAGAGTAGGAATGCAACAGTTTCCCAAATCGGGAACAAGCTTTGACTGTAACTCCACCTCACGCACAGACACACACGCGCGCCTATTCACACCTTCATCACATCCTCCTATCGCCCACAGAGTAACGTCAATGGTTGTTGTGGGTTCTTTAAAAGAGCTATTAGACACGAGGCGTCTTGTGATTTCTCCCCAAGTCCAATGGAGATCGCCGGCCGCTGCCTGTTGCGTGTTCTCTTTGTGTTCTCGCTGGTTCAGATACGTGCTGAATCTCTGTTAACCCCGAACTCTCTGTGCAAGAGCGAACAGGTGTATTTGCGCGAGCAGAGATGTTGCAAAAAGTGTCCTCCAGGTAAGACTCAAAGATTCGCCTCTGCCCTTCTTCCCAAAGGGAACTCGTGTTAAATAAGGTTTGAATCGTATTTTTTTGTGTGTCAATTTCCCTTTGCTTGTCTGTCAGAGGCTTATTTTGTTCATTCCCATTTGTGATTTTCTTGCAACTGTTTCTCTGTGTATTTTAAAAAGAAAAAGTTGCCCTTTGCTGTTTCACTTGAGTTGGCTCTTTTCCGTGGCAGAGCTTTCTTCCAACAACAAACCTAGTTTTACCGCGGTGACGTTTTGGGCCGTGTTGGTTATTAAAATTATTGCAAGTTACTAAAGTGAATGGGCGGTTTTATCTGGGTATTGTTGGCCAGGAAACTGGCGGAAACGCTTTTGTCTTTTCAAACATGGGATCTTTTAACGTCTGCCTGAATAGGCGAACAGAACCTTGGTGTATTTATAACATTAACCCTCCTTCGACCGCGCCTTCGGTCACCACCCCACCCTCCACTCACTCCTCCTGATCCCTGACTGTCCAACGTCTTGGGAAGATCTCCCGATGTAAAAGCCGCTGTACAAGTGTAATTTGTTGTTGTTTTGATAAGGCGCTATTATTATTACAAGAGCCGTGTATCTTGTGGGCCAAACTTTCTCCCACAAAACGCACAGTCAATTCGCTTTACAATATATTCTGTGAAGCGTTTTGAGATGTCTCGAAGATGTGATAAGGCGCTGTAGTATCTGTCTGTCCTCCCGACGTGAAAGGCGCTCTACAAATGTAATTTTCTTGTTGTTGTTGTATCAATGCAAGGATAATAATTATTATTATGTATTCCTAGGCTGAGGAACGACGCTAACACAATTGTTCCACTGAGCAAATCATTCCAAAACTGCAACTTGTGGTGGTTTCTGTGCTACTTATTGTTCCTCCTCTCTTCTAGGTACTTTCATGGAAAAAGACTGCGAGGCAAAATCGGCCTCGATTTGCAAACCTTGTCGTTCGGGTTCATATAATAAGATGTGGAACAAGACCTATGACTGCTTCCTGTGCAGGGATTGCACTGCTGGTAATGCCCGCTACTGGATGACTGGAAACGAGGAGGATTGATGGAAATAGGGGTTTCTCTGATTGTTGCAATGCAACTGCTGTGGTTGCTTGGATATTTTGGATGTTAAAAGGGGAGAGAGAGCTGGCTGTATGAGGGTATGATGCGTGTAGAGTACACAGGGATTCCTATAGCTTAGTAGTTAGAGCACTCGCCTCGCAAGCGAGACCTAGGTTTGATTCCCGGGCAGGGCGAAATGTTGGCCAAGTCTCCTTCCTCCATGCTGTAAGTTGGAACCTGGTTGTTAGTCGATCGGTGGATCCCTTTTCTGGGGGTAATAGTTCCTTCCCCGCCAAAAAATTAAAAATAATAAATTGGTCACTTCAATCCATGACGGTTTGTGGGACGCTGCTGTGCGCGATTGGCTGCTGTGTTTTGTCCACAAAGTATACAGTCAATTCACTTTACAGTGTATTCTGTGAAGCGCTTTTGAGACGTCTCAACAATGCGATAAGGTGCTGTATCAAATGCAAGGATATTATTGTTATTATTAATGGGTGTTTTAGGTTATTGGGAGTATTAGTTTACAGGTTCACGAGGGGTTTGGATAAAGAAGGCTCTTTGACTCATTTGATCTCAAACTTTCCAAATACCTACCATACTGGCCTCCCATCCCAACCTCCCTCGATCATTTTGTGTCCTGGCCTCAACCACCCATCCTGGTAACCGGTTTCACTTGTTTATTGCTGCCCCAGGTAAAGAAATATGCCCTTTGGGTTATTAATGACTCACATCTCAAGTGAGAGGAAAGTAAGTTAACGTTTTCAAGTCGATGACCTTTCATCAGAAATTCTGCAGATAGAAGAGTCTCAGCTGGAACTCTCCCAGCTGAACTTCAATGACTTGAAACTGCTTTCAAGTGTGAACTTTGGAACAGGATTCTGCAGCAATTCCGCAAATACAGCATTCTCCTGCAGAACACAAGCGTGGAGCTGACAGCTGCTACATTTCTTTCAGTTGAAGAACCTTGTTCCTCATGTTATGCTCACCTTTGCTGACAGTCTCAGAATCGATTGATTTTCCTTTTTTTTTTATCATCCTGGTCCAAGTACCCACCACTATACAACAGCCCCGAGCAGCATACAAACAGATTTCCGGTGACTTTGCATTCCTCCAGAAATTACTCAGCAAAGCTTTGTTTGGATAATTGTGTAGTTGAGGAGTTGATGTGAGGTATATGTATGGTGGAGAGGCATCGCAGAGAATGACAGGAAGAATGACAGAAAGAGAGCTGGAGCAGTAGACATACATAAAGGCAGAGCGGAGCACGACTGGAAGGTGGTGCCATTAAGGAACTTCGGGTAACTGCATACTCTGTATAATTGCATGGTGTCTGTCGAGTCCCGATTCCATGAAATAATAGAGTGCATTGTGTACCAGGGTGACCAAAAAAGTCATGATAACGACTCTGTTATCTACAAAAATATATATATATCAATTCTTTAAGACGTATTAGACATTATAATGGTATCACCTGTATATCTGGGGTGCATTGGTTGCTTAGTTAGCAAACATGCCACCTGGGGCCAACAATAACCAGTAAGAAAGCAGCCAGCCTTGGACTTTGCCCATGTAGCTCCATCCTTCAAATCTCCAATGGAGGATTTCCCAGCCTGTGATTGAAGGGGTCGTAAATTCAGAACCAATCTGCAGAAACACTACTTCAGTGAGTGATTAATCAACATGTGGAACAGGCTCCCTAGGGAGTCGGTGGAAGCAGAAAGTGTTGATTCTTTCAAGAACCAATTAGATAGATTTCTATTAGGAACTAAAATCGTAGGAGACAGTGTACAGTTTGGGACACGACATGTCAAGCGACTGCCAGGATGGTGGAAGGCGAACTGGATGGACCTTGGTCTTCTTTCGCCAGCAAATTCTTATTTTCTTATGAAAAATCTTATGTATTTATCAGTAAATTTCTATACTGAGAGCCTACACCAACTAATCTCTGAGTTGAGAACTCCAAAGCATATATGTTCATGTAGAACTCTTACGTACAGAGTACAGTTCCCTCTCTTCAATCCCAGAGCTCAGAGTCTAACCTAAAGACCCTTTACACACGATATTAAATCTGACTCACGTTGAATATGACATTTGTAATGTTTCATATTTTAATGTTCTATGTTGGTAGCGATGGTGTATCTTGGAGGCAGTTTGGGTTGTTATTTTTTTCTCTCCTCTAACATGTCAGCTTCAGTTGTCATTTTGTTTTAATCCTACAGAAGGGAAGAAGTTTAAGAGCGCCTGCACGCTCACTTCTGATTCCGAGTGTGAATGCCATACTGGCTTCAGGTGCAAGGAAGCAGATTGCAAAACCTGTGTCGCAGCAACAACAGCAGCAAAACTAACAGCAAAAACAACAGCAGCAACAACAGCAACAGGTAAACTTCAGCTTTCAAACTTACATGAGTTTTACTGTAGCTTCAAGTTCTCCGAGTGGGAATCAAAACCATCAGATTATATTTTAAAAAATACACTTTACAGTGTATTCTGTGAAGCGCTTTGAGATGTCTCGACGATGTGTTCAGGCGCTGAATCAAATGCAAGGATTATAATGATTATTATTGTTATTATTATTCGCCCCCATATCAGCACAAATAAAACTCCATTTGGCTGCATCGTTTGCCAAATGGCTTCTCTCTAAACCTTTCCCCTCCACATCACCGAGCCCAGCACAGGCACTTGAATGATGAACTTATGTATGTCAATCTTCCCTTTGTTTTAGAAATACCTTGCAAGAAGGGGTCATACTCAGCCTCTGGGTTCCAGCCTTGCAGCCCATGGACAATGTAAGTGGATAAGTTGCATAGGTTGTGTTTTTTCGGTCATACAATTTTATTTCTCCCCTCGCACCTCAAATATGGTCATAAAAGCCCAAACCTGATTCCCAGGACCCCAACAGAACTCACTCAAAGAGGCTGAGGATACTGTGGAATTATAAAGGTCAGGAATCTCTCTCTCTCGCTCTCTCTGGGGAGCTCCAGGAATGAGATCCCAGTCACTGGTGGGGGCGGCAGGAACACTTCGCACTCAGCTCCTGTTAACCCTGCAAGTCAAAGCCCCCACCCAACAGGCAGGGTGCCCTTGCTGGACAAATTTGCCGGACACCAAACCAAAATGTTGTCACTGCCTTTTGTTTTGTAACTCTTAACAACGTGTGTGTGTGTGTGTGTGTCTTTTTTTTCTCTCCTTTTAAGCTGCGCTGCCTCGGGTCTGATCGAAATGACACGAGGAAATGGGACCAACGATTCGGTGTGCAGATCTCCCCATGTGACAAACTGCCCTTCGCATACAGGTGAGCTGCACAGTGGCCCCTTGGTACGTGTCACACCTATCCACGTTAATTCTGCTCCCACTCCATGTGCCTCCCCAACTCAGTTACTTCACTCTCATTTCTCTTCCCACCCCCTCCCTCCACCCACACACACACATCCTGCTCTTCCCCCAACCCACTCACCCACACTCACTCTCCAACTCATCTCTCCTCCGTCCCCACCCATCAACTCTTCCAACTTACCTCTCTCGCACCCGCCTCTAAGCTTCATCTCAAAATCATAACGAACATTACACTGTGAATATAACTGTAAGAATAAATGATCTATTTAAATTTGTAGTACAGGTCTTTGCAAGATTACACAGAGAATAATACAGCAAATACCGTACAGCGAGTAATGCGAATGCTCAGCCTTACATCGTGAATTCACCATCAGCGAGAACGTAAAAGTCTTTCACAAGCACAAAGAATTTGTGTGATTTTTTTGCTGTTGTCAAACAGAGATGTGACTTCTTTCAGTTCGTCCAGGTGACGAGAGCCAAGTGCAAACCTTTGCAATTCTTGTGGCTTTGGGATGTCTCATACTTGGTGTATCCACTGTAATCATGTGGAGAAGGAACAAAAGGAGGAAGAATGTATCGCTGGCCGGTATGTCACTTTGTGCACAGATTTATAATAATATGATATAGGGCCCTTTTTGTCGTTCGAGACGTCTCAAAGCGCTTCACAGAATGTAAAGTGAATTGACTGGATATTTTGCGGGTGAAATCAGCAGCCGATTGCGCACAGCAGTAGTCAATTAGGAGAGACTGCAACTTGTAATGATGTCTCCCAGGGACAATTAGCCTTCTCACCTCCACTGCTTTAACATACATACAATTTGGGCTATGCTTTGCACAATGCATCTCAACTCTGGTTTCCATTCACTTCACAGCTGAAGCTTCCAGTCAGCATCTCCACCATCAGACAGAAGATACCTGGAGCACACATTTACCAGAACAGGAGTGCGCAGAAAACCCAGAGCAGATAAAGATCATTTAGCAATTGCTGCCACTCAAGTGTATCCTGACCGTCTGAGAATTAACTGGAGGAACAGTGAGGTTTGTGAAGCGTGCAAAACTGTTTTCCACTTTTGTCGGTCAGCTTTGTTGAGTTTTCTACAGTTTGTGCTCCTCGAGGGATAGAAGAATCAACTGTCCACATCCTCCCGCCCCCCATCCCACCACCCATTGGGGAAAACCGACTGGAACCATGTTGTTACAGCCATTCAAATCCCTGGTCTGTGCTTGATGTAGCGCCTTTCACGTCATTGAGATGTTTCAAAGCACTTCACAGCATGTACTGCAAAGTGCTGTGACTATGTGTATTTTGTGGGCAAACCCAGCAGCCCAATTTGCGCACAGCAATGTCCCACAATCAGCCGTGGACAGAGTGACCAATTTAGTTGGGAGATCGTTGACCAGAATGAGAGAAACTCCCTTCTCTTTTCCAATATTGGCTCGAGATATCATAATGTTCATCTGGACAGACAGATGGCACCTCGGTTTAATGTCTCATCTGAAGGGCAGCACCTCTGACAATCCAGCAGCACTTCCCATCACCGCACTGGGGAGTAGACTGCATGGGTTTCAAGTCCCAATATGGTGTCCAGCCCTTCCCGTACAGGTAAGCTGCACAGTGGCCCTTGAGTGTCACACCTATCCACGTTAATTCTGCTCCCACTCCCACGTGCCTCCCCAATGCAACCCTGGTTTAACTTCTCATTACTGCTCAAGTGCTCATACTGTCAATATCCCAGCCATTTATTTATATATTTATACATATGCCTAACTCACCGCTCCAATACCTCATCATTGAAGGCTGAGTTCTCAGTGGTTTACTGTCTCTGTATACTGCTTATACAGGATGGTTTGCACTTGGTCCCCATTCAATAAAGGACGACCTAATGTTTATCAAGATGTAAAATGCCTATACACACTTCAATTGCATAGAACTAACCTACAGAGAATGTATAATATTTTCCGTATCTACGAAAGGAAACCCCCCTAAAAATTGCGAGTAAAACTCACCTCGGGATTGCCTTTCAACACATCTTTGCATTGTCAAATTCAATTGAATGTAATTTTATTGTTGTTTTCGGGCAGATTTGGTTATCGATAGCAGCCTTCACAATACCAGAAGCTTTTCGATAAAATCAGGTCCATTTTTTTTATTGTTGCTCTCTAAAGCTTTCACTCAATAGCGAGCGAAATGTGCAGCATAATAAATTCAAGAAATAAAGGTAATAATTTACAGAAACCAAAGCAGCAGCAGCTTATTCCATTAACTTTGATGAACAATACGTGAGAAGACTCCAGCGGGTTCCTTCCCATCGCCCAGTGCGTCCAGAAAACCTTCCTCTCTCCTTCGCTTTGCTAGTGCTGCCAAGGATTTGAAGGTCTTTGGTTCATATATAGCTAGGTCAGCCAGTACTTTTCTGTTGAGCGCTACTTGACACTGCAAGAGAGAAACAAAACAAATTACTCACACTCCCCGATCTCTCTTCATAAAGAGTTCTCTAAAACTCTTGAGATTCTGTCAGCGCCTCAGATGGTTATGTTGAAAAGAAACTTGTATACCTCGGTCAAATTGTCAACCCTGGTTTACTTAGTAACACTACCTCCGAGTCAGAAGGTTGTTGGCTCAAGTTCCACATCGGGACTTTGGGTTCACAGGCTTGGCTGACACTTACGTTGCTGTGTCAAAGATTCTATCCTTTGGATGAGAGGTAAATCCGAAATCCTGTCTGCCTGTTCAAGTGGATGTTAAAGATCCCTGGCACTGTACAAAAAGCTAAGGGTATTTTTACTAGTATCCTAATTTGTAAGACATTACTCAGATATTACTGTGTGCAAATTGGCTACATTTGCCTACACTCACTGCAGTAAAATCCTGTGAAGCGCTTTGAGGCACTTGGAAGATGTCATAAGAAGTTGTATCCAATGCAAGGATTATTATTATTTCAACAAACATTCTCTCAGGTACTGAACTTTATATTCCAATGAGTCACATGTCATGTCAGTAGGTCGATCACATGTTCCGAGGCGTCTACGAGATTAATTTAAGTGTTACAAACCACATTGGAGGCGGACAAAATCAGTCTATTTACAGTTCTGTTCACCGTGCTCTTACCTTAACCAGGTTACTGATCAGAATGGGATACTTCAATCCGTGCTCACGAGAGGCAGCTGCGATCCTGCCTATCCAAAGCTGAAGCAAAAGAAACAAAACCCCATGAATTGCTTATCCTCTTCACACCAAACTTCCACCAAGGGTCACGTTAACAATGATAATCCTTGCATTTGATATAGCGCTTTTCACATCTTCTCGACGTCTCAAAGCGCTTCACAGAATAGACCATAAAGTGAATTGACCGTATATTTGTGGGCGAAACGCGGCAGCCAATTGCGCACAGCAGCATCCCCACAAACGGTCGTGGATTGAAAATGACCAATTTATTGTTGTTTTGTTTCGGAGGGATTATTATTAGGCTCTGTGTGGAGTAAGGAAACTTGCCCGAGGTCTCGCCCTCTGCCTGGAATTGAACTCAGGTGTCTCACTTGCAAAGCAAATGCTCTAACTACTGAGCTACAGGACTCAGTAAAAGCTACAGGACTTTTTCTTGAGGGATTATTATCAGATTAGGTTTTAAGGTACAGCACTACTGTATACAATATTTAAAATGTTTGTGTACTTTTCTTAAGACATGTAGCTATCAGCAAACTATATATTTCCATTGGGCAAATATCAATATAACAAAAGAGAAATATACATATATGTTGTTTTGATGTAGATTTATTTGGGGAACAAAGTGTTTTGTATTCAGTGTAGAATGAAGCAAACCATCTTAGCTTCCTGGTACCAGACGTGTGCCATTCAATAGGAAGGAACTTTCCAAATTCCCTCCCTGCAGGGACAAGATTGGCCGCAATGTGAAGGACTGATTCAGATTTCCTAACAATTAGTTACAGAAGGACTTTGGAATAATTTTCGCATTTATGCATTGCCTCATCACGTCGTTGAGACATCCGAAAAGCGAAAGTGAGTCATTTTGAGACGTCTCGGCGATGCGGCAATATATAACTGCGAAGATTATTATTGATTATATTCAGTGAATTATGAACAAAATGTACTTTTAACAGCTCTGGCGGCCCCTCATTTTCTTCGGCTCTGAACGCGTTTAACACAGTGACTGACTGACCCATGGAGGATTTACCATTCTCATGCTCCTCTTCTTCCTCTTCCTCGCATTCGTGGAGTACAGGAAGGCTCTCCTCACCGATCTTATTGCCAGCCCGAAGCATCGGTTCTTTCTTCCTCGGAAATGCTGTAAAAACAGGAAGGTGACCGTTGGTGCTGTGGGTACGGACCGACGGCTAATTATGCAGCACATTGGCCAGGAGACGGATCGGAGCACTCTGTCTGGCGACTGGTGGTGGGGAGGGGGTGGGGGGGGGGGAGTGGGGGGAATATATATCTGAGTGGGTTCTCCAAGTGGCTAATAATAACAAGATACCCGGGTTAGTGATGTCAGTGCGGTGGGGCTGGACAACAACTCGCCATTGGGTTTTTTTTTGGGGGGGGGGGGGGAGAGAGAGAGAGAAAGCTGAAATCAGCCGCGTGTGTGTGGAGAGGTGTGTGTGGAGGTGTGTGTGTGTATATGGAGGTGTGTGTGTGAGGGGTGTGTGTGTGGAGGTGTGTGTGAGTGGAGGTGTGTGTGTGTGAGGTGTGTGTGTGTGGAGGTGTGTGTGTGTGTGTGTGTGGAGGTGTGTGTGTGTGAGGGGTGTGTGAGTGGAGGTGTGTGTGTGTGAGGTGTGTGTGAGTGGAGGTGTGTGTGAGTGGAGGTGTGTGTGTGTGAGGTGTGTGTGTGTGGAGGTGTGTGTGTGTGTGTGTGTGGAGGTGTGTGTGTGTGTGTGTGAGGGGTGTGTGAGTGGAGGTGTGTGTGTGTGAGGTGTGTGTGAGTGGAGGTGTGTGTGAGTGGAGGTGTGTGTGTGTGAGGTGTGTGTGAGTGGAGGTGTGTGTGTGTGAGGTGGTGTGTGAGTGGAGGTGTGTGTGTGGAGGTGTGTGTGTGTGGAGGTGTGTGTGTGTGTGTGTGTGGAGGTGTGTGTGTGTGTGTGTGTGTGTGAGTGGAGGTGTGTGGTGGAGGTGTGTGTGAGTGGAGGTGTGTGTGAGTGGAGGTGTGTGTGTGTGAGGTGTGTGTGAGTGGAGGTGTGTGTGAGTGGAGGTGTGTGTGTGAGGTGTGTGTGTGTGTGTGTGGAGGTGTGTGTGTGTGAGGTGTGTGTGAGTGGAGGTGTGTGTGTGTGAGGTGTGTGTGTGTGTGAGTGGAGGTGTGTGTGTGTGGAGGTGTGTGTGTGTGTGTGTGTGGAGGTGTGTGTGTATATGGAGGTGTGTGTGTGTGTGTGTGTGGAGGTGTGTGTGTATATGGAGGTGTGTGTGTGTGTGTGAGGTGTGTGTGAGTGGAGGTGTGTGTGTGTAATGTGGACACACACCCGCCCCTCAGCTCCTCAGCCCCTCAGCCCGGCCCTGACACACCGACCCCGGGCCAACAGCAGCGGAGAGGCCGAGGCTATGGCCGAGAGGCCGAGACTAAGGCCCGGGGGGAGAGAAGCAGAACCCCCCCCCCCGGGGCCCCCCCGCCCCCCCCCCCTCACCTACCCGCGCGTGCTGCAGCACCTCCTGGACCCTCCAGTAACGGTCGGGGCCGCGGCTCCGTATCCAGTGGGACAGCGACAGGAACACCATGGCCGCCCCGAGCCCCGCCTCCCGCCACAGCGCCCCCGGCGGCCCCCACCGGCCAACACAGCCACAGCGCCCCCCGGCGGCCCCCACCGGCCAACACAGCCACAGCGCCCCCCGCTCCAGGCTCACCCCCACCCCCACTATCAACCCCAATACTACTGCCCCCCCACACCCCCCACTATCAACCCCAATACTACTGACCCCCCACTATCAACCCCAATACTACTGCCCCCCCCACACCCCCCACTATCAACCCCAATACTACTGCCCCCCCCACACCCCCCACTATCAACCCCAATACTACTGACCCCCCCACACCCCCCACTATCAACCCCAATACTACTGCCCCCACCCCCACACCCCCCACTAACAACCCCAATACTACTGACCCCCCACTATCAACCCCAATACTACTGACCCCCCACTATCAACCCCAATACTACTGACCCCCCACTATCAACCCCAATACTACTGCCCCCCCCCACACCCCCACTAACAACCCCAATACTACTGACCCCCCACTATCAACCCCAATACTACTGACCCCCCACTATCAACCCCAATACTACTGCCCCCCCCACACCCCCCACTAACAACCCCAATACTACTGACCCCCACTAACAACCCCAATACTACTGACCCCCCCCACTATCAACCCCAATACTACTGACCCCCCCCTACACCCCCCACTATCAACCCCAATACTACTGACCCCCCACTATCAACCCCAATACTACTGACCCCCCCCTACACCCCCCACTATCAACCCCAATACTACTGACCCCCCCCTACACCCCCCACTATCAACCCCAATAGTACTGACCCCCCCTACACCCCCCACTATCAACCCCAATAACTACTGACCCCCCACTATCAACCCCAATACTACTGACCCCCCCTACACCCCCCACTATCAACCCCAATACTACTGACCCCCCACTATCAACCCCAATACTACTGACCCCCCCTACACCCCCCACTATCAACCCCAATACTACTGACCCCCCACTATCAACCCCAATACTACTGACCCCCCCCTACACCCCCCACTACAACCCCAATACTACTGACCCCCAATTATCAACCCCAATAACTACTGCTTTGAGACGTCGAGAAGAGGTGAAAAGCGCTGTATCAAATGCAGGGATTATCATCGATATCTTTATTATTATTACTATTCTGGTGATGGGACAAGACTTTGGACGTGAAGAGCATTGTATCTTTAACCAGTTGGTGGCACTATTGTTACAAGGAAATCCGCTTCAATCACAAGGATTATCGGTTTTCCAACGAGAGCATAATTTGCGACGTTTCCGGGTGCACTTGTTGTGTTAATTAACCCACGTATTTTGAAAGCAGCGGCAAAATTTTGCCTGCAATCTGTTTTTTTTTCCTCCATGAAAATGAAGGCGCTTGTATTCACATCGCAAGAGATTCTTCGAGTCCGCATCAAACGTAGGGCTTTTATTATTTTTCTTACGGGACGACAAGAAGGTGCCTTCTACAAAAAGAATAAAAATGATCCTCCTCGTGACGCACGTCTTTCAAAGAGTACGTTTTAGGTTTACAGGACGAGTTTTTTTGTTTTCTATTTCCCTTTTCTCATGGTCACGTGTTTTTTTCATGCAATGTGTTAACAGTGGTCTGGTTCCTGTGTGGATATTAAAAGTATTGTTTGGGAAGTCCTTTTTTTTTGTTGTTGTTTGACACACGCGGAAACCCATCGCCGTGGCTTCAGAGTCTCCCAACCAAGTTGAGAATTCCAGGCCTCCCACCGACACATTGGAAATTCCTGAGATAGATTGTCGGAATGGAATGCGCTCTCTCTCTCTCTCTCTCTCTCTCGCTCTCCCTGGAACGCCGCACCCTGCTTACCTAATTCCGGAAAGTATTAGGTGCAGGTTGGCAAATGTCAGGGCTCGGGGTGGGGCTCGGGGTGGGGGGGGGAAGCCCAGAGTGTGCGTTGGGGGCTCACAGCCTAAAGCTTCGGAACGTCCTCAATGGATGTTACAGACGGATAACGTGTTTATTTTTGTTCCGATCAACATAAGTGTAATAGGGAATGTTCCCGTTTGCTTCTCTCTCATCTTTTTTGGGTGAATAGCGGACGGCATTTGTGCAGGAGAGTCACTTGCTCATTCGCTGGTGGTCAGGGAGGGTAATAATAATAATAATAATAATTATCGTTGCGTTCGATAAAGCAACTTCATCACGTCACTGAGACGTCTCAAAGCGTTAACAGAATATGCTGTGAAGTCTAGCGACTGTGTGTTTTGTGGGCGAAAGAAGTAGAGGATGGGAAATTAACCCCTCCCCCATCAACACCCATGCATGAAACTCCACGCGGTGAGAAAGAGAGAGAGCGAGAGAGAGAAAGACTGCGTGAGACAGAGAGAGAGAGAGAGAGAGAGGGGGAGAGATAAAATTGTCACAACCTGACGACTCAATAGTGTTTCACAAAGCAGTGGCTCTTCTCTACCCATCACCACCGATCATATTAAAACTGGGCACTGAAGCAGATCAGATTCCTAACGGTTAAGGAGGCGGTAAACTGTTGAAGGAAAGTTACCCCCTCCCACTCCCCATCAAAGCTGGCAACTCATGGATGATTCCCCCTGAGACTGACGCCTTTTTTTTGGTGGGGGAGGGGTGTGTGTGTGTGTGGGGGGGGGGGCGGTAAAGGGTTTTAAGGCATTTTGTCCTCTTTGACCTACTTAAGTACGTAAGTTGGATGATACGTGCGTTTCGCCCACAAAATATTATGGTCAATTCACTTTGCTTTACAGTATATTCCGTGGTGCACTTTGATTGAGGCGTCTGGGAGACCCGATAAGGAGCTGTATCAAATGCAAGTATTATTATTGTTATTATTATTATTATTATTATTATGACTTCAACCTGGTGAGTTTCCACTGAAAAAGCAAAAAAAAAAAAGACACGAGAGAGAGAAGCTGATTGAAAGTTGATGGATGGGTAGCACTGTGTTATGTTAATCTCCACCTCCACACTCTCCCTTTCTCTGCACACACACACATTTTATATATATATATATATATATATATATATATAATCCAACCTCCTCTCCCTCACCACGTGTGGGAGCAAACTGCAGTCAAATCAAATGCAAAAAGATTAAAGGGCTCCCACTGCAGCAAAGGCTGTGGAGCCTCTGGATACGTTACTTGGGACCTTTTCCCTTCCCTCCCTCCCACCCCCTAAAAAAAAAAAAAAAATTTGTGGGCAGGAAAACTTTGTGGAGAGTTATTTGAACCTGTGGGAGAAACTTTTCTTGTGGTCCAGGAAAGAAGGAAGGAAGGAAAGAAGGAAAGAAGGAAAGAAAAAGAAAAAGAAAGAGAGAAAGGAAGAAAGGAAGAAAGAGGGAAGGAAAGCATCTCAGTGAAGGAGAAAGAGGGAATGATCCTTCAAGTTGGGACATCTCTAAACCATTTGCCCAGTTGTGGTGTGTGTGTGTGTGGTGTGTGTGTGTGGGGGTGTGTGTGGGTCTGTGTGTGGGGGGTCTATAGGGAAGAGGGGGTGAGTGGGACGTCTGCCTGTGGATATCTGGAAGCTTTTTTTTGGATTGCAATCAACAACAGCAACAGAAACCCCAACCCAAAGGGTTTGCTCCTTTGCCAAACTATTTGGCTCAGTCTGTCAGATGCCTGGTCTTGGCTTCTGAGAAAACCTGGGAATCGATTTCCAAAGTAACTGTCACACAGCTCAGTGCATCCATGGTCCAGTTATCCTCTGGGGTGTAGGACGTTTTTGTGGCTCAGGTCTGTGGAGCAGAAAGGATTCGCTTTTGCCCCAGGATTGGGGAGGTTTTTAATTCCTTTTTTTTTTCTTCTTCTTCTTTGAAATATACATCAAATAGCAAACGATGAAAGGCTGGACACTGCCTATCGTGATGGCAGTCCTTTACCATCAGCTAATTGTGTCTGCCAAGAGAAACAAGGCTCAGAGGATGAATCAACCCAACCAGTACACAGAGCCCTTTAACACAACTCTCACCAACAGCGAGGAGGTGAGTGGGGAATGGGTTTTGCTAACTGGGGGTTTGCTCTCCGCTTACTACCTCTCTTCCTCTCTTCTTTCTCTCCCTTTCTCCCTCTCCCTCCCTCTCAGCGCGAAACGGTTGATGCTCAAGAGTCCCATCGTCTGAAAGGACTCGGTGATCATTTACGCCGCCGATAATGATAATTGACACTACTAATAATAATGATCCTTGCATTTGATACGGACGCTCATCGCGTCGTCGAGACGTCTCAAAGCGCTTCGCGGGGGGGGGGGGGGGGGGGCGGCGGGGAAATAAAGCGCCGTCCGTCAAAGCTAAAACGTACTCTTTACATTGTAAAAGACATAATTTGCAAGGAATATGGTAATGAATTATTATTATTCTGTCGCCCTCTCTCTTTCTTTCTCTTTGTGCCTCTTCCTCGCTCCCAGTGCAAAGCAATTGATGCTTAAGACTGGAAAAAAAAGACTCCTTGGCAACCCAGAATTTATTTCCATGTTTAAAAATCAAAACACTTAAATAGCCTGATGTCTAAACCTGCTCACGGGAAATAACAAACGAACCGTGGCTAGTTTGCCCACAAAATACACAGCTAAACCACTTTGCAGCATATTCTGTGAAGCGCTTTGCCTTGAGACGTCTGAACGACCTGATAAGGCGCTATTATCAAATGCAAGGAATAGTATTATTGTCGTGGTTATTATTTTGACGGTGCACATAGATTTTTAGAAAATAATTTGCCAGCAAACCGGCTCATAGGGAATAGTGGGCTGTAGCTTGCGGTATTTCCGGATCACATTCCTTACCGCAGTGCCCGTGTTGGCCAAATAAGAAGATGTAACATCGTCTGACATGCCAACCCACGGGAACTCCGATCTGTCACAGCCGTGCTTCTGGAGCGGAGGTTAAGCAATACCGCAAATTACGTCCGATTGGCAGCCGATCGCATCCCGTATTTGTGAACCGCAGCCGTGTTCCACGTGTTCTGTTACAGTTAGCCGCGTTTAACCGGGAGTTATACTTTAGCTGGAGGCAGCCATGTTTTGCTATAGCCAGGCTGCCTCAGTTTAGCACTCTCTCGCCTCCGAGTCGGAAGGCTGTGTGTTCAAACCCCCCCACTTGGGGACTTGAACTCATCTAGTCGACACTCCGGTACACGGCAGGGGGTTTGGGGTGGGGGGCGCGGCATTGTCAGAGGTTCCGTCCTTTGGATGAGATATTAAACCGAGGTCATCGTCTGCCTGTTCAGGTGGAGGTTAAAGATCCTGTGGCACAACTCGAAAAGAGAAGGCAGTTTCTCTCTCCCACTGCCCCGGCTAACAATCCCCCAAATAAAACTGTTTGGCTGTTTGCGGCACGTTGCAGTGCACTAATAGGATTATTATATTTTCCGTAGACGGCTGTATTCTGCCGTAGCCATTTGTCAAGTAAGCCTATTTGTTATATATTTTTTGTGTAAGTGCGTCAGCCGACAATAAAATAATTCAAACATAAAATGCTCTGATTAACCCATAACCTCACAGGATTCTGAGCTGGCACAGTTTTTGCTCAGGTTACGGCACCAAATGTATTCTTGATTTTACCTATAGAGCAATTCAGTTGTTGTAAAGACACTGCGAAAGGTGTTGGCAAATTATTTTATCCTTTTGAATTCTTTTATCTTTTTCAGCAGTATGTCGAGAAGCCGTCACACTATGATTTGCTGTAACGTTCATTGTAATCTTTGTTTGTGTTTTGCATTTCGTGAGGTTAGAAAGAGGGTATAACTGACCATCTATCTGTGAGCAGACTAGCTGTCATATCTGCCTACAGTCACTACACTTGACAGTAATTAGCTGTGAAGTGTACGGGACAGGCTAAAGTTACAGGTGCTGTTATTAAATGCTCGGATAAGGGTAATCATTCAAGAGGCAATTGGGATCCTTGATTTATATGCACGGGAGCTGGACACAAAAGAAATGAAAGTAGATTGTAGATTGAGTTGGAGTTGTGTTCCCCAGTCTGCATCGTCAAATTACAGATTTCCTAATTAAGAATTAAGAAATAACCATCAAGAAATATCGCAAACTTGACCCGATTGCATTTTGAGACAACAGTCGTTTTTTTCCGTTGTGATCTCTGTCAGAGGCCGTGATATTCATCGGTGTGTCATTTTGGCACTTCTGCTCCGCTTGCGAGTCTTTCACACCCTTCGCTCGTGGCGGATTTTGAAAGTGTGGCTTCAAAGCTGTAGTCTTGTTCTGACATCACCGTCGAACAGTTGTGGAAGCAGAAAAGGTCTTTAACCCTTTACCTGGTCACAGCTTGCTTTGCGAAGGCAGTGCCATCCTCAAGTGCGACAGTTCACCGCATCAGTTCTTCCCATTAGACACTGCGGACACGAGGCTTTCCCCGCTGTATAAAATTAACACGGCTGTTTTGGCAGAAATCGGCTGTCGTTTTAGCCTACACAGTCACTACACTCCCAGTACGTCCCGTGAATTGTTTTGAGACTTTCTCCCGACGCGAAAGGCGCCGTATCAACTGACAACGATCATTGTTGCCACGATAACACAACACACAGTCACTCCACTTTTACAGTCTATTCTAGCGAAGCGCTTGGAGACATCTCGAAGACGTGACAAGGCGCCGTGTCAAATGCGAGGATTACTATTGTTATTATTGTTATTATTATCTCGATAAACAGTTCTGAAAATCAAGTCGGCCCCTTTATACGGTCAGTTTTGGGGAGGGGGGGGGGAAGGGGAGGAAATTATTTTCATTTTGGTTGTTTTCGCAATTTATACCTTTATCCTTTTCTCCCATCTTAAGGGCTCTTCCCTTCAGACCTCCTCCCCCTCCTCCAACCGGAGGATGAGAGAACAGGGCGCAGAATTCCTGACTCCCGACACCAGGGCCATCCCGTGTCCAGCCAACAGGAGGCATCCTTGTTGCAGGGTGAGACATCCCATGTGAGTTTTTTTTTCCGCTCTTCTCGAGGAGCGATGTCGTGCTTCCGTGAGGTGTCGTCTGCCTACAGACCGAATGTCTAAACATATCTGACGGGTTTGGGAAGGAAAGGAGGGGAGTTTGGGGGGGTGGGTTGGGAGTGGTGGGTGTGGGGGGAGTTGGGAGAGATCCTATGTGGTTCCCATCTCTGTCTGCACAATCATGGAGTCTTACAGCACAGAAGGAGGCCATTCGGCCCATCGTGCCTGTGCCGGCTCTTTGGAAGAGCTGCCCAATCAGCCACCCACCTCCCGCTCGTTCCCCATATTTTAAGGGTTTTTAAAAAAAGAGAGACCGGAGGGAGTTTCAGGAGGAACGTTTAAGCTTCGTGCATTTGCCATTAAAGCAATAGTTAATGGGAAAACGCTGAGCTAAAAAACAGACGTTTTCAGCACATTTGGCTCATCGTGTCTGTGTCACTGACACCCATTTTTCTAAGTCTCCCTTTGCCATTAATCCCACTTTCTAGCTCTTTCCCTACATCCCTTAATGCTTTTCCTACTCAGATACCTGTTTAGCTCGATTCTGAATGATCCCTCCCTTCTTCTGATTTTGTGAATGTCTCTATTCTCCATTGAACAAAATTGTGGTGAATGTCGATAGCCTTTGAACTGTGCTGAGCTTTTGAAACAATAACAATGCTCCTTGCATTTGACGTAGCACCTTGTCACATCGAAGCACGTCTTGGGATGTTTACTACAAAGTGTAGTCACTGTGTATTTCTAGGTATTCAATTTGCACACAGCGTTGCTAACAGCCCTTAGGAAATTTTACCTGCACTGATTGCCCAAAGCCTCGGCAGTCTTCAGAGCCTATGAAGAAGGTTTGGTGAAACCCTCATGATCAATGCCTTTTAACAAATATGTCGTGGATTGCAATGTAATGTAATGTTAGCACAATGACTAATGTGGGCAGCAGTGTTTGTAAGACTGTAGAAATGTATATGTTACACTAGTCTCTGTGGATTGCAGTACAATGTGAGCAAAGTTGGCACAGAGTTTTCATTGATGCTCAACACTGTGTCATTTGCTTTGAGAGGCTAAGCTGGTGTTTAACTGCAGCAGAAGACAATGAGGAAAGCTCAAACCTCTCCCCTCTCCACCCCAACCCGAATAGAAACTGCTGACAGAGTCTGGTGAAACCTCCAAGGGGTGGAGAAGCCAAGTTAGGGGACCACAGAGACCTGAATGGTGAGTCCAGAGCTATTGGGCAATGAGAGTCCCAAAATATATCATGCTCTTAGCCTTCAGACTGTTTGAAAATTTACAATTGAACATTAGAACACAAGAATTTCTAGACAGAAGAAGAGCAAGGTTCATCCATCCTGGCAGTCGCTTGTCCCACGCTATTATTTCCTACAAGAAATCTATCTGATTTGTTCATGAAAGAATCAACGCTTTCTGCTTCCACCTTCTCCCGAGGGAGTCTGTTCCGTACATTTACTGCTCGCTCACTGAAATGGTGCTTCCGCAAGTTTGTCTTGAATTTACCCGCCTTCAACCGCAGGCCGTGTCCTCTGGCGCTACCGACCTGCACTATTGTGTAGAAGTTTGTTTAAATCAATCGTAAATCGCAAACCAGTTTTTTTTCTTTGCGCGGCAATGATCGTAAAGCTATGACTGACATATAATTTGGGGGCCTCGTGTGCAGACAGCAATGAATTTTTGTTATCTTGTTATGGACAAACACTGCCTGTTTGTGCACATGTTTTCTCTGGGTTTGTGTTTTTCAGGTTCTGACCCTAACCGCAGCAGCCGATGCTGAGAGCTTCTCCGCAAGGGAGAGGAGGCCTTGAACCTTCCGCACAGGCTCCAGCTCAGTCACAGTTCACCGGGAGAGAGAAGTGGGAGAAAGGTGGGACGCATCAGTTACAACTGCTGCAGAGTGTGGCGCATTGCCAAGAGGCTGAGAGCACCTCTGGTGCAACAGACCCGGGAACATAGGAATCGTTAGACAAAAACAGGACCAAAGTCCATCTGGTTCACCTTCTACCGTCCCGGTCGTCGCAGGCTACAATAATAGTGTTGGCAATCGATCTCTATCGGACCCAACTGGTCCCCTCCCTTCCCCTCCTCGGATCTGTGAAGGCCAGAGATCTCGATTGTCCTGCTGCAATAGTAGATCAGTGCCACGAGCTTTGCTTTCCCAAGGACACCGTGAGGAAAGCCCCCCCCCNAGATTGTAATGACACAGAGCTGTGCAGTGAGGATCAGCGCCAGCACTGATATCTCTGTGCCAAGTTGGTATTCTAGGCGTCCATGTTGTGTGAGGCTCGAGGAAACCAGCGCAATTGTAGAAGTCTGTTCAGGACACGGACCGAGAGCTGTTTCTGCTCCTGCCTGTCGAGGAAGCTTTGGGGGAAAAAAAACCTTTGAAGAGAACGACGCAACAACGACGATTTGCATTTGCATAGCGCCCTCCACGCCGGACGGCCTCTCGCAGTGCTTAATACAGCCGGGGTTTCACTCTGTCATTAAAATCTAAGCGCTTGCGTTGCTGAGCGATTCGCCAACTCACTCTTCTCGGTTCTTGCACAAAGCGAAAGCACGTGTGAGCACATGCCTTCCACCAAAGGCACAAAGTACACCCAGTGCCGGTGCTGACGCCTTTGACAGGTAGAACTGACTAAATGGATGCAATGAACCATCATTTCTATCTGATGCCACAGTGATTGCTGATCATCATCATCATCATCATCATCATTAATATCATCATCAATATCATCATCATAATCACTCTTGCATTTGGTACAGCACCTTATCACGTCAGAAGGACGTCTCAAAGCGCTTCACAGGATTTACTGTGAAACGGAGTGACTGTATATTCGCGGGCAGCCAATTTTGCGCAGAGCAACGACCCACAAACAGCTACGAAATGAACGACCAGTTTTACTTGGGGGATCGTTAGCCAGGAAACCAGGAGGGAGAAACTCACTTCTCTGTTCAAATAGCACCATGGGATCTTAAACGGCCATCTGAACAGGCAGACTGGATTTTGTGCAACCTCTTATCTGACGGACGGCACCTCCGACAATCCAGCTAGAAGCGATGATGCATCGTGAATAAATAAAGCTCGCTGTATTGCACACCAAACACTTTTGACTTTTGTCTTCCTTTCAGTATAACGAAATCACGGCATAACATTACGCGACCACTTTACTTCGCAGGTAACAGGAACAAGCATCCAGCTAAATCATAAAGCGTTCTGTTCCTGCTCTCTGAAAGAGCTGGATACTTGGTTTCCCCCCCAAATAATCAAATTCCTGGCAATCTCTTTACTTCTGTTTGTTCCTCAGCTCCCTGAATCCCGGGAACACCGGCCAGTGGACCCTCATTCCTCCTGGATAAAGTTCGTACAGAGACCCGACGATGGGGTCAAGAAAGGCGGCAAGAAATGCAAATCCAACCGCAAGAAAGTATTGGTGCGTTTCAACCTGCTTCTGCTTCACTCCTTTCTTGATGGAGGGTAAAATTCAAGTCAAGAGCATTTGGGGGGGTTGGTGGGCAATGAACCTGCGATCTCAACATGATTTGGTATATCTGATATCAGGACGGCTAGTTAACCAGGGACTGTCGGTTTAGGATTGAAACTCGTACTGCAGGTTAATTGTCCTTCAAGGCCGGTCTCTTCTTCGACCGCGCCTTTGGTCACCCTCCAATCCCTATTGATCCCAACCAAACCCCAGCTCAGGTCGAAATCCTTGCTATCCAGTGCTTTGGGACGTACTCCCCCCCCCGCCCCCCCCACTCCCCCCTCTGATGTGAAAGGCACTGTGTAAATGGCATTTGTTCTTGTTGTTGTCCACCTGACGCCAATGTGAAAGGGTGGTTGCTTGAGTCGTTGGTGCCAACTTCCTGACTGCTCTCTGTGTCTTTCCCAGCCAAGAGTTTGCGGCCCCCCAGGCCCTCCCGGGCCCCCAGGTCCATCGGGGCCCCCAGGAGCTGAAGTCACTCAAGACGTCCTGCTGCGGGAATTCAAAGATATGATCAGAGGTTAGTCCAAAGCCTGGACCCTCAGAAACCAATTCCCCCCAAGTGGTTCTATAATAATAATAATAATATTAATATTAATAGTCCTTGCTTTTGATATTGTGCCTTATCACATCACTGAGACGTCTCAAAGCCCTTACTGTGAAGTGTAGTGACTGTGTATTTTGTGGGCGAAACGCAGCAACCAATTGCGCACAGCAGTGATTGTCCTACAAACAGTCGTGGATTGAGCGACTAAATTATTGTTAGCATTATTATTATTATTATTATTTTTTTAAGGGATTGTCACTTGTGGAAAGTGATTCGCCAATTGACAAACAATTGGTTCTGTGAGACGCAGCGGTTTTTTTTCCACAGGGTTTTTCTGCTCTTCACTTTGATGAGTTTTGTACTCTCCTCAGAAGCCACTGAGCGGAGGTCAGCAATGCTGACAGAAGTAAGTGCAAGTGTGAGCCCATCCTCACCTTTTGCCTTCGATGAGTTCCGACCCTATAAGCGGGTGCAGGAGGCTTTTCACTGTAAACTGAAGGGGATTGTCACCGTGGACAAAAGGACGCTTTTAGAGCTTCAGAACTTCCAGACGGTAAGAAATGATAATAATAATAATAATAATAATAATAATAATAATAATAATAATAATAATAATAATATCCTCGCATTTGATACAGCGCCTTATCACGTCTTATTTTTAAAACGATTTGGTCACTCAATCCATGACTGTTTGCGGGCCATTCATTGCTGAGCGCAATTGGCTGCTGCATTTCGCCCACAAAATACACAGTCACTACTTTACAGTATGTTCTGCGAAGCGCTTTAGATGCCTCAACGGCCTGATAAGGCCCTATATCAAATGCAAGGATTGTTTTTAGCAGCAGGAGTTACGGCTTTAATACAGCAGTTTCATTCAGCCGCCTCAATTTTATACCTTGGTTTTTTTTTTTGGCAGCCACTTGCAAAAGGTGCATTCCTGAGAGGATCGGGCATGAATCTTTCAACTGGTCGTTTTATGGCGCCAGTAACTGGTATTTACCAATTGTCTGCCAACGTGCACATCGGTAAGTGGCCATTTGAAGCTCTGATGATGGATCTCTCGCTGCTGGTGCAGGGGGCAGTTTTGTAGAAGACAACGACAACAACAAATTATATTTACAGGGCGCTGGGCAGTCAGGGATTCGGTCCCGAGCTGGCGAGGGGTTGGGGGTTGGTGGGGGGAAGTGTTGGGATCAGGAGGGGTGCAGTGCAAGGAGGGTAGAGGTAGAAGGGTGAACGAAGGCACGGTCGAAGAGGAGGGTCTTGAGACTTGCCTCGAAGGAGGCGAGGGAGGGAGCGAGATGAAGAGACTGTGAGCTGGAGTGCCAAAGGGTGGCAGAGGGAGCGGACAGGTTGATATAGACGACAATTTTATTCATATAAAACTGTGGGTGACAATGGCAAGCTGTTGGCAGCAATCATGCCTCCGAGCCGCCTGATTGTGAGTTCAAGCCCAGTGTTAGCACTTGAGCTCGTAATCTCATTATTACTTGTATTTAATGCTTCACAATATTGGTTCTGAAACCATATTCTGTTTTAGACCACAGTGAGATGAAGAGCAAAGGACCACTTCGCCCACGGGATAATGTCCGAGTCCTCATTTGTATCGAGTCCCTCTGCCATCGATACACGTAAGCACAAACGTTCATTTATACTGAGGTCCTTTGATCTCATATCTCGTCTCACAGACGGCAACTCCTCACTTTATGCACTCAAAGTCTGCAAAACACACAGTCACAGTCAAAGCACACTTTAGAGGAAATTCTGTGAAGCGCTTTGAGACGTCCTCCTGATGTGAGAAGGCGCTATGTTAAATGGAAGAATTATTATTATTCCTGGGAAGGACGAAACATTGGGCAAGTTTCCTTCCACCACACGCCTCTATTCACTTAGCTACAAGTAGGATCCCGGTTGTTAGTTGATTTGTGGATCGCCTATCCGGGAGGGGGTAATAATACCTTAAAAAAATAATAATTTGGTCACTCAATCCACGGCTGTTTGTGGGGACGCTGCTGTGTGCAATTGGCTGCCACGTTTCGCCCAAAAAATATACAGTCAATTCACTTTACAGTATATTCTGAGAAGCGCTTTGAGACGTCTCGAAGACGTGATAAGGCGCTGTATCAAATGCAAGGATTATTATTATTAAGATTATAAATAACTTGCATTTACATAGTGCCCTTCACAGGTGAGTCAGAGGTTAGAGGGAGGGAGTTAGCTGAGCAAAGGGGCGGACAGAGGATTGGGGTAGGACACAGTTGGTGCGAGGGCGTGAAGGGATTCATGTTCAGTAACACATCAGTTCAGTTCGGAACGCATTTTGAATTTGGTAGAACAGCCGCAAGCCTTAACATGCTGATTTCACACCTTTTTCCGTTGGCTTTTGACTTGCACTCGGGTAACCCTTTATTATTGTGTCATTTCGTTTCAGCTCCCTCGAAGTAATAGCTGGCCTGGAAAGTAACAGCAAAATATTCACAGTCTACGTACATGGACTGCTCCAGTTACAGGTTGGGAGACTCTTATCCAGAACTCTGCAGTGTGTGTCCTCTCTCGCTCGCCCGGGCTCCTGGTTCCTCAGCTGATTGATTATAAGATTCTCCTTCTTGACTTTCAAGCATACAACAACAAACTACATTTGTACAGAGCCTTTCACGTCAGGAGGACTGGACAGTCAGGGATTTGGACCCGAGCTGGGGGGTTGGGATCAGGAGGGGGTGGAGGGCGGGGAGGGTAGGGGGCAGGAGGGTGGCCGACGGTGCGGTCGAAGAGGAGGGTCTTTGCACGTGCCTTGGAGGAGGCGAGGGAGGGAGCAAACATGCAACCACTGCTTCTGCTCTGCATGCTCAAACCTGCTGCGTATTATCACCTGACAACACTCAAACACCCCCCCCGCACCGCCACAAACACAGCAGCCGATTTAGCGTCTCACAATTAGCTACAAAACTATGAACGATCAGATCTTTTTCCTCCCCAGAAAACATCCGAAAATACGACTTGCATCCAGGATAACTTCGCATTGTTTAACGCTGTTCTCTGTGTTCCCCAGGTTGGACAGTACACCTCCATATTTGTGGACAATAGTGCTGGAGCGCCAATATCTATCCAGAGTGGGTCAGATTTTATGGGTATGCTGGTCGGTGTATAACAGCTCGTTACCCGGGTTACGAAGAGAACAACGTTAAATACAGAGAACCGTCGTTTGATCCCAAAATCCTTCTTACAGAAATCGGAAATTGTTAATCCTTTACACTAGTCATGTGCAGACAAAGCAATAAGATTTGCCCTTGGCTCCTCCACTCACTGTACCAGTGATCGCTCTTTTTATGTCTCGTTCTTTCTCCCCCACCGCCCCCGGCCCTCACCCAATCTGATCTTTCGGTCCGTTTCAAGACAAGGGGGTAATCCACACAGCCCGATTTTGCAGTGTTTCTTAACAGATTTCTTGATTAAGAAATCCAGACTTGCACAAGACTGACTCACTAGACTTTTACGCTGAACTATATGTTGTGGGGTGACTCGAATTGGAATAACTGGGAAGGTGGGCATCCAGTTATCAGAAGGAGACACACCCCACCCCCCCACACATGTGGAATTTCTTAAGTAAATGGGATAATTTAGAAACACTGTAAAATTAAGTCCTTTGGTGTTAAAGTCATTATAGTAAGACTTCACTGTGACATTTCCAACCTTCACTGTGACATTTCCAGGAGGGAAGTTGAGCAGGTTATGATTCAATCACTGGGATTACCTTGATGA